>NW_024063194.1:7540000-8863750 GCF_006381635.1 Hibiscus syriacus
AATGATTGAAAAATAAAATTGAAAAAAGTAACATACTCATGCGTATAATTAATTGGCGTTGATTATTCTTATTATATTTTCCATGATAGTTTGCAGTGATATGTCAAATACAGAGACGATGTTGGACATGTGGGGGTTTCCACAAAACCAAAAAGTCAATTATTGTTTTGATCCGAGCTTTTAGGTATGCCATGAAAATCGCTCTTAGGTATGCCTTGAAAATTGCATAGATTTATATTTGCAAATGTTCAACTTCATAGGTATTCCCTGAAACCTTTGGATCGTTTTGGATGGCTACTTTTACAAAAGGCTTATATTTCAAAAAATCCAGATGCATTGTTTAAGGAATGTATAATTTAGTGTTTTTCCAAGTACTATGTAAATGTTGAAGTTGGTTTTCATATTTTGAAGCAAGCCTCTACAATGGGTGTCATTGAAGCAACTTATGCATTTGGTATACGATTTCTTCACATAAAAGGGCGGTTGTAAGAAGGATATCAAGTGTTATACACTTTTCACCCAATGCATCTAGGGATGAAGCTAAAAGAGCTTATGCATTGTAGAAGCATTACTATCTCAAATATCTCCCAAATTATATCAGTTTCGTACGTCAAAAGAATTCCATAAACATATTGCTCATGTGATTACATGTTTAAAGGTTGGTTTTATTGTTTATGGAATCATGAAAGTAATATTGTAATAGATTTTGTTCTTAGTTGGACAAATTAATTATGTTACTCAGATTGTAATATATTTAACCATAAACATTACCTTAAACTCTAAACCATAAAACATTATATTAAAAATGTAAAAAACAAAAAAACCTAACACATTAATTTGAGGACATAAATACAACAAACCTTATGCACACCTTAAACAGTAAATAAAATCATAAATATACAACTAATCTTTATGATGTTTTAATCCTCGTAATCAATAGACTCATTAGAAGTAATATTCAGTTCTTCAATTCCCCATACTTTTTCTTGTTGTTGTTCATGTAGGAATTGGAACCATGTTTTCAGGTCTCCATAATCTATATATGTTTCTTCATCATTTTTCTTAGTTGGTAGGATACTTGAGCTGAAAGCAGCATCTTTAACCATACGAACAACGTGTGTGGAGCATCACCCGCCAAATAAGAAACATATGAAACAAATGTTGGATCAATAGGCATAGGTGTAAAATATCCTCAATGGGTGACCCTAGAGCTCACTATGTAACCCTATGGGCATGGTATGTAGCCCTGTGGGCTCGGTATACAACCTTGTTATGGTGTCATATGGAACAACGATGGTGGCATCTGAACCGACAACAGTGCCTTGTAAAATGGTGAGCTTGTGATGTAACCTGATGGTGATGGTGGATGATGTGATGGTTCTGATAGTGTTGTTGAGGATGAGTCGGAAGCGTCCACTCTTTGTTTACGAGTCGGGGGACAATGATATTGTGACGGTGGATGTTTTTCTCACCGACGATGAACTATCCCTCTTGAGTTTCCTTAGAAAGTATGAACGGGTTCTCGTTTTCGTTGAACCACTCAATATAATCATCCATAATCGAAGAACATGTTTCATACACATACTACTGAGGGGCATGTGTTTATATCAATCCTCCCACATCAGTATCTAGTCTCTGTGCTTCACCACCCAATTAACATCTTTTTTACCTCGTCTATCAATGATATGCATATTGTCGAGATTCGTAGGTGCTCCAGGAATATATTGTGTGAAATCAAATTGAAAAAGTACACTGCCAATCAGATGTCACTCAACAATAGCATAACATATAAGAGGCGTAACTGCCACCCATACATCTAATAGGCCACTCAAGTAAGGTGGGATATAAGCCCTTATTATTCGGTCGAATAAGATAACCATTTGAACTAAAACAAAAAAATATACATTTCTTATCAAAAAAGTATTTGAATTATATAAAGATAATTAAATAAAAATATTAAAAAATTTAAAATGTACCTCTAAACTAGTTTTATGATCAATGAGTAATCAGATACCTTCTACTTCATGAGGGATATTACGATAATTTTTTTCTTATTAATGACCACCTATTTGATATAAAAATATATTTCATTATATATTGAAAACATTTATTTATAAATGAATTCAATATTGAAATTACCTTAATAATAACGGGAAGACAAATGACTCATTCACAATAGGACATAAAAAAACCATGCAATACCAAGCCCATGATTGGAGAAGATGGATATATCTTCCGATAGGAGTTTTACTATAATTCATTGCGCAACACATTTCTCTAAACAAAAATGTCAAAACTGTGGAGCCCCAACTCAATGTGTCAACTACTTCAAAATTAGTGAGGTGACGCAACCACATAAAATGAACTTGGTTGCAAGATTTTTTTGGCATTAGGATCTCTCCTAAGATTTGTAAAATGTGTGCTCGGGAAAATGCTTTTGCCTCATCATCGAACAATTTTCGTTCAACTCTTCAAAAGTGGATTTCAGTCATGATAACGGTATTCGACCATTGTTAATGTCAATCGGGAAAGCTCCAAGATACTCCATGCACAAAGAATGCTAATCACATCTGTCATACCACAAATAACAGTTCCATCTATCAGAAGCCTCAAATGAATTGGAACATCCTCTAGGGTAGTGGTGTACTTCCCACATGGAAGATGCAATATGTGTGTCTCTGGTCTTCACCTCTCGATAAGTGCAGAAATAAAGGTGGATTCAAGTTTACAACCTCCAACAATTTTGGCTATGTAACCAAATCTAGCCTAAGATAAATACCTCCAAATACTACACGGTGTATTCATTTTATTGTTATGAATAAAAACTTTTAATATACGATCATTTTTCTAATTAATAAACATTCTACAAATTAAAATTTGAAATCATATTAAAAAATTAAATTACTAAAATATTCAAAAAATAAAATAACATAATTTTATATTATTATCGTATTGACAAAACGACTCGAGATGTGATTTGCATCCAATTGCAACATCTCGCCTTCCATTTTATAACTGCAAAAAATAAAAAAAAAATATTAATTACAAATAATTAATAAAATAAAAAATATACAATAAATATAAAAAAATAAAATAAAATTTATACTTTCACAATATTTTTAGAAGCCACTTAAAGAAAATTCTAATAAGAAAAATGAGAGAAATATAAGATTTTTGGTATGATTTGTTTTGAAGATATAGAAGGGTTTATGTAAGAGGAGGGAGGGGTATTTAGGCGGAAACTATGGGCGAGAGTTATGGGCAGGATGGAAGGTGCTACCCTACAACACGCCTTCTAATGTGTCACAAAAATCTTACAAAAACACATCTCTTAAAATATGTCTTCTCACGTGATGTCAACTTTGCTGGAAAACGCATCCCCTACAACATGTTTTATGGCCAACTAAATAAAGCGCGTTTCACACAACGAATTTCCTTTTATTTTGTCAGAAAGAGCGTTTGTTTAGTACATATTCAAAAAAATATTATTAAATTAATATTTTTATTATTTTAAAATTTTTAAGTCATGGCAGCCTCCACCAACCCCGGTTTCCAACTCTACAATCAATAACACATTTCTCATTATTATAATGTAAACCAAAAAAATAAATAAATGGTGCAAAAATGTCTTCTTTTTCCCTCAAATTCTCCAACCTGACACAACTGCAATGCTTCATTGATCTTCACTTGTTTTTCATCTCCGTTTGACGGATTTCTTCACGCCCTTTCCTTCCCTATTTATACTTTCTCTCCCCAGAAACTTCCCCGAACATGGCTTTAAAAACCAAACTTGTTTCCTTCAAAAACCATTCCTTCATTCGCCTTGTTCTTTGTCCCTTTCACGAAAACCCCGTCCCGTTTCTGTCCGGTGCTCCGTAGCTTCCGCCCCACCTGTGGCGGTGACGGCTTCCAAAGAATGCAAAGTCAAATCGGTCAAGGCTAGGCAGATCATTGACAGCTGGGGTAATCCCACGGTCGAGGTTGATTTGATCACCATTAAACTTTATGGATCAGAGCGCCTCTACTGGGATCTATGAGACTCTTGAACTCAGAGATGGTGACAAGACCGTCTATGGCGGCAAAGGTATGCTCCCTGCCGTCCAAAACATCAATCAAATTTTTGAATGTTTTGTTTAAAATTGTAATAATCGCGATTGATTGTAGATTGACTTTTAATTATGACATATTTAATCGTATAATACTAATGTAATTGGTTGCTGATTCAGTTGTTTTAAGGTGCATGATTGTTAATTGTTTCCTGAATAATCACATTGTATTGGAAACAAGTGTCGGTAATGTTCAATCTCACATAGTATTGAAAACACTATTGGAAATGGTATTTAAGGCTTGGCTTTCCCACTTCCTTGTTGAGTGATAGAGAACAAGGGGGACTCTCGCGCGCCGCCGTCGCCGTCCCGTCCCGTCCCGAGTCGGGTCGGGTCGGGTCGGATCGTGGTCGTGGTCGTGGTCGTGGTAATACGTGTCTTCGACACGTCTGCGCGGATACTATCTTTTTAGAGAAAATTCTTAAGAAACAAAATCTTTTTTTTTAACTATCACAACGAATTTGGAAAATCGCAACGACAACTGTAGACTATCGCAACGCGAAATGGAAAATCGCAACGCGATTTTCAATTATCGCAACGCGAAATGGAAAATCGCAACGCGATTTTCAACTATCGCAACGCGAAATGGAAAAGCGCAACGCGATTTTCAACTATCGCAACGCGAAATGAAAAATCGCAACGCGAAATGGAAAATCGCAACGCGAATTTGCGATAGTGGAGATCGCAATGCGAATTAGAGATCGCATTGCGATTTTGTTGGTCATTTTGGCAAATCCAAAAAAAGTTTGTCAAAATCGTATATTATCTAGGATTTTTGGTCACTGAGGTTATTTTCTCCAATCTTATACATATATAGGATTATGTGTATGTATATTTATATTTTTTTTAAGTAAAAATGAGAGTCAAAGTAACATAGATAACTATTTTTTTTTCTAAGTATCGAAGTTCACCAAATTCTTAGTTGAACTTGGTTTTCTCTCTTTGGCAAGAAATCAAGCGGATTTAGATGCCGTTTTGCTGGAAATCGATGGCACTCCAAACAAGTCAAAGCTTGGAGCTAATGCAATATTGGGAGTGTCGTTTTGTATGCAGATTGTATAAGCATATTCAGGAATTGTCAAGAACAAACGAGCTTATTATGCCAGTTCCAGCTTTTAATGTCATCAATGGTGGAAGTCATTCTGGAAACAATTTGGCAATGCAAGAGTTTATGATACTACCAGTCGGAGCGACCTCGTTCGCCGAGGCCCTCCGAATGGGGAATGAAGGTAGTTAAGTAATCCCTTAGCTATGTTATGTAGTTGTATTTCATTGGAACAATTTTTTATCATTTGATATTGAGTTTGATATAAAGTTTGATTCATATTTTATAGGTATAACTTATAAGTTTATGATTTAGCTCTAGGAGCCCATGTTCTCGTAATTAGTTTGGAATTAGATTAGTGTCAATTTATTTGTACATCAGAATGTTCTTCGATTTATTGTTTGAATCTATTTGTGCCATATATCGGATTAGTTGATAATGCTTTCTTCTTTTTGGGACATAGCTTATCACGTACTCAAGGGTATTATCAAAGCAAAATACGGACAAGATGCTTGCAATGTTGGAGATTAATGGGGATTCGCTCCTAATGTTCAGGATAATAGAGAGGGATTGGTTTTGCTAATGGATGCTATTGAAAAGACCATTTACACTGGAAAGGTAGGAGACATACCTGTCTTTTAATATTGTTTTTCCGTAAGATAAACATGATCGGAAAATATAAAAATCGCAGATCAAAATAGGAATGGATGTCGCAGCTTCGGAATTCTACATAAGATGGCAAATATGACCTAAACTTTAAGAAACAACCGAATGATGGAGCACATGTGCGTTCACCTCGTGCTTGGCTGAACTCTACCAAGAGTTTGTCAAAGATTTCCCTATTGTGTCGATTGAAGATCCGTTTGACCAAGATGACTGGAGCTCATGGGCTTCACTTCAGTCTTCAGTCAATATCCAACTTATTGGAGACGATTTGTTAGTCACAAATCCAAAGAGAATATCCGAAGCTATTCAAAAGAAAGCTTGCAATGCCTTGCTTCTGAAGGTAACAATCTAAGCTAGCATGATCCCATCTTGGAATTTTTTCTTATATAGTTCTTAGAACACCATTCTTCCTTGTTCAGCTTCTGCCATTCTAGCCCAGGGCTGTAAAAAGCTGACCTGACCTGTAAAACTGACTGAAACCGACTCGATTCAAAATTGTTTTTAACATGCGCTGCTGCGATCCGAAACCGCCTCGAGTCGGAACTGGTGTTTACCTGAATCTGAGTTGGACCTGGAAATTGTGGATCTGTGAGATTTACCTGACTTATATATTATCACTGACGAAATTATAAGATTTTAATAAAATTATGAGCTTTTGAGTTTATAATATAACTAAAAAAATTAATATGATTAATTTTTAAATGTTATAATAAAATATTTATTATGAT
The DNA here is from genome assembly GCF_006381635.1 of Hibiscus syriacus. NCBI lineage: Eukaryota > Viridiplantae > Streptophyta > Magnoliopsida > Malvales > Malvaceae > Hibiscus > Hibiscus syriacus. Next base: position 7,546,546 of record NW_024063194.1, read on the forward strand.
AATTAAATTAATAAATAGACCTATTATATAAAATTATTTAAAAAAATTAATAAAATTATTTAAATGTAAATTATATAAAACATTATTAATTAGGTGTAAAATAATTAGTATGTCAAATTGCATATTATATGGTTCATAAATAGTAGTAAATGTCATTTTCATTTCATTTGCATAATTAGTATTTTAGTTGCATGTTAGGTTAATTCACATTAATAGTCAATTTATTTTGTTGTTATGAATAAATAATAATAAAACCCAAAAATAAGTCCATTTGCATTTGTGCTAGTCCATTTACATTAGTTTACATAGACTCAATACATAAGCCCACTCTTTTATTACAAATATATATGCATTATTAAATAAAAATAAAAAAAACCTTAAACTAATATGTGCCACCAATTTTGTGGTGTAGGAGGGAAATTTTGGCTTTGATTTTTAAATTCAAACAATGCATTAAATGGCTCAACTTTTAAGGCAGCTTACATCACTTATCCATGTCTAAAAGCTCAAGCAAATCCCAACCCTTGATAAGCCTTGATCCAAAGGCCATGAAAGTTTCAATCCAAGTGAAACAAGCACAAATTGATGAGGAACCTTGGATGGAAATCTTGATCCAATGGCTACCATGCTGCCACATCATCGATCCATGGCTAAGAAGCACAAAGCAATCTAAGCCTTTGGATAAAAAAATAGATCCAAGGGATTTAAATTATTTCAATTTCATCCCTATATAATTTATATTAATAAACTATTTATAATTAATATTAATATAAATTATATATTATAATTAATATTAATATTAATTTATATTAATATAATATAGTTTATAATTTGTAATTAATATTAATATAAAATATAGTCTATAAAATTAATATTAATATAAACTATATTTTATAAATTATATAGTATAGTTTATAAACTATATACTATATTAATATAAATTATAGTTAAGATAATTAACATTAATATAAACTATATAGTACATTAATATAAACTATAGTTTATAAATTAGATACTATAGGTTATAAAATATAAACTATACAGTACACTAATATAAACTATTGTTTATAAACTATACGTTTATAGGTTATATATATTAACTATTGTTTATAGACTATAGGTTAATGTTACATATATAATTTATATAAACTATTGTTTATATAAAATATATATGAATTATCAACTGTGTCTATACATATATATTTTAGGGTTTAGTGTTTATGGTTTAAAGTTTATGGTTTAAGTTTTATGGTTTAAGGTTTCTATAAACTATATATGTTATTACTTTTTATAGTTTATGCATAGTATTTCTATAAACTATATAAGTAATTTACTTTATATAATTTTTATATATATAGGTTATATATATATATATAGTTTATATATACTATACATAGTTTATACATATATATACTATAAGTTACATATATAGTTCGGGGGTTAGTGTTTAGGGGTTAGGGTTAAGGGTTCACGATTTATGGTTTCTATAAAATATAAACTTTATTACTTTATATAATTTATGCATAGTGTTTCTACAAACTATATATATATATATAATCTATAGATTACTTATATTAGTTATACATACACATATATACTATATTAATATAAATTATAATTTATAAACTATATATTTTTTATAGTTTACACATATATAGTTTATATACATACATTTATATATATATATATATATATATATATATATAGAAAATTATAAGTAATTAGAATGTATATATGATTAAATTACATCGAATTAAAAATTCAAGAAAAATATTTACAATTAAACCATGACTAAATTGAAAGAAATCAAATATCAAATACAAGTGGAAAAATGATGATTGTTGGAGGAGCATGAGCCTAATTAACCTAAAATATCTTGTTGGACACTATACTTGGCGCTAACTTCCCAAATTTTTCTATTCCCTCTAAATTTCTTAATTTCCTTCTAAATTCCCAATTTCCTTATATTCTCAAAATTTATCAATTTTCCTCTAAATTCCCAAATAAAATCAAAATTTTTCACACAAAAAAATCTTTCTTTTAAAAAATTTTCTCCCACCACTCACTTTGAATAATATATATATATATATTATATATATATATATAAATTATAGTTTATAAACTATATACTTTTTATAGTTTATACATATATAGTTTACATATATAGTTTATATATATAGTTCATATAAACATAATTTATATATATAGCTTATAATAATTATATAGTGTATAATATAAATATAGTTTATATATATAGTTTATATATAAACTTATATTATATATATTATATTTTTTTTCAAATTTTTAAATGAATGCAATTTACTATATTTTTAATTATTTCTTTACATTTTGTATTTATTTCTATTTCATCTTTTTGTGTTTTTCTAATTTATTTCAATTTTAAGTCTTTCACTTTTATATGTATTCAAATTAGTCCTTAAATTTATATTTGATCTTCATTTGGCCCATTTTTAGTTGTTATTTATATTTTTGTAACTGGCCCATAACTTTTAAATGAGTATAATTTAGTCATTTTTTATATTAATTTAAACCTCACATTTTAAATTTATTTCGATTTGGTCCCTACCTATGTGTGTTGTTTAATTTATATTTTAAAATTTTATTTGTAATTTTACATTTCTTCAATTTTGTCCTTAAATTTATGTTTTTTACAAAATTAATTCATGAATTTTTGTAATTTACTCGAAATCATATACAATTACAACTTGCAATTCAACAATCACGAAAAGTGACAAAATAATTAATCCAAAAATAAAAACGACCTGATCTGATCTCAATCCGTATCCGGTAAACATCCGACCTGAATTTTATCTGTCAATGATGTGACCCAATCTAAACGAGATCCGACTGAAGTCCACCTGAACCTAAATTAACCTGGTCTTTATCTGCTTCGGACTTGAACTATTTTGACCTGAACTGACATCGATCCGAACTGAAAATACCTGACCTGAACCCGATCGGATCTGGTGTCAAATCAACATGAAAATGACCCGAACTGATTTGACCTGTACCCGACTGATCCAAGTCAAACCATCAAATTGACCTGACTTGACCTGTAAAGTCCACCTGAACCTAAATTAACCTGGTCTTTATCTGCTTCGGACTTGAACTATTTTGACCTGAACTGACATCGATCCGAACTGAAAATGACCTGACCTGAACCCGATCTGGATCTGGTGTCAAATCAACATGAAAATGACCCGAACTGATTTGACCTGTACCCGACCTGATCCAAGTCAAACCATCAAATTGACCTGACTTGACCTGTACTCGATTTTACCCGACCTGCCAAGATTCGATTGAAACCTGTCCGATTACCTGATTTTACAGCCTTATTCTAGCCTAGTGAATATTTTGTTCTTCACTTTGAATAGAACCCGATAACATGCATCAATGTGCCACACTTTGCAAGTATTATTTTGCAATTGATAGAATCTGTATGTCTTGCTATTGAAATCAGGATTTGTATCCATAAAATTCAGTTTGCAGTAGTATTATAAATTATACAACTGAAATCAAGATTTGCAATACGTAAAATTCACTTTACTATTGAATGAATAATGTTCTATTTCTTATAGAATCTAACTGTCCGTTTCAAGAATATTTGCCGCACTATTTATTATATAGCAGCCAGGCTTTGTGTTTAATCACTAATGTGATTGTGGTTTTGGTTCAATTAATGGATCAGCGGGTTCAAAAAATCAGCGTGCATGGTGCAATACAACATAGTTGGTTACTGAGATGATAATTAAAATAGGAAAACATATTTTTTCTGTTTGTACTACATAATTTTTTTTCTTACTGTGTATGACAGGTTAACCAGATTGGGACAGTGACTGAATCTATTCAAGCCGCACTTGACTCTAAAGCTGAAGGATGAGGAGTGATGGTCAGCCAAGGAAGTGATGAAACAGAAAACAACTTCATCGCTGACTTTTCTGTTGGTTTGGCTAGCGGCCAGGTACATCATTCGAAGTCACTAATATGTGATTGCAATTTATGAGCAATGCATTTTTGTTACATTTTTTCAGTGCTAGAAGGTGAGTGATGGTGCTTTTCTGTGTAGATCAAGACTGGAACTCCTTGCAGGAGTGAGAGATTGGCCAAATACATCCAGGTAATCTTTGGGCTTTTCTTCTCCTCGGTTCTTCCTGTTTCTCAGACTTCTCATTTTTCTTCAAGTATCCGTGTCAGACAACCTGTCGGACACGTATTTGGGTACAGGATATGATCTTCCAATGACCCCCAAGTGCACCAAAAAACTTGGAAAAAATGAATAAACTTGTGTTGGCCCCATATTTGATACAACTGAGTCCAAGTACACAGCTCTTATGCTAATGGCATGATGTTTTTGACATGGATCTGAAAATTGAACGATTTCAAGGGTTATTGTTGATTTATTTTCCTTTTGGTATAGTTGAACGTGACCATACCATGGAAGAAAAGGGATTCAGACCTAGGACTTTTACCATGTATTATGCTATAAAACCACTAGAGTTAAACATAAAAAATAAAAATAAAAACTTCATTATCACAATGTTGAAGCAAAATGAGCTGAGTTCGCTTGGGTGAGAATACGATGAATCTTATAGTTGATCTGAATTGATGATAGTTGATCAATCATGAAATTGTTAAACAAAATACCTTTGTTTGATATGAAGATAAGACCTTTCAAATACGAGAGAATAACTTCAAAAAGTTTTAACATACTCATTTCAGATGCATGAACATACCCGAATTTGAGTAACATAGTTTGCATGATTGTTAACTAGTTTTGAATGAATTATCTCACTTTCTGCTACACTTCTTGTAGCTTCTTCGCATCGAAGAGGAACTCAGAAATGTTCGCTATGCTGGCGAAGCTTTCAAATCTCCATAGAGGAGTTTACCAAATCAGGGTTGAGAAGTGTTTTTACAAGCCCTAGTAAAAGGCCAACCTATAGAAAATTTTCAAGAACCCTACAAGTTTCTCAAGAGTAAAAAAAAAAAGACAATTTAATTAGCTAGGATGATCAAATGTTCTGAAATTTTAGTTTCTGGGATCTGAAGAATTAAAAGTTTTGCTTTAAGTTATATATTGAGTGTTAAATGAACTCCTTTAAATGTGATTCTCTGTAACTCTGCTGAGACTTTTAACCAGGTTTTTGTCGTACCAGACAATTCCTTTGAATGCAAGAAAATTTTACAATATATATTTTTATGATTGAGTTTGATTTGATTCACATCATTAGTGCACAACATAAAAAATGATACAAAATCAAATATGTTTAAGTGTTTAATAGTATTTAATTTACAAGTGAAAAATGATTGAGTAATTTAAATATTGTATAAAAAATATTTAGGTTTAATGATCATTTTAATTCTTAATATTTAACTAAAAAAATTAAGCATTCTATCAGCATGAAGTAACATGAATTTTTATTTGGACCTATGTTAACATTGTTAAAACTTTAATGTTTTATTTAGTTTTTTATTAAGAAAATATTTTATTTAAATTCTTCCAAAATTTATTTTATTATACACATCGGGATCACATTGTATGATCGATTGAGTTGAAATAATAAAATACTTAGGGATGAGTCATGAGTTAAAGAGTCAACCTTGCTAATAAGACCCTAGAAAATCACTTTTGAACCTAAGCCTATTGTTTGAAAGTTAACCGCATTACAAATCGATAAAACCTTTTTCTTGTTGATTTTCATGATTTAAACCGGAATTTAAAAAACTAATTATTTTCTTTAAGAGAATGTAGAAGAAAAATCAAGCAAACAAAAAGAAAATGGAGAAAAAAACAAGTAAAGGAAAAAGGAAAAAAATATCTTCCTCAAAATTGTACAAAAATATCAAAAGGAAAAGAGAGAACACAAAAGTGAGAGAAAAAAAGAAATCATAGTTTCTTTCTCCAATTACAAACACATGAAAATTTGAGAAAACAACAAAGAAAAAAATTCTTGTAAGAAAAGTAAGTTCTTCACATTCTAAAAATCAAAAGTTTTTCAAATTCTAAAAGTCAAAAGTTCTTCTCATTATACCTTGTCTCAAGTCGAGTTACAACCGTTTTAAAAATCTTTTGATCTAGGTATCAACATAACTACGTGATAGAGATGTGATACATTCGTAAGTCTATGGTAAGATTCTCTTCATGTTTTGATTTAAGAGAAGTTCCTTAAATATTTTTGAATGAATTTGAGTGAATTATTTTTTAATGTGTTTCATTTGAATCCATCTTAACTTCATGAAATTGATTGAGTGATCATTTACTTGTGCTAAATTATGATGATTGAAATCTTGAACTTAGATATTCACACTTTATTTTGATTTTATCAAAATAATCTTAGATTTTAGTGCTTGAAATGCTTGTGCATGCTTGAGGACAAGCATTGTAACACCCAAATCCGATTCGACCGGAAATCAAAAATATTTGAATATCACACGGAACCACCAAAGTGACTAACCATCTTTTTTTTAAAACATCTATCAGATTCATAATCTAAAACATAGTCAAGTCAACATATAAATCATTTTACAAAATGGGGGAGCTCCCGAAATTTCAAATCAAATAGAAGTATTCAGTAAATAAAATAGAGCTTACGACTCAAGTACAAATAAGGTTACTGTAAGAACATGCCCACTAAAAATATCTTAGACGTATTGTGATCGGTAGACCTTCACTGGAACCATGCACTACGATAAGCTCCTTGACCATCCTCCTAAGATCTTGTGGACGGAAATACATTCTGAACGCTGAGATCACAAGCTCACCACACAAATAACTCTACTATACTATATTCAATATCCCAAATTTTGGACTAGTGACCAAAATGTAAATTTTAATAGTTGCTAAAGTGTAAAGTTAGGAAACGTTAGGGATAAAAGTGGTAATTTTCCCAAGAAAAAATTTTATCTTGTAAATAAATAGTTTACCCCCAAGAATGATATTTTCTTGGGTTTCATATTTTTTATCTGAATTTGTATTAGAAGATATAAAGCGATAAAGTTCAGGAAAAAATCGAAAAATCGGATCAAATTAAAAATTTAGGAGAAATTGAATGATGATAGTATAAGGTTAATAATGTCATTTCTATATTTTATTTTAGTATACATGAACCATTGGATTTAAGATTTATTTTCCATGTTAAATTGGGATCGTTGCATTAAAGTTGTAAAATTAGAATTTTTGGAAAATGCAAGGGAAAAGATGAAAACTAATAAAATATTAGTTTATATTTGACATGATGATGTAAGGAATGATGTCATGATAATGGCATGGTGGTAATTATCATGATTTAGTAATGGTAAATTGGTAATTTTTAATTAAATAATATTTTAATTCATTTAATTAGTTATAAGACATGTGTTAGTATATATTTTTGTTAAGAAAATTCAAGAAAGCTCATCATCTTCAACCCTTTGTTCGTGGGTTTCATAACAAGGTAAGGAAATATTTAATTTTTTTTCATTTTCGAGCAAATTCATTAGATTTTTGGATTACGGTGCGAAATAGAGAATAAATCTACATCAAAATTCTCTATCATTTGGTGTAAGTAGTTCATTTTTTCTTATTTGGAAGATGGATTTCATGAAAAGGTGGATGAAGGGTAGATTGAATTTCAATGAAATAAAGTTTGATTATGATGTTATGGGTGTTATAGAATCATTTCCAAACATGAAATTTGATTGAAAACCGTTAGAAATGGTTATAGAAGATTCGACTATGACTAGGGTTCATGGAGAAATGTTGAATTTGAATTGTTTATATATGGAATTGAGTGGGACTGCATGGAAATGATGTTAGGAGCTTGATTTCATGCTTGAATGAAAGTGAAAACCAAGCCTAAGATACTTTGTTATGTTCGGCCTAAAGCAAAAGAATAAGGAAAAATTATAAAAAAATCTTTCTAAGGGTTAGAAATGATGTATGAATGGTTCTACATGCTTTGGAAAGTTTTTGGATCAATTTAGAACTTTGTAAAGTTATAGGGATGTTTTCATGAATTTTAGAAAATTGAAGGATTTAAGTGTAATTGATTGAAAGTTAGTGTACCATGCTAGAATTAAATTTTAGAATGATGATTTTGATGTTAGAATGTTAAATTGGACCATTTTGGAAGTTGTACAATGGGGTGAGCAAAACTCAACTCGACTCGAAAAACTGATTTTTTTGACTCGATTCAACTCGACTCAAATTGACTTCAAATTGCAATTTCATAAACTTGACTCGACTCGAAAAAATTTCATGTTCAAATCGATTTGTAAAATACAACTCGAATAACTCGAAATTTTTAGTAATTAGTGGATTTATTTTCAAGTTTGAGTCGAGTCATTCGACTTTGTATGATATATGTATATCATATATGAAAAAAATATGAAGAAATATATTTGTATTATATATATGGTTATAGAAAGTCACTTAAGTTAGAATAAAATAATATTGTAATATTATAAATATTTACAGTTAAATTTTAAACAGAAACTCAAAAAATCAGCTCGGCTTGAAAATTTTCAAGTTAACTCCGAGTTGTAAAATATGACTCGCCAACTCGAATGACTCAAAATTTTTTGACTCGACTCAACTCGATCGAAAGCTCACCCCTATTGTACAATTATAGGAACCAAATTGCAAGTGATAAAAATTTGAGGATTTAAAGGGTTATTATGCAAAAGTTGATCTACTATGCTTGAATTAAATATTGGAATGTGTAGTTATGCGTTTAGAAGCTTGATTTGAAGTTAAATAGTAAGGGACCATTTTGAATAAATTAGAAAAGTTGAGATGAATTCTAAAAGAATTCATATTAGTGGACTATTGATGGATATGAATCATGTATGTTATGCAGACTATTGATGGATGTGAATAGTAAAGGACTTGTAATGTCATTTTGAAGAACAAAGGTCAATATTTATGTTGTAAAGTTAAGTTAGTATCGAATTAGTATCAAAAGAATTTTTAGGAATTTTATTCCAAATATGGCTTATGCTAGAATGATACTAACATATGATTTGAATGGTATGTGTTTGATAAATGATATTGTGTAGATTGCGATCGAAATTGAGATATAGGCAAGCTTAAAGCGAAGGAAAAAGTACAAAGGCGAGGCTTATATCGAAAGTAAAGGTTGATAATGAGACATTTCAGGTGAATGCATTCTTACTTATTCATATATATTTATATGATATGAGGGAGACTTGTGATAATTCAACCTCTGATGATTTTAAAAGAAAAAAATATGAATCGTTTTATGAAATATTTTTTGAATTGGTTTATGAAAAATATTGGGTATGAATTGCCCAAATGCACTGATTTATGATATTTTGAAATGATTATTGATAATATTATATATTTGAACTGTGAATGAGATATGAATTTTGATTATTAAGCTCATTGTATGTGCATTAAGATTGGTTTGTACAATTGACGTGCCAAGACGTGGAGTGATTTTTTATATGGTACATTTGTGCATATTTATATGGAACTATATGTTCATTTTGGGTTTCACAATGTATTGACGTTATGAGCTACCATGTATGATTTTTTATTTTAGTATAGCAATGTTGTGTTCTACAGCATCTATACTTCTATCTGGCACTAAAGTGCAAGTTATTTCTGGCAGTTTCGACCGCATATTATGCACACTCGTCTGACTCACGTACCATGCATTCTCATTTGTTATACATTGGGTTGTTAATTAAATAAGCATGAAAAGTGCAGGTTTATCTAATTCATTGAAAGTAAAGTTTTCATCAAATGTTTTGATTTAGCATAAAGTACCTTAATATGAACTATTGACTTTAAATTGTTCATTCTGATATGTAGATTCTTAAGTTTTGATTTTCATATTTCAATTTAAAGAAAGGTTTGAAAATTGGTTTTACATGTTCCTATATTATTATATGATATTTCATATACTAAGATTTATGTGATATTTTATATATTAATATGTTTTATTTTTATATTTGATAATGCCTCACTAAGTGTATACATAGTGTGTGATGGTTTTCGCGCTTAGGTAAAAGAGAGCAAGTGGAGAAAAAGAAGTTGAGATTGGCATCAATCATCAAAGAATAATTACAAGTATCAGTAATGACATCCCACTGTATTTGATTTTCTAGCTGGTATGTATACGGATAAGAAGTGTATGTTAATTATTAATATTTCATGTTCTTAAGATAACTTAGAAAAGCTCTAATATGATTATAAGGTTTCAAATGAGTCATAGAAATTTACATACATGGATTTTAGTGAGCAAAATATAGAGTTAAATTAATGAATCTTAATGAATGTTATAGTAAAGTTATATTTTTATGAATATAAGAGAGAAATTTAAATTAGGTAGTTTTTAGATAATTTTGTGTATATTATGAAATAGTATTCATCTACCTAATTGCTGCTTGTAATCAGATGTGAATTGAAGGTTAAAATATTTTATTTTGGTTTTACGCGATTAAATGATTTTCACAATAATGATTAAATTAGAAATTTTTAGATAAATGAAAATTTACCGATTGTGAATAAGAAAAATGTTTTGAATGTTTGATGTGACATCTCTAACTTGTATTCAGGTACGTATACAGGTTAGGGGTGTTACACTATATGCATTCGTTTCATGAGCATACAAACAAGTATAATTATAAAAATACAATTACATTAACACACAAACATAGGCAGGCATTATGGTGTACTTGGAGGGTTACTAAGCATCTCAGAACTCATCCCCGTCTATCCTACCAAAGTACCTTAGATAAGACACAAATCACTTAGCATCAGAATCTTCATCTAGAAAGGCCCTCATTGCCTAGTGCATAGGATGCCTTCGGGGTCACATAGCATTAAAGCCTACATCCTGCTAGTCTACTCTTTAGAGTACTTGGGACACCTCCGGGGTCAAATAACATCGGAGCCTACGCCCAACTAGCATTTTTGTGCTTTAGCATAGACTTAGACATATATGAATATTACTATCAAACAACAATTGTCGTTTACACAAGTTACTCGGGTGTCCTTATCGTTTTCTGAGCATCACACAAAGGCTAGTTTTATGACGTCTTTCCTCATAAGATTCTTAAGTTTGTTTTATTCTTTGATGTTCTCGCTTGTAAAGGTTTTAGAAGAGTAGTGGCAGTCATAGACCCCTCCTCGAGCCCTTAACCCAAACTAAGCTCTTTTCCCATTTTAGGCCAATGGTACCGATAATGTATCCCCTCAGTATCGGTACATACCTCTCGATATTGATACGCACCCTTGGTAAGGGTACCAAATTTGACTATTGGAATTTAAGAAAGTCTTGTAGTATTGATACCCCTATGTGGAGTATCGATATTGAATTTGGATTTGATTTTTATAATTTAAATTAGCATCGATACCCTTGCTTAGGGTATCGGTACTTCTTCTTTGAGTGGTTATGATACTCCTTGAGTACTGGTACTAAAATTGACTACTAGAATTGAAACTCAACGATGGTACAATACCCTATTCCTCGGTATCGATACTTGAAGAATAATATAAATACTCTATGAACAAAATATATACTACTCAGTTAAAAACCCTTCATTCTGACTTCTTGATGAACAATATCGATATTATTCATCTAGTAATGATACCAAACCCATAAATACTTTATTTTTACGTGAATTTTTCACCCAACTCAACCCATAATTCTCTCTAAGGCCAAACGTTATTTGAAGTTCACGTGAGTTAAAAGGGGTCATATTAGGCCTTTATCATGCATAAAAATAATTTTTTTCATCCAAAGTCATTTTCAAACCAAATATGCTCTTATTTTCTCTATACACTCATACAAGTTCAACAAAACATGGAATGGCCTAAAAATGGTACAGAAGAGTTAGAAGTGTGTTATCTTACTCCTAAGTTACAAGAGAATCACTTCAAGCTCACCCAAGAACAAGTTCTCCTTACCTTTGGTTTTAGAGCTCTCTTACACTTCGTTCACTAATCAAAAGTAAGGACATTAGTTACTAACTCACCTAGAAACTTAAGAATAGTATAAACATGATTTTTAAGCTTTAAAAGTGATTTGGGACCATCTTTGAACTTTAAAACCCACAACCCATCTTAAACCTCCAGCTAAGGTTTCCATGGCCAAAACTTAAAATAAATAGCTTGAATGGAAGCTTAGGGGATGCTAACAACCTTTCTTACCTTCAGAAGTTATAACATTTGATGTTGATCATTAAAGTTATCACCTTTGACAAAAAAACCTTCAAGAAAAAAGGAATATGAAGATGAGAAGAAGACAAGGGTGGGGTGACAATATGAACTCGGTTTTTCCTTGTTTCATCCCCGCGACATCACCAAAAATTAAATGAAAACCAGCCTTTAAGATAACTAATGAGTAAATGTTCCCTTGTTCCTTTTTACTTTTATCCTAAATCAAGCCCAAATCAATCTAACTCATCTTGACACAAACCTTCCTAATAGATACTTGGATTATCTAGACTCACTTGGGTTTACCCGAAACTACTAACCCAAAAATTGAGGCATTACAAGCATAATCTAAGTGTGGGGTATGTGATAAGTCAGATATTTTCATGATTTTCATATATAAATTCTTATTTTTGAGCATTATACATTATCTCAAAGTCTTTGCTTTGAAAAGTGTTTGATATTTTAGGTAATTCAAAGACTAAAGGAAAATTCATGTATAAAAGTAGAGTTTTAGCCAAATTTAGATACTTTGGAGTTTTGACAAGTCTCAATTGAATTTAGTAAAAAACCATTACTCAAACTACACTTCTATCTTTATCTTGTATTTTGATTTGACTAGACTTTGAGTTTTATTTTAATGTACACCTTTTTTTCTCTCAAATGACTTTTATTTGACTAGACTTTGAGTTTTATTTTAATGTAAACCTTTTTTTCTCTCAAATGACTTCTATTATAAATGGAGTTAATAGGGGAAGGCAAAACTATTCAATCATTCTCCTTTTATAGTTAGATTTTTCAAGGTTATTAATACAAGTTCTTAGTGAGATCTCTTGTTCTTCATCTTCATCTATTTCAAGCATCTTTATATTTTCAGGCTTACTCGGTAAGTATATATTGATTTATAAGCTTTAAATGTTTTTCTTTGATTTATTCATCTATATATACAACAACCAATCAAGACATTCTTGATGCAAGTAATAAATAACCTAGAAAATGGGGTTTGAAGGTATTAATTCATATTCTTGATATGTTAACGGATTTGTCTTTGATAGTTTATGTCATTGAGTCTCTTAATTTGATAAAGATATTATTAGGTTTTCATTCTTATGTGATTTTCTCTAAGAGTTTTAATCTTGATAATAAGTGAAGTAATTATTCATTTTTTCTTGGAGATTGTCGATTAATTAAGTGAGCTTGAGTTAATTTTGCACAACAATTTAGAGTGGTTCAACTTCTCAACCAAGTCTAGATCCACTACCTTAGCATCAACACTAAATATTTCTCAAATTCACAATATTTGCTAACCATTGAGAAAAATATGTAACCTTAAAATAATTCACAAGGTTTATACCCCCAAAACCTTGTTTACACTTTTTCAACAAGATGAATTACAAATGAAGCAAACAAAGAGAAAATCTCACAAGGGAAATGTGTTTGCAATAATTAAGCTCTCACCTAAATCACACTTGAATAAATTAAACAATGTAATGCAAAAGAGTGTTACAAAGAATATGATAAAAATTAAGAACAAAAGACTTCTTTGATGTTGATATATTTATTCAATATGATTCTTGTTGATCTTGAGATGCTTTGACCTTTAATTAATACATTATCTATCAATTCTAGCTGTTTGAAGCTGTTGTGGATCATTATAGTAGTTATCTACAATTACAAACAAAATTTATTGCATAAGACATGGATCTTTTGGTGAAAATTTTGATATTTTTCAAATAATTCGATCGTTGTAAGAAAGGGATCAATTTTTAAGGGGAAAAATCAATGGCAGATCCATAAATATTTTTTAGGGTGGCCACATATATGTTAACAATATAAAATTTTTGAATAGGTGAGCAAAAATAAAATTTCAGGGTGGATACCATCAATAAAATAGGTGACTAGTTGAAGAAAATTTAAATTTCAGGGTGGGCACAATAAAGCTTCAAGGTGGGCACAATAAAGCTTCAAGGTGGGCACCATCAATAAAATAGGCATCTAATCAAAGAAAATTTTGATTTCAGGATGGACACATCCCCGCCCTCAGCCCTCAATGGATCCGCCACTAAAGGGATCAATCCTTTTCATCAAGGTATCGATCTTTTTGGTGAAGAGATTAATCCTTTTCCTTAAGAGTTTCATCCTTTGGTGAAGAGATCGATCCTTGTCTACTGAAATCAAAGTGGTTGATCTATTATTAAGGAGATCAATCCTTTGGTCAAATAAATCGATCCTTTGAGCTAAAATACTTTGGAAACTCGACTGTAAAGAGAAAAAACAATCGAATATGTTTTGAAAAAGTTCGACTAGGATGGAAAATATTTAAAACAAATTTTTAAGTTAATTTGGATTTTGAATTATTTTTGAGAAATTTTGACAAATTCAATTAAGTCCAAAAATCAAATTTACAAATTATCTGTTATAAAAAAATTAATTCAACACTATCCCCTTTTTTATATAACAAAACTCTTTGAGAAATTATTTTTGAAAATATTCCCCTTTGAAAAACAATAAAAGGATTCGTGAATTTGTTAAAAATTTAAGCTCCAATTTGAGTTTTGTAAAAACACTTTTCAATTTATACTTACTTCTCCCCTTTTTGTTATATAAAAAAAATTCATAAAAAAATTCATAATGCTAGTACTATATAAAAAGGAGATAAAATAATATAAAGATGTTAGACATAACCATATTAAAGTAATATCAAGCATATTATATTTTATTATAAATAGATAAATCCATACAAAAGATAAAGTACCAAAGTCATAATTTGAAAATAAAAAAATTCAAGTACCAAATACCAAATAAAGACATAACATCAAAGGTCCAACATAAATATATGTATCAAAGTCTAACATATGAAAAAGAAATGATATGTATGCACTAAGACGCTAAAATATGATGGAAAGAGAATCTATCGAGTTGATGTTGAATTGCTTGAACATCCTCACCAAGAACATCTTGACGATGCCTAATCGCATCAAAACAAAAATCAACATAGACTCTAAAAGATTTGAGAGACTAAATGTCTTACTCATGAAAACCTCGAAGAGTAAACTTAGGTGATGTCTGTAGACACCAATTTTCATCTATATATATATATATATATATACCAACAAGTCCCAGCAGCCCGTTACATGTGAATGACCCGAACCCATTGAAGCATCCCGGATTTGAAAGGGTTAGGGTTTCACACTCTGCTCCAGCAGCTTTTCACGCTCCTCTCCTCACGCACCAACCAACTGTCCGACCAACAAGTCATCCGAGTTCCCTGCCGGTTTCCTCGGTAATAACCACAAACAACAAGCAAAACTCAGATTTTTAGTTCTACTAGGATTCTAAAACCAGAGGAAAGATAGGGTTTCTAGCCCTATAAATGGACAATTTGAAGAAACTTAAGGGGATACGAAAAACACAAGCAATCCGTAGCAAAAAAAATAGTGATTTAGGGGAAGGGGACTTTCGAAAAGAATAAAAAATTTGAAAAAAGAAAGAGCTTACCTTCGGATTTTCGATGACAGTAGCTCCGGTGGCCGGACGATAAAACTGAACGGTCAACTGAAGGAGAAGCCCGAGAAGAACAACATACCTCATAACAGAAACGATCCAACGCCGGAATAATCAGATCGGAACCGTAGAAACTTGAAAGGTTTTTGACTTTTTAGTGGAGTTGAAGGCCATATCTCGCAAAACCAATACCAGATCCCAGTTACTGGCGTTAAGATGGACCTTCCCTTTTATTTTGGCACCGAATGGCCACCGGAAACTAGCTGCGGACGATGGTCCTCCCTTTCCCGGTGAAATGTTTCTTATGCTCTGTTTTCTTTACTAAGATTAAGAAATGAGCACTTTAAAATTATTTTGGTGTTTTGTATGTGTACAGGTATTAATGCATGAGTCATCTGTGTATGAAGCCATTCTAGTTTTGAATGAATGCATTTTGGTTCTGTTTTGGGTTACTTTCATGCTACTTTGGGCCTTTTATTTTATCTGCATTCTATTTTTGTCCATTATGCTTGTTTACTTATTAGACCAAACTATCCCTATTTATTTTGATCGAGTAATTTCACATTTTTTAGTGCATGCCGGTTTTATTTTACCATTTGTAAATTGTAATACACGTCTATTCTCATTTTTTAATGTTAATATATTGTGCATAGGGTAGTACACCTACACTTGTATTAGGATTTCTTTACCAACTATAGCTTAGCTTGAACCACGTGCATGATATGTACATATATATATATTAATTTTAGTATTTTTCCTTATTTCTTTTAATGTTATTTATATATATATATATATTTTGTTTTTTATACTCTTTTTATTTTTTGTGATTAGACATTTTTCTTCATTTTATTTTTTTAATGTTTTTCTCTTAATATTTTTTATTGTTATTTATTTATTTATTTAATATTTATTTTTTAAATTTAACATTTTTTATCTTTTAGGGGTAATTTTAATCAATCAAAGGTAAGTAGTTTGAATCGGGTTTTTAAATTTTAATTTTAACTATAATTTTAATTATAATTTTCACTAATTAAGACAACCGATAAATTAATTGGTACCGAAAGGGCGATTCAAGGGTGCTAATCCTTCCTTGACTGTAACCGACTACCGAACCCCGACACATTTCTAGTAAAATGCAGATCAGGTAAAATGGTGTCCGATCTACCTAAATATCTTTTTAAAATGATCGGTGGCAACTCCTAATCGTTTAATCCAAGTCAGAGCCCAATTTCGAGCCCAACCGAAAGACGGTTCAGACAGCTTGGCGACTCCACTGGGGATAGGTAAGTGCGTCAGGCCGAAATTAATTTTCGGTTGTCTTTTTATGCGAAATTAGTAAATTTTAATTTATTTATTCGATTCCAATTATTTATTTTTGATTATTTTTCAAATAAATAGTTGTACTGACATTTTTTAATGATTTTAGTTTTTTTTTCAAAATTGTCATCTCATGCTCTATACCCAAGCTCCAAACCCTATTTAAGTGAGGGTGAAAGCAACGCCTTCGTGTGAATTTATTCACCGTGCGGGCCTAGCAAGTAGCCTTTGGGATTCATATACCTTCTGTCTTCGTGTGAATTTATTCACCGTGCGGGCATAAGGGAATGTTTCCTCTCGAGTTTAACTTAGTCCACATAAGTTTGTAATGGGCTTAGGACTAAGGGTCTGGCAAGCCCAAGGGGGCACCGGCAAGGAGAACTTGAGTACCCTTTTTAGAACCTAAACCGGGAGAGTGTAGGGAATTAGAGCCCACCCCAAAACCTCATTCCAAACCCTAGGTTGCTTTGATTTTATTTCCTGCTGTACTTTCTGTTCAAAGCATGCGAACTAGACAAATATGCGGTTAGGATTTGTTTGAAATTAGCATGCGGGATAGAGATCATGTCTGGGTAGAAATTAAAGCATGTGGGGTAGGTTTTTTTCATTTTTTTATTGTTTTGATTTACCTCACTAACTCTTTTTATTTTTTGTTCTCTTTCATTTTGTTTTCATCATTTGCATCATTTAAAATGAGGTGTTGATCCACCAAAAATGTGTTTGTTAAACATGACTAATTTGTATTAATGGACAAAGGGGTTATAATACAAAGAGATAAAAAGCTCTGAAGTCCAACCGTGGTCAAAGAATACTCAGAGGCAAAGGTTGCAGGGGCAAGATGAGGGAAATGTTACTGACCCAGAGAGTCCTTTTGAAACCTACAAGAACAAGATGGCGAAAACCTAGCTAAGCTGGAGACCATTATTGACGAATTCCAGAAACAAGTCGATAAACTTTGGATGGAGGGCTCCGATGACACTTTCATTTGGAACAAGCTCGGCATAGAGTGAAAGCCAGATATACAGTCCTCTAAGACCTTTTTTTTGGGCAAGCAGCTCGTCACCTGCACAAGTTTAGCCAAAGGAACCAGAATAGTTTGACAGGATATTCAACTGGGGAAAAAAGGTGGAAGACGAATCAACTTGTCAGAAGCTGTGCGAAATCTATACCATTAAAAAGTTTTTTATCTCTTCAGACATAACACTTTTTTTCCCAATAAGGATTATTCAAGATAACATGTACATTTTTTGGATCAATGCCTCGAACATTTCATGCATCATGCATTCTTGCATATTTCTCATAATTTTCTTTTTTTCATTGCATTCACATGAACTAACAAGAGATTTTCATAACGAAAAGGGTACAAACACTGGACATACCTCCACAAGCTTCGGACATGTGTCATCCTCATTCAAATCGAAAAGAATATGGAAGCCAGAATTACTCAGATCGAAGAGAACATGTTGAAGCTCCAGAGAGAGTTAGAAGAAAAGATAAATCAGAATAACCAGAGTACCCTAGATGCAATCACAAAAGGCCAAGAGTCCTTGGTCAATCAGATCGTTGCCAAGTTAGTTGGCCTACGTCAGACAAGTGCTCCTGGGGCAGGTTCATCGGAAGGGGTAACCATGCTACCTACCCCGCAAGTGGTTGTCTCACCCAGAATCTTACCAGATAATTCGGATAGTTATCGCATTTCAAAATTTGATGAAGAGGTCAAAACAACGAGGGTAGAAATTACCATTAAACCAGGAGGTAGAACGAGTGGAAAACTTCCCCTGAAGAATAAGGAAAGAGATATCATCAACACTCTAAAATCATTTACAGCCATACCCTCTTCCAGGCAAGAACCAAGAAAGGAAAATGAGCATTTTGATCTCATTCCCATGACATACTAGGAGCTCTACCAACAACTGTTTGACGCACATGTGGTGTCACCCTATCCTGAGATACCTCTAAAGCCCCCATACCCCAGGTGGTATGACAAAAACGTGCACTGTGAGTATCATGGCGGTGTTCCGGGGCATGCTATTGAAAATTGCCTCCCCTTTAAGAGGGTTATCCAAAGGATGCGCAACAGGGGTTGGATTCATTTTAATAATTCAGAATCACCTCACGTTGTACAGAACCCTCCACCAACTCATCAAGAGAATAAGGAAACTGCAATCACTGATGTAAAGGGTAAAAAGGCCAAAACCAGAGTTTTTGAAGTGAAGACACCTCTTGCTTGGGTATGGAGGCAAATGATAAATGCGGGGTTTCTTGCACCATATCCTAGCACATCAGATTCCAAAGGTGGTAGTCATTGTTGTTACCATAATGAAGATGGACATGATGTACAAGAATGTGTCGAATTTAGAGCCTTGATCCAGCTAATGATGGGTAAAAAAGAGCAAGAATTTTATGATGACAACAATGACACTCCCAAAGTAGAAAGAGTTATGGAAAATGGGGCATCCCGATGAGGCCTTATTCAAATTTGAGGCGTCTTGTTTGGATTTGTATTTTTGAGCTTTCTCATGTTTGGAACTTGTTTTTGAACTTTCTTTCAAAATTTTAATGAATTTATGTGGAGCATTGAATCAACTTTACAACTTGAAATTCTTTGAATATCGATTGAATTAAAAAACTCCGTAAATGATTCAGAGTTACAGATTTTTGACAAGTTAACATGATGAAAAACTGATAAAACAATGACTTTTGACCTTACTTCAGAAAGATACACTCGAACACTTTACCATTTTCCTGTAAACAACCAATATAACCTTTTCCCTTCATAAAGCTTGGTATTTAGATAGGTGCGGACAACATGGGGCATCGTTTGTGTATGACATTGCTATGTTTTTTATTTAAGACGTTCAGTGATGATGATGATCTTTTCAAATGAAAGAGTCGAGTAGGTGAATCCAGTTTAGGTCAGTTGCTTGAAAATTGAACTCTAAAGATGAATTTTTTTACTTTCAACAAACACCTAGGCTATAACAGGTTCTTCTTGACAATCTTAAGAAATTAGATCCGTAAAGGTGAGCTATTCCACTAAGGCAATTGGTTATAGAGGAAACTTGAAAGCCCTGGCTTTATGAGTAGATTACGTTCAAACCATGGCATTGCTCGAATACTTGGCAATTCGGTGTTTACTCCACTGCTTTTGTCAGGCCGAAGACTTTGTGATGAGATGAACCCTTCAGTTAAACCTGATAAAACTGATTATAATGTTAAGTTGTCCCTCTAAAGCAATTGGTTAAATGCCCCGACTTTATAGATTCAGCTAGCCAGATAATGACAAATTAAATCAAATTTATCTAAGAAAGAAATTTTCGGTAATGATGGACTAAGGGAGTTAAGGAACACCTGTTATAGTCAAATACACACGAGCACTCAAGAATTTCATTTTAGACTGATATTTCTGCACTACCTTTATTAGAAGAGCTTACAAAACTTGAACAAATGGAAGATTTCAGAGGACCGAAATAGAAGGTCTAGTAATTGATCAGGCTAGTTGCTTCATTTTGTCCGCATCCAATTAAACTTCCAAGCCAAAGAAAAGTCTGTTACAATAACAGTCCAAAAAATGACCTTTTTATGGCTGAAACCTTAGGACAACCTAAAGCCAACTCATCTATTTGAATATTTGTCAAAGAGCTATAACTCTGGAAGCATTAAACGAGCTATTGATTCCTTTGATATACTTTGAACTCATGTTTATAATTTGATTCATTTGCGAGCCTGAATTAAGGATCAATATTTTACAACATTTTCCCCCTCCTAAACAAGAAAAAGGAGAAAAACATTTTCAAACAGAACAATCTCAGATTTGAAAGGTCTGTAAAGCCAAAACTCGAAAAGAGAATGGGGCACGATCGATTCGAAGGACCATATTGACAGACAAAGCACGGGACTCCATCCAGGAGATAACACATAATTCATTCATGTTGCATGCATATTAAAAATAATTAGGTGCATCACATTCATCATTTTAGCATACATGTTTTTTGTAGCTTTTAGAGTCAAGTTTTGACTTCAGGATGAAGGATACTCGATTCACAAGCACCTTTAAAGAACGATGGTGGTTGCTTAACTCAGTGGTGACCGACTTGACATATCTACATATCTCAAAGTCAACTTCAGATGAGTTCGAGAACCAGTTCAGAATAAATCCAGTTCGGCTCAACTCAACAACGAGTAACATATTTCAAGTTAATGTCTTCAAGCCAGATTTCAATTCCACAACAGAAGATATCCGGCTGACAGAATTCATCATTGGGCTTTCCCGTAAAAAGGGAGTCATTCAAAGATCGTCTCATTTGGTTCAGACCCGCTCAGAGGAACCACCTGAAGAACTATGACCGGCTTAGACCCGTAAAGGGAAGCCATTTTTTAAAGAAACTATTTACAGCATAGCTTAAGTCGAGAAGGGCTATCTGCCAAACACCTTCGAGTTCAATTACACTCAGCTTCGAGGGCATATCATTTGTAGCATAACATAAGTCAAGAAGGGTTATCTGCCAACAAAGACCTTTAAGTTCGACTACGCTCAGCTCCAAGGCACATCATTTGCAGCATAGCTTAAGTCGAGAAGGGCTATCAGCCAAAGACCTTCGAGTTCGATTACACTCAGCTTCAAGGGTACATCATTTGTAGCATAACTTAAGTCAATAAGGGTTATCTGCCAACAAAGACCTTCGAGTTCGACTACGCTCAGCTCCAAGGCATATCATTTGCAACATAGCTTAAGTCGAGAAGAGTTATCTGCCAAATACCCCCGAGTTTGATTATATTAAGCTTCGGAGGCATATCATTTGCAGCACAACTTAAGTCTAGAAGGGTTGTCTGCCAACAAAAGACCTTTGAGTTCGAGTACGCTCAACTCAAAGGCATATCATTCGCAGCATAGCTTAAGTCGAGAAGGGATATTTTCCAAAGCCCTCAAGTTTGACTACGCTCAGCTTCGAGGGCACATCTTTTACAGCATAACTCAAGGCTAGAAGGTTATCCGTCACCAAAAGACCTTCGAGTTTGACTACGCTCAGCTTCGAGGGCACATAATTTACAACATAACTTAAGTCAAGAAAGGTTATCTACCAACCAAAGACCTTTGAGTTCAACTACGCTCAGCTCCAAGGCACATCATTTGTAGTATAGCTTAAGTCGAGAAGGGCTATCTGCCAAAGACTCTCGAGTTCGATTACACTCAGCTTCGAGAGCACATCATTTGCAGCATAACTTAAGTCGAGAAGGGTTATCTGCCAACCAAATACCTTTGAGTTTGACTACGCTCAGCTCCAAGGAACATCATTTGTAGTATAGCTTAAGTCAAGAAGGGCTATCTGCCAAAGACCCTCGAGTTCGATTACACTCAGCTTCGAGGGCATATTATTTACAGTATAACTCAAGGCTAAAAGGGTTATCTGCCAACCCAAGACCTTCGAGTTCGATTACACTCAACTCAAAGGCACAACATTTACAACATAGCTCAAGGCAAGAAGGGCTATATGTCAATAAAATTTTCGAGTTCGATTTCATCAAAGAATTATTTTCCAGTTGAATTTTCCAACCAAGGTCTTTAAACCTAGAAGAAGACTGAAGGGAAACGAGAAGTCGTATCCCAATTCAAATCCCGAACTGCTGCTTCAATTCTATATCATTTCAAGATGGACTCAACTTCGCGACGGAGGAGCCATCTGTAACCCAATTCGACAGGGAGTTATTCTTCAACCCCACCGAACGAAAATTTATGTCTTTTTATCTTTGCCCTATTTTTCATTTCATGAAAAAGGACAAAGAGGGGTAACTGTAGACACCAATTTTCATCCATATTATATATATATATATATTAATTAAATAATACTTTTTTTCTTTCTTTTTTACAGATTCTAGGCCTAAAGACTAAATACCAACAAGTCCCAGCAGCCCGTTACACGTGAATGACCCGAACCCATTGAAGCATCTCGAATCTGAACATGTTAGGGTTTCACACACTACTCCAGCCAAATTTCACGCTCCTCTCCTCACGCACCAACCAACTGCCCGACCAACAAGTCATCCGAGTTCCTTGCCGGTTTCGTCGGTAACAACTATAAACAACAAGCAAAACTCAGATTTTTAGTTCTTCTCGGATTCTAAAACCAGAGGAAAGATAGGGTTTTCTAGCCCTATAAATGGACAATTCGAATAAACTTAAGGGGGATACGAAAAACACAAGCAACCCGTAGCAAAAAAATAGTGATTTGGGTGAAGAAGACTTTCGAAAATAATAAAAAATTCAAAAAAAGAGAGAGCTTACCTTCGGATTTTCGGTGACAGTAGCTCCGGTGGCCGGATGATAAAACCAAATGGTCAACTGAAGGAGAAGCCCAAGGAGAACAACATACCTTAGAACAGAAACGATCCAACGGCGGAATAATCAGATCAGAACCGTGGAAACTTGAAAGGTTTTTGACTTTTTCATGGAGTTGAAGGCCATATCTCGCAAAACCAATACCATATCCGAGTTACTGGCGTTAAGATGGAGCTTCCCTTTTATTTTGGCACCGAATGGCCACCGAAAACTAGCGGCGGACGATGATCCTCCCTTTCCCGGTGAAATGTTTCTTCTGCTCTGTTTTCTTTACTAAGATTAAGAAATGAGCACTTTAAAATTATTTTGGTGTCTTGTATGTGCACATGTATTAATGCATGAGTCATCTGTGTATGAAGCCATTCTAGTTTTGAATGAATGCATTTTGGTTCTGTTTTGGGTTACTTTCATGCTACTTTAGGGCTTTTAATTTATTTGCATTATATTTTTGTTCATTATGTTTGTTTACTTATTAGACCGAACTATCCCTATTTATTTTGATCGAGTAATTTCACATTTTTAGTGCATGCAGGTTTTATTTTACCATTTGTAAATTGTAATACACGTCTATTCTCATTTTTTTATGTTAATATATTGTGCATAGGGTAGTACACCTACACTTGTATTAGGATTTCTTTACTAGCTATAGTTTAGCTTGAACCACGTGCATGATATGTACATATATATATATATATATTAATTTTAGTATTTTTCCTTATTTCTTTTAATGTTGTTTATATATATTTTTTGGTTTTTACACTCTTTTTATTTTTTGAGATTAAACATTTTTCTTCATTTTAATTTTTTAATGTTTTTTCTCTTAATATTTTTATTGTTATTTATTTATTTATTTAATATTTATTTTTCAAATTTAACATTTTTTTACCTTTTAGGGGTAATTTCAATTAGTCAAAGGTAAGTAGTTTGAATCGGGTTTTTAATTGTTAATTATAATTTTCACTAATTAAGACAACCGATAAATTAATTGGTACCGAAAGGGCGATTCAAGGGTGTTAATCCTTCATTGACCGTAACCGACTCCCGAACCCGACATATTTCTGGTAAAACGCATATCAGGTAAAATGGTGTCCGATCTACCTAAATATCTTTTTAAAATGATCGGTGGCAAATCCTAATCGTTTAATCCAAGTCGAAGCCCAATTTCGGGCCCAACCGAAAGACGGTTCCGACAGTGTCAAATCTACATGTGACGAACTCTCGGGCTCATTTTTATCATGGTTATCATGATCATTATCCATGGGTCATCATCTCTATGATCATCGATGTGATGTACCCAATGTATAGATCCCTCGGGATCCTCAGTGTAGCCAATCTTTTCCATGGTAGAGTGATTGATGGTCTTATTGTTGGAAGTAAACGTGTAGAGCTCATAAGAGATGTCGAAGTCAAGCATCTTAAACATGTAACTAAGATGCATCCCGTACACTAGATTCAGTCAAGCCTTTGATTAGATCACACTCACTATATCATTAAAGATCATACTTGTTAGATGTAATTAATGACCTTATTGGATATAATGCATCCACCAATAGTCACTCTCGTGAACAATTAAGAATGTTGTGCCACGAGCTCAAATGACATGGGTGATGATGAGATGAAGATTATAGTCACTTAGGGAGAAAAAGACCTTTTTGTTTTCATCATCAATAAGGATTAAATAGAAGGTTTGGACAATGAAATTGATGGAGATGCTAACAGGATTACCCATAAGATAAGAGACAATGGTATGATGAATTGGGGTATCTAGAGTTTGAGAGGATAACACAAAAGCATTTGAGTAAAAGCTTAAACCAAAGACGGGTAGGTATGGCCCTAAAATTTCAGGAATCAAATAACTTCATGTTTTTCAAATTTTGTTCGTAAGGAAAACTCAAAAGGTTTAAAAATTAGAAATCAATTTTCCAGGTATCCTTAATTCGACGATATACAAAAAATGAATCATATCTCTCACTGTATTTGTAGATTTTAAAACATTAGTCAATAAAATAATCAACTTGAGGTTGCTATAGGTAGCTTGCCCTTTGAAGTCATTGATTTTCTCTTAGACATTTTGAAATATTTTTTATGAAAATGAAATTTGTGGTTAAATAGGAGGCTTAAGAGGTGTTAAAAATACTTTTAGGAAGAATTAAAATGGATTTTTAGCATTTGAGCATGATGAAACTCTACTATATTCATCTAGTTCAAGTGCATAAAAAAGGATATACATGACTTTGACGTTGAGTTGGGCTAGGTTTTTTTATCTTTATTAGTTCATTCCGACTTTTTCGTTGGAGGAGTGGGTGAACCATCAATGATGTCACCCCAAATCAAATAATAGGTAGTTTGAATAAAAAAACATCAACATATTCTTTCAATAGGAGTAGTTTGCATCATTGAAATATGAAGTTCTTGAAATGGATTGTGAATCTTCAATATGGTAGGAGCTAGAACTTGAAGACATCTTCCCAATTAATAATGATTTTGTAAGAGCTCTTCAAGGACCGTCTCAAGAAGTTGTTAGACCTTAAAATAAGTCAAGCTCTCATACTAATTGTTAGCTCTTCCATATAAACGAAAATATGTCAAGAGGAGTGAATTGACTTTTTAAAAATTGGCGTGGAAGCAACTAAAAAATATAAATTTGGCACAACAATTAAGAGTGTTTCAACTTTTCAATCACGTCTACATTCACTATCTTAGCATCTATACTAAGGATTTCTCAAATCCACTAGATTTGCTAACCTTTGAGGACAAGGTGTAACCTCATAACAACTTACAAGGTTTATACCTCAAAAACTTGTTTACACTCTTTCTGCAAAAGAAATTACAAATGAAGCAAACAATGAGAAAACCTCACAAGACAAATGCGTTTGAAACAATTAACCTCTCACCAAAATCACACTTGAGCAAATCAAACAATGTAGTTCACACGAGTATTACAAAGAATATGACAAAAATTAAGCATAAAAGACTTATTTGATGTTGGTTTATTTGTTCAATATGGTTCTTGTTGACCTTGAGATGCCTTGACCTTTAATTTATACATTCTCTATCAATTCTTACCATTTGGAGCCGTTAGAGATCATTATAGTTATTATCTTTAACAAAAAAAAACTACATTTAATGCACAAGGGATCAATCCTTTAATGAAAGGGATCAATCTTTTAATTTAAATATTTTGACTATTGCAAGAAAGGATTGATTCTTTTCATTGAGTGATCGATCCTTTTCCTTGAGGGATTGATCCTTTGGTAAAGGGATCAATCCATGCTACTGGAATCCAAGGGATCGATCTTTTTATCAAAGAGATTGATCATTTAGCTTAGGGATCGATCCTTTGAGCCAAAATACCTTAGAAACATTACTTTAAAGCATGAAATTGATCAAGTATTTTTTTTTTGAAAAGGTTCAACTAAGTTGGAAAATATTTAAAACAAATTTTCAAGTTAATTTGGACCTTGAATTATTTTCAATAAATTTTAACAAGTTCGATTGAATCCAAAAATTAATTTTACAAATTATTTATTATATCGAAATATTAATTCAACAGATTAATACAAATTCATCTTTTCTGAAAAATCAATGATCTAAGTCTTGAATTAATATACCAACTTCCTTTTTTTTCTTTTAATTAATTGCTTTCTTTTCTTTTTCAATTATACAAAAAACACCCCCATTATTTTTCTTTGTTTATTAATAAAATTAATTTCTCATCACTTTATATGAATCCAATCTTGCTTATTTTTACTAAAAATTATTTTTAAGCAAATTTTAATTTTTGATAGCTTCCACAATTGCATCAAGTGACGTTACCCACCACCAGGATGATTTAAAGTGAACACCGACTAGACTGTGTGAAATTGTACTACAACCGGAGGTAGAAATGTTTACTACTACAAGTTATTTTTAAGCAGGTTTTATTTTTGACGTCTTCGACAATCGCATCAAGTGGCATAGCCCACCACCAAGATGATTCAAAGTTAATACTGATGGTATTGTGCGAAAATGTGATAATACTACTGCAACTGGTGGCGTTTTTAGAAATGATGCGGGGAATGGGTCTTTTGTTTCGCGAAGGTTAAGAACTTCTTCGATATTCATGACTGTGTACGATGCTTTACTACATGTATGGAATTTGGAATGCATGAAAATTATAGTGGAAACGAATTGCTTAGAAGTGGTTTAATTATTCTATTCGGACGCATGAACGTCAAAAGGGTTTATACCAATGGATGTGATTTGTAGCTTATTGCGCCTTGAGTGAAAAGTACACATTGAGCACATACGACGATTGAGTAATGGAGTAGTTGACTGCTTGAAACATTTGAATTGTAAGGCTTTGGTTGAAAGAAGATATTTCCAACATCGCCATCTTATTTAGTTATAACGCTACAAATGGCACTAACCAACTTACCTCACTGGTTAATAGAATCGTTGTTGTTCCTAAAGATTGCAGGTTCGAGCGCGTTCATTGTCAAATAATTAAAAATATTTAGAACATATACTACTTTGTAATCACTTTAGCTTAATAATAATAACAGAAAATAACCTCAGTCACCAAAAATACCTTATAATATACGATTTTAACCAACTTTTTTTGGATTTGCCAAACTGACCAACTAAATCGCATTGCGATAGTCCAAAATCGCAACGACTAGTGGTATTGCATTTGTTTCTTAAGAATTTTCTCTAAAAAGATAGTATTCGCGCGGACGTGTTGAAGACACGTATTACCACGACCACGACCACGACCACGACCACGACCACGACCCGACCCGACCCGACCCGAGACGAGACGGATGGCGGCGGTGGCGGCGCGCGAGAGTCCCCCTTGTTCTCTATCACTCAACAAGGAAGTGAGAAAGCCAAGCCTTAAATACCATTCACAATAGTGTTTCCAATACTATGTGGGATTGAGCATTACCAACACTTGTTTCCAATAAAATGTGATTATTCAGGAAACAATTAACAATCATGCACCTTAAAACAACTGAATCAGCAACCAATTGCATTAGTATTATACGATTAAATATGTCATAATTAAATGTCAATCTACAATCAATCGCGATTATTACAATTTTAAGCAAAACATTCAAAAATAATATCACTATTTAAGGCTCAATCACACATAGTATTGGGACCAAGTGTTGGTAATGCTCAATCCCACATAGTATTGGAAACACTATTGGGAATAGTATTTAAGGCTTGGCTTTCCCACTTCCTTGTTGAGTGATAGAGAACAAGGAGGACTCTCGCGCGCCGCCGCCGATGCCGTCCGTCTCGTCTCGTCTCGGGTCGTGGTCGTGGTCGTGGTAATACGTGTCTTCGACAAGTCCGTGCGAATACTATCTTTTTAGAGAAAAATCTTAAGAAACAAATGCAATACCACCAGTCGTTGCGATTTTGGACTATCGCAATGCGATAGTCGACTATCGCAATGCGAACTTCGACTATCGCAATGCGAATATGTAAATCGCAATGCGATAGTCGAAGTTCGCATTGCGATAGTCCAAGTTCGCATTGCGATAGTCGACTATCGGATTGCGATTTACATATTCGCATAGCGATAGTCCAAAATCGCATTGCGAATCTGGAAACTGATTTGCGATACCGGAGATCGCGTTGCGAATTATCGATCGCATTGCGATTTAGTTGGTCATTTTGGCAAATCCAAAAAAATTGGTTAAAATCGTATATTATAAGGTATTTTTGGTCAATGAGGTTATTTTCTCTAATAATAATAATAAGAGAAAATCGCCTCAGTGACCAAAAAAAAGTTATAATATACGATTTTAACCAACTTTTTTTGGATTTGCCAAAATGACCAACAAATTCGCAACGCGAAATAAAAATCGCAACGCGATCCCCAGAATCGCAAATCAGTTTCCAGAATCGCAAATCAGTTTCCAAAATCGCAACGCGATTCTTGAAAATCGCGATGCGATAGTACAAATTCGCATTGCGATTTTACATAATCGCAACGCGAATATGAAAATCGCAACGCGAACACATAAATCGCAACGCGTATCCGTAAATCGCAACGTGTATCCGTAAATCGCAACGCGTATGGGTAAATCGCAATGCGTATCCGTATATCGCAACGCGTATCCGTAAATCGCAACGCGTATCCGTAAACCGCAACGTGTATCCGTAAATCGCAACGCGTATCCGTAAATCGCAATGCGTATCCGTAAATCGCAACGCGTATCCGTAAATCGCAACGATAATCCGTAAATCGCAACGCGTATCCGTAAATCGCAACGATAATCCGTAAATCGCAACGAGAATCTGTAAATCGCAACGATAATCCGTAAATCGCAACGAGAATCTGTAAATCACAACACTGAAATTTTGGGTATATAACACTGAAATCATAAACTAAATCCCTAAATCGCAACTCATTCCATCTCCATCTATCACTCTCTCCGGCGACATCCGTTCCTATATCACAACGACATCCTTCCCAATCCGGCAACAGGTTTTAGTTTCGCAGCTCGTCTGTTTAGTAAATTAATTTACAACCATGAAATCATCTAATGTTGATCATGTTTGGATAGATTTGTGTTTTGGAGGGTCATGGGATAATGTTCATGGTGTTTTACAATATATGCCTTTACCCATGAATCTTCAACTAAAATTGTCTTTACAAAAGTTAACTATGAAACTCTAATGCTACGTGTTTCAAATAAATTGAATTTAGAGCCCCTAAGTGGATTTAGGCTATCTTATCAGAGAAATGGTAAAGTTTATTGTTAACCGACAATGAAGATGTTGAACGATTCATTGCTTACATTAGTGTTTCACAAGATGATGTTACATTGTATGTTGTTGAACCTAGAAGTAGTATTGTTGGGTCAGTAGCGGGTAGTAATCAACTAAGTTTTCTCAAAACCACAACCTTTCTCTAATCCAAATCCCAATCAACTTTCAGCACCAAATTCCGGTTTTGTATTGACCAGTTAGACGATGATGAGCCAACAGAAAAAATTGTGAGTACTAGTCAGTATTCGAAATTTGGTCTTGGTCAATATCCGGACTTTGATATTGGTCAATACACAGATTTTGATGATGTTTCAGAAGAAGAAACAGACCATGCGTGTAATGATATTGATATTGGTCAATACCCGAATTTTGATGATGAAACAGTTGCCGAAGAATGTAATGTTGATGATATTGAGGAGGAAGTTACGACTGTGAACGAACATGTTGAACATTCTGTAATTCATATAATCCTGAAGAAGAAAAAGAAGAAGAAAAAAGTCCCCGAAGAAAAAGAAAATGCCACGGGCGTATAACTGGAATATGCCAGAATTACTTCAGATACCGGAAGAAGAGTTGATAAAGAAAGCAGTTGATTGTTACACAAAAGTTATTCGTATCAAGAAAGATGATTGTTTTGATACAAAGGAAGACTTGAAGATAGCTTTATATACGAAATGTGTGGAAGATGGCTATCAACTAAAAGTTAACAAATCAAGCAAAGATCGTTTCGAAACAAGGTATGATTGACAAAAACTGTACGTGGCGTATGATTGCAAAGAATAAAGATTGCAAAATGTTTCAAGTTAGGACTTTTATTGATAAACATACATGTTCAAGAACCCAAGTTTTTCCTCACCATAGACAGGCAAACAAAAGGTGTTGGGTGGTTTTCTGGCTGAGTTAATGTTTTGAATGGCAGGGTATATCGGGGACATGAATTAGACTGACATGAATGCTCGGTTCAAGATTAGTATATATTCTCAAGCTTGGAGAGCCAAATGTTATGCCTTGGAATTGTTGAGGGGGTCGCCAGAAGCATCGTTTGCCAACTGCCGGCTTATTGTCACAATTTAAAGCTGAAAAATCCTGGGTCGGTAAACTCATATCAAAACAGATAGAGATGGACGCTTTGAGTTGCTGTTTATCGCCATTGGTGCTACGGTTAGTAAATCAATATAATTTTGTTGACTCATTTTTGTTAGTTACATGCATTTCACATTTAAATGATATATTTCTTGTGTATATTATTTTGTAGATTCGTTCGTTATTACTTGCATGCGCCCAGTTATTATAGTTGACGGAGCACATTTGAAAGGTATACCTTGGAGTAAACTTATTAGCAGTAGCCATGGATGCTAACAATGGGATATTGCCAATAGCTTACGGGGTTGGCAAATCTGAAACCTCTGATTCATGGACATGGTTTATGGGGCATCTTAGGGATTGCATAGGTCCTATTAGCAATCTGACAATCATATCCGATAGGGCAAATCAATTGACAACGCTGTTAGAAGGTGTTTCCCAGATGCTTTTCATGGACTTTGTGGTGTTCATTTGTATAGAAATCTAAAATCAAGGTCTGCTGGTATAAAAAAGCACAAATGGACATACGGAAGGCTGTAAAAGCTTATCGGGAAGTGGATTTCAATAAGCATATAAATGTTTAAGACGTGTTTTGCCTCAGTGTGCTCAAACACTAGAAGATGTCGGGTTTGAAAGATGGTCAAGAGTACATCAACTTGGAGCAAGATATGGTTTCATGACGTCTAATAGTGCAGAATCAATCAACGCTCTAAGTCGTCATTCCCGAAATTACCCATTACTATGTTAATGGAGTTTTTTCGAGCCTCTATTCAACAGTGGTACTACAAGAAAAGAAACCATGCAGGTATTATTTCTTTGAATTCGTAACTTATCATATTTATATATTTACTAAGTATTGTTTATTTAAATTTACAGGAACATTGGAACATCGTGTTACACCATGGACTGAAAAAAAGATAACGAAACGTGTTGTGAAGTCAACGTCATGGAGAGTTGAACCATGTTCAAACCTTTGTTTCAAGTACTGGATAATAACTTAAATGGGCTAGTCGATCTAAATGCAAAGACGTGTAGTTGTATGAAATGGCAAACATCTGGTTATCCGTGTGGCCATGTTATAAAAGTTGCTCTTCATTTAAACCAATGATTCAAGCGCATACGCTATGGATTGCTACACTACAGAAGTTTATCGACAGACTTATGCCGAGATTGTCTACCCTATTCCACATCCTTCTGAGTGGGACATACCAGATGACTTACAAACAGTTTGCCACCAGCCATGGACAGAAGGCTACCTGGCCGACCAAAAGTCACGATCGTATACCGTCTAAGGGTGAAGAGAAGAAGAGATCGACATGTAGTCGGTGCAAGGAAAGTGGTCATACAGGTTGACATGTGGATCACCAGTGCCATCAAAATCATCTTTTCCTCTACCAAAATATGGATCCTCATCAAAACCAAAGCTCATAGTGTCAAGCAAAGGCAATCATCTTTAAAATCCCAATCACGATTGGCTTCACCTTTTGAGACTGTTAACTTAGGTGATTTTTAAATGCAAACGTTGTATTATGTGGATTTTAGTGTGAACTTTTAACATTTTCAGTTGAATTAATGACTCAGGCCAACCATTTTGACTTAACCAACTCTTGTATTCAGTTGTTATCACTATTAGGCATGCATTGACTATCGCAACACGGAAAATACAATCGCAACGCGCAACGAGAGAATCGCAATGCGAAATAAAAATCGCAATGCGAAATGAAAATCGCAATGCGAAATGAAAATCGCAACGACATAATCGCAATGCGAAATTAAAATCGCAATGCGAAATGAAAATCGCAATGCGAAATGAAAATCGCAATGCGAAATGAAAATCGCAACGAAAGAATCGCAATGCGAAATGAAAATCGCAATGCGAAATGAAAATCGCAACGAGATAATCGCAATGCGAAATTATAAACGCATTGCGATTTTCATTTCCGCATTGCGATTCTCTCGTTGCGATTTTCATTTCGCATTGCGATTTTCATTTCGCATTGCGATAGTCATTTTTGCCTTCAACATAATGCAGATTGAAATCAACAAAATCAACCATACATTTCAATCAATTAAACAAGCACAAATAAGAATTATGTTCGCATCAATTACACAATCAACTTTTACAAATCATCTTTTACAAATCAATTAAACAATCAAAAAATAAGCAATAATTCTTATTTCCGATCATCTACTATTGAATCAACTTTTACAAATCAATTAAACAATCAAAAAACAATCAATTAAACTATTGAATCAACTTTTGCAGCTCGACATCATTTTCACGCAGTTCACTTCTGAGATTAACCTGCAGAAACCAAACATTTGTTCAAACAAACTTTCTACACATCTAAAACCTACAAACAGCAAATTATTGAATTCTAGTTACTTAACCAAACATTTTCAAACCAAAAGTATATAAACTTACCAATGTTTATGGACATTTTTATAACGCGGATGCAGGTAGGCAGCGTCTCGTATATATCGATTTAGCCATATAATGCCGAAACCACAAGCCTACTGCAGCTTTATCTCTATCGGTGGGAGGTAGATACTTGATGCTTCCCGTCGTCAAACGCTCCAACGCCAAGCATACGAGAGGACCACAATCTCCTCTGGCTCCGCTCGTTTGTTGTGGCGCGGTCTCGTCTCTAATAACTGTAATATTGAGCTTCTTTGGCTTCTTGTTTCCAGAACGAGTCCAATAATTGATCGCATCCAAGAATTTAGCCAAATGAGAGCTCATCCCTTAATAACATCTCTTAAATCAGCCAATGATATGTAATTTATCATGCTGTCATACACTATTGTCTTAAGGGATGGGAGCTGAAGCTCGACGAGAATCCAATGTTTACGTTCCAAAACAGGGATAAACACCTGCAATCATAAGTAATAATTCATTCATTTGCGCACTTATTTCATAAAACCTTTAAACTCAATCTAAAATAAATACTAACCTTATCGACCTCCCACCATGCAGGATAAAGTTTAGCTTGTCCATTGCCCAAATCAAAATTCATCTCGTGCATTCTTCAAGTGAACGGCGTGAAAAGACGTCGGCATTATTGTATATCGTATATTTTATTTTTCTTAAGTTTTCTTATTATTAGAAGACGTGTCACCCACGCATCGATATGCTGTTTTACAAAAAAAGACATATATTAGTGACTTACATAAATTTAAAAAAAAAATTAATCAAATTGAAATATAAGAAAAATATAAGACTTACCCCCCATCGAAATAGCCATTGTCTTCGACCCCTAATAATACGCCCCACCAAGGCCGTTCAAGCAACAAAAAGATATCATCGGTGAGCTTGCATATGTCAGTGAACACCCCTTGCTCCGCTCATGTAGATAAAAATCAACTGCGGTCTTAGCCCAAAGGGTGTTATCCAAAATTGTGTCCGGTAGTGTTCCCTCTCCTCTTCAGATACCGGTATGGTACTGGCCGGTAACTCATACGAGAGCCAACTTGAATCCATCATGTCCGGCACGTCAGAGGGTTTCTCAAGAAGCCTACATATGACGCCATGTGAATCGGGCTCTTGAATGGTGGGAGGGACCTCTTCAATGATGACAGTGGCCTCTTGAACGGTGGGAGGGGACTCTCGAGGAATGATATGGGGGCCTCTTCAACGATAGGAGTGGACTCTTGAGGGATGACAGGCGAGTCGGGCTTCTTCTTGCGGTGTCTTCGCACTATTGGGTGTGAGACTTAATAGCACGTGCACGCTGTCTGATGCGTGAACTCCGTCGTGCAAGCATAACCCGACGTAAAGCATCCACTCTATCGGGCCGCTAAATAATTAAATACAAAAATCAGTAAATAAACAGACATGATATTTAAACAGTGAAAACAAAGACAAATATGTTTCAAACTTGCATTGTATTCACCCAAGTCATTATTTATCATAGTTCACAAAATGCATCAGATACAAAGAAAAATATGTTTCAAACTAATACCCTGAAGTTAGTATTTGTCTTTGTTTTGTCTATTGGTTGAAGTAATGCAATCCATTCAAGTTTCAATTTGCAGAAGAAGAAATAGTTTACTTTCGCAACACGAAACTTAAAATCGCAACGCGAAACCAAAATCGCAACGCGAAATGAAAATCGCAACGACAGAATCGCAACGCGAAACCAAAATCGCAACGAAAGAATCGCAACGCGAAATGAAATCGCAATGCGATTTTGGTTT
The DNA here is from genome assembly GCF_006381635.1 of Hibiscus syriacus. NCBI lineage: Eukaryota > Viridiplantae > Streptophyta > Magnoliopsida > Malvales > Malvaceae > Hibiscus > Hibiscus syriacus. The sequence continues at coordinate 7,581,930 of NW_024063194.1, forward strand.
CGCGTTGCGATCTTGTCGTTGCGATTTTGGTTTCGCGTTGCGATTCTGTCGTTGCGATTTTCATTTCGCGTTGCGATTTTGGTTTCGCGTTGCGAAAGTAAACTATTTCTTCTTCTGCAAATTGAAACTTGAATGGATAAATTTACTTTCAACCAAAAGACAAAACAAAGACAAATACTATTTCACAGTGTTAAAGAATACACAGTTTAGCAGAATTGGCAGCAACCGAACAAATTTACTTTCAACCAAAAGACAAAACAAAGACAAATACTATTTCACAGTAAAGAATACAAGTTTAGCAGAATTGGCAGCAACCGAACAAATTTACTTTCAACCAAAAGACAAAACAAAGACAAATACTATTTCACAGTGTTAAAGAATACACAGTTTAGCAGAATTGGCAGCAACCGAACAAATTTACTTTCAACCAAAAGACAAAACAAAGACAATATATTTCAGTGTTAAAGAATACACAGTTTAGCAGAATTGGCAGCAACCGAACAAATTTACTTTCAACCAAAAGACAAACAAAGACAAATACTATTTCACAGTGTTAAAGAATACACAGTTTAGCAGAATTGGCAGCAACCGAACAAATTTACTTTCAACCAAAAGACAAAACAAAGACAAAATACTATTTCACAGTGTTAAAGAATACACAGTTTAGCAGAATTGGCAGCAACCGAACAAATTTACTTTCAACCAAAAGACAAAACAAAGACAAATATATTTCACAGTGTTAAAGAATACACAGTTTAGCAGAATTGGCAGCAAACCGAACAATTTACTTTCAACCAAAAGACAAAACAAAGACAAATACTATTTCACAGTGTTAAAGAATACACAGTTTAGCAGAATGGCAACAACCGAATAAATTTACTAAGCAATCTAAGTGAAATGGCTAATCTAAGTGAAATTACGAGTAAATTTATCATTAAGTTAAATATGGAAAATCTTAAACTTACCTCGTTGCGTAGAGTATGAACCTCATTCTGCAACGATACTATCATCTCACGTAGAGCGGCAACCTCACCACGTAAAGTTGACACCCTCCACACGCCATGCACCATCGTTATCGCGTAGAGTACCGATCTCCTCACGCAAGGCATTGACCTCATCACGTAACTCCCTTGACTCATCCCGTTGAGGTGGAGGTGGAGAACAGGGAGATAGGAGTCGTGGCATCTTTGCCGGTCGCCTATCATGAGGTGATGGTGGAGAAGAGGCTCGATGATTGACGGGATAGGTGATGGCTCTCGTTCTAGAGGTGTATAGTCGGGTCGATCGGGTGATGGCTCTAGGTGAGGTGATGGCTCTCGAATTGGAGGAAGTGGCTGCTCCATCCGTGCCATCAAAAAAATTCTGACTAGCTTGCCACCATCAGTGGCAAAGCTCTTCCTCCGTGGGTGTCAGTCTTGTAATGGAATGTTGGCCTCCTAAAATATAAAAACTCAAACAAAGTTAAACGTCTACTATTAATAAACTTGTTTATATATATATGAAAGTATTTGTTAACTTACATTATTTATTGTGGCATATGGTATTAAGTTTCCCAATCCAACAGAGTTTTCCTCTTCCAGGAAATAGCCCTGGGAATATCATTTGACGTTTTTATTGCATATGTACGCATGCTGGGGAAAGCCTCGAATATCCAAATCTACAAACAATATAATAACAAAATTAGTAATGTTAAATAATTAATTATAATTTTAGAAACATTATATAGAAATTCTTACCTTAAAGGCCCAAACAAAGCCTGACAAAGTGTATTTGGACCCATCGCCCCGCAAACTTTTGCGGTCATCAAAGGCAGACGACAACTTAGTCCAGGTAGCTTTCCATATATACGAACCCCACGGAAACAGATTCCATGCATTCAGGTCCTCTACCAATATTATTAGCTCCCGATGAATAGGTTGTCTGGCCTCTCTGCCTAAAAAGCCGGCATACAAGTAGTAGAAGGCATACTCGGACAACATCGACGTCTTCCATCCGAGTGAAACCAGCTTATTAAATAATTCTTCAGGTCGTCGACATGTAGGTTCGGCTTCTCCATTGACTCATCCGGAAAAACCCGGGATAACCATGATGGGGGGCGATATGACGAGTGTACCGGCCTACATCATCGTGTCCGAATCGTAGACCAGTGATTAAGCAGAACTCCTTCCGCCCAAAGCAAGTATACGCTGGTGGAAAATGAAACCATATCTCTTCCTCACCACGTTGTATACTGTCGGGTAGATTGATGTCATGGTCTGAAGCCACAATGGGTCAAATTAGCATCCACCCGGATGCTGTACTCTCAGCCATGGCCCGAAGCAGGTTTCCTCAAACAATTGTCTTTGAGCAGGTGAAAGCTTCTTTGCAATTGTAGTGGCCAGGCTGACTTTATTTCTCAAGGTCAATTGAGCCGAAAAAAATTTCTACAAAAACAATAAACATACCAAGTTAGATATACCAAAAACTACACTGTGAAGATATACCAAAAACAATAAACATAAAAAGTAGTAGTTTATTCTTGAAACTAAAATTTGCAACACTGTTTTGTCTTTTGGTTGAAATGAAATCGCAACGAGAGAATCGCAACGCGAGATGACAATCGCAACGAGAGAATCGCAACGCGAAATGAAAATCGCAACGAGAGAATCGCAACGCGAAATGAAAATCGCAATGCGATTTTGGTTTCGCGTTGCGATTCTCTCGTTGCGATTTCATTTGCGTTGCGATTCTCTCGTTGCGACAGTCATTCTCTCGTTGCGATTTTCATTTATCTCGTTGCGACTCTTCTGCAAATTGAAACTTGAATGGATTGCATACTTCAACCAAAAGACAGAACAAAGACAAAGACAAATACTAACTTGAAAATCGCAACGAGAGAATAGCAACGCGAAATGAAAATCGCAACGACAGAATCGTAACGCGAATGAAATCTAAGTGAAATGGTTAATCTATTATTGAAATGACCAGTAAACTTATCATCAGTTTCAATATGAAAAACCTACAATAATGCAAACATTTCAAAATAAAAATAATTAAAAAAACTAACCCTCGGAGGTTGATTTCCATTTCTGAATATTGTGAGGATTTCTGACCGTGAATGGTTGTGAGGGATTTCGCCGGAGATGGGGACGGAAATCTTCGGAGATGGGGGACGGATTTCTTCGCCGTAGAGAGTGAGAGATGGAGATGGGACTGAGTTGTGATTTTAGGTTTTAGGTTATGAGTTGCGATTACGGGATTTTGTCTTAATATTCTTTTTGTAATTTGAAATAAAATACGCGTAGCGATTTAATGGCGCTTTAAATATCGCGTTGCGATTTACGGATACGCGTTGCGATTTTATGTATTATCGTTACGATTTACGGATACGCGTTGCGATATACGGATACGCATTGCGATTTACCCATACGCGTTGCGATTTACGGATACACGTTGCGATTTACGGATACGCGTTGCGATTTATGTGTTCGCGTTGCGATTTTCATATTCGCGTTGCGATTATGGAAAATCGCAATGCGAATTTGTACTATCGCATCGCGATTTTCAAGAATCGCGTTGCGATTTTGGAAACTGATTTGCGATTCTGGAAACTGATTTGCGATTCTGGGGATCGCGTTGCGATTTTTATTTCGCGTTGCGATTTTGTTGGTCATTTTGGCAAATCCAAAAAAAGTTGGTTAAAATCGTATATTATAACTTTTTTTTGGTCACTGAGGCGATTTTCTCTAATAATAAAAACGCTACAAATGGATTGATTACTCATAGCTTAATAATTCGTGTTCTCAATTTCAAACTAAGAAAAAAGAAAAAATGCATAATAACTATATTTACTTGTTCTATATTTTACTCTTATATAAAAAAATACGAATGGATTATAGTTTCAATTAAATAATAAAATGAAGGATAAAATACATCATGGTCACTAAATTTGAGTAAGTTTTTTAACTTTTTATTGAACTTTCAAAAGCTACAAATTGGTTAGTGATGTTATCGATTTGTATCAAAATAGCCACTCGATGTTAATATCTGTTAACGTGACTGACAGAAAGTTGAGCTGGACCGTTAACGACTTACCTAACCCATTGATTGCTTATCTTATCCGTTGATCGAACAATAATGGTCAAACTAGATTCCATTCTTTTTCATCTTTGCTCGACGTTGGGGTGTTCAAACGGGTAATTCAGTTAACCGATCGAACCGAATTACTTAAATTCCATTAACCATATATTTTTTTATTTAACCATTAACCAAACAAAACTTTTCCAATAAAATTTAACTGAACCAAACTAAGTTCAGTTAATTGGTCGGTTAACCGAATTAATTGAAATTTATAAATAATATATATTATATATTAAACATTTAATATTTTTGGTTTATTTGGTTGATTCACTCGATTAATTCAGTTAAAATCGAAGTTTAAACACTTCTAAAGCTAAAAAATATATTAAATATTTAATAATTTTGGTAAATTCGATTAATTAAATGATTTCAAACCGAATTAATCGAAACTAAAATTTGAAAAAAAAAACCATTAATTATTAATCGATCGAGCCTAAAATTAATCCATCAATTAATTGATGGAAATTTCGATTCCATCACTGAATTATGAACGCCCCTGGCTGGACGTTGCAAACTGCTTTCTTCTTCATCCTTTAGAACGTCAAAACACTTATCGGAATTCATTTATCGGAATCATCCGTTTTAAGTGAGTTATACCTATTTACTAACGATATCTGTCTACAACTCGCTGCAACCGGTTCGACACCCTCTCTTGAATCTCATTAAATCCGCTATCAAAATGCAGTTCAAAAACTGCTCCGGTGACCCATCTGCAACTGTCGAGGAAAAACCCAAGAGCTTCAACGATGGTATTTGAGTCTTTGATGTGAGAAAGGAGACATAGACCAGAAGATGAATAGAAGGTAACTCTGTTTACTAACTGTGAAAGAATGAATTACGAAGTGCTTGAATCTTTAACCCATTACAACATGATCTAACAAACTAACCAACCTTTAACAAACTCAGTTAATTTGACTAAACCAACATCAATTAATTACATTATTATATATTCTAACATTTTATGCTTCTTCTCTGTTCTTCTTGAAAAAAAAAATTGAAAGAAAATAGATCTTCTTCTTCTTTCCTTCATTGCTTCTTCACCCTCTTGAAATTAACGTATGATTTGAGAGTTGACGAACAATGCAAAGCCTAGTGAGTATAACTGTGAGCTAGAAATCTTGTACATTGAACAATTTTTTTCCTCGTTGGAAGAGGCTTTCTTCAGTTTTTTTTTCTTCAAGAGTTTTTTTTCTCTTGTTCTTCAGCTTTACTGTCGTTCTTCTTCACTTATTCGGACAATATTTTTGTTGGAAGCAAGGCGGTTAAGCTACGAGCTCTCGAGTGTAATCTGAAGCGAAAGAAAACACCCTATTTTGTCTGGTTGAGGAGAGTAAGGCTGTTAAACTCTTGATTATACCCATATATTTTCTACTATGGACACTTGGTTGTTCAGCTTCAAGCTCCATATACCTTGGAGAAGAAGCATCATATAACGAGGAATACAAATTGTCAACAATTGATCGAGCAATACAATGTCATAGTGTCCATTTCCAGCATTTAACAGCAGTTTACAACCCACTCATATAACAGCTTCCAAAAACAAGCCACTAACAATGAGTGAACTACAATTCCATAGAATTTTCCAGAAACATGGAGATCAACCAACAAAACCAGTGTCAAGAACAACCCAAAACTGTCAGTAGATACCAAACGTTGAAGTAACTATAATATCTAAAGCAACACTAAAGATCAACCCCGGAACCTAAGATGTGTTATTTAACAATTCCTCCCCAAACCATCAATGATAAAAACAACTTGATTCCAATTAACTGAAATTAGAACTGCAACAGTAACAGGCGAGCAACTGGATTCTTGTTAACCAAAGAAAAAACCATATCCTCTTAGGTAATGCCAAACAGATAGATAGCACAAATTGAAAGAAACCCCAAAACCTACTCTTTAAACAAACACCTCCAAACAGAAGCAACCTCAACCAAAAAAATTCAAAACGTATAGAGTTTCGAAGAAAGAAAAAACAACGAAACACAGCTTTCGATCGAAAGAATTCCTAACAACCACTCATCTACTCTTCTAACAACGAGTTAGCACGAATATACTTTCTTACGGTTCAACAGGAAACTCTTACAACAAAAACATAGATCGAAGAACTGATGCACATGATAAAAAAAACAAAGCGAGTACCATAACTAATCGAGTAAGGAAAACGAGAACATGCTGAAAAGTTTGGGATTTGGTTTATGAGTCACCTGCGTGATCTTCATCTATAGATCTTGAAGTGCTTTTGAGAGAAGCAATAAACAGAGAAGCTCTAAACAGAAGCAAGCATAACAGCTTCAGCTGAAGGAAAATGAATCAAATCAGGATCTTTTTGGCGAATGATACCTGTGAGAAAGGAGACATAGACCAGAAGATGAACAGAAGGTAACTCTGTTTACTAATTGTGAAAGAATGAATTACGAAGTGCTTGAATCTTTAACCCATTACAAACAATACTTATATAGCACCACTAAACCAAGTTTAACAACTTGATCTAACAAACTAACCAACCTTTAACAAACTCAATTAATTTGACAAACCAATATCAACTAATTACATTCTATTATATTATATTTCTAACATTTGAGAATCTGGGATTGGGTTTAATGAGCTTAAACATTACAGGCGAAAAGAAGTTGAATTATGATATGAATCGTAGTTTGAAGTTGAAGGAAATGAAGAAGAAGATGAGATAAGTGAGTGAGAATATCCCTTTAAAGAATGGATACTACTATTGCATACATCAAAAGATGCTGGAGTGAGATTTATTATTGCACCGTAAAAACAGATGATTATTACTATTACATGAAGAATATCCCTTTAAAGAATAGATATGTGTGAGTTTATCCATGTTTACAACAAAATAAATGCATTAAAGCAAGAAAAATGAGATGGAAGTTCTTCAAAGCATAAGCTACATGACAAACATAGCCCCATCACCAGCTTTCTAGTTTTCATTTTTCAGCAGCACTTGCAACCTACAAATATTCTCTGGAAGAAGATTGAATCAAACATTCTAAGCTTTGATTCGATGAGATCCCCACTTAAAATGGATAAAGTTCTGGTAAATGGGTTCCGGTAAGAGTTTTGACGTTCTGAAGGATGATGAAGAAAGCGGTTTGCAGCGTTGAGCAAGGATGAAGAAGAATGAGTTTTGGTTTAACTATTATTGACCGGTCAATGGATTAGGTAAGCAAGCGATTTTTCACTCAACGAAAACATACTCAACGTTTAGTGACCATTGGTGTAGTTTACCCTAAAATGAAATACTTGTCCGCCATTTTTACATTTCCTAATTCTAACTCCCGAACAAGAAAAAAAAAAGGATGAAAGGAAGATCTATATATTTTTTACTCGAGTTTAAGGCAAAACGGAACAACAATGGGGTGTTCAATTTCAGGTTTGAATGCATTGTACGACGCCGTTCATGGAGGAGGGGACGTCTGGATCAACGACAACAGGTTCAAGATCGTAAGGCAACTCGGTGAAGGTGGGTTCGCCTATGTTTACCTGGTGAAGGAAGTCGTATCCGATTCCTCTTCAGCTTTGGCTAGTGGATTAGCCAAAAAAGTTAAGGACCCTTCAAACCTCTCGGGTTCGTTCTTCAAAAACACATTTCTTCGTTAGAGAACATATGAAGGATGGTGACCTCAGCTATGCTGTTTGCAGGATTTTGCTTTATTTTATCATTCAGAACAATGAGCAGATGGATTTTGTTCGAGAGGAGATTCGTGTTTCATCCCTGTTTAGTCACCCTAATCTGCTTCCGCTTCTTGATCATGCTATCATTTTTGTTAAGGTAATTATGCAGATCTCTTATTTTAATTAATCTTGAAAGCTGTTACATGCATCCTAAATGTTTCTGAAATTTGTTTACTCATTTGCCCATAAAATTGGTGTAAAACTTGCAATGGGAACTACTTTTCAAGATTCTGGCGTGTTTGCTTCGTTGCTTTTCTTTCAAATTACTTTTCATGTAATTGCATTTGTCTAAAATATTTTGATTTCATTTGGCTAGTCTACACAAGAAGGATCATCGAACCATGTATGATTTCTAGAAAGGAATTTTTTTCTGCCTCAGATGTTCTTCAAATATTTCGGCAGGTGAGTAAACCAATCTTTTTTTTTAACTATTTGACGCCATTCCTTTTGTAATACAATTTTAAGGGCCTGAAATAGCATTCTCAGTTATATGGCACTTCTTAGAAGTGGATTTGATGCATTTATTTATACTGTAACTTCTGGCTTCTGTTTTCCATTGTTTGCTCTTTTTGTGTATTGGAGTTTCTCTTAATAGTGTTTTCTATTTTGGGATCCATTGATGTCACAACTTGTAAGGAATGGCTAGAAGCATTTTGACTGGACCAAATTGTTTCAGCAGCTGTGTGCAGGACTTAAACATATGCACAATTTTGAGCCTCCGTATGCACATAATGATGTCAAGCCTGGTAATATTCTTTTATCCAGTAGAAAAGGGAAATGGCCATTTTCAATATTGATGGATTTTGGGAGTGCTCGTCCTGCAAGGAAGCAAATTCGCTCTCGTTCGGAGGCACTACAGCTTCAGGTGCTCATTTTTCTTTATGTTTCTTCATTGCTTAAAAGTCTTCTTATTTTTCTCTGGTTAGAATTTCTTTCTTATCTTTGCTGGAAAATAACCCCAAGCTCTTCTAGTTCCTTAAATCTGTACGCATGATGCTCTACGTCTATCAACAAAGATGTGTTTCTATTTAAACATATAAAAGTGATGTATAAATACATTATTGGCTTATTCATATGATGCATTTACCCTTTCATCAAAGTAAAATATGTCAAAAATGTTTTTTTCTTGATAATAAATCCATATGTAGGAATGGGCATCTGAGCACTGTTCAGCACCTTTCCGAGCCCCTGAATTGTGGGATTGCCCCAGTGATGCAGATAATGATGAAAAAACTGATATTTGGTCGTTGGGTTGCACTTTATATGCAATAATGTAAGAATTATTACTTTTTACATGCACGAATACGGTGTTAGTTGTAGTATGGCTAGCCTTTTTTGTTCTTGAACTCTCCTTTCATTATTGTTCATGTTCTTTGTCAAACAATATGGTAAACAAAGTATTTGGGAAATCTTATAACTGAATAATTTTATTAGTTAACTTTTGTCTTAAACCAAGGAGTACATTTAAGTATTTGATGTTAAAAGTTTTATAATGTAAAAAATGAAGTGTGTACTCTTTTTTTATGAAATTTTCCACTGGTGCTGATTTGTGCAATGATGATTATATGCTAACTGATTGATTGAGATTTGGTGCTCCACAAGTTTATGCATTTATATGCTAATCATTATTTGCCAACTTGATGACATTTAATTTATGTAGTGCAATGCCTATTAAATTGATATTATTGCACACAATAGTATTACAGAAAGGGTGAGTCTAGTAAGTTATTTTTTGATGACACTTGTGATAAACTCTCCGTTTTCGAAACTTCATATCCTTCCTGAAAGTCTTTGAATGAATGGACTTTCATTGGAGTTCCATTGTGTCTGGTTCCATACATGCATTTTTGCTTTTATCCTCTTCAGGTATCCTCAGCAGTGAACCATTTCAGTATATGTAGTTAACAGCTTTAATTTAGCTATTTACGCTATTTATTTTTATTTGTTCTAGGTATGCTGTATCCCCTTTTGAGTATGCAGTTGGAGAATTCGGAGGAAGCCTGCAATTGGCTCTTGTAAATACACAGATTAAGTGGTCAGCCGGACCTAACCGCAATATCCAGAAGATCTTCGACAATTTGTTACTTGGATGCTTCAGCCTCAAGCTGCTCTTCGCCCTTGCATAGATGATATTATGTTTCATGTTGACAAGCTTGTCTCGAAGTTTTTGCTGTGATATCGAATGAGGTAAGAAGGAAAGGGCATCCAACCAATGATGTACAAGTTGACCAACACACACATTCAAGAAATTTTGTATCATGGATATCAATCACTTGCCATTGTCCTTAAATTAGTTCATAAGTGAAAGCAATGGGAGTTCCTTATAGAACATACATAGATGATCATTTTTGGTGAAGCTGTGCATAAATTCGTTTTCCATAATTATTTAACTCCATGATCTGTAATTTGTTGAAGAACAGGTTTTGCTGTGAATCCCAGATTCAGTTTTATAGGGTAGCCTCAATAATTTCTGTTATCCGTTCAGACATGTTAATAAACAATGCCTGTTTCAAGATTTTCTTACCAGTCATGTTTTCTGCAAAATGTTTGAATTATTTGAAAATGTGAACCTTTGTTGCCAAAACTTTTCCTTCTTCAGAAATCCATATTTGACAAACGTTTAAACATGAGTATTGAGATATGATCATTTAAAACCTTCATATATATGTGAAATAACTTTTAGAAGAATAATATGCTCGTGTTTGACCAATTGAGAATCAAAGCTCAACGCACACATGGAAATATAAGAAAAATATTATCGACTATGGACTGATTGGAGTAGAATAATGGCATATGATATTGGGCATCCAGATGGTTTCAATTTAGTTGAATAATCCATTCAGTTAGTAAAAAAGATTGCTGAAATAGAAATTGATGATTTTCTATCCTATATAATTGAAAGCATCAAATGTACAAATTTTATACCTTACTCAACATGTTAATGTTTAGCTCAGGAGTGTGCTAATCTCTGGATGAAAAAAAAATGAGTTTTAAATATATGAATAATTGATTTTTATTTTGTAACTATTAATAGTCGGAATTCAATAAAGAAACGCCTTATAGTCGGAGTATCAATTTACATTTTTTTATAGTTAAGAGACTCAATAAAATAACGTCATATAGTCGGAAACTAGTTTATAACTTTTAATAATTATAAACTTTTAATAATTCAGAAAATCAACGAAATAGGATATGTACTTCACCCACGACAAATGTGATTGGTTCTTATAAAAAAGTATGCTTAGGGGCACTAGGCGTGCGCGCAAATAAGCATGGCCTGAATGGATGATCTATACGTTTTTGTTGTAAAATACAAGGGTGCAGGCATACCTTGACGCACAATGTATATATATGAACTAATCCGTAGTGCATTTGGAATGAAAAAAAATACATTTCAACATTTTGTTTGATGGCATTGTCGCAGTCGTCTTTCGGGTGGGCTCGGAATTAAACTTCGACTTGAATAAAATGTTAGAGCTACCACCGATCATTTATTTTTTTTAAAAAATAATTTGGTTGATCGGACACCATCTTACATTATCTGCATTTTACTAGAAATACATCGGATTCGGGAGTCGGTTATAGTCAATGAAGGATTAACACCCTTGAACTGCCCTTTCGGTACCATTTAATTTGTCGGTTGTCTTAGTTGCGAAAATTAAAATTTAAATTGAAATTTAAAACATTCGATTCAAATTACTTACCTTAGATTGGTTGAAAATATCCTAAAAAGTCAAAAATGTTAGATAAGAAATAATAAATAAATATTAAATAAATCAAAGAAAAAAATAATAAAATAAAATAAAAAATAAATCAAAGGAAAAAAGATAAAAATTAAAATAAATTTTTTAAATAAATCAAAGAGAAAAAAAATTAAAATTAAAAGTAATAAAATAAAAATAATAATAAGAAGTAAAAATAAATAAATAAAATAAAAAACATACTAAAATTAACAAGAAAAAATGAATAACTAAAAAATGATAGCTAAAAATTGAAAGGACCAAATTGAAATAAATTGAAATTGATGGATTAAATTGGTACTAAAAACAAGCTGCAAGAGAAAAAAATTAAGGGGCCAATTTGCAAAATATAAGAAATGTAAACAGGGATTAAATTGAATAAATTAAAAATTCAGAGACAAAATTAAAATAGGAGACCAAAATGATTTGCACATCAAAATGATAGGGACTGCGGAAATAATTTAAAAATTTACTAATTGCAATGTGGTCCCTCCCTTATAAATACCCAAAACCCAAAAATATATTCATTTCAAAACCAAACTAAAACAAAAAACACTCCCGAAACACTCTCTCCTTAATCAACCGGTCGTAGGCCGGGCAGCCTCCGACCACCCCCTCCGCCGTCCGATCTGCCGCTCGCGACGGTCGAAAAAACAAACTTACCGAAAATGCTCCTCCCGTCATCCCGAAGCAAGATCCGAATCCCAAATCACCACGACAAAGCCCAAACGACGTAGATCTAAGAAAAAACACTCGGTTTTTACCTTTTCCGACGACTCTTCAGTTTTTGAAGATACTTGTCTCCTCTCGATTTCGACGAATGGAACGATTTCTTTATGTTTTTTTCTTTGCTTTTTTGTGGGTTTCGAATGGTTTTTTGATGATTGTGTTTCCTTGTTGATGTTCTTATATAGCCTCAAAGGGAAATATTTTCCCTTGAATCTCGATGGCTGACCCCGATCTTGTTGAGATTTCTGCATGTACTTGGGTTTTGTTAGGCGTTACGAAACGTGTTTGTTCCGATTTTTGTTTCGATCTTGTTGCATGTTTGACTGGTTTCCATTTTCGACGATGCATGATGCTTATGGCTGTTAAGATCACTTCTGGTCGTTGAGATTGCTTTCTGGTCGTTGGATTGGGTTAGATCCAACGGGCCAGATTGATCTATGCATTTATCCTCTTTCTACCGTTTGACCTATTCGGCACCTTGGCTGAACATGAAACCTAATTAGGTTAGGGTTAGATCAGACCCTTTACCCGATTGAGTTTCTCTAGGACCCGAACGTTGAACCCATTGGGCCTGTAAAAAAACAACAAAAAAACTAAATAAAGAAAAAATATTAATAAAATAATAAATAAAAATAAAAAATATTAATATAATATATATAAAAAATCATTTTTAAAACTATATATCATATATGCTTTAAAAAATTGTTTCCAAACCATATAATACATATAAAAAAATGTTTTCAAAACTATATAATATATTTTTAAAAATATTTTCAAAACTATATATTATATATTTTCAAAATGTTTTAAAAAACTATACATTAAATATATTTTCAAAATGTTTTCAAAAGCTATATAATACATATATTTTCAAAAATGTTTTCAAAACTATATATTATATAAGTTTTCAAAATGTTTTCAAAAACTATATATTATATATATATTTTTTAAAATGTTTTTTTAAAAACTATATATTATATATATATTTTCAAAATGTTTTTTTAAAAGTATATATTATATATGTTTTCAAAATGTTTTCAAAAACTAGATATTATATATATATATATATATTTCGAAAACCGATTTTTTTTTAAAAAACTATATGTTTAAAAAAATTCTTTCAAAAACTATACAATATTATTATTATATATAAAAAACTCCGAACGAAAATGAGTGTCTACAGGCATCATATAAAAAAGGGATTGCCCATATTAACTGGGTTCAAGTTATTTTTCTTAAAACACATCTTTATTAATATAGTACAAAAAATCAACTTACTAATAATCAGTTGCTCTAATGAGACGAAACATTAAATTTTTTAAGTAAGATCATGAGAGATTTAAACTTTATTATTTGCAAATAGAACAAATTGAATTGAAATGATTGCTATCATAATAGACCTTTGTTAAATTTGATCTGAATTAATCGATCGATAGAATACAATTGATTAATTAAAAAGAAGAACCGCATAAAAGATTAACTTGGTTAATGGTGTCATTTTTCTCGAGGTTCCCCCACCACTTGGGAAGCACAGAGGTTGTCGGGTTTTGATTGGTTGCCTGGAGTAATTTACAATTAAGAATACTGAGAATTAAATTATAGATAATGAGGTTGAAGTTTGAACTGGTTAGATTAAATTTTGGATTAGAATAATTTCAAACAACCAAGCTGTTTATGACCAAATTTAATGCAAATTCGTTGTCTGTGTTATGAGTTGCAAGATTCTGGTAAAGAACTAAAGGTGTGAGCCCCAAGGAATAGGCTCATCCTAAACAAAAGATGCTAGCCACAAGATAAAATGGGGCACCAATTGTTTTCTTGCGCTTTTCACCTTTTGGATTCTCTTGGGGTCCAGCTCTCCTTCTTTCACACCTCACGCTTTTAGTATTAAAATCCACCTTCCCTTACTTCACTATTTAGGCGAAACAAAGTCATGGATAGAGCGCGAGTGTGTATCTAGAAATATTTTTGAGGATATACATATATTTATTAATAATATAAATTTTTGTATGGATAAACAAAAATAAGATTTTAAGTTGATATAATTAATAAAATAAATAATTAATTAAAGAAAATTTATAACCAACGGTCATGTATATTGTTTTCATTTCAACCCTTTACTTTTGGCTGCCTATGGATGTATATTTGGTAAAAATCCATTCTAATTATCATAAAAATGTTCGTTTTTACCGAAATCTCCTTTATATGTACATCACTTTGTCCCTTGAACATAGTCGAGTGTGAATCTTTTGGCTTTGAAATCACGTGGAACTTTCATAGAAAAGTCGGAAATTGTGGCCAAAATCTACAAAAAAAGGGTTCTTTTTCAGTAACAACCTGTTTCTTTCCAAAACACACTGTTTGAATCATTTGAATCTTGATCACTTAAAATACTATAAATACTTCATATACTGACTCAGCTTTCCTCTGCGGTGACTGTGATAAATGTATCCACGGTGGTAATTCCACCGTCTTGTCGCACCACCGTGTGTTAATTTGTGCTGCCTGTGAGGCTGCTCCAGCTGCGGTCACCTGCAGTGCCGATGCAGCGTCTCTTTGCATCGACTGTGACTTCCAGATACACTCGGTGAGTCCTTTGGCTCGCTTCCATACTAGGGTCCCTATACCTCCACTGTCGGGTTTAACCTGTTCATCCTCAAGTGTTTACCATGATCAGCCGCCATCCACAATGTTTGAAACGCCTACTACAGAACCAGATCAAGAAATCGATGAAGCCGAAACAGATTCATGGTTATTGCTTGAGCCTGAAAACACTGAAAACCAGAGCATGAGTAGATTTACGTAGGGCAAACAACCTGATAAGTACACCGACGTTGTCGATACATGTACCGAGTCATACGGACAAGAACAGTCCATCGATCAGCAGTGTGAGTGTGAATTATCCAGAAGATAGTGGAAATGATAGTGTTGTTCTACTTCAAACTTTGAAATCTAATGATCAACCGTTGCAAGAACACCAATTACAGAGTGTTCACTTCAATTCAGACCATAGGGGATCAAATGCTGCTGCATTCACTAATCTCCCTTCAAGCAGTCTAAGCGTAAGATCGTACACATTCTTAACTTTACATATGTTCTCATGACAGCAACTTATGATCTGTAAACCCAAAACTGATCCATGTAAATATCTTTTGTTCGATTCATGGTTCTACACTTCTCCTGGTAAATGATTTTTAAGCTTTATCAACAGTTCATTAATGGTGGTTGTTGTTGAGGGTGAAATTTACTCTGAGGGAGCTCAACTGCATCAAACTAATGGCATTTATCATATATATGTAAGTCCATTCCATTACTACAAAGCTCTCTGTGAAGTTTCTCACAATCCAAAAACAGCATTAGAATTTAACGATTATTATAGTTTCTAAATTACATTTTTGGATAAAGTACACAAATGATCCCCGATATGAGATGTTACTTTCTTAAGTCTTATGATTATATGATGTTGTTTTGCTGAGTCCTTCGACTATTAAAAGTTGCAAAATGACATATGTTTCAAACTCGTATTTTTTTTATTAAAAATTAAAGATAGTACGAGTTAGATGTTAACATGTTTATTGAGTTATGATAATCATTTGAAAATTTGAGATTTGGTTTTATCATACCATAGTCAACATGTTAACATCCACCTTAGATTATTGTCAGTCTTTTAACATAAAAAGAAGAGTTTGAAACATATGAATAGTTAGATAATCATTTTGTAATTTTTAATAATCGAGAGACACCACAAAATAATGTCTTATAATTAAAGAATCATTTCTTAAATTTTAATAGTCGAGAGATATAACAAAGTAATGACATGTAATCAGTTGTCTCAAGGTTTATAAATCTATTTGTTACTCCATTTAGGTTCCTATTGTTGGGGAAAACGGGTTATTTCCCACATGAACGTAGTTTTAAAATTGACCTAAAATGTCAAGATTAAAACCACCAAAGGTTGCACAGCGGATAAACCTGTCAAACTATTGAATATTGAAACACAATGGAAAAGAACCGAATAAAAAATAATAAAGGAGATAACACACCAAATTTACGAGGTTCGACGAGAATATCGTCTACTCCTCGGGCACCACACCGGATGATAACTTCACTATATCACCAATATTACAACAAATGGAATTCTTTGGAATTCCCAAAGTGGGAGAATGAAGAATACAAGAGAAAGAGAGAACTTGTTTTTGGGATGATTTCTAATGGAAATACTTAGGCCTATTTATAGTTGAGTTTCAAGAACAATATGTTCAAAGTTTGGCCACCTACCAAAGAATTTTCCAATGTGTACAAGTTAGCCACCAAATATGAAATTCACATGTTCAAAGTTTGGCCACCAACCAAGATGAAATTTCCAATAAGTTGGCCACCAACCAAGATAAAATTTCCAACTTGTCAACTTAATTTCTAGACAAATCTAACAAATCTCCACCTTGGCTTGAAATTACCAAGCCTACTCAACTTCTTCAACTCCCCAAATTTGTAGTGCCTCTAATTGCACTCACAAGCGCCACACACCCGAAGGTGTTCATACTTTCAGGATGTTAATCAAGTTCAAACAATGATTGAACTTGATTACTGTTACCACCTTGGTCATCATATCTGCAGGATTTTCTGATGTCGCAATTTTCTGAAGTAGAATATTTCCTTCTTCAAAGATCTCCCGCACAAAGTGATACCTCACGTCGATATGCTTAGTCCTTGAATGGTAGACTTGATTTTTCGCTAAGTGAATAGCACTCTGACTGTCACAATAGAGACTAATGTGACTTTGAACAACTCCCAAGTCTTCCATCAACCCGTTAAGCCAAATTGCTTCCTTTACAGCCTCTGAAATTGCCATGTATTCTGCCTCTGTAGTAGACAAGACCACCGTAGATTACAATGTAGACTTCCAACTTACTGGGGCTTTAGCAAGAGTAAACAAATACCCAGTAGTTGATCGACGCTTATCCAAATCACCAGCATAATCGGAATCAACATATCCAACCATACACTGACCAAGTGCTTCATCCTGTTCAAAAACTAAACCAACATCCACGGTTTGTTGGAGATACCGTAGAATCCATTTCACAGCTTGCCAATGTCCTTCTCCAGGATCTTGCATGTACCTGCTCACAACTCCAACTGCTTATGAAATGTCAGGACGCGTACACACCATTGCATATATCAAGCTCCCAACTGCATTAGCATATGGAACTTTTGCCATATACACTCGTTCTTCGTTAGTTTTAGGAGATAATTGAGAACTAAGTTTCAAATGAGAAGCCAATGGGATACTTACATGTTTGGTATTTTTATTCAGGCCAAAACATTGTAATACCTTTCTCAGATACTGCTTCTGTGTTAAACAAAGCTTCCCTCTCTGTCTATCTCTTCTTATCTCCATACCAAGAATCTTCTTGGCCTCACCTAGATCTTTCATCTCAAACTCTTGATTCAACTGAGCCTTTAATTTGTCTATCTCCTTTTGACTCTTCGAAGCGATCAACATATCGTCAACGTACAAGAGAAGATAAATGAAAGATCCATCTTTGAGCTTTTGCAAATACACACAATGATCATATTTGCTTCTAGTATACTTTTGCCTCCTCATAAAGCTATCAAATCACTTGTACCACTACCTCGGAGATTGCTTCAATCCATATAGCGATTTGTTCAGCTTACAAACCCATTTCTCACAACCACCATCTTTGTATCCTTCTGTCTGTGTCATATAGATCTCCTCTTCTAAATCACCGTGCAAGAAAGCCATCTTTACATCAAGTTGAGCTAGCTCCAAATTCAACTGTGCTACCAAGGCCAACAATATTCTAATGGAGGAATGCTTCAACACAGGGGAAAATACTTCATTGTAGTCGATTCCCTCCTTTTGAGCGTAGCCTTTAGCTACCAACCATGCCTTGTAGCGAACATATTTCTTGTTATGAGATCCATCTTTCTTTACAAATACCCACTTGCATCCAATGGCTCTTTTACCTTTCGGTAATTGTGCCAGTTTCCAAGTGTCGTTCTTTTGGAGAGATTGCATTTCTTCATCCATGACACTTTTCCACTTATCACTTTCCAAGCTTTGTATTGCTTCTTGGTAAGTGATAGGGATATCATCATCAACAACTGGAAGAGCATAGGCCACCATATCAACAAATCGAGCAGGTCTACGAATTTCTCTCCTTGGCCTTGTAACTGCAAGTGTTTCTGGTGTCTCCAATGGTTCTTGGGTTTGAACCTCTTCATCGTCTGATTCTTCTATTGGAGTTGAAGAATCAGCTGCATCAACTTCTGGGATCATCATCTGCTGAAACTCCACCTGTTTTGGAGTATGCTCCACCTGCTGCGGAGTACTACTTGTCTAGACAGCTTCACTTGTTACCTTCTTTACTAGGGCATATTCATCAAAGGTAACATCTCTCCTACAAATTATCTTCTTGGTGTCTAAACACCAAAGGCGGAATCCCTTCACTCCATGGGTGATTCCCATAAAGAGAGCCTTATTTGCTCTCGGATCAAGCTTGGATTCCTTCACATGATAATAAACAGTGGATCCAAATAAATGTAAGGAATCATAATCAGTAGCAGGTTTTCCAGACCATACCTCCAATGGTGTTTATCCTCTTATCGCTGATGACAGCAGACGATTAATGAGATGGCCAGCATATGTCAGCCCAAAATGCCTTGCCTAACCCAACATTAGACAACATACATCGAACTTTCTCCAATAGTGTTCGATTCATACGCTCTGCCACCCCATTCTGTTGTGGTGTATGTCTAACAGTGAAGTGTCGAACAATACCATACTCATGGCAAACGTCAAAGAATGGGTCACTTTTATATTCCCCTCCATTGTCCGTCCTAAGACATTTGATCTTTCTACCAGTCTGGTTCTCAATCATATTTTTCCATTTCAGGAAAATTTGAAGCACTTCAGCTTTAGACTTCATCGGATACACCCAAACTCTTCTGGAAAAGTCATCTACAAAAGTTACAAAATAATGGTTTCCTCCCAAAGATGATGTCTTTGAAGGACCCCATACATCTGAGTGAATATAATCTACAATACCTTTTGTATTATGTATAGTGGTGCCAAACTTCACTCTCTTCTGCTTTCCCAAAACACAATGCTCGCAAAAGTTCAATTTGCAAGCCTTTTCACCTTTCAACAATCCTTTCTTTGCCAGAATTTGCAAGGATTTCTCTCCAGCATGTCCCAACCGCATATGCCACAACTGGGTTGTGTCCAAATCATCACCTCCGGAAGCTGCTGCAACTGCTCCAATAATTGTACTACCTTGGTAGTAATACAAATTATTTTTCCTGATGCCCTTCATCATCACAAGTGCGCCATATGTGACTTTTAAAACTCCATCTCTCATAGTGGCTACTGAGCCTTTGGATTCTAAGGCTCCCAACGAGATGAGATTTTTCTTCAAACTGGGCACGTATCGGACATCCGTCAGAAATTTGGTTGATCCATCTTGATTCTTCAATCGAATTGAACCTATCCCAACAGTTTTAAAGACATTGTCATTGCCCATATAAACAACTCCTGCATTTAGTTCCACTAAATCGGAGAACCAATCCCGATTAGGGGACATATGATAGGTGCAACCCGAATCTAATATCCACTCATCGGAATGGAATGTTGTTGATGAAGCAACCAATGATATGTCAGAGTCATGTGCATCATGCTCTGCAACACATGCATCTGGAGAAGCTTTTCCTTTCTTCTTCAGCTTCGGACAATCTTTCTTCCAATGGCCTTTCTCATGACAAAAGGCACATTCATCTTTTCCCAGTCTGGACTTCGACTTTGATCTCCCTCTCCACTTTGGCTTTTGACTTTTCGAGCGACCTCTTGCCACCATGGCCTCTACTGCTTCGTACTTGCTCTCATTCTTGGTTTTCTTCCTGAGTTTATAACTATACAAAGCAGCAGTTACATCTTTAAGGGTAACATTATACTTACCATGAAGTAACGTTGTCTCAAGGTGCTCAAATTCATCTGGAAGAGATGACAACAACATCAAAGCCAAATCTTCATCTTTGAAGGTTTCATCCATGCCTAATAAGTCTTCCACTAGCTCATTGAACGCAGTGATGTGTTCATTCATACTGGTGCCTGGTTGATAATCAAATCTGAACAATCTTTTCTTCATGTGGAGACGATTCTGAGAGTTTTTCTTCAGGAATTTTTCCTCCAAAGCTTTCCACATCTTACTTGCAGAAGTCTCGTTCTTGTAGCCATACTTCTGCTCCCTGGAAAGATAAGATCGAATCGTGCTGCACGCCAAACGATTGATTGTTCACCATTCTTTCTCCTCCATATATTTGAGCTTTTCTTCCTCAATGGCGATGTCTAGACCTTGTTGGAATAAAGCGTCTAACACCTCGCCTTGCCACATGCCAAAATGACCGGATCCATCGAACAACTCCACCGAGAAATTTGCATTTGACATCACCCTCCTCACCGGTCCAGATGAAGAGCTTGATGTCTCAACTGATCCGTATTTTGGCATTTTAATTCTAACGAACAATATTCAATATCACGAACTGTATCTTTTCAGCAACAGAACCACCAGGATAACCTCAACCGAAGCTCTGATGCCAATTGTTGGGGAAAACGGGTTATTTCCCACACGAATGTAGTTTTAAAATTGACCTAAAATGTCAAGATTAAAACCACCAAAGGTTGCACAGCGGATAAACCTGTCAAACTATTGAATATTGAAACACAATGGAAAAGAACCGAATAAAAAACAATAAAGGAGAGAACACGCCAAATTTACGAGGTTCGACGAGAATATCGTCTACTCCTCGGGCACCACACCGGATGATAACTTCACTATATCGCCAATATTACAACAAATGGAATTCTTTGGAATTCCCAAAGTGGGAGAATGAAGAATACAAGAGGAAGAGAGAACTTGTTTTTGGGATGATTTCTAATGGAAATACTTAGGCCTATTTATAGTTGAGTTTCAAGAACAATATGTTCAAAGTTTGGCCACCTACCAAAGAATTTTCCAATGTGTACAAGTTAGCCACCAAATATGAAATTCACATGTTCAAAGTTTGGCCACCAACCAAGATGAAATTTCCAATAAGTTGGCCACCAACCAAGATAAAATTTTCAACTTGTCAACTTAATTTCTAGACAAATCTAACACCTATGCCACTGTTTATTGCTGGAATTCCAAATTCATACACTAGATTTCCAGCAACAACTGAAATCTTCCCAAATCCTTTGGTGCTAATGCAACTGCAATCGACATCAATGGATAGGGAAGAAAAGGTTCTAAGGTACAGAGAGAAGAGAAAGGCAAGAAAGTTCAAGAAAATAAGATATGCGTCAAGGAAAACTTGTGCTGAGACTCGGCCTCGAATCAAAGGCAGATTTGCAAAGAAGACAAATATGGGGATTGATGATGATCAGACGTTTTCCAAGGAAGATTATGGATATAGTGTTGTTCCATCATTATGGACAAGTACAATAAACATCAGGCTTAGATTTGAAGGAAAAAGTAAAGACTTTTGATAATGGAAAATTTGAGTTATTTATCTTTTCTTGTCCATTTCATGTAATAATGTATTGAAGAAAAAAATGTGTTCTGGCCGAAAATTATGGAAGATCAAACATAATAGCAACTGTCCGGTAAAATTGTGAAATTTCTAGATGTAAGTGGAAAATAAAGTCGAACTTTTTTTTAGGACAAAATAAATTAGAAGTTGAACGTGGGTGTCAATGATATTGATAAAATATTATAAAATAGTCCAATAATCTTTTCCATCAACAATAGCATCTTTGAAAGAATCTCTTATAGACCTACACAATAACAACTTGGAAACAATCTCTTATAGACCTACACATTAACATCTTGGAAGAAATCTCTTGTAGGCCTATACGCAATTGAAGCATAAGTCACAATATTATTTAGATATGAAACTAGAATCTAGTGGGTGGTTTTTCCCTTGTCATGACTCTTATTTAGTTTTTATACTTGTAACATTTTAAGACCGAATAAAATTATTTAAATTATTCAAAATGTCACATTATATCTCCATGGTGATCAATCATTTAAAACATATAACCTTTCCATTTTTAATAAAATGAAAAGAATTATTTAATTAAAACCAAATTTCAATACTAAACTTCGAAATGAAAATCTTACAAGTTTGAATGAAATTCAGTGCTCTATTAACTTCAAAATAAAAATATTATGTACTGTTCAATGATATATCATTCATTGAATTCTTTTAGATGTTTCCTCGTATAAGAAGGAAAGATAATAGCTTATGCATATAGGTAACTTAAGTCGAATGAGTACAACTATCCTATCTATAATTTAGAGTTAGTTAGAATGATTTTTTCCTTAAAAAATTGGACATACTATCTTTTTTGGGGAGATTTGTTCAACTATACTGATCATAAGAGCCTCAAATATTTTTCACCCACAAGTAATAGAATCCAAGGTAGAATAAATGGATTAAACTATTAAACTCTTATGATTTTTTATCGAGTATCATCAGTGTAAAGAAAATGAAGTAATTGACGCTTTAAGTCAAAAATCAATGATAGATCTAAGGGATATGTTTTCTAGACTAAGGATTGTCAAGGATGATGAGTTATTAGTTGAGCTTCAGCTTAAGCATTTTTTTTGTTAAACAAAGTCAAAAGAGCTCAAAGGATAGATGATAAGTTATTAGTCAAATTGGATCAGGTAAGGCAATAAAAATTATTGGGCTTTGAACTATAAAACGATGATGTGTTGTATTGTAGAGGTCGATTATGTGTTATAGAGGATGTCAAGCTAAGAGACCATATCCATAGAGACACCCATATAAGACCATTCTCAATTCATCCTAGAAGTAATAAAATAAATCATTAGGTACATTAGTTGTATTGGTGGTCATAACGAAGAGATATGTGTCTGAGTATGTATCTAGGTATTTAGATTATCAGTAAGTCAAAGTAGAGCATCATATTCTTTTTGGGTTGCTTCAACATATTTAAATTTCATCGTGTAAGTGTGATAGATTGACCATAGATTTCATGATAAGATTACCCACAACTCGACATAAGTATGACATAATATAGGTAATAATGGATAGGTTAATGAAGACTATACACTTTCTTCCCATAAAGATAGACTTCAACTTGAAAAGGTTAACTAATTTTTACATTAACGAGATACTGTGAATTCATGGTGTACTGAATTTCATTATATCAATTAAAGATCTTATTTTTACTTTCAGGTTTTGGAGAAGGATTCATAATATGTTGGATATTCGTTTGTACTTCAGCATAACTTTCTACCCGTAGATTGATAGTCAGCGAGAGAGTTATTCAAATTTTGATGGATATGTTTTGATGTTTTATTGTTGAGTTTTAGGAAATTTGGGAGGGAAACCTTAAATTGGTGAAGTTTACTTACGACAACAACTTCTAATCGAGTATTCAAATGGATCCTCTTTAAGTTTTGTATGATTGTTAGTGTATATCTATTATGTCGGATAGAGCTTAGCGAGAGGAAGTCGATGAATCCAAACTTGATGACAAATATTAAAGACAACGTTGATCTGAGAAAGATTGAAGGAAAAGTTTGATGGACATAAATCATATTCAAACCTAAAACTTAATTATATAAATTCTTTTATTGCTGACAAAATTTTCCTTACGATGTGACCTTGAAGGAAAATGTTGCATTTTAGTAACAAAGGGAAATTGAGTCTTTAATTTATTGGGTCGTATGAGATACTATAGAGAATTGGACCAATGGTATACTGATTAACTTTACCATTGCATATAAAGAACATGCATAATGTGTTTCATGTTTTAATGATTATGAGATACCACTTGAATCCTTCTTACATCATTCAGTTTGAATCAACTAAGGTGAGTCTAGATCTAGATACAAGGAGTAGTTATTGAGAATACTTGCATGAGAAGTCAAATAATATGTAACAAGAGCATACCCTTAGTAAAAGTCCTATGAAGAAATCATGATCTTGAGGAAGTTAATTGGGAGTCGAAGGAGTCCATAAAACTTAAGTACATGTAGACATTCGTTTTTCTCTGGGTCTTTTTTTATTTAATTAAAATATTAATATTATTATTATTTATTTTGTTTAAATTTTGTTGCAGGCCTCATCCAAAGCCCAATTATAAGGACAAAACTTATCCAAATATTAGCCCACTCGGGTGACCCAAGTACAAGCCCAACAACCCGGATACAAGTGAAGCCCAACAGCCCACCCGATTCCAGATACCAACCCGGGACCCAAAACCCGACGCTAAAGCTCGACCCGATTCATACCCGAACCGGCCTAACTAAACTCTAACTCTAGGGTTTCCTCTTTTCTACTCCAGCGCTGCCTCACTCCTGGACATTGGATATGGACCCATCCAACGGTCCAGATCGCGCAGAGCCTAGGGTTTCAACCTAAATGTATCAACAGCCAGTCGCGCCGCCAGCAACTGTTCAACTTCTCCTTCGTTGTGAGGCTTTACCTCTCATCACCTTAGCCGTCGCTCGAACCGATTGCTCCTCACCGTTGATGTCATCTCGTCATGCTCAACCTACAGTGACCAAGATTCCATCAATCAGAGAAAAAGCAGAAAACCCAATAAAAAATGGAAACAAATTTAAAATGGCATCCCGAGGAAATATCAGCAAATCCAAGACTATCCATCACTCACAACTCACACATGCAAGGGCAGTCATTAAAGAAAATAAGAAAGAGGATATCAAGTAGAACATTCAGATTTAGAGAAAAGGAAGAGAAAAAATAACAGAGAGAAAAAAGAGAGGATTCACGAGAGAGAAAATACCAGAGTACCTTCGGGTCTTCGACGACGGCCGCTCCGATGGTCGGGCGATGGATCCGAACGGTGAAAAGGCTTATGGTGGTGGGTAGGCCAACATATCTCGGCGGTGGCCCCATCGGATGGTGGGTTTGGCGGCGTCGTAAGGTAACCTTTCGGTTTCCTTTTGTAGATCTAGGCTTGGGGGACGCTTTTTGGTTGAAACAAGGGTAGATTCAGGGAGCTGGGATCGAGAGGAACCTTTTGGGGTCGGTTGTTTCCTTCAACCACCCTGCGCTGCTAGCGATGGCCGAGTCTCTCTTCTCCGATGAGAGAGACTCTCTCATTTTCTCTCTTTTCTCCCGGTTTGGGAGGAAACAAATGAGGGGTTTGGGTTTATTTTGGCCGATTGGCCTTATATGTTAGGCCCGAACGATGCCATATTTGCTAGGGCTTCTGCGTTAGGGATGGCAAACGGGCGGGTCAGGTGCGGATACCCCTCCCGATCCCCATACCCACCTAATATTTTCAAATCCAACACCTTCCCACTACTCATGTTGGGTAAAATTTTTCAAATCTACACCCGCCCATGCGGGTACATTCTCAAATCCATCCCCACACCCATTACCCAACTGGAGACGTATTCAGCTTGACCCGCCTAACAACAACCTTAAGTTATACATAAGCAACAAACATAAAACAAACACGTCCATTAAGAAACATAATAAAATAAACCTAGGATTATCTCAGTTAAGTGTTAACATAGATCTTAAAGTACATAAAATAACATAATAAAAGATATAAATAAAGCCTAGAAACATAAATGACAAACACATAATATTTTTGTTCATTGGCACACATAAATGACAAACCCTAAAATTATACCTAAATTTATAATGGTCCAAAATTTAATGGGTATTTAGTGGGCAGGCATATGCGGGGCGGGTAAGGTCTCAAACCCATCACCTACCTACTACCGCGACGAGTACCACTTTCTAAATCCACACCCGCCCACTACACACTAAAGTTATACCATCCCCGCCCCAATTAGAATGGGTACAATGCGGAATCCACGAAATTGTACCCGTTTTCCATCCCTGTTCTACGTGTTTTTAGTCGGGGGATAATAGCATCTTATGTCCCCCGCATTTTGTAATGTTATTATTAAACCATTAAATGAAGTTCCATTTTCTTTGATTTTGAGCACATACATTTCAACATTTATATTTAAGTCCCTAGTTTGTTTATTTTACTATATTTGTTTATGTTTGACATTGGTCACCATATTTGTATTTGTTTCATTTTAGTCATTGATTTTGTGTGTTATGTATTTTGATTGAGGTTCAAATTTGTCTCTGACATTTTTAAATATTTTATTTTAGTCATTGTTTAAACATTTGGTTTAATTGATGTTTGGTCCTTTATGTTTATTATTATTTTTTTAGTCTAATATTATTTTTGGGTCATTTGCATCTATAGTACATGTACTGTGTAATATTTTGTTCTTGGCTTTGAATTATTTTTATTTGCTATTTTAGGCCTTTAAGTTTCTATTTTTTCAATTTTAGTCCTTTAACTTTCTGATTTAGCTATTTTAGTTCTTTAAGTTTCTATTTTTTGTTATTTTGGTCATTTAATTTTTGTATTTATTATTCAATCCTTTAAATTTATGTTAATCATATTTTAGTCCCTTAAATGCTTATTTTTGGTATTTTATTTTGTTTTGTAATGTTTATTTATTTTTATTTTAGTCATTTATGTATGAATGTATTTTACATATTACATGGTTATTTGTATTATGTAAATAATATGTTTAATTCCAATTAATGTAAATATTTGTATTTCCAATTACATTTATTTTCATTATATTATTATCTATGTATGAAATATTCAATTCAATTCACGTTTTTTGTTAATCAATTTATTTGTATGTAAACATCATTTTTTAGTTATATTCGATTTGCATTTTTTACATAATTGAAGGTAGAATATTCTTTTACGAATGAGAAATTGTTGAAATAGCTTTCCCAATGAAGGATTGCAAATTTCAAGATTTCTAATTGAGTTAAAGGATTTTCTTTAAATAATTCGAGGCAAATTAAATAAATCTCAATAAATGGATCATAGATTAATTTTATATTCGATTTATCATTTCCACTATTTACAACGATGTGTAAGCGACACAATACCAATTTTGGGCGCTGTGGGGGTGCTTACCCTTCCCCACATGTAATCGACTTTCGAACCTGTTTTTATCGAATCTTTGTAAACGCAAACTAAATTTTGTCTAAAAAACTATTTTTCTTAAAATTGTTTTTAAAAGGCGTTTTTAGGTATTCGACCTACCTAACCCAAAGGTCGATGGTGACTCTGTCCAATTTATTCCAAATTAATTCAAAACCACCAATTTTTTCAAATTAAAGTCATAATTGTTTTTAAAATAATATTTAATTGTTTAAAAAAAAGGTTATGACAGTACACACATCACTTTAGTTTAGATAAATTTTGAGGATGAAATTTACTTTTAGGAATGGAGAGTTGCAATGTAATGTCCTATATCCTAGGTTAGTGGTTTTGTTTAGATTGGGCTTGGTTTGGGCCTAATTTGAGAGAAAAAGACATTTTTGAATTGAGACCAAAGTTTGAGGGATCAAGGAAGTGATTTACCTATTTTTATTTTGAATGGTTGCAATTCGTTAAATATAGTGAGGTCACATGGCAAAGACCTATTTTACTTCCCATGCTTTTGTCATTTTCTTGTTATTTCAAGTTCATTATTCTCTTTAGAAGCTTGAGAAAAAAGGTGGAATATTTGTTGGTCTAAATTCTAGTATGGGTTTTCTAACATAAGAAATGAAATCTCTTCATCTAGAGATTCTATTCAAGCCCTTAATGTCAAGGTTTGGCAATAGTGGCCATAAATGGGGGTTTAAGAATCATTGCCAAACTAGCTCATTTTTGGTAGATTCAAGCTCTAAGAAGTGTTCTTAACTTTATTTTAAGTTCCTAAATGAGTTATTAACTAGTATTCCTTATTCTTGATTAGTGAAAGAGGTTGGAGAAAGCTCTAAGACCAAAGGCAAAGATAAGTTGGTTATTGGTTAAGTTTATAATGTTTTTAGTAGCCTAAGATCAAGGTAAAACATTTCTAACTCATCTCTACCACATGTATATCATTAGATATGCTGGTTGGTTTGCATGAATTCATGAAGCATATAACTACATCAATGATGAATTTCATTTTATGATGCTATTTAACATGAAAATTGACCTATTATGACCCCTTTAATCTTACATAAGACTTTAATTACATTTGAGACTCTTAGTGGGGCTTATGGGGGAAGTTGGGTATCATTTTCATGCTCAAAACAAAGCATTTTTAGGTTTGGGTATCGATACTAGATGAACAATATTAATATTGTTATTATGATAGCCTATAAGAAAAGGTTTTTGGCTAGTTGTTTGTATACCCTATTCGTAGGGTATCAATACTATTCGTTGGGTATCAATACCCAAGGGTAGGATATCAGTACATTTTAAGATTTCAAATTCCAGTAGCATGTTTTGGTATCAATACTCATGGGAGTATCAATACCACACGAAGCAAGGGTATCGATACCCTAAGTAAGGGTATCTATAATGAGTTTAATTTCCCAAAACATCAAACCTAACTTTGGTATCGATAGTCAAGATAGTGTCAATTCCATAGTAAAAAAATAATATATTCCAAATAAGGGGATGTGAATGGGTCTAATAGTGCCTAGACTCCACTAAATAAAACTGCAAGTGAGAACAGTTAATGAATGCATCTATAACTAGAAACGATATGAATTAAGATGACATGAAACTAGTAATTGTGTGATGCTCGAGAAACATATCGAAAACCCAAGTTACTCTAGCATTATGACGATCTTTTTGCATGACTAGAATATCAGGATATATCTCAGCTAGTGCCAAGACACTTCAGTTGTTGGCTTGACGTAGATGCCACAAGACTCTAAGGAGTAAGCTGGATGGGTGTACATTTTCGATGTAGTTCTGAATCTCACCCTAGATACCCATGTGTATCATAGGATGTCTACAAGGGTGTACATCCAGAGATTCATAAACTTTCAATCACACCATGATGTCTACCTCAGCTATGCGTATTAGTGTTCATGTATGTTCAAACCTTTTCCTACTAGCATGCTCATATAATGAATGCACATAGTATATTACAATTATTAATTTAGTACTGAGCTTGTGAGCTCAGGGCTTGGAATTTATTTTCGTGCACAGGTTCTTAGGAGACCCTTTGAGGAAAATTATAACAACTAGTGGTTCCAAGCTTGTCGAGGCACTAGAGTACATCTTAAGTATATTTAGAGGGTAGTTACTATTCATAGACCTTCACATATTTGAGTCATAATTCCATTTTGAATTACTTTATTATATTATTTTGGGATGTATTGGAAACTCCGCTCTTTTACAAATTTAAATGTTTATGTTTATGGATGATGATTTAAATAGTGATTTTGATGTTGTTTTTAAAGAAATATTTTGGGTTAGCCACTTTAGTGGTTCTGTGTAATACTCTAATCTGTTGGTCATTGAGTCAAATCAGATTAAGGGGTTATATTTAGTGGTATTAGAGGGCCAAGTTTAGTTGTTCCTAATACCCACGGGTTAGAGTCAGTAAACGTCTATGTATGTACATGCCTCAAGAGTGTCAAGAGTACTTTAGTATTTGGAATAACAATAGTAACCTATTTTCTTCTCTTAATGTTAGTAAATTCCATGGCTGATAACTCTGCTCATAGTGAGGATGGTAGGGACGAGAGTCGTGCCTCCTTAGCAAGCGATACAGTGACAAGTTTGTCTCCGATTCTGAGCTGTTTGAGATCTCAGATAAAGTAGGTGTAGACGAGGCAAATTTCTTTAGGAACTTGACTTCATCTCTTAGATAAATTGTTAGGGCATAAACTGTGCCACCAACCCTATCAACACCTCTAGTCCAGCCCACCATGGTACCCTAGGAGTCCCTAATTTAGAGACTCCATAGGTATAAGACCATTAAATTCTTTATTTTTGTGGATGATGACCACATAACATTTGACCAGTGGCTTGGAGAGACCCTCCATATGCTTCGTAAATTGCACCTTACCTATAAGGGTAAACTTGAGTGCATCACTACCCTATTGTAGGGTGGCACCATAGAATGGTATGAGACAATGGAGCTGGAACTAGAGCTAGAAAGACCTTCGTGGGAGTACTTACTGTAACATCCCAAAATCAGGCCTAGTGAATAAAATAGAAGTTTTGAAACTTTGAGGTCTGATTTTGAAAAGTTTAAGGACTAAATTGGGAATATTTTGTGAAGGATTATTCAGTAAATATTTAATGAATTAAGGGTATAATGATCATTTCAGAAGAAAGATTTTTATTTTCCCTTTATAAGGATATAACCATGTGGAGTTAAGAGGGAAAGAAAGAAAATTTTGGAGGCTTAGTTATCTTCTTCCTCCCATGGCTTCAGTGGTAAGATGAGTTGGACTCAACTTGATTGTTTCATTAACTTTAAGGTTTCTTTTGATTCTTAGACTGATAAGAAAACAAAAGGAGTGTTAAGTGAAGTATGGGTATCGATACTGGTTGAAAGAGTATTGATACCTTAAGGCATAATTTCATATAATTTTTCATAGAGTATTGATACCAAAAGAGCATTATCGATACTGAGGGTATCGATACCGTCTAACAAGTATCGATACCATTTTGAAATAGGGATGGTAGAATCAAATTGGGGTATCGATACCGTGGAAGGGTATCAATACTGTGGAAGGGTATCAATACTACAAGCATAGGGGTATCAGTACTGTGCTTGTAGTACCGATACTACTTGAGCTGGAAATTAGAGATTAGTGTTTTGATTAGATTGCGATAGTAAGAATATTTGCAAGTAATTTGAATTCTGATATTTATTTGATTGTATATTCGTGTAGATAACGATCGAGAGCAAAGTCCCGACAAGTCTACCAAGTAGTAGTCATCGATAAAGAGATCAGTATTGACTAGTGAGGATAAGTGAGTGCTTACTACTAGGTATATGAAGTTTTATGGAAATAATACTTGCGATGAGTCTATTTCTATATTAAAGTGTATGAATTCATGAATACAAGCATGTGTTTGTTATGATTTCTATGTGTGCATATATATATATGTATGTGTGTGTGTGTGTGTGTGTATGTGTGTGTGTTGACATGCTATTGTGTGGGTTGTGTGAGCGATGTGCTACATGAGACATGTCATCATAAGAGAACAAAATATAAACCATATGATAATGAATTATGAGACAAATAATGTAATAATTTGAGAATATGATAAAAGTGAGTTCATGAGAAATGATATGAGCTAGGTAAACATGTGTAAAGGTTATATAAATAATAGGAATATGAGCTAGACAAGTACATGATTCTGTGATCATTTATGTAAACTAGTAAAATAGAATTAAAAGATTAAATGAGAAGTGAGATAAGCTAAATAAGAGTGACCTATAGGATAATTTGAGAAAAGTATATCAATTAGGAGAATTGAACATAAGAATGATATGAACATAAGTAATGATACGAACATATAAGATAAGCTATATTGGGAAAATTTATGTGCTTAATAAAATTGTGACATATGGATTATATATATATATATATATATATATATATATATAGCCATATGAGAAGTTTATAGGAACAATATGAAATTGAATTAAATAAATATATTAAATTAATCTATAAATGAAATAATAAAAGTGATATATGTGCATAAGTATGCCATAGGTTACGTGATTTATGTAAATATAAGAGAGTGAAACATAAATTATAGGATATGATATAAGTTATTATATACATATATGATATATATTATTAAACCGAATATATGTGTTTATGAAAATAAGAATATAAACTATTTGAATACAAGTATATGTAATATGATATATAACTATGAGATAGAAGAATGTTATATGATATATATATATATATGATTGCATAAATAGAAAAATGATTAAGATTGATATTGTGTGAATATCACTTGTATGCATTATATGTCATATGAACATAAGAGGACAAAACCTAAATTATATGATATGAGATAAGTGAAGGTATGCATATATGATAGATGTTATGAAATAAGATATATATGGTTACATGAGATATATGAGAAGAGGTATATGTGATTATGTTAAAAAGAATACAAGCATATGTGATAAGCAATGTTATATGTGACATGTGAATTATATGAAAATAATTTATGTGTAAGTGAACTACGTAACTATGTGATAAATATGAAAGACAATGCCCATATTATGTGTCATGAGAGCTAGAGGTATAGTTGGCATGCAAAGAGTCGAGGGTTCTACGTGGTCCTTTGGGACATATATGTAATCCTTTGGAACATATATGCGGTACTTTGGTACACCTATTTGGTCCATTGGAACATGTATGTAGTCCTTAAGAAGTGGTCATTCGGGACATATGTGTTATATATGGTCATTCGAGACATCTATATGGTCCTTTGGGACATTTCTATATGGTCATTCGGGACAAATTCTACGTGCCCCTAGTGGGAATTTATACGAGCTATGGTAATAGCATATGTGCACAACATCAATGTACTCACATATCTTTTGTTCTCAAAAGTGTACATGGGTTAACAAAAGAAATCACATAAAAACATTGTGTGATGTTATATGTTTTGTTTGTGAAAGGTCTGTTTTGAAGTGCTACAAAAGTTAACTATCAGATTATATGTTCCAAATGGATTAATGATAGTGATAATGAAAATAATGTGACTAGGGTAATGATGATATGTGTGCATGTATATATAGCTGGTTATATAAATTGTTATATAATGTTTGTAGTATTTTGTATGAAATAAGAAATGTTCATGCATTGTTAAATATCTAGAGTTTCTATTATACGTGTTTTATGCCTCAAATGTCAATAAGTTTGCGTGTAAGTGTTTAACACGTAGGTTTCGAGAAGATGAGATGGGATCGAAAGCAGGCAAGACATGTCAGCTTCTCATTTCCAAGAATCAGATCAGAAAACAATTGAATCATATGTATTTCATAACACTGATTTTAGTTGGCATGTAAATAAAGAGTTGGATCAAGTATGATATGATAGGTTTTGTAAAACCATATGCTTTATATAATAGAAATTATTTGGTTTTATTGTAAATGACAAATTGCATTTTTAGTTGTTTTGTAAAAGCAAAAGATTTGAAAAGTCAATGTGACACATCATATTCATATTCGGGTCAGGTACGGGTTGAGGGTGTTACATTTAATGGTATCAGAGCAAAGGTTTAGCCTATTCTAGGCTTAAACCGAAGTCAAACGAGTTTTAAAATGTGTACATGCCAACACAAAGTGAAAAATTTCTGATCTGATAGTGTAAGGATGTGTTGTCTTGCTAATATAATAAGATTGTTACGTTATAATATAAGTATGATAATGAGAGTTTTGAAACAAAGTAAGAGGTGATAGACCTGATGGTGATAACAATTCATCTACCCTGGCCAGGAAGGATGAAGAGTGGATACCTCAGGAAGTGCTTTGGAAAAATCAAAGGTTGTTTGCGGAAGTTGAAAACATGTTAGAATAAAATTAAAGGGTATTCACTGTTCTGAAGTGGAGAAGTTAGATAAAGTAGTTAATTTATTATGCGGATGAGTTAAAGTATAGTGAACAGATGCTATCATGAGAATGATAGAATATTCAGTGATGTGGTTATTAGTTTAGAAAAGTTTGATAATAAGTATTTTGGTGATAAGTTTATCAGATATATGAAGCTAGAGTTTATGAGTTTGAAATAGGGGAATCATAATGTGTATGGATAAGAGTAAAGTTTGATGAGTTAAATGAATTGTTGTTCAGCTAATTTAAATGAAAATGATGTATGCAAGTGATGTGTGGAGGGCTTGTGCCTAGACTAAAAACGTGTTATCGGTGTTGAAATTGTTCCCTTTTCAAGAAGTGTTTAATTGTGTCAAAGTTCTTGAGAGAGCTCAGAAGGATTAAGAGAATTAATATTTCATAGAAATCAACACTATTGAAGAGAGACATAGATTATGATTTTCAACTACAGACTTAGTTTGAATCAGTTGTATTCCATAATGACAGATCAAATCCGGTGAAACTCAAACCCACTTAAGTAGTAGAGTCTATTATTGGAAAATTAAATAAAGAGTTAAAGATATATATGAAGTTAAGTTAGGTATGAAAGTGGTTGAACGGATTGAAATTTCTGTTAGAAATTATGTAAAATTAAAGAAGAAGAAGAAGTATCAAAAATGGATCAAGTGATGTAGATATTGTTCAGAAGAGTTTAGAATGGGTACATCAGTGATCAGTTTGTAAGACAAAGGAAGTTGTAATGTTTGAGTTTGAACCAGGAAATTGCATTGTGAATAAGTAAGAATGTGAGTTTGATAAGTTAAATAAATTATTGTTGAGTTAATTATGACCAAAAAGAATGTGAATAAGTGAAAGAATTGATGATGACTAACAAAATTATGTGATGATGAATGTATTAGAGTTAAAAGATTAGAAGATGATGCCAGGTTAAGCTAACCAAGCATGGCGTGGAATTGGATATGGTTGTGTAGTTTGATCATGGAAATGTGAGGTAGTAAAGGAGATAAGGATTAGTATGTTTGAAGGAAATACAAGATAATGATAAAATAATTAAATAAATAACTAAATATAAATCGTTTAAAATGGAAGATAAGTATAAAATAATAAAATAATAAATAATAATTATAAGATAATGATAAAGATAAAAAGGGAGTTTTTAATTGTTTAAAGAAATAAAATGAGATAAAGATTAAATAAAAAATAAAATAAATTGAGATGAAGAAAACTTATGGTAAAAATAGCCTCAGGCTTCAGCTTTGCCTCAAACTCCTCGGATCATCAAAATAGATTTTTACTTAAAGATTCACGTCGACTACTTGTCTACAAGGACAATTCCTTGTGACTATGCTTTGTATACTGAGTATCCAAGTTCACTCTTAAATTTAGGTTTGTGAGTTGATCTAAGCAACAACAATTTTATAGATCTTTAAAATGTTGAACTTTGAAAAGCTGTCGACTCAAATTATGTTATTTCAACAATAACTGATTCCGATCTCAGTTTCCTCTTAGAAAACAATTTTGCTAAGTGTGTTCACAGGAAGTCGAATGTGCTTCAATAAGCCTATGCTTCATCCCACGTTAACCATAACAACATCCAGACCAATGCCAATTTTTGGTTTTAAAAATCGTTTTGATTTGAAAATAAGCCCAGAAAATAGAGAGAGAAATCCGAAGCGATTTAAGTACCTTGCAATTCCCACGTTTGGAATTAAGCCTTTGCTTTAGTCTTTGGCTTAAAAGAAAATTAGCTAAGCATGACCAAAGTCATACTTAGCATATTTGAAAACAAAACTTTAAAATAAAATGAAAAAAATAGAAAACTTGAAAGGAAATAAAAGAGAGAATTTTATAAAGCTAGAGAGAAGAAGAATAGTAAATTCCTAGTTGTTGAGAGATATGTTTCTAGGCTTACCCTTAGAGGGTATTTATATCCTTTAAAATCCTAAAAACAAGGTAAATATAATCCTAAAATAAAGAAAAAATCCTAATTAAAATACTTAAAACTATTTTATGTAAAATACATAAAACAAAGATAAGATAAAATATAATATTTAAAATAATATCCTAAAACATGAGTTTAATTCTAATCCGAATTGCAGAAACGTGCAGTTGATCCATTCGTTCTTTTAGAAGCACTGACTGGACCTTCTAGAAGATGCTGACTTCATTGCATCTTTAGATGTTTAATGCCCAACGTCATGCCCACTAATCCAACTTTGATTCTGAAAGTAAAAAAACTGCAAAATTTTGTCCTTTTAGTGAAATTTCCAGAATCTAGCGTCCAGTACAGAAAATGAATCAATACGAACAAATAATCCACAAATAATCCATAAAACCCAATTAATTGACAATTTCAATGAAACATGACTCAATACCTTACAAAGATTCACACATATCCGTTCAAAGTGTTTGGGGTAAATGAAATCACTCAAACCAAAACTAACCAAAATATTACCATAGGCTTGGAATCCAATCAAGTCTCCACTACTAAAAATGAACATAATACAATAATCAAGGGGTCTTTAAACAAGGTGTAACGAGGCTTAGGTTAGGGTAGGGAAAAGGCCATGATGATCGGGTTAAGTACCAAGACAAGAGATTAATACAATTAGGAACAATCCACGAACTTAACATGATCCACAATAAAACAAGAAAAAAGAATAAATGAAAGGCAATTGAAACGATTGATTTTCCTTCATTTTTTTTTGCTATTTGAAAAAATGAACATTTTGTTCTTTTTTTTTGCTGTTCGAAACAATGAACAATTTTTTTGACTTTTTTGTGTGGAACAAGAGTGATACAATATATCAAGTCTCGGTAAGGGTGTGAAAAGAGAGGAAAAATAAAAAGAAAGGCTTCGGGTTTAATTATGAGGTGGAAAATAAAGAAAGGAAAACATGATCAAATGTGGTTCACTAGTAGATATATAAATGGGTAGGTTTTTTGGGAAAAGTGGGTTTATCCTAGGTGCCCCTGTCACATTAAAACATTACGTTCAACATGTAGTCTCAATATGGATTGTGATTACAAGTTCTAGAATATCCTAATTAGTCTGGCACACTCAAGTCAAATAATGAACAAGAAATAAAATGTATGCTCGTTAGGCTCAAATCTCACAAGAAAAGTTTATATTCACTGAGTAGTGTTCATCTCTATCAACAAAATCATGAATTATCAATACTCAACAAAAATTCACCAGTTATACCAATCACCAATCATGCAAATTAATTTCGATCAAAACATGGTCACAATCGAAAAGGAAACAAGAGTATAAAATGAAGTTCAAGAATAGCAACCAATGATCCCAACACATCAATATCAGAATAACTCAATTTCAATCAATCAAATAAATCAAGGAAAAATATTTGACATGCTTATCCTTCCTCACTTAATCCATTTTGTCCCAAAACATATATCAAATTTAAAAACAAAGAGAGGGAAAAGGAATACTCCCCAATCTAGTGGCGACCGCGGCCACAACCACGTCGAGACGAGCCCGGGCGAAGGTAAGAAAGAACCTCAACAAGGTTGACTTCAATAGTCTCAAGGAGACTAGACACGCCTTGCATCTCGGCTCGCATATCTGGTTGGGAGCTGGCTGTCGAAGGTGGTTCAGTCCACCTCATGTATACGTGCCCATTACGAGGTGTAATGGTGTCTGGAGGAACAATGTGGGGGGCAGCGGGAGTGCATGCGAGAAGTCCCATTGAGTCGAAACACCTAACATCAAGTGGATCCATGGAAAAAGCATGAGTATAATTCACAGCGTCAAAGGTCAATGGAAGCAGACGGGATGCTAAATGTGTAATATATGGTCCAAGGGTCGATTGGTTTGTACAACTTGCGCGAAGGCTCGAGCTAACCAATATCCTAAATTTACCTTCGTACCAGTTTGTATACATCATAGGAAAAACAATTCAACTTTACTTAAACAAGATGTAGTATCATTACGACTAAAATAGTTGTAATCAAGGAACCGATGTATGTAATGGAGAGCGAGGTCGTGAATGTGCCTCGCCTTTTTAATTCGTGCATCGAATTGAATACCTACCAATCTTGTAAGTGCTTCATAAGCCATATCAGTATCAAATTCCTGTAGAATCTCATGTAAAGATGTCAGATAATCATGGTCTATGACATCAGTCATGAACCTCATAGAGAAATTGAAATCATTTAACGACATCCTAAAATATTGTCCTAGCAGCTGAAAAACAATAACATCAGGTTTATTCATAGAAATGGCTCGATGTTTCAGAAAAATAGAAGTGGTATAGAACTTAAATACTAACTCGTAATAAGTATCACATCTAATATTTGAATAGAGAGTCCAACCAATAGCATCAAAATAACACATCACAACATCACATAAATGTAAAGCGTGAAGTGTACAAGATTGAATATAGTTACAAAATTGAAACCTACGGTGACGAATGTTATCAAACTCCTTGTATCGTTACCATCAAAATCGAGATAACCTTATAGCAGCTCCTCGGGTGGTATAGAATAGGTTCGGCCTCTTCGATTCCTTTCATCGAAAGGATTGACATTTTGTTTGGTGGTCCATCGATTTCATTCGAGCATGCATCAAAGGACGAAGGTTGGGGCTGCCCAAATGAGCGGTGAGGCAAGGAAGGTACGGGTCCATGTGAGGACGTAGGGCTTGTTAGTGGTGGTACAACACCCAAGAAATTGAATCCATTCTTAAAATCTTCAGAATAGTAAAAATCAGGGTGTCACATTAGTAACGGTTCAAATCGACAGGTTCAGAATATACCTTAGGTTGTTCAAGTGTAGCAAATGGCGGGGACTCGACATCCGGCATGGAACGCGTTTGTGAGCCCGACAACATGGAGTAGAACGTCAAAGTCACCGGTGATGAAGACCTAGACGTTCATGTATTGCTCGGTCTGGCATTGCGATGGTGGAAAGGGGTGGAACGAACGTCAAATGGAGGAGAGAAGGCGGTCTCATACTTGGGCGTTGAAATTCTTGGTGGAGAGCTTTGCAGTCGGTGTCCACCACGATGAGGAGTTGGAGAGGGAAACGAGTTGGAATCGCTTGGAACGTCGATGATACTCGGAGTGGTATGGCGTCCTCCAAGGTTGAGCAGAAGCGAAACCCCTTGGTTTTCTTAGTTGCGTGTTCGTACCATGGTGAAAAGAAATAGAGTAGTTGACGTGTGGGCGAGGCAACGAGCCAAGGCTGTGCGACGAGCGAAGGTTGTGCGATGAGTGGTAGACAAAGAGTGACTTGCGACAGTTTATTGTTTATGGTGAGGTGGTCGATCAAAAAAGAAAGAAAGGAAGATGGAAGGACGTGGGGCTGGAAAAAATGAAGAAAGAAAAATTGTTGGATTTGTTTAGTGGGGCTAGTCACGTGGGAAGCAAAAAGAGAAAAGGGAGAGTTTGACTTTGAGTTAAAATTAAAAGGTAGAATGGAAAGATATGGGTGTGTTGGGATTAGTTTAAAATTGTAAAGGTGTAGATAGTGATAGATAAGGTAGGCCCATCGAAAATTTTGAAACAAAAATTAACTCCCCAGAACTTGGAATTTTTCGGTATAAAAGGGAACAAAAAATTTGACTCGGGGAATGTTAACTATGCCACATGGGATTGGGCTATGCTAACGTGCGCCTGTTTCTTGTTTCTTTGCTTGAGATACTGCTCCTTCTTTATATATTTGATCAGAATTCGAACATGTTCAAAGAAAAATAAAATAAAATTGAGTAACTGATAAAGTGAAATAAATGAAATGAAATAAAGTTTGCTAAAAATAAAGCAAAACTAAAATGAAATGGGTTGCCTCCCTTCAAGTGCTTTTGTTTAACGTCATTAGCTCGACGACCTAATTTTTCAGACTACGGGTTCCTCTAAATTGATTTCTTCTATTAGACCAACCGAAGAATTTTCATAATACGGCTTCAATCTTTGACCTTTAACTTTAAATCGAACTCATGAGTTATTTTCAACTTCAACAACGCCGTGTGGAAATACTTGAGTCATTGTAAATGGTTTGAGCCATTTTGATTTGAGTTTCCCTATAAAAAGTTTAAATTTAGAGATAAATAACAGAACCTTTTGACCGGTAGAAAATGTTTTAAAGGAAAATTGATTATCATGAAATTCTTTAGTTTTTTCTTTAAATATCCGAGCATTGTCATAGGCATTTTTTCAGATTTCTTCAAGTTCTTGAATATGTAATTTTCGAGCTTCACCAACCGCATCCATGTTTATGTTACACTGCTTAATAGCCAAATAAGCCAGATGTTCTAAGTCAACCAGTAAATGGCATGGTTTACCGAAAACAAGATGGTATGGTAACATTCCAATAGAGCCTTTATAAGCGGTTCGATATGCCCAAAGTGCATCAGTTAATGTTAAACTCCAATCCTTTCGGTATGGTTTAACAATTTTTTCAAGAATTGTTTTAATTTCTTGATTCGATACTTCTGCCTGTCCATTTGTTTTTGGATTGTAAGTGGTAGCAATTCTTTGAAAAAAATTTAAATTTCTTCATTAGTGACTCGATTACTCGGTTGATGAAATGAGTTCCTCTATCACTTATTATAGCCCGTGGTGTGCCAAACCTGGAAAAAGTAGTATTTTTCAATAACTTCATTCTAGTTTTAACATCATTATTCCTAGTGGCCTTAGCTTTCACCCATTTAGAAATATAATCTACTGCTAAAATAATATAAGTATTTCCAAATGACGAAATAAAAAGACCCACATAATCGATTCCCCAAACATAAAAAATTTCACACACTTGTACAGAATTAGGAGGCACTATATTCCTACGGCTTAAATTACTTATACGTTGACATCTTTCACAAGTTTTACAAAATAGATAAAAGTCCGAAAGATGTTAGGCCAAAATAAACTACATTCAAGAATTTTATGAGTTGTATGTTTTGGCCCAAAATGATCACCACAAGAGTAAGAGTGAAAAAATTGTAAAATTGAATTTACCTCATTTTCGACAATACGTAGCCGAATTACCTGATCCGAGCAGTGCTTCCATAAATAAGGATTATCCCAAATATAATATCGGAATTCTTGCTTAATTCGATTGATTTAAGCTCTTGGCAAATCTAATGGTAACTTACCTATGGCCAAATAATTAACCATATCCCCAAACAATATAGTTATGCTACCAGATTTAGGAAATTATTCTCTAAGTGGTGGGTCAGATGTGGAAAGGGGAATTCGAATCAAGTGATATGCTACTAGATTTTCACATCCCTTTTTGTCTTTTATTTCCACGTTAAATTCCTATAAAAGCACGATCCATCGGATAAGCCTGGGTTTTGCTTCATTTTTTTCTCATCAAATATCTTAAAGTTGCATGATCAGAAAAAATAGTAATTTTAGTGCCAAGCAAATAAGATCTAAATTTTTCTAAAGCAAACATTATAGAAAAGAGTTCTTTTTTCGTAGTTGAATAATTTTTCTAAACTGAATCCAAAGTTTGGGTTGTATAGGCTATGACATGTTGTTTTTTCCCTAATTTTTGGCCGAGATCGGCTCCAACGCTAGTATCCGATGCATCACACATAAGTTCAAAGGGGTAATTCCAATCTGGTGGATGAACAATTAGAACTGAAATAAGCTTTTCCTTTAATGTATCGAAAGACTCCTTGCATTTTGAATCAAAATTAAAGTCTTGATTCTTTTGGAGAAGATTGATAAAAGTTGTGCTATCTTCGAAAAGTCTTTAATAAACCTGTGGTAAAATCCTGCATGGCCAAGAAAAGAAAGAATTTCCATCACAGTTGTGGGGTAAGAAAGTTAGCGTATAATATATGTTTTAGCTTTATCAAACGTAATCCCATTTGAGGAAACAATATGACATAAACTTAACCCTTAATCAACCATAAAATTTTATTTTCATAATTTAAAACAAGGTTATACTCTAGGAATCTTTTAATCACATTAGTTAAATTATCAAGACATTCACTAAAAGAATTACCATAAACCGTGAAATCATCCATAAAGACTTTGTTGCCTTTCTCCACATAGTCGGAAAATATACTCAAATGCATATTTGGAAAGTGGTCGGCTCGTTACAAAGACTAAAGGGCATTCGTCTATATGCAAATGTACCGAAGGGGCAAGTAAAAGTCATTTTTTTCTTAATCCTCGAGCACTATTGGGATTTGGAATAAACCTAAAAAACCATCAAGGTAACATTAATGAGTTTTCCCAGCTAAT
The DNA here is from genome assembly GCF_006381635.1 of Hibiscus syriacus. Lineage (NCBI taxonomy): Eukaryota > Viridiplantae > Streptophyta > Magnoliopsida > Malvales > Malvaceae > Hibiscus > Hibiscus syriacus. The sequence goes on from NW_024063194.1 coordinate 7,623,909, forward strand.
CTTTCAATCATTTGATCTATAAAGGGAAGAGGAAAATGATCTTTTCTAGTAAGAGAGTTCAACTTCCTGTAATCAATACAAACTCGGCATCCATTTTGAACTCTTGTTGGCACTAACTCCACTTCTTGATTTTTGACCACTGTGACTCTCATTTTCTGGGGAACCACATGAATCGGACTTACCCAATTACTATCTGATATCGGATAGATTACGTCAGCATCAAGGAGTTTATGAATTTCTTTCTTTACTACTTCCATCATCGGTGGACTTAATTGGTGTTTTCCTTCTCTTGATGGCTTTGCTCCTTCTTTGATTTTAATCTTGTGAATACAAGTCGAGGGACTTAATCCTTTAATGTCAGAAATGGTCCATCCTATGGCTTTCTTGTGAGAACGCAACACCGTGACCAAAGCTTTCTCTTCTCCTTCGGATAATCTATTCGAGATAATCGTTGGTAAGGTTCCATTTCTGCCTAAAAAGGCATATTTCAAATGTTCCGATAACTGCTTTAATTCTACCTCAAGTTCTTGCAAAACAGAAGGTAAACTTTTAGTTTTAGAGGAAGGTAAAAATAAATCAGAATTGATTGAATAAATATTTTCAAACTCATTTTTTCCCTTTTTGTGACAAAGTTTAATATCCGTGGAAAAATTATAAGAAAAATTAGATTCAATATATTCATCAATGAAAGGATCTAGAATATCAATAAAATTAATTCTTTCAACTCGATCCGGGTGTTTCATTGCTTTGTAAACATCATATTCAACGATCTCACCATCAAATTCTATTGTCATTATACCACTTCTAACATCAATCTTTTTAGGAAAAAAATAATACATCGACCTTCACTAAGACATTTTCCATCATTCCCACTGGATAGATCGTAGACAGATCAACCAACTGTATAACTAATCTCATTCCCTTTAAAGGCTCATTAGTAATCATTTTATAAATAGAAATTGACATAACGTTGATTGAAGCCCCTAAGTCACACATTGTTCGTTTAATTTTAAAATTACCTATTTTACAAGGTATGGCGAACATACCTAGATCCTTCATCTTTGGAGGGAGTTTTTGTTGAAAAATTACTGAAACATGTTCTCCCAAATTTACCTTTTTGAGCATACCTCGGTAGTTGTCGAATCACTTCAAAAAAATGTATGTTAACTTGAAATTTTCGAAACACCTCTAAGATCTCCCTTTCTTCAGCTCTTTTATCACGCTTTAATAATCTTGATAGGAAGGGTGGTGTGATTTCATGAGAAGAAAGAGGAGGATGTGCGTCAGATGTACCTTGTATTTATGGACGTGGCGTTTCTTCTTGTTCTTCATGATGTGTGCCTTTTTCTTTTGGAACTTTAGGTGAGATGACTGTTCCACTTTGGAGTGTGATGGCACTAACATTCTCTCTTGGATTTAACTCTGTCTGAGAAGGTACTCTTCTTTGTGATTCAAATTTCCATATAGTTTGAGCCAGTCGGCTCACTGGTTATTCAACTCTTGAAAATGTGTCTCGGTTTGGCTTTGGAATTTTTCATGGGATGTAACCAGCTTTTCCTAGGATGCAACTAGTTTTTCATGGGATGTAACCAGCTTTTTCTAGGATGCAACTAGTTTTTCATGGGATGTAACCATCTTTTCTTGTGAAATTTCTAATATTTCTATGATTTCCTCCAATGATGGCTTTTGCGTTTGCTGTTGAGGAGGAGGTCTTAGTTGATAAATTGGCATTTGATTCGCCGCATAACAAAAATTTGGGTGGTCTCACCATCCCGGATTATAAGTATTGCTATATGGGTTGTATGATCTTTGTGGAGGACCTACAAAGTTTCATACAATATTGATTTATGCTTTGCCTCCTTCTTGTATTATCGGGCAGTAGTCCGTCTGAGGGTCTATCTTCGTGCATATCCCACATGCTTTTGTTACCCCAGATTTTCCTGCAACAAGTGAATTAACTACTTCAGTTAATTTATCTAACTTATTTTCAAGGGAAAATGTAGTTATCTCGTAAAAGTGTCGGCTAGGTTTGCTTGAAAACTATTGAGAGTTGGCTGCCATGGATGAAATCAATTATCTCGCTGTTATTGGGGGCATGTTGACTAATACTCCTCCGTTAGCAGCATCTACCATTTTCATTTCCATTGGTAAAAGATATTCATAAAAGTATTGAAGTAACGTTTGCTCACTTAATCTATGTTGCGGACAACGTGCGCAAATCTTTTTAAATTGTTCCAAATAGTCATAAATACTTTATTCGGTCTTTTGCCGAATGGAGAGAATGCTCCTTCGTAACTCACTTGCTTTAGTCGCTGGGAAGAACCTTAACTGAATTCGGAGATAAATAAAATAACCAATATTTAGCCAATCGGCTAAAGAGAAAGGGAAAGCCCTCAATTTAATTTGATCTTCGGTAACTCCCTATGGTTTCATACTAGTGCAAACCATGTGAAACTCCAATAAGTGTTAGTGCGGATCTTCAGTGGGAAAGTAGGAAAAAGATGAATAAGTCTCATCTTTAATTGAAATGGAGTCTCGTAATTAGGAAAAGTGATGCATAATGGTGTCTGAGTGACAAGAGATGCGGCTAGCTCTCAAATCGTTTGTTCTTCTTCTTCTGCCATCGGGATTTAATCTTCGTTATATGTGTATGTTTCAGAGTTTATTTCCGGATTTGATTTCTTTTCTGAACTATGCTATTCTCGTCTCTTTTTTTTTCTTGAAGCGTTTGTGCGTGGATTCTTCGTGCTTCGATCTCTGAGTCAAGATCTACTAATTCGCCCGTGTTTCTTCTGGTCATAAATAAAAAACAAAGAAAAATAAACCAGTACTTGTCGTGAGTTCCCCAGAAACTGCACCAATTTGATAACTATCGTTTTACTATCAAAATAATTTTGGCTTCTTAATAACTAAAAAGTGAGAGTGGAATATAGAAGCAGGATCGATCCAGAGGGACTCTGGTGTTTCTGATTTAGTGGAATTTTTTATTTAGAAGAAGATAGAATAAAAAGATAAGAATAAAATAATTAAATAAATAATTAAATATAAATAATTTAAAATGGAAATAAGGATAAAATAAAAAATAATAATTATAAGTTAATGATAAAGATAAAAAGGGGAGTTTTTAATTGTTTAAAGAAATAAAATGAGATAACGTTTAAATAAACAAACAAATAAATAAAATAAATTGAAATAAATAAAACTTATGGTAAAAACAACCTCAGACTTCAGCATTACCTCAAATTCCTCAGATCATCGAAATAGATTTTTTACTTCAAGATTCACGTCGGTTACTTGTCTGCAAGGACAATTCCTTGTGACTATGCTTTGTATATCAAATATCCAAGCACACTCTTAAATTTTGGTTTGCGAGTTGATATAAGCAACAACAATGTTGTAGATCTTTAAAACGTTAAAGTTTGTAAAGCTGTCGATTTGGATTATGTTGTTTCAACAATAATTGATTTCGATCTTAGTTTCCTCTTAGCAAATAATTTTGCTATGTGTGTTCACAGGAAGTCGAATGTGCTTCAATAAGCCTATCCTTCATCCCATGTTAACCATAACAACATCCAGACCAACGCCGACTTTTGGTTTTGAAAATCATTTTGATTTGAAAATAAGCCCAGAAACCAGAGAAAAATCCGAAGCGATTTAAGTGCCTTACAATTCTCACGTTTGGAATTGAGCCTTCGCTTTAGACTTCGGCTTAAAAGAAAATTAGCTAAGCATGACCAAAGTCATTCTTAGCATATTTGAAAACAAAACTTAAAAATAAAATAAAACAAATCAAAAAATTGAAAGGGAATAAAAGAGAGAATTTTATAAAGCTAGAGAGAAGAAGAAGAGTAAATTCTCAGTTGTTGAGAGATATATTTCTAGGCTTACACTGAGAGGACATTTATAGCCTTCAAAATCCTAAAAATAAGGTAAAGATAATCCTAAAATAAAGAAAATAAATCCTAACTAAAATACTTAAAACTATTTAAACTAAAATACCTAAAACGAAGATAAGATAAAATATAATATCTTAAAACATGAGTTTAATTCAAATCTAAATTGTAGAAATGTGCGGATGATCCGTTCGTTCTTCTATAAGTGCTGACTGGACCTTCTAGAAGGTGGTGACATCATCGCCCCATAAGATGTTTCATGCCCAAAGTCATGCCCACTAATCTAAATTTGATTCCGAAAATAAAAATTGCAGATTTTTGTCCTTTTAGTGCAATTTCCAGAATCTAGCGTCCTGCACAGAAAATGAATCAAAACGAACAAATAAACCATAAAAACCAATGATTACAGAGTAATTCAAAAGAAAAATAATAACTAAATAAAGAACTTATCAATAGGTTACTCTTGAGAATTGTATTTTATGGAAATAGATTCATGATCCGGAATTTGCGTTAAAAATTAGAAAGTGTTAAAGTCCGATAAAAATTTAGTAAATTGGATCGAATAAAAGTTTCAGGAAAATTGGAAGGGCATTAAATTAAGCTAAGAAATTTTATTTCCACATTTTAAAATAAGGGAAAATAATATGAACCATTGGATTTGAGAATTAATTTCCATGTTCAATTTGGACGGTTGGATGAAAAATGACAAGATTGAAATTTTTGGAAAATTGGGCTATTTTGGAAAATTGCTAAAAGCTGAAGTTAAAATAAAAAAATATGGAAAGGTTGGAATCTTAAGTGAAAATGTCATGTGATGTTTGAATAAAAAGAAATTTGAATGTTCATTTAAAAGTGTTAAGGTCAACATTTATGTTGTGACATTGAATTTGTATCGAATGAGCATCGAAGAAGTTTTGGAATTTGTTTTCTAATGTGTGCCTATGTTAGTAAGATTCTAACATGTGGTTTGAATTTGTATATGTTTGGTAATGGTGTTCATTTATATTGTGTGATTGGAATTGAGATCAATAAATATTAAAGCTAAGGAAAAGCTTAAGGATGGAGTTTGAAATTCCAAGGAAAGTTTGGAAGCTAAGGACACCAGGTGAGTGATAATTTAATTTGTACTTATGTTATCGAACAAACATTGGCTTGCGATGAGTTATTAATGGAGTTTCTCTGGTAAGAAGTGACTTCTAATTGTTATGTGTTTTGTGGTGCATGCATCTATGTGCATTTGGTGAGCTAGAAGAATTAGGGAACAAGTTGAAAATGCAAATTGGTAAAATCTGCTTAGAATTTATGTTCTAGACAGTAAGTTTAGAAAATCACTATAAATTCTAAAGAAACGATTAGAGGATGGCTTTCATACCGTTGGATTTGTATATCAATTTAGTTTTGTTTAGAACAAATGGAAATTGATTTCAAGGTGTATAAAAAAAGATGAATTTTTAATCGAGGATATGTCAGAAAATAGGGCAGTTGATTATGTTGGTTAACTTTGAAAATTTACCATAAATTGTATGGGTTGAACTAGAAGGAGTGACTTATATGGTTAGATTTGTATTCGATTCTAGTTTCAATTGGTATAAATGGAATAATTTTAAGTGATTTTATTAATACATAATAATATTTCTTTGAAGGTAGTGCAAACTGCCATGATATGAAATTGTTATAAATTTTGGGATTTAACCAATTTGAAAGCAAATGATTATGTTAAAGATTAGTGAGGCTTATATTTTGACTTGTATATAATGTCAAAAGTGAGTGAAATTCATGTATGACATTATACATAGATGTTTTATACATCATCGGATAGGACTTGCGATAAGTTTACCTTGTTTAAATTGGCATGATAATTATGTTATTTATCGTATATTTGACATATTATAATCATGTCAAAGATTGAATATAAAATGCATTGATCACTGGTTATTATATATCATGTTTATCATGAATATATATGATGTTTATTACAAATGCTATTTTGGGTATGAATTGCCTAATGCTAAATTAAATTGATAGACATTGCTATGGATGAAATAAAAATAGACAATATGTCCAAGTAAGTCATTGAAGGACATGGTATAGTTGGCATGCCATAAAGTCCAACATCTATATACTTAGGATTGCACTAAAGGATACCTAGTGCATATGGTGGGCACGACCTTATGTGTCATATTCGGGATTGCACTAAAGGATACCTAGTGCATATGTTGGGCACGAACATATGTGTCATATTCGGGATCGTACTAAAGGATACCTAGTACTGATGGTGGGAAGGACATTATGTGTCACACTAGGGATTAGCACTATAGTGCATATATCTGACTCGCATACCCAGGGTCTTCATAGGTTTACATTTGGGCTATGGTTTATTGGTTAATAAATGATAAACTTTTGAGAATAAGCTTATGAGCTTACGAAAATAATGGAAAGTATACTGGTAAGAAGTTTATACCTGATCCATATCATGTTAATATTAGTAGCATGATTAAATTACAGGTAAAGTGATCATAATACGTTGAATATTGTTACTCATTTATATTTATGTGTTGCATTGCTTTGAATATATTTCTATTGTGTCACTCACTAAGTGTATACTTAGCGCGTGATGATTTTCACGCTTATGTAAAAGATAGCTAGAGGAGTAAGGAGTTGAGCTTGGGATCAATCACCAAGTAATATTTACAGGTAACAGTGATGACATCCTATCGCATTATAAATTTTTATAGCTGGCATGTATACAATAATGAAATGTCTACAAATTTTCAATATGGCTGGAATTAAAATAAATTTATCATATGAAATAACATTATTATATTAAGTTATATTATATGAAATAACATTACTATATTAAGTTATATTTTATATATTAATTAATTGGATTTTAAAACATACAGTCATGACACAATTTTATTTATGATATGAGACAGAGCAGAATTAACTACTATTGTCTTAAACCAGTTTTGAAATATAAGTCAAAATATTATAATTTGAGTTTCTCTGATTAATTATTTTATAATAAATGTTTGCAAACATGAAATTTGTTAAAGAAACAATTTTTTTTACCATTTTGGGTTAAGAAATATTTTAGAGTTTCCACGTGACATCATTAACTCATAATAGTACATATATACGAGTTGAGGGTGTTAGATATTCTTATACTCAAATCTAACACAAATACAATTAATTAAAAATAGTTGGGAGGAAAATGAAATCATACAAGCATCGTATCATTAATCATGATATCATACTGACATGTATACATTTTCTAACTAAAAACAAACTCATTTTAGATCGAGAATCGATTAAGCCTACAAATTTTACCAATAAATGTAACATCTCATTCCCTTATCCGTCACTGAACACGAGTCAAGCATGTTACATGAAACTTACGAAACATTCCTTATTGAAATTCAATAAAATTGCTTCTTTAAAATAGTTATATTGGTTACACTTTGTAGTTATAAACTGCTAGGTTGCTGCCTAAAAATGTACTTAGTTTGAATGTTGAATAATTAGAAATGTGTTTTATGTGATTAAAGGAATTATCGTACAGACTAAAATTTTGGGGTATGATAAAGGTAACCTGATTTCACCCTACCTGTTTGTTTTGTGCATTGAAAGACTTGCACAAGCAATCTATTGTAAAGTTAATGAAGGTAAGTGAAAACCAATAAAATTAGTGATAAATGGGCCCAACATTTCCCACCTATTTTTGTAGTTGATATGATTCTATTCGCGAGACCATATTTGACACAAACTTATATCATCAAGGACGTATTGGATGGATTTTGTAAAGCTTCGGGGCATAAAGTGAGAATTGAAAATAAAACGATATGCTTCTTCAAAAACGTCGAAGTCAATGTCAAGTAAACTATAAGCCAAGAATTTGGATTCAAACATGTTAAGGAGCGTCTTGCACATTCATTTCCTACATTCTCGAGTGACCAAAATGTCATACCACTACGTGGTTCAAAATTTACACGATAAACTCTTGGGGTGGATAGCGCACAGTCTATTGTTAGCTAACAGAACAACCCTCGGTAGAGTTGTGTTATCAGTGATTCCTTATTACTCCATGCTAGCAACATGGCTACCAAAAGGAACCTGCAATGAGGTTGAAAAGTTGATTCGAAAATTTATTTGGGGTAATATCAAAATGAATTCCGGTACTCATCTTGTAAGTTGGAATGATGTATGCAAGACTCTCGCGTAAGGGGGTCTCGACTTTAAGAACTTAGAGCAACAGAATGCAGTGTTCCTTATAAAAATAGACACCTAATTTAGAAAAAGACCAATTGTAGGTACATGTACTTCCAACCAAATATAAATGAGGGTAGGGAGTTCATAATACAGTTGAACGGAGAGCTAGTTCATGACTATGGAAAGGCATCACCTTAGTCTGGAAGGAAGTTAAGAAAGGACTAGATTGAAATATTGAAAATGAAAGGAATAGAAGATTTTGGTGGGACCCTTGGCCGGCCGATGTGGGAGCCTTAAAAAGTCTTGTGTATGATCGATCAGACGTCTCAATGCTTCCACAAGTAAGCGTAGCAATGATGGTTAACAAATATGGGGAACGAAAATAGAAAAAAGATAATACATATTTCCCCCCCACAAAGTACGACTTAGAATCATTGTAACGATACCACCTCTACATCACAGACTTGAAGATAGGATCGAATGGAAATGGAGAGCGGACAGACAATTATTAGTAAAGTCCATATACGACAAGCGAACCGACACTACAATCAATCGAAGGGACAACACAAACAAATTATGGAAAGCAATAATGAAGTATCGAGGAATTTAGAGGATAAAAGAGTTCTTATGGCTTGTCGCGCATGAAATAATCCTCACTATTAGTGAGAGAAAATCACACCATATGACAATGAAAGCTAATACCTATATTTGCGATGTGGAATTAGAATGGGTGCAATACGTCCTCAGGGAATGTCCAGATGCACTTACAACCTAGCTAAGCCTGATAAAGCCGAATCTAGTATAGGATTCATTGGGAAAGATGTGAGGGATTGAATTTGACTTAATTTAGAGAAACCAAAACACTTCCCCAAGGACACTTAAAACTGATATTGAGCATGTGACAACAAAGATGGGTTTGCATCCTGCGGAGGCATTCTTAGAATACACTCAGGTAAATGGGTGGTCAGGTTTTCCAAGTTCTCGGGGATTTGATCGGTTATTAAAGTTGAATTATAAGGTATATTGAAAGGTTTACAACAAGCATGGTGCCTCAGAGAGGAGAAATTAATCTTTGAAAGTGGCAATAGGGAAGAGATCAGAATTGACAATCGTCATTTTACTCAACAAATAAAACCCTCTTCTCAAATGAATTAAATAGAAATAGCTAGTAAAGTGGTGAAAAGGGTCGATCCCCGAGGACTTAGAAATTTTTTATGTAAATTTGTGTCGATTTCAATCCAGGCAACTGCAAGAAAAATAAATAAGAAAGGGGGTTTACGAATGAAAAATGCAGAAAAGTAGGTAAATGAAGTGGAAAATAAAGAATTAAAATTGAAGTAAAATAAAAGAAAACATAAATAGAGATTTAAGACAATAATGAGAAAATCGCCTCGAGCTAGCTTTGTTTCAATTCCGTTTGATCATCCAGATGGATTTTTACTCCGGGATTCATGCCAGTTATAGTCTATAGCCAATTGTAACTTGCATTTCTATTTGGTAACCTATCTTCCCAAGTCACAGTTCGAAAGCCGATTCTTGAATGGAATAACCATAGATGTTGTTGTTAGAACAAAAAGATTAAGTTTTGGAAAAGCCCGAGTCAGATTTTGTTGTCTCGTCAAGAATTGAATCTGATCTAGATTTTCCTTAGTGGACCATCACTAAGTATGTTCACATGATGTTGAATATACCAAAGGCCGATCCTTCCTGCCAACTATAAATTAAAACAACATCCAGGACAACATTGACTTTTTGAAAATGGAAGCGTTTTAATTTTGAAAATGTAAACTGAAGGTATCTAGTGCTTTTCAATTCTCCCATATGGAATTGAGTCATAACTAGCTCTCAACTAATAAAGAAATTAGCTAAGCATGATGTGCATCATCCTTGGCATGTTTTGTGAAAAATCAATACAAACTTAAAGTAAGAACAAAAATAGAAATAAAAAATAAACTTGATGAAATTGAAAATATAATAACACAATAAAATTGAAGATAAAAAGTTGATGTTAAGCTATACCCCATTAAGGGGTTTTTTATAGGCTTCTAAATCCTAAAGATAACAAGGAAATGAAAATAATCCTAAATCAAAGATAATTCAAATGTTTTTAAATTCAAAACTTAGAAACTAAATTCCTAAATTATCTTTTCAAATCGTGCTAATTAGGTTGCTTCCAGAAGCTTCCTTGTGCTGACTGAACCTTCTAGAAACTGCCATGTCAGACCCGTGTTGTGCTCACCGTCGTGCCCATGTCTCTAGTAGCGATCAAAAAATAAAAAAAATGTAGAATGCACCCTTTTGCTACCAATTTTTGGAAAAGATATCACTGCACGTAAAACAAGTAAAACACAACCCAAATTAACGGTGATATATTCATAAAATGGGAGAAATAACAAGTAAAAGTGTCAATTTAAAAACTCATCAAATTTTCTCTCACTTGTCTCTTGTTTGTCCTCAAGCATGCTTTGATAAAAGTGGTGAAAACTCAATTTACCTTCTCATGCTTTATCTTATATCAAAGTAAATTATGCAAGCCAAGTTCACAATAATTACTTGAATCAAGACATCAATCAATTGAATAAACACATGTAGGGTCAAGTTAAACTAAATTGCAAATTCCAATCATTGATCAATCATAACTCAACCTAACCCAATTCCTCACAAAGATTCACTCAAAACACTCAAAGTGCTTCGGGTGCAAATACGCTCAAAGTCGGAACTAAATATGAATTTTCATAGGCTTGTAACACAATCAAATCTCCACTACTTAATAGAAACATGATACAAAGATCATTGAGTCTTTTAAAAGGGTTTAATGATGCTTAGGTAAATGTGGGAAAAAGGCTAGAAATGAGATTAATAATCAAGACAAAGAATTTTTCAAATAATCAAGTTAATTCCACGATCAAAGCAAGATAAATGGAATAGCAAAAATATTTACACGAAAGCATAAAAACCAACCATTTTTTTCTTTTTCTGTTTTTTCTTTCTTTTGAATCTTTCCCCTTTTTTTCCTACTATTTCTTCTCTTTTCAAATGCTATTATATTTTTCATGGAAAAAGGTTATACACAAGCTTTAATTCTTTATCTTGTCGAGGGTGAAAGAGAGTTAAAAAAACAAAAAGGTTCGGATTTATGATTGAGGTGAAAATAAAGAAATGGACAAAGGCTCAACATGGTTTTCTAATAGAGAAGAAAAGGGTAGGCCGATTTTGGGTAAAAACAATTGGGTGAATCCTAATGCCCAAATCATATCAAAGCACCAAATTCCTTTGTGCAATCTCCACATGCATCATACTACAAGTTATATATTTTCATCATTTTGTTCGACATACTCAAGCAATAATAAGAGCATAAAATTTAAGAACATGCTCATAAAGGCTCAAAATCTCGTAAGTGCGATTATGCATCGAGTTAGGCAAAAATTCAATCAACAAAATCAAAGAAGGTTGCAATAAAGTCGACTTAAATCTCTACTCATGCAATTCAACTATCAAGAATGTACATATTCAAGATATTCACATAAACTTAAGAAAGCACAAAATACTAAAAATAATCTATAAAGCGAAAAAATTTCAACCAAATTATCACCAAGTCAACCAAAGCATACAATTGAACAAAATAACAACACAAGTAAGGTGAAATTCTCTTGAAATCTTTATCCCCTCACTTAAATAGTATTACCCCAATACAAAAAAATTAAAAATGCAAGAGAAAGGGTAAAGAATACTCCCCATAGTGATTAGCGACTACGGTCAATGTCACATTTAGGGTGGAGGTAAGAAAAAATATCATTGATGTTCTCCTCGATGGAGTGGAGGCGATTGTTGACATCATGCATTTGATCTTGTATGTTCGAAGGATGTGATTTTACATATTAAGGAGGCACATTTTGACGAGTAAAGACTCATTTCGTGTGTGGCGTCATCACTCCTGGTGGAACGAAATAAGGCGTTATGGCGGTTCCAACAAGCAAACCCATTGAATCTAAGCAACGTTCATATAATCCATCAATATAAAAAGTGTAACTAAAGATATCAAAATTAGCAACATGGGATGCTAGATTTATAATGTAAGGACCAAGGATTAGTGGGTGATTAGATCGAATAGCGATCTCGAATGCATGGGCAAACGAGAAGCCCAAATTTACCTTTCTACAAGTGATCATACACCAAAGGACAAAAAGTTAAGTCTTACTTAAAATTTCAAAAGAATCATTCAGGCTTGAATAGGTGTAAGCTAAGAATCGGTGTATGTATCATAGTGTTGGGTCGTGAAGGTGAATCGTCTTGGTCGAACGAGGATCGAAGGGTTGGTTCCCGAAACCGGTGAGCAAAGAATAGGTTGAATCCACGTCGAATTCCTGCATCATCTTGATTAAAGTGGTTAGATTATTTAGACTCGTGACGTTCGTCACAAATTCCAATAGCAAGATTAAAATCAGAGATGGATATATTAAATTGATGTGGAATGAAACAACACCAGGAGATTCAAAATTGACAAATCTAGTCTATGAAAATGTAAAGGTAGAATAAAACTTAAAACCAAGTTCGTAAAAGATGCCATTTTAAATTCGTGAAAATTGTATGCAACCAATGGCATCAAAATATGCATTAACATCATCTTGAATGTGAAGATTTTTTAGGGTTCGATTCGGGATAAACTTACAAACGTGGAATGGACGGTGGCTGATAGATTGAAAATGAATCGGTTGGTCATTTTGTAGAAAATTCAATGCACCGAAATGTGCAAGTTGAAATTTGAAAGAAAAAAAATAAACAAATGCACCGAATGATGCATAGTCAAAAAGGTGCAGCAATTTGTTGAAAATGAAAGGGGAAATTACAAACTTTAGTCACTAAACTTTAGGGTATTTACAAATTAATCCTTATGATTCAACTATAAATACCCTAGCTCGTTTAACTTCAAAACCATCCCAAAAGCATTCTAGCTTTCTTCCAATACTAGAGAATTTAGAGAGTTTATTGAGAGTTGTTTTCTCCTTTTTATCAAAAGAGAATTATCATTGTTTTCCCCTTGGTAGATCGAGAGAGGTTGTAATTCCTATTTTCTCATAGTGAAATTCTTCTACCGTTGCCCGTGGTTTTTACCCTAAATTTTTAGGGGTTTTCCACGTAAATTTTGTGTCTCTTTTATCTTCATTTTTATTTTCTCAAATTATCAATTGCAATTTTTCTCTATCCGATATCCGTCTTCCGCAACAATTGGTATCCGAGCCAGATTAGAGTGTGCAATATCTGCTTATTGTCTTTGTGGTTGCCACCAAAAGGTGGATCCTCCAACATAAGAAAGTAAGAAGTTATTACCCATTCTTTGAAGGTTCCAGAGAACTATTCATGATAGTGAAATAATGGGAGCTATCCGTAAAAGAAGCTATGACAACGAAATTTGATATTGAAAAATTCAATGGGAGAAATTTCTCATTGTGGAAATTGAAGATGAAGGCCATCCTGAGGAAAGACGGTTGTCTAGCAACTATCAGTGAAAGGCCGGTGGATTTCATAGATGACAATAAATGGATCGAAATGGACGGGAGTGGTATGGCAAACTTTCATCTAGCATTAGCAGATGAAGTATTGTCAAGCATCGAGGAAAAGAAGACAGCTAAGGAGATATGAGATCATCTCACCAAACTGTACGAGGCCACATCGCTGCACAATAAAATTTTCCTTAAGAGAAAATTGTACACTCTCCGTATGCCAGAATCTACTTCAGTGACAGAGCACTTAAATACGTTGAACACTTTATTTTCTCAGCTTACATCCTTAAGCTGTAAAATAGGAGAATAAAAACGTGCTGAACTTCTACTTCAAAGTCTACCGGATTCGTATGATCAACTCATCATCAACTTGACAAACAATAATGTCACAAGTCTAGTCTTCGATGACGTTGCAGCTGCTATTCTACAAGAAGAAAAGCGGCGCAAGAACAAGGAAGACAGACAAGTAAATCTACAACAAGCAGAAGCGTTGACAACTTTGACAACGATGAGAGGGAGATCAACAGAACGTGGCCAAAGCAGCAGTCACAAACATGGTAGATCGAAGTCGAGGAGCAAGAAGAATTTAAAGTGCTACAACTTTGGAAAGAAGGGTCACTTGAAGAAGGATTGTTGGAGTCTAAATAAAAACTCCAATCCACAAGGCAATACCGCAAACATTTCAGATGATGGAGATGCTCTATGCTGTGAAGCGTCAACCACCGTGGAAGGAAGAAAACGATTTGCAGATATATGACTCATTGATTCGGGAGCAACATATCACATGACCTCAAGAAGAGAATGGTTCCATCATTATGAACCTGTCTCAGGAGGATCTGTGTATAGTTTCAATGATCATGCCTTAGAGATCGTTGGCGTGGGAACCATCAATTTGAAGATGTACAATGGAACAATCAAAGTTGTTTGAGATGTGTGGCACGTGAAAAGCCTGAAGAAAAATTTATTATCCTACAGATTGTTGGATAATAATGCAAGCAAGATTGAAACACATAAAGGAATCATGAAGGTGTTCCATGGAGCACTTGTGGTGCTGAAAGGCGAAAAGATAGCTGCAAACTTGTACTTGCTGAAGGGAGAGACTTTGCTAGAAGCAGAAGCCTCTTTTGCCTCATGTAGTTCAGATTCTTCAATGGTATGGCATCAGAAACTTGGACACATGTAAGAACAAGGAATGAAAGTTCTTGTGGAGCAAAAGCTACTTCCAGGCTTAACAAAGGTATCACTTACTTTGTGTGAGCATTGCATAACAAGTAAGCAACACCGGTTGAAATTCAACACGTCAAATTCTAGAGGCAAAAATGTTCTAGAATTAGTTCATTCTGACGTATGGCAAGCACCAGTTACAACCCTAGGTGGAGCAAAATACTTTGTCTCATTTATTGATGACTACTCTAGGAGATGTTAGGTGTATCCTATTAAGAAGAAGTCAGATGTGTTTTCAACTTTCAAAATCTTCAAAGCGCGGGTGGAACTTGATTCTGGAAATAAGATCAAGTGTTTCAGAACAGATAATGGAGGAGAATACACAAGCGAAGAATTTGATGACTTTTGTAGGAAATAAGACATCAAAAGACAGTTCACAGAGGCGAACACTCCTCAATAAAATGGAGTGGCATAGCGGATGAACAGAACCTTGTTAGAAATAACAAGATCAATGTCGAGGGATGCAGGCTTAGAAAAATCATTCTGGGCAGAAGCAGTCAATACCGCTTGTTATTTGGTGAATCGAGCTCCATCAACTGCAATAGAGCTGAAGACACCAATGGAGATGTGGACTGGTAAACCAGCTGATTATTTAAACCTCCATGTATTTGGAAGTATTGTGTACGTGATGTACAACTCCCAAGAAATTTCAAAGCTAGATCCAAAATCCAGGAAATGCAAATTCTTGGGGTATGCTGATGGTGTAAAGGGGTATCGCTTGTGGGATCCCACTGCCCGCAAAGTGATCATCAGTAGAGATGTTATCTTTGTAGAAGATAAACTACAAAGAAAATAAGACGATGATAGCGCTGAAAAGTCAGAGACTACACAGATACATGTGGAAAAAGAGGTTGAACAAGGAGATTATTCTGAAGCAGAACCAGCATATGATGAACAAGAACCAGAGAGTTCTGAAGCTCCAACAACTCATCAATCAGATCGTGTGAGAAGACGTCCCAGTTGGCACTCAGATTATGTTATAGAAGGTAATATTGCATACTGTCTTTTAATAGAGGACGGTGAGCCATCAACATATCAGGAGGCAATAAACAGCTCAGATGCTTCACTGTGGATGATGGCGATGCAAGAAGAAATCGAAGCCCTTCATAAAAATAATACATGGGACCTTGTGCCACTACCACAAGGAAAGAAGCCAATTGGTGACGATCAAGTTGAGAGGTATCGTGCAAGACTGGTGATCAAAGGATATGCTCAAAAAGAAGGTATTGATTTCAATGAAATATTTTCTCATGTGGTTCGACTAACAACAGTTCAAGTAGTCTTGGCAATGTGTACTACATTGAATTTACATCTGGAACAGCTAGATGTTAAAATAGCTTTTCTTCATGGAAATCTTGAAGAAGAGATTTATATGCTCCAGCTTGAAGGTTTTGAAGAAGACGAAAAGAAGAACTTGGTTTGCAGGTTGAACAAATCTCTGTACGATCTAAAGCAGGCGCCGAGGTGTTGGTATAAGAGATTTGATTCCTTCATTATGTGCCTTGGATACAACAGACTTAATGCAGACCCTTGTGCTTATTTCAAGAGGTCTGGTGATAACGATTTTGTTATATTGCTGTTGTATGTGGATGGCATGTTGGTTGCATGACCCAACAAAGATCATATTAAAGAATTGAAGGCACAACTGGCTAGGGAATTTGAAATGAAGGACTTGGGATAAGCAAAGAAGATTCTAGGGATGCAAATTCACCGAGACAGAAGTAATAGGAAGATTTGGCTTTCACAAAAGAATTACTTAAAGAAAATCTTGTCACGAATTAACATGCAAGATTGTAAGCCAATTTCTACCCCTCTTCCTATTAACTTCAAATTATCCTCCAGTATGAGTCCTAGCAGTGAAGAAGAGAGGATGGAGATGTCTCGAGTACCGTATGTATCAGCAGTGGGAAGTTTAATGTTCGCTATGATATGCACAAGACCAGACATTGCACAAACAGTGGGAGTGGTTAGTCGGTACATGGCGAATCCAGGCAAAGAGCATTGGAATATTGTAAAGAGGATTCTAAGATACATCAAAGGGACCTCAAATGTTGCATTATGTTACGCAGGATCAAACTTACTTATAAATGGGTATGTCGATTCTGACTATGCAGGGGATTTGAATAAAAGCAAATCTACTACAGGATATGTGTTCAAAGTTGCTGGTGGAGCTGTAAGTTGGGTTTCAAAATTGCAGTCAGTTGTGGCTATATCCACAACAGAGGCAGAATATGTAGGAGCTACACAAGCCAATAAAGAAGTAATTTGGTTGAAGATGCTATTGGAGGAGCTTGGGCACAATCAAGAGTTTGTTTCTCTGTTTTGTGACAGTCAAAGCGCCTTGCATCTAGCAAGGAATCCAACATTTCATTCAAGGACAAAACACATACGAGTTCAATACCATTTCATTCGTGAAAAGGTGGAAGAAGGGACGGTATATATGCAGAAGATCCATACCAAAGACAACATAGCAGATTTCATGACGAAGGCGATCAATACCGATAAATTTACTTGGTGTCGATCCTCTTGTGGCCTGTCAGAAACGTAAGCAACATGAAGGTACAAGGTAGAAATAATGGTGTGAAGATATGATTGTTTTGATCAAATCTTCAAGTGGGAGATTGTAGAAAATTCAATGCACCGAAATGTGCAAGTTGAAATTTGGAAGAAAAAAAAAAAACAAATGCACCGAATGATGCATAGTAAAAAGGTGTAGCAATTTGTTTAAAAAAATGAAAGGGGAAATTACAAACTTTAGTCACTAAACTTTAGGGTATTTACAAATTAGTCATTATGATTCAACTATAAATACCCTAGCTCATTTAGCTTCAAAACCATCCCAAAAGCATTCTAGCTTTCTTCCAATACTAGAGAATTTAGAGAGTTTCTTGAGAGTTGTTTTCTCCTTTTTATCAAAAAGAGAATTATCATTGTTTTCTCTTTGGTAGATCGAGAGAGGTTGTAATTCCTATTTTCTCATAGTGAAATTCTTCTACCGTTGCCTGTGGTTTTTACCCTAAATTTTTAGGGGTTTTCCACGTAAATTTTGTGTCTCTTTTATCTTCATTTTTATTTTCTCAAATTATCAGTTGCGATTTTGCTCTATCCGATATCCGTCTTCCGCAGCACATTTTCGATGTGTAGGAAGCCCATTAATCGTTCCTTGGGAGGAACTGCATATGATCGGTCACGATGATTTTATTCAGGGTTCACCGATGCCGGTAGTGGACAACCAGGAGGTGACAGAAAAAGACTCGTGCTTGATGTATGGAATGGGGATGAAGACTACCCAACATGGAATTCATGAGATTGATCAGCATCAGGCTCGCCCGGGAAGAATCCAGCAGAAAAATCTTCTGTATAGCCAAAAGAATGATGATACATTAGTAAAGGTCAGATTGAAGCATGCTTAGAGTTTACATCGGCAGTATGCTCAGATTCAGTGAAGTGCATTGAAAAAGATGGAACTGTCGTGCGCCTTGGCCGTGAGGACGAGAAGTATGCCATGGTCGACATAGAGTGAAATGTTGGAGTAGGTGACCGTGGAGGTGATGGAAGACGGGCGTTACTTGGTCCGACGATGTTGGGTTATCGCGAGTGGTGGCAGATGGATTGAGGAGAGATGAGCGGTACATAAAACGGTTCATGTTTAGTATTTTGGGGCATTCTGGCTTGCTTACAACCATCCACCATGACGAGGAGGAGGCGGTGGGGTCTGTTTTAAGTCGCTTGGGATCTCCACGAATGCCACCGGAGTGACAAAGCAACATCGGCCACCGAGCACTGTAGGTGGAACGGCCAGATCATCGTTCGCTTGGTTCCTTATTCAGACCATTGTGAAAATTGGGCAGTGACGGGGTCAGATAGTGGTGGCACTAGGAATAAGTGGCTACGGCGAATGATGACAGTGTTAGAAACTGGTGGTGGTTTATGGGGGAAGGTTTGTGCGTGAGAATGAATAAAGAAGATGACAGAAAAAAATGGAAAGACGGAGGGTACGTTAAAAAAAAAAAGGAAATTTAGGTTTCAGTTTTTAATATGCATGTGGGTTTATATAAAATTGTGGTTGTTTCAAAATTTGAAACATGGGAAAAGATAGGTCGGTCAAAAAAGTGGGTGATAAGGTGGGAAAGTTTTGAAATTGGGAAAGATGCTAACATGTGTCGTGCCCATTTGGGGTTTGCTAACATGTGTTGTTTAATAAAACCGCGCACCCCACTGCTCTTTTTTTTTCGATTTGCTACTACGGGGTGTTAAAAATTCCCTAGTTTGATTAAAAATATCACCTTTGACCCAGTTTTAAGTCCGAATAAATGCACATGGGTATCTAAAAAAGTAAAAAATAATATTAAAAAAATAATTAATAAAATCAAAGGAAAAAAATTAAAATTCAAGAAAAGTAAAGAAACAAAATTAAAAATGGAATGAAACAAAATTAAACTGGGTTGCATGCCATGAAACAATTTGTTTAACATCGTTAAGCTCGACGACCTGACTCAGATTTTAAGCTCATCCAAACTAATTTCTTCGATTAAACCAACTGACACATTCTCATAAAATGGTTCGAGTCTTTGGCCATTAACTTTAAAATGAGCACTCGAGCTATCTTCGACTTTGATCGCGCCATGAGGAAATACTTCAATTACCGTCAAAGGTCCGAGCTACTTCGATCTAAGTTTTCCTGCAAAAAAATTAAACTTAGAGTTAAATAGAATAATATTTTTGTTTGATAGAAAAAGATGTAAACAAAATTCTTCGGTTGTGAAACTCATTTTTTTTCCTTTAAAGATTTGGGCACTATAGTAAGCATATTTACGGATTTCCTCAAGCTCTTGGATGTGCAATTTGTGTGTCTCGCCAACCGCTTCCATTTCTATATTATATTGCTTGACTGCCTAATACGCCATGTGTTCTAATTCAACCAGTAAATGGCATGGCTTCCCGAAGACTAGATGGTATGGAGACATTCCAATGGATCCTTTGTAAGTTATGCGGTACGCACATAAAGCGTAGACTAACTTCAAACTCCAGTCCTTACAGTTTGGTTTGACAATTTTCCAAGAATTTTCTTAATCTCTCGGTTCAACAACTCTGCTTGTCCATTTGTTTGCGGATGATAGGTTGTGGCAATCTATTGAGTCACATCGTGTTTTTTAATTATTGCTTCTATGAATCTATTGATAAAATGCATCCCTCTATCACCTATGATCACTCTCAGACTGTCAAACACGGGAAAAATGAAATTACGAAGGAAATTATTAGTTGTTTTAGCATCATTGTTTTGGGTAGCCTTTGCCTCTACCCATTTAGAGATGTAGTCGACTGCAAGAATAATATTTAAGTTCCTAAAAGAAAAGGTGAAAGGACCGATGTAGTCGATTGCCCAAATGTAAAAAATCTCGTATATGTGGATAGGATTGAGAGGCATTTCGTTCCTTAAGCTTAAATTGTCCACGCGCTAACATCGTTCATAAGCTTTGTAAAAAGTGTAAGTATCACAAAAAAGATCAGGCCAACAAAATTTGCACTCTAGAATTTTGTATGCAATTCGCTTAGGTCTGAAGTGTCCTCCACATAATTGAATAGACAAATATAGAGAATTGAATTTACCTCACTTTCGGTGATGCATCACCGAATTCTTTGATCCATGCAGTGTTTTCATAGATATGGGCCATTCCAAATATAAAACTGGGATTCCCTTTT
The DNA here is from genome assembly GCF_006381635.1 of Hibiscus syriacus. Taxonomy (NCBI): domain Eukaryota; kingdom Viridiplantae; phylum Streptophyta; class Magnoliopsida; order Malvales; family Malvaceae; genus Hibiscus; species Hibiscus syriacus. Next base: position 7,644,439 of record NW_024063194.1, read on the forward strand.
AATTTTGTAATCTCATATTCTGGCAAATTAACTGGTAACTTACCCGTGGCATAAAATTCATCATATCGATGAACCAAAGAAGTGATTCATGTGCCACCATCAAACTATCATCCAAGAATTATTTTCGGATTGGCGGTTCAATCTTTGAGATCGACAAACAGCTTAGATGATCAACAACCATATTTTTACTCCCCTTTTTATATTTAATTTCTATATCAATTTTTTGGAGCAGTAGAATTCAATGAATCAATCTTGGTTTCTCTTATTTCTTGTTCATCAAATTCTTTTGCGCTGAATGATTAGAGAAAAAATATTTTAGTGTCGGTTAAATAAGATCAGAATTTCTCTAATGCAAAAACAACAGAAAATAATTATTTTTCCATAGTTAAGTAGTTGTGCTGAGCCGAATCTAAGCTTCTTGATGTGTAGGCGATGACATAAGGTTCTTTTCCAATTCTTTGTCGGAGAATAGCCCCCAACACTCAAACCCGAAGCATCTCACATGATTTCAAAATGTAAATCCTAGTTCGATGGTTGAACAATTAGTGTTGAGATGAGTTTTCCTTTCAAGATATCAAACAAGGGTTTGCATTCTTGATCAAAATCGGATTTCATGTCTTTTTACAGCAATCTACGTAATGGTTGTGCCACTTTGGAGAAATCTTTGATAAATATTCGATAGAAACCTGTTGAACAAGAAAATAACGGATCTCCCTCACCGAAGTGGGGTATGGAAGTGAGCGAATTACATTAATTTTTGCTTTGTCTACCACAATTCCCTTAAACGAAAGAGCATGTGCAAGAATAAATCCTTTACTCACCTTGAAATGGGATTTTTCATAGTTAAGAACTAAATTAAATTCAATGCAACGCTTAAGAACATAAGTTAGATTAGAAAGGCATTGAATAAAAGAATTACCATAGGTAGTAAAGTCACCCATAAATACTTCAATACCTTTTCCGATATGTTTGGAAAAAATTCTTAACATGCACCTTTGAAATGTTGCAGGTAGGCATTCTGCAGTAGGAAAATATTTCGAATGGGCAAGTAAACATTGTCCTTTGCTAGTCTTTGGGTGCCATCAGAATCTGAAAAAATCCTGAAAAACCATCAAGACAACAATAGTGAGATTTCCTTGCTAAACTATCAACCATTTGATCAATAAAGGGTAAAGGAAATTGATCATTTCGGGTTAAGATAATCAGTTTCATGTAGTCTATATAGATTTTTAGTCAATCCAATCATCTCCTTCTTCACGTGCAAAACAACAATTAAATCACTCCCTTCCCCTTCCAACTGTTCGCTCGAGATGATAATCAGTAAGGTAGCATTTTTCTCATAAATGCATATTTAAGATGCATCGACAATTGCTTCAATTTCAACTTAGGTTCCTACAAAATTGCCAGAAAAGTTTTAGACTTAGAAGGCATTAACAAAAATTAGAAATAGTAGAAGAAATTTCTTCAAACTCCCTGTTCTTGTCGTCGAAATCCTCTTTTCCAATTCTCTACAAATATCAATAAACAAGTTAGTTTCCAAAATTTCATTAGCTAATGGATCAAAAATATCAAGAAAATTCAATCTCTCTACACTACTAGGTATTTCATAGCTTTGTACGCGTCAAATTTGACGATCTCACCATCAAATTCCATAGTTGGAATACTACTTCAGACATCTATCTTTTTGTGAGCTGTACTTAAGAAAGGTCACCCGAGAAGAATTTCAAATCCAATATTGTTGTGATCATTTTCCATGCCATTTATATAAAAATCAGCAAGAAATATCAAATCATTTACCTTCAACAAAACTTTTTATAATACTCCCTCGAGGTAAATAATTGATCTATCGATGAGCTGTGTTGTGACCCTCGCTTCTTTCAATGGATCAATGAAAATCTTTTCGTAGACTAAAAGAGGCATCACGTTGATGGAGGACCCTAAGTCGCACATAGAGCGCTTAATTCCAACGTTACCAATCTTACAAGGTATTACTGTTAGAGTATGCCCAAAAAACAATAATACGATGATTATAATAATACATTTATTTATCGATTTTATTGAATAAAGGAATTCTCACTATTATTTTCAGTTATATATATGTGTTTAACATAACTGGAAGATAATAAAGTCCATATAATAGCATAATTGTTATTATTAAAAGATCTCTAGTCAAGTATTATTATGGGCATGAACAATAATAATATGCTTAAGATTAACATTTTATTGGTTAATGACAACGAGTTGTCATTGACATAGAGATGTAAGAATTGATACATGATTATATTGTTAGAAAACAATGTATTGTATTGACCCACCATGAGCATATGTCTTGGATTATTATGTGGCAGTCATAACATTGCTCATGGTGATGACTATATGTATGATCCTCAAACTTGAGATCAATACTATCCCAACATATATTAAGATATATTGAATAATAGTCTTTATAGAGCAACCAGTTACGGAGCTTGTTTAACTGCATCAAAACATACAACAATATATGTTGGGATAATTTTGATTTCAAGTCTGAGGATCATACATATAGTCATCACCATGAGCAATGTTATGACTGTCACATAATAATCCAATGCATATGCTCATGGTGGGTTAATCCAATACATTGTTCTCATACAATATAATCATGTATCAATTCTGACATCTCTAAGTCAATGACAACTCATTGTCATCAATCAATAACATGTCATTTTTAAGCGTATTATTATTGTCTATGCCCATAATAATACTTTACTAGGGATCTTTTAATAATAACAATTATGTTATTATATGGACTTTATTATCTTCCAGTTTATGTTAAATGAAATATAATTGAAAAGCGGCAATACCTTTATTCAATAAATTGATAAAAATGTTATTACATCATATGATTGATATTTGGGCATACTCTAACAATATCCACTAGCACTAACCACATTGACGACATCTGTCAAGAAGAAGATCGACAATGTGTCACTGTGTGTCTACATATTTCCACATCTCTTCGATCTATGATCTCTCGAATGAGATGAAAGCGACTAAGAATATGTTTGGATCGTTGATGAGATATGGGGTCCTTTACTTGTGCAATGGCTCCATTATTGTCACAACAGAGTTCTACAACATCTGATATGCTAGGAACAACCCCTATTTTCGATATGAATTTCTTGATCTAAACAACCTCTTTTGTTGCTTTATTGGCTGCAATGTATTCAACCTCTGTTGTAGAATCAACTACTATGTCTTGCTTCGAACTTTTTCAGCTCACAGCACATTCATTAAGACAAAACACAAAACCCGATTGCAATCGTGAGTCATCCTTGTTAGTTTGTCCTTGTTAGTTTGAAAGATGACATTAGTATAACCTTTTACACTAAGTCCTTTTCCCCTCCATAGACAAGAAATTTATCCTTAGTTCTTCTTAAGTACTTAAGGATATTTTTAACTGCAACCCAGTGATTTTCACCAGGGTTTGCCTGATACCGACTCGTCATACTTAAAGCACACAATACATTTGGCCGAATACATATCACGGCATACATGATAGACCCAATAACTGAAGCATATAGAATCTTATTCATCCATTATCTTTCTTTTAGAGTTGAAGGACACATTTCCTTCGAGTGAGAAATGCCATGTCTCATAGGCAAAATTCCTTTCTTGGATTATTCCATACTGAACCACTTTGTCTATATATGTACTTTAACTTAGACCTAAAAGTCATCTTGATCTATCACTATAGATCTTAACAACTAAGATATATGCTACCTCACCCAAATCTTTCATAGAAAAACAACTACATCATGAGCAATTCTCAAATTATGAAACCAGTCAAGGAAGTTTGTGCCATTAAGTTTCTCCTTCTCAAGGAGTGATCGCAATGATAAAGTGTTGTTTGTCATTAAATCTACAACAATGGAATTATTAAAGTAAGTAAATTTACCGAATTAACAATTTATAAATAGGTCTTTATTTACAAATTAATCCCATTACTTTATTCAAAATTAAAAAAACCTCTTTGTTTTAATTTCGAAAAAATTCAACGAAAAATTTTCTAGTGGGTGGGGATTCATAATACATCAATTTCCTAAATCAGCTTTGGTTTTCTTTTAGGATAATGATTATTTTGGTAAGTAACATTTTACTAGTTACATCTCATGTAACTCCTCCTTTTGGTGAACTTGTTCAAGTCATCTCATGAATTATCCAAATACTTAACCTCTAAGTTTCTAATCCTATTGGAATAACATAGCTAAATTATTACCAATATCTCAACCAGTGAATATCACTTGCTTAATCTTCGCGTTTAACCAAGATAGATTTATGTGCCAATGCTTTGGCAAAGCCCACACAATATCGATCGAAGCCTTAACGAGGGTAAATATTGGATGGCTAAGTTAACTTAGATTATAAAGAGGTATTTGCGTAATTATCTCATCATTCTTCGTTTTAATATTAGGCCCTTATTGATCTCATCAATATTCATTCTTATTTTATCATTTGATGCATTGCACACATAACATATATAGAAAATATATAAGATGCAACGGTTATAGCCCAAAAACAATGACTAAGGTGGCCCATCCCAAGCCAATGGGAGAACCAAAAAACCCTAAAACCTATGACTACTTTCTAGGTATCTTCTCGCCTTTAGTTTAGTCCATTCTTCAGCTCCTTGTGAATCTTCATAGGATTAAAATTTTAGAAGAAACTCATTTTACAAACAACGGAGTAAGATGAGAAGAGAAATACAACTGAGATATAGAAAGGCATGGCTCGCTGACCGTATTTCAAATTTAACCACTGTAAATTGAACAAGGGCTATAAAGCCATGCATGTCAAACACCTTGCAGAAAAACATATCATATATATATACATTGTTATGCCTTTGTTAAAAAATTTTAATATGGGCCTACAGTCTGTATAGCTGATGAAGGCTTAAAGAGGCGTAGTCCCTAGCGCGCATCAGCCGTCGTTGTACGGCTAGTGGGATTTGTTTTGAAAAACAGTACCTTCGTTTCTATAGAAAAACCTCACCATTTGATAACACTTATCAATAGAATCATGTTTTTGGTATTTTCAATCCTGAAGGTTTTCTGCATCGGAATAATCATTGTTCCACTACCGAACGCGATCTGCTATCGTACACCCATGGATCATCATGTTAACGATTGACATATGGATTTCGTAAAATCCTTACAGCAACACATAGATTGTAAAAACAGATTAACTAATTAACATATTAATCATTACGGTTATCGAATCGAACAATGATATCATGTATATTTGTAAAAAATAATAAAACTAGAAAATGCATCTCATACATATCACATCAACCAAGAGTTTAACCTGAATTCGGATCGTACAAGTGACTCTGATACCACTGTTGGGACTATCCGCTCACCCCACGAATTAAATGTATTGTAGTATAGATTGTATGTCATCTGGGTGGTCATAGAAAGTTACCAATAGGATTTACTTGAGTGTCAAACTCCTCTTGTAACATCAAGCAGTAGTTCGTTAGGTGATCCGACATCGTATGAATCCCACATACCTTTGCGGCTCCAATTTTCCTGAAACAAGCTATTTAACTATGTCTGTTAATTTATCTATTTTTCTTTCAATTGAAACAACACTTACTTTGTGAACTCGTCGGCTGGGTTCACTTGAAGAGCTGAATTGTTGTGAATTAGCCACCATTGTGTAAATTAAATTCCTTGTTGTGTCTGAGGTCATGTTGATGAGAGAATCTCCACTAGCGGTATCTACTATCTTCTTTTTTAATGGAATAATTCCTTCATATAAATATTGATAGAACATTTGTTTGAATATGCCATATTGCAGACAACTGACATATAATATCTTAAACCTCTCCCAATAATCGTAAAGTGTATCTCCTTTGTTTTGTCAAATTTTGAAAATACTTCTCCTTAGCTCACTCTTGCTTTCACCACTGGAAAAACCTATTAGCACAGGTAGTAATTGAATTTGGTGGTAAACAAAAATAATCATTCCTTAGCCAATACGACTAAGGAAAAAGGGAAAACTCTAAGCTTGATTTGGTCCTCGGATACTCCCTGGGGTTTCATACTAGAGCAAACCATGTGAAATTCCGCAAGATGTTTATAAGAACTTTTGTTTGGGAGACCGTGATAGGTAAGAAGAAGATAAATTAATTATGTCTTAAGTTTAAAAGAGGTATGACCGTTAGGAAAAGTGATTTAGAGAGGTTGTTATACGGCGGCAGCTATGACTATCTCTCTGATTATCTTATTTGCCATTGGTTTAGCTTCTGGCATGGGATCTGCGATTGGAGTGGCTGGAGTGGTATTAGGTATCGATCCTTCGTGGGAATTGATGTTGGATGGTGTTTTAGAAGTATGGATCCGATTGATTCTTGTTTTGTTCTTGTTGTTGTTTCTTTCGTCAAAGCGTTTGGTCATGAGTTCTAGGAGCTCTGGCTTTGATCTCTTGGTCAAGTTATACTAAATATCCTGGATTGCCCCTGGTCATAAAATCAAAAACAAAAAAATAATATTTCAGTAATATGTTGAAGTCCTCGACAACGGTGCTAATTTGATAAGCGTCATTTTACTCGTCAAATAAATTCCTCTTTTCAAATAAATTACATATAAATAAGTAGTAAAGTGGAGAAAAGGGTTGATCCACGAGGACTTAGAAATTTTTGATGTAAATTTGTATCGATTTCAATCTAGGCAACTGCAAGAAAAATAAATAAGAAAGCATGGATTTGCGAATGAGAGATGAAGAAAAGTAGGTAAATGAAGTGGAAAATAAAGAATTAAAATTGAAGTAAAAAAAAAGAAAACATAAATAGAGATTTAAGACAATAATGAGAAAATTGCCTCGAGCTAGCTTTGTTTCAATTATGTTTGATCGTCAAAATAAATTTTTACTCCGGGATTCATACTAGTTACAGTCTACAAGGCCCAACCCATTATAACTTGCCTTCCTATTTGGTAACCGATCTTCCCAAGTAACTATTCGAAAGTTGATTCTTGAATGGACTAACCACAATAATTTTCGTTAGAACAAATAGATTAATTTTTGGAAAAGCCCAACTCGAATTATTTTGTCTTGTCGAGAACCAAATCTGATATCGATTTTCCTTAGTGGACCGCCACTAAGTGTATTCACAAGAAGTTGAATACGCCACAAGCCTATCCTTCCTCCCAACTATAAATTAAAACAACATCCAGAACAACGTCGACTTTTTGAAATGAGAGCGTTTTAATTTTGAAAAGTAGGTCGATTTCCAAATTAAATGAACAGAAGACTAAGAATGTAACCTGAAGGTATTTAGTGCTTTTCAATTCTCACATATGGAATTGAGTCATCGCTAGCTATCAGCTAATACAGAAATTAGCTAAGCATGCTGTGAATCATGCTTAGCATGCTTTGTGAAAATCGATAGAAACTTAAAGTAATAACGAAAATGGAAATAAAAAAAACTTTATAAAATTGAAAATAGAATAACAAGATAAAAGATGATGTTAAGTCATATCCCATGGAGGGTATTCATAGGTTTCTAAATACTAAAAATAACAAGGAAATGAAAATAATCCTAAATCAAAGATAATTCAAATGTTTTCAAATTTAAACTTTAGAAACTAAATTCCTAAAATATCTCTTCAGATCGTGCTGACTATCTGCTTCCACAATCTTCCTCGTGCTAATTGGACCTTCTTGAAATTGCCATGTTAGACCCACGTCGTGCCCATGTCTCCAGCCATGATCAGAAAATAAAAAATGTAGAAAGCGTTAGACAATTCTGGAAAACTAATCACTGCACGAAAACAAGTGAAACACAATCCAAATCAACAGTGATATATTCATAAAAGGGGAGAAATAACAAGTAAAAAATATCAATTTAAAACACTCATCAACAATGATGCAAAGAAGACAAAATCAGAGCTCTTCATTCACACTCCTTGAATGTAAAATTAAATTGTTGGAAAGGAAGTGGAGTGTTGTGATTAAATTTGTTTCTCACGAACACAACTACGAACACAACTATATCGCTGACAGAATGACTAAACTAATGAAAGTTCGATTGAGAGAATGCAAAGTATATATAGACCCCCTAGAGGAAATCTAATTTATTTTGAATGTAATGCCCTTGGGAAAAATTAAGTTGTATTTGTTAACCCTTACCCAATAAAAAAATAGTGATCGTTTCCTTGCCAATTAATTAAATGTAATTAGTCAAAAGGATGTGAAACAAAGATCAATATATATTTTATATATAGTTATCATTTGATACATAATATATTGAGGTTGATGTTATTCTGAAACTAATTACATGTAATTCTATTAAAAACAAACAAATTACGTCTAATTAGATTTTATGTACATATTCTCAAAGACGTGAAAGAATTGTTTACACATATACGGCTTTAAACAAATATATTAGTAATGATTAGTATAAATAAATAAATAAATAAATAAAAATATAAAAATAATTCGATTATTGTGTAATGTTAAAAAACAATTTTAGAAACAATTCAGATGTGATCATAAAATGAACATTGTCCTCTAAAATTAATATTGCATTTTTAGATTAATACACAAAAAAGAAAGATGAAACTATAAATGGGTTTCTTTTTTTTTTCCTTAATTGAAGGAACTCCGAAAGGTACAAAAGATAGTAACACCTCTAAAATTGATTTAGCGTTTTTTAAATTTCAATGGTCTAAAATTATTTTTTGATAATCGAATCAAGTTTCTCAATCAATAAACAAGTTTGATTTAAAATCTAAAATAATTAATTAATTATTAAAATTTGACAAATATCATTTTACTGTTAAAATAATTTCGGCTTATTAATAATAAATAAATAAAGAGATAAAGAGTAAAGTAAGGAAGCATGGTCACAGTCCACTGGTGTGTCTGATGAAGTGAACTTTTTTATTTAGATAAGAATGAGATAAGGTAGAGTTTTGAATGATATTAAATAGGGTAATTTAAAAATTGTTTTAAAAATAAAGGATAAGAATTAAATAAAAGAAAATAATTAAATAAATAAATTTAAAGTGATTGAGATAAAGAGAAACTTATAGTAAAATTAGCCTCGAGCTTCAGCTTGTACCTCAGATTCCTATTGATCCTCGGAATAAACTTTTGCTTCAGTTATTCACCGGTTACAGTCTACATTGCCCAATTCCTGTAACTTGTTTTTCTCTCTTGTGATATGACAACCCAAAATCTATTTTTGGATATCAGTCCTTTACAGAGACTAACTACGACTATCGTCTTCAGCACCAAACTATTTTATAGATCTCGAAAAACCCGACTCGAACAATGTTATCTCAATTTCCCTTAGCAGGCCGTCACTAAGTGTGTTCACAAGAAGTCGAACTTGCTACTAGCCGATTCTTCCTCCCAACTATAAATCAGAACAACTTCCGAACTAATGTCGACTTTTTGACTAAAAAAGCGTTTTGATTTTAAAAAGATAGGTCGATTACCAATCCTATTCCTCCATAAAATTGAGAAAATAACTCGAAGTTATTTTAGTGCTTTTTAATCCTCACAATAGGGATTGAGTCATCGCTTTAGCCCTTGGCTCTCGAGAAATTAGCTAAGTATGACAATCATACTTAGTGTCGGAGCCGTCTTTCAGTTGGGCCCGGAATTGGGCTTCGACTTGGATTAAATGAATTGAGAGTCACCACCGATAATTTATTTTATGAAAAATGGGTTGATCGGATACCTTATTTCTTACCTGATCTGTGTCGTACCAAAGATGTGTCAGATTCAGGAGTCGGTTACAATCAAGGAAGGATTAGTACCCTTGTACTACCCTTTCGGTACCAATTAATTTGTTGGTTGTCTTTAATTGCGAAAATTTAAATTTAAATTGAAATTTAAAAAAAAAATCAATTCACAATAATTAACTTTGATCGGGTTGAAATTACTACTTACTTGAACTTCTATTCAAGATACACAAGGGAAACTGTGTTCGGTTTTTGGGAGATAGGAACAATACCGACAACATTTCTTACGACACATTATTCATGAAATAGAAGCACCATTAAAAGAACAAGCATGTTATGATCACAATCAAGTGCAGAGTCAATGTCAGATTTAAAGAATTAGAAATATAAGTAGAGGTAAAAGACTAATGATATATGACGTTAAAAGCAAGTCCCAAGCCAATGGATGATCTCGTCTTTAGAATTAAAAAGTTATGTACTACTGAGAAAGCAGAATACATTATGGAGTCTCACAATCAAAGGTCCAAACTTATAACAAATGACATTCCAATAAAATGATTTCGACAAATTACGGATAGCTACACCGTTCATTTTCACCGAAGAAAAGCCGAAAATTTAAGAGCTTTACCAACTTATTGCGAACCTTGAACAAGGTTTCACGCTGGACATTCCAATACAAGTGTTAGACTTCATAATTAATTTTTTTCTCTAAATTCAAGAAATTTCTCCTTCAACTAACAACCATCAAACTTGAGATTCTTTGAAACAAATCGTAACATGTAGTAAACATGATTTTGGAGAAGATTCCAACAATAGTGATCAAGGCATAAACCACACAAAAATAACATACTATAGCAAAAATCACAAAATTAGATTCATAGAAAGCTTGCCCTCATACTAGTAATGTTTAGGTTCCGTCTGGTTAGGCACTTTTCACATTCTTTTGGTAAAAAGTGAAGTTGAAATCGTGGATGGCCCCTTCGTTGTGAAGTTGAGGCTTGACTTGAATATCCTTAATCATGAAGTTGAAATCCAAGTATTGTATGTTGCGGGTGAACACGATTTCCTTCGTCGTGAAGTTGAAACCGTGGATGACCCATTTGTTGTAAAGTTTGGCTTCGAGTCAGATATCCTTCGTCGTGAAGTTAAAATCTACTCTCGAGCAAATTGTTTCGTTTCGAGTCCAATCTTCTTCGCTGCAAAGTTGAAATTGACTCTAAAAGCTATAAAAAATTATGTGTGCTAAAAATGATAAATGTGATGCTCTTAAGTATGTCTAAGATGCATGCAACATGAATGAGTTATGTTTTATCTCTTGGATTGGAGTCCCTTGTTTTTTCTGCCAATCTGATCCATGGAATCGATCGTGCCCCATTTGTTTATCGAGCTTTGGCTTTACCGACCTTTCATATTTGAGACTGTCCTGTTTGAAAATGTTTTTCTCATTTTTCTTGTTTTAGGAGGGAAAAGGATAAAAATTAGGTAAAATATTGCAATTGAATCAAATTGTAAACATGAGTTCAAAGTATATCAAAGGAATCAATAGCTCTTTTTAATGCTTTCAGAGTTATAGCTCTTTGATAAATGTTCAAATGGATGAGTTGACTTCAGGTTGACTTCCTTTCTAAGGTTTCGGTAACCCAAAATGTAATTTTTTGAAATATCGCAACATGCTTTTTCTTTGGTTTGGCATTTTAATTAGGTGCAGACAAAATGATGCAACTAGCATGATCAATTACTAGACCTTTTATTTCAGCCCTCTGAAATCTTCCATTTGTTCAAGTTTTGTAAGCTTCTCTAATAAAGGTAGTGCAGAAATATCCGTCTAAAAATGAAATTCTTGAGTGCTTGTATGTATTTGACTATAACAGGTGTTCCTTAACTCCCTTAGTCCATCATTACCGAAAATTTATTGTTTAGATAAATTTGATTTAATTTGCCATTATCTGGCTAGCTAAATCCATAAAGCCAGGACCTTTAACCAATTGCTTTAGAGGGAAAGCTTAATATTATAATCACTTTTATCAGGTTAACTGAAGGGTTCGTCTCATCACAAAGTCTTCAGCCTGACAATAGCAGTGGAGCAAACACCGAGTTGCCAAGTGTCCAAGCAATGTCATTGTTTGAACGCAATCTATTCATAAAGCCAGGGCTTTCGAGTTTCCTTTATAACCAGTTACCTTAGCGGAATAGCTCAGTTTTTACGGATTTAATTTCTTAAGATTGTCAAGAAGAACCTGTTATAGCCTAGGTGTTGTTAAAAGTCAAGGAATCTCATCTTTAGAGTTCAATTTCCAAGCATCTGGCCTAAACTAGATTTACTTACTCGACTATTCCATCTGTGAACATTATCACCATCACTGAACGTCTTAAATAAAAAAGTATAGTAATGTCATATGCAAAAGGATGCCCCATGTTATCCGCACCTTATGAAATGAAAAGGTTATATTGGTTAATTGCAAGAGCAGTGTACTGAGGGGGTAAGGTCAAAGTCCTTGTTTTAAATCATGTTACTTCGTCAAAGATCTGTAACTTTGAACCATTTACAAAGTTTCTTAATTCAGTTGATATTCGAAGAATTGCAAGTTTGCAAATGTGATTCATTGCTCGTCATCATTAAAGTAACATATATTTATTCAAATGTTCTTACAAAAACTTGAGAAAAAAATGAAAAAACAAACTCAAACAGAATGCCTCAAATGATGAAATGATCTTCTTCACTTGGATGCCCCCGAGTTATTGAAGTCGATCCAATTCTTGTTATGTATTTTCTGTACGATTCTCTTGAATGTGGAGTAGTTCTCGATAGTGCACCCTGTGACACCGCTATGATATTCGCAATGAGCATTCTCATCATACTACGTGGGGTACAGGGGCTTCATGGATTTCTCTGGATATGGTGACACCACATGTACGTCAAACAACTGTTGTTAAATCTCCTTATATGTCATAGGATCGAAATGTTCTCATTTTTTATGAGACATGTGAATGTAATAAAAAAAAGAAAAATAATGCGAAATATACAGAAATGCATGATGCATGCAATGTTCGAGGCATTGATCCAAAAACGTGTCTGTTATTAGAAATAATCCTTATTTGGGACAAAAGTGTTGTATCTTTTAAGAGATAAAAATATCCTGACAGCTTCTGACATGTTTACTAGTCTTCTGCCTTCGTTTGTCACCGGTTAAATAACTTGTCGAAGCGCTCTAGCTTCTCTAGATGAACCATGTAAATGTTGAGTTGCTTTTTGTACTGGCCCAAGAAGTCTCGAATGACTACATCTATGACATTTATCTTTTGTTGAACCTGTTTTCAATGAATACGTCATTGAAGTTCTCAATTGATAGGAACTATATGAAGTTCATTTGTCTGTTTCTTGAATTCGTCAGCAATGGTCTCCAATTTCAGCTATCGTTTTGTCATTATTGTCTTTGAAGGGACTCCCATGATCAGTAACCTTCATTTTGCCCCTGCAACCTCTACCATTCAGTTCTTCAAAGATAGACTTTCATTGTTCTTGATGTAGACTCGGTTCATTCTGAGTCCTTTATAATGCAGTAGAGTGATGTACTCTTCAATTATGGGCACCACGTCTTCTGGATTGAATGTGACACATAGTCACCTTTCGCTAAAGAGTCGGTCCCAATATCATCACTGTAGTGACAAGCAGACCTGAAAGCCTTTATAAGAGAATAAACCACACTCAATTTTTCATCATCTCGGATACACTTACACAAAAAATTAACCATTTGATGGTTTCTCCTCTTCCCCGGGGATATCAGCACCTTGAGTAGCATCCTTAATATATTCCTTATCAAACGTAAGAAGGTCTTTGCCATGTTCTTGCAAGTACTGGTAGAATTCTGGATCCTTTTTCTGGAACCTTTCAAGCTGATTTTTGTGTTCTTTAGCAGCCGAGAATTTCGGGGATGAAGTTGTTGGGTCACGCGTGTAATGTTGGGCCTCTGGGTTGCTGCCCATTGTGTAATAATTTTGGGCCAAATGTTCATGCCTAAAAAAAAGAAAAAAATATTAATAATGTAATGTATATATATGTATGATACTTTATATGTATGCATATTATAATGTAAGTGATATTTTAAATGTACCACACGTATACACCATATAACCTAAGTGTATCATAGATTATAAATACGTCACGAAATGTTATGTGATATCGGACGAAAATGTGTGACTACAACTGCCCCTCTTTGTCTTTTTTCGTGGAACGAAATATAGGACAAAGATAAAATGACACAAATTTTTGTTCGGTGGAGTTGAAGAATAACTCCCTGTTGAATTGTGTTGCAGATGGCTCATCCGTCGCGAAGTCGAGTCCATCTTGAAATGATATGGAATTGAAGACGTAGTTCAAAATTTGAATCAGAATGCTGCTTCTCGTTGCCAAATTGTAGTCCACTTCGGTCTTATTCTCGGTTTAAAACATTTGACTGGAATATAATTCTTTGACTCCATCATGTGGTTGATAGGCCTTCGAGCTGAATGAAATCGAACTCAAAATGTCTTCGTTGACAGATAGCTTTCCTCGACTTATACTATGTTGTCAGAAAATAGTTCCTTGTCACTAAGGCACGGCTAACCCATATATTCTTCTTGACTTAAAAACCTCGATTGCAACCGGACAGTAGTGTGATTGATGTGTCATCGAGCTAAATGGAATCGAACTCGACAATTTTATTGACAGATAGCCCTTCTTGCCTTGAGCTATGCTGTAAATTTTATTTGCCTCTGAGCTGAATGTAATCGAAATCGAAGGTCTTCGGTTGGCAGATAACCCTTCTAGCCTTGAGTTATACTGTAAATGATGTGCCCTCGAAGCTGAGTGTAATAGAACTTGAAGGTCTTTGGCAGATAACCATTCTCAACTTAAGCTATGTTGCAAATGATGTGCCTTGGAGCTGAGCGTAGTCGAACTCGAAGGTCTTTGATTGGCACGATTCCCTTGGTCGTGAAGTTTAAATCGTGGATGGCCCCTTCGTTGTGAAGTTGAGCCTCGAATTGGATATCCTTCGTCGTGAAGTTAAAATCCAATGAAAGTTGTACTTTTTCGAGTCCAATATCCTTCGTCGTGAAGTTGAAATTGGATTTGAAATTGGAAAGTTTATTGACAGACACTCATTCTTTGAGTTGGATATCATTCATCGTGAAGTTGAAATATAAATCTGGAGATGGATGCTGCTTGTGTGCACGATTCCCTTCGTTCGTCGTGAAGTTGAACCCGCAGATGGCCCCTTCGTCGTGAAGTTGAGCCTGGTAATTGGATATCCTTCGTCGTGAAGTTGAAATCCAAGTAAGTTGTATTGCTCCTATTCCAATATCCTCCGTCGTGGAGTTGAAATTACACAATTTGCTCGAGAGTAGATTTCAACTTCACGATGAAGTATATCTGACTCGAAGCCAAACTTTACAACGAATGGGTCATCCACGGTTTCAAATTCACGACGAAGGAAATCGTGTCCACCTGCAACATACAATACTTGGATTTCAACTTCACGACGAATGATATTCAAGTCAAGGCTCAACTTCACAATAAAGGGGCCATCCACGATTTCAACTCCACGACGAAGGATATTGTCCCTACCAATCCACGATTTCAACTCCACGACGGAGGATATCGTTCTATTTGAGGCTCAACTTCACTACGAAGGTTCTTCCAGGTTTTATAGCTAATTTTAACTTCACAGTGAAGGATATTGGACTCAAGACAACACAAGCTCAACTTCACAACGAAGGGGCGACTGGTTGTCGACAAGCAACTTCTCAGTTTCAGAGCCAATTTCAACTTCACAGCGAAGGATATTAGACTCAAGACAGCACAAGCTCAACTTCACAGCGAAGGGGCAGATGACTTTCAACAAATAACTTCTCCAGTTTCATTCAGAGTCAATTTCAACTTTATAGCAAAGGATATTAGACTCAAGACAGAACAAGCTCAACTTCACAGCGAAGGGGCGGATGACTGTCAACAAATAATTTTCCAGTTCCAGAGCCAATTTCAACTTCACGGCAGAGGATATTGGACTCGGAGCAATACAACTTGCTTGGATTTCAACTTCACAACGAAGGATATCCAATTACCAGGCTCAACTTCACGACGAAAGGGCCACATGCGGTTTCAACTTCACGACAAAGGGAATCGTGCACACAAGCAGCATCCATCTCTAGATTGAATTTCAACTTCACAACGAAGGATATCCAACTCAAAGAATGACTGGCTGTCAACAAACAATTTCCTAGTTCCAGAGCCAATTTCAACTCCACGACGGAGGATATTAGACTAGGAGCAATACAACTTACTTGGATTTCAACTTCACGACAAAGGATATCCAATTACCAGGCTCAACTTCACGACGAAGGGGCCACCTCCCTCCAGGTCCTTCCAGAAATGTCAGATTTAAAGAACTAGAAACATAAGTAGAGGTAAAAGACTAATGATATATGACGTTAAAAGCAAGTCCCAAGCCAATGGATAATGTCGTCTTTAGAATTAAAAGTTATGTACTACTGAGAAAGCAGAATACATCATGGAGTCTCACAATCAAAGGTCCAAACTTATAACAAATGACATTCCAATAAAATGATTTCGATAAATTACGGATAGCTACACCGTTCATTTTCACGGAAGAAAAGCCGAAAATTTAAGAGCTTTACCAACTTATTGCGAACCTTGAACAAGGTTTCACGCTGGACATTCCAATACAAGTGCTAGACTTCATAATTAATTTTTTTCTCTAAATTCAAGAAATTTCTCCTTCAACTAACAACCATCAAACTAGAGATTCCTTGAAACAAATCGTAACATGTAGTAATATTTTGGAGAAGATTCCAACAATAGTGATCAAGGCATAAACCACACAAAAATAACATACTCTAGCAAAAATCACAAAATTAGATTCATAGAAAGCTTGCCGTCATACCAGTAATGTTTAGGTTCCGTCTGGTTAGCACTTTTCACATTCTTTTGGTAAAAAGTGAAAACCAATGAATGCAAAAAGAACATAAAAACAGTGGCAAATAGCATAAAGCAAAACCATAAAAAAAATAGAACCTTTGGAAATTGAACAGAGTATAACCTATATACCATGACCCCAAAATTTTAAAGCTTCATCTCACATTACATTTAGAGCAACCGTCAGTCGCGGTTCCGTGACCAAACCACACAAAGAAAACACTTACTTGATTTGTCGTATCATACCCAATAATCACGGCTGCAGCTCCTCGGTAGTACATCGGTGCTAAGCTATGGTACCTCTCTTGACCAGCTGTATCCCGAATCTCAAACTTTACATTCGCATCATTCACGGCCAACTTCTGGGAAAAGAAAGATACACCTACTGTTGATTTAAAGAATGAAAATTGAAGAATGGGTTTTCAGGAAGAATGGAGTTTGCTTTGATCAGGAAGAAGACGTTGCTTTCCGGTTGAAACGTCGGGATCTTCTTGGGGAGAATCGGGAGCGAAACGCCAGGAGCACCGACCATCAAGATCGATGCGATGGCTACGAGTTTGTATTTCAAAGCCTTGGTTCTTTTGCTGTTATCCTGATGAGGAAGCAGCTAGTTGTCACATGTACAGTGCAGAAACCATGGAAGGAAGAGAAAGAAGGCAAAGAGAGAGAGAACCCAATCCAGTCTCCCCCCTTCTTTTCATCCCCGACTCCATTTTAAATGAAAATAATGGGAAGTTCTCTCCGTGTTTTCGTTGTTTGTTGTTCGTGGAATAAAGTTGTTTGGAACGTGGGAAGCTAACAAACATTGCTGGGATAGTTGGAGGTTGAAAATAGGGCCGAATAAATCGGGAAGAACGATATAGACTAAGAATCGTTGGGAATGTCTACGATTGTGATGGTGTAGAGAAACGATACCGACCATAGTTTACTGGTGGAAAGTAATCGCCAGCTCCTTGGCTTCACGTGCAGACCATGATGGCTATGATAGTTTAAGGTGAAAAGAAATAATGAAATATCTTGCAAGGGTTGGGGTTTGGTAAAAGTAAAACACGTGTGGGGCTTTGATGTATTTCCTCAGAAGGCTTGGAAACGCGGCCAAAGATATTGACGAATACTGCACACGCCTTAGAGTGAATGATATCATTGTCGTGTCTGTCATTTGGTTCAAAACATGTAGTGCATTTCCAAGGTATGATTTGTTTCAACAACTTTTGGAGGACTCTATCCATTTCAGCTAGAGTAAACAACATTATTTTGTTAAATTCACTACTTGACATGGCGGTAAATTTCGTTAAAGAGTCGGTCCCAATATCATCACTGTAGTGACAAGTAGACCTGAAAGCCTTCATAAGAGAATGAACTGCACTCAGTTTTTTATCCTCACGGATACACTTACACCAAAAATTAACCATTTGATGGTTTCTCCTCTTCCCCGGGGATATCATGCATATGAGTCTCATCGTCCAATTGTTTTTCTCCATCTTCCATGTCAACATCAGCACCTTCAGTAGCATCCTCAATATCTTCCTTATCAAATGTAAGAAGGTCTTTGCCATGTTCTTGCAAGTACTTGTAGAATTCTGGATCCTTTTTCTGGAACCTTTCAAGCTGATTTTTGTGTTCTTTAGCAGCCGAGAATTTCGGGGATGAAGTTATTGGGTCACGCGTGTAATGCTGGGCCTCTGGGTTGTTGCCCATTGTGTAATAATTTTGGGCCAAATGTTTAGGCCTGAAAGAAAGCAAACATTATTAATAATGTAATGTATATATATGTATGATAATTTATATTATACGTATATTTGACGTATGCACATTATAATGTAAGTGATATTTTAAATGTACCACACATATACACCATATAACCTAAGTGTATCATAGATTATAAATACGTCACGAAATGTTATGTGATATCGGACGAAAATGTGTGACTACACTTAGCATCTTTAAAAATAAAAATAAAATAAAAACAAATAAAAACTTTGAAAAAGAAAAGAAAAACTTTTATAAAACCAGACGAAAAAAAAACAATAATTTTTTAATGTGTTTTTAGGCTTTCACTAAGAGGGTATTTATAGCCTTCAAAAATCCTAAAAACAAGGAAAATAAAGATAATTCCTAATGATAGTTCTTAAACTATTTAAACTAAAATACTAAAAAAAAGATAACATAAAATTCTTAAAATATTTAAACTAAAATCCTAAAATATAAGTTTGACTTGGATTTGAATTTCAGAAACGCATAAGACTCATTCGCCCTTCTAGAAGTGCTAACTGGACCTTCTTGAAGGTACTGACTCATCGCCTCGTCAGATGCATCATGCCCGGAGTCATGTCCACTAATCCAGCCTTGCTTTTGAAAAAAAAAAAATTGCATAATTCTGTCCTTTACGTGAAATTTCAAGAATTTATTGTCCTGTACAAAAAAAATGAATCAAAATGAATAAATAAACCATAAAAACTAACAACTAATGATCAATTTAATGATAAAATAATAACTAAATAAAGCACCTATTAAATTCCCCCTCACTTATTCACTAAGGAGCAATTTAAAGATAACATAATAACTAAATAAAGCACCTATCAAATTCCCCCTCACTTATTCAATGATTGTCCTCAAGCATTCCTCAATTAACATATCAAAATCACAAGTTGCCATCTTCAATTTCAATTTACTCTTCAAACTTCCAATCGAACTTAGTCCACGGCAATTGCCGAATTCAAGATATTATCAAGCAAAGACACAACTAAGGAGACTTTTAACCAAGCAAAACATCCCAATTATTTTCCAACACATTAATAAAACATAACACAATACCTCACAAAGATTCACACATATCCACTCAAAGTGTTTAGGGTGAAATGAAATAGCTCAAACTAAAACTAACCAAGATATTACCATAGGCTTGGAATCCAATCAAGTATCCACTACTAAAAGTGAACATAACGAAATAATCAAGAGGTTTTTAAATCAAGGTGTAATGGGGCTTAGGTTAAGGTAGGGAAAAGGTCATGATGATCGGTTTAAGTACCGAGACAAGAGATTTACAAAATATTCCTAAAATAAAAGAAAATAAAAGTAAACATAAAAATATAAACATAAACGTCTTCTTTTCCGTTCCTTTTAACTTTTTTTTTCATTTTTCATTACTTTTTAGTTTTTTCCTCTTGTTGTGTTCTGCATTGTACTGATGTTCGAACAATTGTTTTGCAAAAAAAAAAATAATAATAACATAATGAAATAATAAAATAAAGAAAATACATCAATGTAAACAACTAATCTACTTGTCTTGATAAGGCTAGAAAAGAGGGATGAAAATAAAGGCTTTAGTTTAATTATGTGGTTTAAAATAAAGAAAAAGAATAAAGGCTCAAAAAGTGGTTCACTAGTGGATATATAAATAGGTAGGCTTTTTGGGGAAAAATGGGTTTAACTTAAGTGCCCCTATCACATTAAAACATTATGTCCAACATGTAGTCTCGATATGCATTGTGATTACAAATTCTAGAATATCATAACTAGTCTAGTACACTCAAGTCAAACAATGAGCAATAAAGAAAATATACGCTCGTTAGGCTTAAATCTCACAATAAAGGTTTATATGTACTGAGTCAAGTTCATATCCATCAACAAATGCATGAAATATCAATACTTAGATGAAAATCACAAGTTTATGCCAATAACCATCATGCAAATTAAGTTCGATCAAAGCATGATTATAATCCAAAAGGAAATAAGAGTATAAAGTGAATTTCAAGGATAACAACTAAAGGTTCCAACACATCAATATCAAAACTACTTAATTCCAAGCAATCAAACAAGTGAGTGAAAATTTTGATAGCAAATTCTACCCCCTAACTTATACCATATTGTCCTAATATGAATATAAAAGAATAAGAGAGGGAAAAATTAGTCCCCTTATTTAATGGCTGACGCGACTAGGATAAGATGAACCCGATCAAAGATAGGATAGGATCTCAGCTAAGTTAGCCTCAATGGAATCACGGAACCCATTAACTTCATGGATCTCACTGTGCGGATATTCGGTCAGTGGTGGCTGTGGAGTAGTCCTACGGAGAAAACTCGCTGATTGCGAGGCGTGATAGTGCTGGGAGGAATTATATGAGGAATATAGGGGGTGCAAACAATGAGACTCATTTTGTCCAAACACCTAGTATCCAAAACATCCATTGCAAAATCATAAGTAAACTGTACAGTGTTAAACATCAATAGAAACAAACGAGATACAAGGTGAGTAATATAAGGCCTATGAATAAGAGGGAGCGCACAACCCTCTTAAAGGCACGAGCAAACTAGAATCCCAAATTTACCTTAGAATTGGTTTGTATACACCATAAAAAGAACAATTAAACCTTACTTAGTGTGGACGCAATATCATTACGTCTTGAATAATTATATGATAAGAACTGGTGGATGTAACATAGAGCTGGATCATGAATATGTCATGCTTTAGTAGTGCGTACATTGTATTGAACTCCCACCGATCCTGTGAGTGCGTCATAAGCTATTTTTAGTGTCAAAATCCTGAGGCATCTCAAGTAAAGCAGTCCGATAGCCATGATCCATGACATCGGTCACGAACCCCATAGAAAAAGTGAAATCATTCACAGACATTCTAGAGTACTAGCTAAGTAGTTGAAAGGATATAACATCGATAGAAATGACTCGATGTTGTAAAAAGGTAAACGTAGCATAAAATTCCAACACCACTTTATAGTACGTGCTACACCTAATTTCGGGATATAATTACCAACCAATGGAAGCAAAATAATTAGAGACAGAATCTCGTAAAGTAAAGTATCAAGAGTACGAGAGGAATATATTTACAAACCTAAAATCGGTGATGTCGAATGCTGTCAAACCTCCAGGATTCATCATCATCAAATTGTAGATATCCCTAAGAACTTCTTCAATTGGGATCAAATACGTTTGGCCCTGACGTTGTCTTTCTGAAGATCCGTCATTATCAGTATCAGCATCATGAACAGAATGCTCACCAGAATCGATTGCAAAGCTTGTAGCAAATGAAGGAGATAGTGGTGGCGCAGCATGCTGATGAGATGAGAAAGTTACGGCAGTAGCAGTGGAATGGAAAAACCTTGTTCAAAGTCCTCTATAAAACCAAAAGCAGGGTGCCACATTAGTAAAAGTTCAATTTCCAAAGGTGTTGAGTTTACCTCTGGTTGTTTAGGGACATCAGATGATGGTGGCGTGGCATCCGACATCGACTGGGAAATGAAACCCGATAATATATAGTAGAACGTTGGGGTAGCTGATTATGAAGGTCTGGGCAACCGTGGATTGCTTGGACCGACAGTATGACGATGAGAGAAAGCGGAGTATCTGGTGAATGGAGGAGTGGAGTGGGCAGCGAGTTCCGAATCGTTTGGAACAGTCACGAAGGCCAGGGCATCATGGCGACAACATCCTCCAAGGTTGAGCGGTGGAGGAGCACCTTGGTTGGGTTGGTTACACGTTCTCACCATCTTGAATAAAGGAGAAGGCAAAGAACACCAAATTGGAGACGATGGTGCAAATAATCGGTGGGAGGTGGTGTGATGGGTGTGGATGTCGATCGGTGGAAATAAAAGAAGAATAAGAGATGAGTATGTCGTGCAGTTGGGGAGGAAAAATATTTTGATTTTGTTAAACGGGGGCTAGGTTACATGAGTTTTAAAGCAAAAGAGAGAATTTTGAAAGAATTTGAATTTAAAAAATTTGAAAGTGATAGGTGGGTCCATGGATGTTTAAAAATATAGGAAAAGAAATTAAAAAAGAATTTTGGGGGAGATGGAAAAGGTGGTCAGTCAGAGGAAAACAATTTGGGTTTGTGTTTTTTATCACGTGGGACCTGTGAGAAGTTTAAAAGTAAGTTAATTGGATTTGATTTAAAAAGGTAAGATAGTGATGATAAGGAGGGCCCCGTCGAAAAATTTTCAAACCCCCAATGTTAGAAGTTTCAGTAGAAGAGGAAAAGCTTTGGCTTTAGGGATTGCTATCGTTCTCCTGTGGGGGGTGGGTTATGCTAACATGCACCACCTCCTATCTTCAAATTTGAAACACTACGCTTGGGTCATATATTCGATCAAAATTCAAATATGTTCAAAAAATAAAATAAATGTCCGTAAAAAATAAAAATATACTGGAAATTAAATGGAATGAAATAAAACATGTAAAAATAAAATTAAATTGAATGGGTTGCCTCCCACAAAGATCTTTTGTTTAACATCATTAACTTGATGACCCTTTTTTTTAATATTTGGGTTCGTCCAATTCGATTTCTTCGATTAGACCAACCAGAGCATTTTCATAATATGACTTCAACATTTGACCATTAACTTTAAATCGAACTCTTAAGTTATCTTCAACTTCAATAGCACCGTGAGGAAATACTTGAGTTACTGTAAATGGTCTGAGCCATTTTGATATGAGTTTTTTTTGCAAAAAGTTTAAATTTAGAGTTAAACAATAAAACCTTTTGACATAAAAAAAATATTTTAAAAGAAATTCTTCTATCTTGGAAATCTTTTGTTTTTTCTTTAAATATCTGAGCATTATTATATGCGTTTATCTCCAAAATTCCTCAAGTTCCTGAATATATAATTTATGAGTTTCACCAATCGCGTCCATGTCCATGTTACACTGTTTAACTTCCCAATAAGCCAGGTGCTCCAATTCAACCGGCAAATGACATGGTTTGCCAAAAACTAGCCAGTATGGAGATATACTAATGGGACCTTTATAAGAGGTTTAGTATGCTAAAATGCATCAATTAATTTTAGACTCCAATCCTTACGATATGGTTTAAAAGTTTTCTCAAGAATTGTTTTTATTTCTCGATTCAACACTTCCGACTGACTACTTGTTTGTGGATGGTAAGCGGTAGTATTTCTTTCTATTTCTCCAAATTTCATTGTTAGTGATTCAATTACTTGGTTAATGAAGTGGGTTCCTCTATCGCTTATTATAGCACGTGTAGAATTTTTCAAGAAGTTAACTATAGTTTTAACATCATTATTCTGGGTAGCCTTAGCTTCTACCCATTTAGAAACATAATCCATAGCCAAAAATCTCTTACCCATTTAAAATTATATAAGCATTTCCAAATGAATAATCGAAAAGGACCCATTTAATCAATTCCCCAAACATAAAAAATCTCACAAATTTGTACCCAATTAAGAGACATCTCGTTTATACGACTTAAATTACATGTACATTGACATCTTTCACAAGTTTTAAAAAATTGATAAGAATCCTGAAAGATGTTAGGCTAAAAAAAACCACATTCAAGAACTTTATGAGCTATACATTTTGGCCCAAAAAGACCACTACAAGAGTAAGAGTGATAAAATTGTAAAATTGAATTTACCTCGTTTTCTACAATACAACGTCGAATCACCTGATCCGAACAATGCTTCTATAAATAAGGATTGTCCCAAATATAATATCAGGATTCTCGCTTAGTTCGATTAATTTCAGCTCTCGATAAATATAATGGTAACTTAATTGTGGCCAAATAATTGACCATATCCATAAACCATGGAATCATGCTCTACGCCACCATCAGGTTTTATTTAGGAAATTCTTCTCAAAGTGGTGGATCAATTATGAAAAAGGGAATTCGACTTAAATGATATGCTACCATAATTTTGCATCCCTTCTTATCATTGTTCTCTAAGTTAAGCTCCTGTAAAAGCAGGATCCATCAATAATTCTTGGTTTTGCCTTCTTTTTGCTCATCAAATATCTTAAAGTTGCATGATTAGAATAAATAATAATTTTAGTGCCAATCAAATAAGATCTAAATTTTCTGAAGTAAAAATTATAGCAAACAATTCTTTTTCCGTTGTGGAATAATTTATTTGAGCTGAATCCAAGATTCGAGATGCATAGGCTATTACATGTGACTCTTTGTCGATTTTTGACAGAGAACGGCTCCAACGTTTTATCCGTTATATCACACATATGTTCAAAAGGGTAATTCCAATTTGATGGCTTAACAATTGGTGTTGATATAACCTTCTCCTTTAATTAATCAAATGACTTATTGCATTCTGAATTAAAATCAAACTCTTGATCCTTATGAAGTATATTGCATAAATGTTGTGCTATCTTTGAAAAGTCTTTAATAAACCTGCGGTAAAATCCTGCATGTCCAAGAGAATAATAAATTTCCCTCACAGTTGTAGGGTAAGGAAGTGAGCGTATAACATCTTTTTTTGCTTTATCAACTGTAGTCCCTTTTGAAGAAACAATATAACCTAGAATTAACCCTTTATCAACCATAAACTAACATTTTTTGTAATTTAAAAGAAGGTTAAATTCTAGGCACCATCTAAGAACATTTATTAAATTTAATAAACATTGATTAAACAAATTATTATAAAACTGTGAAGTCATCCATGAAGACTTCAATACCTTTCTCCATATAGTCAGAGGAAATACTAACCATACACCTTTGGAATGTGGCAGGTACATTGCAAAGTTTGAAAGTCATACGTCAGTAGGTAAATGTGTCAAAGGGACATGTAAATGTTGTCTTTTTTTATATTCTGTTGTCGCTAGAATCTGGAAAAAACTTTAAAAGCCGTCAAGACAACAGTAATGAGATTTACTCACTAATCTTTCTATCATCTGATATATAAATGGAAGAGAAAAATAGTATTTTCGAGTTAACGAGTTCAACTTCCTGTAATCGATGCAGACTCTCCATCCATTATGAATTATTGTTGGAACTAACCCACCTTCTGAATTTTCAATTACCGTAACTCCAATTTTCTTTGGGACCACATGGACTGGACGTACTTAATTACTGTATAAGATTGGGTAAATTACATATGCATCAAGAGGTTTCTGGATTTCCTTTTTCACTACTTCCATAATAGGTGGATTTAATCGCCATTGTCCTTCCCTTGACGATGTTACTTCTTCTTCAATCTTGATTTGTTGCATGCAAGTTGAGGGGCTAAGTCAATTGATATCGACAATAGTCCAGTCGATTACCCTTTTATGTGCTCGTAACACTGTTACCAGGTCATCCTCTTCTTCTTTCGATAACTTACTTGAGATAATAACCGACAAAGTTTTGTTTTCACCTTAAAATGCACACTTCAAGTCCTTCGATAATTCTTTCAAATCGACTTGAAGTACATGTATAACAGAAGCTACCAACTTAGGATTTGAAGGAATAAAACATGAATCAGAATTAACCGAAAAGATTTCTTCAAACTACCTAGTTTCATAGTCATGTTCTTCCAATTCCCTTCATTGATTATCAACAAAGTTATGTTATATAAATTTTTCAATGGCATCTACAAAGTTTATACTAGCAACATTATCAGGATAACGCATTGCTTTGTATACATGAAATTTTAGGATCTCACCGTCAAACTCAATTGTAGGAATTCCACTTCTTATATTAATTTTCGTGTTTACTGTGTAAAGAAGGGACAACCTAGAAGTATCTCAAACAAGTATTCGTTCAGTCATTTTTCATGTCAATGACATTGAAATCTATCAGAAATAGAAGCTCATTTACCTTAACTAAGACATCTTCCAAGAGTTCTTCGGGATATATTATCGATTCATCCACCAGCTATATTGTTACTATTGTATCCTTAAAAGGCTAATTAGAAAGTAAGTTGTACACAGATAAATCCTTTTATTTATAGAAGCTCCTAAATCCCACATTACACGTTTAATTCCCACTTTAACAATTTTACAAGGTATAACAAATGAACCATGATCCTTTAATTTTGGTGGAAGCTTTCGTTGGAAAAATAGCATAAACATGCTCTTCTAAATTCACCTTTTCTATTCTGATAAGCCATCTTTTCGTGGTACATAGCTCTTTAAGAAATCTAGCATACCTTCGTATTTTTCAGATTACGTCAATGAGGGATATGTTGATTTCAACTTTTCAGAATACCTCCAAAATTTTCTTTTATTCAACTTGTTTTTCTATTTTTACTAACCTGGAAGGAAAAGGTAGCAGAGTTTCATAGGGAGATGGTGTTGGATCAGTCTTTGAAACTTCTTTCTTCTTTCTCTGATGATTTGCGTCAATCACATTTTTCTTTTTAAGGTCTAAGGCAATTGCTTCTTCTTCTACTTGAGGTGTGAAATTTTCTTCATTCCTTTTTGGATTTGCACCAACATCATGTGGGACTGATTCTTCGATAATTGTAGCACTTCAGAGAGTGATGGTGCTTACATTCTCTCTTGGATTTGACTCCGTTTAAGAAGGTAACTTCTCTTGTGATTCTAATCTTCCCACGGTTTGAACCAATTGGCTCATTTGTTTATCCAATTCTTGTAGATGTGCCTTGGTTCGATTTTGAAATTTTTCCTGGAATAAGGCAAAACGTTCAACAATGGATTCCAGATAGGACTTTTGTGGTTAAAATGTTTGTGGGGGCCTTTGCTGATAAGCTTGATTTTGCCTTGTGTTTTGCTCATAACTCAGATTTGGATGGTCTCTCCATCCTTGATTATAAGCATTGTAGTATGGGTTATAAGGTCTCTGGGAGGTCTCAAAAATTTCCCTACTACATTTTCTTCTACTCCAACCTCCCCCTGATGCATTGGACAATAGTCTGTCGGATGATCTGGCATTGTGCATAGTCCGCATACTTTTGCTGATCCAATTTTCCATGCAACCAAAGAATAAACTATATCAGTTAATTTATTGATTTTTGTTTTCTAAGGAAATAGTACTTATCTCGTGAACCTGTCGGATGGGTTCACTTGAACTACCAAACTACTTAGAGTTGGCAGCCATTATCGAAATTAATTCCCCTGCTACAACTGGTGTTTTGATCATAAGAGATCCAAGTATTTATAGAATTGGGAGGTAAATAAAATAGCCATTCTTTGACTAAATCAAATAAAGATAAAGGGAAAGCATGGAGTTTTATTTTGTCTTCAGATACTCCCTGAGGTTTCAAGCTTGAACACACCATATGAAACCTTGTGAGATTTTTGTGTGGACATTCATTGGGAAGCCCATGGAATATAGGAAGAAGATTAACAAGGCTCATTTTTCAGAGTAAATGGAGTTGCACCTTGAGGAAATGTGATGTAGAGAGGTTATTGTATGACAGGTGCTGCAGCTAACAGTCAAATCGTCTGATCTACCATTGGTTCTGGCGTGTTCTTTGTACCTAGTGTATCTTCAGTTATTGATTTTTCATTTGTATTAAAGGAAGATTATCCTTCAAGATTTAATTCTGGATTTGATTTTCTCCAGTTGTTCCTGTTGTAATTTTTTTTCTTTTGCTCGAAGCATTTTTCCATCAATCCATCTGGCTCGAGATTCGATTTCTGGATCAAATTCTAAAAAAATCATATGGGCTACTTCATGTCATAAATAAAAAAGAAACAACTTTATCAGTGACTATAGTCGAAGTCCCCGATAACGGTGTCAATTTGGACAAGTGTTATTTTATTGTCAAAATAATTATGGCTTCTTAATAATAAATAAATAAACAGAGAGAATATACTATGGAAGCAGGGTCGGTCCACATAGACTCTGGTTGTTCTGATGAAGTGAACTTTCTGATTTAGATAAGGATGAGATTAAATAGGGGGTTTAACAATTATTTTTAAAATAAAAGATAAGAATGAAATATAAGAAAATAATTAAACAAACAAATTTAAAGTGATTGAGATAAAGAGAAACTTATAGTGAAATTAGCCTCGAGCTTTAGGTTTTGCCTCAAATTCTTATTGATCCTCGGAATAAATTTTTGCTTCGGTTATTCACCGATTATATTTTATAGGTCCCAACCCCTGTAAATTGTTTTTCTCTCTTGTGAACCAACAACCCAAAATCTATTTTTGGATATCATTCCTTCACGGAAACTAACTAAATTTTGCTTCGGTTATTCACCGATTATTTTATTATTCACCCATTATATTTTATAGGTCCCAACCCCTGTAAATTGTTTTTCTCTCTTGTGAACCAACAACCCAAAATCTATTTTTGGATATCATTCCTTCACGGAAACTAACTACGACTATCATCATCAACACCAAACTATTTTATTGATATGGAAAAACCCGACTCATACTATTTTACCTTAATGAGAATTGAGCCCGATCTCAATTTCCCTTAGTGGACTGTCGCTAAGAGTATTCACAGGAAGTCGAATTTGCTACCAGTCGATTCTTCCTCCCAACAATAAATTAGAACAACTTCCAAACCAACGTCGATTTTTTTGATTAAAAAGTGTTTTGATGTTAAAAAGATAGGTCAAATACAAATATTATTCCTCCAAAAAATTTAGAAAATAACTCAAAGTTATTTTAGTGCTTTTCAATCATGACAAAGGGATTGAGTCATCACTTCATCCCTTTGCTATGGAGAAATTAGCTAAGTATGAAAATCATACTTAGCATTTTTAAAAATTAAAATAAAAATAAAGAAAAAAATTGAAAAAGAAAACAAATTTTTTTATAAAACCAAAGTAAAGAAGAAGAATGATTTTTGAATGTGTTTTTAGGGTTACCCTGAGAGGGTATTTATAGCCTTCAAAAATCCTAAAAACAAGGAAAATAAAAGATAATTCATAATGATAGTTCGTAAACTATTTAAACTAAAATACTAAAAACAAAGATAAAATAAAATTCTTAAAATATTTAAACTAAAATCCTAAAAACATGAATTGAACTTGGATTCGAATTTCAGAAACGCGGAAGACTCATTCATCCTTCTAAAAGCGCTGAATTAACCTTCTGGATGGTGCTAACTCATCGCCTCATCAGATGCATAATGCCCGGAGTCATGCCCACTAATCCAGCCTTTATTCTGAAAATAAATAAAAAACTACATAATTTTATCCTTTAAGTGCAATTTTCCATAATCTAGTTTCATATACAGAAAATGAATCAAAATGAATAAATCAACCACAAAAACTAAGAACTAAGGATCAATTTAAAGATAAAATAATAACCAAAAATAAAGCACCTATCAAATTCCATGAAAATGGCCAAAATACAAGAATTGTGAAATTTATAGCTTTAAAGATAAACAAAGTTGGAAAACTCATTCATATGCATATTTTATTTAAGGAACAAAATCTTAAATTATCCAAATTCAAAAGATGACGATTCATCTCTTATAATTCTCTGTTAAAGATTATTTGGTAATTAGGTTTATTTAATAAAATAAATATTTATTTTCGGCAAAAAAAATTTATAGAATAAGAATTCTTGGTGACCAAGTATTTGAATATATAAACAGAGATTCATTTTTAACCTTTAGGGTCATGTGATAGAGAATTATTTTGGAGAGATATAATCCTTTTAGGATCTATGTAACTTTCGGGTCTCATGTTGTAGAGATAGTTTTGTAGGGATGTTGGAAAAGTGTTTTTATAACACCCATAACCAGTTTACACAAACCAATACGAGTTACAAATGTCACATCAAAAATTCTATACATTTATTTAATTGAACTGAGTAAAATTTTGTTTCATTCAAACATCACCAATTTGATAACTTGAACAATTATTATAAAATAATTATTCGGAGACAAATCAAAATATAATATTTTTGATTACCAATTCAAAACCAGTTTCAAGCAGTGATAGACATTTATGTTCTATTTCATAAAATAAATAAGACTATCTAACACGTTTGATTTAAAACAAAAATTAATTTTTTAAGCATAGTTTAATATCATAATATTTATTCATACTATTAATTATATTTAATACTAACTATATTAAGAAATTGGAGACATCTTATTTTCGTACACGTCTCGACTAGAACTTTTAGAACACGCTAGGATGCCGTCATTGTTACCTGTAAATATTTCCTTGGTGATTGTTGCCAAGCTTAACTCCTTGCCCCTTTTCTTCCTTTTTCCTACACGTTAAAATCATCACACTCTAAGTATACACTTAGTGAGGAAACCATAGAAACATTAAAGGCAATGCAACAAATAAATGTAAACAATAATAGTATTCAATGCATTATGATCACTTTACCTGTATTCCAACCAGGTTACTATATATTAACATGATATAAACCAGATAAAAATTTCTTACCAATATACTTTCGATTTATTCCATAAACTTAACAGATTATTCATATGTTTATCATTTGTTAACAAATAAACCATAGCCCAAAGTATAAATGTATAGGACCCCGGTGTAGGAGTCAAATATTGCACCATATCTCTGAGGTCGAGCTTTTCTCACCTAATAATGCACCATAGTGCAGAGGTCGGGCCGTGCCCACCTTATGCACCATAGTGTTTTGTACCACGTGTGTTTGGTAGACACTCTGAGGCCTGCACTATGTGCCTTCGCTAGATACTCTAGTGTTACCTAATATGAAGCTACTAGACTCTATGGTATGCCATTAATACCACTGACCCTCAATAACATACTTGGGCATATAGTCTATTTTTATTTGATCCATACATGACAAGGTATATCAATACTACTTAACCTTTGGGTAGTTTATACCCGAAATAACATTTATGTATTCATTATAACAGCATGTGTAATAAACACTGACCAATGCATTCTATATTCACATTTGACATATTTAGAATATATCAATTATATGATGAATGTCATAAATATCATGACAATATAATTAAGGTAGACTTATCGCAAGTCCTACCCAATGATGTATAAACATCCATGGATAATATTATGCATGCATTGCACTCACTTTGAGACTTTATATTCAAGTCAAAATAGAAGCCTCACTAAGCTTTAACTTAATCTTTTGATTCTAATTTGGTTAAATCTCAAAATTTGTCATAATTTCATTTTGAGGCAGTTTGCACTACCTTTAAAGAAAAATTATTTTGTATTAATATACACATTTAAAAATTATTCCGTTTGTACCACTGGAAGCTAGACTCAAATATAAATCTATCAATATAAGGCACTCATTCGATTTCAATTTGTACAATTATGATGAATTTTCAAAGTTAACCAACATAATATGTTTTGCGCAGAATCTATTACCCTGTTTTCTGACTTGTCCTCGGTTAAAAAATCAAATCTTTTTGTATATACCTCGAAATCATTTTCCATTTGTTTTAAACAAAACTAGAATGATATAAGAATCCAACGTTATAAAAATCATTATCGAGTCATTTTCATAGAATTTATGGTGATTTTCTTAGCTTACTATCCATAAGTAAATTCTAAGTAGATTTCACCAATTTGCATTTTCAACTTGTTCATTAATTCTACTAGCTCACCAAATGCACATATATGTATGCATCACAAATCACATAACATTTTATGAGTCACTCCTTACCATATTAACTCCATCACTGGCTCATCTCAAGCAAATTTTTGTTCGATAACATAAGTACAAATTAAATTTGCACTCACCTGGTGTCCTTAGCTTGCTACCTTCATTAACATTTCCTATTTCATCATTAAGCTTCTTCTTAGCTTTAATAATGTTTGATCTTGATTTAAAGCACTCAATCTCTATGAATATCATTGCCAAACATATACAATTCAAACCAAATGTTAGAATCTATACAGTATAACCCCTAACTTTAGTTCATCAAAACACATCTTTCTCCCAAGATTAGGGTTAGGCCGTAACTCATGTGTTCATATAATCATGCATAAGCGATTTTAATCATCAATCATGCTTAGAAATGATTCAAAAACCTCAATAACATCAAAATTCAACGTCAATTACATAATTCCTAATATGAAAATAAACCCTAGAATTTGGGATCTTTTAACATAAACCAAATTAGCAAGCAATAATGATACCAAATGATAGAGTATTTCGAATAGAATATTTTTATATTCACGACATGATCCAAAATCCAAAGAAAATTGCTCCAAAATGAAACAAAAAATTTCTCTTACCTTCGTAATGGGAAGCACGAAATGGAGCTGAAAATGGCTAAGTTTTCATGAAATTTCTAATGAATTTCATGCTAATTTACCTTATATTAAGTTTAAATGAATTAAAAATCCATTTAATGTGAAATGCCCATTTTACCATTGATGAAACTTGATATTTACAATAATACCAAGTCACATAACTTTATCATCTTCCCAAAGTAAAAGATGAAAAAAATATTTCATCGTTTACAACTTTGCCCATGCAATTTTTTCAAAATTCAATCTTGCCATTTTTTATCCAAATGTCCAAATTGAACATGAAAAAAAACTTCTCAAACCCAATGGTCCATATCATTTCCCATCATTTTGACATGTGGAAATAATATTTATAAGCTTAATTTATCATCCTTCAAATTTTCTCAAAAGTTACCGAATTTTTACTAGACTTTAACACTTTCTAGTTTTTAACATAATTTTCATATCAAGAATCTGATTTCAATAAAACCCCACTCTCAAGAGTAAACTATCCATTTATGGAATAAAAATTCTTTTTGTAAAAATTACCACTTAGGTCCCTAAACTTTTCTTAACCTTCTACTTTGCCACTAAACTTTCAAAATTTAAATTGTGGTCACTAACCAAATTTTGGGGTATTACAATTCTTCCCTCTTAAGAAAATTTTCCTCGAATTTTCAATACGTACCTTATGTAAATAGATAAGTATATTGCCTTTTCATATCTTGTTCCTTTTTCCCTGATTAGCTTTTTTAACCTTTGATTTCTTTGTCGAACTTTAATATGTACTGGTTCTTTTTCATAAGTCAAATCTGGCCAAATTTCTATTTCCTCATGGGTGATAATATGTGATGGATCTTATTAATACTTCTTGAGCATCAACACATGAAAAACATTATGGATCTTGTCCATTTTCGGACGTAATTCTAGCTGATAAGTCACTTATCCAACTCTTTTTTTATAATCTTATAAGGTTCAATAAATCTCGGGCTCAACTTTCCTTATAACATGTCAGCCATTTAGAAACAACTAACATGTCGGACTCTTTTTTTTATAATCTTATAAGTCACTTATCCAACTCTTTTTTTATAATTCAGAAGGCACTTGAGGCATTACTTTAGCCACTAACATGTCAACCATTTAGAAACAAGCTCGATGATGACTCTTTTCATACTTACTTCTAAACTCTTTCCTCGATAATATAAACATTCATCATACTTAACCTTAAAGTCTTTAGTTTCACCTTTTTCTTGTTTGATCTATCTTTGACAAGCCTAACAATTTTCATATTTTTTCTGAAGATCCTTTATACAATCTAGAAACAGAGGATTTAAATTTAATTATACAATAAAAACACCATCTTTCTTTAAAGATAATCACATATTCAAAACTCTCAGAATATAAATTCCTTTCATATTTATCGTATCAACCACCATATTAGCATTTCCCGTTTACATTTGATAAGCATGTCATCATTCTTTAAGGAATTCAATTTCTTTATTTTCACTCCTTCGAGTCAACACATACTTTTGACTTTGGAGATTCGTATAGATATAGCGTCACTCACCATGTAGATGGTGGTGTTATACCAACAAAGTAAGAAAAACTATTACCAACTCGAGATCACTAGTCATATAATTTCTTTCATGATTATCTAGTTTCTTTGAAGCATAAACCAAAACTTTTTCTCTTGTATGAACACACATCCCAAACCATTATGAGACACATTACTAAAATTCACATAATCTTTTCCATATTCTAATTATATTGACCTTGGAGCTTATGTAAGTATTTTTTTAACATCTCAAAGTTTTCTTGTCACTTATCAATCCAAGTGAATAGAACGTCTTTCCTCAGTAGATTTATAAGGGAGAAGACTATCATTGAAAAGTTCTTCATGAGCCTTCGTTAATAACCAACTAATCCCAAGAAACTTTGAAATTCGAAAACATTCTTTGGAATTTGTCATTTCACTATATCTCGTGCTTCCATGATACATATTCTTATCCCCTCAACTGAGACCACATAGTCAAGAAATACAATCTTAGACAACCCCACTCTCAAGAGTAAACTATCCATTTATGGAATAAAAATTCTTCCCTAAACATTTCTACTTTATACTTTGGCCACTAAACTTTCAAAATTTACATTTTTGTTACTAACCAAAATTTGGGGTATTGCAAGCACTGCATGAGCTTGGTGGATCCATGGTCTACCTAAAATTAATTTTTAACATCTCAAATTATTTTTGTTAACCAAACGATCCAACTTATTGATGGGTATATCTTTTGGCATGAATGTTTGGTTTAACACCTTCAGTAGTGCTTCTCAATGTGACACGAAGCTCAAAAGTAATTATGGCGATGAAATACGAGTCCATAGCTTATATAGCTGCTTCACGATGTTGTATTCATTGTGTTTCAAGAATTTTAAAAATTCCACAGCTTCGTTCTCATTTATGGGCTCATTGATCACGAGTTCATCTCCCTTGAAGGGTTCAATTATATTTTAGGATAGATTAGGTTTCTACAGATAACATCTCCCACTACTACTAAAGTTCCCCACTTCATTGATAGTTTCCACCTTACTGTCATATTTGTAGGGCACTTGATAGCTATCCTTGTAAGGGAATAGTCTACTAGATGATTATTTCTCCCAACTTTAAATCTGATAAACATTCATACCAATGAGCTGTTTTTGAAATAAAAGTGTTAAGATTTTTGTAGGAAAGGTCGATTGGCAATCCAAATTTCTGAAAAATTAAGAATGTTATCTAAAGATATTAAGTTCTTTTCAATTCTCACAATATGAATTGAGTCATCGTTAAGCCATCGACTAAATAAGAAAATTAGCTAAGCATAATAGAAATCATACTTAGCATTATTTAAGAAAATAAGTAAATATAAACTTAAAGTGGAAACAAAAAGATGAAAATAAGAAAACTTTTATAAAAAGAAAAAGAAAATAATAACAATTCTAATCCTAGTGTATTTCAAGCTTTACCCTAAGAGGTATTTATAGCATTCTAAAACCCTAAAGATAACATGAAAATTCAAGGATAAATTATTCTAATCATTAGAGGATAAATACAAGTTTTTTTGAATTCAAATTCAAATTTAAATTCCTAAAGATTCCGTCCATCCTCTTCCCAGATAATGCTAACTGGAATGCTTCTAGAAATCGTTACTACTGACTGGATCTTCTGGAAGTTGCCACGTCAGACTACACCGTGCCTCAAGTCATGCTAATATATCCAACTACAATCAGATAATAAAAAAATGTAGAATGTAACCTTCTTACTGTTGGTTCTGGAAAATAGATTTATGTACATAAATAAGTGAAACATAACCAAATTAGTAGTAATAAATCGATAACATTGGGAAAATTAACAAGTAAATGTCTACAATTTAAAACACTCATACAATTTCCTCTCACTTATCACATGATTGTCCTCAAGCATGCTTCAATCAGGCAAGTCAAAATTTCATCTATCTTTCTTCGCCAAGCCTCATATTCTAGAAAGCCATGCAAGACAAGTTCATAATAATCATCCAAATTAAGGTATCAATAAATTGGAAAGCACAATTTGGATTAAATTAAGCAAAATCATGACATACATTCATCCATTAATTTTAATGCAACCTAAGTCAATACCTAACAAAGATTCACACATCACTCAATTTGTTTTGGGAGTAAAAACGCTAAAAGTTAAAACCAAATATGATATTACCATAAGCTTGTAAGAAAATCAAATCTCCACTACCATTTAGAACAAGATGCAATAATCAAAGGGTCTTGAATAGATTGTAACGGGGATTAGGTAATGTAATACTCGATTTTTGTCAGCCAACATTTTTTCAAGGCCCCAAACATTTTTTTATTAAAGTTGATTTTGAAGCATGAAGCATCAACCAATTTGAAATGAATTTTCAAGCAAGATTCGTGCATTTCAAAGTCATTCTATCTTCTTTAAATATGATTGGGTTTCTGTTAGCTTTCCAACGCATTTTGAAATGCCTCAATCGGACTTTGGGAACTCAATATATGCTTATTTTAGTGACGACAGCGTGTGCAGAAAATTGGATACATGTCCAATACGGGAATTCTAATTTATTATGAGTTTTCAATAATTTTATTGAATTTGGTAACTAAATACAACTTTATATTTTCCATATTTTATATAGGGTAATTTAGGATTTAAGAATTTTTTTTAATTATTGTATCTAACATTAATGAAGAACATGCTAGGATTCTCTCCTTTAAGGTTTTTGGGAGCCTATAAATAGGTACTCATGTTAGGTAAAGACACATTATTTTTTTTGGGAAAAAAGGGAATAGAATATTTTTGGGAGAAAAAGGGAGAAAAATATAAAAGAAATTTATCTTTTGTAATTAGATAGTATAAATAATAAAAGAGAACATTAGCTTTAAGGTACTTCTTATTTTATTCTTGGCTTTGATCCATGTTTACTTGATCCGTTATAGTTTTGTTCTTTTGTGGTTTTTAAAAAACTTTACTGGAGGAGCGCAACCGAGGAAAAAGGAAAATACTTTCGAATATATTTTTTAAATGAAAACCAACTATTTTTAGTTCTTATCCATCTTATTTTGTTCTTTTTTATTTTGTATATGTTTCTATGTTATTAACATTAATTATAATATATTCACACACACATATATATATATATACTCACACACACACAATTTTTAAACATCTTATCTTTTCACATCAACTTTTATTTATATTTATTATTTTATTTATATTTATTATTAAAATATAAATATGTATTTTTATATTAGTATATTTATCAGGTATCATACCACATTACATATTATAAACATATTTTTATATATTTTATTTTTATTTACTTTCATTTACCTTTTATTTATTATCATTTATTTTTTTCCTTTTTTATCTTAATGTTTTATTAATTTCTTCATTTGTATATATACTATTTTAGTATTTTATTTTGATTTAATTTTAGTAAATATATTTTTTCTTATATTTAATGTCCATATCCTTTAAATTTACAATTTAAATTTATGATTTTAATTATTTATTTATCTCTTAATGTCTATTCACATTATATTATATACTTATTTTTATTTATTTATTCATCTATATTTACTTTCTATTATCCTTGTCATATGTATATTTACTACTTTATTAATTTTTAATAATTTTTGTATTTATACCTTTTTTGTATTTACTTTTCACATCTTTTTGGATCTACTATCTATATATTTTTAATTACATGCCTTTTCTATTTATTCATTTGATTTTAACTCTTTGTAAAAATAGTCTGTTGAAAACATTTTGATATTTCGATATAACAAATTAAGTTAAATGAATTTTAAGATTTTCCAAAAAGGTTTTCTAAGTATATTCGATATAATTATTCGAATATCAAAATATTACTCCAAATCTTTCAAATGTCATTTTTAATCCTTACTCAAGTGTAAAATTAAGTTTTAATCTTAAAATAATTTCAAAACGATTTTACAAAATACTTCGAACCATCTCAAAGCCAAAAATTCCAGATTGCTCAGAGGGAACCGATTCCCCCCAAGGGAGTACCGATTCCCCCTGAATGGTTTGGCTCCGAGAATTCTAGTATGCACGGAGGGAACCGATTCCCCCCCCCCAAGGGGTACCGATTCCTCCCTGTGTAACGGTCGAAATATTTGAATTTTACACTTAGGGAACCGATTCCCCTTAAGAGGTACCGATTCCCCCCACGCTCCAAATTGTTTTATTAATTATTTTCACACTAAAATGACTATATTAGCTTCATTAATGATCCCCAACGTTCAGAAGTGATTCAAGGTGTATTTAAGCAAGCTTAGAAGTCATTGATCAATAACAAGAAACATCAAGCAACTAGAATCAAGAGAGAATCAAAGAGAAAGCATCAAACCTCAAGTTTGAGCATTTCAAGCCTATTTTTCATTCAATATTCATTTTTTTTTTCAAGAACACTTATTGTGCTCAATTGTATTCATTCTTGAGTGTTCTTTTCTTTGTTCTAGAATTGTGCAAACAATCTACCTTGTGAGGATTTCCTTGTAAGTTTGCAAATTTGTATTGTTCTCTTTGGGAGAGAGTGTTCTCAAGAATTTGGGGTATAATTCTTGAGGGTTTGTAAGGTTACTCTTTGTCCTCAAAAGAAAGACAAATTAGTGAATTTGTGGAAAATCCTTAGTGTGGATTGCTAAGGTAGTGGACGTAGACTTTGGTTGAGAAAGTCGAACCACTCTAAATCGCTGTGCAATTTCTTTTAATTTTCTGCAAAAACTTCCACCAATATTGTTATTGCCAATTCACCCCCCTCTTGGCCAATTCCATCAATCGGTTAACTCAACAATTGGTATCAGAGCCTAACTCATTTGAAGGTTTAATTGCCTCTTGAGTCGATTCAGGAAGAGTTACATCGATAATCAAAGTCATCAATGGCCTCTACTTCAAACTTCGACTCCGGTCTCGATTCGATGCCCGTCAAAAAGTCTCCTTTCTTCAATGGGGCTAATTATGCCTATTGAAAAAATAGGATGATGTACTTCATTCAAGCAAGTGACATGGGAGCATGAAATGTCGTAGAAGAATGATACTTCAAGCCTCTCACTCATCTAAGATTATGGAGTGAAGGAGAGACAAAAATGTTCCAGCTCAACTCCAAAGCCATCCATATCATATTTTGTGCTCTTGGACCAGATGAATACGGAAGAGTTTCATCTTGTACAACCGCCAAAGAAATATGGGACAAACTTCAAGTCACTCATGAAGGTACCGATGATGTAAAGAAATCTAAAATTAGTATTCTAACGCATAGCTATGAAAATTTCAGGATGAAACTAAATGAATATATCAAAGCTATGACAGATAGATTCTCAACGATTGTCAATGGTCTCATCATATGGAGAGATCATTTCAAATAAAAAGCTTGTGAGGAAGTTAGTCTACTCCCTCCCAAAATCGTGGCAATCAAAGAAGACGAAAATCATCGAGTCTAAGGATCTAACATCCTTAACTCTTGAAGAGCTAATCGGTTCACTCCTCACTCATGAAATAATGCTTGAAGATGAGGTGGACCTTGATAAGATTGAAGAGTCACCAAAGGAGAAGGAGAAGAAGAAAAATATTGGAGTTGCTCTCAAATCCACAAAAAAATGAGAGTGATTCGGATGAAGATGACGATGACGAGGAAATGGCATTGTTTGCCAAATGGTTCAGAAAAATGATGAGACCTTACCGAGGAAGAAAATTCAAACGAAATGAAGGCCTCAAAAATGAACCAAAAGAGAAGGACACGATCATTTGCTATTAATGCAAAAAGTCGGGGCATGTCAAATATGATTGCCCACAACTAAAGAGAAAGGGTCAATCAAAAAATAAGCACAAGGCAAATATGGCTACATGGAGCAATGAAGAAGGTTCCAATGAAGAGGAACAAGAAGTAGAAAAATTGTGCTTGATGGCATTCAGGGAAGATTCTAAGGTAACCTCTAACTCATCTGCTTTTGATGATTTATCCTATGATGAGTTATTAGAGAAATATAATGGGTTGGCTACGGATTATGAGAAATTATTTTTAAAATATAAAAATGATGTTTCAAAATTGAAAAATGAAAATAAATTCATATCCAAAACCAACAACGATCTAGAAAGTAAAATCAAAGATTTGCAAATCAAACTAGAAGAGTTTGAAAAGAAAATTTTGGATTTGCAAAATTTACTTTCAAAGGTCAATGATGATCATCAAAAAAAAAATGATGATCTTAAAACTTCTTTTGATAAAGTTAGAACAAAACGTTTTGAAAATTGAGAAAATTCAAAATCCAACTTTGTTAGAAAAAGTTTTAAAAACTATAATCATAGAGGTCCCCAAAGAACCACTAATGGAAAAATCGTTTGAAGTATATGGGTTCCTAAAGAGCTCATTACTACTAAAGATAAGGATATTATACACAAATGGATACCTAAGGGGACTAGGATTTTGGAAACTAATGAATATGGACCCAAAAGAATTTGGGTACCAAAAATTAGAAATTAATCTATGTTTGTAGGAAAAGGAGCATTGCTACAAGGCAAGGGAAACAAATCCAAATTCATGGTACCTTGATAGTGGATGCTCAAGACACATGACCAGAGAAAAAAACCGGTTCATTGAGCTTAACGCCAAAAATGGAGGAGAAGTGACTTTTGGTGATGATTCAAAAGGTCACATTGAAGGTATTGGTACTATTGGTAATACCTCTTCCATACAAATTAAGAATGTTTTATATGTGAATGGATTAAAGCATAATCTATTGAGTATTAGTCAATTTTGTGATAAGGGATTCAATGTCATGTTTGATATTAATGGTTGTAAAGTCATTGACATTGCATCTAATCGGATTATGCTTGTTGGTCATAGAATAGGAAACATATACATGGTGCAATTAGATTCTATTGATATGACTAATTTGTGCCTAGTTGCTAAGGAAGAACATGATAGTTGATTATGGCATAGGAGACTAGGACATGCTAGTATGAGTATTTTGCAACGGCTAATTCAAGGTGATTTAGTTCGAGGGTTGCCTAAGCTTAAATTTGATAATGATAAAATCTGTGATGCTTGTGCTAAAAGAAAACAAAAGCGAGTTTCTTTTAAATCCATTAATGACGTATCAACTAGTAGAGTATTACAATTGATCCATATAGATCTTTTTGGGCCAACTAGGACTACTAGCTTGGGTGGAAAACAATATGCATTTGTCTTGATTGATGACTATTCTAGATATACTTGGGTTCTATTCTTAATTACTAAAGATGAAGCATTAGAAAAATTCATCACATTTTCAAAAGTAATCCAAAACGATAAAGGTTACTCTATAACTAGTGTTAGGAGTGATCATGGCACTGAATTTGAAAATCTTGGATTTACTGAGTTTTGTAATTCTAATGGTATTAGTCACAATTTTTCAGCACCTAGAACCCCTCAACAAAATGGAGTTGTTGAGAGGAAAAATCGAACTTTAGAAGAAATGGCTAGAACCATGCTTTGTGAAAATAATTTGCTAAAATATTTTTGGGCGAAAGCCACAAATACCGCTTGTTATGTTGTAAATCGAGTAATGATTAGGCCAATTTTAAAGAAAACTCCATATGAAATTTTCAAAAATAAAAAGTCTAACATTAGTTATTTTCATCCTTTTGGATGTAAATGTTTTGTTTTGAACAACGATAAAGAAAACCTTGGCAAATTTGATGTTAAAAGTGATGAAGGAATTTTTCTGGGTTATTCCTTAAATTCTAAAGCTTATCGAGTATTTAATAAAAGAAATTTAGTTGTAGAAGAGTCTATACATGTTGTTTTCGATGATAATCCCCTTCCGAGGAAGTATTCTTGTGTTAACGATGATGTAGGGATTATAAATATAAATGACGTTATACATGACGTTGGAAAATCATTATCAAAGGAAGAAATGAAAGATGAGGAAACTCATGATCCCCTCGAGAATCAAACCATTGAAGAAATGGAAGTATCTTATCCAAGAGAGTACAACTATGTCAAGGATAGTGAGATTATAGGTGATCCATCCAAAGGGGTAACAACTCGATCTTGTCTTAGAAATATTTGTAATTATGTTGCATTTATTTCATGCATAGAGCCTAAGAATATTAAAGAAGCATTAAAAGATGAACATTGGATTATGGCTATGCAAGAAGAATTAAATCAATTTGAGAGAAGTAAAGTATGGACATTAGTTGAAAGGCCTAGTAATAAATCTACTGTAGGTACTAGATGGGTATTTAGGAATAAGCTTGATGAGAGTGGTAATATAGTGAGAAACAAGGCTATACTTGTTGCTCAAGGGTATACTCAAGAAGATGGCATAGACTATGATGAAACATATGCTCCCGTAGCTAGGATGAAAGCAATTAGAATGTTATTAGCATTTGCATGTTTTCATGAATTTAAATTATATCAAATGGATGTTAAAAGTGCATTTTTAAATGGTTTTATAAAGGAAGAAGTGTATGTGGAACAACCTCCAGGTTTTGAAGATTCAAAATTTCTGGATCATGTTCTTAAATCGACAAAAGCGCTTTATGGTTTAAAACAAGCTCCTAGAGCTTGGTATGAAAGATTGTCAATTTTTTTAATTGAAAAAGGTTTTTCAAAAGGGAAGGTTGACACTGCATTGTTTTTAAAGCACAAAGGTAAAGATTTATTAGTAGTTCAAATTTATGTTGATGATATAATATTTTGTTCTACTAATGATGTTCTTTGCCAAGAATTTTCTAAGCTAATGCAAAGTGAATTCGAAATGAGCATGATGAGGGAGCTCTCATTTTTCTTGGGACTCCAAATCAAGCATAGAAAAGATGGCATCTTCATCAATCAAGCTAAGTACGTCAAAGATATACTTAAGAAGTTTGGATTGGAAAATGGCAAACCTCATGACACTCCAATAAGCTCTTCAACAAAGCTTGACTTAGATGAAAGAGGGAAATGTGTAGATGTTAAATTATATAGGTCAATGATTGGATCTCTATTTTATCTAACTGCAAGTAGACCAGACATTATGTTTAGTGTTTGCTTATGTGCTAGATTTCAATCATGCCCTAAGGAATCACATTTACTAACTGTTAAGAGAATCTTTAGATACCTTAAGGACACTCCTAGTTTAGGACTTTGGTATCCTAGAGACTCTAGCTTTAGCTTGCATGCTTTTTCTGATGTGGATTATGGAGGATGAAAATTAGATAGGAAAAGTACCTCCGGTACTTGCCAATTCCTTGGAAATATGCTTATTTCTTGGTTTTCAAAGAAACAAAAGTGTGTTGCATTATCTACCACTGAAGTCGAATACATTTCAGCTGGTAGTTGTTTTGTACAAGTTTTATGGATGAAACAACTTTTTGATTATGGAATTGAAGTAGGTACCATTCCTATCAAGTGTAACAATACTAGTGCTATTTGTCTCACTAAAAATCCCATCCAACACTCTAGAACTAAGCACATCGAAATAAGACATCACTTCATTAGAGACCATGTCACTAAGGAAGATGTAATTCTAGAATTTGTTGATACTTTGCACCAATTAGCTGATATCTTTACAAAACCTTTAGATAAGGAAAGATTTTGGACACTTAGGAGAGAATTAGGTTTGACCAACCTATCTTCACTTAGTGTTTAAAATAATTTTAGCACTTTTAAGACTAAATGAAAAATGCTTAATTTTTTATTGCATTCATTGCTATTAGTTAGGGGGAGTTTATGATTCTTGATGAAAAATTAATTTTATGTTCAAATATCGTTTAAAGATTAATTTCATTATTTGAACATGATAAATTTTCAATATATGAGTTACCAATACCACTAGAGAAAATTAATTTAGCATTTTGTGTGTTTAAAATCGGATTTTAGCATTTTGGTGCAGAGGGAATCGATACCCCCTTGGTTTTGGCTCAAAACCTTTCTTTCTCTCATTGCCGCCGTTCTTCCCCTCTACTCTCTCAAATCTCCATTTTTGCCTCAAATCAACGATTTTAATCAGAATTCACTTCAAATATCATCTTCTAAACTTGCTAGCATCATTAAAATCGTGCAAACAATATCAAAATCCACTCAATCTCATCTTTCAAGGTAAATTTTTCTAAAACTCTCTATTTCATTGATTTTGAACATAGGACTAGTTTTAATTAATTCTAGATAGAAATAGTGATCGGGTATTGATTGTTTAGTGATTAGAAACTAGATATTACAACTAATTTCATCAAAAACAAAAGAATTTTCCAAAAAAAAATTAGAAATTTTTGAAATAAAAAATATTGTTTTTCAAATTATTGTGTTTAAATTGAATTATGTTGTTGTTATGAAAACTATACATATATTGTTTCTCAAAACCATATTTTTCAGTTTTCAAAAACTTTGCCCATTAGGATTGATTTAGAGAACCTTGAAATATTGAGGACTCAATTGAGTTTTGGGATTGATTGAATTGCATACATGTGTTTTCTAAATTGCAGGTTATCCATCTATTCTGATTTCCTAAACAATGTCCAATCCTAAACGTGCTAGGTCATCTTCTAGTCGCTCAAGCCGTCAATCCAACCCTCCTCCAAATCCTCTTCCTATTCCTGAAAATCCAATTCCTAATCCTAATCCCATTGATCCTAATTTGTCTATTCAAAACTCGTGCTTCAATCATCCTGGTCCTAGAAATAATCGTTTTTGGTATTATCAATATTTCAACACTTACAAAATTAGAGAAGAACGTATCCCTTCTCGTCAAGCTATGTTAGATATTAATTTTAAATATCTTCCTCTTTTACAAGAGTGGAAATTTGACAAACTCTT
Organism: Hibiscus syriacus; assembly: GCF_006381635.1. Classification (NCBI taxonomy): domain Eukaryota; kingdom Viridiplantae; phylum Streptophyta; class Magnoliopsida; order Malvales; family Malvaceae; genus Hibiscus; species Hibiscus syriacus. Next base: position 7,689,362 of record NW_024063194.1, read on the forward strand.
TGAACTTGAACCCATTGTCTACCATCAACTTGTTCGTATCTTCTATTCAAATTCCATTTGTGTTAAAAACCAAACTGAAACCGAAACCATAGGAGTTCGTTCCTACCTCCTAGAACAATTCTTATATATTGACTCGACTTACATAGCCAATGCATTCGGATTAGATAATGATGGTTTTTCAAATGAAAAACAAATTTTAGGTTCTCGTTATAAAAGAAGAGATAGTGCGAGTGTCTTAGACCTTCATGAACGTTTTCTTCATCTAATGATTTCTTGGTGGTTTCGACCATCCAGAGGTCGTTATTCTACTCTTAGAGCCTTGGATCTTTGGTGGTTACATTGTTTCGAAAACAGTATTAAAATAAACCTACCTCAGATCATTTTTGCTAAAATTGTTGAAACCGTAAATCTTATTCCTAACAAGAAACTATGTTCATCTCTAGTTTACGATTGCATTTTGAGTAATCTATTTTCTAAAGCCGGGCTTAGAGTAGGTCTAGATGCCTCCTTTCCTCTAAAGAAACAAATTAATCTTCTTTGTTTAACGAGAGCGGCATGGATAAGGATAAGGAAACCGGTGAATAGGTTCGATCGTTTGAAAATACTCCAGGAGCTAGTTCTTCACGAGCTCAACCAGAAGCTGACGACGATCCCGAGCTTTAACAATTAATGCGAGACATCGATAAAACCGAAGATGAGCCTGAACAGCCCGAGGAGCAGCACGATGAGAAAGCACAACAAACGCATCAAATGCCTCCATATTTTCAATCTTTTATGGAGACATTCGATTTCCGATATGCTACCATGGATTCGTTCTTTACTTCTATAGAGTGCCATTTATCCACAATAGGAGCTCAAAAAATAGAAATTCTCTGAGAGATGTGTACAAACAACGCTTAGATGAATGAACGTATTGATGCACTCTCACACGAGAGGGTCGCTATACGAGCTCGTTTTCCTCCTCCCAATCCGGATGTTTAATTCTGTGTTTAGCTTTAGAACTTTGAACTAAAAGATTATTGTTTCAACATTTTGAATATTTTGGATTGTTTGATTTTGTGGATTGTTAGACTTTGGATTTGTTTGGATGTTTGAACTTATATATTTTGTGGTTAAATTTATTCATTATTGCATCATTTACATCATTTTAGCAATATGACCAATTTTGTCATATCACAATAATTATGAATATTGATTATGGAACTAATGGCTAACATTTCTCTTGATTGTGATCTTAGCAGCTTAAACTATATATATTCAATTGGCTATATGATTTAAAAACCTTGTTTAAAATCTTTTACAAGTCTTTTTGATTTAACAAAAAGGGGAGAAGTGTTAAGTGTTTTAAAGGGGAGAAGTGTTAAAGAAATGGGGAGTAATTTTTCAAAAACGTCGTTTTTGATTTCAAAATCTTAAAATTACTAAAATGTTTTGTTATATCAAAAAGGGGGAGATTTGAAAACATTTTGATATTTCGATATAACAAATTAAGTTAAATGAATTTTAAGATTTTCCAAAAAGGTTTTCTAAGTATATTCGATATAATTATTCGAATATCAAAATATTACTCCAAATCTTTCAAATGTAATTTTTAATCCTTACTCAAGTGTAAAATTAAGTTTTAATCTTAAAATAATTTCAAAACGATTTTACAAAATATTTTGAACCATCTCCAAGCCAAAAATTCCATATTGCTCAGAGGGAACCGATTCCCCCTAAATGGTTTAGCTCCGAGAATTCCAGTATGCTCGGAGGGAACCGATTCCCCCCCCCAAGGGGGTACCGATTCCCCCCTGTGTAACGGTCAAAATATTTGAATTTTACACTTAGGGAACCGATTCCCCTTAAGGGGTACCGATTCCCCCCACGCTCCAAACTGTTTTATTAATTGATTTCACACTAAAATGGCTATATTATCTTCATTAATGATCCCCAACGTTCAGAAGTGATTCAAGGTGTATTTAAGCAAGCTTAGAAGCCATTGATCAATAACAAGAAACATCAAGCAACTAGAATCAAGAGAGAATCAAAGAGAAAGCATCAAACCTCAAGTTTGAGCATTTCAAGCCTATTTTTCATTCAATATTCATTTTGCTTTCAAGAACACTTATTGTGCTCAATTGTATTCATTCTTGAGTGTTCTTTTCTTTGTTCTAGAATTGTGCAAACAATCTACATTGTTAGGATTTCCTTGTAAGTTTGCAAATTTGTATTGTTCTCTTTGGGAGAGAGTGTTCTCAAGAATTTGGGGTATAATTCTTGAGGGTTTGTAAGGTTACTCTTTGTCCTCAAAAGAAAGACAAATTAGTGAATTTGTGGAAAATCCTTAGTGTGGATAGCTAAGGTAGTGGACGTAGACTTTGGTTGAGAAAGTCAAACCACTCTAAATCGTTGTGCAATTTCTTTCAATTTTCTGCAAAAGCTTCCACCAAAATTTTTATTACCAATTCACCCCCCTCTTGGTCAATTCCGTCAATCGATTAACTCAACATAGTCTTACCATTTTAGTTAAATTGATTCTTTGATTTTGTAATTAATAATATATGAAGCATGCTGCTTGATTGCATGACATCTTTATTTATTCTGATAAGCATGATATCCTCATTGAAAAGCGTCGCTTACTCGTCAAAAATAATAAATAAATCCTCTTCAAACATAAATAGTGTACTATAAAAAAGGGTCGATCCACATGGAACATATGGAATTTCAGCTCAAATGAATTTGAATTCAGATGCAGAAGCAAAAATTATGCAAATAAAAATAAAGGGTGTAGGTGTGATTTAGAAGATGAAAAATAAGATAGCAACTAAGAGAAATTAATTAAAAGGAACGCAGTAAATCAAAAGATAAATAAAATAAAATTTATAAATCACAAATAAATAAATCAACTCGAGCTTGCTTGATTCAATTCCTCTAATCATCGAAATGGATTTTTGCTCTGGGATTCATGTAACTGATATTCCCATGTCTATCTTTTCAAAGGCGATTCTTGAGTGGATTAACCACATCTATTGTCGTTAAAACAATCAGAATTAAACTGGAAAGGCCAGACTTGGATCTTTTGTCTCGTCGAGAATCGAAATGATCTCATCTTTCCTTATCGGACTATTGTTTAAAGTGTTCACAAGAATTTGAATTGCCACAAGTCGATCCTTCCTCCCAACTATATAATTAAATGATATCCAAACCAACGAGCTCCTTTTGATTTGAAAAACGTTTAAAATTTTTGTAAGGCCGATTGTCAAACTATTTAACTAGAAAGACTAAAATGTATCTCGAAGGGATTTTAGCGAGGTTCAATTCTCACGAATGAAATTGATTTGTACTAGTTCTTGGCTTAGAAAAAATTAGCTAAGCATGATATGGGTTATGATAATTAAAATAATTTTCAAAATAAAAATGTTTTGAAAATAAAGAAAGTAAGAAAAAGAAACTTCGATTGACAAATAAAAATGCAAAAACAAAGTAATTCATAGATTGTTTCAGTCTTACCCATGCAAGGGTATTTATAGGCTTGTGATTTCCTAAAAATAACAAAGATAATTCAAAATAAAAATACCAAATAATCCTAAGTGATAATTTCAATTCAAATGTTTTAAAATCAATTCAAAGAAATTGAAAATCCTAAAATATCTCTCCAGAATTGTGCTCACTGAATTTGCTTCCTGAATCTTCCAGCACCTTCCAGAGATTTCCACGTCAACTCAGCATCGTGCCCAGTGTCATGCCCATGCCTCTAACCACGAGAAGTAAAATAAAAAAAAAGTTGAATAATACATCCTTTTGCTGCCAATTCCAGTAAGCTAATCAATGCATAGAAAATAAACAAAAACAACACAATTTAGTAGTGAAAATTTCTTAAAGCATGGGAATTATCAAATAAAAAGTGTCAATCTAAAGCACTCATCAAATTCCCCCCATTTGTCTCATACTTTCCCTCAAGTATGCTTATATCAAACTAGATAAGAATTGTAATTTACTTCCTCTAATATGTTTCATAGTTAAGCAAATCATAGAAATCAAGCTCACAATAATCACATGAATTTAACATCAATCAAACGAATGGGCATAAGTAGGAATAAATCAAATAACAATTCAATCATCCATTAATAAAAAATTCAGTCCAACTTAATTTCTCACCAAGATCCACTCAAATCACTCAAATGTGTTTCGGGTGCCAAGTTGCGCTCAATATCTTTAGAAGTAATAGGATGCAAGATCATTACGACTTTAGAAGGGATGTAATGGGGTTAGGTAAAGGTAGGAAAAAGACCAAAAATGAAGGCTTAAAAAAACAAGACAAAGAATTTCCAACAATATTACTAAGTCCACGATCGAAACAAAATGAATGAAACAAAAGAAAAAATGTACAAACAAAATTAAATAAACCATACTTTTTTCTCTCTTTCGATTTTTATGTTTTTTTTTCATTTTCATTTACTGTTTTTCCTTTTTCGAACTATTTTTTGCAAGCTACTATTTTTTTCTTTTTACGGAACAAAGGTGCAAATAGGCTTCAATTATTTGTCTTCTCAATTGTGAAAAGGAGGGTGAAAAATAAAGAGCCTTGGTTTCAATGTTAAGGTGAAATCAAAGAAAGGAAAATTGGCTCAAGTGGGTTAAGTAATGGAGAAGAAAAGGGAAGGTTTTTTCTTGGGAAAAACGTGGGGTAAAACCTAATGCCTAAGTCATATCAAACAACCTATTTCATGTTTAGTCTCAAAATGCATCATGCCACAAGTTCTAGATTTCCAAAATTCAATTTGACACACTCAAGAAAGAAAAAGAAGATAAAAGTGAAGATAAACATGCTTAAGGCTCAAAATCTCACAAAGTATTTTAATTAATCAAGCTAGGCAAAAAAATTCAACTAACAAGATAAATAAATGTCACAAATTTCATCAATTATCATCCTACTCATACAATTCAACTATCAAGGATGTAAAAATTCAAGGCAATTTTATGAGCTCAAATGACCACAATCATGCTTGAAATAGTAGACGGAAAAGGAAGTTCAATCAAATAACCAACCAATCTAATCGAAGATTAAATCAAGAAAATAAAAGACAAGTAAAAGAAAGAATTCGATGCAACCTTTACCCTCCCCTCACTTAATTGTATTGTTCCTATATAGAATAAATCAAAAGTAAAACATAAAGAGAAAGGTAAAGGAAAACTCCCCATGATCAATGGCGATGATAGCGAAAGAGGATGTTCGAGAGATGTTGGAAATTCACCCAAGGTCGATGCATGAGATGGAGTGGACTACCCGATGTGATAGTGAGAATCAAAAACGTGGTCGGGCTGCCCATGAGAAAGCATGGTCGTGAAGTCCTCTGTAAAACCGAATAAAGAGTGGTATATTAGCAAGGGACGAATAAAAATGGGACTAGAATTTACCTCAGGATTATTTTCATCCTCGGTGGAGTGCATCAAGAATGAGGGAATGGATGAATGCCTCAGGCTAGAAGAAGAGTGGTGTGGTAGAGAGGAAAATGATGAAGCCAGTGTCGGAATATAATGAAAAGATGGAGAAGATGACCGTGGTGGTAACGGACGGTGGCCATGATTTGTTCCGACAGTGTCGGGATGTTGCGATCAACTGTTGCTTGAAGAAGAAGATGCATGGGTCAGTTCAGTCACCACCTTAGGAAGCATACGGGCTTGCTTTCGTCGTCTACCATGATGAGGAGGAGGTAATGGAGTTGACTCGGGGTTACTTGGCACTTTCACAAAGGCCTTATCCACCGAGTACATAACGGATTGCCATCGTTACCTTGAGTTTGTGTTCAAACATCATTGATAGTCGGGCGATGGTGCAGCAGTGATAAAGGCAAATACCAAGGTTGTGGCACACGTTTTAGATGGTGAAGGTTTTTGGCTATGGAGGAAGGGATTAAAGAAGAAAGAAAATAAAGAAGGAAGGATAAAATAAGGAAGGTCACGTGTAGGGAAAAATAGGGTTCTTGTATGGTTTAAAAATTAAAATAACGGATTCAGAATTGGGGATTTAGATCGCCGGTTAAAGATTTGGAATGAAGGGGTAAGGAATTAAAAATTAGGTGACAAAAATAATTGGGAAAGTCTAACGTGCGTCGCGCTCCAAATTGACCGCTAACGTCCGTTGTTTTTAATGAAACAGTGTACCTTGTTACTGAGTGGAAACAATTTTTCCTGTTGCCCGATGGATGCTAAAAAATTGGCTTTCCTCAGTTGAATTACTTGCCTTCAACTCCGTTTTAAATCCAATAAAATGCATTGGTACCTAAAAATTAAAACAAAAAATGTAAGTGAAACAACAAATAAAACTAAAGAACAAAGTTTAAATTTTAAGAAAATTAAAGAAACAAATTAAACAATGGGTTGCCTCCCATAGAGTACTTTTGCTTAACGTCGTTAGCTCGAGAACCTGATTCGTACTATAGATTCTGAGATTAATGCTTCCACCACTTCCTATGCCTTTACAAATGAAGAAATTTTGTATAAAAATTTCTACGATCAATAAGCTCCTTTAATTTTTACTTGTAGCTTCGAACAATCTCACAAGCATTTCTCCATGTCTTATTTTGGAAGATTTTCTAAACGATGGCTGACAATACATTAGTTTTGCCTAAATATTAGTTCTTGAAATGTCCCGTTAATTGTTCTGACTCAACTTTTGGTTCTTGCAAAATGGAAGAAAAAATTATAGTTATAAAAGAAACCAATTGTGAGTCAAAATTAATAGATTTTTTTCATCAAACTCTCTCATCTCTTTGTCGTAGTCATTTGATTTCCTGCAAAAATCATTAGACATGTTAGTCTAAAAATTCAGCATCTACCGGATCAATTATATCAAAGAAAATTAAGCTTACCACCGTATCCAGATACTTCATGGCCTTGTATACATAAAATGTAACGACTTCTCCGTCTAACTCCATGGTTAAGATGCCACTGCGGAAATCAATTTTGGTGTGCATCGTGGATAACAAAGGTCGCCCAAGTAGGATCTTAGAACTAGCATTACTGCCATCATTTTCCATATCGATTATGTAAAAATCATCATGGAAAATAAGATCATTAACCTTCACTAGGATGTTTTCTAAAACTCCTTCAAGGTAGATTATTGACCGATCAGCTAGATGGACTATGACCTTCGTTTCCTTCAATAGTTCGGTTGATATCTTGTTGTAGATGGATAACGACATCACATTAATGGATGCGCCTAAGTCACACATAGCCCTCTTATTCCAACATTTCTGATTTCCTTGGTATGGTGAACATGCCTTTATCTTTATATTTTGGTAGGAGGCATTTTTGAAAGATAGCCGAGACTTTCTCGCCAAGATTCACTTTTTCATTCCCGGTTAATCGTCTCCAATTTGTGCACAATTCTTTTAAGAACTTCGCGTACTTAGGCACTTTTTGAATCACGTAAAGAAACGGAATATTGATCTCCACTTTCTTAAATATGTCAAGAATCTCTTACCTCTTCTTTCTTATCACGTTGTGTAAGCCTACTAGGAAAAGAAGGTGGAGTTTCATAAGTAGAAGAAAAAGAAGAAGAGGGAATGGGTTTACCTGAAACGGGTAGAGGCAAAAATGCTTCTTGTTTTTTTATGATGTAACATCTTCCTTCTTGTTCGATTTTCTCTCGGATTCATTCATCGATTCAAGCGAGATGACGGTACCACTCCACAAAATGATTGTGTTTACGTTATCCCTTGGATTTGTTTTGGTTTAAGAAGGCAATCAGCCTCGGGATTCTAGGTGCCCAACTGTTTGAGTTATTTGACTTATTGGTTTTTCAATCTCTTGAAAGCATATTTATGTTTAGATTTGAAATTTTTCTTGTGCTAAGGACAATTTCTCGACAATCATTTTAAGGAAAGATTTTTTTGGCGTTTGGATAAGAGAAGGTGGAGGTCTCGATTGATAAATAGGATTGGCTCCTTGGTTGTTTCCGTAACTCAAGTTTGGGTGGTCTCTCTATCCCAGGTTAAAAGTATTACCGTTAGTGTCATAACCCAATTTTTTTTTTGAAAATTAGAAATTAAATAAAATAAATAATTTTGTTAAAATTTGGGGACCAAAATGCAAGATTCTAGATTTTATAGGATTTTTAAGAAGTTACAGAAAAATCCAAGGATGTTAACCAGAATTTACCAATTTTTGTTACCCAGTGAAAAATAAAACCCTCGATCAGCAACCCTAAAAAAACCAAAATTAAAATCCCTAAACCCCTAATTTCCTTTTCTGAAGACCCCTCTTAGCAGTCACATTCCATCACCGTCCGACCATCCCAGCTCTAGCCACCACCACCATTAGACTCAACATCGAACAATGATCATAATGAGACCCCTAGCCCGTCGTGTATAACCGTCGTTCGCCGTGAAACTCACCAGGAGATTTCATCGAAAACCATCCATCGCAGAGTGTATCTTCACTGAGTTTGGCTGCGTTCGACATTATTTTGCCTCACCGCCACCTCCATTGTGTTCACCATCGCCAAAACCTGACCAGTTTTGTTCGGTGTTGACGCGCCAACGACGATCACCAGCATGGGTAAGTTACCAAATCAATTTTTGGTAATCGAACAATGATCATAATGAGACCCCTAGCCCGTCGTGTATCACCGTCGTTCGCCGTGAAACTCACCGGGAGATTTCATCGAAAACCATCCATCGCAGAGTGTATCTTCACTGATTTCAGTTGCGTCTGACATTGTTTTGCCTCACCGCCACCTCCACTGTGTTCACCATCGTCGTGTGCTCAAAACCCGACCAGTTTTGTTCGGTGTTGACGCGCCAACCATGATCACCAGCATGGGTAAGTTACCAAATAATTTTTTGGTAATTAGATTGGTTTATTGGTGTGATATTGGATTAGATTTAGATGTATTTGAGGCCATGATAGTGTTTTGAGTGATCGGTCAGTGAAAAGGGCCCTTGTCGCCGCCGCACGCGCCGCCACGCATCGGCAGTGCGCGTGGCGGTCTCTGGCCAGTCCAGAAAATTTTTTGGAACCGGTTCAGGCAGAACCAACCCGTATGCCCGACTCGTTGACTTTGGTCATAGTTGACCGTTGACTTTGGTCATAGTTGACCGTTGACCAGTTATACTATTGACTTTTGTCCATTGAATTTGACCGAAAAAGTCAAAATTTCCTAAAAGCCATATTTTAAGTTTTTCGACTTCCTGAGGCTGATTTTGAAGTCTGTTTTGCTAAATTCAAACTCGAAAGCCTTCAAATGACCTGTAAACCTGAAAAATGCAAATTTATGTATGTGATTTTATTTAATTAATTTAATCAAATGGTCAAGGACTAATTATTGATATCGTAAATTTAAGGTACTCAGGGATCTCCTTACCGTTCAAATGTTTGACCCAGTTCCTCCCAATCCGCTCGTTCACGAGAGGCTGTGAATACCTGTATAGTTTTGTAACCCTATTAGATATTATCTTTAGAATATTATTTTGTATATGACCCTGTTCTGATATGTCTTATGAGCCCATTTAGTCGAAGATCCTAGTAAAGCTACTATTTGTTTGATCTTCCAGACTTATTCATTTTTGCGAGGTGTGTTCATTTTGTGCCAAATAACTGTTTTAAATATTTGTTTGAAATATCATGTGCACATGATTGTTTTCTCTAATTTGAAATAAAATGTTTGATCTGATTTGACTACTGTATAATTTATCTGATTTGAAGCTTGATTCCTGATTTAATGAAATTTAAAGCATGATTGCCTGACTTATGATCTCTGGTTACTATTTTACTGAATTGATGATCTGTCTGGACTCTGATTTAGTGATACTACTAGTTACTGTCTGCAAAATGTTTTCTTCGGGGTACTTTGGGATCTGGTATGAAGACTCTAGTAGGTTTAGTCACTGTTGTTAATTCCTTGTATAGGTTCAGCACCGTCTGGTAATTCCTTATGGACATAAGGTGACTCTTGGGTGGGCTTTTGGGCCTAATGGCCTAGTGGTAAGACCTTATGGACCCTAAGGTACTCCCTTAGGGTGGCTCATCTGTTGTGTGCATTGGTTATGTCCTTATGGGCCTGAGGGATCTCCCATCAGGGGGCACCTATACTTCGGTTAGGGTAAGACTTTATGGACCCAAGGTGCTCTCTTAGGTTGACACCTACGCCCTTCGGGCCTAGGGTAAGTCCTTATGGATACATTTATGGGGAAATGTATATGGTGTTCAGTTGGAGGGCGATTCTGAAGTTTTAAACCAAAAACCCTATAGATGTTTTCACAATTTGGAACTAAACTGATTTTGGGAACTTTACTGATGTTTCATGATTTTATTGATGAACTGATTTTGAAATCTAAAATATATGTTTTATTTTTGCACTGTTGGAACACATTGAGCCCCTAGCTCACTTTTTTCAAATTGTTTTACCCTTTAAGATATTCTCAGATAGGCACTCTGTATCAGGCACTTGGAGGATCGACACATTTAGTACAAATCTTTTTGTTGTAATGCTTCTATCTTCTGAACTGCTTTCAATTACGGTGACATGTTCCTTTATTTTGAACTACTTATCTTTTTATAATGTTTACTGCTTTTGCTACTGGTATTCTATTTACTGTGCTTTATATTTATTAAATGTTTATTTTATAATTACGATTTGAGTTTTTTATCGTTATTTATTATACTTTTATAATTTTCATTTGTAATATGATTTTAAATTAATGAATAACGTTTCAGAAAATGTTTTAAGAATTTTAAATGTAATTCACTAGACTTAGTCTAAACGCATAGGCAGGGTCTAGGTGGTTATAGTAAGGGTTATAAGGCCTTTGAGGAGGTCCCAGGAAGTTGTCAATGGCATTTACACGTGCGCCAGATTCTCTTTGCAATAAAGGACAATTGTCAATTGGATAATCTAGTAAGGTGCAAACTCCACAAACATTCGTGGCTCCAATTTTTCTTGTTAAAAGCTAAAGCACAATATTAGGTAATTTGTCTATCTTATTCTCTAATGAAATAGTACTTACTTCGTGAACCCATTGGCTGGGTTCATTAAAAGAACCGAATTGTTGTGAATTCCCGGCCATGGTAGAAATCAGAGTCCTCGCGGCTTCCAGGATCATGTTAACAAGAGCGCCACCACTAGTGGCATCCACCATTTTTCTATCAATTGGAAGCATGTCTTCATAAAGATATTGTAGGAGAGTCCACTCGGAAAGGCCATGTTATGGACAAATGGCACATAACATTTTAAATATCTCCCAGTAATTGTAGAGAGTTTCGTCATTTCTTTGTTGGATTCGCAAAATGCTTCGCCTAAGCTCCCTTGCCTTTGCCGCAAAGAAAAGCTGTCAAGAAAACACGAGATAGTTCAGCCCAAGTAGTAATCCAATTAGACAGAGGATAAAATAACTACTCCTTAGTCGAAACGACTAAGGAAAAAAGAAACACTCATAATTTGATTGGATCCTCGGAAACTCCCTAAGGCATCATACTACTACAAACCATATAAAATTCGACTAGATATTTATGTGGGCTCTCGCTGGGATGACTATTATAGGTATGAAGGAGATGGATCAATCTTGTATTTAATTGAAATGGGGTCTCGCTATTAGGAAAGATAATATAAAGAGGTTATTGCACAATGGGGGCCGCGGCTAACTCTCTAATCGTTTGATTCGCCATTCGTGTTAGCTTGGGTGTCAGATTTTAGTTAGGTACAGTGGGATTGGCATCTGGAGTAGATTCTTTGTAAGATTGTGATCGAGATGTCATTTTGAATGTAGATTCCATGTCTGATCTTTGCTTTTTTTCCATTGTTGTTTCTTCTTTCAAAGCGTTTGGCCATGAGTTCTATAAGATCTCACTTCAATCTCTGGGTCAAATTTTGTAAGACCTCTCGGATTGCTCCTACTTATAAAATAAAAAATATTTGATCAATAATTTGCCAAAAATTATTTTCCCTACTACGACGCCAATTTTGACAAGCTTCGTTTACTCATCAAAAATAATAAATAAATCATATTCAAACATAAATAGTGTAGTATAGAAAGAGGATCGATCCACATGGAAAAATAATAACAAATCAACTCAAATGAATTTAAATTCAGATCCATAAGCATAAATTAAGCAAATAAAAATAAAGACGGGTAGGTGCGATTTAGAATAAAAAAATGAAAACAACTAATAGAAAATAATTAAAAGGAAAACAGTAAATTGGAAGAGAAATAAAATAAAATTTAGAAATCACAAGTATATAAATCGCCTTGAGCTAGCTTGATTCAATCCCTCCGATCATCGAAGTTGATTTTGCTCCGGGATTCATGTCGATTACAGTCTACAAGGACCAACCCATTATAACTTGTCATTCTCTCATGTAACTGATCTTCCCAAGTCTATCTTTTGAAAGACGATTATTAAGTTGATTAACCACATCTATTGTCATTAAAACAATCAAAATTAAACTAGAAAGGCCTGACTTGAATATAATATCTCGTCGAGAATCGAAATCAATCTCGTCTTTCCATAGCGGACCGCCACGAAGAGTGTTCACTGGAATTCAAATTGCCATAGGCCAATCCTTCATCCCAACTGTATAATTAAACGATATCCAGACCAACGAGCTCTTTTTTATTTGAAAAACGTTTAAAATTGTAGTAAGGCTAATTGCCAAACTATTTAACCAAAAAGACAAAAATGTTTCCCAAAGGGAATTAGAGATGTTCAATTCTCACGCATGGAATCGATTTGTACTAACTCTCGACTTAGCTATCACACTTAGCATAGTTTGCAAAATAAGAATGATTTGAAAATAAAAAAATAAAGAAAGTAAGAAAAAAAAACTTTGATTGAAAAAATAAAAATGCAAAAAGAAAGTAATTCATAGGTTGTTTCAGCTTTACCCATTCAAGGGTATTTATAGGCTTGTGATTTCCTAAAATAACAAAGATAATTCAAAAAAATATAAATAATCCGAAGTGATAATTTCAATTAAAATGTTTTAAAATCAATTCAAAGAAATTGAAAATCGTAAAATTTATCTCCAGAACCATGCTCAGTGAACTTGCTTCCAGAATCTTGCAGTACCTTCCAGATATTGCCATTTCAACTCCGTGTCATGCCCATGCCTCCATCCATGACCAGTAAAATAAAAAAGGTGTAGAATGCATCCTTTTGCTGCCAATTTCATTAAGCTAATCACTGCACAAAAAATAAACAAAAACATCCCAATTTAGTATTGAAAAATTCTTAAAGCATGAGAATTATCAAATAAAAAATGTCAATCTCAAGCACTCTGCATCACTAAACATTTTTAATAATAAATTAAAAGGCAATGCACGCTTAATTTAAATTATCAAAGGGAGTCTAGGTAGTTTAATTCGATAATTTAAAGTGAATGTATATCCTCTAGTGGAACCATAAAAAATATGATAACTTTTAAAATTAATCAGAAGAGTGGAAAGGAAAATGTTCCCACATTTAGATTTATCGAAAGTGAGCCATTTAACCTTATTTGGAGGTTTAACTTGGATACTTATAAATATTTGAACATCCCCTATTTATCTTAAATGTGTGGTAATTTCCATTAATAAGATTTTTGTTTTTGGCATAACATTAGGTAAATGAATTAATATGTTTTGTTTCCTTCCGAATAAGGGAAATCACAACTCTACCTTATATTAGGTGGTGTTTCCATTTCGTTTGAAACATTGAAATGTTAACAATTTAACTTTAATTTTGTTTGGAAAGGAACTTAGTGATTCATCGCTTTAATTGGAAATGAGAGGGATGTCACTCTACCTTATATTAGGTGGTTAACTTTCTCCAGTTAAATACACAAATGGTTAATTTTCACTCTAAAATTTTAATTTGTTAAATAACATTATATTTTTTTAACTAAATATGGATCATTGACTAAATTAAAATTTGAATTCGTAAATTTTATTTCAAAAAAAAATAATTATTCGACTAGGTATCGATTTTCGAGCGTTGTGGGGTATTAATCCTTCCCCACACGTAATCGACTCTCGAAACCATTTTTCTAAAAAAGTAGACCAAAATATTATTTTCATAATTTTTAAAATTAAATTTTTATAAATATCGCAAAATATTTTTGAGTGATACAATCACATCCTAAACAAAGATTTGTGGAGACTCCCTCGAACCGATTTTTTTATTTTAAAAGAAAATCCCAATTTTATTCAAAACGAACCCTAAAATTATTTTTGATTTTTTGAGACGTTACGAAAGCTTGGTGACTCCGCTAGAGACTACACGGAGTCAAGCTAATAGTCGATTAATTACTGTCTTCACAATGGAAATTATGGATTCAATTTAATTTTTGATCCTTTGGTTGTGCTTGTTTGTTTACATTCATTATAAAAACCTTAATAGCATACTTTTGATTGTTCATCTTTATGTATGTATTCATGATCTTTCAAATTATTAAGTTAATTGGATTGGTTATGTTCAAGAGTTATTTGAATGTTAGCAAAGGTTGGTAGATTTTTCCTCGCATACTTATTACATTTGCATAACATAAAACTAATATTGGGGTTGTCCTTTTAAGTGGGGGTGAAAGAGAAGCCATCATAGGATTTTTTTCCTCGTGCAGGCCTAGCCATTAGCCTTTGGGATCCAAACCTTATTCCCTCGTGAGATATGTTTCTCCGTGTTAGGCGTAAGGAGGTGCATCCTCTCAAATTTAACTTTATCCATATGAGTCTGTGATAAGTTTAGGATCGAGGGTATGGTAAACCCAAGGGGCCACCAGTAAGAATAATCCGAGTACCTACAACCTTATAGCCGAAACCATGCATGTAGTAAACCTTAGAATCTACCCAAATTGAAACCGTGTCAAAACCATCGAAATTCCCGAATAGGTTTTACACAAAAGAGAAACCAACTTTAGTCCTTACTTATTCACTTTACTTTTACAATAAAAAGTATGTGAACTAGAAATCATGTAGTTAGGATTTATTTATGCTAACAGAACATGGGGATAAAAAGCATATATGTGTAGAATTTATCTTATTCATATTTGGGTAGATATCATGTTCTGGTACACATACTAATTTTTTTCTTTTGTTCATTTTTTTTTTCGTTTTTTGTCAATGCATTACATCATCATAACATATAGGTGTTGATCCGTGAGTGGGTTGTCAAATTGGAAGATTTTCATAAATGGAAAAGAGGACTCTGAATCAAGAAATTAAAATGTTATATACGATAACAGTCAGAAAAGAAGGATAGTTTGAGCTTATCTCTAATATATTTTAGTTTTTTTGTAATGAAACTTTTTGTCTGATATGACAAGCACCTTTTGGGATCATTGCCTTACACTTTTTTGATGCATTTTACATTTTGTTTCTGCACTTACATTTTTAGCTCATTTTTAACATGCATTCATTATAAAAATTAAGATTAACTATAAAAGAGTAATTTCGCTTTAAAAGAAAAAGCACTGGAAACACCACATTCATACAACACTCGCAAAAAGACCATGGATGAGAAATTGGCTAAGTTTGAGAAATATCTTGAAGAAAAGTTTGCAAAAGCTCAACAAGACTTACAACAAGAAAATTTTGAAGGCTCACGAAGACATGTTCAAGAAGTTTACTGACTTACTGGGAGAAAGGAACGAAGAACATGAAAAAGGGTTTATCATAAGTATAGAAGACCCCCTATATCCTCTAAGCTTTACCTCAAATCACACTAAGGCTAATGAGGAAACATCCACTCAAACAAGGAAGTTGTAGATCAATTTGACTCACACTAGTGTGAGTGTTCATGCTGCTATGAGCTCAAACTTTGACAAATATCAGTCTAAAAATGTTCTCAATTTTGACGATTAAGCTAATTCTAAGCTGCTAGAGGACAAAATAAAATAACTAGAGGATCAACTTATGGTCGTAAAAGGTGAAGAAAATCTTTATGGAGTTGACGCCAAAGAGTTCAGCTTGGTCTCAATTATAATCTTGCCCCCAAAATTCAAAGTTCCATACTTTAAAAAGTTTGACGGGAATAGTTTCCCTTCGACATATATCACCATGTTCTGCCAAAACATTATAGACTATGTAGGAAATGATCAGCTACTGATTCATTGCTTTCAAGAAAACATGACATGTTCGACCACCCACTAGTATAATAAATTTAGAAGCGTTCACATCAGGTCATGAAAAGATTTGGCTAAGTCTTTTCTTGAACAATATAAGCATGTGAAAAACATAAGACCTAATCAGATCATGCTCCAAAGCATTAAGAAAAAGTGAAATGAAAGCTTTAGACAATGTGCCCAAAGATAGAGAGACATAGCTTTGCAAGTTCATCCTCCATTAGATGAAGAAGAGACAACAATGCACTTTACGAGCACTCTAGAGGCCCTATTTATAGGACATATGTTAGGGAATAATTTTAGGATTTTTTCTAACGTAATCATTTTTGAGGAGATGATAGAGATAACCATCAAGAATGGAAAAATAGAAGGCAGTGAATCTGCTAGACGATCCATTGCAAAGAAGAAAGGTGATGAAATGAATAATGTCAGCATCTATATTTCAAGACAAGTTATTGACATCTATCGACCAAAGGTAGAAACAACATAAAAACATGTCAGGACTAGATTCAAGAGGGCCAAGGGTGGAAAGAGACAATGATCGAATTGATCCAACCCTTGTGACTTATAAAGAGTTGTTTCAAGAGTTCTATAATAGACATGTTGTGTCTCCATTTCATGTGGATGCTCTATAACCTCCTTACCCCAAATGGTATGATGCAAATGCTCAATGTGATTTCCATGTCGGTATTCCTGGACACACTATTGAAAATTACCTTGGATTCAATAGGGTGATTCAAATGCTTAGGGGGGAAACTTAATCAACTTCAATGATCCATAGCCAACTAATGTTACCCATAATCTCTTACCTAATCATGGATCAGTTCTATAATGGGGGAATGTGCTAAAATAAATAATACGGCTAAGATTCATCCACTCTGCCAAGTTTCGTGCTTAACAACTGGACTAGTGAATAGTTACATGTGGGTTTTAAGGTTTTTTAGAATACTACTCAATCATTCCCTATTCTCATACTCAGATGGTAGATGATATTTTATCTCATTATTGTTGACTTGATGGCTTTTCAGGTTTCTTTTAGATCCAATGGCGCTAGAAAACCAGGAGAAAATGGCTTTTACTTGTCTTATTGGGACCTTCGCTTATCATCGAATGGCCTTTGTGTTGGGACCGTCGACGCACCCCACAACGTAGCGGAAACAAAACTCGACGGTCTCACTAGTGATCCCAGTTCGTAAAACTGAAATCGGGAGGAAGGGATGCAAATACTTACAACGGGTTCCTTGAAAAAACAGCAAGGACAGCAACGAGAAGTGGTGATCACGAACTGTTCGAATTGAAAGCCTCCACGAAAACACATCTCGGCCTCTACTTAGTTCACCCGATTGAGAGCAAAGTTTTCTTTTTCCCAAAATATGTTTTGAGAAAATGGTTGAAGAGAGAAAACGGTTGCTAGACCTTGCCTCCTTTTAAATATATCAATTACCCTAATATTTTAGGGTTTTTAAAGTTATTTCAAATTAATAAATAAAATATTATTTAATTAATTCAAATTAAATATACATTAAAGACTTATAATCTAAATTACAATCTTGAATGTTTATTTAAAAACTTATTTAATTATTTCAAATTATATATATTAATTAAAAGAGTTGTAATCTAAATTACATTCTTTTAATGCTTACTTACTATATTCAGGATAATTAAAATCATATGTATATCAAATATACATATTTTAACTATAGATATATTTTAGTAACATACAACAAATTGTACATCTTTGCTTATTTCAATCCTAGGGTGTGACTCTGTAGGTTCTTGTAACGTTAGTAGTAATTATTAGAACAATTCTAATATTACATACAATGAGTGACTTCTAGCAATATATCATTGTTACTTAAGTTACAAGAAATTATGATTCAACATATCATCTTCGTAATTAATTGTTTTATATATTACATTCTTTTGTCCTTTATATCTAGAATATGCACAAGTCTTAGAATAGTCATACTTTTATAGCCCATCTATTGTTTCTTGATATATAGAGTGGACTAAATTAACGAATAATTTGTGATATCACATATCAACTTATTTGAGCATGGCCATGCATTTCTAGTCTCACTCAATCAAGTGGCCAGTGATATATTTCCTATTATGTAGGAAGGACAAATCCTATCTTAACCATATACACCCCACTACATATATCGAGATATATTTAATAACAGTCTTTATAGTGCAACTAGTTACGGAGCATGTTTAACTGTATCAAAACATACAATAATATATGTTGGGATGATATTGATCTCAAGTCTGAGGATCATACATATAGTCATCACCATGAGCAATGTTATGACTGTTACATAATAATCTAAGACATATGCTCATGATGGCTCAATCCAATACATTGTTCTCTAACAATATAATCATGTATCATTTTTGACATCTCTATTTCAATGACAATTCCTTGTCATCGATCAATAACATGTTAGTCTTAATCGTATTATTATTGTCCATGCCCATAATAATACTTGACTATGGATCTTTTAATAATGTTATTATATGGACTTTATTATCTTTCATTTTATGTTAAATACAGACATATAACTGAAAATAATATTGGCAATGCCTTTATTGAATAAAATCGGTAAATAAATGTATTTTTACAATCACCATATGATTGGTCTTTGGACATACTCTAACAATCTCCCACTAGCACTAAGACCAATCACTCATATATCTAATACTGAGTGACTTAGTGTGACGATCATGCCTTTGCTGTGTAAGAGGCTTCGTCAAGGGATCAGTAATGTTGTCATCCATATGTACTCTACATATTTCCACATCTCCTCGATCTATGATCTCTCGAATGAGATGAAAGAGCCTAAGAATATGTTTTGATCATTGATGAGATCTGGGTTCCTTTGCTTGTGCAATGGTTCCATTATTATCACACTAGAGTTCTACAACATCTGATATGCTGGGAACAACCCCTAATTCCAATATGAACTTCTTGATCCAAACAACCTCTTTTGTTGCTTTACTGGCTGCAATGTATTCAGCCTCTATTGTAGATCAGCTACTGTGTCTTGCTTCAAACTTTTCTAGCTCACAGCACCTCCATTAAGAAAAAACACAAAACCCAATTACAATCGTGAGTCATCTTTGTCAGTTTGGAAGCTGGCATCAGTATAACCTTTTACACTAAGCTCTTCCTCCCCTCCATAGACAAGAAACTTATCCTTAGTTCTTCTTAAGTACTTAAGAATATTTTTAACCGAAACCTAGTGATTTTCACCAGGCTTTGCTTGATACCAACTCGTCATGCTTAAAGCATATGATACATCTGATCGAGTACATATCATGGCATACATGATAGAACCGATAGCTGAAGCATATGTAATCTTATTCATCCGTTCTCTTTCTTATGGAGTTGAAGGACACATTTCCTTCGAAAGAGAAATGACATGTCTCATAGGCAAAAATCTTTTCTTGGATTCTTCCATACTGAACCTTTTCAGTACTTTGTGTATATATGTACTTTGACTCAGGCCTAGAAGTCATCTTGATCTCTCCATAGATCTTAACTCCTATGATATACGTTGTCTCACCCAAATCTTTCATAGAAAAACAACTACCTAACCAAGTCTTAACAGACTGTAAAGTAGGTATATCATTTCCTATGATGAGTATGTCGTCTACATATAAGATTAGGAAAGAAACAATGCTCCCACTAGCCTTCTTATAAACACAATGTTCATCTTCATTTCTGATAAAACCAAACTCTTTGATTTCATCATTGAAACAAAGATTCCAGCTTCGAGAAGCCTGCTTTAGTCCATAAATAGACCTTTTTAGCTTACAAACCTATCCAGCATTTTATGGAATGACAAAACCTTCTAGTTGTTTCATATACACATCCTCTTCAAGTTTTCCATTAAGGAAAGCGGTTTTGACGTCCATTTACCAGATTTCATAATCATGGAATGCAGCTATTGCAAGCAAGATCCAGATGGACTTAAACATAGCTACAAGGGAGAATGTTTCGTCAAAGTCTACACCATGAACTTTTCGAAAACCTTTAGCGACTAATCACCCCTTGTATGTTTGTACATTACCATCCATGTCGGCTTTCTTCTTGAAAACCCATTTACACCCTATAGCTTTGACCCCTTCAAGTGGTTCAACCAAAGTCCATACTTAGTTTATTGACATAGAATCCATCTCAAATCTCATTGATTCAAGCCATTTCTCATAGTCTAGGATAGACAATATCTCTTGATAAGTCCTAGGCTCATCTTGATCCATAAGAAGAACATTTTCATGTGCAGTAACGAGAAATCCAAATCTCTCAGGTGCACGACATTCTCTTATGGATCTATGTAGTGGTTGTGTTTCTAAATCTGTTAATTTTTCCTCAACAACTTGTGAAACATGATCAACTTCAAGTTCATTGATCTGTTGTTCTTGAGCTTCTCCAAGTTCAATATTTCTACCTTTCTCTTTCTTTGACAGAAATTCTCTTTCAGGAAAAACTCATGTTCGAGCAACAAACACTTTGTTCTCATTAGGGTTGAATAAATAGTATCCCTTAGTTTCTTTAGGATATCCAACAAATATACCTTTTCAAGATGAGAAAATAACCTCAGTGACCGAAAATGCCTTATAACATACGATTTTGACCAATTTTTTTTCGATTTGCCAAAATGACCAACAAAATCGCAATGCGATCTCTAAATCGCAACGCGATCTCCAGTATCACAAATCAGTTTCCAGATTCGCAACGCGATTTTAACTATCGTAACATGATAATACAAAATTGCAACGCGAATATGTAAATCGCAACGCGATTTTGACTATCGCAATGCGATAATATTCGTTGCGATTTTCCAAATTCGTCGCGATAGTCGAAGTTCGCGTTGCGATTTTCCAAAATCGCAACGGTTGGTGGTATTTCATTTGTTTCTTAAGAATTTTCTCTAAAAAGATAGTATCCGCGCGGACGTGTCGAAGACATGTATTACCACGACCACGACCACGACCTGACCCGAGACGGCGACGGCGGTGCACGAGAGTCCCCCTTGTTCTCTTCCACTCAACAAGGAAGTGGAAAATCCAAGCCTTAAATACCCATTCCCAATAGTGTTTCCAATACTATATGGGATTGAGCATTGCCAACACTTGGGAATCTTTTACACTATCGCAACACATTCTTTATTGTTTCAAACTAAGATCTTACAAATGGCTTGGGAATCTTTTACACTATCACAACACATTCTTTATTGTTTCAAACTAAGATCTTACAAATGGCTTGGGAATCTTTTACACTAAGAATCTATAACATTTTTGGGAGTTGATTACACAACATAATATCTTTTTAAAAGATAGTTGGAAGATACAGCTTTTTCATATAAAAAAAAATGTAAAAACACCTTGTAATTATAACATTTTTAAAGACGTATAATTTCAACATCTTCTCTAAAATATAGTAAAAAAAATCATATTTGGACAAATAGTCTTCGGCGACCGCTATTTTGATAAATTTTTTCCACCTTTCTAGTTGGTTGATTTTGTCGTTTTCTTTACATGCTTACTTGTATCATGTACCTTTTTTCCTATATATTTTATATAACATCACTCATGATTTTAGTACAGTGTTTATTGGGTTTTTGTAGTCTGGCCCCAGTTGGGTAGGTGCATTTTATTTTTGGAGTGTGGCTCCCATGTCAAAGGTCATGTTCCTATCGAACGCGCCATATAAATTCATAGTCTACACATGTTGTATTATGCTTGTATTATTCCAAATTTCCAATCAGCAATGTCACTTAAGCCATTTGAAACAATAAAGAATGTGTTGCGATAGTGAAAAAGATTCCCAAGTGTTGGCAATTCTCAATCCCACATAGTATTGGAAACACTATTGGGAATGGGTATTTAAGGCTTGGATTCCCACTTCCTTGTTGAGTGGAAGAGAACAAGGGGGACTCTCGCGCACCGCCACCGCTGCCGTCTCGTCTCGGGTCGTGGTCGTGGTCGTGGTCGTGGTAATAGGTGTCTTCGACACGTATGCGCGGATACTATCCTTTTAGAGAAAATTCTTAAGAAACAAATGCAATAGGAAAATCGCAACGGGAACTTCGACTATCGCAACAAATTTGGAAAATCGCAACGCGAACTTCGACTATCGCAACGAATTTGGACTAACGTAAATTTGGAACTGTGTTTCGATAATGGAGATCGCATTACGATTTTGGAAAATCGCAATGCGATAGTCAAAATCGCGTTGCGAATCTGAAAACTGATTTATGATACTGGAGATCGCGTTGCGATTTAGAGATCGCATTGCGATTTTGTTGGTCATTTTGGCAAATCGAAAAAAAGTTGGTCAAAATCGTATATTATAAGGCATTTTCGGTCACTGAGGTTATTTTCTCTTTCAAGATTTAGGTTCAAGCTTTGTAGACATCTGATGTTTTATATAAGCTTCACAACCACAAATCTTCATAAAAGGCATACTAGGACGCTTACTAGTCTATATCTCGTATGGTGTCCTTTGAACTAATTTAGATGGAACACGATTTAGTGTGAAAGTGGTTGTTTCAAGTGCATGCCCCCAAAAAGAAGTAGGAAGATCACTATGACTCATCATCGATTGAACCATGTCTAACAGTGTTTGATTCCTTCTTTCAGAAACTCTATTCCACTGTGGTGTACCAGGTGGTGTAAGTTGTGAGACAATCCCACATTCTTTAAGGTGTTCGTCAAACTCTATGCTTAAGTATTCTCCACCTCGATCTAATCGAAGTTCCTTAATACTCTTTCCTAGTTGATTTTGTACTTCATTTTTAAATTCCTTAAACTTTTCAAGGGCTTCAGATTTATGGCACATAAGATAAATATACACATACTGGCTGAAGTCATCGGTTAAAGTAATAAAGTAATGGAATACACCTCTAGCTTGTGTATTCATCAGTCCACATACATCACTATGTATTAACCCCCAATAAATCACTTGCTCGCTCACCTTTACTATTAAAAGGAGCTTTAGTCATTTTTCCAAACAAGCAAGATTCACATGCATCATATTGTTCGAAAATAAATGAATATAAGAATCCATCTTTATGGAGTTTTGATATGTGTTTCTCACTTATATGGCCTAAATGAAAATACCAAAGATATGTTTGTTTCGAGTCATTTGTTTTTTTATCTCTTAGTATTTATGTTATAAATGGTGTTTGCTTGATCCAAAATATAGAGACCATTAACCAATTATGACGGACCATAAAAAACACTATCGAGATAAAAAGAACAACAATTATTCTTAATAATAATCTCAAAACCAATCTTGTCCAAACAAGAAATAGAAATAATGTTCTTAGTCAACTAGGCACAAAATAACAATCCTCTAAATTTAAATCAAGTCCACTAGGAAAAGATAAAACATATGTCCCTATAGCTCTTGCAGCAACTCTTGCTCCATTTCCCACTCGTAGGTCTACGTCTCTTTTAGGCAGATTCCTTCTCTTTTACAGTCCCTGTACACAAGTACAAATATGAGAACCACAACCGGTATCTAATTCCCAAGAAGTAGATGTTGACAAATTAACATCAATAACATAAATACTTGAAACAAACGTTCCGTTTGCTTTTGCCTTCTTGATCTCTTCAAGGTAAACAAGGCAGTTTCTCTTCCAGTTCCAGACTTATCGCAATGGAAACATTTTCCTTCCTTGCTAACTCCCCCTTTGGGTTTCAATGCATTTTTCCCTTTTGGTTTGCTCTTACCATTGCCCTTAGACTTTGCCACTACCTTTTTCTTTCCCTTTCCTTTATCCTTGTGGACCATCAGAATGGGCTTAGGTCCAACCTTTTTCATGTTACTTTCAGCAGTTCATAACATGCCAAGTAACTGTGGCAAAGTCTTGTTAATTTCATTCATGTTGAAATTAAGGACAAATTGGCTAAAGCTATCTGGCAATAATTACAGGATAACATCGGCAGCCAATTTATATTTGAGAGAAAATCCCAACTTTTCCAACGTTTGGATGTAGCCCATCATCTTGATGACATGAGCTCCTACAAGTGTTCCCTTTTTCATTTTGCATTGAAATAGAGCTTTAGAGGTCTCATATCTCTCTTAATGTGCTTTCCCTTCATATATTTCTTTAAAATTTTGAATCATCTCATATGCAACCATGTCCTAATATTGCTTCTGAAGCTCAGGAGTCATGGTGGCAAGCATTAGACATTCAACATCTAACATATCATTCATATGTTTCTTGAATTTGTCTTTGTCAGCTCTTGAAGCATTAGTTGTCGGTTCATCAGGAACATGTTCCTCAATGACATATTTCTTCATTTCTTGTTTGAGAACAATTCTTAAATTATGAAAAAGTCAAGGAATTTTATGCCATTAAGTTTATCCTTCTCAAGGAGTGATCTTAGTAATAAAGTATTGTTTCCCATTAAATCTACAACAATGGAAATATCAAGGTAAGTAAATTTACTGAAATAAAATTTATAAATAGGACTTTATTTACAAATTACTCCCACTATTTTATTCAAAATTAAAAACCCTATATGTTTTAATTTCGAAAAAAATCAACAAAATTTTTTCTAGTGGGTGAGGATCCATAATACATCAATTTCCTAAATTAGCTTTGGTTATTCTTTTAGGATATTGATTATTTAGGTAAGTAACACTTTACTAGTTATATCTCATGTAACTCCTCATTTTGGTGAACAACTTTTGTTCAAGTCATCACATGACTTATCCAAATATTTAACCTCTAGGTTTTAATCCTATTAGAATAACCTAGCTAAGTTATTACCAATATCTCAACCGGTGAATATCACTTGCTTATTCTTCGCGTTTAACCAAGATAGATTTATGTGCCAATGCTTTGGCAAAGCCCACACAATATCAATCAAAGACTTAATGAGGGTAAATATTAAACGGTTAACTTAGATTATAAAAAGGAATTTGTGTAATTATCTCATCATTGTTTGTTTTAATATTAGGCCCTTATTGATCTCATCAATATCCATTCTTATTTTATCATTTGATGCATTGCATACATAACAAATTTAGAAATAAATCAGATGTAGTGGTTATAGCCCAAAACAATGACTAAGGTGGCCCATCCCTAGCCAATGGGAGAACCAAAAACCCTAAAGCCTAAGACTGCTCTCTAGGTATCTTCTCGCCATTATTCTTCTCCTTGTGAATCTTCATAGGTTTACAATTTTAAAAGAAACTCGTTTTACATACGAGGGAGTAAGATTAGAAGATAAATACAACAGAGATATAGAAAGACACAGCTCGCACACTGTATTTCAAATTAAACCATTGTAAATTGAACAAGGTCTATAACCATGCATGTCAAACACCGTGAAAAAAAAACATATCATATATATACACATTCTTACGCCTTTGTTAAAAAAATATTAATATGCGCCTTCAATTTGTACTGTTGATGAGGGGTCAAGGGGCGAAGCCCCTAGCGTGCATTAGTCGTACCGCGACGGCCGATGGGATTTTTTGAAAACAGTACTTTTGTTTCTATGGAAAAACTTCATGATTTGATAACACTTATCAACATAATCGTGCTTTTGACATTTTCAATCCCAAAGATTTTCTGCATCGGAACAACCATTGTTCCACTGCCAAACGCGATCTGCTATCGTACTCCCACGGATCATCAGGTCAACGATTGACATATGGATTTCGTAAAATCCTTGTATCAACAAATCGATTGAAATACAAATTAAAAAATTAACATATTAATCGTTGTGGTTATCGTTTCAAACAATGATATCATGAATATTTACCAAAAACGATAAAACTAGAACATACATCTCATATCGCATCAACCAAGAATTTAACCCGAATTCGGATCATACAAGTGGCTTTGATATCACTGTTGGGACCATATGCAGCAGAAACAAAACTCGACGAACTCACCAGCGATACAAGTACGTAAAACCGAAATTGGGACGAAGGGATGCGAATACTTACAGTGGGTTCGATGAAAAAATAGCAAGGACAGCAATGAGAAGTGGTGATCACCATCTGTTCGAATCGAAAGGCTCCACGAAAACATGTCTCGACCTCTACTTAGTTCACCCGATTGAGGGCAAAGTTTTCTTTTTCCCAAAATCTATTTTGAGAAAACGACTGAAGAGAGAAAACGGTTGCTAGACCTTGCCTCCTTTTAAATATATCAATTACCCTAACATCTTAGGGCCTGTAAAGTTATTTCGAATTAATAAATAAAATATTATTTAATTAATTCAAATTAAATATACATTAAAGACTTATAATCTAAATTACAATATTTAATGTTTATTTAAAAACTTATTTAATTATTCTGAATTATATATATCAATTAAAAGAGTTGTAATCTAAATTACATTCTTTTAATGCTTACTTACTATATTTGGGATAATTAAAATCATATGTATATCAAATATACATATCTACATAGCTTAGATTGAGATTGATTCTCGAGAACTTTAAAAGTGTCAAGTTCGTAATGATAAGAAAAATAGTAAATTTGTTTACTAGTGTGATTTTTGCAATAATTGCTATGAAGTTATTGCTACAACTTTGTCAAGTTTTCTTATTGAACGCCGTGGATATTTAGGCTTACATTTGAGATGAAAAATATTTCAACTGCTTGAGGATAATTTCTATGGATCTGGAAAAGTTATACATATTACCTTAAGAATGGATTAAGGAATTCTAAAGTAGAGATATTAAACTCGACTTGATAACAAGTGTTATTATGGCAGAAGACCTATGGTTCATGATTCAAGTGTTAGTGGGGCAGATAGTAAATGTCTGATAAAGATTCAGGAGCTTATGTTCCTGATGAATCTTATGGGATTATCATTTATGAGTTTTAGATCATTTTTTAGCATGAGTTGGTTGTCTTTGCATTAAGTTTAGGTTAATGGTCACAATAAGCATTTAATTTAGAAAGATGCAGAGAAATTATAAATTTTAGTGATTGATGAAAAAGTGAATTCATTATTAGCGTTATATTAGCATTGGTTGCGATTGAGTTAAGAGTATAAGGCTCAATGGCAAGAACTGCTAGAACGAGGATTCATTTAACTGAGTATTTTACCTAGGGGTGCATTGGTGTATTTCTGAAAAAGAAAGATTGATCTTCAATCGGGATATCACCAGTTAAAGATTAAAGAGGAAGGTATTCCAAAAACAACTTACAGATCACGGTATAGGCACTACGAGTTTGTAGTAATATCGTTTGGTTTGACAAATGCTCCGGCAACATTTATAGATTTGATGAACTGAGTATTTCAGCCTTAGTTGGATCCGTTTGTAGTGGTATTTATTGATGACATTCTGGTATACTTGAAAACAAAAATAGAGCATGATGTTCATCTCTATATTGTGCTCAAGATACTTAAGGATAAAAAGTTATATGCCAAGCTGTCAAAGTAAAAGTTTTGGCTGCAAAAAGTTGCTTGTCTTGGTCATGTGGTCACGGAAGAATGCATAAGAGTTTATCCTAAGAAAGTTCAAACAATTGTGGAGTAGAAACGTCCAAAGAATATTATAAATGTTCGAAGTTTCTTAGAACTTGCTGGTTATTATCGGAGGTTTGTGAAAATAAATTCAATTATTGCATCTCCGTTGACCAAGCTCTTGAGAAAGAATGTTTCATTTACTTGGATTGAGAAGTGTCAAGAGAGTTTTGAAGCTCTAAAGAAGATTTTGACGGAAGCACCAGTGATGATACAACCGAAATCTGGCAAAGAGTATGTGGTGTATAGTGATGCATCTCATAATAGTTTAGGCTATCTACTTATGCAAGAAGGTAAATCTGCAGCTTATGCTTCTCGGCAATTAAAGACACAAGAGAGAAATTATCCCACTCATGATCTTGAGTTAGCAGCGGTGGTTTTTACTCTGAAGATTTGGTGTCATTATTTGTATGGTGAGCGATGCCACATCTACACGAGTCATAAGAGTCTGAAGTACCTGTTGAATCAAAAATAGCTAAACTTGAGACAGATGAGATGGATAGAACTTTTAAAGGACTATGATTTGATCATTGATTATCAACCAAGGAAGGCAAATGTTGTTGTAGATGCACTTAGTCGAAATTTTTTTAGCTTTACGAGCTATGGATGCGTGACTAGTGTTGAAATAAAATGGCGCACTATTGGTTGAATTAAAGATAAATTCGATGCTTCTAGATTGGATAAAAGAGCTACAAAGGAAAGACGGGAGATTCTTGGAAACGTTTGCACTCGTGGAAAAAGGTGAGACTAAAGACTTTAAAGTCAAGTATAATGGATGTCTGCATTACCGTGGAAGAATCTGCATTCCACATGATAATGAGTTGAAGAAAGATATTCTTTCTGAGGCACATTTTAGTCCGCTGACTATGCATCCAGATGGGAGCAAGATGTATCAGGATGTAAAGAGTCGATTTTGGTGGCAGTGTATGAAAAGAGCCATTATTGAGTTATTTCTACATGTTTGACAAGTCAACAAGTAAAAGCTGAGCATCAAGTGCCTTCGGGATTGTTTCTATGGATTTTGTTATAAGGCTACCTTTGACATAAATATGATCGGGTAACTAAGTCGGTACATTTCATTTCAGTGCGAATGGACTATTCATTTGATAAATATGTAGAGTTGTATATAAAAGAGATAGTTTGGATGTATTGAGTGCCAGTATATATTATATCTGACAGGGACTCAAGGTTCACTTCAAGATTTTGGAATTCCTTGCATAAAGCTTTGGGTATTAGATTGAATTTCAGTCCGACCTTTCATTCGCAAACGAATGGCCAGTCAAAGCATACTATTCAGATATTAGAAGATATGTTGAGGGCATTTGTGATTGAGTTCAAGGGATCATGGGAAAAATATTTGCTTTTAGCTGAATTTGCTTACAACAACAGTTATAAATCGAGTATCAGGATGGCTCCGTATAGAGCTTTATATGGGAGAAAATGCCGAACACCATTAAATTGGTTTGAGTTAAAAGATCAAAATCTTGTTGGCCATGATTTATGGAAAGAGATTGAGGATAAAGTGAAGATAATCTTAGGATGGCATCTGATCGATAGAAGTCTTATGCAGACTTGAAGCGAAAGGAGATTGAATTTCAAGAAGGCGATAATTTTTTTCTTAAAGTATCGCCTTGGAGAAGGATTTTGTGTTTTAGGTGCAAAGGGAAAACTAAATCCAAGATTCATTAGACCTTCCGAGATTTTAAAGAGAGTCAAACCAGTAGCTTATCAGTTAGCCTTACCTTCGGAGTTAGACAAAGTTCATATGTGTCGATGCTTAGAAAGTATCGAACGGATCATTCATATGTCATTTCATCGGAGGAAATTGAGATTCGACCATATTTGACTTATGAAGAAGAACCAGTACGGATCTTGGCTCAAGAAATCAAATAATTGCGTAACAAGATGATTCCTCTAGTTAAAGTGTTTTGGTAAAAGCATAAAGTCTTAAAATTCGAAGATGAATTTTATTTAAGGGGGGAGAGCTGTAATACTCCAAATTTTTGGATAGTGACCAAAATGTAAATTTTAAAAGTTTGATGGTCAAAGTAAAGAATTGGGAAAATATTAAGGACCTAAGTGGTAAATTTTTTCAATAAATTTTTTTTCTATAAATAGATTTGGTTAATCACTAGACTATAAATTTTGAAAGTTTAGTGACCAAAGTATAAACTCTGGAAAAGTTTGGGGACCAAAATGATAATTTTTAAAAATCACATTTTGGCCTCGTAGATAAATAGTTTATCTCAAGAATAATGTTTCTGTGTGAATTAGAATTTTAATACGCGTTTTGTATTAAAAATTATAAAGAAACGAAGTTTGAAGGAAAATTCGGTAAAACAGATTGAATAAAAATTTCATGAAAATCTGAAGATGATAACTTAGACCTAAAAATATTATTTCCACATTTTAAAATGTTGGAAAATAATATAAATCTTTGGATTTTAGGATTCAATTCCATTTTTATTATAGATCGTTAGATTAAAGTGGTATGATTCCAATTTTTGGAAAAATGCAAGGGCAAATCGGTAAAATAATATTTTTTTCCATCTTTGACTTTAAGAAGATGGTCAGGTTGAGATGTCTTGGTTGGATTGTAAACATGATGTTTCATTAATGGTAAATTGGTATTTTCCCATTTTAATGAATTTAATATTCATTAAAGTTGAATTAAAGATAAATATATCATGAAATTATCTAAAATTCATGCCAAATTGTTATAATCTTCTCCAAGTTTGTCGTGAGCTTCCAAAGGTAAGAGAAAATCAATTTGGTCAATAGTTTTGAGCTATTTTATTTGGATTTCAAGTTATGTCGTGAAATGGAAAAATGATCTATTCGAAAATCGCTATCTTTTGGTACCAAATATGATTGCCCAACTTGTTTGATTTCAAAAAAACCCCAAATCTTAGGGTTTCTGTTCACACTAGGGTTTTTGAAATTGGTGATAAATCTTTATGATTTATAGGTTATAGATTCATTTTCAAGCTTGATTTATGATTAGAACATGTTCTAACTTCCTAGAAATGATTCTATGATTTTCAGCCAAAAGAGGAAATTGTAGAACTTTGTGTTTTGAATAGAGTTGATTAGGTCTTTGATTGTAGAGATGTTGTAAAGTAGTTTGGAAGTTGATTTCATGCTTGAATCGAATCAAAATCGAGAAAAATCATGAAAACCTAGATTTAAAGGTTAAAGCATTCGACCATGGTATTGTTGAGTGACAAAATGTATGGAAAGATTAAAAAAAATGGGCTGGAATTGATGTAGGAAGTATGTTACAAGCCTTAGAAAATTTTGGGGACCATTTTATAATTTTTGAAAAGTTAGGGGACCCATTTGGAAATTTTTTAAAAGTTTTGAATGGTTGTTGAATATTATAATAAGTGATTTACTATGCTGGAATTTTCTATTTTGGAATTGAAATGAGTGTTAATATGTGAAATATGACCATTTTGGAAGTTTGAAAAGCTTGGTGATTTAAGTATAATATTTTTATAGTTGGGGTTCTTAAATGTAATTGTACCTTGTAAAAGCACTTGGAGTGTAATAATTTCAGTGCTGGAAATTTTGTTTTAAAATTTAAGTGATAAAATAGTGAAGGACCATTTTGTGTAAATTGGAAAAGTTGGTGCCAATATTAAAAGAAATTATTAAGTGTTAAGTATTTTGGTAGAAAATAAGTTCCAAGTGTATTATGGATTTTGTTTTGGGGATGTGATTTTGTTAGTATAATACTAATATATGTATCGACATCAATTTGTGATTTTGTACATATTATGATTGAAGCAAATTGAATATAAAATGATCTAGTGTGGAGCATAATGAGGCACATATTTTGATATATGAAATGTCAATGTGAGTGCATTTATTATGTACTTATATGATATGAGGAGGACTTGTGATGAGTCAACCTTGAATGATTTTATAAAAGCATGTTTTACCGTATTTTGAAATATTTTCATAAAGTTTATGAAAATGATTTTTATGAATGATTTTAGGGTATGAACTGCCCTAAAATGAATGGATGTGTTTCATACAAATTATTATTTATTGATGGTTTGGAATAAATGTTTAACATGCGATTTGGAATAAGAGTACTTTGTGTACTTTGGCACTTTTTGTGGAATGATGGTAGTCTTACAGTATTACTATTCCAAAAACGGTTAGTTTCATGTTATTGTGTACCTTGCATTCTCATTTGTCATACATTGGGTGTGAATGGATATTTTTGGAATATACCAATTTATAAGTATGCTAGGCATACGAAATATTGTTTAGTAGGTTATTTGACGAAAACTTGGCTTATCAAGTCAGTTTTTATGCATTTATGTATTTTACATGATAAATCGTATTTTGATCTTATAATGGTTTACTCATGTTTTCAAAATGCCTTATTTGTTTTATTATGCCTCACTAAGTGTATACATAGCGCGTGATGATTTTCACGCGTAGGTAAAAGCCAGGATTAGAAGTAAAGAGTACAGAGCAACTCCAAGCATCAAGAATTTTACCACAATATCAGTAAGACATCCTATGATGTATTTTGACTTAGTTTAGTGGCATGTACCTACGAATGTCCTATTAGCTCTATTTAACTATTTTGAAAACTGGTTTGTAATAGATAAACTGAATCGTTTTATGATATTTTAAATATGGATAATATGAACCAATATTATTATTTTGAGTATACGTATTTAATATATATTATGTTCGAACTTAAACTATTGTTTGATGAATTTTAACATTATTATATTTATATATATATATATATATATGTATATGTGTGTGTGTGTGTGTGCAAAATTTTTCTGGTTGCAAGTACATAAATGTTTTGAAAGTCATGTGACATTTGTGACTCGTGTACGGGGACATATACGGGAAATGGGTAATACATATATCCCATGCCT
Source organism: Hibiscus syriacus (assembly GCF_006381635.1). Taxonomy (NCBI): domain Eukaryota; kingdom Viridiplantae; phylum Streptophyta; class Magnoliopsida; order Malvales; family Malvaceae; genus Hibiscus; species Hibiscus syriacus. The sequence continues at coordinate 7,721,858 of NW_024063194.1, forward strand.
TTATTGGTTGAAATGTTCTTGACTCAGTACAATTACACTTTTTTTGAGAATTGAGTGCAAACAAGCAATTAAGCAATTTATGTTCATTCTTGCTTATTTGTTTGATTGAGGGTGTCAGACTAATATTGATGTTCTAGAACCCATGATTAAATACATATCGAGATTGCATGTTGAACTTGTTGTTTTATCGTTATATGGGCACTTAGGATTTACCCACTTCTCTACCCAAATTGCCTACCCATTTATAACCATTAGTGAACCATTTTTGTTCTTTTACCCTTTCTTTACTTTTACCACATTTTAAAACCCAAAACATTTTTTGTTTTACCCTCTTTTTGCTACCCTTGTCAAGGCAGATATTCAATTATTCCACGAACAAAAAAAAAAGGTCAAAATATTTTGGTTCGAATAATATTCGAACAATAGAAAAAAAAGATTCGAAAAAGCGGGGAATTAGTTGTTCGATTTTTGTTGCATTTTACTTTGCTTATTTTATTTTACTTTGGTTGTTTTTTGGTTTGAACTAATATGGTTTGAATCTGTTGTCTTGATATTTCACCATATTTTTTTTCTATTTTCCCCACCTTAACCTAGGTCCCATTACACCTTTTTCAATACCCTTGATTAATGCATCTTGTTCATTTTAGTAGTGGAGAACTGGTTTACTTACAGACTTATGGTAATATCGTGTTTGGTTCTAGCTTGAGCGTTTTCTTTTACCTGAAACACTTTGAACGACAATTAGTGAATCCTTGTGAGGTATTCAGTATTGTTACATTGAAATTGATGGATTATTTAGATATCATGATTTTGCTGAATTTATTCCTAGTTATGCCTTTTACTTGATTGTTATTTTGAATATGATAATTGTTGTGGTCTTGACTCATTTGGTTATCTTGGATATATTCTGAGATGAAGGATGGTAACTTGAGATTTTTGATAAATTTGATCAAGGCATGCTTGAGGACAATCATTGAATAAGTGAGGTGGAATTTGATGAGTCATTTATTTCCTTATTATTTTTTCATTAGTTACTCCTTGATTGTTCGATATTTTTTATTTGGGTTGTTTTTGTTCAATTTTGTGCGGACTTTAATTTACAATAAAAACATTTGAAGAGCAAGTTCTGCAGTTTTTTTTATTTTCTAGAATCAAGGCGGACTCATAGGTATGACTTGGGGCATGATGATGTCCGACGTGGCATATTATGGCAGTCTAGTCAACCGCAGCTTCTAGAAGGCGATCTAGTCAGTACTATCTAGATGGGAGACGTGCAAAAATCACTTAGGATTTAAGTTTGCATTTTGGATTTTTAGTTATTTTCTTATGTTATTTGAAAGGTAAATACCCCCTTGGGATAAATCTCGAAAAGTACTTGGTTTCGATTTGTTTTCTTTATATAAATTTAATAAAAGTTTTCTTCTTTTCACTTTCCTTTTTTCACTTGAAGTTTTTACTTTATTTTATTTTTAAAAAAATATGGTAAGTATGATTTCTATCACGCTTAGCTAATTTTTGCAATTAGTCAATGGTTTAGTGATGACTCAATTCATTTAGTAAGAATTGAAAAGCACTTAATATCTTAGGATATCATTCTGAATTTTCTACAAACTTGGATTTGCAATTGGCCTTTCCTTTAAAAATCTCAACACTTTCATTTCAAAAAGAGCTCTTTGGTTTGGATGTTGTTTTGATTTACAATTGGAAGAAAGAGTCATGTGGTAGCAAATTCAACTTCGTGTGAACACTTAGTGGCAGTCTGCTAAGGGAAATTGAGATCGGATTTGATTCTCATTGAGACAACATAATCCAAGTCAGACTTTTCCAATGCTTAAAGTTGTTTGGTGCTAACGACGATAGTTGTAGTTAGTCCAAACAAGGAATGGATTTCAAAGATTTTAATGACCAAGAAAACAAGAATGAAGAAAAGCTTCTGGTTTTCATTCAATGAAGAAAGAAAAACAAAATTGTTCATATATACAACTATAATACCTTAACTAACAAAGTTTCAATAGAAAAACTAACTAACGATAAAGCTTAACTAACCAAACCACTAGTTATAATTATAAGCTAATACCCCCTTAAGATGGGACTGCATGGATGTTGAGGAGACCAAGCTTGTCAAAGAAAAGATGATGCATGGGAGACCGAAGAGGCTTAGTGAAAATATTAGCCAACTGGTCTGAAGATCGAACGTGAAAAAGTTTCCAAAAGAAAACAACCTTCACTTTTTCACTCACGAAATGGCAATCAACTTCAATGTGTTTGTTTCGTTCATGGAAAACATGATTCGTTGCAAGGTGAATTGCAGCTTGATTATCACAATACAACCTTGCATGGTCAACATATACATGAAATGAACATAACAACGAAACAAGTCTACAAGTAGCCACTGCCATAGCTCGATATACTACCTCGCAAGAAGAACAACTGACAACGGCCTATTTCTTCAACTTCCAAGAGACAAGATTGTTTCCAAAGAAGACACAAAAACCCGATGTAGAACATCGAGTATCAGGACATGAACCATAATATGAATTAAAAAATATACTCAACTAAGTAATAGACAGAACTGGGAAAAGCAAACCAAGTCCAGACGATTACTTTATGTAAGACAAAAGATGCTTCAAAGTTTTCATGTGTGGCAGGCGAGGATACCAACAAATAACGATGTCATCCACATAGACAAGGATACCAACAAAGCAATCTCCACATAGACACGTGCACAGTATGAACATTGTCAGATTTTCTCCAACAAATAACGATGTCATCCACATAGACAAGGATACCAACAAAGCAATCTCCACAGCCTTTTGTAAACAAGGAATGCTCAAAAGGATATTACTAAAAACCAAGTAGATCAACCACACTGGAAAATACAGTGAACCACTACCTAGATGGCTACTTAAGTCCATAGATTGACTTACGAAGCTTACAAACCATGTTTATGCCCTTAATATCAGGCTGATACCCAAGAGGTAATTTCATGTAGACCTCCTTATCCAGAACGCCATTCAAAAAAGTGTTATTAATGTTCCGTTAAAACAAGTGACATCCTCGTAGTACTGCAAAAGTAAGCAACACCCTGAAAGAAGTCATCTTGGTAACCGGTGGAAACATATCCATGTAGTCAATCCCTTCAACTTGTATAAAACTTTTGGCAACAAATATGGCTTTGTGATGATCAACTGAGCCATCAGCCTTATACTTGACACGGTAAACCCATTTGCAATCAACAACATTCTTCCCATCAGGCAAGGGAACGATGGTCCAAGTATCAAGGCACTCCATAGCTTGAAGTTCATCGTCCATAGCATCTCGCCAAACTAAGGACTGGATAGTATGATGGTAAAATTATGGCTTAAACTAGGAAGAGGCATTGGCAACAAAACCACCATACGCAGGTGATAATCTAGAAAAAGAAAAAAAAAAACTCAATAGGATACAAACAACCAAAAGATATATTGTTGCAGTAATACTTCTGAAGATATGATCGCTTTTGAACAAGATGAGAAGAACGCCAAACAGGAAGTGGAGCAGCAGTGTCAACTGTAATGGGTGCAACATCAATTGAACCAACAAGTTCCTCCAAAATAGGCTCAAGAGAAGGAGATGACTGCTGAATTGGTACGGAATCATGTTGTGTAGGCTAAACTTCTAAGGCACGTGAAGAATCAAAAATAGAAGTCCTGGAAAACATCAACAGAATAATCAGCTAATTCATATTTTGAAAAGGAAACAATCCCTCATGAAAACCACATTACGAGAAACAACTATTTTCTGACTTTGCAACAAATATGCATGATACCCCTTCACCCCAGGAGGATATCCAAGAAACACAGCAGACAAAGCACAAGCCGAGAACTTATCTTGTTGTGTCTTCAACGTGGAAACAAAACAAAGGCATCTAAAAGCTCATAGATGACCATAATCTGGTAAATGACCGTACAAGACTTCATATAGGGATTTATTTTCCAAAGCATGTGATGGAAGATGATTGATCAAATAAGTGGCAGTGAGTAAACAATCACCCTTATTTGTTTTAGTTTCGCTTTTCCTCACATACTGCACAGTTGCATTTGTATAACATGAGCTAAAAACCCCTCCATCCTAATTAGTAGGTGTGTCCCCTCGAATTGAACTCGATCTAAAAGCCTGTGATGAGCCAGGATTAAGGGTTCAGTAGCCCAAGAGGCACCGACAAGGAGAATTCGATAACCTATTACTTTAGAACCGAACCCAGTATATAGTGAACTTAGAACCCTAAACTAGGTAGAGCCTAACCCAAACCTTAAGAGTCTCGTGAGGAGGGTACACAAAGAAAAGCTTTTTGATTTATTTAATTTTGTTTTTCCCAATAAATGTATGCAAACTAGAGATCATGCGGTTAGATTTAATTTTTTGAATAAGCATGCGAACTAGATGGTATGAGGATAGGAGTGTGTTTAAATGAAGTATGTGGGTAGAAATCTTGTTTGGGTAGGATCTACTAAAGCATGATTGGGTAGACAACAAGTGGGGTTTGTTTTACCGACAAATTATATCCGATTAATTCATTTATGATTACTAACCAGTTTTCTCTTGTCTTTTTGTTTAATTTTGTTACCATTTTGCATTACATTATTCATTCCATGGTGTTGATCCATGAATGATGTCCATATAGAAGGCTAGTAATATGGAACGAAGGATTCAAAAAGAGGTAGAAAACAATGCAGATGTTATGAGATGGTTCGAGCAGTCCCAACTAACAAATAGAGACAATTTATAGATTGGCTCAGATTTGACTGGGTACACACATCAATGACCGTCAAAATGACCTGATCACTAACTACCTTCAATATACTCAAAGATTAACTCAGTACTTGGTTGACTTATCATATGAAATTGATATTGTAAGTGAAGGATTGGAGCCCAAGGCTAAAGAAGCTCATAGGATCCTAGATTTACTAGGGCACATCCAATAATAAGGAGAGATAGCTCAGATTTATCTGTGATATGTTTAAGCCTTGTAACTGAACTTCGTTTCCAATATAAAAGGTTGTTCTAAGGATTCATCCCATAATCAACACCTTGCATTGCATTTACATTGCATCAACATTGCATTTACTTTTTCGCATTGCATTTTATTCATTAATAGCCATATTTTTCACATTCATTAACAAAGTATCAATATTAATAAAAGGTTACCGTGGAAGAGTTTCTAGGAGCCAATTAAAGTTACCCAAGGTGTGTTTCTGGAAAGATCGAAAGCAATGAATGAAATATTTGCATGTATTAGTAGGATCGAGATAATCCAAGCGAAACTCATAAAGACTCAACAATATATTATCGATCAAATAAAAAGGTTTCTGAATTAATCAAGAGAACAGCTGACCAAATTAATGGAGATGGTGAATGTTGTGATCCATGGGGAGAAGCCACCAGATGATCCCATTGTAAAGGCTTTGAATAGGATTATGAATATCAGTGGTGGAGCTGAAATGACAGTGACATGTGATCAAGAACTTGTTAAAGAGAAAGATATCTTAAACGGCTCCGAAAATTAGATGTAGTTGTAGAGGGTCCCATTGGACCAACAATGAATGAATAAGATAAACTTTACTCAAAGAAAAGGGCATAAAAGAGGACTGAATGTTGATCAAGAAAGCTAAGAATCATCAATCTATCATGATTACATGTTCTAACTTTTCGCAGTCATCCAGTCAGGATAACCAAGTTCTATCTAAGTAGCCTCTCGTCAAGGGGAGTAGATGAGAAGAAAAAGAAAGTACGGGGTTTTCAGATTCCTCCCTTCCACTTTTCGTGTGAAAAATTACATTAAAAAATGCTTACAACCGGATTGATTACACTGTGATGTGTCCAGCCACATTGGCCTTCGAATGAGAAGTGTACTTATAAGGAGGTTCATTGGATAAACCATATTGGAACTCGAGATTGTTCAACTAAAGTTCCTGGAAACCTTGAGGGAAAGTTCTTGGACCCTTTAGAGAAAGCAATTTGAAGGTGAAAGGTAGAAGAGAAAGGGGTTAAGGTTCAATGCTCAGAAATCATTGCCCCAACCGAGATTAATATAGTCAGATCTGGTGAAGGACACATGGAGCGAGAGGATGGGAAAGAAAATCCAAGCAAAAAGGCTCTAATGGATGTAATATGAGATTAGACCACATGTTTAAGAACGATTTGGGCAGATGCAACCCTAGTAACTCCTCAAACACCTATATTGAATTTCCTGGTGGTAATTGGGGCTTTGGACAGTTTAGATAGTCTGACGAATACTCCACCAATCACAGCTACAATAAATGCTCAAAACCGGGCCAAAACTATCATCACCAAGTAGAATCGTTTTAGACCTAAATTTGGGCCCAATTTCCAACCAAGGAATAAAAGGCTGAAGGGGTAAGAAAAAGAGAAAGATGCCAACCTGAAAGGAGAGGGTAGTCTTTTGGAGTATATGAAGAATACTTTCCAGTTTGGGAATGTTAATGCTGAACCACAGTTGGTGTGTGTAACTGAGGAAGAAGATCTAATTGAGGATCCAAAGCTGCAAGATGCTTGAAGATGACGGGAATTAAAATATGTGATTGGTATCTGACTTTGTTTCCCATCGAACAATCGGACTACGAAGGATCTTTTTGTAGTTTTTAGATAAAGTTTAGAGTAATATTCGGAATTAACCCTTATTCTTTTACCCGCGAGCATTAAGGAATCTTTTGTGAGGGCTGTTATGTTAATTGTAATTTTCTGCAATTAAAAATGCTTTCGTTCAATTCTCAAGTGGCAATTATTTTATACATTTTCATATTTTTATCATTTTTTACACTATTTCGTTCATCCCATGCAAATGTCTATTACTTTTCCGAATGTATATATTAGTTCTAAATTTTTTTTACATGTGTCTCAATCGTTAATTGCATGAATGTTTCTGAATTCTAATCGTGAGATAAATTTCGAGCGGTGTGTGTTCAGTAAAAACCTATAAGTCCATAAATAAGGTAGAATATGAGGATTCTAACGAATTATTGAGGCTAATGGAAAAGTAAGGTATTCATGCCTTATCTCACAGACAAAAAGTCAGGATTTCGAGTCTAAGAACATATGGGAAAAGAGATAGTTAAAGATTTGCAATACTTTGCCAAGAATCGATAGAGTTGCTTCAGTGTCAAAATCCTCTTTCGAGTCCATAAGTCATGATGTGCTTCGGTATGGAATAATCGAAGGCTCAGACAGTACATGTTTCCTTACTACTTGGTGAATATCTAAACATGTTTCTCTAAAGTACTTGATAGAGTCACCAGCTTTGACAAACAAATTGGCGAGAGCAAATATTTTTGACACCATATATGTGAGCCTAAGAAAGCATTAAAGAAAGTGCCAAAAAAAAATTTCTAACTAGTTGTACGTTTGATGATTTTGAGTCCCTGTTGTGCATATCCACTATGGAAGAAATTGAATCATATGACAAATCCTAATAGCTTTATTCAGATGAGGCATCCAATGCTTTGTGGACGAGGAATTGAGACAGTGCTAATTTCTCTAAAAAACGTCTATTATCCTCTTACTAGTAGATTGGATTTCTTTAGCATTAATAGTATGACAAAATTTGAGGTTTACGCTATGAGGATAAGAACAACCATAAAGAGAATGATTGAGGTTATGAGGGGGGAAATGAGAACTATCATATGAAATTGTCCTTCATCATGTATACATGTCAAACGTCAGAATGTAGTAGGACAATGAACAATGCTACTTCCATTTAGCCTTGCTCACTATGATTGAGATTTTGTTACTTCAAGTTCTGATAAAGATAAAGATGAGCCCAAGCTCAACACAATCGTTTCAACCTCATTGAAGAAAAGAGGTCAGAAACTATCTTCTAGAAATAGATGTGTCAGAAGCAAATGAAACGAGCTTTAAAATTTTGAGAGGGTTATATGGTGACTGAAAAGATCTTGTCAATTCATTATGATTCCCATGAGAAATAAGTGTCTAAGGGAGCAAAGACCATATGTTGTCAATAAGGCATTTTCTGGAGAAACATTATTTTTTTATAAAGATTGATGAAGATAAATTGAGCGGCCCGGTAATTTTGATTCTAGTTTAGAAATAACACACTCGAAAAAAAAAGAAAGGAAAAAAGCAAAAAAAATTGAAAGAAAGAAAAAAGAATTAGAAACAAGAAAAAAGAAAAAGAAAAAGAAAAAAAGAAAAAAAAAGAGAAAGAGAAAGAAAGAATAGATAATAAAAAGAATAAGGAAAATTGAAAAGGGGCTTAAGACGATAATCCACCAAGATCGTTTTGAAGCCAAAGGAATGACTTGAGGTGAAAATATGAAATGGCAGCTCGAATACATTGTGATAGGCACCAAGCAAGTAAAACACCCACAAGAGTCTTGTATTTTGAGAGGAGCTTCATATCTATAGATATTTTGGCAACATTTACGTTCTTCTAGACAGAAGCTTACCTTAGTGCTCCAAATTATATCAAGTTGATTGGTTCAGGAATATTCATGCAAGTGATGCTTGAGGCATTTGACTTTATTTATTGATTTTTATCATTTCCATGATTGCCACGACTTTGTAAAAATTCAAATTTCATCATTTTAAACCCTAATTTTGTTCATTTACAAGCATCTTATAAGTAGATTAACATAGTTCAAAAGAAAACAAAAGATTTCTTGGTATTACTTTAGACTAATCTTTTAAAGTGCATTGAATCCGAAGTAGCCCAAAACCTTGACACTCGTGTTCATTTGTTAAAGAGTGTATGCCAAGGAATGATATGTGAGATGAATTCATGTACGTAACTACGTGGGGATAGCTATTTCATCCCCATCAAAGTTGTCTCTCTGAGATATTTGGATCAGGGCAAATAAACAAGTTGATTTCTCAAAAAATGGAGATCTTAGAAGTTGTTGAAGCTTATTCTACATCTTAAAGGAAAAGAATAGGTGACACCAGAGTAATGAAATATTTCCCAATTTCGAAAGAAAATAGTCTGAGAGACTAGAAAGATTGGAGGATAGAACTCGTAGCACTTATCTGTGACGTTGTTGGTAACCCATCAAGAAGCAGATGATCGCCTTTTTAGAAGAGGGCACATATCCCAAAGTATAGAAAAAATACAAGAATACGACCAGTCAAGAATGAATTTTGGCACCCAAGTAGGGAGGAGCCATGAAAATACCCACTTTGGAGCATGACCAAAGACTCAGATCATGTTGAGATAACAAGATTCAGACCAAAGACATTGAGAATGAGTCTCACAATTTGAAGTGTCAGGGGCAAGCCCTGAATATGAGCAGAGCTTACCTCGTGAAGCAAATCAGTCAAGCATCAATGAATGGTAGAGTCTCGAAAAATAACTCTGATAGCTTATTTGAGCCAATGACAGAATGGTGCATCAAGACTATAGCAAGAAATGAAGCTTTTCTGTCGATACTATAATGCTGATGAGAAGCAAACATAACACAAAGATAAGATGATTGGGCAGATCATTAGAAGTTGCAAGCTGCTACACTGATATCTGAGTAAACCCTATAGAAGAATGATCAAGAGGAAGAAGACATGGTTCTCCACTTTGGAGTCAAGAGAAAACTGAATCAATATTTGTCCATGCATGAGAACATCATTTGCATAAAAGAAAATGCATTACATTGCATTCACATTTTACACATAAACATATAATCTTACAGATCTTCCAAGGAAAGAAGAACATTCATGATATAAAAATCCCAACAAGTGGAAGCTATAATTTAAATCCCAGATACAGAGAATCACGTTGAGGGAGGCATACTCCCACGTTCGATGGTTGCTAGACAAATTTGCACAAAAAATTGATTTTCAAAGATTATCTTGAAATTGAAATCTTCAAGTATGATCTTTCAAATTTTCATATATACTGATAAGTGGTAATGTTTAATTTGTAGATTTGATATTCCCAGAGTGACAGCGAAACAAGTCTGCCCTGATTCAATGCATCAACTCCCCATATCTGATTTTCCCTTTAGAAGAAGCAGAATATATCATTTTCTTCCAAGATTTGATATTCCCTGAGTGACATCAGAACAAGTCTACCCCGATTTAATAGATCAACTCCCTCAGATCTGATATTCCTTTTAGAAGAAGCATAACAGATCCCTATCTTCCAATATTTGATATTCCCTGAGTGATAGCGGGAACAAGTTAGCCCCGATTCAATGGATCAACTCCCCCAAATCTGATATTCCCTTTAGAAGAAGCGGAACATATCCCTCTCTTCTAAGATTTGAAATTTCCTGAGTGACAGCAGAACAAGTCTACCCCGATTCAATGGATCAACTCCCCAAGATATGATACTCCGTCTAGAAGAAGTAGAACATATCCCTCTCTTTCAAGATTTGATATTTCCTGAGTGATAGCGGAACAAGTCTGCACCGATTCAATGGATCAACATCTCCATATCTGATATTCCTTGAGTGACAGCGGAACAGATCCCTTATCATATTTCAAACCATGAAGTTTGTCTGGACTAAAAATGCATTGTCTCTTCATCTTTTCCCTATTATTATTGACACAAGAATGGGCAAAGAGGGCAACTGTCGGCACTCATTTTTCATCCCATTTTATATATTATTATTACTAATTAATATTATTGTTTTATTTTCTTAACAGATCCAAATTACAACAAACATGCCTAATCATGCCCCAAAACACCAACCCAACTACCAAACAAGCCTGACCCAATTCAGCCCAAGTTACATAACCAAAACCTAGAGCCCACTACTGCAGCCCATGCGTGGAAACCCATTAGGGTTTCTGTTGAGAGCCTTGCACGCCGCTAGCTTATAATCGTTGGATCGGCTTGTTGATCTAACGATCCAGATCAGAGGCCAACTAGGGTTTTGTGTTTTCTCTTCAACAGTCATTCATCTCGGTCGTCGGATCTGGACCCATCCAACGGTCCAGATCAAGCCTGTCACCGCTCATTTCACCCAATCCCAGATCCAGCCGCTGTTTCAACCAGTCCCTAGCCACCACAGCTTCCACCAACCAAATTCCAACTCAATCCATAAGGCACACAGTATAACCCAAACACGTAAAAAACCACTTTTTCAGTTGTAATTATTTTGATCCAAAAAAGCAAAAAGCAAATTAAATGTAAATCGGGGTTTATAAATACCCGAACGATATATGTAAACGGGGTGGGCATACAAAGACTCCAGATTCGAAAAAAATAAAATCATAGTATTTTTTTTAGGTATTATTATCATTATTATTTTTTGTATATTATAATTTCGAATATATGAAATAGGGGCTTTGCATTTAATGAAATAAACAAAAAAAGGGTTAGATTTGTAGTTACTTGGGGAAATAGTAGTTGGAGCTGCGCCTAAGAGGTTAGATCAGAGATTTTGGGAGGGCTTAGGTTTTGTTTTAGTTGGTTTTGGGGTCGTCGAAAGGTGGGTAGCAAAGGGTTGAGGGAGCATCTTGGGGTGCTTAGGTGATGTTTTACGATGTTTTAGGGTGGGATCTAGGTCTAGAGGAGTAAATCGGATAGTCTAGGGTGTTTTGGGGTTCATTTCTAAGCTCTGACCACTGCGTACAGCAGCCGAAGGGAAGTCAGACGACAGTCGAGGGCGAGGTATGGCGGCCGGTGAGTGACCGACCAAGGATTTTGAGAGAGAGCTCTCAATTTTTTTTCCTCAAATTTAGTTCGAATGAAAAAAATGTTAATGTTGTATTTATAGGGGTGAGTTAGGGGAAAATTACACATAAGTCCCCTAACTTATAGGCATTTTTATAGAATAGTCATTAGGGGGATCGTTTTTAGAATTTGCCCATTTATATTCATGTTTTGCAATGTTTATTTTAATCATAATTTAGTCCCTTTACTTTAAGCGTGTTTTGCATGTTAGTCACCTGTAGGGATTTTCTTTGTAATTTACCCATTTTTGTGCATGTTGTTTAGTTTTAGGAATATTTGCTATTTAGCCCTTGCATGTTTACTTGTGTTTTTCATTTTAATCCTATAGTGACTTTTTAATTTTTCTTTGAATATTTAGGGACTTATTTTGTAATTTTACCTTTATTTATTCGAATATGTAAAATGTAGAAATATTTGGAATATTTATGAAATAGCCCTTGTATTTTTTTCATGTTTGTATTTCGAAATCGAATGTGTTTGTTTTATTTATTTTAATTCGGTCATAGAATTTTAATTTACTTTAATTTAGTCCCATGTTCTATTTATTTTTATTTTAGCACTTAACATTGAAATTTTTTATCTTAGTCACTTGTATATTTTGTTTTATTTTAGTTTTGACACGATAGTTTGATCATTTTTGTTTTAGTCTTGTTTTTATTCTTTATTTTAATTTTTGCATGTTGTTTGCATGTTAGCTCATTTTAGTTCTAATTAATCTCTCTTGATATACTCATAAGCATTGCTTGACCCGAATCGAAATAAATTGACTAAGGGTAATATTCGATCATTTTAATATTGTCCTAAAGTGATTGTCTTAACGTATTAGAAAGTTACTTTCGATAATTTTAAAATTAAAGTATGTCCCATTTATTGACACGAATTGAATCAATTTCATTTTTTTAATTCGGGAATTGAGAAAAAGACAATGTTCTTTTAATTAAATTCATTGAGAGAAGGCTGTTAGAACGAATCTAAGGCCTCGTCTCGATATATTTAAATAATTGAACATCCTTATTCTCATTAAAGATCGGTAAGATAATTAATTAATTGTATTTGCTTGATGTATGATTTTTATTTGTTTTATTTTTGCATGTGTTTTCCGATAGATTTTCAAAATAATAACATTCAAATCGACAATGAGAATGGTAATATCCTTTCATTTCGGTCGGAGTAATAAATAACTGCTTTAAGGCATAAGAAATCATTTATTTTCGATTGGAAATAATTTGATCTCGCCGTTTTCTCTCGAATTAATATCATTTTTTAGAAGGAATATTAATATATCTTTATTTCAATTGGGGTAATAAATTATTGTTTTAATGCACGATAGGTCATTTATTCTCGATTGAAAATCATTAGATATTATTATTTTCACTTGAAACGGTATTGAATTTTAAGATGAAATAGTAATATATATTTATTTCAATTGGAGTATTAAATGATTGTTTTAATGCACGAAAGATCATTTATTCTCGATTGGAAATAATTAGATATTATCGTTTTCACTCTTAAAATTATTTTGGGTGTTATTATTTTGAAATTGGTAGTGAAATTTAGAATGGAATTTTAATATTTCTTTATTTCGATTGGAGTAAGAATCGATCGCTTCAAGGTATGAGAGATCGATTCTTCTCGATAGGAAATAATTAAATATTATCATGTTTCATTCGAATATTCAAAGAATATTACCCATGGGATCTTAAATTAAATTAGACTCGAACTTGTAAAGTTTATTGCAAAGACAATTGATTAATCGACTAGGTACCGATTTAGGGCGTTCTGGGGGTGTTAATCATTCCCCACACGTAATCGACTCCTGAATTCAAATTTTGGTAACGCAGACCGCAAATTTTTTGTTTTAATTAAAATTAATATTTTATTAAAATGACAAATATGTTTTTTGATGCCCAATCACACCCTAATCAAAGATTGGTGGTGACTCTTCGAACCACGTTCTTATCACTAACCGATCGTTCCAAAAGAATTATTTCGAAACGAGACCCCCTTTTCCCCATCCGGGAAAAGACCATTTCAACATCAGCCTTTCATAACATCTCTACGAATTTTTCTTATTGTAATGATGATGAAGAGTGTCGCAAGAGGAGTGAAGAATTTGGAGAGGAAGGTGAAGGCGAGTTGATCGTCCTTAGTATCGATGGTTCCTTCGCGTGCAAGATTGGCTAGACTATGGCTAAGAACATTTTTTTGAGCTGCGATTTACGGTGAGAAAATTTTGAATTTGAGTTCAACATATCTCTAAGGTCGTGTTCCCTGAGTGACTACAGCAAGTCTCAGGCCAAGATCAAGAGTGGTTCTACTTGTCTTTGTTCATTTTAGAGGTTGGGTTCCATCTTCCGGAACAAAAATTTTCTGAAATAAATGTTGAACACTTATGGGGTGGTTCCGGATCAATTAATTAGAGTTTCTTAGTGGATCCATGTCGGCTATCTTATCCTCGATAGATAGAGAAAATGGGTGACATCGGTGGTGATGTTGCAAAATCTTTTTACTCTAAGTAGAGTAGCTTAAACGACTTGTGGAGACTTTCTGAGTTTTATATGGAGGCACATAAGGGGCTTGAGATTGATAAGCTCATTTTAGATTATAGAAGTAAGAAGAAGTTAGGCTTGGATCACTTCAAATACCTTTAGGTGACCCACAAGTTACCCGAAGATTTTGGTTTTCCTTAGCAGTGGAGTACGCCTGAGCAGATGACGAGGCTATTATCCCATGATTAGAATGGGAGGAAGAGAAGAGGTTTTCTTTGTTGAAGAAAGGTGGATAACTTATCGTTTCATAAAAAAATTTGTTCGAAACGTCTTCAAGTTTTTTCTTAGGGGAGATAGTCCGTTCAAGATCGAAGATTCTATGAGTGGGTGTATGTTAATTTCGGGTACTTAAGATCGCAGGAATATTTGACCCAATAAAAGCACGGACAATTTATTGAAAGAGCTATTGCGGAATAAAATAGAGGACATGTTGCTCTCCTTTTGTAACTGTCCCCGTAGACCATGGTTAGATTGGTGATTGTCAAGGGGTTTTACCTGGGTTTTAGAGGTGAAAATAGTTTGGAGATGTTTCTTTAATTCAAGATGTCTCTGGGAGGAAGCAAATTAGGGTTCATAAGACTCCCTTAGATAGTATTTGTTTTTACTGTGTAAGGTCTGTAAAGCTCTTATGTCTGCGCCGCGCAGACCACGCGCAGACATTGAACTTCGCAAACCGTTTGGTTTTTAGAAGACAAAAGCTCTTCTAACGTCTGCGTGTGGTCTGCGTGGCGCAGACATGACCTTATGTATGCAGACGTCTTCTAACTTCTTCAAATATGTTTTATATTTAATTTTATATTATATTTGATTTTGATTTTAATTTTAATATTATTTTTTTTAAATAAATTAAATATTAATTTTTTAATATTATATTATAGATATTTAATTTTATATCATATAAATTATTTTATATATTATTAAAATTTTAAATTTATTTTAATTATTTTGATTTAAGTTTAAATATAATATTTTTTTGTATTTGTTATTTTTAAATTATATTTAAACTTTTTATACAAAATGTAAGTATTTAAACCACATTGCTTAATAAAAATGATTTCATTGTTTGATAATTAAGATTTTAAAATATAAAAAATTATAAAGTATGTTTTTAAAATTTTAAAATATAATCACAATTAAATAAAAAAATAATCATAAAATAATTTTATAAATTAAAAAATATTTTATAAAAATATCATATAATTATAAAAATAAATTATGAATATATATTTAAAAAAATAAAAGTATTGCATTATTGCATATTTAAAAAAATCATATAATTTAATGATCATTTATAAATTTTATTCTATAAAACTTATAAAACTAATAATACATGTGATTATGTGAGACTTATAATAGAATTAATAAGGTGGTGTTTGTTTTTCTAAAAAATTTATTATTGTAGTTTTATGAATTATTTAAATTTCAGTATTGTAAAACTAAAATTATTTAAATCTCAGTATTGCAAAACTCTTTTTAGTTTAAAAAATCAATTTATTTATATTTCAATTTATTTTAGCAGTCTGCAAACGTTAAAAAACAAACAGTATTCTTCTTGCAAACCGCTGACTTTTGGTCCACCTCTTCTGCTGCAGATGCTTGCAGATGTGGTACGCATACTGCAGACCTTTTACCTCTGCAAAAACAAACTCCACCTTAGTGATGACTTGAGTGAGGTATTGACGCCAGACCGAATAGTGATTATCCTGCAAGCGCTCCAACAGATGATTCACAAGAGAAAATTCGCCCAAAAAAATTCAGAGAAAAAAAGTCTCTAGGGTTTAATAAAATATTATCAAATCAAACAATCCCCCAAAAATCAGTCCACAAGCCGGACTGTTATAGCCAAAAATCATCTTTATTCGAATTTTGCCAAAAATAGCAAAATCCCGAAAATCACTCTAAATTGAAATTTGAAATAAAATAAGCAATCTCCAAAAAATACGGCCTAAATCGGATTTAAATTGACTTCCTAATTGACAATCGAAATATTACCATAAATAGTAAAAAATATCTAAATCTAGTGACTCGGAGGGGAAAACGGCAGAATTTGAGGTTGAAAAAAAGGCCACATGGAGCATAGCTCATGTGGAGAGCGTGCGCGTCGAAAAGAGTTTTCCGGATTGGGGTCTTATGCGCGATTCTGACACCTGTAGCCAAAGTTATGGCCAAAAGACTGAAACATACTCAAAACGACCCCAATGAGGAACATGTCATAATCAATTCCCGCCTTTGCGCCGATCTGCCAATTCATGGTATCTCAGCGCCATCAAGGTACAATCTGATAGCTCAGCATCATCTGTCTCGGATCCCCTGCATCATGTATGATCTTGATGCTTTTGGAGAAGAAAAAAAATAGCGCAAAAGTAGTGGAGCGTGTTTTTCCTATAGGGTAAGGACCAATTAAGGCCAATAAACGTTAGCTCTTTGCATATTTTTCCTATGAATGATGACTGTCCTATAAGTGGGTCGTTAGATGAAATGAGGACGGGGAGTCAACTTGTACAGATTTCATGAAAGGGGACTCTTTTCTTCGATGTCTTTATCCTCCCACAATTCCTTCTCTACCAGTACGATTTTATGTTTGTTATTTATGATTTATTGAATTAGTGTTATTGACTTGTTCCTGTATTGCAGGGCCCAAAATGACTCATTTTATTGGAGTAGAGGTGCATCCTTTTTTCAACAACAAAAAATAGACTCTAACTAAAATTTTTAAAATTTTGATGGGCTTAAATTAGATTTTTTAAAATTTATTGCAAGTGGTTTAGTTAAGAAAATAAAAATAAAATAAAATCTAATCTAAATTTCTAAAAAATATGACGGACAAATTAAATTTTGAAAAACTTTGAAGGGTTTCAATTATAATTTTTTAAAATTTTGGGGGCCGTAGCCCCGTTAACCGCTATAGCGTTTCGCGACTGGCTGTGGCTAATTCCCTTTCGATGGTTGAAGTCAATCAACTAATGGAATCTGAGTGAGAGGTGATTTTTAATTATAAGAAATTCGGAAAGATGATCAATCAAATTAACGTACCAAATTTAATGGGGTAAGAATCTTGATATTTTTAATAAAGAAAATGATCATCAACAAACTTTTCTGTGATCAAACTTAAAAAAAGGAAATTGGTTCAGAATTCGAGGATGTTACACCGATGAAGATTGTATGCCCGCATGGAAAGTCAATGTAGGGAAATCTATGTTATATAAATATTTTTTCCATTTCATCCAGAAAATTGTCTTAGAAGTTTTCTTTACAATCTGTACGACTATATCTATTACTAATTTAGCTTCATTCCCAGCATTTGGTCAAATCTATGCAACTTTTATTCAAATAGCGATAGATGAATAAATACAATATTTTCAATTGTAGGGGCAAAACTCGTTTTGATAAGGTATGTAACTATGCTCTATATCTATAGAATATTTGAATTCTTTATCTTCTTTTAAGTGCTAAACTTTGATTCTTGATTTGCAGTTGGTAGAGCTATGTGCTAGATGGTCAAGTTTCAGGAACTTGTGAAACTGTTTTACATGACGCTGATGAATTGTTTTAAGAAAAAGAGTCCTCTATGTCGTCCCCGAATCATCTGTAAATCCGTTGCTGGTTTGATTGATCTCAAGCTTAAATATGATGAAGAGATGAATTACATAATACACAGAGTGCAGAGATACTTTCTGTAACGTTAAATGTCATGCTGGGAATGCTATGGTTGCAAATTCAAGTGTGGTACTAACATGCTTCTTCCACAAAAGTTGGATGAACTCGTAATCGCAGGCGTCGCATGAGAACGCCCAGAACTTACCTTGTCTCTTGCAATAATGTCAAACATATACTTTAGCTATGTTCATGCTTCAAGTCCTGGATTTGCCTACGCAATAAATCCCCTTCTTTTTTCAAGCTTGCTTCTATCTCTTCAATGTTTGATAGGGTGAAAGGGAACGCCTTCGTACCATACAGGGTGATTATGTTCTTCCCATTTGTGCTAATAGGTTTCCCATCTTGACCAATCAGAACCAATGCAAGAATGGCTTTGATGTTGAAGATCCTACACAGATCTTGTCGAGACCGATCCTTGAATGGAACAGCCAGCCATCGCATACCGCGTAAAATGGCATCGAATTCATTCTGGTCCCTTTGTGAAGAAACCAAAACAACCTCAAAACATCCTCCCCTGCTGCTCCTTAACTATTTGTATGATTCTACAAGATGTGCATTGAAAGCACGGCACAGAGGAAACCACTACGCGCGAAGTAAAGATCGACCGTCTTCCCAACAAGCTCGGATACTAATATCTGCAAAACTCAAAACATAACAGGGTTCATAACTTGTACGTTAACACTATATTAACGTCATTAAATCACTAAAAATGGTACCTTTCCACCATTGCTAGCAATGACATAATCTCGTCCTGGACCAGCTAAAAGTTGATCAATTTTTCCTCCTTGACACTTTGAATCGTCGAGAGCATTCAATTCTTCTCTTCTCTTCCTAGTTAACGGAAACGTATCTTCACCATAATCTTCAATCAATCCAATCAAGTATACATCAACCCAAATTTAACGGGACATGGGACGGAATGCGAATCACATGAATCCTTTGGTGTTATCTCTTGTGCAAATTGACGTCAAACGGGACGGCAAGCCACGGCAAAGTCTTGAAGTGAGCATCAAATACATCGTCATTGTGGTCGAGGGAAACGAATACAATCTCTAGTTCTTTCCCCATCGATCTTAACATTTTGTATAGGTGCACCAGTTTGGGGGTAAAACCTTGGCAGGGGCTGCACCAGTTTGCAGAGAAGAATAGGTAGATAATCGTCTTCTCATTATCAAATAAAGTTAAGGGTACCTATTTGCACAAATATATACATAGTTGTTGAGTAATTTCAACTGAAAATCAAGCAAAGGAACTATAACCTATGTCCAAAGATTTAAATAATGGTCTGTTATCGGATAGCAACTGTTATATAACCGTCAAAATGTCATTTGAAAAAAGCGTTATTGTATGATCGTGATATCTACGATAATCGTAATAAGATCTGCTTTGTCTGTCATAATGGTAAACACGGCGCAACTATTTATATCTAACTATATTCATTACAACTTGTTCATTTATTCCAGGCAAGTAAATTTATGATAAATTGGAAGTGATGAGAACTTACAAAAGTAAATTTAATTTGAAGGAATACCTTTTCTTCACCTGATGAGAGGAATTCAACTCCTTGAGATGTCAAGATGGTGGTGAAGTCCCAAAGGGGCAAGCTTTTGCCCTGATAATCAAGCTTAGGATAACTTAGGATAACTTGATGAGAAATTTTTTTTCTTCAACATGCTAATCAGGAATATTCGATGAGCATATAAGTGAAGGATGAGGATGCAGAGCAAGTTTCTGGGTATTTTATACCGTAAACATCAAAGGAAGTGTATACACTTTTTCTTCTGAATATTGACTACGATGTTTTTCATTGGACCTCTTGTTTTGTTTTTACTGTATATCTTGGTTTTGGAATATAACCATTTTTATTATCGAGCCCACTTTCAAGAATATCATTCATTCTTGAATTTATTTCTTTATCAAAAGAATCATTAAAAAGTAAGCTTATATATAATATAAATATAATTTTAAATTCTTAATAAATAAAATATAAACAAAATTTAAAATAACAAATTAACATACACAAAAATCTATTAATTTAAATTCAATTCATTCATATCCTATAAGCGAAACAGGAATCTATCATGTCGCTCCGTTCTCCATAAAGCTGCCCCTTTTTCGGCCTATAAGGGTTAATAAAATATTAAATAAAGATATTTTAAATTATTTACTAAATTATAGGAGTCGTGAATGATAAATAGAAATTGAAATTCATCCCAACTCTTGGCAACACTGGTAATTAATCTAAAGATAATCATAAAATAGTATATATTTGAAAGATTCTCATTTTATTTGATAATAAACATTCAAACATCCTAATATACAATGTGTTTAAACTCGAGACTTCTAAAGATAACAATCATCATTTAACTGTTGAGATAGCTTTCTTCAAGATGCTCGTAATGTTCTTTTACTATGATAGTTTGCTATTTTTTTTAATGAGAAGAAAGGGACATGCTAGATGACAAGTAGCATCACTAGCTTAACTATCTATAGAATCATCATAAAAGGTAGAGCTTATCTCTGGGTGTGCATCATGGAATTTGTGAACACCAAAAAAACAACTCCAATCCAATTTTATCATAACATCAGCCACTCTATTGTACTCTCTTGGAACATGATTCAAACAAACACTCTAATCGCGCTTGATGAATTAAACAATGTGTGGGATCATTCGAAGGTGAAAACCTTCGTATATTTGTTAATTGTCAAAAGAGCATTGTTGCAATCCGACTCATTATAACATGGCATAAACCAAGATCGCAACCCAAGTTTAGACCTTCAAGAAAACCCTCAAAGATCAGCATCAAAATCGAAACAACAACTAATTCTTTTGTAAAACCATAAAGACATGCACCCTTATGATCTCTCAAGGCACCACCGTAGGACGCTAGGTTAGTATCCGTTTGTTAGGCTCCATCAATATTAATCTTCACCCAATCGTCTGGAGGTGGCTTCCATGAATTGTTTCTCATCATTGGGGCTAAGCAAAGCTCTTGAACCATATTACAAAAAACTACTGCTTCACTACCTCAAATGTTAATCTTAATATTTGTAACGCACTAAATCTCAAGTTAGAAGTTTCAAGCTAACCTAGGAGAGTTTTGGATAAACTCATCAGCCTTATAGGAACCCTTAGTCCAAGTCGATTTGGTTTGGACTTGTATTGATCCCACATGGTAATAAAAATGGTATTTTTGTTTTAGGAGCAAAACCAAAGGAACCAAGGAAGTATTTTACTCATTTTAAGATTCAAAGGCTGAATCCCATTAATGTGCATGAGGTCACACGACTGAAAAGGAAGAAAACTATTATCTCTTCTTTTTTTTCTTCACCAAATATCGCCTTCTTCTCCCATTCAAACTCTCCTTAGTTCTTGTTTGTATCCTGAGAAAAGATAGCAACTTTGTAGCCTTGCAAGCTTAGTAAAAAATTATCAAGGTAAGGGTTTGTAATCTCCTCATCTTAAGCTTCCTTTCAAGCCCACAATATCAAAGTTTGGATATGGTAACCATAATTAGGGGTATAGTGAGGGTTTAGAAACCCTTAATGAATCAGCTCATTTTTTTGTAGATTTAAGTTTTAGGAAGTGTTCTTAACTTCCTTCTAAATTTTTAAATGAGTTGGTAACTAATTTTCCTTTTTTATGATAAATGAAAGAAGTTGGTAAGTGCTCTAAGGGAAAGGGCAAAAGAAAAGCTAGTTCTTAGTTGAGCTTTAAGTCATTCCAGCGGCTTAAGGATCAAGATAACACATTTCTAACTCACTTATACCACTTGTTTATCATTATATGTTCTAGATTAGCTTGTTTAAGAACATGAAGCATGTGAGTGCATCCATGGTAGATTATGACATTTGATGTTATACAGCATGAAAATAAATTACTATAACCGTTATCAGCTCAAATAAGACTTAATTAATGTTTATGGGTCTTAGAGAGGCAAATGAGTAAAGTTTGTGTCATTTTCAAAAAGAACAGAGTATTTATGGGCTTGGATATCAGTACTAGATGAATATAACTGATACTATTCTTTAGATAGCCAAAACAAAAGGGCTTTTGCCTTATTAATATCAATACTATGTTCATAGGGTATCGATACACAAAGGAGGGGTATCGGTACTAGAATTCAATTATAAATTTTAGTAGCGAAATATGGTACTAGTACTTGCGGAGTATCGATACCGAACTTAATTATCATAACATCAAACCTAATTTTAGTATTAATACATAGGATGGTATCGATACCCTAGTAAAGAAGTATTCATACTCCTATAGGAATATCGATATTACAATGCTTCCTTAGATTCTAGTAGACCAATTTGGTATTGGTACTACAGGTGCACAAAAAATCCGAATATCCGATTTTGCGCAAAAAATATCTGAAACTGGTTTTGGGAAAAACCGATTTTTTTTAAACCGGATCGGATATTTTAAAACTGGATAGTATAACCGGTTTGGGAAAAAATTGGAAAACTGGTTTTTTTACCGGATTAAAAACCTGTTTTTTATCCGAAAAAAACCGGTCCGAGTTTAAAAAACTAGCCGTTAATATAGCCATTGGGGGGGTTTTGTGACCTTTGTTTCTTAAAAATTACCATTTTACCACCCTAAACATTTATAAATAGGTTGGGGATGTATTTGGTTGATTACAATTTTCTCAAATCTTATTACACAACACCTAAACATCTCTCAAATCTTATTTTTGTAATTTTTTTTTCATCATGACTAACACGACTGAATCTTCTGTCGGGGGAAACCTTGAAGTCGTGAGAGTGATCAAACACAATCGAAACAAATATATTTAGGATCACTACGATTTATGTGAGATGTCAAATGGCTCGAGGAGGGCGTGTTGTAAACTTTGTCTAAAGTTGCTTGCACCGGAAGGAAACACAACGTTGAAGAACCATTTGACAAAATCATGCAAGGCACTTCGCTTAAGATCGGATCCAAGTCAATCGAATCTTTCACCGCAAGGTGGTGTTTTTCTTTACGACAACGAAAAATTACAAGAAGCGTTTACAAAGTTCGTGATTACAAAAGCATTGCCATTCTACTCAAGTAAGTCGTTCTACCCTTAGAAGAGATGCTATAAAAATGTGGCGTACGGCGAGGGAAAAAATGATTTTAGGATTCCAAGAACACCGTTATGGTGTGTCGCTTACATGTGACGTTTGGAGTTCCCCTCATAATGCCGGAAATTCTTTTTTAGCCGTTACGGCACATTGTTTAGATCAAGATAAACGGCAAATGATGAAAAGAACAATATCTTTTGAATTATTCGGTGAGCCGCATACCGGTGCTAATTTATTTACACTTTTAAAAAGGGTAATTTGTCTTTATAAATTAGAAAATAAAGTTTTTCTATATCCTTTGATAATGCATCGAATAATACAAACGTGGTTCCAAGATTGAAAATATTACTTTCACCGATTTTAGACGGTGCATTTTTTCATACACGTTGTGTTGCACACATAATTAATTTATCCGTGCAAGTCGGTTTGGAGGTTATTGAGCCGATTAGATTAGAATTTAAAGAAATGATAAAATCAGTTCTTTGTAACAACAACAAAAGACTAAATGATTATAAACGATTTTGTAAGTCAGTTAATAAAAAAGCTTTGGGTCCTAATTTGGATTGTCCAACTCGTTGGAACTCAACTTGGATGATGATGCATATCACCTTAAGGCAAAGGGAAACATTGCAAACATTTCACGATCGGCTTTTCGAGAGGGGCCATGTCCCAAACATTTATCCGGATTCGAGTTGGGAAACTATAGCCAAAATAACCGATTTGCTTGGGGTTTTTAAAAATGCAACAACTTTTTTATCTGGTGTTTATTACCCTACTAGCCCATTGGTTCTTAATCAAATATTTTTGTTGGCTACCCGACTAAATGGCTTTGAATTTGAAACCGAAGATTTTTAAGAAATTGGCTTTGTAATGAAGGAAAATTTTTTAAAATATTTTAAGGAGATTCCCCCCATTTTTACATATGCCGCTTCTTTAATTCCAACGTTAAATGTTGGCGGGGTTGAAACACTAATTGAACAAATTGCTTTTTCTTTTAATCTAACCGATGATGAACCCAACTTTGTCCAAAACCAAATAAATTATTTTAACAAATGTTTTCGAGACATGTTTGCAATTTATTTAACTAAATAATAATCAAGTAGTGTAATACATGATCAAATGAGAACGAATGAGGAATCATCTAGTAGACGCCCAAGTAAAATAAATTTATCACTTTTTAACACTCTTGTAAATTCCAAATCCAAACGATCACGTACTACCACCTCAAGTAGCAAGTTGGGAAATTACATGTCATGCAATTTTCTATAAAAAAATGACATTTGAAGAGTTTGAAAGTTTGGATATTTTGGCTTGGTGGAAAGAAAAGGAAGCACAATTTCAGATTTAGCCGCTATGGCCCGTTATTTACTAACCGTCCAAGCTTCTACGGTAGCTTCGGAATCTGCTTTTTCTGTTAGTGGCAGGGTTTTATCGCAACGGAGATCAAGACTAAGTCCCAAGTCGGTGGAAGTATGCAGTTGTTTAAAGGATTATTTGGATGGAACGACTCGGAAGCAACATATCACCACCCTAGAAGATGCAATTGATGCCGATTTGGAAGCAAACTTACACATTGAAGAAGTCAAACTTGGAATATCCCCTCCAAATGAAGAAGACGAAGATGATGAAGAAGAGATGGCGATGTAGTTTATTTTTAAGTATTTGAATTTATAGAACTTGAAAGTTTTTAAGTATTTGAATTTATTGAACTTGGAAGTATATAAGTATTTCAATTATCGTAAACTTTGTTGCAAATGATGACGATGTAATTTTAATAATATTAAAATTGGTTTTTTTTATATCCTATTTTTTTTAAAAACCTATTTTTTTCAAACCGAAACCGGTTACACCATCCGGCCCTCAAAACCGGTTAGGATCCGAACTGGTTTTTTTATAAACTGATTTTTTGGCTTGGTGAAAAAATATGATCGGTTTTTATCTGATCCGGATCGGATTTAAATCCGGCTATGTGCATCTCTAATTGGTACAAGGGGTGAGTATCGATATTGAAGGGTTAGTACCGTACAAAAAAGGCTTAGTATCGATACCATCATCCTGAATTGGAAAAAAACGCCTAATTTGATACAAGGGTTTTGGGAAGGGGTCTAAAAGAACTCGAACTTCTTAAATGAACTTACAAGTGAGAACAATTAATGGATACAATAATAGCTAAGAATGGTATGAAATGAGAATGTCATAAAACTAGCCATTGTGTGACGCTCAAGAAATAGCAATGACACACAAGTTACTCTAACGGTATGAAGATTGTCTTGTATGATTAGGATATATGGTTATGTCTCAGCTAGTGCCAAGGCACTTCAGCCACTAATCGGACATTGATGCCCTAAGTACTCACAAGGAGTAGGCTGGACGAGTGTATGTTTCCAATGAAAAAATCTATAGATCTTACCTCAACATGTGTTAGCATACTTGTATGTTTATGTCTTTACTTTCTAGCATGACTATATGATGGATGCATGCAATATAGTATAAATATTAGTGTGACATTAAGCTTGTGAGCTCAGCAATTCAAAATTTTTTTTTGTACATAGGTTCATAGGAGGAGCGGAGCGCCAAGGAGCTTATCACATAACCTGCATTCTAAATATTTTAGAGTAGTAGAGTACGTCTTGAGTCTTTTTAGAGGATATGTATTGTTCATATACCTTCATGTATTTGAGTTGTAACTAAATTTTTAGAAAGATTTGATATGTGCTATTTTGAGACGTATTAGGAGCTCCCTACTTTTTTAAAACTGAATTACTTGTGTCTTTTATTTATGTTTCCAAATATGATGGCTAAATGATGATTTCAGTATTGTTTAAAAGAACTTTTTGGTATAACCACTTCATTCGTCTCGTGTGATGCTTTAATAATTCAATCTTTAGGTTAAATTAAATTAGGGTGTTACATTTAATGGTATCAGAGCATCAGGTTCAATCGTTCCACTCGTGTTAGTAAACGTCCATGTGTATACATACCTCTAGAGTGTCAAAAGTACTTTATATTTGGGATGAAGATAACAACCTCTCTTTTTTTCAAAAATTTCAGAAACCCATACCCCGATAACACAACTCATGGTCGAGAGGGTAGATATGGATTTTGTCTTGGATTTAGAGGAGTTTGAGATTTCAGGAAACACTTGGGTTGACGAGGTAATCTTCTTTGAATATCTTACCTTAACGCTTATGCACATAGACTGTGCCATCTTCAAAGTGTTAGGTGCTCTACTTACCCCACCAGTATCTCCAGTTTCGCCTATCACTGTGATGCTTTAATAAAGGGGCTCTGTAGATATATGATCATGGATTTCTATGGTTCTAGAGATGGTGAGCCTATCACTGCAGATTAGTGGCATAGAGAGACCCTCTAACACTTCATCAACTATACCTTACCCTTGAGGGTAAGCTCGAGTGTGTACTACTCTATTTAAGGGTGATGTCATATACTTGTGGAGATGATTGAGATGGTTTTGGAGACTAAGATACTGACTTGGGAATACGTCTTGTCAGAGTTTCGACAGAAGTACATTAGATAGGCTTACACCAACAACTTAAGGGAGTAGTTTCTATAACTTAAGGCGAGATTACAATACCACTCCATAAAGTGGTTGCGCTCATATTTTCCCTCGGGTTTGTTTCAGTTTGAAAGGGTAATCTACCTTGAGATTCTAAATGACCAATGATTTGGGCTAATGGCTTATCTGTTTGTCGATTTCTTGAAGATGAGATTGCATTTGTGTTTGAAATTTTTATTTCGAGATAGTCAATTTTTCAACAATGGATTCAATGAAGGTTTTTTGTGGCGCTTGGTTTGGAAACAGAGGTTGGTCTCGATTGGTAATTCATATTTCTATTTCTATAACTCAAATTTGGGTGATCTCTCCAACTGAGATTAAATGTGTTACTGTAAAGGTTATACGGTCTTTGAGGAGGTCATGGAAAATTGTTTACGGCATTGCCATGGGCTCTGACTCATCTTGCAATAAAGAGCAATAGTCTGTCAGATGATCCGGTAAGGTGAAAATTTCAAAGACCCTTGTGGCTTCAATTTTTCCTATAACGAGCGAATCCACGATATCAGTTAATTTGTCTATCTTATTTTCCAATGAAATATTACTTACTTCGTGAACCCGTTGACTGATTTCACTCGAAAAACCAAATTGTTGTAAATTTGTGGCCATGGTACAGATTAGAGTTTTCGTGGCTTCCATGGTCATGTTGACGAGAGTGCCACCACTAACGGCATCCACCATTTTTCTATCAACCGAAAGCATGGCTTCATAAAGGTACTGAAGAAGAGTTTTTTCTGATAGACCATGTTGATGACAACTGCCATATAATTTTTTAAATCTCTCCCAGTAATCAAAGAGAGTTTCGTCATTTCTTTGTTGGATTCCCATAATGTTTAGCCTATGTTTGCTCGCTTTCACCGGAAGGAAAAATTTGACAAGGAAAACACGAGATAATTCAGCCCAAGTAGTAATCAAATTAGGCGGAATATAAAATAACCACTCCTTAGTCGTTCCAGCTAAGGAAAAAGGAAACACTCGTAATTTAATTAATCCTCGAAAACTCCCTAAGACATCATACTGTTGAAAACCATATGAAATTCGACGAGGTGCTTATGTGGGCTCTCACTGGGATAACCGTTCTAGGTAGGAATGAGATGGATCAATCATTCTTTAATTGAAATTGGGTCTCGCAATTAGGAAAGGCGATACAAAGCAGTTATTACACAATGGGCGCTGCAACTAGCTCTCTAATAGTCTGATGCGCCATTATTGGTAGCTCGAGTGTAGGATTTGTGTTAGGAACAGTGGGATTGACGTCTAGAGTAGATTCTTAGTAAGATTGTGATCGAGATGATATTTGGGATATAGATTTTAGATATGATATTTGCTCGTTCTATTAGCGTTGTTGTTTATTCTTTCGAAGCGTTTAACAGTGCGTTCTACGAGCTCTCGCTTCGATCTCCTGGTCAAATTCTACAAGATCTCCCAGATTGCTCCTGATCATAAAATCAAACAAAAATTAATCAATAAATTGTTGAAACATTTCCCTAGCAACAACGCCAATTTTGACAAGCGTCATTCTACTCATCAAAAATAAAAAATATCTTTAGAATAAAATAAGATAAATGAAATGAAAGTAGTATAGTAAATAGGGTCGATCCACAGGGAAATTTTGGAACCTTTGGTGTGATTTATGTTGATTTCTTTTGGATAAGTAAGAGTTTTATTATATAAAATAGCAAAGTTTTGCTACAATCCAATCAACCAATAAACAAAAGAACACTATGCACAATTATACAAAAAACAGTGATTGTTGGAACTATAAGCCCCAAGCATTACATATGATTAGATTAGTACTATCAAGTCTATTGAAGTTTTTCCCCCAAAGACTAAACCGAAAAGCATCAATGATTTCATTAAGCAAACTTTCAGCATGTCTTCCTCGTTTCTGGAAGATACCCTGATTCCTTTCCTGCCAAACAATATAAATAAAAGCATACCAAGCAATTTTTAAAATGAATGTGAAAAGAGACTTTTCTTTCATGAATTGATTATTGTAGTAACCTATTCCTCCCAATTCAAGTTCGTAGGATTCATTCCATTCAGATTCAAGAAAGAATTCCATAAGCAAGCTACTAGAGAACATTCAGAAAAAACATGGTTTATTATCTCTTGAAAACAGCTACAGATTACACAAGCAGAATTAATGTTAATTCCCATTCATTGCAGGCGGTCTCTAGTTGGTAATCTGTCTTGTAAAGCTATCCACACAATTAATGAATGTTTCAAAATATGCATGGGAAACCAGATGAGCTATTGCCATGTTACTTTATGTCCTTTAGGTCTGATTTCATTCCAAATATCTTTAAGCATGAAAGAGTTATAAATAAATGGAACTGCATCAACCCTCATTTTTAAGATACGTTTGGTGCTCCAGCTAACATTTGAAGCAGGTTCAAACTGCCAAAAATCATTATCCTTGATGACATAGTTCTTGAGCCAAGCAACCCAAAGGGATCCATTACCAGCCAGGATTTTCCGTATGAGATGAATGATACAAGCTCTATTCTAGCTTTTGATATTTTTTAGCCCTATACCACCTTCAGATTTTGAGAGGCAAATTCTTTCCCAACTCACTCGAGCTCCAGCAGCAGATTGGTCTATACCTTTCTAAACAAATCGGGAGCAAAATTGTTCCACCTTTTTTAAAACATAGGCAGGCAAAATTAGCTATCTGAACCAATAATTGCTCACGTGAAGAGCACATACCGAATCAATTCAAGTCTTCCAGCATAACTAAGATTCTGTGATAACCAATGAAGGAGTCATTGATGAATTTTTCCAAGAAGAGCTTCACAATCATTTTCATTAAGTTTGCGCGTGACCAGAGGAATACCAAGGTATCTAACTGGAAGGCAGCCTACTTTGAAATTTGTTAAATTTTTTATTTCCTCCATGGATCTTGGTGATAGGCCTGCATCAAATAACTCACATTTGGACGAATTTATTTTAAGACCAGAAATATCGTGGAACTACTGCAATACACTAAGAACACCACTAGCAGATTCAATGTTACCCTTACAGAAAATCAGTAAATCATCTGCAAAGGATAGGTGCGTAAGCCCAATTTTCTTTCATTTAGGGTGATAACCAAACAAATCCCTTGGAAGCATCCAGATTGAGCAGTTTGGATAGGACATTAATAGCAAGAACAAACAGGTATGGAGAAAAATGATCCCCTTGCCTCAAGCCTCGAGCCCTTTAAAGTAACCTATTAAAGTTCCATTGAACGATATGGAGAACCTAGCTTGGGTGTAGCATATCTCATTCCATTTTATGAATTTTTGAGGGAGATTAAGGGCTTTGAGAATGGCAGAAATAAAACCCTAGTGAATGGAATCAAAAGCTTTATGAAGGTCAATTTTCATAGTGCACCCAGGGGAGATGGTCTTTCTACCATAACCTCTTACCATCTCCTGAGCAAGGAGCGTATTATCAATAATGTCTCTGCCTCAGATAAAAGCTATCTTGTTTAAAGAAATGATCTCAGGAAGAACATCAGTCAGTCTTATAACCAGGATTTTTGAAATGGCTTTGTAAAAACAGAACATCAGGATATGGGTCGAAAGTCTTTAACAGAACAGGGATTTGGTACTTTAGGAGCAAGGATAATAATAGTAGAATTGAATTCTGGAAGAAAAAAATCATTGGAGAATAAGTGCTTGACAGCTGGAGTGAAATCCTTACCCACTATAGTCCATGCTGCTTTGAAGAAGAGATCAGTAAATCCGTCAGGACCCGGGGCTTTTTTGTTTCCTTGGTTGAAGATGGCACTTTGGATTTCTACTTCAATAACTTCTTTGACGACACTTGAAGAAGCTTCACAGGGCAGATTGAAATTCAGAAGAGTTTTGAGAAGATTAGGATCAATTTCTTTAACCGATGAATCAACAGTTCCAATAAGATTAGAATAGAAATTGATCATTTCTTTAGCCATTGTGTCAAAGGTTTCAAGTCTATTTCCACTTTCATCCACAAGAACTCTAATTGTATCTCTCTTGTTTTTGAAGGCTGCCATGGAATGAAAAAATTTAGTATTTTTGTCGCCCTCTTTAATCCACATTAATTTTGCCTTTTGCCTTAAGAACATACTTTATGCTTCTTCCAAATTCTTTAGCTCATCTTGAATAGAAATCTCCTTTTCAATGATATCCTCTCCTTTAAGAGTGAGAAGTTGATGTTGTTCCAGAGCAGTACGTTGAGATTTAACCCAATCTGAAATGTTACTGAAATTTTCTTTATTAAATCTCTTTAGGCACACTTTCAATATTTTTAATTTGGAGAACAAGATCATCATAGGATCTCCATGAGCTCTTTGATTCCAAGATTTCATGACTTCATTAAGAAAACTATGATGTAATGTCCAAAAGTTAAAAAACTTGAATGGCTTTGGTCTATTAATAGGTGCCTCTTTAAAAAGTCAAGCAATAGCCATACAGTGATTAGAGACTCCTGGGGCTAAAAATTCCACAAAGGAATGGTGAAAAGCAGTAGCCCAACTAGAATTAATCATGACTCTGTCGAGCTTTCTTGCTAGGAAAATATATTTTTGTTTATTACTCCATGTATACTTAGGACCAAAGAAAGGATGGTCACTAATTTCCAACTCACAAGTGAACTCTTGAAACTCTTTCATATCTGAAGTAATATATTGACCAAACAACTCATGATCAGAACTTTCCGTAGAATGCAGAAAAGTATTAAAGTCACCCCAAAAATCCAAGGATCACGATTAACTGAAATTTCAACCTCTTTAATCTTTTTCCATAAGAGTATTCTAGCTATCCCATCATTTCTACCATAAATAGCATAAATGAACACTGGACAACCAAGAAAAGATCCTTTAATAGTGATACTTTGATCAGAGGTTTGAACAATAGAGAAATTTAATACTTTCCTCCACATCACCCATATCCTACCATTGATAGTATGTTCATAATTAGTGCAGACAGTCTAATTCGAAAATTTTGTGCTATAAATAGCTTCTGCTTTTTTAGCTTTGACTCTTGTTTCCAGTAGACATAGTACATCAACTTTATTATGATTTGCACGCTGAACTACTTTATTCTGTTTAATAGGACTATTAAGTCCTCTTATGTTCCAAAAGCTAATAATAATTGGGATGTAGATCCGGAGAGCCCTACTTGATTTCCAACCGAAGTGCACTTAGTTTTATCGAGAATTTCCTTCTTTTTTTATTTTAGCTCAGTAACCATATCAACAACTCCCTTTACAGTAGCTCTAGGTTTCCTTGGCAGACTTTCCATGTTAATGGGAGTCTTATCAACAGAATTAAGCACATTAAATCGATTCTTCGAGCATGTTATAGATGACTTTGACTTATCCTTAATAGGTATGCCTCTTCCTTTTTTAGGGATTAAAGGATGTACTGGATGATCCATCATAACAGTGTAAATAGGAAGTGAAGAGCTTTTAGTCACAGGGTTAGCAATAATAGCTTTCATTGGGATAGCTTCCCTTGAAACTGCTTGAGTAGTAGAATCTTCAGAACCACCATTATTATTAATTTTCCCAAGATCATCATTTTTTACTTCCTCATCCAGAGAATTAGCTTGCACTGTATTCAGAGTATTACTTACTGTTTCCAAACTTGCTTCAACTCCTTCCACAGTCTTATTTGGAAGGCTCTCTCCTTTCTTGACCCAAATTTGAGATACAACAGCAGCTTCATTAGATTTCTTAGGATAGTCTTTAACGTTATGCCCAAATACCTTACAGTTCTTACAAGAATTAGGAAGCCAAGGCACTTCAACTTGTATAGAAGTTTGCCCATTTTGTAAAATTACTTAAATGGATTTGGGTATATTATCATTAACCCCGACTTCAATACACACTTTGGTAAACTCAAGCCTAGTCTTAGTAGCAGTTTTGGAGTCCATAGAGATAGGGACTCCATTGGTAGAGGCTATATAACTTAATCCAGCTCGAGAAAAAAGTTCTAAAGGAACATTATACAGATTTACCCAAACTGGAATAGTAGACAAGTTGAAGCTAAGGCATTTTATGTTTGGTTCCCACTTACGAAGAATAAGAGGCTTATTATGCACATGCCATAGACCATTTTCAAGTACCCAATCACAGGCAGATTCAGAATTGAAAGAAAAAATAAACAGGTTGTTGCCAGCGAAACTAACCTGTATTTGTGAACCCTTCAAAGCTTTTCCCTAAATGTTGTTGACGATTATGTGCAACGAAGCAAAAGAAGGTGAAACTCCAAGGAACTGGCCCATGAAAGACAATTTCCACTCGGAAATTCCATCTTCGATCACCTCCAAAGGCGGAAGAATAGTCTGGCTTCCATCACTAGTTTTTGGGGGGAAATAATCTAGGTTTTGATTTTCAGAACTGCTAAACAATTTTCTCCACTCCATCATCAAAGGCAGGAACTAGTATGAAAAGAAGACAGATGAGAGACTTTAGAGACTGTAATCGGAACAGTAGGCATGATTGAGAATAAGTAAATGAGGAAGCAATCTAAGAAACATTGATCAAAGAAAAGCAGTAAATTGAAGAATGGACGAAAATAAAAATTGGAAATCACTTGTTGAACAAATATCCTCGAGCTAGCTTGATTAAATTCCCACAATCATCGAAATAGATTTTTGCTCCGAGATTCATATCGGTTAGAGTCTACAAGGCCCCACCCATTGTAACTTGCCCTTCTCTCACATAACCGATCTTCCCAAGTCTATCTTCGAAAGATGATTCTTGAGTGGATTAACCACATCTATAGCCATTAAAATAATCATATTAAAACTGGAAAAGCCCGACATAGAAATTGTCTCGTCGAGGATCGTATCTTATCACGTCTTTCCTTAGCGGACCACCACTAAGAGTGTTCAGAAGAAGTCAACTTAACATAGGCCGATCCTTCCTCCCAACTGCATATTAAATGATATCCAGACGAACAAGCTCTTTTTGATTTGATACAAGTTTAAAATTGTAGTAAGACCGATTGTCAAACTATTTAATCAGAATGGCGAAAATGTATCTAGAAGGGATTTAAGTGATATTCAATTCTCACGTATGGAATTGATTTGCACTAGCTCTCGGCTTATAGGAAATTAGCTAAGCATGATATTGATTATCATACTTAGCATAGATTTGTAAAATAAAAATAACTTGGAAAAGTAAAAAGGAAAATGGAGACTTTAATTAAAATAGAAAAATGCCCAAAAAACAAAAG
The DNA here is from genome assembly GCF_006381635.1 of Hibiscus syriacus. Taxonomy (NCBI): domain Eukaryota; kingdom Viridiplantae; phylum Streptophyta; class Magnoliopsida; order Malvales; family Malvaceae; genus Hibiscus; species Hibiscus syriacus. The sequence continues at coordinate 7,755,601 of NW_024063194.1, forward strand.
TAAGAAAATGATATCCCTCAAGCCTTACCCATGAAGGGTATTTATAGGCATGTGCAATCCTAAAAATAACTAAGATAATTCAAAATAAAAATTCTAAATAATACTAAAAGATAATTCTAATTCATATGTTTTGAAATTAATTAAACAAACTGAAAATCCTAAAATCTCTCTCCAGAATCGTGTTCAATGATTGAGTTTCCAGAATCTTCCAGCACCTTCTAGATACTACCACGTCAGCTCTGCGCGTGCCCATGCCTCCAGCCATGACCAGAAAATAGTAAAAAAAAATACAGAATTCATCCTTTTACTACCAATTCAGTAAGTTATCCACTGCACATAAAATAAACAAAAACAATACAATCAACAATGATAAGTTCATAAAATAAATAAATTAGCAATTTAAAAGAATCAATTCTAGGAACTAATCACCTCTATAAAAAGCACCAAGTTATTTGCAAAGAATAAATGTGAGAGTATAGGGCCATTCCTCCCTAGGCTGATTAGCTTCAATTTCTCACCATTTACCTCACTCTGGAAATTATTATCCTCCTTTTTTAGCTAATTTTTTTCTATAAATATCCGATGCACCTTAGGGTTTTGGTTTTGCATGGTTAGTTTTACTCGGTCGATTGCAAGGGCAGCTGGTGATCACCATCCGGTAAAGAGAAGCCTTTGAGGATTTCTATGGACCCTTGATGATAGTCTTTGACCAATATCATCGGAAGAAGAATGCTAGTGATGGTGATGTTTCTAGGGTCACTTCAGAGCATATAAATAAGTCACGCTATGACATTCTCCAAGCGTTGGACGCAGAGAAGGATAAACATGATAGAAACCAAGTTAATAGAGTTTTACCCGTTGAAGTGGTTCCAGAGAATGGGGATGACCATTCAATCAAGGGTAAGGAAGTCGTTACAGTCGAGGGTGCCCAAGTTGTCTCAAGTAAGTAGTGTGGTTCTCATAAAAAAGGGTGGTTTGAACACCTCTACGACTAAGCCTATTGTAGAAGCTCATTTTGTCCGGAATTTGATTTGAGTCTTTGTTTATATATATTACTTATTAATAATTATTTATTAATTATGCTTGTGGTCATATATATAACATTAATTTTAAATACACTAAAAGTTATCAGTTTTTACAGGCTTATAGCATATCAAACGATTCAAACCAAGCCCAATATTACATGAAACCCAACTTGTGTCCAATTGGTGGGAGCCCAAAGCCTTACAGCAGGCCAACAACAAAGAACCGAGATGATTCCTTCCTCAGGTTTTCATGCTTCACGAAGTTGGCATGACAGCAGCCACCATGCCATGCTCAGGTGGTCCAAACAGAGATTCCAGCAGCCACCTCTCACACAATGGTCCCACCAACAACAAACTCACCCAGCTGGCCCATCTAGAAGCCTCCCCTCATGCTTTTAGTTGGCCATGCAAAACCAAAGGATTTCCATGATTCATTGAGGTTTTTCACCAACACATGGGGGGAAATTACAGGAGGAACAAACACAGACAAAAAAACAAAGAAAAAGGATAATATTTGGGGGTAACAGAAAAGCAAAAAGGGGATAAAAACTCGAAGGGAACAATTGTAAGGGGGCTTCTTCTACTAGAAAAAAAGAAGGAAAATAATGTAAATGGAGAAGTTCTGCTCCCCATTTGAAAACACAGTGTAATCAAGATATTCTCCCCTTTTATTTTTTCACAGAGGTAATACAAAGACTTAGCTATTTTTTCTTTCGAATCAAAAAGCATAACAATAACCTAGCTTCAAGATGCATTAAAGGAAACATTTTCTCATTTTCGAAATGAAGATATATATATATAGAGAGAAAAAACCATTTACCAGAGTTGGTTGAGCCATCGCCGGTGTTAGGAGCATCTGGAACATCGCTATCGCCTCCCACCATCCATACGTTGTTAAGTCGTCAAGGGTAAGCTTTCTTTTTCTTTGGAGGGTTTCGTCGTTGGTTCTCGGGTGTCTTTTGGGAGTCCCTATCGAGAGAGCTATGTCTAGGTTTGGGGGTTTTTTATGAAGGTTTGACTGGGGGGTTTGTTTACCTTAATCGGGGTTGATTGGAGGTGGTAGCTATGGTGCCTACCTTTGCCGATTGATAGGAAGAAAATATAAGGGTTAAGGGGTAGAGAGTCATCGGCTTGGAGATTTTATGAGAGATTAGGGCAGGTCCTAGTCGCCTAGGGTTGTTGGTTATTGTTTGATGCGACCGATGATCGACCATCCATATTCGGTGGCCAGAATGCTCGATTCTAGAGCTGTGATTGGTCTCGGCTGAGAGACAAGTCGAGAGAAAGAGATTACGGTTGATACTGAAAAAGGAGAAATGAAATTAGGGTTTAATTTTTACCATATATATTATATATATTTTTATACTCACTTGAACGACGTCGTTTGGGAGATATAAGTTGTATGTTTCCCGCATGGGTTATTTTCTGTTTGGGCCATTATGGTTTTCTTTTTAATTCATTTTAATCCTTAATTTAGGGTTTACGTATATTCAATTTTTTTACTTTATTTTATCCGCATTTAAATATAGTCCTAATTGTTATTGTATTTAATTTTTGCAGTTTTAGATATTTAACCTCTAAATTTTTGCATGTTTCTTTTTAGTCATGTTTATGTGTTTAGGGTTTATTTCAATGTTAATCCTTTATGATGGTGATTTGTTTTGTTTTAGTTACATTGTTTATTATAGTATAATATTAGTATTTTTACCCTAGTTTTTATTTTACTTGTAGTTAAGTTGGTAAATTTTTATTTAACAGTATTTAGTCCTCTTTTTACTAAGTGTAATTATTTTCTGAAATTTGCAATTTGAATTGTTATTTTTTTATTTAAGTCACGGTTGTTAATTATATATATAGTTTTTGGCATTAAATGTCATCACATGGTAATTTTTCATATATTATTTATTAATTAGATAATCATTTCTCTTAATTAATTTTTGCATGATATCCTCACGTGCATAACTCGACTCATAATTACATAATTGGATTAAGAGTAATACTCTTTTAATTTAAAATTGTTTTGTGTGGCTTGTCTTAGCTTATTAGAGAGCCACTTTCTATAATTTTAAATTGAAAGTGTATCCCAACAGTGAATCCTAAAAATGATTCGTCACTTAAAATTTGGGAACGAAAGAAAAAGAGATATTCGTTTATTTAAATTTTTTGAGAAAATATTGTTATAACTTATTTAAGGTCTGATCTAGATGTTTTTAAATTATCGAATATTCTTCATCTTTATTTCGATTGGAGTAAGAATTGATTGCCTCAAGTTATGAGGGGTTTGTTTCTTCTCGATAGGAAATAATTAAATATTATAAAGTTTCATTTTAAAATTCATATTTTGTTGTTTTATGGGATCATAAATCAAATTAAATTCAAATTTGTAAATTTCATTGCAAAGACATTAATTAATCGACTAGGTACCGATTTAGTGTGTTGTGGGGGTGCTAATCCTTCCCCACACGTAACTGACTCTCGAACACATTTTCTGGTAACGCATACTATAAATTTTTCGTTTTATTAAAATTAATTTTTACTTAAATTGACAAAACATTTTTGGGTGCCCAATCACACCCTAATCATAGATTGGTGGCGACTCCTCGAACCATACATTTTTATTTTTAAAGGAATCCCAAATTTTTCGAAACGATAGATTTTTTAAATCGCATTTATTTTTAATTAAAAATTAATCTAGAAAGAAATAAATTAAAAATTGTGTGTTTTTTAAAATCTCTCCTTAAGAAATAAATCGTTTTGACAGCTTGGCGACTCTGCTGGGACTTTTTTAGAGTGTCAGGTCGATAGTTGATTAATTAATTGTCTTTGCAAATGAAAGTTATAAGTTCGTTCTAATTTGGTTTTTGATCCCTTGTTTGGTTTTAAATAAGTTTTGTTTACATTTTGATTTGTAATTTGATTAACCACTAAATAGTTATAGTGATCTGTTTGTTAATGGTTTCAGGTTAATTGTGTGTTTTAAAAGGATTTGGGAATTGATTTGTGTTTTGATTGTGTTTTTTTTCTTTCCTCACACACTGCACAGTTGCATTATCATAGCATGGGCTAAAACCCTGCTCTGTCGCTCTATCCTAATTAATTATGAGTGAGAAACTACTCCCACGTGTGGTTTTCACCTCCGCATGAGATAGTGGATTGCTCCTGGAGCTCACACCTTATGGTCCTTGTGATGGTATTTACCTTCGCATGGACATAAGGAGGTGTGTTCCCTTGAATTGAACTCGATCCCTAAAAGCTTATGATGGGATATGATTAAGAGTTTGACATCCCAAGGGGGCACCAACAAGGACAATTCGAGAACCTATTACTCTAGAACTGAACCCAACATATAGTGAACTTATAACCTGAACGTAGTTAGAGCTTAACCCGAACCGTAAGAGACCCGTGAGGAGGGTACACAAGGAAAAGCTTTTTTGCGTCATTTAATTTTGCTTTCCGAATAAATGTATGCGAACTAGAAATCATGCAGTTAGGTTTAATTTTCTCGAATAAGCATACGAACTAGATAGCATGAGGTTAGGTTTTAATGTTCAAACAAAGCATGGGGGTACATTTCATGTTTGGGTAGGATCTGATAAAACATGATTGGGTAACCAAAATGTGAGGGTAGGATTCATTAACAAATTATTATTCCCGATTAATTTCTTTATGTTTACTAACTAATTTTCTTTTGTCTTTTCTTTATTTCTTTTTTGCATTGCACTATTCATTCCATGGTGTTGATTCGGGATCGATGTCCATATAGAAGGCTAGTAATATGGAACGAAAGGTTCAAAAAGTTTTTGAAGACAATGCAAATGTTCTGAGATGGTCTGAACAGTCACAGCTGACCAATGGAGATAGTTTGATGCAGGATATGTGTCAGAGTTGTTTGGTTACACCCATATCCATGTACGTCAGAACGATTTGAGCGAGCTAAAAGAAATTTGGGGAAGATGGAAAGCAGTTGATAAGCATTTGTTTTATCAGTTATATGGAGATATATCTTATCTCCTGGATGTTCAAATTGACAGAAACTTGTTTAGAGCCTTGGTGTAATTCTAGAATCCCGCTTACAGACGCTTTACTTTTGGAAGAGTGGATCTGACACCTACCATAGAGGAGTATCGAGCTTTGATATATTGTCCGATGTCCCAAATGGACATAATATATACAAAACTGGCAATCACTCCGTCATTCAAGAAGAAATCGCTCCTAATGAATGGAATGAGTGAAGAATGGTTTGTTAGAAACATCAAGAAAAAATGAGACAATGAGTGCATCTCTTGGATTGCTCTGAAAGAAGTAATTGAGTGTCATCCTGACAAGAGAAAGAATATAGAGTTGTTTTCTTTAAGGATTTACAGACTTATCATTTTTTGAAGGTGTTGGGATAAATAGATGTATATGTTGTCGACTTGTTTAAAAGATTAGACAAGCATGTGGATCCTGTTCCAGCCATTTTAGCCGAGATATTTTATTCTTTGAGTTCTTGTAGATGAGAAGGAGAATGACGCTTTATAGGGTGTGCACCACAGCTGCTAGTATGGATTCTTATTAACTTCAAACATGTTGAAAGAGAACCATGACGAGTGTTTCTGGATGGGTTTTCACCTTTGAAAGATTTCCTTACTAAATAATGGACTGGGGGTTTTACCGAAGAGAAATGAATGGTTATCTTCAAGGATATCAGGGATGGTGACATATTGTGGCGAGCTTCGTGGAATGTCTCTTCAGATATACTATACAGATGTGGAGCTCGAGACTGAAGAAGCCCAGAGGATTAGGGAATTGTTGGTACATATGAAACAATTAGGAGAAGTAGTGCAGATCTATCTGTGATATGTTTCAACCTAGTAGTTGAACTTCATTTTTAATATAAAAAGTTGTTCTAAGGAGTCATTCCAGGATCAACACCCTGCATTTTGCATACGCATTCTTACTTTTCGCAATGCATTTTAATTTCTGCATCATATTTTTATTCATTCATAGTCATATTCATTAATAAAATATCAACAAAAAGATTGTGTGACAGAAGCTCTGAAAGCAAATTGAAGTTACCCGGAGCATGTCTATAGAAAGATCAAAAATGATGAATGAGATATTAGCACGTGTCAGTAAGATCAAGAGAATCATAGAACAACTCGAAAAGACCCAACAAGAAATGATTGATGAAGCAAGGAAGTTCCAAGTTGAATCCAGAGAACAGATGTCCAAGTTGATAAGCATGATGGTTATAGTAATATATGGGGAACGAATGTGGATGAAGACTTTAATCCAATTAGACACTCAACATTCTAAGTAATGGGGCATCCTAATTATGAAGAGATCATTTCATCCATCATGAAGTTTTTTCCCACTTGCACTGTCTTGTTTGAGTGTGTTTTTGTTCTTTTTTTTAATTATTTACCTAAATATTTCGTAAAAATTTTGTTTGATGATTGAACTTATGCTACTTTTAAGGCCATGAGCAATGAATCAAATTTTTTATCTTGAAGTTCTTTGAGTAACAAATTAATTAAATTTCTTTTAATTTTTTAAGAATTATACATTTTTGGAAAGTGGGAAAATTAGACCTTTCATATCTTTTCCAAAGCCAAAAACACAATTACTCGATCTCTTTTACCTCACATAATACATGGTCATTACCAAAACTGAATTTTGACACAACATTCATCTAAGGTTTTGAAGTCATACCTTTACCTTTTTGTTCGAGATACCAAATTCATACTTTTACCCTTTCGGGTATAGCCGATATGTTTATAACACTACCTTTCTCCATATACACGACTTCAAAGTCACACATTTGTATTTTCAGATGCAAACCATCATTTTGCTTTGTACCAGTAAAACCATAAGGCCTCAAGTGCAGAATTTGCATTTGTCCGTGAATTGTTCTGCAAGAAAAGACAAGATGGGGCATCATAGATCAACTTTTTGAAGAAAAGTTAGAATAATTGGGTCATGATCGAATCAAGAAGAAAAAGAAATAAGGGGGATGATTTAAATAATTTTATCATGCATTAATTACATTATTTTCATGTAAATAAAAGTTAATCCTGAATGTTCATCCCCCTGGGGATACCTCTTTTTGCAAGGACTTCTATGTATGAAATGATGAACGACCATATTTCATTTACCCCTTCACAAAAAGAGAAAATATTTCCTTTGTTGTCCCTATTTGAGCCTGAATTATTTTTCTTCTGATTCAAGCATAACCAAGGATCACCCTCCACACTGGGGAGCAAGTTGAAGGATATCTACTTGTAGGAGTAAAAATCATCAATCCAGGATTTATTATAGGGGCAAACTTCTGTGAAATAAATAGGAATAACAAGGAATCGCAAGACATATCGAATACAAAGTGTTTGAAGATCAAATCCAGTCTAGAATAACGAAAGAATTTCTGAAATGCTAGAAATAAAGAGGACAAGAAGGTGCTCAAAGCAATTGGAGTCTTATACTAATTCAATAAAAAGATAGAAAAATAAGAAGGAAAAAAGAAGGGAAAAAAGAGGGAAAAAAGAAAAATATAGAAAATATAGAAAATAGAAAATATAGAAAAGAAAAAAAAAAGAAAAAAGAAAAAAGAAAAGAGGAAAAAGGAAAAAGGAAAAAGAAAAAAGTAAGAGAAAATAAATCAAGTATTTTAAGATGATTGATTCTTTGAGCCTCAAGCCCAAGGTTGATCATGTGCAATCGTTTCAAAGATTCAGATTCAACAAGAAGAGCGAGAAAACTTGAAGATATAAGAAAATGAAGATGAACTCAAGGATGAAAACCAAAAAATAGGCAATCTAGAGGGATCCAGAGAAAGAAAGAAGATAAAAAACAGGTAGCAAGCAGATCCAAGAAAAGCAAGGTAGGATTGAAGACATCAAAATGAATTGATCCTTGGTTCAATTACCCTTAAACACTTGTTTTGGCCTATTTATCCTTTTTTTCATAACCGTGAGCTCTGACCTATGTTAACTGCCTGAAAAGTCTATTCTAATCATACATGGATTTCTAAGTGAAAGAGATTATCTTCATAGTTCATTCCACTTCTCAAGAATAATTTTTATTTGCAAAAATTGGTTTTCTAAAATCTTTAATGTGTGATAGGAAAAATAATAAAGGGGTTCAAGACATAAAATTTTGAATAACGTTTTAAAACCAAATGAGGATTTGATTTGAAAACCCGAAAGGGTAGCTTGAATATTAAATTGTGCAACGACGACAAAAGAGACGGTCTTATAAGGCTCTTGATGAAGTACCGCATATCCCAAAGGTGTTCATGAGAGTTTGGAACTCTAGAAGATGAGCATAAAACCACTTCTTCAAGTTAGTGGACGCCCAAAGAGATATATATGATGTAATAAAAAGGCCAATCCTAGAGACCTTACTTTTTCAGAATCAACCTACACCTTAAATTTGTCAGTAATTTTGATACTTGCCAATGCGCTATGATTTTTTGAAAGATTAAAAGAGTAGTTGACTTGTTTGATATTCATTAAACTCTTGATTTATGATTTGTCTCAATTGTGAAACCTAGAAAGGGGCAATATTTTTCAAAATTTTTCATATTAAACATTTTTCAAAATTATTTTAATTGATATTTTTCAATTTTTTGGAAATAAAAAGAAGAATAAAAACATTTTCAAACATGACAATCTCAAGTGAAAAGGTCCTTGAAGCTCGTGATGCTCATTTTGCCTCTATTGTAGAAAAAATAAACGATGCCATAATAATGAAACATTCCACAATATTGATAGCAAGTAGTCCGAGAGATCAGAAGCACTGAGGAATGGAGTTTGTAACACTTCCTTGTGACGTTGTCAATAAATCATCAGATGATTGCCTTTATCCAAAAGGGGCACATACCCCAGCTCGTATAAAATGCAAGACTTTTTGTTAGAAGAATTGATCACTACTTAAATTATTGTAATGTTCATGACATCACAAAGAGAAGCCCTCAAGTTACTCGACAACACTGTTATTTAGTGACACCAGATTGAGACCATTCAAGATTAAGATATTTTGGCATGAAGGGAGCCATGATTACCCACATTGGGGCATGACTGAACCCACATTATGTAGAAATAACAAGGTTCAGACAAAGAAGACATTGAGAATAAGCCTTATAACTTGGAGTGACAGGGGCAGACCTTGAGTTTGAGCAGAGTTTACCTTGTAAATTAAACTAGTTGAGTATCAATAAATGGTAGAGTCCAAAAAGAAAAATAACTCCAAGAGCACTATTGAGTCAAGGAAAGAAATGGGCATTAGGGTCATATTTTAGACCATATGAAGAATTCGAGAGAGAAAATACTTCCTTCAAACTGAAGATAGAAGATGATCATATGGCTCCTCAAAATGCAAGATGAAAATTATAAGTTGTTACACTGATATCTGAGTAAACCCTGGGAAGAAGTGATCAAGTGGAAGAAGACCGAGTTCCCCTCTTTGGAGTCAAAGAAAATTTACTCACCATTTATGCATTCATGAGAACATCTATTGCATAAAAGAAAATGCATTACATTGATACATTTAATTACATTTGCATTCGTATTTAAACACTTGGTTTTTACAGTTCTTCCATTGAAAAGAATAGATTCATGATGTCAAAATCCTAGCAAGTTGAAAGCTAGAATTCAAACATCAAATGTAGGGAATCATGTTTAGAGAGGCAGAACCTGAAGAACAGAGGGGTTTGATCCATAAAAGAAGCATTACTTTGAAGTTGGGACATGTTACACGACCATTAAGTGAATTTGAAAAATGAGAAAGCGATTTCCAAAGTTTCTCATTTAAATCTTTTCAAAAAAAGACCATCAAATGTAGGAGGAAAGCAAAGATTCTCGGGTATAGAGAAGCGGATCAATCGATTAAAAGGGCTTGCACACATGAGATTGTGGCAAGTTAAACAGATTCAGAAAGTAAATCATTTCGTTGAAAGATAATGGAACATATTGATAGAAGAGTCGTTCTTTTAGTGTCGTCTTCCTTGACTTTCTCGCGAAGAAGAGTTGATCTTTTAGTGTTGTCATTCTTGATTTTCTTGTAAAGAGAAATTAAGCTTTCATTGTTTTGATTCTTGACTTTCTCAGAAAGATGAGTCAATTTTTTAGTGATGTCATTCTTAATTTGACTTTCTCGTGGAGAAAAGTCAACTTTTCAGTCGTATCATTTCTCCACTTGACTTTCTTATGTAGAAGAGTCAACCAGTTTATAATGTTACCGTTAGTCTTGACTCTCTTAGGACTTGTGTAATTGGAATTTTAGTTTAGTCTTCCTAAAGATTATTCCCTAATAAATCTTCTCATTGAGATTTTTTAGGCTTGTTTTTCTAGAAGTCTCAATTTAATCTTTCTTGATATTATTTCCCTATAAACCTTAATCTCGTCTTCCATAAGACTGTGTCTCCTGAAATTAACCTTGTCTATTTTGAATTGTTTCTATGATAGTTCTAATTTTGTCTTTCATAAAGACCTCTTCAATTTTTCAAAAGATTAATGATAAATGAATTGTATTACCGCATTCAGTATTCATATATGTTGTACTTTCAAGATTAATGTTTTATAATTTCTTTCAAGAAAACTAAATATTTATGACAAGCATGAGTCATTAACCAATTCAAAGTCCCAAGAAGTGAGAGGTTCAAATGGCAATCGAGTTAAGGTAGATTCTTATATCCAGTGGCTACGAGACAAGTTCCACAAGAAATATTGATTTTCTGAAATTCTCTCAAATTCAAAACTTTCTATTATAATATTTTTAAATCTTCAAGCATACACTAAAGATTGGTAATGTTTGATTTTTCAGGTTCAATATTTTAAACAAGTCGATCCCGATTCAGTTCCTCCTAAAGAGTAGTGAAGTGAATCAAAGATTTTTCGGGTCTTATCTCCTTGAAAGAAAAGTGAAGCAGACCCGTCTTCTAACATTGATCTGTATACCCAAAAAAGATGCACAAATCAAGTCTGATTTCCCCTGAATGAATGGTGAAACAAACATGTCTACCAATATTGATTTGTTTACCTGAAAAACAAGCATATATCAAGTCTGATTTCCCCTGAATGAATGGTGGAACAGACATGTCTTCCAACATTTATTTGTCTACCTGAAAAAGAGGCGCATATCAAGTATGATTTCCCCTGAATGAATGGTGGAGTAGACACGTATTTCAAAATAGATTTGTCTACCCAAAAAAGAGGCACAGATCTAGTATGATTTCCCCTGAATGAATGGTGAAGCAAACATGTCTTCTAACATAGATCTATCTACCCGATAAAGAGGCACAGATCGAGTCTTATCCCCTTGAATGAATGGTGAAGCAAACACGTCTTCTAACATAGATATGTATACCCGAAAAAGAGACACAGATCGAGTCTTATCTCCCTAAATGAATAGTGGAGCAAACACATTTTTCAAAATTAATCTGAATACCAGAAAAAGTGAAACAGATCAAGTTTGACTTATCTGGAAGATGCATTGGAGTAAACTAACCCTTTGAATTCCTAATAACCACACAAATATGACCATCCTTTGATATTTTCCTCTATTCTTATTGTACGACAATGAGAAAAGAGGGGCAGCTGTAGACGCTTTGTCCGGAGTTTCATTTGAGTCTTTGTTTATATATATTACTTATTAATAATTATTTATTAATTATGCTTGTACTCATATATATAACATTAATTTAAAATACACTAAATGTTATCATTTTTTTGTTACAGGCTTATAGCATATCAAACGATTCAAACCAAGCCCAATATTACATGAAACCCAACTTGTGTCCAATTGGTGGGAGCCCAAAGCCATACTAGCAGCCCAACAATAAAGAACCAAGATGATTCATTCCTTGGGTTTTCATGCTTCATGAAGTTTCCATGACAGCAGCCACCATGCCATGCTCAGGTGGTCCCAACAGAGATTCCAGCAGCCACTTATCACACAATGGTCCCACCAGCAACCAACTCACCCAACTGACCCATCCAGAAGCCTCCCCTCATGCTTTCAGCTGGCCATGCATAACCAAAAGATTTTCATAATTCATTGGGGGGTTTTCACCAACTCTTGAGGGGAAATTACTGGAAGAACATGCATAGACAAAAAATGGTGAAAAGGAGAATATTTGGGGGTAACAGAAAAGAAAAGAGGGGATAAAAACTCGAAGGGAACAACCGTAAGGGGGATTCTTCTACAAAAAAGGAAAACATGTTAAATGGAGAAGTTCTGCTCCACATTCAAAAACACAGTCTAATCAAGATATTTTCCCCTTTCATTTTTTCGCAGAGGCAATACAAAGACTTAGTTATTTTATTCTTTCTAAAAAAACAACATAACAATAACCTATCTTCAAGTGTCATTAAAGGCAACATTTTCTCATTTTCGAAATGAAGATATATATATAGAGAGAGAGTGAAATACATTTACCTGAGTTGGTTGAGCCATCGCCGGTGTTAGGAGCATCTGGAATGTCACTATCACCTCCCACCATCCTTATGTTGTTAAGTCATCGAGGGTAAGCTTTATTTTTCTTTAGAGGGTTTCATCGTTGGTTAACGCTTTTGGGAGTCCCTATACAGAGAGTTAGGTCTAGGTTTAGAGGTTTTTGATGAGGGTTTGATTTAGGGTTTGTTTAACCCCTTTATCAGGGTTGATTGGAGGTGGTAGCTATGGTACCTATCTTTGCCGATTGGTAGGAAGAAAATAGAAGGGTTAAGGGGTAGAGAGTCATCGGCTTGGAGATTTTAGGAGAGATTAGGGTAGGTCCTAGTCGCCTAGGGTTGTTGTTGGTTGTTTGGTGGCGACCAATGATCGACCGACCACTGTTTGATGGCTGAAATGCTCGATTCTGGAGCTGTGATTGATCTCAATTATGAGACAAGTAGAGATAAAGAGATTGCGACTGATACTGAAAAAGGAAAAATTAAAGTCGGGTTTAATTTTTACCCTATATTATATATATACTCACTTGAACGGCGTCGTTTGGGAGAAATAAGTTGTTTGTTTCCTGTGAGGGTTATTTTCTGTTTGGGTCATTCTGGTTTTCTTTTTAATTCATTTTAATCCTTAATTTAAGGTTTACATATATTCAACTTTGTTACTTTATTTTACCCACATTTAATTCTAGTCCTAATTGTTATTGTATTTAATTTTTGCAGTTTTAGATATTAAACCTTTAAATTTTTGCATGCTTTTTTTAGTCCTGATTATATGTTTAGGGTTTATTTAAATGTTAATCCTTTATGATGGTGATTTGTTTTATTTCAATTACATTGTTTATTATAGTATAATATTAGTACCCTAGTTTTTATATTATTTGTAGTTAAGTTGGTAAATTTTTATTTAACAGTATTTAGTCATCTTTTTAATAAGTGTAATTATTTTCTGAAATTTGCATTTTGAATTGTTATTTTTTTATTTAAGTCACGGTTGTGCATTATATATATAGTTTTTCGTATTGAAATGTCATCACATGGTAATTTTTCATATATTATTTATTAATTAGATAATCATTTCTCTTAATTAATTTTTTCATGATATCCTCACGTGCATAACTCGACTCATAATTACATAATTGGATTAAGGATAATACCCTTTTAATTTAAAATTGTTTTGAGTGGATTGTCATAACTTATTAGGGAGCTGCTTTCGATAATTTTAAATTGAAAGTGTATCTCAACAGTGAAACGTAAAAATGATTATTTACTTAAAATGAATTATTCGGTTATTTAAATATTTCTAGAAAAGATTGCTAGAACTTATCTAAGGTATGATCTCGATGTTTTTAAATAATCGAATATTCTTCATCTTTATGAAAAGGCTTGGTAATTTTAATTTAATCTGTTTTGGGTACATTTGAATATTATAATGAAATTATAATATTTTTTTATTATGATTGGAGTAAGAATTGGTTGCCTCAAGTTATGAGGGGTTTGTTTATTCTCGACAGGAAATAATTAAATATTATTAGGTTTCATTTTAAAATTCATATTTTGTTGTTTTATGGGATCATAAATCAAATTAAATTCAAATTTGTAAATTTCATTGCAAAGACATTAATTAATCGACTAGGTACCGATTTAGGGCGTTGTGAGGGTGTTAATTCTTCCCTACATGTAACCGACTCCCGAACTCATTTTTTGGTAACGCAGACTATAAATTTGTCGTTTTAATTAAAATTAATTTTTATTTAAAATGACAAAACGTTTTTGCGTGCCCAATCACACCCTAATCAAAGATTTGTGGCGACTCCTCAAACCATACATTTTTATTTTTAAAAGGAATCCCAAATTTTTCGAAACGAGAGATTTTTTAAATCGTATTTATGTTTAATTAAAAATTAATCTATAAATAAATAAATTAAATTTTATGTGTTTTTTAAAATCTCACTAAAAAATTCGTTTCGACACCTATCTCAAATAGGAGTTTTACATGAAATTCCAGTGAACACGTTGAACCAACAGTTGAATAGTGTGGGATTGTCACGTGACTTTTGTGTGAAGCCTTCTCAGCCGGGTGTTGTAGCACAACTTAGGATCCATGAACTTGTCATTCCTTCAGGGAACCATTCTATCGTGTCAATTGTTGAACCAGAGAAGGATAAATATGCCTCTCTACAAGGGCAGAATGATGGCGAGAAATTGGTGAATCGTAAAGGAGGACGAGTGGACATGTTTTAAGGGTTAAAATTCAAAAACCAATTGCTTACAAACCCCCGAATTGGCCCCTACTCACTGACTGGGTCCAATCAGCTTCTGCCAGGTTACAATCCCAATTGTGTCATGCTGAACCTCAAGCCAGAAGTGTGATGCCACCTTTGGGGAAGTTAATCATGATGTTACTGTTTGATTGCATGAAAGTGCGACTACTTACTGTTAATTGGGGCCAGAAAGGCCCTCAGTCTTAATCATGTCTTAATGATAGATTATCGATTTTGGAACAATTAGGGCGTGGCTAGGCCTTCTTACCCTCATCATTTGAAAAGGTTGATGCGTGATCATAAACCTGATTTTGGGGCGTTAATGGAAACCGGGCGAGCGGAGCTAAAGCGGATGGGGTTGGGCTTTCCTACTTCGTTCTGTTTCGAAGCTTAGAGATTTAGTGGAGGGATCTGGTTGCTCTGGTCTGACGATGTGCATGCTTCCATCCTATCTGTTTCAAATAACTTTGTCCATTCTATGGTTCAAGGTGTGGGGGAGGATAATCCGGTCTTTATTACCGTAATTTATGCTAATTCAAATATTTTGATTCGCAATAATCTTTGGGAAGTGCTTGAAAAGCTTAACCCGGGAACTGATAAACATTGGCTGCTTGGTGGGGACTTTAATGTCATTTTACGGCCTAATGGACGTCGAAGGGATGTTACTACTTGGGACAGGACAAGTAGGGGTTTCTCTAATTACGTTTTTGACTTTGCGTTAATGGAGGTTGCCTCTAAGGGACCGCAGTTCACTTGGGTAAGGGGTTCTCTTTATCAACATTTAGACTGGTGTCTTGTTAATTCTAAATGGCTTGATTGTTTTGCAGATTCCATCGTTTTGCACTTTGATTGCTTAAGTTTGGATCACCTAATCCTGCTTGGAACTCAAAGGGCTGGCCGCAGCTCCAATTGGGTACCCTTTCAGTTTGTATTTGCTTGGCTGAATCACCATGATTTTGGAACCTTGCTTAGGTCTTCTTGGAAGGAGAGTGCTGACATTATAAGGAATTTAACTTCATTTACGAATTAATCTTGAAGAATGGAATGAAACTACCTTTGGTTCTATCGGTAGACGGGAAAGGGTGTTGATTGTCCGCTGAGAGGTATTGATCGTGCCCTCTCGAGTAAACATTCTGATTTTCTTTCGAATCTAGAGGTACAGCTTAAAGATGAGTTGGAAGCAGTTTTTGCCAAGAAGAAAGTTTATGGATGCAGAGGTTCGGTATAACTGGTTTATGCATGGAGATAGGAATAAAAAAAATTTTCATACGAATGCTCAGAAGAGACGGCGCCAGAATTCTATTAAGATGCTTCAGCTCGCTGACTGTTCTTGGTGTATGGTTCACGATACTCTTAAACCGGAAGTAGCCAAGTTCTATGCAAATTTGTTTACTAGCCAAGGCACGATTGGTTCCATGTTCAGTGTCAAAGGTAACTTTCATCGACCGGATGCAAAGATGCTTTCAAGATTTCGGCTCTAGTTACTTTGGAGGAAATATGACAAGTAGTGTTTTGATATGAACCTCTCTTAAGTCATCGGATGTAGATGGCTTACATGTTTTCTTCTAGGGTAAACTACGGGTGACCACTAGATTATGATCAAAAATTAATGTGACGACCGAACTTTCAATTGAATCAATCAGACCACCAAACTATTTAATTGAGTCAGTAAGACCACCGACCGTTAATTTTTAACAGAGGTGGTGACATTCCGTTAAGAAAATTGGCATAATTATATATTTGGTCCTTAATATATGCATATTCTTTCAATTTAGTCATTATTTTAATTCAATTCAATAAATTTAACTATCCAACTATAACGTGACACGTGTCAATACATGATTGGAAGGTTTTATTTATTAATTTAAAATTATTTAATTAAATAAATTTTCTATCCAATTAGGTGGTGACACGTGTAACCACCCAATTGAAATGAAAATAAAAGGGACCAACATGTTTGCAAGGGGAATCAAACTTGTGTTAACAAGGGGGAAAACCTACCAGGCGCCCAAACCATTGGGCCAAAGATCCCCAATGGATTAAATTTATAACAATTTGTATTTAACTTGTAAAAGTTTGTTAATGATAAAAAAATTAAACAAATTATTTGTTTAAACAAATTATTATTTAAATTAATTGTAAAAAAATTGAATTAAAAAAATTCAATTTTTATATATATTAGAAAATTAAAAAAAAAATCGTTAATTCAAAAATTGACTGAATTAACTGATATTTGTTCTGTTCGGTTAATAATTTTCAAATAAACTTCGGTTCGATTAATGGTTAAAGAAAAAATTCGGTTAATTCGGTTCAGTTAATAATTTTCAAATTAATTCGGTTCGGTTAATAATTTTCAAATTAATTCAGTTCGGTTAATAATTTAAAAAAAATTGGTTTGATTAACCTAACCGAATTAACCAAACTTTTACTTCGATTAATTCAGTTAATAATTTTCAAATTTATTTTGTTCGGTTAATAATTTTTAAATAAATTTTGGTTCGATTAACCGAACCGAATTAACCGAATATTTGCTTCAATAAATTCGGTTAATAATTTTAAAAAAAATCGGTTAATTAGTTCGGTAAATAATTTTCAAAATAAATTTTGATTCTATTAACCAAAACAAATTAACCAAATTTTTTCTTCGATTAATTTATTCCTGTTAATAATTTTCAAATAAATTTTGGTTCAATTAACGAAACGTTAATTAACTGAATTTTGCTTCGATTAATTCGGTTTATTTTTAAAAACAAATTGGTTAATTCGGTTTGGTTAATAGTTTTCAAATTAATTAGGTTCGGTTAATAATTTTCAAATAAATATTAGTTTGATTAACCAAACCAAAATAACCAAATTTTTTTCTTTAACCGTTAATCGAACCAAAATTAATTTGAAAATTATTAATTGAACCGAATTAACTGAATTTTTTCTTTAACCATTAATCGAACCGAAATTTATTTGAAAATTATTAACCGAATTGAACAAATTTTGGTTAATTTGGTCAATTTTCGAATTAACAAAAAAATTTAAAATTTTTCTAATTTATATAAAAATCGAATATTTTTAATTCAAAGAGCAGTTTACAATTAATTTAAATAATAATTTGTTTAAACAAATAATTTTTTTAATTTTTTTATCATTAGTAAACTTTTACAAGTCAAATACAAATTGTTGTAAGTTTTAACTATTTGGGACCTTTGGCCCAATGGTTTGGGTGCCTAGTAGGTTTTCCCCCGACACAAGTTTGATTCCCCTTGCAAGCATGTTGGTCCCCTTTATTTTCATTTCAATTGGATGGTGACATTTTTCACCACCAAATTGGATAGAAAAATTATTTAATTAAATAATTCATAATTCATAAATAAAACATTTCAATCATGTATTGACACGTTCGACATTCTAATTTGATAAATTAAATTTATTTAATTGAATTAAAATAGTGATTAAATTGATAGAATATGTAAATATTAAGGACCAAATATATAATTATGCCAATTTTTTTAACGCAGAAGTCAACATCTCTGTTAAAAATTAACGGCTAGTAGTCTCATTGATTCAATTAGAAGTTCGGTGGTCACATTGATTTTTTATCATAGTTTAGTGGTTTCTCGTATAGTTTACCCTTTCTTCTATTAGAAGAGTCATGAGGTGATTGGTAACGATGTTTGTCGATTAGTTTGTGAATCATTTCATAATTGCAGTGTGCCAAACGGTCTGAACATGACTTTGTTATTTGTTATTCCCAAGTTGGAGAATCCTATCATTTCCCTCTGTTTCAGGGCCAAATTGGCCCATTAGGGAAATCAAATAAATAATTTAGCCCATTATGGCACCTAAACATTTAATTTGGGATCTACGACAAATTGAACAGTTCCCATGTGACGAGTTCTATGGCATATAATTTTTTAATGTGCCCTATTAAGTGGGTTCCACACCCGGATTAAAAAAAAAATTCTTAAGGGACTCGTCACACCGATGTGACGAGTCCCTATAAAAATAATTTTTTTATTTTAAATTTTTAAAAGAAAATTAAAAAAATTAATATTTTTTCTATGGCGTGACGAGTTCTAACGGGAAAAAATGTCTTCCCTTTAAGTTGTGTACATCATCTTCAATCTCTTACTTTAGACACTACTTTCATCTTTAATCTCCTATGCAAAAAAACTCATTTCATCTAATAAAAAACATTTCAAGCAATGAACACCAAATTCTTCACAATTGTCCATTATAATGGCAAAATTCTACAAAATGATGTTGGTTTTGTGTTTAAGTTAGACAGACCAATCAATATGATGTTCCCTATAGATGTATCGCATCGCCAAATGAATCAAAAAATTGAGAGAAAAGTTAGAGCTTCTGTTTCATGTTTAAGTTATCAGCACCTGATCTCCTCAAATTCAATAACAGTCTTTATAGTGTAACTAGTTACGGAGCATGTTTAACTGTATCAAAACATATTGGGATGATATTGATCTCAAGTCTGAGGATCATACATATAGTCATCACCATGAGCACTGTTATGACCGTTACATAATAATCTAAGACATATGCTCATGATGGGTCAATCCAATACATTGTTCTATAACAATATAATCATGTATCAATTTTGACATCTTTATGTCAATGACAACTCCTTGTCATCAATCAATAACATGTTAGTCTTAATCGTATTATTATTGTTCATGCCCATAATAATACTTGACTATGGATTTTTTAATAATGTTATTATATAGACTTTATTATCTTTTAGTTTTTGTTAAATACAAACATATAACTGAAAATAATATTGGCAATGCCTTTATTGAATAAAATTGGTAAATATTTACAATCATCATATGATTGGTCTTTGGGCGTACTCTAACAATCTCCCACTATAACTATGACCAATCACTCACATATCTAATACCTAGTGACTCAGTGTGCCAATCATGCCTATGCTGTGTAAGAGGCTTCGTCAAGGGATCAGCAATGTTATCATCTGTGTGTACTCTGCATATTTCCATATCTCCTCGATCTATGATCTCTCGAATGAGATGAAAACGCCTAAGAATATGTTTGGATCGTTGATGAGATATGGGTTCCTTTGCTTGTGCAAATGCTCCATTATTTTCATAACGGAGTTCTACAACATTTGATATGCTGAGAACAACCCCTAATTCCAATATGAACTTCTTGATCCAAACAACCGCTTTTGCTACTTCACTGGCTGCAATGTATTTAACCTCTGTTGTAGATCAACTATTGTGTCTTGCTTTAAACTTTTCCAGCTCACAGCACCTCTATTAAGACAAAACACAAAACGCGATTGCTATTGTGAGTCATCCTTGTCAGTTTGGAAGATGGCATCAGTATAACCTTTTACACTAAGCTCTTCCTCCCCTCCATAGACAAGAAACTTATCCTTAGTTCTTCTTAAGTACTTAAGGATATTTTTAATCGCAACCTAGTAATTTTCACCAGGCTTTGCTTGATACCAACTCGTCATGCTTAAAGCATACGATACATCTGATCAAGTACATATCATGACATACATGATAGAACCAATAGCTGAAGCATATGGAATCTTATTCATCCGTTCTCTTTCTTGTGGAGTTGAAGGACACATTTCCTTCGAAAGAGAAATGCCATGTCTCATAGGCAAAAATCCTTTCTTGGATTCTTCTATACTGAACCTTTTCAGCACTTTGTCTATATATGTACTTTGACTCAGACCTAGAAGTCGTCTTGATCTATCTCTACAGATCTTAACTCCTAAGATATACGCTGCCTCACCCAAATCTTTCATAGAAAAACAACTACCTAATCAAGTCTTAATAGACTGTAAAGTAGGTATATCATTTCCTATAATGAGTATGTCATCTACATACAAGATTAGGAAAGAAACAATGCTCCCACTAGCCTTCTTATAAACACAAGGTTCATATTCATTTCTAATAAAACCAAACTCTTTGATTGCATCATTGAAATGAAGATTCCAGCTTTGAGAAGATTGCTTTAGTCCATAAATAGACATTTATAGCTTACAAACCTTTCTATCATTTCTTGGAATGACAAAACCTTCTAGTTGTGTCATATACACATCCTCTTCAAGTTTTTCCATTAACGAAAGCAATTTTTGACGTCCATTTTCTAGATTTCATAATCATGGAATACAACTATTGCAAGCAAGATCCGAATGGACTTAAACATATCTACAGGGGAGAATGTTTCGTCATAGTCTACACCATGAACTTGTCAAAAACCTTTAGCGACTAATCCCCCCTTGTATGTTTGTACATTACCATCCATGTCGGGTTTCTTCTTGAAAACCTATTTACACCCTATAGGTTTGACCTCTTTAGGTGATTCAACCAAAGTCCACACTTGGTTTACTGACATAGAATCCATCTCAGATCTCATGGCTTCAAGCCATTTCTCATAGTCTGGGCTAGAAACTACCTCTTGATAAGTCCTAGGCTCATCTTGGTCCATAAGAAGAACATCTCCATGTGCAGTAACGAGAAATCCAAATCTCTCAGGTGCACGGCGTTCTCTTATGGATCTGCGTAATGGTTGTGTTTCTAAATCTGTTAATTGTTCCTCAACAACTTGTGAAACATGCTCAACTTCAGGTTCATTTATATGTTGTTCTTGAACTTCTCCAAGTTTAATATTTCTACCCTTCCCTTTCTTTAAGAGATTATTTTTCGAGAAAAACTCATGTTCGAGCAACAAATACTTTGTTCTCATTAGGGTTGAAGAAATATTATCCCTTAGTTTCTTTAGGATATCCAACAAATATACACTTATGAGATTTAGGTTCGAGCTTTGTAGACATCTGATGTTTTACATCATCTTCACAACCCCAAATCTTCATAAAAGAAATAATAGGACACTTACTAGTCCATATCTCGTATGGTGTCTTTTGAATCGATTTAGATGGAACACGATTTAGTGTGAAAGTGAATGTTTCAAGTGCATGTCCCCAAAAAAGAAGTCAAAAGATCACTATGACTCATCATCGATCGAGCCATGTCTAACAGTGTTTAATTCATTCTTTCAGAAAATCCATTCCACTGTGGTGTACCAGGTGGTGTAAGTTGTGAGATAATCCCACATTATTTCAGGAGTTCATCAAACTCTATGCTTAAGTATTCTCCTCCTCGATCTAATTGAAGTGCCTTAATACTCTTGCCTAGTTGATTTTGTTCATTTTTAAATTCCTTAAACTTTTCAAGGGCTTCAGATTTATGGAACATAAGATAAATATACCCATACTGACTGAATTCATCGGTGAAAGTAATGAAGTAATGGAACCCACCTCTGGCTTGTGTATTCATCGATCCACATACATCACTATATATTAACCCCAATAAATCTCTTGCTCGCTCACTTTTACTATTAAAAGGAGCTTTAGTCATTTTTCCCAACAAACAAGATTCACATACATCATATTGTTCGAAAAAAATGAATCTAAGAATCCATCTTTATGGAGTTTTGATATGTGTTTCTCACTTATATGGCCTAAATCACAATGCCAAAGATAAGTTTGATTCAAGTCATTTGTTTTTGATCTCTTAGTATTTATGTTATAAATGGTGTTTTCTTGATCCAAAATAGAGAGACCATTAACCAATTGTGCCGAACCATAAAAAACACTATCGAGATAAAAAGAACAACAATTATTCTTAATAATAATCTCAAAACCAATCTTGTCCAAACAAGAAATAGAAATAATGTTCTTAGTCAAACTAGGCACAAAATAACAATCCTCTAAATTTAAATCAAGTCCACTAGGCAAAGATAAAACATATCTCCCTATATCTAATGCAATAGCTCTTGCTCCATTTCCCACTCGTAGGTCTACGTCTCCTTTAGCCAAATTCCTTCTCTTTTTCAGTCCCTGTACAGAAGTAAAAATATGATAACCACAATCAGTATCTAATCCCCAAGAAGTAGATGTTGACAAATTAACATCAATAACATAAATATCTGAAACTAATGTTCTGTTTACTTTCGCTTTCTTGACCTCTTCTAGGTAAACATGGCAGTTTCTCTTCCAGTGTCCGGTCTTATCATAATGGAAACATTTTCCATCCTTGCTAACTCCCCCTTTGGGTTTCAATGCATTTTTCCCTTTTGGTTTGGCCTTACCATTGCCCTTAGACTTTGCCACTACCTTTTCATTTCCCTTTCCTTTGTCATTGTTGACCATCAGAATGGGCTTAGGTCTAACCTTTTTCATGTTACTTTCAGTAGTTCGTAACAAGCCAAGTAACTGTGGCAAAGTCTTGCTAATATCATTCATGTTGAAATTAAGGAAAAATTGGCTAAAGCTATCTGGAAACGATTGCAGGATAACATCGGTAGCCAATTCATATTTGAGAGGAAATCTCAGCTTTTCCAACGTTTGGATGTAGCCCATCATCTTGATGACATGAGCTCCTACAAGAGTTCCCTCTGCCATTTTGCATTGAAATAGAGCTTTAGAGGTCTCATATCTCTCTTGACGTGCTTTCCCTTCATATATTTCTTTGAGATTTTGAATCATTTCTTATGCAACCATGTCCTCATGTTGTTTCTGAAGCTCAGGAGTCATGGTGGTAAGCATTAGACATTCAACATCTAACATATCATCTATATGTTTATTGAATTTGTCTTTGTCATCTCTTGAAGCATTAGCTTCCAGTTCATCAGGAACATGTTCCTCAATGACATATTCCTTCCTTTCGTGTTTGAGAACAATCTCAAATTACAAAACAGTCAAGGAATTTTATGCCATTAAGTTTATCCTTCTCAAGGAGTGATCGCAGTGATAAAGTGTTGTTTGCCATTAAATCTACAACAATGAAAATATTAAGGTAAGTAAATTTACCAAATTAAAATTTATAAATAGGACTTTATTTACAAATTACTCCCACTATTTTATTCAAAATTAAAAACCCTCTCTATTTTAATTTCAAAAAAATTCAACGAAATTTTTTCTAGTGGGTGAGGATCCATAATACATCAATTTTCTAAATCAGCTTTGGCTATTCTTTTAGGATAATGATTATTTAGGTAAGTAACACTTTACTAGTTACATCTCATGTAACTCCTCATTTTGGTGAACAACTTTTGTTCAAGTCATCTAATGACTTATCTAAATATTTAACCTCTAGGTTTCTAATCCTATTAGAATAACCTAGCTAAGTTATTACCAATATCTCAACCGGTGAATAACTTGCTTATTCTTCGCGTTTAACCAAGATAGATTTATGTGCCAATGCTTTGGAAAAGCCCACACAATATCGATCGAAGACTTAACGAGGGTAAATATTGGAGGGTTAACTTAGATTATAAAGAGGGATTTGTGTAATTATCTCATCATTGTTCGTTTTAATATTAGACCCTTATTAATCTCATCAATGTTCATTCTTATTTTATCATTTGATTCATTGCATAAATAACAAATATAGCAATAAATAAGATGCAATGGTTATAGCCCAAAACAATGACTAAGGTGGCCCATCCCTAGCCAATGGGAGAACCAAAAACCCTAAAGCCTAAAACTGCTCTCTAGGTATCTTCTCGCCATTCTTCTACTCCTTGTGAATGTTTATAGGTTTACAATTTTAAAAGAAACTCGTTTTACATACGAGGGAGTAAGATAAGAAGAGAAATACAACAGAGATATAGAAAGGCACGACTCGCATACTGTATTTCAAATTAAACCATTGTAAATTGAACAAAGGCTATAACCATGGATGTCAAACACCATGCAAAATAAACATATCATGTATATATACACGTTCTTACGCCTTTGTTAAAAAATATTAATATGGGCCTTTAATTTGTACTGCTGATAAGGGGTCAAGGAGTGGAGCCCCTAGTCTACAACGGTCGTACCGCGACGACCGATGGGAATTTTTGAGAAACAATACTTATGTTTCTATGGAAAAACTCCAAGATTTGATAACAATTATCAACAGAATCGTGCTTTTGGGATTTTCAATCACGAAGATTTTTTGCATCGGATCAACCGTTGTTCCACTGCCAAACGTGATCTGCTATCGCACTCCCACGGATCATCATGTCAATGATTGACACATGGATTTCGTAAAATCCTTGTATCAACAAATCGATTGAAATAAAGATTAACAATTTAACATATTAATCATTGTGGTTATTGATTCGAACAATGATATCATGCATATTTGTCGAAAACGATAAAACTAGAACATACATCTCATATCGCATCAACCAAGAATTTAACCCGAATTCGGATCGTACAAGGGGCTCTGATACCACTGTTGGGACCGTCGGCGTACCCCACGGTGCATCGGAAAGAAAACTCGACGGTGTCTCTAGCGATCCAAGTACGTAAAACCGAAATCGGGAGGAATGAATGCGAATACTTACAGTGGGTTCCTTGAAAAAACAACAAGGACAACAACGAGAAGTGGTGATCAAGAACTGTTTGAATCGAAAGCCTCCACAAAAACATGTCTCGACCTCTACTCAGTTCACCCGATTGAGAGAAAAGTTTTTTTCCCAAAATTTGTTTTGGGAAAACGACTGAAGAGAGAAAACGGTTGCTAGACCTTACCTCCTTTTAAATATATCAATTACCCTAACATCTTTGGGTCTGTAAAGTTATTTCGAATTAATAAATAAAATATTATTTAATTAATTCAAATTAAATATACATTAAAGACTTATAATCTAAATTACAATCTTTAATGTTTATTTAAAAACTTATTTAATTATTCTGAATTATATATATCAATTAAAAGAGTTGTAATCTAAATTACATTCTTTTAATGCTTACTTACTATATTTGGGATAATTAAAATCATATGTATATCAAATATACATATCTTAACTATAGATATATTTTAGTCACATACAACAAATTGTACATTTTTGCTCATTTAAATCCTAGGGTGTGGCCCTGTAGGTTCTTGTAACGTTAGAAGTAATTATTAGAACTATTCTAATATTACATACAATGGGTGCATCTAGCATTATATATCATTGTTACCTAAGTTACAAGAAATTATGATTCGACATATCATCTTCGTGATTAACTCTTTTATGTATTACATCATTTTGTCCTTTATATCTAGAATAGACACAAGTCCTAGAATAGACACAAGTCTTAGAATATTCACACTTGTATAGCCCATCTATTGTTTCTTGATAACTAGAGTAGACTATAATTAACGAATAATTAGTGATATCACATATCAACTTATTCGAGCATGGCCATGCATTTCTAGTCTCACTCAATCAAGTGGCTTGTGATATATTTCCTATTATGTAGGAAAGACAAATCCTATCTTAACCATATACACCCACTACATATATCGAGATATATTCAACAACAGTCTTTATAGTGCAACCAGTTACGGAGAATGTTTAACTGTATCAAAATATACAATAATATATGTTAGGATTATATTGATCTCAAGTCCGAGGATCATACATATAGTCATCACCATGAGCAATGTTATGACTGTTACATAATAATCCAAGACATATGCTCATGATATTTCAATCCAATACATTGTTCTCTAACAATATAATCATGTATCAATTTTGACATCTCTATGTCAATGACAACTCCTTGTCATTAATCAATAACATGTTAGTCTTAATCGTATTATTATTGTCCATGCCCATACTTGACTATGGATCTTTTAATAATGTTATTATATGGACTTTATTATCTTTCAGTTTATGTTAAACACAGACATATAACTGAAAATAATATTGGCAATGCCTTTATTAAATAAAATTGGTAAATGAATGTATTATTACAATCATCATATGATTGGTCATTGGGCAAACTCTAACACTTTGGACTTTGTTATGTACCTGCCACATTCAAGAGATGTATGATAAGTATACTCTCTGATTATATTGGGAAGGGAATTGAAGTGTTCATAGATGACTTCACGGTTTACAGTAACTCTTTTGGTGAATGCTTATATAATTTATCTAAGGTTTTAAAACATTGCCTTGAGTTCAATCTTTTCCTCAACTATGAAAAGTGTCATTTTATGGTTGATAAAGGATTAATTTTGGGGCATATTGTTTCTTCTAATGGAATAGCGGTCGATAAGGCCAAAATTGACGTAATTCACTCACTACCATACCCCAAAACTGTGAGGGAAGTTCGCTCTTTCCTTGTTCATGTAGTTTTTTTATCACAAGTTTATCAAGAATTTTTTTAAGGTGGCGCACCCACTTTGCAATCTATTACAAAAAGATAAATCCTTTAACTTTGTCGATGAGTGCAAAAATGCTTTCAACTTCCTAAAGGAAGAATTCATTTTGGAACCTATAGTGCAACCACTTAATTAGGATCTATCCCTTTGAGATTATGTACAATGGGAGCGAATCAAGTGTGGGAGCTTTACTTGTACAGAACATTGGCAAAGAGCCTCACATGACAGCATATGCGTCTAAGACATTAGATGCGGCTCAAGAAAATTATTTAAATACTGAAAAGGAGTTTTTTCTTTTATTCAACTACAAAATTATTCTTCTTGGACATAATATAACTGTATATTCTGATTATGCATCCTTGAAATATTTACTGAGCAAGAAGGAGGTGAAACTACGTTTGATTCGATTGATTTTAATCTTACAAGAGTTTAATTTTGAGATCAAATATAACAAAGGATATGAAAATTTAGTCATAGACCATTTGAGTCGTCTCCCCATTTCTCAACTTGATGTGTCAGTTCAAGAAAATTTCCCTGAGGAACATCTATATGTGGCACAATCAACAGTCTTGTGCTTTGTCGATATGGTTATTTATTTAGCCATAGGGGTATGTCCATCATATTTATCACATTCCAAGGTAAGTCGAATCAAGTGATAGTCTTAACTCTACATTTGGGATGATCCTTATCTCTGAAAACACTACTCGAATCAGGTAATTCGACGATATGTTTCCAAAAGTGAGGTAAACTATATCCTTAGTTTTTGTCATCCTTACTTTTTTGGGGGCCACTTTGGACCGAAGCGAACTGCGCATAAAATTATTAAGTGTGGATTTTACTGGCCTAACATTTTTTTTGATGTATATGTACTTTATAAATCTTGGGAAAAATGTCAGTGTGCTGATAATTTAAGTCATCGAAATGAAATGTCTCTTAATCTAATTCACTTTTGTGAAATATTTGATGTATGAGGTATTGACTACATGGGTTGTTTCGTCTTTTGGTAACTGTTATATAATTCTTGCCATTGATTATGTCTCAAAATGTGTAAATGCTAAAACTACTACTAAATTTCTAAAGAGTTTTTTTTCTAGGTTTGGCACATCAAGAGTAATAATTAGTGACCAAGGGACACATTTTATTAATTGAATTATAGAGGTTCTCATGAAGAAGTATGGTGTAACTCAACGGATCACCACAACCTACCAACTTGAGACTAATGGACAAAACGAAGTTTGAAATCATGAAATCAAGATGATTCTCAACAAAATTTAAATACGAACAGAAAAAGGCTAAAGTTTGAAACTAAATGATGCCTTATAGGAATATTGTACCGCTTACAAAGGTCTCATCGGCATGTCCCCATACTGTTTAGTCATTCATAAACTGTGCCATTTTTCGGTTGAATTGGAACATAAAACTTATTAGGCGATAAAGGAATGTATTATGGAGATGAATGTAGTCGATGAATCCCAAAAACTTCACATTTAGGAGCTCGAAGAAATTCATCACAATGCTTAAGATAGCGTCCGAATATACATGATAAAACTAAAGATTTTCATTATCGTCGTATTTCATTTAAATCTTTTATTGTTGGGCAAAAAGTTATACTTTTAACCCTAAATCAAAAATCTTTGTAGGTAAATTGTGGATGAAATGCTCAGGACCTTTTACGGTGACTCAAGTATTCCCCCATGGTGCAGTTGAAGTTCAAGATGATTCGAGAGCTTGTTTCAAAGTAAATGGTCAACAATTGAAGTCATACTACGAGAATAATCAAGTTGTGTGATTAAATAAATTATTTTAAAGGAACCTATAGTCTGAATCTGAACATCGAGTTAAATGACGTTAAATAAAGCACTTTAATGGGAGGCAACCTATTTTATTTTATTTTTCTTGTTACTTTAATTTATTTTTTTTATTTGTATTTCATTCAAGTATTTCTCTTATTTTATTTTTATTTTCGGTTTTTCAGGTGCATGTTATTTTTAATCGAACTTAAACGGCGGAGTTAGATCAAGTATTTTTGTTCGAACAATGAGCGAATTTTCGTCTTTAAGCATTGCAAGTCGCGCGAACAGCAAGGATTAATTTCCCCTTTCCCATTAGCAAATCTTTTTTGAAGTTCAGTGCATGTTACCAAAACCAAATTTCATTTTTTTATCATTTGCCGCAGCATATTGCCTGAATTCCAACATGAAGAAACCCTTTGGCCGGTCCATTAAGCCTAGTGGGACCTACATATTTTTCAATTCATTTTTATACCTATATCTTATTGTTTCAAGATCTAAGTCCCACGTGATCTCTATTTTAAACCAAAAAAACTCTAAACTTTTTTAGCTGCCTCCTCATCTCCTTGATTCCATGAAAACGACAGCCTTCACCAAACCACTAAACCAGTCACAATCTCGCCTTCTCTGCTCCGCTCATTGTCGTCGTTTGTTCGACCAACCATCACTTCTCTTACATCGCCAATCATCTTTCCAAACAACCATGTTTATAATAAGAAACCAAGGGGGCAGAAATCCCTTCCAACCGGTGAACCATGAATGCACCGCTTCTGTGCACCACCGTCGTAGTTGATGTTCCAAGTGATTCTTACCCCATCATACCACCGCCCGCGCGCCGTGGACACCAACAAGCATAACAACCGCGCACATCCGAACCAATAGCGGCACCAGAGAGGTCAGACTTATTCTATCCCAACCGAAGAAGAATTGCAAGGCTTTGCAATTCGATGACGATGAGCAAGTGAGGTTCAACAACATCTGACACCATTAGTTTCAAGTTTGTAAGTATATCCCTATTCGAACTTTAGAGACTTTATATTTGAGGGATTTTGTTCTATGATATTTCAATGTTATTAGTTGGACTTTATAATTAAAAATTAAATGTGGAACATTTTATGAATTGGTTTTTGAAATTTATTCCACATTTAAATTTTTGCAGCATCGTGTTACTAACGTAAATTCACCGGATGCTATCTCTTTTCGTTTATTGGGACTATATTTTCATATCTCAATTTTGGATTTTACCTTTTCTATAGGGTTCGTGATGGATATCATTGATTACCATTATTTGACCTCTTTGCTTGAGTTACCGCAGGAATTTGATGTTGATACCACTTACTCAGCTCTTACTAGCTCGGCGGCGCAAACTTATAAAGCTCGAATAACGAAGGGATGACACATCCATGAATCAAAACTTCGATACATCCACTGGTTTCTCGCATACAACTACTCAGGGCATAACAACACTACTTCATGTTTGAATAAGGTTGAGTTGTTATTTTTATGACGCATGCTTACCGACACTAAGGTAAATTTAGGTTTTCAGTTTGCTCGTGCCTTTGAGCGTGTTGTACGCTCCAATCGCTCCCTTATTCTCGACCCTTATATTACAAATCTTGTCCCTCCTCTTTTTCCATTTATTTTTATGTCACAGAACTAACTTATGCATTTTCTATGGATGTTTAGATGAGCGTTGTTTGGACATAATAAGGATACTTTTCGGCACTCCTGAAGCATCATAATTTGTTCCACTCGACGGCATAACCCATCGTGATGATCGTGTCTTTCTTCAGAGGACTGTACCTCCACCACCACTGGCGAAAGATCCGCAACCAGACGTACAAGCAAAAATCAATGAATTGCACGGTCGTCTCAACTTCATCAAGTACAACATTGCTGAGATTCTATCCTATCTTCATTGGGCACCTATTGTTGAGGTCACGACCATGGTCATCGTTAGAGATGGGGAGTATCTATTCCTTCTCTTGTGCTTTTATTTTCGTATTGGGACAATATGCTTTAAGTGAGGGCTAGATATTTTTTCTCTCGCTTGTTTATATGTTTGGATTTGAGTTTCTTTGGTTGATATGTTAAGATTTTCTGTTTCTAATCATGATTCTTTCTTTGTTACCTTGAATTTCATATGAGTTCTTGATCACATTTTTATTTGAATTAGGATGCATGATAGTGAAATGCCATGATTAGAGTTTTCTTTAAATCTTTTGAATGATATTGTAATACCCCAAATTTTTGGATAGTGACCAAAATATAAATTTTGAAAGTTTCATGGTCAAAGTAGAGAATTGGAAAAAGTTTAAGGACCTAGTAATTTTTCTCAATAAAAAAATTTATTCCATAAATGGATTTGGTTAATGATCAAAATGCAATTTTTGAAAGTTTAGTGACCAAAATAGTAATTTTAAAAATTTACATTTTGGCCTTGTAGATAAATAGTTTATCTCAAGAATAACGTTTCTTTAGGAATAAGAATTTTAATATGGGTTTTGTATTAAAAGTTATAAAACAATGAAGTTTGAGGAAAAAAATCAGTAAATCGGATGAAATAAAAATTTCAGGAAAATTTGAAGGATGATAATTTAGACCTAAAAATATTATTTTCACATTTTAAAATGTTGGAAAATAATATAAATATTTGGATTTTATGATTTAATTCCATGTTTATTACGGATTGTTGGATTAAAGTGGCAAGATTGTAATTTTTGAAAAAGGCAAGAGCAAATCGATAAAGTAAGATTTTGTTTTTCCATGTTTGACTTTAAGAAGATGATAAGATTGATGTGTCTTGGTTGGATGGTAAATATAAATTTTCATTAAGGGTAAATTGGTCTTTTCCTAATTTAATGAATTTAATATTCATTAAAGTTTAATTAATGATAAACTTAGCATGAAATTATCTAAAATTCTTGCCAAATTGTTATCATCTTTTCCAAGTTTTCTGTGAGCTTCCAAAGCTAAGAGAAAAAAATTTGGTTTCCATTTTGAGCTATTTTATTTGGATTTTTATGCCGTGAAATAGAAAAATGATTTATTCGAAAAACGATATCTTTTGGTACCAATTATGCTTGTTCAACTTGCTTGATTTTAAAAATCCCCTAATCTTAAGATTTGTGTTCACACTAGGGTTCTTGAAATTGATGATAAATCTTGATGATTTAGCTTGAATTATGATTAGAACATGTTCAAACTTCCTAGAAATTATTCTATGATTTTCGGCCAAAAGAGGAAATTGTAGAACTTTGTGTTTTGATGAGAGTTGATTATGGCTTTTATTATAGAGATGTTGCAAAGTAGTTTGGAAGTTGATTTCATGCTTTAATCGAAACAAAATGGAGCAAAATCATGAAAACTTAGATTTAAAGGTTAAAGTATTCTGCCATGGTATTGTTGAGTGAGAAAAATTATGGAAAAAAAGGGCTGAAATTGATGTATGAAGTATGTTACAAGACTTAGAAAATTTTGGGGACCATTCTATAATTTTTGAAAAGTTGGGGGTTCAATTTGAAAATTTTGGAAAAGTTGTGAATGGTTGTGGAATTGTATTATAGTTGATGTACTATGCTAGAATTTACTTTTTTGTAATTGAAATGAGTGTGAAGATGTGAAATATGACCATTTTGGAAGTTTGAAAAGTTTGGTGATCTAAGTGCAATATTCATATAGTTGGGGTACTTAAATGTAATTGTACCTTGTAAAAGCACTTGGATGGTAATAATTTCAGTGCGGTAAATTTTGTATTAAAATTTAAGTGATAAACTAGTGAAGGATCATTTTCTGTAAATTAGAAAAGTTGGCACCAATATTAAGAGGAATTATTAAGTGTTAAGTATTTCAGTAGAAAATAAGTTCCAAGTATATTATGGATTTTGTTTTTGGGACATGATTATGTTAGTATAATACAAACATATGTATCGACATCAATTTGTGAATTTGTTCAGATTGTGATTGAGTTTTGTGATCAAATCAAATCGAATATAAAAGGATCTAGTGTGGAGCATAGTGAGGCACATCTTTTGATATATAAAGTGTAAAGGTGAGTGCATTTATTATGTACTTATATGATATGAGGATGACTTGTGATGAGTTAACCTCGAATATTTTTATAAATGCATGTTTTATCGTATTTTAAAATATTTTTCATAAAGTTTATGAAAATGATTTTTATGAATGATTTTAGGGTATGAACTGCCCTAAAATGAATAGATGTGTTTCATACAAATTATTATTTATTGATGGTTTGGAATAAATGTTTAACATGCGATTTGGATATTAAAGCCTATTGTATGTACATGGAGAGTTATAGGTACAAAAATAATACCATAATAAGGTGGATTGTAATAGTATTTTCTGTACTGTAAAACTATCTATGTAATTGGCATTCTTGATGTGACATGGATATCTATCAATTTAGAAAATACATATTTCATTTTCTTAAGAGTACTTTGTGTACTTGGAGTAGTACTTTGTGTACTATGACACTTTGTGTGCAAGGATGGTAGTCTTATGGGATTACTATTCCGAAAATGTTTAGTTTTATGTTATTGTGTACCTTGCATTCTCATTTGTCATACATTGGTATGCGAATGGATATTTTGAAATATACCAGTTTAGTAGGTTATTTAACGAAAACTTGGCTTATCAAGTCAGTTTTTATGCATTTATGTATTTTACACGATAAATAGTATTTTGACATTATAATGGTTTACTCATGTTTTTAAAATGCCTTATTTGTTTTATTATGCCTCACTAAGTGTAAACTTAGCGCGTGATGATTTTCACGCGTAGGTAAAAGCCAAGATTAGAAGTAAAGAGTACAGAGCAACTCCAAACATCAATAATTATACCACAATATCAATAAGACGTCATATGATGTAATTTTGACTTAGTTTAGTGGCATGTACTTACGAATGTCCTATTAGTTCTGTTTAACTATTTTGAAAATTGGTTTGTAATAGATAAATGAATCATTTTATGCTATTTTAACTATTGATAATATGAACCAATATTATTATTTTGAGTAGACGTATTTAATATATATTATGTTCGAAGTTAAACTATTGTTTGATGATTTTAACATTATTATATATATATGTGTATTTGAAGAATGTTTTATAAACTATATTATTAAATTGTTTTATTTAAAGAAACAAAATTTTATGGTTTTCAAGTACAAAAATGTTTTGAAAGTCATGTGACATCTGTGACTCGTGTACGGTGACGTATACGGGAAATGATTGTTACATTTATTGGTATCAAAGCTACATGTTTAGTCGTTTCTGGACATGAAATGAGTCTTAATTTTTGTTAAGAATGCATACATGACATTAGGAAGTCAAAAGTTTACTGATAGTTGTATATATATACAACATGATGATGTTATGAGGGAGTAAAGTTACTTTTTACTAATGTGAGATGATTTTGACTGTGTTTAGATGCCGGAAACTAAAAAAAGGTAAGAAAATTGATAATGTTGAAAAGAAGATTGAGTTTGAAACTGACCCAAAAGAATCCGACATTTCTTCAGTATCACGCCAGAGAAGGGCAGAAGTTGTTAGGGATTTCCTACATTATGTGGAAGAAATGCCCAGCGTTCAACGAAGTTTCTGCGTTTCAGGAATCCATTAAAAAGTTTGAACGGCTTACAAGAGAAATTAAATGGATGAGGATCCAGAGGAGATTTCTGAATCTACTGATGACTCTGAGGTTTCTTCAGGTAAGCTTAAATAATTGAGGAATATTTAAGTTAAGCATTAAATTGTTTAAAGAATTGTTGATTTGAGTAAGAGGAAATGAGTAAGAGGTAAATACGTTGTCCGCTAAAAGTTTAAAGAAAGCTGAGTTATTAGTGAATCAAATGATTTTGAGTTTGAATGAGAATAGTTGTTAAGTTTTATGGACTTGATATAGTTACATTTTTTAAGGTAAATTTACGAAAATGGATTGTCTACCCATTCCATCCTACAATGAATTATTGCTTAGATTGAGATTGATTCTCGAGAACTTGAAAAGTGTCAAGTTCGTAATGATAAGAAAAATAGTAAATTTGTTTACTAGTGTGATTTTAGCATTAACTGATATGAAGTTATTGCTACAATTTTGTCAAGTTTTTTTATTGAACGACATGGATATTTAGGATTACATTCGAGATGGAAAATATTTCAACTGCTCGTGAATAATTTCCATGGATCTGGAAAAGTTATACAGATTACCTTAAGAATGAATTAAGGAATTCTAAAGTAGAAATATTCAACTCGACTTGATAACAAGTGTTATTATGGCAGAAGACCTATGGGTCATGATTCAAGTGTTAGTCGGACAGATAGTAAATGTCTGATAAAGATTTAGGAGCTTATGTTCCTGATGAATCTTATGGGATTATCATTTATGAGTTTTAGATCATTTTTTAGCATGAGTTGGTTATCTTTGCATTAAGTTTAGGTTAATGGTCGCAATAAGCGATTAATTTAGAAAGATGTGGAGAAATTATAAATTTTAGTGATTGATGAAAAAGCGAATCCATTATTAGCATTATATTAGCATTGGTTGCGATTGAGTTAAGAGTTTAAGGCTCAATGGCAAGAACTGCTAGATCGATGATTCATTTGACCGAGTATTTTACCTAGGGGTGCACCGGTGTATTTGTGAAAAAAAAATATTGATCTTCAATCGGGATATCACCAGTTAAAGATTAAAGAGGAATGTATTCCAAAAACAACTTACAAATCACGGTATAGGCACTACGAGTTTGTAGTAATATCGTTTGGTTTGACAAATGCCCCGACATTATTTATGATTTGATGAACCGAGTATTTCATCCTTACTTGGATCCGTTTGTAGTAGTATTTATTGATGACATTCTGGTGTACTCGAAAACAAAAATAGAGCATGATGCTCATCTCTATACTGTGCTCAAGATACTTAAGGATAAAAAGTTATATGCCAAGCTGTCAAAGTAAGATTTTTGGCTGTAAAAAGTTGCTTGTCTTGGTCGTGTGGTCACGGAAGAATTCATAAGAGTTTATCCTAAGAAAGTTCAAACAATAGTGGAGTAGAAACCTCCAAAGAATGTTATAAATGTTCGAAGTTTCTTAGAACTTGCTGGTTATTATCGAAGGTTTGTGAAATTTTTTTCAATTATTGCATCTCCGTTGACCAAGTTCTTGAGAAAGAATGTTTCATTTACTTGGACTGAGAAGTGTCAAGAGAGTTTTGAAGCTTTAGAGAAGATTTTGACGGAAGCACCAGTGATGATACAACCGAAATCTGGCAAAGAGTATGTGGTGTATAGTGATGCATCTCATAATGGTTTAGGCTATCTACTTATACAAGAAGGTAAAGTTGTAGCTTATGCTTCTCGGCAATTAAAGACACACGAGAGAAATTATCCCACTCATGATCTTTAGTTAGCAGCGGTGGGTTTTGCTCTAAAGATTTGGCGTCATTATTTGTATGGTGAGTGATGTCACATCTACACGAGTCATAAGAGTTTGAAGTACATGTTGAATCAAAAAGAGCTATACTTGAGACAGAGGAGATGGATAGAACTTTTAAAGGACTATGATTTGATCATTGATTATCAACCAAGGAAGGCAAATGTCGTTGTAGATGCACTTAGTCAAAAAAAATTTCAGACTTGCGAGCTATGGATGTGCGACTAGTGTTGAAACAAAATGGTGCACTATTGGCTGAATTAAAGATAAAGTCGATGCTTCTAGATTGGATAAAAGAGCTACAAAGGAAAAACGAGAGATTCTTGGAAAAGTTTGCACTTGTGGATGTCTGTATTACCGTGGAAGAATTTGCATTCCATATGATAATGAGTAGAAGAAAGTTATTCTTTCCTTTAAAGTCAAGTATGATGGATGTCTATATTACCGTGGAAGAATTTGCAT
Source organism: Hibiscus syriacus (assembly GCF_006381635.1). Lineage (NCBI taxonomy): Eukaryota > Viridiplantae > Streptophyta > Magnoliopsida > Malvales > Malvaceae > Hibiscus > Hibiscus syriacus. Next base: position 7,792,204 of record NW_024063194.1, read on the forward strand.
TCCATATGATAATGAGTTGAAGAAAGATATTCTTTCTGAGGCACATTTTAGTTCGCTGACTATGCATCCAAGCGGGAGCAAGATGTATCAGGATGTAAAGAGTCGATTTTGGTGGCAGGGTATGAAAAAAGCCATTACTGAGTTGTTGCTATATGTTTGACGTGTCAAAAAGTAAAAGCTGAGCATCAAGTTCCTTCGGGATTGTTACTATGGATTTTGTTATAGGGCTACCTTTGAGATCAAATATGATCGGTTCACTAAGTCGGTACATTTCATTTCAGTGCGAATGGACTATGCATTGGATAAATATGTAGAGCTGTATATAAAGGAGATAGTTTGGCTGCATTGAGTACCAATATATATTATATCCGACAGGGACCCAAGGTTCACTTCAAGATTTTGGAATTCCTTACATAAAGCATTGGGTATTAGTGATATGATCCCAAATAGACTTAACTTTTGTCTTGAACTAATTAAATAAGTGAAGTTCACCAAGGCTGATTCAAAGGGAGTTATACCTTACTTCATCCTATACCTTTTAATTTATGCACTATATTTCATCATATGTTTGTATTTACCTCTTAGGATATGCTTATCATATGATATCATTCATTGCATGAATTTTCATGAGTCTTAGTAGTTCATTTATGCATATTTAGATCATTTAGTAAGCTACTTCATTCATGCATCTAGGTCATTTAATAAAGTTAGTACATTAATTAAACTAGTTAATTCATCAAACTAGTTATTAAATAAACTCTTAATTGTTTCATGCATGTTTTCAACTAAAGATTGAATAAATTTCACCTTTGTGTCTAGGTGCATGAGAGAAGTTGAACGATTTCAATAGATGCAAGAATATCAGTCAGAATGTCTTCTAATTATGGATGCGATACAGATGTGTTTGGTTCTATAAATCAATTGGAAATTATTCATCTATCTCTTATCTTTCCAACGCCTTTTGAATAACCTTAATCCGATATCGGGAGCTTGAGATATGATTGATTTATTGAAGACAGTGCAAGCTGGAATTTTGTTACGGGAATTTTATGCATGGATGACTTGGATAAGTTTGAGCCAAGGAAGAGTCTTTTCAACTTCAGCCAAGTGACAATCCATTAAAGGACTCTTAATTCACCCATTAAAGGATTTCAAAGCTGATTGTTATCATCTAAGTTCAAGGGTTGTTCATATTCTTCAAGGGAGCATGCAATGAAGGGTGATTTAATTCACTTATCAGGACAATTTTCAGCATGGAATAGCGAGAGTCTTCCACCCCTTGGAAGAAATTAAGGCCAAATTCAGCTAAAAATTATCTAGATTCATCCCCAAAATGATCTAGAATATTCATCCAACTTTGAATATAAGAAGATAAAGCATTCAAGTACATTTGATTGCTAAATTGATGAGAATGTTTTCATCTTTTGAGTCGTTTCATATGCTTCTTAGAAATATTATAAATAGGCACCTTTGAGATCATTTTTGGACACACAATTTGATTTATGAAAATAGTTTGAAAGATTGCTTTCATTTTAGTTCTTGGATTAGAACTCTATCGATTTCTTGTTGGTCTTGAAGCCTTCAACCATTTCATCTTGTTATAGCGTTGGTTCCTAGCTCTACTATAGCTAGTGGGTCACGTTCCACCCTCTATCACTTCGATTCCATCTTTGCATATTGTTGGTTCCTAGATCCATATAGCTAGTGGGTCACAATCCATACTTTTTATTTCATCATTCATCCTCCACGCCATAACATCTTTTACCTTCACCTTACTTCCATTCTTTCCACACTATAAATTATTATTACAACTACATTTTCCCCACTTTCCTTTATTTCATTAAACCACAACAACCATCTCTCTTCCATCACCTTCAAACCACTTTATCATAACCAACAACCTTTCATTTTCAATTTACTTATATCAATTTCTTTCTTGTAACATTGTTTGTGCATTTTTAGTCTTCAATCAAAGCACTGCGAAGTTCTTACTAGAATCAAGATCGGGCAACATCGTATATGACTTGAAACATATAATCGGGACCATATCATTTGGTATCAAAGCTAGCCGATTCAGTAAGCGTATCGTATTATTTTCTCTGTCTCGAGTTAGTAAAAAAATAAGAAAAAAATTGAAGAAAAAAAGAAGAAAAAAAAACAAAAAAATTTAAGAGGGAGAGCAATCTTTTTCATCTTTGAAAAAAATAATTAAGAGGGTTTTGTATTTGTTTCATCATTTCTTTCATCATATTTATGATTTCATTACCTATTCTTATCTTCGTTCATTCTTATAGCCATTTCATTCTTTATTCACATCATTTTTCCAACAAAGCCCTAATTATTTCAGTCGAAGTCTACAAGACCCCTTGTAACCCTCGAGGGAGTTCCACATGAACATTAAAGGAAAGCAAGAGCGGTAAAAGGTAAGAGTGAACATCAAGGGTAAAAGCCATCCCGAGTGAAACACGAGTGGAGTGACATAATTTTTTTTCTTTGGAGTGTATTAGTGAGGTTTTGTGTTGGTGAGGTCTATTTTTCATTTTTTATTATTAATAATGTCTGGTACTTCTAGAGACAATTCTTATATTTCAGGAGGTGATGACCAAAATGATGGTGGTGCACCAAACTTGCAAATGCAAGTCATGACACGAGATATAAGGAGTTTGTTTCAAAAGTATCTCAACCCAATCTCAAAGAAATTGGAGCGAATGATCGAATGACCTTCTTGTTCACAAATGTGTCCATCAAAGATCAAAACAAAACTAAAAAGAAGAGACGACAATCGATCTTTTTATAGTTCTACACCCAATTACAGCAAAAAATCTTACAAGGAGGACCCAAATTTTCTAACAAGAAGCAATGTTAAAAGTTCAACGCAAAGTGAGCCAAGGAATTTTTCATCTTTCAATCCAGAAAGTCTAGCTCGTCTTCAAGTGTGTTTTGATAATGTTGTCAAAGAAACACAATTTCAAGAACAACTACAAAATGAAAGTGTTTGCAAAAAAGAAGAAGAAACGAGAGTTGATGTCCATTGAAGTTCCAAAAGGAGTGACACTTGAAGTTTCAAAGGTTGAATCGCTTGAAACTCCAAGGGACGTGTTCATTGACATTCCAAGTTTACCCCATCCATTCGAAGAACCTCATAAAAGGGAAGTTTCAATGAATCTGATTCTTGAGAATGTAAAGGGCCAAATTCCATTCATGACCTTTTGAATTTCTATGTTCATTCATTTTATAATGGTGTTCCATGTTCTAACTTAGATTTATTTTGTAGAACATTGATTCATGGAATTTCTTTTCCTTGTGATGATCGATTCTGATATGTTCAATGAATCTGATTCTTGAGAATGTAAAGGGCCAAATTCCATTCATGACCTTTTATGAATTTTCTATGTTCATTCATTTTATTAATGGTGTTCCATGTTCTAACTTAGATTTAATTTGTAGAACATTGATTCATGGAATTTCTTTTCCTTGTGATGATCGATTCTGATATGATCCTGGTTATGTGTTCCGAGTCATATAAGATGTTGCCCGATCGTGATTCTAGTAAGAACTTTGCAGTGCATTGATTGAAGACTGAAAATGCACAAACAACGTTACAAGAAAGAAATTGATATAAGTAAATTAAAAATAAAAGGTTGTAGGTTATGATAAAGTGGTTTGAAGGTGATGGAAGACTGATGGTTGTTGTGTTTTAATGAAATGAAGGAAAGTGGGGAAAATGTAGTGGTGATAATAATTTAAAGCGTGGAAAGAATGGAAGTAAGGTGAAGGTAAAAGATGTTATGGTGTGGGAGATGAATGATGAAATAAAAAGTATGGATTGTGACCCACTAGCTATATGGAGCTAGGAACCAACAATATACAAAGATGAAATCGAAGTAATAGAGGGGGGAACGTGACCCACTAGCTATAGTAGAGCTAGGAACCAACGCTATAACAAGATGAAATGGATGAAGGCTTCAAGACCGACAAGAAACCGATAGAATTCTAATCCAATAACTAAAATGAAAGCAATCTTTCAAAATATTTTCATAAATCAAATTGTGTGTCCGCAAATGATCCCAAAGGTGCCTATTTATAATATTTCTAAGAAGCATATGAAAAGACTCAAAAGATGAAAACATTCTCATCAATTTAGCAATCAAATGCACTTGAATGCTTTGTCTTCTTATATTCAAAGTTGGGTGAATATTCTAGATCATTTTGGGGATGAATCTATACAATTTGAAGTTGAATTTGGCCTTAATTTCGTCCAAGGGGTGGAAGACTCTTGCTATTCCATGCTGAAAATTGTCTTGATAAGAGAATTAAATCACCCTTCATTGCATGCTCCCTTGAAGAATATGAACAACCCTTGAACTTAGATGATAACAATCAGATTTGAATGCCTTTAATGGGTGAATTAAGAGTCCTTCAATGGCTTGTCAATTGGCTGAAGTTGAAAAGACTTCCTTGGCTCAAACTCATCAAGTCATCCATGCATAAAAGTCCCGTAACAAAATACCATCCTGGACTGTCTTCAATAAATCAATCATATCTCAAGCTCCCAATATCGGATTAAGGTGATTCAAAAGGCGTTGGAAAGTTAAGAGATATAGGAATAATTTCCAATTGATTTATAGAACGAAACACACCTGTATCGAATCCATAATTGGAAGACATTCTGACTGATATTCTTGAATCTGTTGAAACCGTTCAACTTCTCTATTAAATGAACTAGATGCATGAATGAAGTAGCTTACTAACTGATCTAAATATGCATAAATGAACTAGATGCTTTAAATACAATGCATGCTTAAATGAACATCACGCTTATTAAATGTAATGAATGTCATGCAACTAATAAGACACAAGCAAATTCATGCAATGAATGATATCATATGATAAGCATATCCTAAGAGGTAAATACAAACATATGATAAAATATAGTACATAAATGAGAAGGTATAGGATGAAGTAAGGTAGAACTCCCTATGAATCAGCCTTGGTGAACTTCAATGATTTAATCAAATCAAGACAAAAGTTAGGTCTAATTGGGATCGCTTCATTCCCTCCCTCTTTATTGCGATCTGTCCCCAAATCGACACTTTCTACAAAAGGAAATAATCTCAAGTTCCTTTTAGCTGGGAACTTCTTCATTCTTATTTTGCACAAACATCGTTCTTTGTAATTAATTTTTTCTTACTTGTGCACTTTATTTCCATGTTGTTCATCCGAATAGGTATATGTTCTTTGCACTCCTTCTTTGTGTTCCTTTGAATCTTTATGCCAATTGGTTAATGCATGAAGCTCATGTAAACCTTCAATGAAAAAATGATTTAATCTGATCAAGACAAAAGTTAGGTCTGATTGGGATCACTTCATTGAAGTTCACCAAGGCTTATTCAAAGGGATTTCTACCTTACTTCATCCTATACCTTCTCATTTATGCACTATATTTTATCATATGTTTGTATTTACCTCTTAGGATATGCTTATCATATGATATCATTCATTGCAAGAATTTGCATGAGTCTTAATAGTTCAATGACATTCATTACATTTAATAAGTGTGATGTTTATTTAAGCATGCATTGTATTTAAAGCATCTGGTTCATTTAGGGAAGTAGTTCATTTATGCATATTTAGATCATTTAGTAAGCTACTTCATTCATGCATCTAGTTCATTTAATAAAGTTAGTTCATTAATTAAACTAGCAAATTAATCAAACTAGTTATTAAACTAACTCTTAATTGTTTCATGCATGTTTTCAACTAAAGATTGAATAAAGTTCACCATTGTGTCTAGGTACATGAGAGAAGTTGAACGGTTTCAACAGATGCAAGAATATCAGTCATAATGTCTTCCAATTATGGATGTGATACATATGTTTTTGGTTCTAAAACTCAATTGGAAATTATTCATCTATCTCTTATCTTTCCAACGCCTTTTGAATCACCTTAATCCAATATCGGGAGCTTGAGATATGATTGATTTATTGAAGACAGTGCAGTTTGGAATTTTGTTACGGGAATTTTATGCATGGATGACTTGGATGAGTTTAAGCCAAGGAAGAGTCTTTTCAACTTCATCCAAGTGACAAACTATTGAATCACTCTTAATTCACCCATTAAAGGCATTCAAATCTGATTGTTATCATCTAAGTTCAAGGGTTGTTCATATTCTTCAAGGGAGCATGCAATAAAGGGTGATTTAATTCACTTATCAAGACAATTTTCAGCATGGAATAGCAAGAGTCTTCCACCCCTTGAACGAAATTAAGGCCAAATTTAGCTTCAAATTGTCTAGATTCATCCCCAAAATGTTCTAGAATATCATCCAACTTTAAAGATAAGAAGACAAAGCATTCAAGTGTATTTGATTGCTAAAATGATGAGAATGTTTTCATCTTTTGAGTCTTTTCATATGCTTCATAGAAATATTATAAATAGGCACCTTTGGGATCAATTGTGGACACAATATTTTATTTATGAAAATACTTTGAAAGATTGCTTTCATTTTAGTTCTTGGATTAAAACTCTATTGGTTTCTTGTCGGTCTTGAAGCCTTCATCCATTTCATCTTGTTATAGTGTTGGTTCCTAGCTCTACTATAACTAGTGGGCCACGTTCCACCCTCTATCACTTTGATTCTATCTTTATTATATTGTTGTTTCCTAACTCATATATAGTTAGAGGGTCACAATCCACACTTTGAATTACTATCATTCTCCACGCCAACCACAAACATCCTTCACCATTTTCATTACATCCATTCAACTACAATCACCACCACACTTCTTTCATTTACAATCCACTTCAACTTCATTCTATCATTTCCATTACTTTCATACACATATTTATATATACATATTTCCCTTTTTATAACATTGTTTGTGCATTTTCAGTCTTCAATCAAAGCATTGCGAAATTCTTACTAGAATCACGATCGGGCAACATATTATATGACTCAGAACACATAACAGGGATCATATCATTTGGTACCAAAGATTGCCAATTTAGTAAGCGTATTGTATTATTTTCTCTCTCCCGAGTTAGTAAAAAATAAAAAAAAAATCAGAAAAAAAAATTCAAAAAAAATTAAGAGGGTGAGATCAATCTTTTTCATATTTGAAAAAAGTAATTAAAAAGGTTTCGTATTTTTTTCATCATCTTTACGATTTCATTACCTATTCTCATCTTCGTTCATTCTTGTAGCCATTTCATTCTTTATTCACATCATTTTTCCAACAAATCTCCAATTGTTTCAGCCGAAGTCTACAAGACCCCTTGTAAACCTCGAGGGAATTCCACAAGAACATTAAAGGAAAGCAAGAGCGGTAAAAGGCAAGAGTGAACATCAAGGGTAAAAGCCATCTCGAGTGAAACAAGAGTGGAGTGACATAAATTTTTTACTTTGGTGTGTATTGGTGAGGTTTTGTGTTGGTGAGGTCTATTTTCATTTTTTATTACTAATAATGTCTTTTACTTCTAGTGAAAATTCTTATATTTCAGGAGGAGATGACCAAAATGATGGTGGTGCACCAAACTTGCAAATGCAAGCCATGACACGAGAGATAAGGAGTTTGTTTCAAAAGCATCTCAACCCAATCTCAAAGAAATTGGAGCGAATGATCGAACGACCTTCTTGTTCACAAATGTGTCCATTGAATATCAAAACATAACTAAAAAGAAGAGACGACAATCGATCTTTTTATAGTTCTACACCTAATTGCAGCAGAAGATCTTACAATGAGGACCCAAATTTTCTAACAAGAAGCAATGTCAAAAGTTCAACGCGAAGTGAGCCAAGGAATTTTGCATCTTTCAATCCAGAAAGTCTAGCTCTTCTTCAAGTGTGTTTTGATAATTTTGTCAAAGAAACACAATTGCAAGAACAACTACAAAATGAAAGTGATTGCAAAAAAAAAAAGAAACGAGAGTTGAAAAAGATATTGAGAGCATTGAAAAGAGAATTGAGAGTGAAAATGAGCAGATTGAAAAACAAGATTGTGGTATTGAAGAGATAGTTCAAAAAAACATGAAAGAGAGAGAAAAGAAAGTGAAAAGTTGGAAAATTTGTTTTCTACTAACCAATATTTTCTTCCTACTCATTCTCTTGATTTACAGGATATTCCTAGAGTCATACCTTTACAAAATGATGATTCAAGAAGCATGTCCATTGAAGTTCCAAAAGGAGTGACACTTGAAGTTTCAAAGGTTGAATCACTTGAAATTCCAAGGAACGTGTTCATTGACATTCCACGTTTACCCCATCCATTCAAAGAACCTCATAAAAGGGAAGTTTCAATGAATCTTATTCTTGAGAATGTAAAGGGCCAAATTCCATTCATGACATTTTATGAATTTTCTATGTTCATTCATTTTATTAGTGGTGTTCCATGTTCTAACCTAGATTTATTTTGTAGAACATTGATCCATGGAATTTCTCTTCCTTGTGATGATCGATTCAAGGAGATGAAATGGGCATTATCAATATATTCAAGGTTCATAATGTGGAAGGGCACAAAGATTAAAGATGGTGTAACCTACTTACTTGAAGGAGTTCAAAGGTCAAGACTCTCCACTCACCCTCATGATGATTCAAAGGAACACAAAGAAGGAGTGCAAAGAATATATACCTATTCTGATGAACAACATGGAAATAAAGTGCACAAGCAAGAAAAAAATTAATTACAAAGAACGATGTTTGTGCAAGAGAAGAATGAAGAAGTTCCCAGCTAAAAGGAAGTCGAGATTGTTTCTTTTTGTAGCAAGCGTCGATTTGGGGAAAAATAGCATTAAAGAGGGAGGGAATGAAGTGATCCCAATTAGACCTAACTTTTGTCTTGATATGATTAAATCATTGAGGTTCACCAAGGCTGATTCAAAGGGAGTTTTACCATACTTCATCCTATACCTTCTCATTTATGAACTATATTTTATCATATGTTTGTATTTACCTCTTAGGATATGCTTATCATATGTATCATTCTTTGCATGAATTTGCATGAGTCTTATTAGTTGCATGAAATTCATTACATTTAATAAGTGTGATGTTCATTTAAGCATGCATTGTATTTAAAGCATCTAGTTCATTTAGGGAAGTAGTTCATTTATGCATATTTAGATAATTTAGTAAGCTACTTCATTCATGCATCTTGTTCATTTAATAAAGTTAGTTCATTAATTAAACTAGTTAATTCATCAAACTAGTTATTAAACTAACTCTTAATTGTTTCATGCATGTTTTCAACTAAAGATTGAATAAAATTCACCTTTGTGCCTAGGTGCATGAGAGAAGTTGAACGATTTCAACAGATGCAAGAATATCAGTCAGAATGTCTTCCAATTATGGATGCGATACAGATGTTTTTGGTTCTAGAATTCAATTGTAAATTATTCATATATCTCTTATATTTCCAACGCCTTTTGAATCACCTTAATCCGATATCGGGAGCTTGAGATAAGATTGATTTATTGAAGATAATGCAGGCTGGAATTTTGTTACGGGAATTTTATGCATGGATGACTTGGATGAGTTTGAGCCAAGGAAGAGTATTTTCAACTTCAGCCAAGTGACAAGCCATTGAATGAATCTTAATTCACCATTAAAGGCACTCAAAGCTGATTGTTATCATCTAAGTTCAAGGGTTGTTCATATTCTTCAAGGGAGCATGCAATGAAGGGTGATTTAATTCACTTATAAAGACAATTTTCAGCATGGAATAGCGAGAGTCTTCCTCCCATTGGACAAAATTAAGGCCAAATTCAGCTACAAATTATCTACATTCATCCCCAAAATGATCTAGAATATTCACCCAACTTTGAATATAAGAAGATAAAGCATTCAAGTGCATGTGATTGCTAAATTGATGAGAATGTTTTCATCTTTTGAGTCTTTTCATATGCGTCTTAGAAATATTATAAATAGGCACCTTTGGTATCATTTGTGGACACACAATTTGATTTATGAAAATATTTTTAAATATTGCTTTCATTTTAGTTCTTGGATTAGAACTCTATCGGTTTCTTGTTGGTCTTGAAGCCTTCATCCATTTCATCTTGTTATAGTGTCGGTTCCTAGCTCTACTATAGCTAGTGGGTCACGTTCCACCCTCTATCACTTCGTTTCCATCTTTATTATATTGTTGGTTCCTAACTCATATATAGTTAGAGGGTCTCAATCCATCCTTCGAATTAATATCATTCTCCATGACAACCATAAACATCCTTCACCATTTTCATTACATCCATTCAACCACTATCACCACCACACTTCTTTCATTTACAATCCACTTCAACTTCATTCTATCATTTTCATTACTTTCATACACATATTTATATATACATATTTCCCTTCTTATAACGTTGTTTGTGCATTTTCAGTCTTCAATCAAAGCACTACGAAATTCTTACTAGAATCACGATCTGGCAACATCTTATATGACTCGGAACACATAATCGGGATCATATCAATTAGATTGAATTTCAGTACGGCCTTTTATCCGCAAACGGATGGTCTTTCAGAGTGTACTATTCAGATATTAGAAGATATGTCGAGGGCATGTGTGATTAAGTTCAAGGGATCATGGGAAAAATATTTGCTTTTAGCTGAATTTGCTTACAACAACAGTTATCAATCGAGTATCAGAATGGCTCCGTATGAAGATTTATATGGGAGAGAATGCTGAACACCATTAAATTGGTCTAAGTTAAAAGATCAAAATCTTTTTGGCCATGATTTATTTAAAGAGGTTGAGGATAAAGTGAAGATAATCTCAGGATGGCATCTGATCGACAGAAGTCTTACGCAGACTTGAAGCGAAAAGAGATTGAATTTCAAGAAGGCGATAATTTTTTTCTTAAAGTATCGCCTTGGAGAAAGATTTTGTGTTTTAGGTACAAAGGAAAAACTAAGTCCAAGATTCATTAGACCTTTCAAGATTTTATAGAAAGTCGGATCGGTAGCTTATCAATTAGCATTACCTCCGGAGTTAGACAAAGTTCATAATGTTTTTCATGTGTCGATGCTTAGAAAGTATTGAGCGGATCATTCACATGTCATTGTATCAGAGGAAATTGAGATTCAACCAGATTTTACTTATAAAGAAGAACCAGTACGGATCTTGGCTCGAGAAATCAAATAACTGCGTAGCAAGATGATTCCTCTAGTTAAAGTGTTTTGGTAAAAGCATAAAGTCTTAAAATTCGAAGAAAAATTTTATTTAAGGGGGAGAGCTGTAATACCCCAAATTTTTGGATAGTGACCAAAATATAATTTTTAAAAGTTTGATGGTCAAAGTAGAGAATTGGGAAAAATTTAAGGACCTAAGTGGTAACTTTTTTCAATAAAAACTTTATTCCATAAATAGATTTGGTTAATCACCAAAATGCAAATTTTGAAGTTTAATGACCAAAGTATAAACTTTGGAAAAGTTTGGGGACAAAAATGATAAATTTAAAAAATTACATTTTGGCCTCGTAGATAAATAATTTATCTCAAGAATAACGTTTATGTGGGAATCAAAATTTTAATACGGGTTTTGTATTAAAAATTATAAAGTAACGAATTTTGAAGAAAAATTCGGTAAATCGGATCAAATAAAAATTTCATGAAAAATATGAAGATGATAATTTAGACTTGAAAATATTATTTCAACATTTTAAAATGTTGGAAAATAATATAAATCTTTGGATTTTAGGATTTAATTCCATTTGTATTATAGATCGTTGGATTAAAGTGGTAAGATTGTAATTGTTGGATAAAAAACAAGAGCAAATCGATAAAGTAAGATTTTGTTTGTCCATCTTTGACTTTAAGAAGATGATAAGGTTGAGGTGTCTTGGTTGGATTGTAAACATGAAGTTTCATTAATGGTAAATTGGTATTTTCCCAATTTAATGAATTTAATATTCATTAAAGTTAAATTAAAGATAAATATATCATGAAATTATCTAAAATTCATGTCAAATTGTTATAATCTTCTCCAAGTTTGTCGTGAGCTTCCAAAGGTAAGAGAAAAAAAATTGGTTACTAGTTTTGGGCAATTTTATTTGGATTTCAAGTTATGTCGTGAAATAGAAAAATGATCTATTCGAAAAACGCTATCTTTTAGTACCAATTATGATTGCCCAACTTGCTTGATTTCAAAAATCCCCAAATCTTAGGGTTTGTGTTCACACTAGAGTTCTTGAAATTGATGATAAATATTTATGATTTAGAGGTTGTAGATTCATTTTCAAGCTTGATTTATGATTAGAACATGTTCTAACTTCCTAGAAATTATTCTATGATTTTCGGCCAAAAGAGGAAATTGTAGAACTTTATGTTTTGATTAGAGTTAATTAGGTCTTTGATTATAGAGATGTTGTAAAGTAGTTTGGAAGTTGATTTCATGTTTGAATCGAATCAAAATTAAGAAAAAATCATGAAAACCTATATTTAAAGGTTAAAGCATTCGACCATGGTATTGTTGAGTGAGAAAATTTATGGAAAAATTAAAAAAAAAAGGCTGGAATTGATGTAGGAAGTATGTTACAAGCCTTAGAAAATTTGGGGACCATTCTATAATTTTTAAAAAGTTAGGGGACCAATTCAACAATTTTGGAAAAGTTGTGAATGATTGTTGAATATTATAATAAGTGATATACTATGCTGGAATTTTCTGTTTTGGAATTGAAATGAGTGTTAATATGTAAAATATTACCATTTTGGAATTTTGAAAAGCTTGGTGATTTAAGTGCAATATTCATATAGTTGGGGTGGGTAAATGTAATTGTATCTTGTAAAAGCACTTGGAGTGTAATAATTTCAGTGCTGGAAATTTTGTTTTAAAATTTAAGTGATAAAATGGTGAAGGATCATTTTGTGTAAATTGGAAAAGTTGGTGTCAATATTAAAAGGAATTATTAAGTGTTAAGTATGTTGGTAGAAAATAAGTTCCAAGTATATTATGGATTTTGATTTGGGGACGTGATTTTGTTAGTATAATACTAACATATGTATCGACATCAATTTGTGATCTTGTACAGATTGTGATTGAAGCAAATTGAATATAAAATGATCTAGTGTGGAGCATAGTGAGACACATATTTTGATATATAAAGTGTCAAGGTGAGTGCATTTATTATGTACTTATATGATATGAGGAGGACTTGTGATGAGTCAACCTTGAATGATTTTATAAAAGCATGTGTTTATCGTAATTTGAAATATTTTCATAAAGTTTATGAAAATGATTTTTATGAATGATTTTAGGGTATGAACTGCCCTAAAAAGAATGGATGTGTTTCATACAAATTATTATTTATTGATGGTTTGGAATAAATGTTTAACATGCGATTTGGAATAAGTGTACTTTGTGTACTATGGCACTTTCTATGGAAGGATGGTAGTCTTACAATATTACTATTCCGAAAGTGGTTAGTTTCATGTTATTGTGTACATTGCATTCTCATTTGTCATACATTGGGTGTGAATGGATATTTTGGAATATACCAATTTATAAGTAAGCTAGGCATATGAAATACTGTTTAGCAGGTTATTTGACGAAAACTTGGCTTCTCAAGCTAGTTTTTATGCATTTATGTATTTTACATGATAAATCGTATTTTGATCTTATAATGGTTTACTCATGTTTTCAAAATGTCTTATTTGTTTTATTATGCCTCACTAAGTGTATACATAGCGTGTGATGATTTTCACACGTAGGTAAAAGCCAGGATTAGAAGTAAAGAGTACAAAGTAACTCCAAGCATCAAGAATTTTGCTACAATACTAGTAAGACATCCTATGATGTAATTTTGACTTAGTTTAGTGGCATGTACTTATGAATGTCCTATTAGCTCTATTTAACTATTTTGAAAACTGGTTTGTAATAGATAAATATGAATCGTTTTATGCTATTTTGAAAACTTTTTTTAAATGGGATATGAGCATAAGACTCATTTAACCCCATTACAAACTGAATTACCTTATCTTGTTATTGTTCAGTAATCATACATCCTACACCTCCACAAGAACACTATAGACAACTACACAACTTCTGAATCAAAAATAACTCGTCCTAAACAATCTTTAATTGAGTATAGTAATTACTTACTGACATTTGATCTTGCATGAGCTCAAACAAATGCTTCTTCGATTGAAACAAACACGGACCGTTCGATTGTTCGAAACGATCAATTAAATCTTTCCACATTTTGGCTATAGTTCTATGATAAAGTAAACTTGCAATAATATTTTTTGGAAACAAAATTTAGAAGCCAAGAATTCACCAAATTGTTGGCTTGTGTCCAAGCATTGAACTGATCTACCATGGACGAACCAGGAGCCTCAATCGAACCATCAACAAAACCAAGCTTGTTCTTGGCAGAAAGGGCAACCACCATCGATCTTTTTCAACTATGGAAATTGTCGTTGGAAAGTGGTTGGGTTACCAAAATCATAACAGGATTATCAGATTGATGCATGTAATAGAGATTGGCCCCACTATCAAAGCTATCATTCAAGGAATTAACCATTGTGAAGCGTGAAAAGTAAAACTATTGACACCATATAACGAGCAAGGAAACAAGAATGAAGAAAAGCTTCTGATTTTCATTCAATGAAGAAAGGAAAACAATGTTGTTTATATATACAACAGTAATACCTTAGCTAACAAAGTTTCAAAATAAACACTAACGTTAAGGCTTAACTAAGCAAGCTTAGTTTCGAATGTTAGGAATATTATGTGTTCTCCGGTCATTTAAGGGAAAGTCCAGACGAAATTTGTAATTCTTTTTTCTTTTGCATGTTTCAGCTGTCGACACTCCTTTTTCATCCCATTTCATATATTATTATTACTAATAAATATTATTGTTTTATTTTTTTAACAAATTCAAATTACAACAAACAGGCCTAATCATACCCCGAAACACCAACCCAGCTACCAAACAAACCTGACCCATTTTAGCCCAAGTTACATAACCCAAACCTAGAGCCCACTGCTGCAGCCCATGAATGGAAACCCATTAGGGTTTCTGTTGAGAGCCTTGCACGTCGCCAGCTTACAACCGTTGGATCGGCTTGTTGATCCAATGGTCCAGATCATAGGCCAACTAGGGTTTTGTGTTTTCTCCTCAACTGTCATTCATCTCGGCCGTCGGATCTAGACCCATCCAACAGTCCAGATCAAGCCTGCCACCGCTCATTTCACCCAATCCCAGATTCAACCACTGTTTCTACAGTCCCTAGCCACCACAGCTTCCACCAATCGGATTCTAGCTCGATCCACAAGGTACGCATCAGAACCCAAACACGCAAAAAACCACTTTTTAGTTGTAATTATTTTTTATCCAAAAAAACAGAAAAGAAAAAAGCAAAAAGTAAATCAAATGTAAATTGGGGTTTATAAATACCCAAATGATATATGCAAATGGGGTTGGCATACACAGACTCCAGATTTGAAAAAAAAACTAAAAATTAGAGTGTTTTCGAGGTATTATTATTATAATTATTGTATATTACAGTTTTGAATATATGAAATAGGGGGTTTGCATGTAACGAAATAAAAAAAATTGGCGTTAGATTTATAGTTACCTAGAGAAGGAGTAGTCGGGATGTGCCTAGGAGGTTAGATCGGAGATTTAGGGAGGACTTAGGTTCGGTTTTAGTCAGTTTTGGGATCGTCAGAAGGTGGGTAGCTAATGGGTTGAGGGAGCTTCTTAAGACACTTAGGCGACGTTTTACGGTGTTTTAGGATGGGATCTAGGTCTAAATGAGTAGATAAGAGGGTTTATGGGGTGTTTTAGGGTTTATTTTGGAGCTCCAACCACCGCGTAAGGCGGCCGGAAGGGAAGTTAGACGACGATCGTGGACGAGGTATGTTGCCGGTGAGTGACCAGCTGAGGATTTTGAGAGAGAACTCTCATTTTTTTTTCTGAAATTTGGTTTGAATGAAAAAAATGTTAATTTTGTATTTATAGTGGATTTAAGGGAAAATTACACATTAGTCATCTTAACTTGCACGCGTTTTTACAGAAAAGTCATTAGGGGACCATTTTCAGAATTTGGCCATTTATATTAATGATTTGCAATGTTTAATTTAATCACAATTTAGTCCCTTTACTTTTAGCGCACTTTGCATGTTACTCACCTATATGGATTTTCTCTGTAATTTACCCATTTATGTGCCTATTGTTTATTATTAGGAATATTTGTTATTTAGCCCTTGCATGTTTGGCGTGTTTTGCATTTTAATCCTGTAGTGACATGTTAATTTTTCTTTGAATATTTAGGGACTTATTTTCTAATTTTACCTTTATTTATTCGAATATGTAAAATGTAGAAAAAATTGGAATATTTATGAAATAACCCCTCTATTTTTGCATGTTTGTATTTCGAACCCGAAAGTGTTTGTTTTATTTATTTTAATTCAGCCATAAAATTTTAATTTACTTTAATTTAGTCCAATGTTCTATTTATTTTTATTTTAGCACTTAACATTGAAAATGTTTATCTAAGTCACTTTTATATTTTGTTTTATTTTAATTTTGACACGATAGTTTGATCATTTATGATTTAGTCCCATTTTTATTATTTATTTTAATTTTTGCATGTTGTTTGCATGTTAGTTCATTTTAGTCCTAATTAATCTTGCATGATATCCTCATAAGCATTGCTATTGACTAAGGGGTAATATTAGATCATTTTAATATTGTCGTAAAGTGACTGTCTTAATGTATTAGAAAGTTACTTTTGATAATTTTAAAATGAAAGTCTATCTCATTTAGTGACATGAATTGAATCAATTTCATTTGTTTTAAAATTCAGGAATTAAGAAAAAGACAATGTTCTTTTAATTAAATTCATCGAGAAAAGACTGTTAGAACGAATCTAAGGTCTCGTCTCGATATATTTAAATAATTGAATATCCTTATTCTCATTAAATATCGGTAAGATAATTAATTAATTGTATTTGCTTGATGTATGCTTTTTATTTGTTTTATTTTTGTATGTGTTTTCCGATAGATTTTCAAAATAATAACATTCGAATCAACAATGAGAATGGTAATATCATTTCATTTAGGTTGGAGTGATAAATGATTGCTTTAAGGCATAAGAGGTCATTTATTTTTGATTGGAAATAATTTGATATTGTCGTTTTTTCTCGAATTAATATCATTTTTTAGACGGAATATTAATATCTCTTTATTTCAATTGGGGTAATAAATGACTGTTTTAATGCACAAAAATTCATTTATTCTAGATTGGAAATCATTATATGTTATCATTTTCACTTGAATCGATATTGACTTTTAAGATGAAATAGTAATATCTCTTTATTTCAATTGGAGTAATAAATGACTGTTTTAATGCACAAAATGTCATTTATTCTCGATTGGAAATAATAAGATATTATCGTTTTCACTCTTAAAATTATTTTGGGTGTTATTATTTTGAATTTGGTAGTGAAATTTATAATGGAATTTTAATATTTCTTTATGTCGATTGGAGTAAGAAGCGATCGCTTCAAGGTATAAGATATCGATTCTTCTCGATAGAAAATAATTAAATATTATCATGTTTCATTCGAAAATTCAAAGAATATTACTCAGGGGATGTTAAATTAAATTATACTCGAACTTGTAAAGTTTATTGCAAAGACAATTGATTAATCGATTAGGTACTGATTTAGGGCGTTGTGGGGGTGCTAATCCTTCCCCACACGTAACCCACTCCTAAACTCAAATTTTGGTAATACAGACTACAAGTTTATCGTTTTAAATAAAATTAATATTTTATTAAAATGGAAAATACGTTTTTGGGTGCCCAATCACACCCTAATCAAATATTAGTGGAGACTCCTCGAACCACGTTCTTATCACTAACCGATCATTCCAAAAGATTTATTTCGAAACGAGACCCCCTTTTCCCCTTCGGGGAAAGACTGTTTCGACAGCTTGACGACTCTGTTGTGGACATTTTTTATAGAGCTAGGCCATTAGTCGACCAATAAATTGTCTTTGCAAATAAAAATTACAAGTTCACTCTAATTTGGTTTTTGATCCCCTATCTGGTTTAAATAAGTGTTTATGATTTGATTAACCACTAAAAAGTTGTACTGATATGTTTGTTAATTTTTTCAGAGTAAATATTTGTTCAGGGTTTTGAGCTTTCTATTTGGTGTTGTTTGTTTTATTTTCGCTTTTCCTCACACACTGCACAGTTGCATTTGTATAACATGAGCTAAAACCCCACTCTGTCCTAATTAGTAGGTGTGTCCCCTCCAATTGAACTCGATCTGAAAGCCTGTGATCGGCTAGGATTAAGGGTTCAGTGGCCCAAGGGGAACCGACAAGGAGAATTCGATAACCTATTACTTTAGAACCAAACCTAGCATATAGTGAACTTAGAACCCTAACCTAGGTAAAGCCTAACCCAAACCTTAAGAGTACTGTGAGGAGGGTACACAAGGAAAATCTTTTTGAGTCATTTAATTTTGCTTTTCCGAATAAATGTATGCGAACTGGAGATCATGTGGTTAGGTTTAATTTTTTGAATAAACATGCGAACTAGATGACATGAGGATAAGATTGTCTTTAAACGAAGCATGTGGGTAGAAATCTTGTTTGGGTAGGATCTACTAAAGCATGATTGGGTATACAGCAAGTGGGGTTGGTTTTACCGATAAATTATATCCGATTAATTCATTTATGATTAATTCATTCCATGGTGTTGATCCTTGAACGATGTTATATAGAAGGCTAGTAATATTGAACGAATGATTCAAAAAGAGGTAAAAACAATGCAGACATTCTGAGATGGTCCGAGCAGTCCCAACTAACAAATAAAGACAGTTTACAGACTGGCTCAAATCTGACTGGGTACACACATCGATGACCGTCAAAATGACTTGATCACTAACTACCTTCAATATACTCAAATAGTGACTCAGTACTTGGTTGACTTATCACATGAAGTTGATACTGTAAGTGAAGGATTGGAGCCCAAGGCTGAAGAAGCTCATAGGATCCTAGATTTACTAGGGCACATCCAACAATTAGGAGAGATAGCTCAGATTTATCTATGATATGTTTAAGCCTTGTAACTGAACTTCGTTTCCAATATAAAAGGTTGTTCTAAGGATTCGTCCCAGAATCAACACCTTGCATTGCATTTACATTGCATCCACATTGCATTTACCTTTTCGCATTGCATTTTATTCATGAATAACCATATTTTTCACATTCATTAACAAAGTACCAATATTAATAAAAAGGTACTGTGGAAGAGTTTCTAGGAGCCAATTAAAGTTACCTGAGGCGTGTTTCTGAAAAGATCGAAAGCAATGAATGAAATATTAGCACGTGTTAGTAGGATCGAGATAATCCAGGCAAAACTCATAAAGACTCAACAAGAGATTATTGATCAACCAAAAAGGTTTCAGAATGAATCAAGAGAACAGCTGACCAAATTAATGGAGATGGTGAATGTTGTGATCCATGGGGAGAAGCCACTAGATGATCCCATTGTAAAGGTTTTGAATAGGATTATGAATCTCAGTGGTGGAGCCGAAATGACAGTGACATATGATTGAGAACTTGTTAAAGAGCAAGATATCTCAAATATCTCTGAAAATTAGATGTAGTCGTAGAGGGTCCCATTGAACCAACAATGAATGAAGAATATAAACTTTACTCAAAGGAGAGGGCATAAAAGAGGACCGAATACTGATCAAGAAAGCTAAGAATTATCAATCTATCATGATTACATGTTCTAAGTTTTTGCAATCATCCAGTCAAGACAACCAAGTTCTATCTCTAAAGTCATCACTAAGTAGCCTCTCGTCAGGGGGAGTGGATGAGAAGAAAAAGAAAGTGCAGGTTTTTCAGTTTCCTCCCTTCCACTTTTCGTATGAAAATTGCATTCAAAAATGCTTACAGTCGGATTGATTACACTGTGATGTGTCCAGCCATAGTGGTCTCCGAATGAGAAGTGTACCTATAAGGAGGTTCCTTGGATAAACCATACTGAAACCCAAGATTGTTCAACTAAAGTTCTTGGAAACCTTAAGGGAAAGTTCTAGGACCCTTTAGAGCAAGCAATTCAAAGTTGTAAGGTATAAGAGAAATGGGTTAAGGTTCAATGCTCAGAAATCATTGCCCCAACCGAGATTAATATAGTCAGATCCGGTGAAAGACACATGGCGCGAGAGGATGGGAAAGAAAATCCAAGTAAAAAGGCTCCAATGGATGTAATCCGAGACTGGACCACAGGTTTAAGAACGATTTGGATTATGCAACCCTAGTAACTCCTCAAACACCTATATCGAATTTCCTGATGGCAAGTAGGGCTTTGGACAGTTTAGATAGTTTGATGAATACTCCAGCAATCATAGCTACAATAAATGCTAAAAACTGGGCCAAAACTATCGTCACCAAGGAGAATCATTTTGGACCTAAATTTGGGCCCAATTTCCAACCAGGGAAGAAAAGACTGAAGGGGCAAGAAGAAGATAAAGATGTCAACCTGAAAGGATAGGGTAGTCTTTTGGAGTATATGAAGAATACATTCCAATTTGGGAATGTTAATACAGAACCACAATTGGTGTGTGTAACTGAGGAAGAAGATCCAATTGAGAATCCAAAGATGCAATATGCTTGAAGATGACGAGAATTAAAATCTGTGATTGATATTTGACTTTGTTTTCCATCAAACAATCAGATTGCGAAGGATCTTTTTTTTAGTTTTTAGATGAAGTTTACAGTAATATTCGGAATTAACCCTTATACTTTTGCCCGCGAGCATTAAGGAATCTTTCGTGAGGGCTGCTATGTTAATTGTACTTTTCTGCAATTAAAGATGCTTTCGTTCATTTCTCAAGTGGCAATTATTTTATACATTTTCACATTTTTATCATTCTTTACATTCTTTATCATTTTTGACACTATTTCGTTCAACTCATACAAATGTCTATTACTTTTCCATATATGTGAGCCTGAGAAAGCATTAAAAGAAAGTGCCGAAACAAATTTTCTAACTAGTAGTGCGTTTGATGATTATGAGTCCTTGAGTCCCTGTTGTGCATATCCACTATGGAAGAAATTGAATCATATGACAAATCCTGAGAGCTTTATTCAGATGAGGCATCCAATGCATTGTGGACGAGGAATTGAGACAATGCTAATTTCTCTAAAAAAACGTCTATTATCCTCTTACTAGTAGATTGGATTTCTTTAGCATTGACAGTATGACAAAATTTGAGGTTTATGCTATGAGGATAAGAGCAGCCAAACAGAGAATGATTGAGGTTATTAGGGGAGGATAATGAGAACTATCATATGAAATTGCCCTTCATCATGTATGCATGTCAAACGTTAGAATATATTAGGACAATGAACAATGGTACTTCCATTTAGCCTTGCTCACTATGATTGAGATTTTGTTACTTCAAGTTCTAACAAAGATAAAGATAAGACCAAGCTGAATGAGCCCAAGCTCAACAAAATCATTTCAACCTCATTAAAGAAAAGAGGTCAGAAACTATCTGCCAGGCACATATGTGCCAGAAGAAAACGAAACGAGCTTTAAAATTTTGAAAGGATGATACGATGATTGAAAAAATCTTGCCAATTCATTATGATTCCCATGAGAAATAAGTGTCTAAGGGAGCAAAGACCATATGTTGTCAATAAGGCCTTTTCTAGAGAAGCATTATTTTTTTTATAAAGATCGATGAAGATAAATTGAGTGGCCCAACAATTTTGATTATAGTTTAGAAATACCACATTCGAAACAAAAAAAAAAAAAAAAAAAAAAAAAGGAAAAAGGAAAAAGGAAAAAGGAAAAAGGAAAAAAAAAAAAAAAAAGAAAAAAAGAAAAAAAGAAAAAAAGAAAAAAAGAAAAAAAGAAAAAAAGAAAAAAAGAAAAAAAGAAAAAAAAAAAAAAAAAAAAAAAAAAAAAAAAAAAAAAAAAAAAAAAAAAAAAAAAAAAAAAAAAAAAAAAAAAGAAAAAAAAGAAAAAAAAAAAAAAAAGAAAAAAAGAAAAAAAAAAAAAAAAAGAAAAAAAAAAGAAAGAAAGAAAGAAAGAAAGAATATATAAGAAAAGAATAAGGAAAATTGAAAAGGGGCTTAAGACGATAATCCACCAAGATCGCTTTAAAGCCAAATGAAGGACTTAAGGTGAAAATCTGAAATAACAGCTCAAATATATTGTGATAGGCACTAAGCAAGTAAAGTACCCACAAAAGTCTGATATTTTGAAAGGAGCTTCATATCTACAGATATTTTGGCAACATTTACGTTCTTTTAGACAGAAGCTTACCTCAATGCTCCAAATTATATCAAGTTGATTGGTTCAGGAATATTCATGCAAGTGATGCTTGAGGCATTTGACTTTATTTATTAATTTTTATCATTTCCATTATTGCCATGACTTTGTAAAAATTCCAATTTCATCATTTCAAACCCTAATTTTGTTCATTTACAAGCATCTTATAAGTAGATTAACATAGTTCAAAAGAAAACAAAAGATTTCTTGGTATTACTTTAAACTGATCCTTTAAAGTGCATTGAATCCGAAGTAGCCCAAAACCTTGACACTCGTGTTCATTTGTTAAAGAGTGTATGCCAAGAAATGATATGTGAGTTGAATTCATGTACGCAACTACGTGGCATAGCTATTTCATCCCCATCAAAGATGTCTCTCTGAGATATTTGGATCAGGGAAAATAAACAAGTTAATTTCTCGAAAAATGGAGATCTTAGAAGTTGTTGAAGCATATTCTACAACTTAAAGGAAAAGAATAGGCAATGCCATAGTAATGAAATATTCCCCAATCTCGAAAGAAAATAATTTGAGATACCATAAGGACTAGAGGATAAAACTCATAGCACTTATCGGTGACGATGTTGGTAACCCATCAAGAAGCAGATGATCACCATTTTAGAAGAGGGCACATATCCCAAAGTATAGCCAAAAAAAAGAATACGACCAGTAAATGATGAATTTTGGCATTGAAGTAGGGAGGAGCCATGAAAATACCCACTTTGGGGTATGTCCAAAGACTCGGATCATGTTGAGATAACAAGATTCAGACCAAGAAGACATTGAGAATGAGCCTCACAATTTGAAGTGTCAGGGCCAAGCCCTGAATATGAGCATAGCTTACCTCATGAAGAAAATCATTCAAGCATCAATGAATGGTAGAGTCTCGAAAAATAACTCTGATAGCTTATTTGAGCCAATGACAGAAAGGTGCATCAAGACCACAACAAGAAATGAAGCTTTTCTTTCGATTCTATAATGATGATGAGAAGCAAACAGAACACAAAGATAAGATATTTGTGTAGATCTTCAGAAGTTGCAAGCTACTACACTGATATCTGAGTAAACCTTATAGAAGAATGATCAAGAGGAAGAAGACATGGTTCTCCACTTTAGAGTCAAGAGAAAACTGAATCAACATTTGTGCATTCATGAGAACATCATTTGCATAAAAGAAAATGCATTACATTGCATTCGCATTTTACACATAAACATATAATCTTACAAATCTTCCAAGGAAAGAAGAACATTCATGATATCAAAATCCCAACAAGTGGAAGCTAGAATTCAATCCCCAAATATAGAGAATCACGTTGAGAGAGGCAGACTCCCACGTTCAATGGCTGCCAGACAAATTTGCACAAAAAAATTGATTTTCAAAGATTATCTTGAAATCCAAATCTTCAAGTATGATCTTTCAAATTTTCACATATACTGACAAGTGGTAATGTTTAATTTGCATATTTTATATTCCCTGAGTGACAGCGGAACAAGTATGCCTTGATTCAATGGATCAACTCCTCAGATCTGATATTCCCTTTAGAAGAAGTGGAACATATCCCTCTCTTCCCAGATTTGATATTCCCTGAGTGAAAGCGGAATAAGTCTACCCCGATTCAATAGATCAACTCCCTCAAATATGATATTCCCTTTAGAAAAAGCGAAACATGTCCCTCTCTTCCAATATTTGATATTCCCTGAGTGATAGCGAAACAAGTCGGCCCCGATTCAATGGATCAACTCCCCATATCTGATATTCCCTTTAGAAGAAGTGGATTAGATCCCTCTCTTCCAAGATTTTATATTTCCTAAGTGACAACGGAACAAGTCTGCCCCAATTCAATGGATCAACTCCCCTAGATCTAATATTCCCTTTCGAAGAAGCGGAACGAATCTCTCTCTTTCAAGATTTGATATTTCCTGAGTGACAGCGGAACAAGTCTGCCCCGATTCAATGGATCAATATCTCCATATATGATATTCCCTGAGTAATAGCGGAACAGATCCCTTATCATATTTCAAACCATGTAGTTGACCAAACGGAAAATGAATTGTCTCTTCGTCTTTGCCTTATTCTTGTTGACACAAGAATGGGCAAAGAGGGGCAGCCGTCGACACTCATTTTTCGTCCCATTTTATATATTAATATTATTGTTTTATTTTTCTTAACATATCCAAATTACAATAAACATGCCTAATCATGCCCCAAAACACCAACCCAGCTACCAAACAAGCCTGGCCCAGTTCAGCCCAAGTTACAAACCAAAACCTGGAGCCCACTCCTGCAACCCATACGTGGAAACCCATTAGGGTTTCTGTTGAGACCCTTGCACACCGCCAGCTTAAAATCGTTAGATCGACTTGTTGATCCAACGGTCCAGATCAGAGGCCAACTAGGGTTTTGTGTTTTCTCCTCAACAGTCATTCATCTCAGTCGTCAGATCTAGACCCATCCAACGGTCCAGATCAAGCCTGCTGCTGCTCGTTTCACCCAATCCCAGATCCAGCCACTGTTTCAACCAGTCCCTAGCCACCACAGCTGCCACCAACCAAATTCCAGCTCGATCCACAAGGCACGAGTAGAACCCAAACATACAAAAAACCACTTTTTCAGTCATAATTATTTTGATCCAAAAAACATAAAAGAAAAAAAGCAAAAAATAAATCATATATAAATCGAGGTTTATAAATACCTGAATGATATATATAAACGAGGTTAGCATACACAAACTCCAGATTAAAAAAAATAAAAATCAGAGTATTTTTTGAGGTGTTATTATGATTATTATTATTTTTTGTATATTACAGTTTTGATTATATGAAATATGGGCTTTATATGTAATGAAATAAATAAAAAAAGAGTTAGATTTATAGTTACCTGGGGAAGGAGTAGTCGGGGTTAGATCAGAGATTTTGGGAGGGCTTAGGTTCGGTTTTAGTCGATTTTGGGGTCATTGGAAGGTGGGTAGATGAAGCGTTGAGGGAGTTTTTTAAGGGCACTTAGGTGATGTTTTACAGTGTTTTAGGCTGGGATCTAGATCTAGAGGAGCAGATCAGAGGGTCTTGGGTGTTTTGTGGTTCATTTCAGAGCTCCGACCACTGCGTACGACGGTCGAAGAGAAGTCAGACGATAGTTGAGGGTGAGGTATGGCGGCCGGTGAGTGACCGGTCAAGGATTTTAAGAGAGAGCTCTCAATTGTTTTTTGAAATTTGGTTCAAATGAAAAAAAAATGTTAATGTTGAATTTATATGATTGCACATAAGTCCTCCTAACTTACGAGCATTTTTACAGAATAGTCATTAGGGGGACCGTTTTAAGAATTTGCCCATTTATATTCATACTTTGCAATGTTTGGTTTAATCACAGTTTAGTTCCTTTACTTTAAGCGTGTTTTGCATGTTAGTCACCTGTAGGGATTTTCTCTATAATTTACCGATTTATTTGTCTGTTGTTTATTTTTAGGAATATTTTCTATTTAGCCCTTGCATGTTTACGTGTGTTTTGCATTTTAATTCTATAATGACTTTTTAATTTTTGTTTGAATATTTAGGGACTTATTTTGTAATTTTACATTTATTTATTTGAATATGTAAAATGTAGAAAATTTTGGAATATTTATTAAATAGCCCTTGTATTTTTTCATGTTTGTATTTCTAAACTGAATGTGTTTGTTTTATTTATTTTAATTCGGCCATAGAATTTTAATTTACTTTAATTTAGTACCATGTTCAATTTATTTTTATTTTAGCACTTAACATTGAAATTGTTTATCTTAGTCTCTTGTATATTTTGTTTTATTTTAGTTTTGACACGATAGTTTGATCATTTATGTTTTAGTCCCGCTTTTATTCTTTATTTTAATTTTTGCATGTTGTTTGCATGTTAGTTCATTTTAGTCCTAATTAATTTTGCATGATATACTCGTAAGCATTGCTTGACTCGAATCGAAATAAATTGACTAAGGGTAATATTCGATCATTTTAATATTGTAGTAAGTGACTGTCTTAACGTATTAGAAAGTTATTTTCGATAATTTTAAAATGAAAGTTTGTCCCATTTAGTGATACGAATTGAATCAATTTCATTTTTTTTAATTTGGGAATTGAGAAAAAGACAATGTTCTTTTAATTAAATTCATCGAGAGAAGACTGTTAGAATGAATCCAAGGCCTCGTCTCAATATATTTAAATAATTGAACATCCTTATTCTCATTAAATATCGGTAAGATAATTAATTAATTGTATTTACTTAGTGTATGCTTTTTATTTGTTTCATTTTTGCATGTGTTTTCCGATAGATTTTCAAAATAATAACATTTGAATCGGCAATGAGAATGATAATATCCTTTCAATTCGGTCGGAGTAATAAATGACTGCTTTAAGTTATAAGAGGTCATTTATTTTCGATTGGAAATAATTTGATATTGTCGTTTTCTCTCAAATTAATATCAATTTTTTAGACGGAATATTAATATATCTTTATTTCAATTGGGGTAATAAATTATTGTTTTAATGCAAGAGAGGTCATTTATTCACGATTGCAAATCATTAGATGTTATTATT
Organism: Hibiscus syriacus; assembly: GCF_006381635.1. NCBI lineage: Eukaryota > Viridiplantae > Streptophyta > Magnoliopsida > Malvales > Malvaceae > Hibiscus > Hibiscus syriacus. The sequence continues at coordinate 7,819,064 of NW_024063194.1, forward strand.
TTCACTTGAATCAGTATTGAATTTTAAGATGAAATAGTAATATCTCTTTATTTCAATTGGAGTAATAAATGATTGTTTTAATGCACGAAATGTCATTTATTCTCGATTGGAAATAATTAGATATTATCATTTTCACTCAAAATTATTTTGGGTGTTATTATTTTGAAATTGGTAGTGAAATTTAGAATGAAATTGTAATATTTCTTTATTTCGATTGGAGTAAGAGTCGATCGCTTCAAGGTATGACAGATCAATTCTTCTCGATAGGAAATAATTAAATATTATCATGTTTCATTCGAAAATTCAAAGAATATTACTCATGGGATCTTAAATTAAATTAGACTCGAACTTGTAAAGTTTATTGCAAAGACAATTGATTAATCGACTAGGTACCGATTTAGGGCGTTGTGGGGTGCTAATCCTTCCCCACACGTAACCGACTCCAGAACTCAAATTTTGATAACGCAGACTGCAAGTTTGTCGTTTTAATTAAAATTAATATTTTATTAAAACGGAAAATATTTTTTTTGGTGCCCTATCACACTCTAATCAAAGATTGGTGGAGACTCCTCGAACCATGTTCTTATCACTAACCGATCATTCCAAAAGAATTATTTCGAAACGATACCCTCTTTTCCCCATACGGGAAAAAACCATTTCGACATCAGCCTTTCATAACATCTCTACGAATATTTCTTATTGTAATGATGATGAAGAGTGTCACAAGAGGAGTGAAGAATTTGGAGAGGAAGGTGAAGGCGAGTAGATTGTCCTTAGTATCGATGGTTCCTTCGCGTGCAAGATTGGCTAGACTATGGCTAAGAACATTTTTTTGAGCCGCGATTTTCGGTGAGAAAATTTTGAATTTGAGTTTGACATATCTCTAAGGTCGTGTTAGGAATGGCAACGGGACGGGTTCGGGGCGAGTTTTGCTCACCCTGTCCCCGAACACAAAATAAATCTCCATCCCGACCCGATCCCCGTCGGGTTTTTTATCAAGGCGCCCAGTCGGGGATTTTTTTGCCCCGTCTTCGAACCCGACCCAAAGTATTATATTTAAACCCAAACCCGATCCCAAAAATATTATATATATAATTAATATAAAATATATAAAATATTATATATATATAATTAATATAAAATATATAAAATATTATATATATATATATATAATCGGAGCGGGGAGGCGCGGGGATACCTTACCCCGTTCCCGAACCCAACCCGAAGAAATCCCCAAAAAAATCCCTGATACCCGTTCCGACCTAATATCATTCAAACCCGGCCCGACCCGACCTGAACTTGACCGGGTTTCGGGTTTCCCCGTCGGGTTCGGGTCATTCTGCCATTCCTAGGTCATGTTGCCTGAGTGACTATAGAAAGTCTCAGGCCAAGATCAAGAGTGGTTCTACTTGTCTTTGTTCATTTTCGAGGTTGGGTAATGTTGAACACTTATGGGGTGGTTCCGAGCAATTAATTAGAGTTTCTTAGTGGATCCATGTTGGCTATCGTATCCTCGGTCGATAGAGAAAATGGGTGATATCGGTGGTGATGTTGCAAAATCTTTTTACTATAAGTAGAGTAGCTTGAACGACTTGTGGAGGCTTTCTGAGTTTTATACGGAGGAATATAAGGGGCTCGAGATTGATTAGCTTATTTTAGATTATAGAAGTAAGAAGAAGTTGGGCCTGGATCACTTCAAATACCTTTAGGTGACCCATAAGTTACCCGAAGATTTTGGTTTTCCTTAGCAATGGAGTACGCCTGAGCAAATGATGAGGCCATTATCCCATGAATAGAATGGGAGGAAGAGAAGAGGTTTTCTTTGTTGAAGAAAGGTAGATAACTTATCGTTTCATAAAAAAATTTGTTCGAAACATCTTCAAGTTTTTCCTTAGGGGAGATAGTCCGTTCAAGATCGAAGATTCTATAAGTGGGTGTATGTTAATTTCGGGTACTTAAGATCGCAAGAATATTTGACCCAATAAAAGCATGGACAATCTATTGAAAGAACAATTGCGAAATAAAATAGAGGACATATTGCTCTCATTTTGTATCTGTCCCCGTAGACCATGGTTAGATTGGTGATCGTAAAGGGGTTTTACCTGGGTTTTGGAGGTGACAATAGTTTGGAGGTGTTTCTTTAATTCAAGATGTCTATGGAGGAAGCAAATTAGGGTTTATAAGACTCACTTAGTGATGACTTGAGTGGGGTATGATCTTGATGCTTTTGGAGAAGAAAAAAATAGTGCAAAAATAGTGGAGTGTGTTTTTCCTATAGGGTAAGGACCTATTAAGGCAAATAAACATTAGCCCTTTGTATATATTTCCTCTAAATGATGATTGTCGTATAAGTGGGTCGTTAGATGAAATGAGACGGGCAATCAACTTGTACAGATTTCATAAAAGGGGACTCTTTTCTTCGATGCCTTTATCCTCCCACAATTCCTTCTCTACCAGTATGATTTTATGTTTGTTATTTATGATTTATTGAATTAGTGTTATTGACTTGTTCCTCTATTGCAGGGCCCAAAATGACTCATTTTATTGGAGTAGAGGTGCATGTTGAAAATAGGTGCAAAAGCACCGAAAATTGGGGAAAAAACAAATGCATCGAATTATGCATTTTCAAAGTTAAGATTTCACAGAAGAATTTGTTGAAAAATGAAAGGGAAAATTACAAATTTTTAGTCCTTAGACCTTAGGGTATTTATAAGATTAGTCATTTGCTTCAACTATAAATACCCTAGCTCATTCACCTACAAAATCATCCCAAAGCATTCTAGCTTTCTTCCAATACGAGATAGAATTTAGAGAGTTTCTTGAGAGTTGTTTTCTTTTTTTTATCTAGAGAGAATTATCATTGTTTTCTCCTTGGTAGATCGAGAGAAGTTTTAATTCCTATTTTCTCATAGTGAAATTCTTCTACCGTTGTCTGTGGTTTTTACCCTGTATTATTTAGTGGTTTTCCACGTAAATTTGGTGTCTCTTTTATCTTCCGTTGCGATTTTACTCTATCCGATAGTCGTCTTCCGCAACAATTGGTATCAGAGCCAGATTATAGTGTGTAATATATGTTTATTTGATTGTGGTTGCCACCAAAAGGCAAAAGAAGCTATGGCAACAAAATTTGATATTGAAAAATTCAATGGGAGAAATTTCTCATTGTGGAAATTGAAGATGAAGGTCATCCTGAAGAAAGACGGTTGTCTAGCAGCTATCAGTGAAAGGCTGGTGGATTTCACAGATGACAACAAATGGATCGAAATGGACGGGAATGATATGGCAAACTTTCATCTAGCATTAGCAGATGAAGTATTGTCAAGCATCGAGGAAAAAAAGACAGCTAAGGAGATATGAGATCATCTCACCAAATTGTACGAGGCCACATCGCTGGACAATAAAATTTTCCTTAAGAGAAAATTGTACACTCTTTGTATGCCAGAATATACTTCAGTGACGGAGCACTTAAATACACTAAACACTTTATTTTCTCAACTTACATCCTTAAGTTGTAAAATAGGAGAACAAGAACGTGATGAACTTCTACTTCAAAGTCTACCGGATTCGTATGATCAACTTATCATCAATTTGACCAACAGTAATGTGACCAGTCTAGTCTTTGATGACGTTGCAGCTGCTATTCTATAAGAAAAAAATCGACGCAAGAACAAGGAAGACATACAAGTAAATCTATAAAAAGCATAAGCGTTGACAACGATAAGAGGGAGATCAACAGAACGTGACCAAAGCAGCAGTCACAAACATGGTAGATTGAAGTCGAGAAGCAAGAAGAATTTAAAGTGCTACAACTATGGAAAGAAGGGTTACTTGAAGAAGGATTGTTGGAGTCTAAATAAAAACTCCAATCCACAAGGCAATACCGCAAACACTTCAGATGATGGAGATGCTCTATGCTATGAAGCGTCAACCACCTTGGAAGGTAGAAAAAGATATGCAGATATATGGCTCATTGATTCAGGAGAAACATATCACATGACCTCAAGGAGAGAATGGTTCCATCATTATGAACCTGTCTTAGAAGGATCTGTGTATAGTTGCAATGATCGTTGGCATGGGAACCATAAAATTGAAGATGTATGATGGAACAATCAAAGTTGTTCGAGATGTGCGACACGTGAAAGGCCTGAAGAAAAATTTATTATCCTACGGATTGTTGGATAATAATGCAAGCAAAATTGAAACACAAAAAGGAATTATGAAGGTGTTCCGTGGAGTGCTTGTGGTGCTGAAAGGCGAAAAGATAGCTGCAAACTTGTCCATGCTGAAGGGAGAGACTTTGCTAGAAGCAGAAGCCTCTATTTTCTCATGTAGTTCAGATTCTGCAATGTCATGGCATCAGAAACTTGGACACATGTTAGAACATGGAATGAAAGTTCTTGTGGAGCAAAAGCTACTTCCATGCTTAACAAATGTATCACTTACTTTGTGTGAGCATTACATAACAAGAAGGAGCACCGGTTGAAATTCAACATGTCAAATTCTAGAGGCAAAAATGTTCTATAATTGGTTCATTCTGACGTATGGCAAGCACCAGATACATCCCTAGGTGGAGCAAAATGCTTTGTCTCATTTATTGATGACTACTCTAGGAGATGTTGGGTGTATCCTATTAAAAAGAATTCATATGTGTTTTTAACTTTCAAAATCTTTAAAGCATATGTGGAACTTGATTCTGGAAATAAGATCAAGTGTTTCAGAACAGATAATGGAGGAGAATACACAAGCGAAGAATTTGATGACTTTTACAGAAAAGAAGGCATCAAAAGACAGTTCATAGTGGCAAACACTCCTCAACAAAATGGAGTGGCAGAGCGGATGAACAGAACCTTGTTAGAAAGAAAAAGAGCAATATTGAGGGATGCAGGCCTAGAAAAATCATTCTGGGCAGAATCAGTCAATACTGCCTGTTATTTGGTGAATCGAGCTCCATCAACTGCAAAAGAGCTGAAGACACCAATGGAGATGTGGACTGGTAAATCACCTGATTATTCAAACCTCCATGTACTTGGAAGTATTGTGTACGTGATGTACAACTCCCAATAAATCTCAAAGCTGGATCCAAAATCCAGGAAATGCAAATTCTTAGGGTATGCTGATGGTGTAAAGGGGTATCGCTTGTGGGATCTCACTGCCCACAAAGTGATCATTAGTAGGTATGTTATCTTTGTAGAAGATAAGCTACAAAGAAAATAAGACGATGATAGCATTGAAAAGTCAGAGACTACACATATACATGTGGAAAAGGAGTTTGAACAAGGAGATTCTTCTAAAGCAGAACCAGCACATGATGAACAAGAACCAGAGAGTACTGAAGTTCCAACAACTCATCAATCAGATCGTGTTAGAAGACGTCCCAATTGGCACTCAGATTATGTTATAGAAGGTAATATTGCATACTGCCTTTTAATAGAGGACGGTGAGTCATCAACATACCAGGAGGCAATAAACAGCTCAGATGCTTCACTGTGGATGATGGCGATGCAAGAATAAATTGAAGCCCTTCATAAAAATAATACATGGGACCTTGTGCCACTACCACAAGAAAGGAAGCCAATTGGTAACAAATGGGTCTTCAAAATCAAGCAAAGTGGTGACGATCAAGTTGAGAGGTATCGTGCAAGACTGGTGGTCAAAGGATATGCTCAAAAAGAAGGTATTGATTTCAATGAAATATTTTCTCCTGTGGTTCGACTAACAACAGTTCGAGTAGTTTTGGAAATGTGTGCTACATTGAACTTACATCTAGAGTAGCTAGATGTTAAAACAACTTTTCTTCATGGAAATCTTGAAGAAGAGATTTACATGCTCCAACCTGAAGGTTTTGAAGAAAAAGAAAATAGGAACTTGGTTTGCAGGTTGAACAAATCTCTGTACGGTCTAAAGCAGACGCTGAGGTGTTGGTATAAGAGATTTGATTCCTTCATTATGTGTCTTAGATACAACAAACTTAATGCAGACCCTTGTGCTTATTTCAAGAGGTCTGGTGATAACGATTTTGTTATATTACTGTTGTATGTGGATGACATGTTGGTTGCAGGACCCAACAAAGATCATATTAAAGAATTGAAGGCACAACTGGCTAGGGAGTTTGAAATGAAGGACTTGGGATCAGTAAACAAGATTCTAGGGATGCAAATTCACCGAGATAGAAGTAACAGGAAGATTTGGCTTTGACAAAAGAATTACTTAAAAAAGATCTTGTCACGATTCAGCATGCAAGATTGTAAGCCAATTTCTACCCCTCTTCTTATTAACTTCAAATTATCCTCCAGTATGAGTCCTAGCAGTGAAGAAGATAGGATGGAGATGTCTCGAGTACCGTATGCATCGGTAGTGGGAAGTTTAATGTTCGCTATGATATGCACAAGACCAGACATTGCACAAGCAGTGGGAGTGGTTAGTCGATACATGGCGAATCCAGGCAAAGATCATTGGAATACAGTAAAGAGGATCCTGAGATACATCAAATAAATGTTGCATTATGTTACCGAGGATCAAACTTACTAATTAATGGGTATGTAGATTCTGACTATGCAGGAGATTTGGATAAAAGCAAATCTACTACAAGATATGTGTTCAAAATTGCTAGTGGAGCTGTAAGCTGGGTTTCAAAATTGCAGTCAGTTGTGGCTACGTCAACAACAGAAGCAGAATATGTAGCAGCTACACAAGCCAGTAAAGAAGCAATTTGGTTGAAGATGCTATTAGAGGAGGTTGGGCACAACCAAGAGTATGTCTCTCTATTTTGTGATAGTCAAAGCGCCTTGCATCTAGCAAGGAATCCAACATTTCATTCAAGGAAAAAACACATACGAGTTCAGTACCATTTCATTCGTAAAAAGGTGGAAGAAGGGACTGTAGACTTTAGGGTATTTATAAGATTAGTCCTTCAATTCAACTTTAAATACCCTAGCTCATTTAGCTTCAAAACCATCCCAAAGCATTCTAACTTTCTTCCAATACTAGAGAGAATTTAGAGAGTTTCTTGAGAGTTATTTTCTCCTTTTTATCAAGAGAGAATTATCATTGTTTTCTACTTGGTAGATCGAGAGAAGTTGTAATTCCTATTTTCTCATAGTAAAATTCTTCTAACGTTGTCTGTGGTTTTTACCCTATATTATTTAGAGGTTTTCCACGTAAATTGTGTCTCTTTTATCTTCATTTTTATTTTCTCAAATTATCAGTTGTGATTTTGCTATATCCGATAGTCGTCTTCCGCAACAGTGCATCCTTTTTTCAACAAAAAAAATAGACTAACTAAGAATTTTAAAATTTTGATGGGCTTAAATTAGAATTTTTAAAAATTATTGGAAGTGGTTTAGTTAAAAAAATTAAAAAAATTAAAATCTAATCTAAATTTCTAAAAATTGTGACGGACAAATTAAATTTTGAAAAATTTTGAAGGGTTTCAATATAATTTTTTAAAATTTTGGCGGCCGTGGCCCCGCTAACCGCTATAGCGTTTCGCGACTGGCTGTGGCTAATTCCCTTTCGATGGTTGAAGTCAATCAACTCACGGAATCTGAGTGAGAGGTGATTTTTAATTATAAGAAATTCGGAAAGATGATCAATCAAATTAACGTACCAAATTTAATGGGGTAAGAATCTTGATATTTTTAATAAAGAAAATGATCATCAACAAACTTTTCTGTGATCAAACATAAAAAGGGAAATTGGTTCAGAATTCGAGGATGTTACACCGATGAAGATTGTATGCCCGCATGAAAAGTCAATGTAGGGAAGTCTATATTATATAAATATTTTTTCCATTTCATCCAGAAAATTGTCTTATAAGTTTTCGTTACAATCTATATGACTATATTTATTACTAATTTAGCTTCATTCCCAACATTTGGTCAAATCTATGTATCTTTTATTCAAAGAACGAAAGATGAATAAATACAATATTTTCAATTGTAGGGGCAAAACTCGTTTTGATTGTTAGAGTATGTCCAAAGACCAATCATATGATGATTGTAATAATACTTTTATTTACCAAATTTATTGAATAAATGCATTGTCGTTATTATTTTTAGTTATATATATGTGTTTAACATAAACTGTAAGATAATAAAGTCCATATAATGACATAATTGTTATTATTAAAAGATCTCTAGTCAAGTATTATTATGGGCATGGACAATAATAATACGCTTAAGACTAACATATTATTGATTGATGAAAACGAGTTGTCATTGACATAGAGATGTCAGAATTGATACATGATTATATTGTTAGAGAACAATGTATTGGATTGACCCACCATGAGCATATGTCTTGGATTATTATGTGACTGTCATAACATTGCTCATGGTAATGACTATATGTATGATCCTCGGACTTGAGATTTCTATACCAACATATATTGTTGTATGTTTTGATGCAGCTAAACAAGCTCCGTAACTGGTTGCTCTATAAAGATTGTTATTGAATATATCTCAATATATGTAGTGAGTGTGTATGATTAAGATAAGATTTGTCCTTCCTACATAATAGAAAATATATCACATGCCACTTGATTGAGTAAGACTAGAAACGCATGGCCATGCTCGAATAAGTTGATATGAGATATCATAAACTATTTGTTAGGATTTTTGGAAGCTCGAATCGACAACCGGAATGGTTTGCAAAGAGGGGTCGGAACGGTTTTGTGTTTAGGGAGTAAGGAGATTGAAAGATAGAGAATTGCACAGCGATTTATAGTGGTTCGACTTTCTCAACCAAAGTCTACGTCCACTACCTTAACTCCTCACCAAGGATTTTCCAACAAATTCACTAATTTGTTCTTTCTTTTGAGGATAAAGAGTAACCTTACAAACTCCCTAGTTTTTCAGGGTTAAACTAGAACCATTCCCTAGTTTTACACGGGCTAAGCTAGAACCTTTCCCCTTTACAAAAAGATAAAAGATGTAAACAATAAAACATCTCTAAGGTAGGTGTTTACATGAATTAAGCTCACAAGAACAAAATATTTACAAGAGAAAAATGAAATAAGAATGAAAAACTCTTATCTTGTGTTTGATTGCTTGGATAGTTGTTCTCTTGCTTCTTCAAGTGTCCTTAGCTTGTATTTATAGCTTGGAATGTGTTTGAAGTTGTATATAGTCGTTGGGGATGTTTTGGAGCCGTTTGGGGATGATAAACAATTAATAAAATAGCTTGGAGCGTGGGGGGAATCGGTACCCCCTCATGGGGAATCGATTCCCTAAGTGCAATCTATTTTTGACCGTTAGACAGGGGGGAATCGGTACCCCTGGGGGGGAATCTGTACCCCTGGGGGGAATCTTTACCCCCTGGACAATCTGATTTTTCTTGAAACCCTTTAAAAAGAAAATATTTTTGGCTCGATTAAGGCTCGAAATACTTTGTAAAATTGTTTTAAAATAGTTTAAGTATAAAACACAATTTTACACTTTAGTAAGGATTAAAATGAACTTTGAAAGACTTGAAGTAATATTTTGATATTCGAATAATTACATCGAATATACTTAGAAAATCTTTTGTAAAATCTTAATATTCATTTAACTTAATTTGTTATATCGAAACATCAAAATGTTTTCAACACTATTCGTTAATTAAAGTCTACTCTAGATATCAAGAAACAATAGATGGGCTATACAAGTGTGACTATTCCAAGACTTGTGCTTATTCTAGATATAAAGGACATAAGGATGTAATACATAAAAGAGTTAATCACCAAGATGATATGTCGAATCATATTTTCTTGTAACTTAGGTGACAATGATATATTGCTAGATGTCACTCATTGTATGTAATATTAGAATTGTTCTAATAATTACTGCCAACGTTACAAGAACCTACAGGGTCACACCCTAGGATTGAAACGAGCAAAGATGTACAATTTGTTGTACGATACTAAAAGATATCTAAAGTTAATTAAGTATATGTTTTAATAATCTCGAATATTTAATTTCAATTAATTAAATATAGATTTAATTAATTTGAAATAATAAAATCCCTAATATGATTAGGGTAACTTGGATATAAAAGGATTATTAAATTCTAATTAATTAAATATAGATTTAATTAATTTGAAATAATAAAAACCCTAATATGATTAGGGTTAGGGTTGTAAATGAGACGAGACAGATCGCGAGTTACTCGAGATCGGCTCGATCAAGGCTCGATAAATACTCGGATCGAATGAACTCGACTCGAGCTCGAGCTCTACTCGAGTTCTTAACGAGCCGAAACGAGCTACTCGATACTCGACTCGAAAAGCTCATGAGCAGCTCGAAAAAAATGTTATATTATAATTTTAGATTTTTTAAAATTACATTATTAAAAATACACTATTGATAATTATAAAATTTTAAAAATATATTAAAAATTTTAAAATACAACTACCCTCAAATTTTAATTTTTTTAATTAACCAGCCCAAGTCCAATTGTTACATTGTATATTACTAAAAGAAAAATAAAAGCTCATTTAATTAAGCAAATATTAAATTACACGTGTTTGGTTGAATTTTTTCTTTCTTTTTTAACTTTTTACTGCACAAGTACTTAACAACGTAGAAAAATAAAATAAAAAATAAGAAAAAACAACCAAACAATAGAAAAATTGAAAATGGTTAAAAATTATTTTTGAATAAATATTCTTATATTTATATTTTAAATTAATAAAAAATTATTTATCTAATGACAAATATTTAATATATTCCTAATGATAATATTTTTAATAACTATTTTTTAAAATTGTTGTTATATTTTGAGGTTTCGGGTTCAAATATCATAAATATAAAGGGTTTGAGCATTTAATATCAAAATACTATATTATACTTACCTCATAAATCAGTACCAAGTCGATTATTTAATGTATTTATAATGAATCCTAAACTCTTAAACCCTAAACCATAATACCTAGCTCCTAATCCCTAAACCCTAAACATTAATCCCTAACCCTCTAAACCCTAAACCATAATCCTTAATCTCTAAGTACTAAACCCTAAATCCTAAACAATAAATAGTAAACCATAAACCCTAAGCCCTTAATTCGATTATGCGATAGGGGTTAAGTTATACACATGAAGATAACATACAAATTATGCAAAATGATGTTATGTGACTCCAAAATAAATCATTCACATACTTATGTTTAGATAATATTAATAATTTATGTTGATTGTGTTATAAATACATTATTTTATTTTTAAAATCTTCATGATGCTTATTCATTCGTATTTTTAGAAATGAATTTCAACGTATAATTAATACTATGTAGGTTTATTTGATATAATATTAATAATTGATTAAAAATATATTATAAAAGTTTATAAATATTATGTAGGTTTAATTAATAGAATACCACATTAAAACAACAAATAGTACATACCATTGTAACAATAATAATAGTGTCAAAATATATAATTAAAGGGTTTATCACATTAAAACAACAATAATATACAATAGTAATAATACAAAGTCTAATTCATAATTAGTTCTACAACACATCAAACCAACAATATGTGGAACAAAAACAGTTCACATACTTCTTTAGAACGGGCAAACCTTGCCTTAGTCCTTGTATTTCATTTTTTCCTTCTCAAAACCGATAGTCGGAAATTGCTTCGCGTACTCCTCGACTTTTTTTCAGAGCTTAGCGATTTCAGATTGAAAGTTCATATCTGATTCCAAGATTACTACAAAATCCTTCAACTTTGTTCCTGGATTAATAGTAATTCAAGGGAAATGTGCGAGCATATATTCCATTTTTACAACATATATAAATTTTGCCCTTCAGCTTTCTCTTTCTTTGCGGCAGGCGGCAGCCATTGACTGAAGCAAATGAAAATAAAGAAGAGATGGAAATTAAATAAAACATTAAAGAAGCAATGAAAAACACTTTGCCCTGAATTTCGAAGAGCGACTGCTTAGATTCTGCCCATTCCTAGATTCTCTCTCTCAGACTGGGTTTTGATTAGTAGTTGAAATGATGTCTTCGGCTAGTGAAGTTGCTTGCTCTTACGCTGCTTTGATTCTCCATGACGATGGCGTCCTCATTACCGCTGAGAAGATTGCAACTTTAGTTAAAGCTGCAAATGTTTCGGTTGAATCATACTGGCCGAGTTTGTTCGCTAAGCTTTTCGAGAAGTGTGATATTGAGAATCTCATAACGAATGTTGGTGCTGGTAGCGGCGGTGCTCCGGTCGCTGCCGCTGCATCCGTTCCCGCAGCCGGTGGTGGTGCTTCTGCTCCTGCTCCTGCTGAGGAAAAGAAGAAGAAAGAGCCAGAGGAGGAGAGCGATGATGATTTGGGATTCAGTTTGTTTGATTAGAAAGATCCTTTCAATTCCTGTTTTGGTTTTCATTACTCGTTTAATGCATTAAGCTTTGACAGTAGCTGTTGTTTTGAGTTTTATCTGTGTTAGTTTTTGGTTGTTTTGAGTATTCTTCTGAGAATTGCGTGTTTGAATCTTGTTATGCATACAATCCTTGTCTGACACATTTGTAAAAGTTTTCAAGTGCTTCATTTCATGTGGTTCAATGGTTTGAAATACAAATCTTCTTCTTTTAAAATTAAAGAAGCAATGAAAGAAGATAAGAAAAAAAGTTAGAGACATAGGAACCATGTAGCGGAGGGAGGTGCGACTGAAGAAGGGTCTGATCGGAGACTTGAAGCAAAAAGTTAGTTGTGAGTTGATATCTCACATCGGTTATTCTTGGGGAATAAGGGGTAAGGTGAGTGTATAAAATGGGATAGGTTTTCAGCAAATCAACATTAACCTGTCGAGCTTGAATCGAGCTTCAAATCGAGCTTGAATCGAGCTTCAAATCGAGCTTGAATCGAGCTCCAAATCGAGCTTCAATCGAGCTTGAGTTTCGAGCTCTTGAATTTTTGTTTGAGTTCGAGCCTTTTCGAGTTCGAGTCAAGTTTTAATATTATCTTTCGAGTTCGAGTCGAGCTTGAAAATTTTAGGCTCGCGAGTTTTCGAGTCGAGTCGAGCTTACATTTAAAGTATTCGAGTTCGAGTCGAGCTCGGCAATACTCGAAGTCGACTCGGCTCATTTACACCCCTAATTAGGGTAACTTGGCTATAAAAGGGTGTGTTAGGTCTAGCAGCCGTTTTGAAGAACACAAAAAAACCTTCAACCATTTTCTCTCAAAATGGTTTTGGGGGAAAACAAAATTGCTCTCAATCAGGTGAACTGAGTATATGTCGAGACGTGATTTCGTGGAGGCTTACGATTCGAACCGATTTACATCACCAATATTCACTGCTGTCATTTCTGTTTTTCAAGGATACCGCTAAAAGTATTTTCATCTCTTCCTCCCGATTTCAATTTTTTGTACTTGGATCGTTGGTGAGACCGTCGAGTTTTGTTTCCGCTGCGCCATGGGGGGCACCGACGGTCTCAATAGTGGTATCAGAGCCACTTGTATGATTTGAATTTGGGTTAAATTTTTGGTTGATGCGATATGTATGAGATGCATGTTATAGTTTTATCGATTTCAATAAATATGTTGATATCATTGTTCGAATCGATAACCACAATGATTAATATTTTAATTTATTAATATGTTTTTCAATCGATTTGTTGCTGGATGATCTGTGAGAGTACGATAGCAGATCGCGTTTGGAAGTGGAACAATGGTTGTTCCGATGCAAAAAAACCTTCAGGATTGAAAATCCCAAAAGCATGATTCTGTTGATAATTGTTATCAAATCGTGAAGTTTTTCCATGGAAAAAAAGTACTGTTTTTCAAAAAAATCCCACCGGCCGTACAAATTGATATATATGAAGTACAAATTGAAGGACCGTATAAATATTTTTTTAAAAAGGCATAAGAACGTGTATATATATATGATATGTTTGTTTTGCACGGTGTTTGACATGCATGGTTACAGCCCTTATTCACTTTATAACGGTTTAATGTTAAATACGGTCTGCGAGCCGTGCCTTTCTATATCTCTGTTGTATTTCTCTTCTCTTCTTACACCCTCATATGTAAAACGAGTTTCTTTTAAAATTGTAAACCTATGAAGATTTACAAGGAGCAGAAGAATGGCGAGAAGATGCCTAGAGAGTAGTCTTAGACTTTAGGGTTCTTAGTTCTCCCATTAGCTTGGGATGGGCCACCTTAGTTATTGTTTTGGTCTATAACCATTGCATCTTATTTATTGCTATATTTGTTATGTATGCAATGCATCAAATGATAAAATAAGAATAAATATTGATGAGATCAATAAGGGCCTAATATTAAAACAAAAAATGATGAGATAATTACGTAAATCCCTCTTAATAATCTAAGTTAACTTAACCGTCCAATATTTACCCGCTTTAAGGCTTTGATCGATATTGTGTGGGCTTTGCCAAAGCATTGGCACATAAATCTATCTTGGTTAAATGCGAATAATAAGCAAGTGATATTCACTGGTTGAAATATTGGTAATAACTTAGCTAGGTTATTCTAATGGGATTACAAACCTAGAGGTTAAATATTTGGATAAGTCATGAGATGACTTGAACAAAAGTTGTTCACCAAAATGAGGAGTTACATGAGATGTAACTAATCAAGTGTTACTTACCTAAATAATCACTATCCTAAAAGAAAAGCCAAACCTGATTTAGGAAATTGATGTATTATGGATCCTCACCCACTAGAAAAAATTTTGTTGATTTTTTTAGAAATTAAAACAAAGAGGGTTTTTAATTTTGAATAAAATAGTGGCAGTAATTTGTAAATAAAGTCCTATTTATAAATTTTAATTTGGTAAATTTACTTACTTTAATATTTCCATTGTTGTAGATTTAATGGCAAACAACACTTTATCACTGCGATCACTCCTTGAGAAGGATAAACTTAATGGAATAAACTTCCTTGACTGGTTTCGTAATTTGAAAATTGTTCTCAAACAGGAAAGGAAGGAATATGTCATTGAGGAACCTGTTCCTGATGAACCGGCAGCTAATGCTTCAAAAGCTGGCAAAGACAAATTCAAGAAACATATGGATGATATGTAAGATGTTGGATGTCTAATGCTTGCCACCATGACTCTTGAGCTTCAGAAGCAACATGAGGACATGGTTGTATATGAGATGATTCAAAATCTCAAAGAAATATATGAAGGGCAAGCACGTAAAGAGAGATATGAGACCTCTAAAGCTCTATTTCAATGCAAAATGGCAGAGGGAACTCATGTAGGAGCTCATGTCATCAAGATGATGAGCTACATCTAAATGTTGGAAAAGCTGGGATATCCTCTCAAAGATGAATTGGATACCGATGTTATCCTACAATTGTTGCTAGATAGATTTAGCCAATTTTTCCTTAATTTCAACATGAATGAAATTAACAAGACTTTGCCACAGTTATTTGGCATGTTAAGAACTGCTGAAAGTAACATGAAAAAGGTTAGACCTAAGCCCATTCTGATGGTCCACAAGTACAAAGGAAAGGGAAAGAAAAAGGTAGTGGCAAAGTCTAAGGGCAATGGTAAGACCAAACCAAAAGGGGAAAATGCATTGAAACCCAAAGGGGGAGTTAGCAAAGAAGGAAAATGTTTCCATTGCAATAAGACCAGACACTGGAAGAGAAACTGCCCTGTTTACCTTGAAGAGATCAACAAGGCAAAAGCAAACGGAACATTTGTTTAAGCTATTTATGTTATTGATGTTAATTTGTCAACATCTACTTCTTGGGGTATTAGATACCGATTATGGTTCTCATCTTTGCCTATTGGACTTGATTTAAATTTAGAGGATTGCTATTATGTGCCTAGTTTGACTAAGAACATTATTTCTATTTCTTGTTTGGACAAGATTGGTTTTGAGATTATTATTAAGAATAATTGTTGTTCTTTTTATCTCGATAGTGTTTTTATGGTTCGACACAATTGGGAAATGGTCTCTATATTTTGGATCAAGAAAGCACCATTTATAACATAAATACTAAGAGATCAAAAACAAATTACTCGAATCAAACTTATCTTTGGCATTGTCTTTTAGGCCATATAAGTGAGAAACGCATATCAAAACTCCATAAAGATGGATTCTTAAACTCATTTGTTTTCGAACAATATGATGTATGCGAATCTTGCTTGTTGGGAAAAATGACTAAAGCTTCTTTTAATAGTAAAGGTGAGCGAGCAAGTGATTTATTAAGGTTAATACATAGTGATGTATGTGGACCAATGAATACACAAGCCAGAGGTGGATTCCATTACTTCATTAATTTTACCGATGACTTCAGTCGGTATGAGTATATTTATCTTATGCGCTATAAATATGAAGCCCTTGAAAAGTTTAAGGAATTTAAAAATGAAGTACAAAATCAATTACGGAAGAGTATTAAGGCACTTTGATCAGATCGAGGTGGAGAATACTTAAGCATAGAGTTTGATGATCTCCTAAAAGAATGTGGGATTGTCTCATAGCTTACACCACCTGGTACACCATAATGGAATGGAGTTTCTGAAAGAAGTAATCGAACACTGTTAGATATGGTTCGATTGATGATGAGTTATAGTGATCTTCCGACTTCTTTTTTGGGGACATGCACTTGAAACAACAACTTTCACACCAAATCGTGTTCCATCTAAATCGGTTCAAAAGAGACCATATGAGATATGGACTGAGGAACGTCCTAATATGTCTTTTATAAAGATTTGGGGTTGTGAAGCTTATATAAAACATCAGATATCTACAAAGCTCAAACCTAAATCTCAAAAGTGTATATTTGTTAGATATCCTAAAGAAACTAAGGGATATTATTTCTTCAACCCTAACAAGAACAAAGTGTTTGTTGCTCGAACAGGAGTTTTTCTCGAAAGAGAATTTCTCTAAAAGAAAGGGAAGGGTAGAAATATTGAACTTGGAGAAGTTCAAGAGCAACAGATAAATGAACCTGAAGTTGAGCATGTTTCACAAGTTTTCAAGGAGCATTCAACAGATTTAGAAACACAATCACTGCATAGATCCACAAGAGAAAATCGTGCACCTGAGAGATTTGGATTTCTCATTACGACACATGGAGATATTCTTCTTATGGATCAAGATGAGCCAATGACTTATCAAGAGGCAGTGTCTAGCCCAGACTATGAGAAATGTCTTGAAGGCATGAGATCTGAGATAGATTCCATGTCAGTAAACCAAGTATGGACTTTGGTTGAACCACCTGATGGGGTCAAACCTATAGGGTGTAAATGGGTTTTCAAGAAGAAAACTGACATAGATGGTAATGTACAAACATACAAGGGGCGATTAGTCGCTAAAGGTTTTCGACAAGTTCATGGTGTAGACTATGACGAAACATTCTCCCCTGTAGCTATGTTTAAGTCCATCCGTGCTCGCAATAGTTGTATTTCATGATTATGAAATATGGAAAATGGACGTCAAAACCACCTTCGTTAATGGAAAACTTGAAGATGATGTGTATATGACACAACCAAAAGGTTTTGTCTTTCCAGGAAATACTAGAAAGGTTTGTAAGCTACAGAGGTCTATTTATGGACTAAAGCAAGCTTCTTGAAGATGGAATCTTTGTTTCAATGATGCAATCAAAGAGTTTGGTTTTATCAGAAATGAAGATGAGCCTTGTGTTTAAAAGAAGGCTGGTGGGAGCATTGTTTCTTTCCTAATCTTGTATGTAGATGACATACTCATCATAGGAAATGATATACCTACTTCTGTTAAGACTTGGTTAAGTAGTTGTTTTTCTATGAAAGATTTGGGTGAGGCAGTGTATATCTTAAGAGTTAAGATCTATAGAGATAGATCAAGACGACTTCTAGGTCTAAGTCAAAGTACATATATAGACAAAGTGCTAAAAAGGTTCAGTCAAGAAAGGATTTTTGCCTATAAGATATGGCATTTCTCTTTCGAAGGAAATGTGTCCTTCAACTCCACAAGAAAGAGAACGGATGAATAAGATTCCATATGCTTCAGCTATTGGTTTTATCATGTATGCCATGATCTGTACTCGACCAGATGTATCGTATGTTTTATGCATGACAAGTCAGTATCAAGCGACCCTGGTGAAAATCATTGGGTTGCAGTTAAAAATATCTTTAAGTACTTAAGAAGAACTAAGGATAAATTTCTTGTCTATGGAGGGGAGGAAGAGCTTTGTATAAAAGGTTATACTGATGCCAGCTTCCAAACTGACAAGGATGACTCACGATCACAATCGGGTTTTGTGTTTTGTCTTAATGGAAGTGATGTGAGCTGGAAAAGTTCGAAGCAAGACACAGTAGTTGATTCTACAATAGAGGCTGAATACATTGCAACCAATGAAGCAGCAAAAGAGGTTGTTTGGATCAAGAAGTTTATAATGGAATTAGAGGTTGTTCCCGGCATATCATATGTTGTAGAACTCCATTGTGACAATAATGGAGCCATTGTACAAGCAAAGGAACCCAAATCTCATCAACGATCCAAACATATTCTTAGGCGTTTTCATCTCATTCGAGAGATCATTGATCGAGGAGATGTGGAAATATGTAGAGTACACACGGATGACAACATTGTTGATCCCTTGACGAAGCCTCTTACACAGCAGAGGCATGATCTTCACACTGAGTCACTCGATATTAGATATATGAGTGATTGGTCTTAGTGCTAGTGGGAGATTGTTAGAGTATGTCCAAAGACCAATCATATGATGATTGTAATAATACTTTTATTTACCGATTTTATTGAATAAAGGCATTGCCGCTATTATTTTCAGTTATATATATGCGTTTAACATAAACTGGAAGATAATAAAGTCCATATAATGACATAATTTTTATTATTAAAAGATCCCTAGTAAAGTATTATTATGGGCATGGACAATAATAATACGCTTAAGACTAACATGTTATTGATTGATAACAACAAGTTCTCATTGACATAGAGATTTCAGAATTATTACATGATTATATTGTTAGAGAACAATGTATTAGATTGACCCACCATGAGCATATGTCTTGGATTATTATGTGACAGTCATAACATTGCTCATGGTGATGACTATATGTATGATCCTCAGACTTGAGATCAATACTATCCCAACATATATTGTTGTATGTTTTGATGCAGCTAAACAAGATCCGTAATTGGTTGCTATATAAAGACTGTTATTGAATATATCTCAATATATGTAGTGAGTGTGTATGATTAAGATATGATTTGTCCTTCCTACATAATGGGAAATACATGCCACTTGATTGAGTAAGACTAGAAACGCATGGCCATGCTCGAATAAGTTGATATGAGATATCATAAACTATTCGTTAATTAAAGTCTACTCTAGATATCAAGAAACAATAGATGGGCTATACAAGTATGACTATTCCAAGACTTGTGTCTATTCTAGATATAAAGGACATAAGGATGTAATATATAAAAGAGTTAATCACCAAGATGATATGTCAAATCATATTTTCTTGTAACTTAGGTGACAATGATATATTGCTAGATGCCACTCATTGTATGTAATATTAGAATTGTTCTAATAATTAGTGCCAACGTTACAAGAATATAGGGTCACACCCTAGGATTGAAATGAGCAAAGATGTACAATTTGTTGTACGATACTAAAATCTATCTAGAGTTAATTAAGTATATATTTTAATAATCCCGAATATTTAATTTCAATTAATTAAATATAGTTTTAATTAATTTGAAATAATAAAATCCCTAATATGATTAGGGTAACTTGAATATAAAATGATTATTAAATTCCAATTAATTAAATATAGATTTAATTAATTTGAAATAATAAAAACCCTATTATGATTAGGGTAACTTGGCTATAAAAGGGTGTGTTAGGTCTAGCAGCCGTTTTGGAGAACACACACAAAAACCTTCAGTCATTTTTTCTCAAAATGGTTTTGGGGGAAAATAAAATTTCTCTCAATCGGGTGAACTGAGTAGAGGCTGAGACGTGATTTCGTGGAGGCTTACGATTCGAACTGATCTACATCACCAGTATTCACTGTTGTCCTTGTTGTTTTTCAAGGAACCCGCTGTAAGTAATTGCATTTCTTCCTCCTGATTTCAGTTTTTTGTACTTGCATCGTTGGTTAGACCGTCGAGTTTTGTTTCTGCTGTGCCATGGGTTGCGTCGACGGTCCCAACATTGATAAGGTATGTAACTATAATCTATAGAATATTTTAATTCTTTATCTTCTTTTAAGTACTAAACTTTGATTCTTGATTTGCAGTTGGTAGAGCTATGTGCTAGATGGTCAAGTTTCATGAACTTGTGAAACTGTTTTACATGATGCTGATAAATTGTTTTAAGAAAAATAGTCCTCTATGTCGTCCCTGAATCATCTGTAAATCCATTATTACTTTGATTGATCTCAAGTTTAAATATGTTGAATAGATGAATTACATAATACACAGTGCAGAGATACTTTCTGTAACGTTAAATGTCATGCTGGGAATGCTAAGGCTGCAAATTCAAGTGTGGTATTAACATGCTTCTTCCACACAAGTTGGATGAGCTCGTAATCGCAGGCGTCGCATGAGAACGCCCAGAACTTACCTTGTCTCTTGCAATAATGTCAAACATATACTTTAGCTATGTTCATGCTTCAAGTTTTTGTCAAGTGGTTTCATTTTCCTTTCGAGTCAAAGGGTTCCTCTTCACACACATCATGGGCATTTGTATAACATAAGCTCTATACCCAAGCTTCGAACCCTTTCTAAGTGGGGACAAAAATGATGCCTTCATGAGAATTTAATCTCCACATAGGCCTAGAAAGTAACCTTTGGGATTCATATACCTTATGTCTTCGTGTGAATTTATTCTTTGCATAGACATAAGGGAATGTATCCTCTCGAATTGAAATCGTTCCGCTCGAAACCTGTAATGGGTGAGGATCGAGGGATTGGCAGCCCAAGGGGGCACCGACATCAAGGACAATTCGAGTACCTTTTCCTCATAGAGCCAAAACCATACATATAGTGAACCGTAGAACAGTCAACATAGGTATAGTCATACCTAACCTCTGTCCGTCAGTAGGTAGCCAAATTAAATGTACACAAAGGAGGAGCGTTTCTGAACCTTTCTTTTTGTTTTAATTTTTTTTTGAATAACAGCATGCGAACTAGATGCCATGCGGTTAGGATTAATTTCTTGTAAATACATCTTTGTGGGTAGAAAACATGTTTGGGTAGGATTACTATCTAATAAAAGCATGCTCGGGCAGATATCATGACTGAGTAGCTGTTATAATTATCTTTGAATGACATATTTTTCTGTACCAATTGTCTTACATTTACTAACTAATTTCATTTTTTTTGTTTGCATACACTAACTTATATCCCTTCTTTTGTTTGTATCATTTTTATATTTTTTTTGCATTGCATTTGCATTGTCATAACATAATGCAGGAGGTATTGATCTACAAAAACATGTTCGTTAAACATAAATAATTTACATTAATAGACAAAGGGTTATAATACAAGAGATGAAAAACGGAGACAGTCGGCAAGGTGACTATGTGTCACATTTAATCCAGAAGACGTGGTTCCTACAATTGAAGAGTATACCACTCTGCTGCATTATAAAGGATTCAGAATGAACCAGGTTTACACCAAGCACATCAAACATCAACTTTGGGTTGGCAAAGGTTGCAGGGGCAAAATGAAGGTTGCTGATATGTATAGTCTTTTTAAAGACAACAAGAACAAGATGGTAAAGCGATAGCTGAAATTGGAGGCCACTGTTGACGAATTTAAGCAGCAAGCAAGTAAGGTTCAGATACTTCTTTCGATAGAGGGCTCCAATTACGTATGCGTTGGGAACAGGTTCAACAAAATATGAATGCCAAAGATGCAGTCATTCAAGAATTCTTGGAACAAGTACAAAAAACAGCTCAACACTTGCACGGTTCATCCGGAGAAGCCGGAGCGGTTCAACAGGGTATTCAACCGGTGACATACAAAGGCAGAGGACTACTCAACCTGTTAGAAGACGTTCAAGGTCTAGAGGATTTAGTCAAAATATACCTTTGATATTTTTGTCTCTTAAAAGATAAAACACTTTTGTCCTCAATAAATTTTATTTATAATAAATGACATGTTTTCAGATCATTGCCTCGAACATTTCATGCATCATTGCATTTTGCATAACATTTATTTAAGAATTTTACATGCATTAATCATACCTTGTGGGGAACTTTGAGGAAGCATTTCTAATTATACAATTGCATTCACACAGTGCTGAAAATTTGAGCAACTGAAGAAAGAATTAGAACAAAATTTACGAAAGATGCAAACAGAATGGGAAGCTAAAATGGAGCAGGCTCAAAAGGCCACTATGGATCATATCTGGCAAAATCAAGATGACTTGGTTAATCAAATTATAGCAAAGATGGACGGGCTCAACCAAGAAAGAAACAAAGAGAAAATTTCCTTGACCCGTGAAACCTCTGAATGTGTGAATGCACAGACTAATTCACAACTACTCGTTTCGCCCGACAAATTTCCAAGGCATCCAGTGGGTTTCTCTACCAGTAAAACACAAGCCACTGTGTTAAATCCTTGGGATAATTCTACTGATCAAAACATGTCAAATCCTGCTAAGATGAAAAGATCCATAAAGGAGATTTCAACACGTGTTAATGAAATCGAAAAACTCCAAGAACAACTTGTCAAGATTCAGCAAGAAATGAATGATCAAGAAAAAAAGTTTCAAGACGAGTCAAGGGAGCAGATGTCTAAATTAATGCACATGATTCATGAAGATAAACCACCAGAGGATCCTGCTATAGAGGCTTTCAATAAGACTTTGAATGTTGCTTGTACGGCCAATATGGTGACAGCAGATAATCTAGAACATACCGGGGAATATTGTAATCCAAGTCAATTCCAGCAATCGGGTGTGATTCTAGAAAATGTGATAGAGATCAACCTATGAAAAGCCACAATTGAGGGTGAAACTTTTAACACAAAAGTTGAGTCTGACTTAAAGAAGAAAGGCATAGAAGAAGTTCAAATGCCAGTCAAGAAGGCTAAAAAGAACAAGATACCTCTCATTCAGATTCTGACACCTATTACTCCAAAGTATAATACTTATTGGAGTCCAGATTGGCAAGATGTTAAAAATTCATGCAATTATCATCTTGGAGATTTTAGTCACTCTATAGAAAGTTGTGTGGTTATGAGATTAAAAGTTCAAAACCTCATCGCGAAAAGATTGTTGTGCTTTGAAGATGGAAAACTTAAACTTCCCAGAGGCTTAAAACTTATCAATAAGGGGAAATCTGCAAACTAATGTTTCCCACAAGACGTTTATCCAAAGTTGAACTTTCAAAATGAATATCTCAATGATTTTTCACTAAGTCTTCAGGATGATCAAAATAGTGGCAAAGAGAAAATGAAGTAAAAAGAATCTCCACTCAATTTTCCTTTGTCTTCATACAACAAAATATATTCCAAGTTACTTGAGGCTCAACTGATTACTCCACGTCTGGCTAAGCCGCTGTTACCACCTTATCTGAGTTGGTATAAGGAGAAAGTTTATTGTGAATATCATGTCGGAGCCCGAGGACACTCTATCAGGAATTATGGTCATTTCAAATGAAAAGTCCAAGATTTTTTTGCTCATGGAGTTATAGAGGTGGATGTCAACAATCAGTCAGTTTTAATCAGACAATTGGGAGTCGGACTCCAGAATGGAGTTGATAGGGTCAAAACAAATGAAGAGCATATAAAAGAATACCTGAAGAAAGAAAAGAGCAAAATCCAGGAAAATAAGGTATGTGGGGTAAATTTAAAGGATTCAACTCTAGAGACTTCTTTGATGCTGAAAAAAGAATAAGGAAACAAGGAAAGATGAAAAGGAAATTAAAATAGATGTAATTCGAGACTGGCCTAAAACGATGTCTTGGAAAAACATGACTCTCAAAGTTTTTCAAGTGCCCATTTCTTACTTGTTATCCCCTTTAATCAAGAGTCAATATCTCATCCCAAGGCCTTTGAGAATGAAAACTAGCCCTTCTGCTTATGGCTATGATCCAAATAGTGCTTGCGATTTTCATCTGGGGGCATTGGGACATCCTACTGACAAGTGTATACCATTAATGGATGAAATAGAAGAGCTCATTGACAAGGGAGTCCTTACACAAGAAATGATCGAGAAATGGGGATCAAATGGGGGTAAAGACCCTAATCCAATTAGACACCCAACATTCAATGTGTAATGGGGGAATTCTGATCAGGAGTCGACTAGGATATCCATCAGGAGTTTTTATTGCATTTTCATGCATGTCATCTTGTTTGAACTTGTTTTTCTTCCGTACTTCTTATGTGTGAATGTTTGTTGACGTTCAAACATTTTAAATAAAATGTTTTCTTCTGAGGAAATGAACAATGAGCAAATTCTAATCTTGAATTCTTTGAATATCACTTTAATTAAAAGCCTTTTAATAATTGAGGTTGTAAATCTTTGACAAATGACAAGATTAAACCCCAGTAAAACAAGAACCTCTTGATCTTACTCCAAAAATACATCACAATAAATACCATTCTCTTAAAAAACTGATCTACTGTTATACTCACATGAAGAAGAAATCAAAAGGTTTGGTATTCAAGTATGTGTTAGGAGTGAACAGAATGGGGAAACTAGCACATGAAATTCAAAACTAATTGGTTTCTACCTCTGTTTATGACGTTCAATGATGGTCATGATCTTTTCAGATATAATGGCCAAGTGGGTGAATTTAGTTTAGGTCAGTTACTTGGGAATTGAACTCTAACGATGAGATTTTCTAACCTTCGACAAAACCTAGACTATAACAGGTTCTCCTTGACGAGCTTAAGAAATAGAATCCGGTTACCCAACAAAAAAAAATATATATATATATATACAATAAAGCTGAGCTATTCTACTAAAGTAATTGGTTATAAAAGAAACTCAAAAGCCCTGTCTTTATGAATAGATTATATTCAAACCATTACATTGATAAGGTACCTGACAATTCGGTGTATGCTCCACTGTGATTGTCAAGTCAAAGACTTTGTGACGACATGAATCCTTAAGCTAGCCTGATAAAGGTGATTTTAATATATATACAATAAAGCTTGAGTTGTCCCTCTAGAGCAATTGGTTAAACACCCTGGCTTTATGGATAAGATTCAGCTAGCCAGACAATGGAAAATTAAATCAAATTTACTAAATATGGAGTTTCGATGAATATGGATTAAGGGAGTTAAGGAACACCTGTTATAGTCGACTTCACACGAGCACTTAGAAATCTCATTTTTAGACGGATATTTCTGCACTACCTTGATTAGGTGAGTCTACAAAGCTTGAATAAATGAAAGATTTCAGAGAACTGGAACAAAAGTGTTCTGAAAGGTCTAGCTATTGACTATGCGAGTTGCGTCATTTTTTTTGCCTCCGATTAAAATGACAAACCAAGAAAGAGGGGCAAGCCATGACCGAATTGAGGAAAGAAACCTTAGGATTTAGGTAGCCCACCTCTAAACCAAATTTTCAATCTTGATATTTGTTAAAGATTTGCAGTTATCAAAGATTAAAAGAACATTTGATTCTTTTGATATCCAATGAACTCTTGTTTTATGATTTGCTTTAATTGTGAAACCTAGAAGGAGGCAATATTTTTCAAAATTACTTTTGATGTGTTTCAAAATTTTGAAAATTCAAAGGAAGAAAATCATTTTTTAAACAATATAAGTTCTCTGGAAACATATCTTGAAAATCAACGAATATCTCTACGAAACTCAAGCTTGAAGCTAGGGTAAGAGAAGCCAAAATTTTTAGGGCAAAATTTATTGGAGCAAGTAAAATAAATTACCTCAGGTTGAGGTTTACAAGAGTCCATCTTGGTGAAAATGAAGAAAAACTAAGACAAAGATAGAATTAAGAGTGCTCACGTAATCATGCCCTTCACATACCAACATTATGAACATTGGATTTAAGCATGTTGAAGAATCCATTATCAAGAATTAGAAATTGATGATTCCAGAATCAAGAATCGTCGAGAATGATAACCAGAGATTTATATTTCTCTCTAAGTCTTAATATCTCACATATACATTTTAGGTACGCATAAGAGCATTGCATCCATATCATCGCATATGTGCATAATCTTGCAGGTTCATGCTAGAGTCAATTTCAACTTTGCAGCGAAGGATATTGGACTCGAAGCGACATAATATTCGAGATTAGATCCAACTTCAAAATGAAGGATATCCAACTCAAAGCCAATTTGGTGAAACAGTACTTGGTTTCAACTTCACAACGAAGGATATCCAACTCAAAACTAATTTGGTGAAACAACCCTTGGATTTCAACTTCACAACGAATGATATCCAATTCAAAGATGAACTTCACAACGAATGAGCCATCCACGATTTCAACTTCACGACGAAGGATATCCAATTTCAGGCTCAACTTCACAACGAAGGGGCCATCCACGATTTCAACTTTATGATGAAGGACATCGTGCCCACAAGCAACATACAATACTTGGATTTAAACTTCACGATGAAAGATATCCAATTCAAGGACCAATTTCACAATGAAGGGGCCATCCACGATTTCAACTTCACGATGAAGGATATCGCGCCCACAAGCAAAATCCTTCTCTATATTGGATTCCAACTTCACAACGAAGGATATCCAATTCAAAGAATGAGTGTCTATTAAAAAACAAATTTCCAGTTTCATTCAACGTCAATTTCAACTTCACAGCGAAGGATATTAGACTCAAAACCACGTAACTAACACAAGATTGGATTTCAACTTCACAACGAAGGATATTCAATTCAACGCTCAACTTCACAGCGAATGAGCCACCCTACGATTTTAACTTCACGACGAATGATATCGTACCAGAAGATTGGACCAACTTCATGACGAATGGGTCATCTGTGACACAGCAATAAAAAACTTGACTCATTCAGGTTTAATTTCAGCTTCACAACAAAGTATAGTGGGCTAGAAGACAATCTAGAAGTGACCATACATGGAACACCTTCACACCATACAGGGTGATTATGTTCTTCCCATTTGTGCTAATAGGTTTCCCATCTTGACCAATCAGAACCAATGCAAGAATGGCTTTGATGTTGAAGATCTAACACAGATCTTGTCGAGACCGATTCTCGAATGGAACAGCCATCGCATACCGCGTAAAATGGCAACGAATTCATTCTGGTCCTCAAAACATCCTCCCCTGCTGCTCCTTAACTATTTGTATGATTCTACAAGATATGCATTAAAAGCACGGCACAGAGAAAACCACTATGCGTGAAGTAAAGATCAACCATCTTCCCAACAAGTTCGGA
Organism: Hibiscus syriacus; assembly: GCF_006381635.1. Lineage (NCBI taxonomy): Eukaryota > Viridiplantae > Streptophyta > Magnoliopsida > Malvales > Malvaceae > Hibiscus > Hibiscus syriacus. Next base: position 7,846,357 of record NW_024063194.1, read on the forward strand.
TACTAATATCTGCAAAACCCAAAACATAACAGGGCTCATAACTTGTACGTTAACTCTATATTAACGTCATAAAATCATTGAAAATGGTACATTTCCACCATTGCTAGAAATGACATAATCTCGTCTTGGACCAGCTAAAAGTTGATCAATTTTTCCTCCTTGACACTTTGAATCGTTGAGAGCATTCAATTCTTCTCTTCTCTTCCTAGTTAATGGAAACGCATCTTCACCATAATCTTCAATCAATCCATTCAAGTCTACATCAACCCAAATTTAACAGGACATGGGACGGAATACGAATCACATGAATCATTTCGTGTTATCTCTTGTGCAAATTGACATCAAACTGGATGACAAGCCACGACAAAGTCTTGAAGTGAGCATCAAATCCATCGTCATCGTAGTCGAGGGAAACGAACACAATCTCTAGCTCTTTCCCCATCGTTCTTAACATTTTGTATAGGTGCACCAGTTTGGGGGTAAAACCTTGGCAGGGCCTGCACCAGTTTGCAGAGAAGAATAGGCAGATAATCATCTTCTCGTTATCAAATAAAGCTAAGGGTACCTATTTACACAAATATATACATAGTTGTTGAGTAAGTTCAACTGAAAATCAAGCAAAGGAACTATAACCTATGTCCAAAGATTTAAATAATGGTCTGTTATCGGATAGAAACTGTTATATAACCGTCAAAGTGTCATTTGAAAGCGTTATTGTATGATCGTGATATCTACGATAATCGTAATAACATCTGCTTTTCCTGTCATAATAGTAAACACAGAGTAACTATTTATATCTAACTATATTCATTACAACTTATTCATTTATTCCAGGAAAGTAAATTTATGATAAGTTGGAAGTGATGAGAACTTACAAAAGTAAATTTAATTTGAAGGAATACCTTTTCTTCACCTGATAAGAGGAATTCAACTCCTTGAGATGCCAAGAAGGTGGTGAAGTCCCAAAGGGGCAAGCTTTTGCCCTGATAATCAAGCTTAGGATAACTTAGGATAACTTGATGAGAAAATTTTATTCTTCAACATGCAAATCAGGAATATTCAATGAGCATATAAGTGAAGGATGAGGATGCAGAGCAAGTTTCTGGGAATTTTATACCGTAAACATCAAAGGAAGTGTATCCACTTTTTCTTCTGAATACTGACTACGATGTTTTTCATTGGACCTCTTATTTTGTTTTTATTGTATATCATGGTTTTGGAATCATAACCATTTTTATTATCGAGCCCACTTTCAAGAATATCATTCATTCTTCAATATATTTCTTTATCAAAAGAATCATTAAAAAGTAAGCTTATATATAATATAAATATAATTTTAAATTCTTAATAAATAAAATATAACAAAATAAAATAACAAATTAACATACACAAAAATCTATTAATTTAAATTCAATTCATTTATATCCTATAAGCGAAACAAGAATCTATCATGCGCTCTATTCTCCATAAGCTGCCCCTTTTTTCGGCCTATAAAGGTTAATTAAATATTAAATAAAGATGTTTTAAATTATTTACTAAATTATAGGAGTCGTGAATGATAAATAGAAATTGAAATTCATCACAACTCTTGGCAATACTGTTAATTTTTTTATTAATCTAAAGATGATCATAAAATAGTATATATTTGAAAGATTCTCATTTTATTTGATAATAAACATTCAAACATCCTAATATTCAATTTGCTTTAACCCGAGACTTCTAATGATAACAATCATCATTTAACTGTTGAGATAACTTGCTTCAAGATGCTCGTAATGTTCTTTTACTATGATAGTTTGCTATTTTTTTAATGAGAAGAAAGGAACATGCTAGATGACAAGTAGAATCACTAGCTTAACTATCTATAGAATCATCATTAAAGGCAGAGCTTATCTCTGGGGCTGCATCATGGAATTTGTGAACACCAAAAAATCAACTCCAATCCAATTTTATCATAACATCAGCCACTCGATTGTACTCTCTTGGAACATGATTCAAACAAACACTCTAATCACGCTTGATGAATTCAACAATGTGTGGGATCATTCGTAGGTGAAACCCTTCCTCCGTATATTTGTTAATGGTCAAAAGAGCATTGTTGCAATCCGACTCCATTATAACATGGCATAAACCAAGATCGCAAGCCAAGTTTAGACCTTCAAGAAAACCCTCAAAGCTCAGCATCCAAATCGAAACAACATCTAATACTTTTGTAAAACCATAAAGCCATGCACCCTTATGATCTATCTAGGAACCATCGTAGGACGCTAGGTTAGTATCCGTTTGTTAGGCTCCATCAATATTAATCTTCACCCAATCGTCTGGAGGTGGCTTCCATGAATTGTTTCTCATCATTGGGGCTAAGCAAAGCTCTTGAACCATGTTACAGAAAATTATTGCATTCACTACCTCTAATGTTAATATTAATCTTTGTAACACACTAAATCTCAAGTTAGAAGTTTCAAGCTAACCTAGGAGAGTTTTGGATAAACTCATCAGCCTTATAGGAACCCTTAGCCCAAGTTGATTTGGTTTGGACTTGGATTGATCCCACATGGTAATAAAAATGTTATTTTTGTTTTAAGAGCAAAACTAAAGGAACCAAAGAAGTATTTTACTCATTTTAAGATTCAAAGGCTGAATCCCATTAATGTGCATGAGGTCACACGACAGAGAAGGAAGAAAACTATCTTCTCTTCCTTTTTTTTCTTCACCAAATCTTGCCTTCTTCTCCCATTCAAACTCTCCTTAGTTCTTGTTTGTATCCTGAGAAAAGATAGCAACTTTGTAGCCTTGAAATCTTAGTAAAAAATTATCAAGGTAAGGGTTTGTAATCTCCTCATCTTAAGGTTCCTTTCAAGCCAACAATATCAAAGTTTAGATATGGTAACCATAATTAGGGGTATAGTGAGGGTTTAGAACCCTTAATGAATCAACTCATTTTTTTGTAGATTTAAGCTTTAGGAAGTGTTCTTAACTTCCTTCTAAATTTTTAAATGAGTTGGTAACTCGTTTTCCATTTTTATGATTAATGAAAGAAGTTGGTAAGTTCTCTAAGGGCAAGGGCAATGAAAAGCTAGTTCTTAGTTGAGCTTTGAGTCATTCTAGCGGGTTAAGGATCAAGGTAACACATTTCTAACTCACTTATAGCACTTGTATATCATTATATGTTCTAGATTAGCTTGTATAAGAACATGAAGCATGTGAGTGCATCCATGGTAGATTATGACATTTGATGTTATACAACATGAAAAATAACTTACTATAACCCTTATCAGCTCACATAAGACTTAATTGATGTTTAAGAGCCTTAGAGAGGCAAATGGGTAAAGTTGGGTGTCATTTTCGAGAAAGAACAGAGTATTTATGGGCTAGGATATCAGTATTAGATGAATATAACTGATATTATTCTTTAGATAGCCAAAACAAAAGGGTTTTTGCCTTATTAATATCAGTACTGTGTTCATAAGGTATCAATACCCAAAAGAGGGGTATCGGTACCAGAATTCAATTATAAATTTTAGCAGCGAAATATGGCACTAGTACTTGCGGAGTATCGATACCGAACTTAATTACCATAACATCAAACCTAATTTTAGTATCAATACCTAGGATAGTATCAATACCCTAGTAAAGAAGTATTCATACTCCTATAAGAATATCGATATTACAAGGCTTCCTTAGATTCTAGTATACCAATTTGGTATTGGTACAAGGGGTGAGTATTGATATTGAAGGGTTAGTACCGCACAAAAAAGGCTTAGTATCGATACCATCATCCTGAATTTGGCAAAAAAAACACCTAATTTGATACAAGGGTTTTGGGAAGGGGTCTAAAAGCACCTGAACTTCTTAAATGAACTTACAAGTGAGAACAACTAATGGATACAATAATAGCTAAGAATGGTATGAAATGAGAATGTCAAAAAACTAGCCATTGTGTGACGCTCAAGAAATAACAATGACACACGAGTTACTCTAATGATATGAAGATTGTCTTGTATGATTAGGATATATGGTTATGTCTCAGCTAGTGTCAAGGCACTTCAGTCACTAATCGGACATAGATGCCCCAAGTACTCACAAGGAGTAGGTTGGATGAGTGTATGTTTCCAATGAAAAAAATTATAGATCTCACCTCAACATGTCTTAGCATACTTGTATGCTTATGTCTTTACTTACTAGCACGACTATATAATGGATGCAAGCAATATATTATAATTATTAGTGTGACATTAAGCTTGTGAGCTCAGCAATTCAAAATTTATTTATGTACATAGGTTCATAGGAGGAGCGGAGCGCCAAGGAGCTTATCACACAACCTACATTCCAAATATTTTAGAGTAGTAGAGTACGTCTTGAGTCTTTTTACAGGATATGTATTGTTCATAGACCTTCACGTATTTGAGTTGTAACTAAATTTTTAGAAAGATTTGATATGTGCTATTTTGAGACGTATTAGGAGCTCCCCACTTTTGTAAAACTGAATTACTTGTGTGTTTTATTTATGTTTCCAAATATGATGGCTAAATGATGATTTCGGTATTGTTTAAAAGAACTTTTTGGTATAACCACTTCATTCGTCTCGTGTGATGCTTTAATCATTCAATCTTTATGTCATATTAGATTCGAGTGTTACATTTAATGGTATCAGGGCATCAGGTTCAATCGTTCCTAGGACTCGTGTTAGTAAACGTCTATGTGTGTACATACCTCTAGAGTGTCAAAAGTACTTTATATTTAGGATGAAGATAACAACCTCTCTTTTTTTTAAAAAATTTAGAAACCCATACCCGATAACATAACTCATGGTCAAGAGGGTATATAGGGATTTTATCTCAGATTTAGAGGATTTTGTCTCAGATTTAGAGGAGTTTGAGATTTCAGGAAACACTTGGGTTGACGAGGTGATCTTCTTTGAAGATCTTACCTTAACGCTTATGCACATAGTCTGTGCCATCTCCAAAGTGTTAGGTGCTCCACCTACCGCACTAGCATCTCCAGTTTCACCTATCGTAGCACCGCAAGAGTCCCCAATAGAGGGGATCTGTAGATATAAGATCATGGATTTATATGGTTCTAGAGATGGTGAGCCCATCACTGCAGATTAGTGGCATAGAGAGACCTTCTGAACACTTCATTAGCTATACCTTATCCTTGAGGGTAAGTTCGAGTGCGTACTGCTCTACTTAAGGGTGATGTCATATACTTTTGGGAGATGATTGAGATGGTTTTGGAGCCTAAGATACTGACTTGGGAATACGTCTTGTCGGAGTTTCGACAGAAGTACATTGGATAGGCTTACACCAACAACTTAAGGGATTAGTTCCTACAACTTAAGGCGAGATTACAGTACCACTCCATAAAGTGGTTGCGCTCATATTTTCCCTCGGGTTTGTTTCAGTTTGAAAGGGTAATCTACCTTGAGACTCTAAACGACCAACAATTTGGGCTAATGGCTTATCTGTTTGTCGATTTCTTGAAGATGAGATTGCATTTGTGTTTGAAATTTTTATTCCGAGATAGCCAATTTTTCAACAATGGATTCAAGGAAGGTTTTTTGAAGCGCTTGGTTTGGAAAGGGAGGTTGGTCTCGGTTGGTAATTCGGATTTCTATTTCCACAACTCAAATTTGGGTGATCTCTCCAACCAAGATTAAATGTGTTACCGTAAGGGTTATACGGTCTTTGAGGAGGTCCTGGAAAATTGTTTACGGCATTGACATGGGCGCTGACTCATCTTGAAATAAAAGGTAATAGTCTTTCGGATGATCCGATAAGGTGAAAATTTCAAAGACCCTTGCGGCTCCAATTTTTCCTATAACGAGCGAATCCACGACATCAGTTAATTTGCCTATCTTATTTTCCAATGAACCATTAGTTACTTCGTGAACCTATCGTCTGATTTCACTCGAAGAACCAAATTGTTGTAAATTTGTGGCCATGGTAAAGATTAGAGTTTTCGTGGCTTCTAGGGTCATGTTGATGAGAGTGCCACCATTAACGACGTCCTCCATTTTTCTATCAACCGAAAGCATGGCTTCATAAAGGTACTGAATGAGAGTTTGTTCGGATATGCCATGTTGTGGACAACTGCCACATAATTTTTTAAATCTTTCCCAGTAATCAAAGGGAGTTTCAGTATTTCTTTGTTGGATTCCCAAAATGTTTAGCCTATGTTTGCTCGCTTTCACGTGAAGGAAAAATATGTCAAGGAAACCACGAGATAATTCAGCCCAAGTAGTAATCAAATTAGGCGGAAGATAAAATAACCACTTCTTAGTCGTTCCAACTAAGGAAAAAGGAAACACTCGTAATTTGATTTGATCCTCAGAAACTCTCTAAGGCATCATACTGCTGAAAACCATATGAAATTCGATGAGGTGCTTATGTGGGCTCTCGCTGGGATGACCTTTCTAGGTAGGAATGAGATGGATCAATTATTCTTTAATTGAATTTGGGGCTTGCAATTAGGAAAGGTGATACAAAGAAATTGTTACACAGCGGGCGCTGCAACTAGCTCTCCAATAGTCTGATGCTCCAATGTTGGTGGCTCAGGTGTAGGATTTTTGTTAAGAACAGTGGAATTGACGTCCGGAGTAGATTCTTAGTAAGATTGTGATCGAGATGATATTTGGGATATAGATTCCAGATCTGATATTTGCTCGTTCTGTTAGCGTTGTTGTTTCTTCTTTCGAAGCGTTTAGCCGTGAGTTCTACAAGCTCTCGCTTCGATCTCCTGGTCAAATTCTACAAGATCTCCCAGATTGCTCTTGGTCATAAAATCAAACAAAAATTAATCAGTAAATTGCTTAAACATTTCCTTGGCAACAACGCCAATTTTGACAAGTGTCATTCTACTAGTCAAAAATAATAAACATCTTTAGAATAAAATAAGATAAATGAAATGAAAGTAGTATAGTAAAAAGGGTCGATCAACAGGGAAATTTTGGAACCTCTGATGTGATTTATGTTGATTTTAGTCCAGGAAGATGTAACAAAATAAAATAAAAAAATATTGGGGTTAGGCATGATTGAGAATAAGTAAATGAGGAAGCAATCTAAGAAAATTTGATCAAAGAAAAGCAGTAAATTGAAGAATGGACGAAAATAAAAATTGGAAATCACTTGTTGAACAGATAGCCTCGAGCTAGCTTGATTAAATTCCCACGATCATCAAAATATATATTTGCTCCGAGATTCATGTCGGTTAGAGTCTACAAGGCCCCACCCATTGTAACTTGCCCTTCTCTCACATAACCGATCTTCCCAAGTCTATCTTCGAAAGATGATTCTTGAGGGAATTAACCACATCTATAGCCTTTAAAGCAATCATATTAAAACTGGAAAAGCCCGACATAGAAATTGTATCGTCGATAATCGTATCCTATCTCGTCTTTCCTTAGCGGACCACCACTAACACTGATCAGAAGAAGTCAAATTACCACAGGTTGATCCTTCCTCCCAACTGTATATTAAATGATATCCAGACCAACAATCTCTTTTTGATTTGATAAACGTTTAAAATTGTAGTAAGATCGATTGTCAAACTATTTAATCGGAAAGACGAAAATATATCTAGAAAGGATTTAAGTGATATTCAATTCTCACGCATGGAATTGATTTTCACTAGCTCTCGGCTTAAAGGAAATTAGCTAAGCATGATATTGATTAACATACTTAGCATAGATTTGTAAAATAAAAATAACTTGGAAAACTAAAAAGGAAAATGGAAAAGTAAATAGAAAAATGCCCAAAAAACAAAAGTAAGAAAACGATATCCGTCAAGCCTTACCCATGAAGGGTATTTATAGGCATGTGCAATCCTAAAAATAACTAAGATAATTCAAAATAAATAAGATAATTCTAAATAAAAATTCTAAATAATACTAAAAGATAATTCTAATTCATATGTTTTGAAATTAATTAAACAAACTGAAAATCCTAAAATCTCTCTCGAGAATCATGTTCAATGATTGAGTTTCCAGAATCTTACAATGCCTTCTAGAAACTACCACGTCAGCTCCGCACGTGCTCATGCCTCCAGCCATGAGCAGAAAATAAAAAAAATGCAGAATTCATCCTTTTACTGCCAATTCAGTAAGTTGTTCACTGCACAGAAAATAAACAAAAACAACACAATTCAACAGTGATAAGTTCATAAAATAAATAATTTAGCAATTTAAAATAACCAATTCTACGCACTAATCACCTCCATAAAGAGCACCAAGTTATTTGCAAAGAACAAATGTGAGAGTATAGGGTCATTCCTCCCTAGGCTGATTAGCTTCAATTTCTCACCATTTACCTCACTCTGGAAATTATTATCCTCCTTTTTTAGCTCATTTTTTTCTAAAAATATCCAATGCACCTTAGGGTTTTTTACTCGGTCGATTGCAAGGGCAGCTGGTGATCACCATCCGGAAAAGAGAAGCCTTATGGTGGTCATGTTGTCGAGGAACAGACTGAAGGTATTGGTTTGGCCCTACATGTTGTGCTTGAAGTTATGAGTGGTGGTTTAATGGATTTGGTTCAAGTGAGAGAAGCCCCGACTATTTCTCATGGGACCAAGCGTTCTTATTCGACCATAGTGGCGCACTCTGGCAAAGAGGCTAGCTCGACTAAGTTTTTTCGAGGGGAATGATGTTGTAATCAAATAGGGCGATGTAGTGGTTGACAGGAGTGGCTCCTACCCTTTCATTCAGTTATTAAATAAGGTCCATGATGCCATAGACTAGAATATGTTGATGTCTATTATTGTTTGCTTTTTGGGGAAGACGATTAAATATTGTGCTCTGTGTAATAAAATTCAATTGTTATGGAAACCTCAGAGAAATATCCAATTGATTGATCTCAATAAGGGTTACAACTTGGTGAAACAGGATTGTTAAAGAGACTATAATAAGATACTAACCAAGGGTCCTTGGGTGGTGTTCGGTAGCTACCTTATGGTGCAGCCTTAGAGCTAGAATTTTTCTACTTAAGAGAACCACCCATCTCAGGATGTGGTCTGAATCTACCTTTTGGGTCTTCCATATCAGTATTTCACGAAATCATTATTTGGTATGATAGCTACAGAAATCAAAAGAGTTGTTAAGGTGGATTATAATACCAATGTGGGGGAAAAAGGGAAGTTCGCTCTTTGACGGTCGTGGTGGACTTAAATAAATCGCTCCTCTTGTGTATTGGTATTGATGGATTTTTCCAACAAATTGAATATGAGGGATTGTAACATATTTTTTTCAAATGCGCGGTTTACAGTCACTTCCAGGAATCTTGTGGGAAACATACGACTGTAGAGAATGTGGATAAAGTTTCAGCTTCTACGGAACAGTCGAGACAAGCTCCGTCGACGTGAGGTGCCATTGAGGATTTCTATGGACCCTTGATGGTAGTCTTTGACCAATATCATCGGAAGAAGAATGCTAGTGATGGTGATGTTTCTAGGGTCACTTCAGAGCAGATAAGTAAGTCACGCTATGACATTCTCCAAGCGTTGGACGCGGAGAAGGTTAAGCAGGATAGAAACCAAGCTAATAAAGTTTTACCCGTTGAAGTGGTTCCAGAGAATGGGGATGACCGTTTAATCAAGGGTAAGGAAGTCGTGACAGTCGAGGGTGCCCAAGTTGTCTCAATTAAGCAGTGTGGTTCTCATAAAAAAGGGTGGTTTGAACACCACTACGACTAAGCCTATTGTAGACACTCATTTTGTCCGGAATTTCATTTGAGTCTTTGTTTATATATATTACTTATTAATAATTATTTATTAATTACGCTTCTGGTCATATATATAACATTAATTTAAAATACACTAAAAGTTATCATTTTTTTATAGGCTTATAGCATATCAAATGATTCAAACCAAGCCCAATATTACATGAAACCCAACTTGTGTCCAATTGGTGGAAGCCCAAAGCCCTACTAGCAGCCCAACAACAAAGAACCGAGATGATTCTTTCCTCGGGTTTTCATGCTTCACGAAGTTGCCAGGACAGCAACCACCATGCCATGCTCAGGTGGTCCCAACAGAGATTCCAACAGCCAGCTCTCACACAATGGTCCCACTAGCAACCAACTCACCCAGGTGGCCCATCCAGAAGCCTCCCCTCATGCTTTCAGTTGGCCATGCATAACCGAAGGATTTCCATGATTCGTTGGGGGTTTTTCACCAACAAAAAAATTAGCTGACCCTATTCCCATATGTAATGGGGTGAGGGGGAGGTAAGGTAGTAGGCTACCCCCAACGCCAGGTTGAGAGCAGCTTCCGTAGAAGACCTCTGGAAGTTAAAATTATGAATTGCCCACCGTGGGACTCGATCCCACGACCACAAGGTTAAGAGCCTTGCGCTCTACCAACTGAGCTGGAGGGGAAATTACAGAAGGAACATGCACAGAAAAAAAACGGAGAAAAAGGAGAATATTTGGAGGTAACAGAAAAGAAAAGAGAGGATAAAAACTCGAAGGGAACAATTGTAAGGGGCTTCTTCTACAAAAAAAAAAGGAAAACATGGTAAATGAAGAAGTTCTGCTCCCCATTCGAAAACAAGTGTAATCAAGATATTCTCCCCTTTCATATTTTCACAGAGACAATACAAAGACTTAGCTATTTTTTTCTTTTTGAATCAAAAAACATAACAATAATCTATCTTCAAGAGGCATTAAAGGCAACATTTTCTCATTTTCAAAATTAAGATATAGAGAGAGAGAGTGAAATCTATCTACGTGAGTTGGTTGAGCCATCACCGGTGTTAGGAGCATCTGGAACATCACTATCACCTCCCACCATCCATACGTTGTTAAGTCATCGAGGGTAAGCTTCTTTTTCTTTGGAGGGTTTCGTCGTTGGTTCTCGGGTGGCATTTGGGAGTCCCTATCGAGAGCGCTAGGTCTAGGTTTGGGGTTTTTTTATGAAGGTTTGACTTGGGGTTTGTTTACCTTTATCAGGGTTGATTGGACGTGGTAGCTACGGTGCCTACCTTTGCCGCTTGGTAGGAAGAAAATAGAAGGGTTAAGGGGTAGAGAGTCATCGGCTTGGAGATTTTATGAGAGATTAGGGTAGATCCTAATCGCCTAGGGTTGTTGTTTGTTGTTTGGTGCAGCCAATGATCGATCAGCCATTATTCGATGGCCATAATGCTTGATTCTGGAGCTGTGATTGGTCTCGACTAAGAGACAAGTCGAGAGAAAGAGATTGTGGTTGATACTAAAAAAGGAGAAATGAAATTAGGGTTTAATTTTTAACATATATATTATATATATTTATATACTCACTTGAACGGCGTCGTTTGGGAGATATAAGTTGTTTGTTTCCCGCGTGGGTTATTTTCTGTTTGGGCCATTATGGTTTTCTTTTTAATTCATTTTAATCCTTAATTTAAGGTTTACATGTATTCAATTTTGTTACTTTATTTTACCTGCATTTAATTCTAGTCCTAATTGTTATTATATTTAATTTTTACAGTTTTAGATATTTAACCTCTAAATTTTTGCATGTTTCTTTTTAGTCATGTTTATGTGTTTAGGGTTTATTTCAAAGTTAATCCTTTATGATGGTGATTTGTTTTGTTTCAGTTACATTGTTTATTATAGTATAATATTAGTATTTTTACCCTAATTTTTATTTTATTTGTAGTTAAGTTGGTAAATTTTTATTTAACAGTCTTTAGTACTATTTCTACTGAGTGTAATTATTTTTCTGAAATTTGCATTTTGAATTGTTATTTTTTTATTTAAGTCACGGTTGTAAATTATATATATTTTTTGGCATTAAATGTCATCACATGGTAATTTTTCATATATTATTTATTAATTAGATAATCATTTCTCTTAATTAATTTTTGCATGATATCCTCACGTGCATAACTCGACTCATAATTACATAATTGGATTAAGGGTAATACCCTTTTAATTTAAAATTGTTTTGAGTGGTTTGTCTTAACTTATTAGAGAGCCACTTTCGATAATTTTAAATTGAAAGTGTATCCCAACGGTGAATCCTAAAAATGATTCATCACTTAAAATTTTAGAACGAAAGAAAAAGAGATATTGTTTATTTAAATTTTTCGAGAAAATATTGTTATAACTTATCTAAGGTCTGATCTCGATGTTTTTAAATTATCGAATATTCTTCATCTTTCTAAAAAGGATTGGTAATTTTAATTTAATCTGTTTTGGGTGCATTTGAATATTATAATGAAATTATAATATTTCTTTATTTCGATTGGAGTAAGAATTGATTGCCTCAAGTTATGAGGGGTTTGTTTCTTCTCGATAGGAAATAATTAAATATTATTAAGTTTCATTTTAAAATTCATATTTTGTTGTTTTTATGGATCATAAATCAAATTAAATTCAAATTTGTTAATTTCATTGCAAAGACATTAATTAATCAACTAGGTACCGATTTAGGGCGTTGTGGGGTGCTAATCCTTCCCCACACGTAACCGACTCCCGAACACATTTTCTGGCAACGCAAACTATAAATTTTTCATTTTAATAAAATTAATTTCTATTTAAAATGACAAAACGTTTTTGGGTGCCCAATCACACCCTAATCAAAGATTGGTGGCGACTCCTCGAACCATACATTTTTATTTTTAAAAGGAATCCCAAATTTTTCGAAACGAGAGATTTTTTAAATCGCGTTTTTTTTAATTAAAAATTAATCTAGAAAGAAATAAATTAAAAATTGTTTGTTTTTTAAAATCTCTCCTTAAGAAAAAATTGTTTCAACAACTTGGCAACTCTACTGGGACTTTTTTAGAGTGTCAGGCCGATAGTCGATTAATTAATTGTCTTTGCAAATGAAAGTTATAAGTTCGTTCTAATTTGGTTTTTGATCCCTTGTTTGGTTTTAAATAAGTTTTCTTTGCATTTTGATTTGTAATTTGATTAACCACTAAATAGTTGTATTGATTTGTTTGTTAATGGTTTCAGATTAATTATGTGTTTTAAAAAAAATTGGGAATTGATTTGTGTTTTGATTGTGTGTTTTTTGCTTTCCTCACACACTGCACAGTTGCATTATCATAGCATGGGCTAAAACCCTGCTCTATCGCTTTATCCTAATTAATTATGAGTGAGAAACTACTCCCACGTGTGGTTTTCACCTCTGCATAGGATAGTGGATCGCTCCTGGAGCTCACGCCATATGGTCCTCATGATGGTATTCACCTCCGCATGGATATAAGCAGGTATGTTCCCTCAAATTGAACTCGATCCCTAAAATCCTATGATGGGTTAGGATTAAGGGTTTGACATCCTAAGAGGGTACTGACAAGGACAATTCGAGAACCTATTACTCTAGAATTGAACCCAGCATATAGTGAACATAGAACCTGAACCTAATTAGAGCTTAACCTGAACCGTAAGAGACCCGTGAGGAGGGTACACAAGGAAAAGCTTTTTTGAGTCATTTAATTTCGCTTTTCGAATAAATGTATGTGAACTAGAAATCATGTGGTTAGGTTTACTTTTCTCGAATAAGCATACGAACAGATAGCATAAGGTTAGGTTTTAAATTTCAAACAAATCATGGAGGTAGATATCATGTTTGGGTAGGATCTAATAAAGCATGATTGGGTAATCAGAATGTGAGGGTAGGATTCATTAACAAATTATTATTCCTGATTAATTTATTTATGTTTACTAACTGATTTTCTTTTGTCTTTTCTTTATTTCATTTTTACATTGCACTATCCGTTCCATGGTGTTGATTTGGGATCGATATCCATATAGAAGGCTAGTAATATGGAACGAAAGGTTCGAAAAGAGATTGAAGACAATGCAGATGTTTTGAGATGGTCTGAATAGTCACAACTGACCAATGGAGATAGTTTGATACCAGGATATGTGTCAGAGTTGTTTGGTTACACCCATATCCATGTACGTCAGAACGATATGAGCAAGCTAAAAGAAATTTTGTGGAAGATGGAAAGCAGTTAATAAGCATTTGTTTTATCAGTTATATGGCGATATATCTTATCTCTTGGATGTTCAAATTCACCGAAACTTGTTTAGAGCCTTGGCGTAATTCTGGAATCCCGCTTACAGATGCTTTACTTTTGGAATAGTGGATCTGACACCTACCATAGAGGAGTATCGAGCTTTGATCTGTTGTCAGAGGTCCCAAATGGACAGAATATATACAAAACTACCAATCACTCCGTCATTCAAGAAGAAATTGCTCCTAATGACTATAATTAGTTAAGAATGGTTTGTTAGAAACATTAAGAAAAAATGAGACAATGAGTGCATCTCTTGGATTGCTTTGAAAGAAGTAATTGAGTGTCATCCTGACAAGAAAAAGAATATGGAGTTCTTTGCTTTAAGGATTTACAGACTTGTCATTTTTTGAATATATGTTGGGATATGTAGATGTATATGTTGTTGACTTGTTTGAAAGATTAGACAAGCATGTGGATCCTGTTCCATCCATTTTAGCTGAGATATTTTATTCTTTGAGTTCTTGTAGACGAGAAGGAGAATGACGCTTTATAGGGTGTGCGCCCCAACTGCTAGTATGGATTCTTAGTCACTTCAAACATGTTGAAAGAGCACCAGGACGAGTGTTTCTGGACGGTTTTTACTGAAGATTTCCTTACTAAAGAATGGACTGGGGGTTTTAGTGAAGAGAAATGAATGGTTATCTTCAAGGATATCCGGGATGGTGACATATTGTGGCGAGCTTCGTGGAATGTCTCTTCAGATATACTATACAGATGTGGAGCCCGAGACTTAAGAAACCTAGAGGATTAGGAAACTGCTGGCACATATGCAACAATTAGGAGAAGTTGTGCAGATCTATTTGTGATATGTTTCAACCTAGTAGTTGAACTTCATTTTTAATATAAAAGTTATTCTAAAGATTAATTCCAGGATCAACACCATGCATTTTGCATACGCATTTTTACTTTTTGCAATGCATTTTAATTTCTATATCATATTTTTATTCATTCATAGTCATATTCATTAATAAAATATCAACAAAAAGATTGTGTGATAGAAGCTCTGAAAGCACATTGAAGTTACCCGGAGCATGTCTATAGAAAGATCGAAAAATGATGAATGAGATATTAGCACGTGTTAGTAAGATCAAGAGAATCACAGAACAACTTGTAAAGACCCAACAAGAAATGATTGATGAAGCAAGGAAGTTCCAAGTTGAATCCAGAGAACAGATGTCCAAGTTGATGAGAATGATGGTTACAGTAATATATGGGGAGTGAATGTGGATGAATACTTTAATCCAATTAGACACTCATTATTCTAAGTAATGGGGCATCCTAATTATGAAGAGATCATTTCATCCATCATGAAGTTTTTTTTTCACTTGCACTGTCTTGTTTGAGTGTGATTTTGTTCTTTTTTTTTAACTAATTTACCTAAATATTTCGTAAAAAAATTGTTTGATGATTGAACTTATGCTACTTTTACGGTCATGAGAATTGAATCAAATTTTTAATCTTGAAGTTCTTTGAGTAAAAAATTAATTAAAAAAATTAATTTTTCAAGAATTATACATTTTTGGAAAGTGGCAAAATTAGACCTTTCATATCTCTTCCAAAGCCAAAAAACACAATTACTCGATCTCTTTTACCTTACATAATACATGGTCATTACCATAACCGAATTTTGACACAACATTCATCTGAGGTTTCGAAGTCATACCTTTACCTTTTTGTTCGAGATACCAAATTCATACTTTTACCCTTTCAGGTAGAGCTAATCTGTTTATAACACTACCTTTCTCCATATACACGACTTCAAAGTCACACATTTGTATTTTTATACACAAACCCATCATTTTTCTTTATACCAGTAAAACCATAAGGCCTCAAGTGCATAATTTTCATTTGTCCGTGAATTTTTCTGCAAGAAAAGACAAGATAGGGCATCATAAATCAACCTTTTGAAGAAATGCTAGAATAATTGGGTCATGATCGAATCAAGAAGAATAAGAAAATAAGGGGGATGATTTAAATAATTCTATCATGCATTAATTACATTGTTTTCATGTAAATAAAAGTTAATCCTGAATGTTCATCCCCTCTGGGGATACCTCTTTTTGCAAGGACTTCTATGTATGAAATGATGAACGGCCTTCTTTCATTAGCCTGATTATTTTCTTCTGATTCAACTCTAACCAAGGATCACCCTCCACACTAGGAAGCAAGTTGAAGGATATCTGCTTGTAGGAGTAAAAATCGTCAATCCAAGATTTATTATAGGGGCAAGCCTCTATGAAATAAATGGAATAACAAGGAACCGCAAGGCATATCGAATACAAAGTGTTTGAAGATCAAATTCAGTCGAGAATAACGAAATAATTTTTGAAATGCTAGAAATAAAGAGGACATGAAGGTGCTCAAAGAAATTGGAGTCATATACTAATCTAATAAAAAGAGAGAAAAATAAGAAGGAGAAAAGAAAAAAAGAAGGGAAAAAAGAAAGAAAAAAAAGGGGGAAAATAGAAAAGATAGAAAAGAAAAAGATAGAAAAGAAAAAATAAGAAATGAGGAAAAAGAAAAGGAAAAGAGAAAAAAGAAAAAAGAAAAAAGCGAGAGAAAATAAATCAAGTATTTCAAGATGAGTGATTCATTGAGCCTCAAGCCACAAGGTTGATCAAGTGCAATTGTTTCAAAGATTCAGATTCAACAAGAAGAGCGAGAAAAGTTGAAGATATAAGAAAATGGAGATGAACTCAAGGGTGAAAACCAAAAAATTGGCAGTCTAAAGGGATCCAGAGAATGAAAGAAGATAAAAAACAGGTAGCAAGCAGATCCAAGTCAAGCAAGGTAGGATTAAAGGCATCAAAATGAATTGATCCTTGGTTCAATTACCCTTAAACACTTGTTTGGGCCTATTTATCCTTTTCCTTTATAACCGTGAGCCCTAGCCTATGTTAACTGCCTAAAAAGTCCATTCTAATCATACATGGATTTCTAAGTGTAAGAGATTATCTTCAAATTTCATTCCACTTCTCAAGATTAATTTTTATTTGCAAAAATTGGTTTTCTAAAATCTTTGATGTATGATAGGAAAAATAATAAAGGGGTTTCAAGGCATAAAATTTTGAATAACATTTTGAAACCAAAAGATAATTCAAGTTGAAAACCCGAAAGGGCAGCTCGAATATTAAATTGTGCAACGACGACATAAGAGACAATCTTATAAGGCTCTTGATGAAGTACCTGTTGAGTTAATCGATTGACTGAATCGGCCAAGAGGGGGTGAATTGGCAATAAACATTTTGTGGAAGCTTTTGCAGAAAATTGAAAGAAATTGCACAGTGATTTAGAGTGGTTCGACTTTATCACCAAAGTCTACGTCCACTACCTTAGCTATCCACACTAAGGTTTTTCCAACAAATTCACTAATTTGTTTTCTTTTGAGGCCAAAGAGATACCTTACAACTCCCTCAAGAATATACCCCAATTCTTGAGAACACTCTTTTCTCAAGAGAAATATAATTTGCAAACTTACAAGAAAAACCTCACAAGGCAAATGTTTGCACAATTCTAGAACAAAGAAAGACACTCAAGAATAATACAATTGAGCACAATAAGTGTTCTTGAAAGCAAAATGAATATTGAATGAAAAATAGGCTTGAAATGCTCAAACTTGAGGTTTGATGCTTTCTCTTTGATTCTCTTTTGATTCTAATTTCTTGATGTTTCTTGTTATTGATCAATGGCTTCTAAGCTTGCTTAAATACACCTTGAATCACTTCTGAACGTTGGGAATGATTAGAGAAAATAATATAGCCATTTTAGTGTGAAAACAATTAATAAAACAGTTTGGAGCGTGGGGGGAATCGGTACCCCCTATGGGGAATCGATTCCCTAAGTGTAAAATTCAAATATTTCGACCGTTATACAAGGGGGGAATCGGTACCCCCTGGGGGGGAATCGGTTTCCTCCGAGCATACTGGAATTCTCGGAGCCAAACCATTCAGGGGGAATCGGTACCCCCTTAGGGGGGAATCGGTTCCCTCTGAGTAATCTAGAATTTTTGGCTTTGAAATGGTTCGAAATACTTTGTAAAATTATTTTGAAATTGTTTTAAGATTAAAACTTAATTTTACATTTTGAGTAAGGATTAAAATGATCTTTGAAAGATTTGGAGTGTTTTGATATTCGAATAATTCTATCGAATATACTTAAAAATCATTTGGAAAATCTTAAAATTCATTTAACTTAATTTGTTATATCGAAATATCAAAATGTTTTCAACAATCTCCCCCTTTTTGATATAACAAAACATTTTAGTAATTTTAAGATTTTGAAATCAAGTTTTGAAATTACTCCCCCTTACTTTAACACTAACACTTCTCCCATTTATCATTTTTTAACTTCTCCCCCTTTTTGTTAAATCAAAAAGACGTTTTAAAGAATTTAAACAAGGTTTTGAAATCATTTAGCCAATTGATTATATATAATATAAGCTGCTAAGATCACAAGCAAGAGAAACGTTAGCCATTAGTTTCATAATCAATATTCATAATTAATGTGAAATGGCAAAATTGGTCATATATCTAATCATGAAGTAAATTATGCAATAATGAATAAATTTAATCACACCAAATAGATAAATTTCTAACCATTCATAAATCCAAACAAATTCAAAGTCAATCAATCCACAAATTCAAACATTCCAAAATATTCAAAATGTTAAAACAATAAGTTTGGAGTTTAAAGCAAAACATAGAATCACATATCAGGATCAGGAGGAGGAAAACGAGCTCGTATAGCGGCCATTTTGTGAGTGAGGTCATAAATACGCGCGTTGGTTGCTTCATTGTTTGCACGCATCTCCCGAAGAATTTCTAATTGTTGAGCTCCCACTGTGGATAAGTGGGACTCTATAGAAGAAAAGCGTGAATCCATGGTAGCGTATCAGAAATCGAATGTCTCCATAAAGGATTGGAAATATGGAGGCATTTGATGCGTTTGTTGTGCTTGCTCTTCGGGCTGCTCCTCGGGCTGCTCAGGCTCATCTTCGGCTTCATCGATGTCTCGCATTAATTACTCAAGCTCGAGATCTTCGTCAGCTTCGGGTGGAGCTTGTGAAGAACTAGCTCCCGGAGTATTTGCAGAAGATCGAACCCATTCACCGGTTTCCTTATCCTTAATCCATCCCGCTCTCGTTAAGGAAAGAAGGTTAATTTGTTTCTTAAGGGGAAAAACAACATCTAGACCGACTCTAAGCCCAGCTTTGGAAAACAGATTACTCAAAATGCAACCGTAAACAAGAGATGAATAGAGTTTCTTGTTAGGAACAAAGATTTACGGTTTCAACAATTTTAGCAAAAATAATCTGAGGTAGGTTAATTTTAATATTGTTTTCGAAACAATGTAACCACCAAAGATCTAAGGCTCTAAGAGTAAATAACGACCTCCGGATGGTCGAAAACCACCAAGAAATCATTAGATGAAGAAACGTTCATGAAGGTCTAAGACACTTGCACTATCCCTTCTTTTATAACGAATCCTAAAACCTGTTTTTATTTGAAATACCATCATTATCTAGTCCGAATGTATTGGATATGTAAGCCGAGTCAATATATAAGAATTGTCCTAGGAGGTAGGAACGAATTCCTATGGTTTCAGTTTCAGTTTGGTTTTTAACACAAACGACATTAGAACAGAAAATACGAACAAGTTGATGGTAAACAATGGGTTCAAGGTCAAATAGTTTATCAAATTTCCACTCTTTTAAAAGAGGAAGATATTTAAAATTGATAGCTAACATAGCTTGACGAGAAGGAATACGTTCTTCCCGTATTTTGTAAGAGTCGAAATATTGATAATACCAAAAACGATGATTTCTAGGACCAGGATGATTGAAACACGAATTTTGGATAGTCAAGTTAGGATCAATGGGATTAGGATTAGAAATTGGAATATGAGGAGGATTTGGAGATGGATTTGGTTGACGGTGTGAGCGACTAGATGATGACCTAGCACGTTTAGGATTTGACATTGTTTAGGAAATCGGAATAGAATTGATAACCTGCAATTTAGAAAACACATGTATGCAATTTAATCAATCCCAAAACTCAATTGAGTCCTCAATATTTCAAGGTTCTCTAAATCAATCCTAATGGGCAAAGCTTTTTTGAAAAACTTTTGAAAAATATGGTTTTGAGAAACAATATATGTATAGTTTTCATAACAACAACATAATTTAATCAAAACACGATAATTTGAAAATTAACATTTTTTTTTAATTTCGAAAATTTAAAAAAAATTGGAAAATTCTTGTGTTTTTGATGAAATTGGTTGTAATATCTAGTTTCTAATCACTAAACAATCAATGCTCGATCTAAAGTTCATCCTAGAACTAATTAAAACAAGTCCTATGTTCAAAATCAATAAAATAGAAAGTTTAGAAAATTTTACCTTGAATGATGAGATTGAGTGGATTTTGATGTTGTTTGCACGATTTTAATGATGCTTGCAAGTTTAGGAGATGATATTTGAAGTGAATTCCGATTAAAATCGATGATTTGAGGCAAGAATGGAGATAGGAGAGAGTTGGAGGAAACGGCGTGAAGAAAGAGGGGTTTTTAGTAAAAATAAGGGTTCTACTCGTGTATACCAGAACCCCAGGGGTATCGATTCCCCTGTGGGGGAATCGGTTCCCTTCAAAGGGGGAATCGGTTCCCTCAAGGGGGGATCGATTCCCTCTGCACCAAAATGCTAAAATCCGATTTTAAACACCCAAAATGCTAAATTAATTTCCTCTAGTGTTATTGGCAACTCATATATTGAAAATTAATCATGTTCAAACAATTCAATTAATCTTTAAAACGATATTTGAACATAAAATTAATTTTTCATCAAGAATCATAAACTCTCCCTAACTAATAGCAATGAATGCAATCAAAAATTACTATTATAAGCATTTTTATTTATTATTAAAGTGCTAAAATATTTTAAACACTCAGTGAAGATAGGTTGGTCAAACCTAATTCTCTCCTAAGTGTCCAAAATCGTTCCTTGTCTAAAGGTTTTGTAAAGATATCCTCTAATTGGTGCAAAGTATCAACAATTTCTAGAACTACATCTTCCTTAGTGACATGGTCTCTAATGAAGTGATGTCTTATTTCAATGTGCTTAGTTCTAGAGTGCTGGATGGGATTTTTAGTGAGACAAATAGCACTAGTATTGTCACACTTGATAGGAATGGTACCTACTTCAATTCTATAATCAAAAAGTTGTTTTTTCATCCATAAAACTTGTGCACAGCAACTACCAGCTGAAATGTATTCGGCTTCAGTGGTAGATAATGCAACACAATTTTGTTTCTTTGAAAACCAAGAAATTAGCATATTTCCAAGGAATTGGCAAGTACCGGAGGTGCTTTTCCTATCTAATTTGCATCCTCCATAATCCGCATCAGAAAAAGCATGCAAGCTAAAACTAGAGTCTCTAGGATATCAAAGTCCTAAACTAGGAGTGTCCTTAAGGTATCTAAAGATTCTCTTAACAGCTAGTAAATGTGATTCCTTAGGACATGATTGAAATCTAGCACATAAGCAAACACTAAACATAATGTCCAGTCTACTTGCAGTTAGATAAAGTAGAGATCCAATCATTGACCTATATAATTTAACATCTACACATTTACCTCCTTCATCTAAGTCAAGCTTTGTTGAAGAGCTCATTGGAGTGTCATGAGGTTTCCCATTTTCCAGTCCAAACTTCTTGAGCATATCTTTGACGTACTTAGCTTGATTGATGAAGATGCCATCTTTTCTTTGTTTGATTTGGAGTCCCAAGAAAAATGCGAGCTCCCCCATCATGCTCATCTCAAACTCACTTTGCATTAGCTTAGAAAATTCTTGGCAAAGAACATCATTAGTAGAACCAAATATTATATCATCAACATAAATTTGAACTACTAATAAATCTTTACCTTTATGCTTCAAAAACAATATAGTGTAAACCTTCCCTTTTGAAAAACCTTTTTCAATTAAAAATTTGACAATCTTTCATACCAAGCTCTAGGAGCTTGCTTTAAACCATAAAGAGCATTTGTCAATTTTAAAACATGATCCGGAAAATTTGAATCTTCAAAACCTGGAGGTTGTTCCACATACACTTCTTCTTTTATAAAACCATTTAAAAATTCACTTTTAACATCCATTTGATATAATTTAAATTCATTGAAACATGCAAATGCTAATAACATTCTAATTGCTTCCATCCTAGCTACGGGAGCGTATGTTTCATCATAGTCTATGCCCTCTTCTTGAGTATACCCTTAAACAACAAGTCTAGCCTTGTTTCTCACTATATTACCACTCTCATCAAGCTTATTCCTAAATACCCATCTAGTACCTACAGTAGATTTATTACTAGGCCTTTCAACTAATATCCATACTTTACTTCTCTCAAATTGATTTAACTCTTCTTGCATAGCCATAATCCAATGTTCATCATTTAATGCTTCTTTAATATTCTTAGGCTCTATGCATGAGATAAATGCAACATAATTACAAATATTTCTAAGAGAAGATCGAGTTGTTATCCCTTTGGATGGATCACCTATAATTTCACCATCCTTGACATAGTTGTACTCTCTTGGATAAGATACTTCCCTTTCTTCAATGGTTGGATTCTCAAGAGGATCATGAGTTCCTCATTTTTCGTTTCTTCCTTTGATGATGGTTCTCCAACGTCATGTCTAACGTTATTTGTATTTATAACACCTACATCATCATTCACACAAGAATCCTTCCTCGGAAGGGGATTATCATAGAAAACAACATGTATAGACTCTTCTACAACTAAAGTTCTTTTATTAAATACACGATAGGCTTTAGAATTTAAGGAATAACCCAGAAAAATTCCTTCATCACTTTTAGCATCAAATTTGCCAAGGTTTTCTTTACCGTTGTTTAAAACAAAATATTTACATCCAAAAGGATGAAAATAACTAATGTTAGGCTTTTTATTTTTGAAATTTTCATATGGAGTTTTCTTTAAAATTGGCCTAATCATTACTCGATTTACAACATAACAAGCGGTATTTGTGGCTTTCGCCCAAAAATATTTTGGCAAATTATTTTCACAAAGCATGGTTCTAGCCATTTCTTCTAAAGTTCTATTTTTCCTCTCAACAACTCCATTTTGTTGAGGGGTTCTAGGTGCTGAAATATTATGGCTAATACCGTTAGAGTTACAAAATTCAGTAAATCCAAGATTTTCAAATTCAGTTCCATGATCATTCCTAACATTAGTTATAGAGTAACCTTTTTCATTTTGGATTACTTTTGAAAACGTGATGAATTGTTCTAATGCTTCATCTTTAGTACTTAAAAATAGAACCCAAGTATATCTAGAATAGTCATCTACCAAGACAAATGCATATTGTTTTCCACCCAAGCTAGTAGTTCTAGTTGGCCCAAAAAGATCTAAATGGATCAATTGTAAAACTCTACTAGTTGATACATCATTAATGGATTTAAAAGAAAATCGCTTTTGTTTTCCATTAGCACAAGCATCACAGATTTTATCATTATCAAATTTAAGCTTAGGCAACCCTCTTACTAGGTCTCCTTGAATTAACCGTTGCAAAACACTCATACTAGCATGTCCTAGTCTCCTATGCCATAACCAACTATCATGTTCATCCTTAGCAACTAGGCATAAATTAGTCATATCAAAAGAATCTAAATGCACCATGTATATGTTTCCTATTCTATGACCAACAAGCATAATCCGATTAGATGCAATGCCAATGACTTTACAACCATTAATTTCAAATAAGACATTGAATCCTTTATCGCATAATTGACTAATACTCAATAGATTATGCTTTAATCCATTCACATATAAAACATTTTTAATTTGTATGGAAGAGGTATTACCTATTGTACCAATACCTTCAACGTGACCTTTTGAATTGTCTCCAAAAGTCACTTCTCCTCCATTTTTGGCATTAAGCTCAATGAACCGGCTTTTGTCTCCGGTCATGTGTCTTGAGCATCCACTATCAAGGTACCATGAATTTGAATTTGTTTCCCGTGCCTTGTAGCAATGCTCTTTTCCCTACAAACATAGATTAATTTTTTATTTTTGGTACCCAAATTATTTTGGGTCCATATTCATTAGTTTCCAAAATCCTAGTCCCCTTAGGTATCCATTTGTGTAGGATAATTTTATCTTTAGTAGTAATGAGTTCTTTAGGAACCCACATACTTCTAACGATTTTTCCATTAGAGGTTCTTTGGGGACCTCTATGATTGTAGTTTCTAAAACTTTTTCTAACAAAGTTGGATTTTGAATTTCCACCTTTTTCAAAATGTTTTGTTCCAACTTTATCAAAAGAAGTTTTAAGATCATCATTTTCTTTGATGATCATCATTGATCTTTGAAAGTAAATTTTGCAAATCTAAAATTTTCTTTTCAAACTCTTCTAGTTTGATTTGCAAATCTTTGATTTTACTTTCAAGATCGTTGTTGGTTTTGGATATGAGTTTGTTTTCATTTTTCAATTTTGAAACATCATTTTTATATTTTAAAAATAATTTCTCATAATCCAAAGCCAGCCCATTATATTCCTCTAATAACTCATCATAGGATAAATCATCAAAATCGGATGAGTTAGAGGTTACCTTAGAATCTTCCCCAAATGCCATCAAGCACAAGTTAGCTACTTCTTGTTCCTCTTCATCGAAACTTTCTTCATCGCTCCATGTAGCCACATGAGCCCTGTGCTTATTCTTTGATTGACCCTTTTTCTTCAATTATGGGCAATCATATTTGACAAGCCCTAGCTTTTTGCATTCGTAGCAAATGATTGGGTCCTTCTCTTTCGGTTCATTTTTGAGGCCTTCATTTCGTTTGAATTTTCTTCCTCGATAAGGTCTCATCATTTTTCTGAACCGTTTGGCAAACAATGCCATTTCCTCGTTATCGTCATCGTCATTTGAATCACTCTCATCTTTTGTGGATTTGAGAGCAACTCCAATTTTTTTCTTCTTCTCCTTCTCCTTTGGTGTCTCGTCAATCTTGTCGAGGTCCACCTCATCTTCGAGCATCATTTCATGAGTGAGGAGTGACCCAATTAGCTCTTCAAGAGTTAAGGACGTTAAGTCCTTAGACTCGATGATTATCGTCTTCTTTGATTGCCACGATTTTGGGAGGGAGTAGACTAACTTCCTCACAAGCTTTTCATTTGAAATGATCTCTCCATATGATTTGAGACCATTGACAATCGTTGAAAATCTATCCGTCATAGCTTTGATATCTTCATTTGGTTTCATCCTGAAATTTTCATAGCTATGCGTTAGAATACTAATTTTAGATTTCTTTACCTCATTGGTACCTTCATGAGTGACTTGAAGTTTGTCCCATATTTCTTTGGCGGTTGTACACGATGAAACTCTTCCGTATTCATCTGGTCCAAGAGCACAAAAAATGATATGGATGGCTTTGGAGTTGAACTGGAACATTCTTGTCTCTCCTTCACTCCACAACCTTGGATGAGTGAGAGGTTTGATGTATCCTTCTTCTACAGCATTCCATGCTCCCATGTCACTTGCTTGAATGAAGTACATCATTCTATTCTTCCAATAGGCATAGTTAGCTCCATTGAAGAAAGGAGGCTTGTTGACGGGCATCGAATCGAGACCGAAGTCGAAGTTTGAAGCGGAGGCCATTGATGACTTTGATTATCAATATAACTCTTCCCGAATCGACTCAAGAGGCGATTAAACCTTCAAATGAGTTAGGCTCTGATACCAATTATTGAGTTAATCGATTGACTGAATCGGCCAAGAGGGGGTGAATTGGCAATAAAATTTTGTGGAAGCTTTTGCAGAAAATTGAAAGAAATTGCACAGCGATTTAGAGTGGTTCGACTTTATCAACCAAAGTCTACGTCCACTACCTTAGCTATCCACACTAAGGATTTTCCAACAAATTCACTAATTTGTTCTTTCTTTTGAGGCCAAAGAGATAACCTTACAACTCCCTCAAGAATATACCCCAATTCTTGAGAACACTCTTTTCTCAAAGAGAAATACAAATTTGCAAACTTACAAGAAAAACCTCACAAGGCAAATATATTTGCACAATTCTAGAACAAAGAAAGAACACTCAAGAATAAATACAATTGAGCACAATAAGTGTTCTTGAAAGCAAAATGAATATTGAATGAAAAATAGGTTTGAAATGCTCAAACTTGAGGTTTGATGCTTTCTCTTTGATTCTCTCTTGATTCTAATTGCTTGATGTTTCTTGTTATTGATCAATTGCTTCTAAGCTTGCTTAAATACACCTTGAATAACTTCTGAACGTTGGGAATGATTATAGAAAATAATATAGCCGTTTTAGTGTGAAAACAATTAATAAAATAGTTTGGAGCGTGGGGGGAATTGGTTCCCTAAGTGTAAAATTCAAATATTTCGACCGTTATACAAGGGGGGGAATCGGTACCCTCCGAGCATACTGGAATTCTCGGAGCCAAACTATTCAGGGGAGAATCGTTACCCCCTTGGAGGGGAATCGGTTCCCTCTGAGCAATCTGGAATTTTTGGCTTTGAAATGGTTCGAAATACTTTATAAAATTATTTTGAAATTGTTTTAAGATTAAAACTTAATTTTACATTTTGAGTAAGGATTAAAAATGATCTTTGAAAGATTTGGAGTAATGTTTTGATATTCGAATAATTCTATCGAATATACTTAGAAAATCATTTGGAATATCTTAAAATTCATTTAACTTAATTTGTTATATCGAAATATCAAAATGTTTTCAACAGTACCGCATATCCCAAACGTGTTCCTGAGAGTTTGGAACCAATAAGTATCTCTAGAAGATGAGCATAAAAACCACTTCTTCAAGTCAGTGGACGCCCAAAGAGATAGATATGATGTAATAAAAACGCCAATCCTAGAGACCTTTCCTTTTCAGAATCAACCTACACCTTAAATTTGTCAGTATTTTTTATACTTGCCAATGGACTATGATTTTTTGAAAGATTAAAAGAGTAGTTGACTTGTTTGATATTCATTAAACTCTTGCTTTATGATTTGTCTCAATTATGAAACCTAAAAATTGACAATATTTTTTAAAAAATTTCATATTAAACATTTTTCAAAATTATTTTAATTGATATTTTTCAATTTTTGGAAATAAAAAAAAAAGAAGAAAAATATTTTCAAACATGAAAATCTCAAGTGAAAAGGTCCTTGAAGCTGGTGATGCTCATTTTGCCTCTATTGTAGAAAAATAAACGATGCCATAATAATGAAGCATTCTGCAATATTGAAAGCAAGTTGTCCGAGAGATCAGAAGGACTGAGGAATGGAGTTTGTAACACTTCCTTGTGACCTTGTCAATAACTCGTCAGATGATCGCCTTTATCCGAAAGGGGCACATACCCCAGCTCGTATAAAATGCAAGACTTTTTGCTAGAAGAATTGATCACTACTTAAATGATTGTAATGTTCGTGGAATCACGAAGAGAAGCCCTCAAGTTACTCGACAACACTGTTTTTTAGTGACACCAGATTGAGACCATTCAAGATTAAGATATTTTGGCACGAAGGGAGCTATGAGTACCCACATTGGGGCATGACCGAACCCATATTATGTAGAAATAACAAGGTTCAGACCAAGAAGACATTGAGAATAAGCCTCATAACTTGGAGTGACATGGGAAAACCTTGAGTTTGAGTAGAGCTTACCTTGTAAATTAAACCAGTCGAGTATCAATAAATGGTAGAGTCCAAAAAGAAAAACAACTCCAAGAGCGCTATTGAGTCAATGACAGAAATGGGCATCAGGGTCATATTTCCGACCATATCAAGAATTTGAGAAGAAAATACTTCCTTTGAAATAAAGATAGAAACCAAAGATGACAAGAAGATAGAAGATGGCCATATGGCTCTTCAAAAATGCAAGATGGAAATTATAAGTTGTTACACTGATATCTGAGTAAACCCTGGGAAAAAGTGATCAAGTGGAAGAAGATCGAGTTCCCCTCTTTGGAGTCAAAGAAAATTTACTCACCATTTATGCATTCATGAGAACATCATTTTCATAAAAGAAAATGCATTTGCATTCGTATTTAAACACATGGTTTTTATAGTTCTTCCATTAAAAAGAATAGATTCATGATGTCAAAATCCCAGCAAGTTGAAAGCTAGAATTCAAACATCAAATGCAGGGAATCATGTTTAGAGAGGCATAACCTGAAGAACAGAGGGGTATGATCCATAAAAGAAGCATCACTTTAAAGTGGGGGGCATGTTACACGAACATTAAGTGAATTTGAAAAATGAGAAAGTGGTTTCCAAAGTTTCTCATTTAAATCTTTTCAAAAAAAAGATCATCAAATATAGAAGGAAAGCAAAGATTCTTGGGTATAGAGAAGTAGATCAATCGATTAAAAGGACTTGCACATGTGAGATTGGGAAAAGTTAAACAGATTCAGAAAGCAAATCATTCCATTGAAAGATAATGGAACATATTGATAGAAGAGTCGACCTTTTAGTGTCGTCTTCCTTGACTTTATCGCAAAGAAGAGTTGATCTTTTAGTGTTGTCATTCTTGACTTTATCATAAAGAGAAGTCAATCTTTCAGTGTTTTGATTCTTGACTTTCTCAGAAATATGAGTCAATTTGTTAGTGATGTCATTCTTAATTTGACTTTCTCGCGGAGAAGATTCAACTTTTTAGTCGTATCAATTCCCCACTTGACTTTCTCGTGCAGAAGAGTCAACCAGTTTATAATGTTGCCATTAGTCCTGACTCTCTTAAGACTTGTGTCATTGGAAGTTTAGTTTAGTCTTCCTAAATATTATTCCCTAATAAATCTTCTCATTGAGATTTTTTAGGCTTGTTTTTCTAGAAGTCTCAATTTAATCTTTCTTGATATTGTTTCCCTATAAACCTTAACCTCATGTCTCCTGAAATTAACCTTGTCTATTTTGAATCATTTATGTGATTGTTCTAATTTTGTCTTTCTTAAAGACCTCTTCATTTTTTCAAAAGATTAATGATAAATGAATTACATTACCGCATTCAGTATTCATATATGTTGTACTTTCAAGATGAATATTTTATAAGTTCTTTCAAGAAAACTAAAGATTTATGAAAAGCAAGAGCCATTAACCAATTCAAAGTCCCAAGAAGGGAGAGGTTCAAATGGAACTCAAGTCAAGGCAGATTCTCATATCCAGTGGCTACGAGATAAGTTCTCACAAGAAATATTGATTTTCAAAAATTTTCTCAAATTCAAAACTTTTGATTATAATATTTTTAAATCTTCAAGCATACACTAAAGATTGGTAATGTTTGATTTTTCAGGTTCGATCTTTGAAGCATGTCGATCCTGATTCAGTTCCTCCTAAAGAGTAGTGAAGTGAATCAAAGATTTTACAGGTCTTATCTCCTTGAAAGAAAAGTGAAACAGACCCGTCTTCCAACATTGATCTGTATACCCAAAAAAAGAGGCACAGATCAAGTCTGATTTCCCCTGAATGAATGGTGAAGCAGACATGTCTACCAACATTGATTTGTTTACCTGAAAAATAAGCACAGATCAAGTCTGATTTCCCCTGAATGAATGGTGGAGTAGACATGTCTTCCAACATTGATTTGTCTACCTGAAAAAGAGGCGCAAATCAAGTCTGATTTCCCTTGAATGAATGGTGGAGTAGACACATATTTCAAAATAGATCTGTCTACCCAAAAAAAGAGGCACAGATCCAGTATGATTTCCCCTGAATGAATGGTGAAGCAAACACGTCTTCTAACATAGATCTGTCTACCCGAAAAAGAGGCACAGATTGAGTCTTATCCCCTTGAATGAATGGTAAAGCAAACACGTCTTCTAACATAGGTCTGACTACCTGAAAAAGAGGCACAGATCGAGTCTTATCTCCCTAAATGAATAGTGGAGCAGACATGTTTTCCAAAATTGATCTGAATACCCGAAAAAGTGAAACAGATCAAGTGAGACTTATCTAGAAGATGCATTGGAGTAAACTAACCCTTTGAATTCCTCATAACCAGACAAATATGACCATCCTTTGATCTTTGCTTTATTCTTATTGCACGATAATGAGCAAAGAGGGGCAGCTGTAGACGCTCATTTTGTCTGGAGTTTCATTTGAGTCTTTGTTTATATATATTACTTATTAATAATTATTTATTAATTATTCTTATGGTCATATATATATAACATTAATTTAAAATACACTAAATGTTATCATTTTTTTGTTACAGGCTTATAGCATATCAAATGATTCAAACCAAACCCAATATTACATGAAACCCAACTTGTGTTGAATTGGTGGGAGCCCAAAGCCATACTAGCATCCCAACAACAAAGAACCAAGATGATTCATTACTCGAATTTTCATGCTTCACGAAGTTTCCACGACAGCAGCCACCATGCCATGCTCAGGTGGTCCCAATAGAGATTCCAGTAGCCACCTATAACACAATGGTCCCACCAGCAACCAACTCAACTAGTTGACCCATCCAGAAGCCTCCCCTCATGCTTTCAGCTGGCCATGCATAACCAAAGGATTTTCATAATTCGTTGGGGTTTTTCACCAGCTCTTGGGGGGGAAATTACAGGAAGAACATGCACATACAAAAAATGGTGAAAAAGGAGAATATTTGGGGGTAACAGAAAAGAAAAGAGGGGATAAAAACTCGAAGGGAACAATTGTAAGGGGGCTTCTTCTATAAAAAAAAGGAAAACATGGTAAATGGAGAAGTTCTGCTCCCCATTCGAAAACACAGTGTAATCAAGATATTCTCCCCTTTCATTTTTTCACAGAGACAATACAAAGACTTAGCTATTTTTTTTCTTTTCGAATAAAAAAACATAACAATAATCTATCTTCAAGAGGCATTAAAGGCAACATTTTCTCATTTTCGAAATAAAGATATATAAAGAGAGAGTGAAATCTATTTACCTGAGTTCGTTGAGCCATCGCCGGTGTTAGGAGCATCTGGAACGTCACTATCACCTCCCACCATCCATACATTGTTAAGTCGCCGAGGGTAATCTTTATTTTTCTTTGGAGGGTTTCATCATTGGTTCTCGGGTGACTTTTGGAAGTCCCTATCGAGAGAGTTAGGTCTAGGTTTGGAGGTTTTTTATGAAGGTTTGAATGGGGGTTTGTTTAACCCCTTTATCGGGCCTGATTAGAGGTGGTAGCTATGGTGCCTACCTTTGCCGATTGGTAGGAAGCAAATAGAAGGGTTAAGGGGTAGAGAGTCATTGGCTTGGAGATTTTAGGAGAGATTAGGGTAGGTCCTAGTCGCCTAGGGTTATTATTGGTTGTTTGGTGGTAACCAATGATCGACCGGCCACTGTTCGATGGATGGAATGCTCGATTCTGGAGCTGTGATTGATCTCGATTGAGAGACAAGTAGAGAGAAAGAGATTGTGACTGATACTGAAAAAGGAAAAATTAAATTAGGGTTTAATTTTTACCCTATATTATATATATACTCACTTGAACGGCGTCGTTTGGGAGATATAAGTTGTTTGTTTCCTGCGAGGGTTATTTTCTGTTTGGGCCATTCTGGTTTTCTTTTTAATTCATTTTAATCCTTAATTTAAGGTTTACATATATTTAATTTTGTTACTTTATTTTACCCTCATTTAATTATAGTCCTAATTGTTATTGTATTTAATTTTTGTAGTTTTAAATATTTAACCTCTAAATTTTTGCATGTTTCTTTTTAGTCACGTTTATGTGTTTGGGGTTTATTTCAATGTTAATCCTTTATTATGGTGATTTTTTTTTATTTCAATTACATTGTTTATTATAGTATAATATTAGTATTTTTACCCTAGTTTTTATTTTATTTGTAGTTAAGTTGGTAAAATTTTATTTAACAGTATTTAGTCATCTTTTTAATAAGTGTAATTATTTTCTGAAATTTGCATTTTGAATTGTTATTTTTTTTATTTAAGTCACGGTTGTGCATTATATATATAGTTTTTCGTATTAAATGTCATCACATGGTAATTTTTCACATATTATTTATTAATTAGATAATCATTTCTCTTAATTAATTTTTGCATGATATCCTCACGTGCATAACTCGACTCATAATTACATAATTGGATTAAGGATAATACCCTTTTAATTTAAAATTGTTTTGAGTGGCTTGCCTTAACTTATTAGAGAGTTGCTTTCGATAATTTTAAATTGAAAGTGAATCCCAACGGTGAAACCTAAAAATGATTCGTCACTAAAAATTTGGGAACGAAAGAAAAAGAAATATTCGATTATTTAAATTTTTCGAGAAAAGATTGTTAGAACTTATTTAAGGTATGATCTCGATGTTTTTAAATAATCGAATATTCTTTATCTTTCTAAAAAGGCTTGGTAATTTTAATTGAATCTGTTTTGGGTGCATTTGAATATTATAATAAAATTATAATATTTCTTTATTTCGATTGGAGTAAGAATTGGTTGCCTCAAGTTATGAGGGGTTTGTTTCTTCTCGACAGGAAATAATTAAATATTATTAGGTTTCATTTTAAAATTCATATTTTGTTGTTTTATGGGATCATAAATCAAATGAAATTCAAATTTGTAAATTTCATTACAAAGACATTAATTAATCGACTAGTTACCGATTTAGGGCATTGTGGGGGTGTTATTTCTTCCCTACACGTAACCGACTCCCGAACTCATTTTTTGGTAACACGGACTATAAATTTGTCGTTTTAATTGCCCAATCAAATGCAGGGGTGTTATTTAAAATGACAAAACGTTTTTGGGTGTCCAATCACACCCTAATCAAATATTGGTGGCGACTCCTCGAATCATATATTTTTATTTTTAAAATGAATCCCAAATTTTTCGAAACGATAGATTTTTTAAATCGTATTTATGTTTAATTAAAAATTAATCTATAAAGAAATAAATTAAATTTTGTGTGTTTTTTAAAATCTCACTTAAAAAAAAAATCATTTCGACACGACTACACCTATCTTAAATAGGAGTTTTACATGAAATTCCACTGAACACGTTGAACCAACAGTTGAATAGTGTGGGATTGTCACGTGACTTTTGTGTGAAGCCTTCTCAGCCGGGTGTTGTAGCACAACTTAGGATCCATGAACTTGTCATTCCTTCAGGGAACCATTCTATCGTGTCAATTGTTGAGCCAGAGAAGGATAAATATGCCTTTCTACAAGGGCAGAATGATGGCGAGAAATTGGTGAATCGTAAAGGAGGACGAGTGGACATGTTTTTAAGGGTTAAAATTCAAAAACCAATTGCTTACAAACCCCCGAATCGGCCCCTACTCACTGACTGGGTCCAATCAGCTTCTGCCAAGTTACAATCCCAATTGTGTCAAGCTGAACCTCAAGCCAGAAGTGTGATGCCACCTTTGGGGAAGTTAATCATGATGTTACAGTTTGATTGCATGAAAGTGCGACTACTTACTGTTAATTGGGGCCAGAAAGGCCTCAGTCTTAATCATGTCTTAATGATAGATTATCGATTTTGGAACAATTAGGGCGTGGCTAGGCCTTCTTACCGTCAACATTTGAAAAGGTTGATGCGTGATCATAAACCTTATTTTGGGGCGTTAATGGAAACCGGGCGAGCGGAGCTAAAGCGGATGGGGTTGGGCTTTCCTACTTCGTTCTGTCTCGAAGCTTAGAGATATAGTGGAGGGATCTGGTTGCTCTGGTCTGATGATGTGCATGTTTCCATCTTATCTGTTTCAAATAAGTTTGTCCATTCTATGGTTCAAGGTGTGGGGGAGGATAATCCGGTCTTTATTACCGTAATTTATGCTAATTCAAATATTTTGATTCGCAACAATCTTTGGGAAGTGCTAGAACAGCTTAACCCGGGAACTGATAAACATTGGCAGCTTGGTGGGGACTTAAATGTCATTTTACGGCCTAATGGACGTCGAAGGGATGTTACTACTTGGGACAGGACAAGTAGGGATTTCTCTAATTACGTTTTTGACTTTGCGTTAATGGAGGTTGCCTCTAAGGGACCGCAGTTCACTTGGGTAAGGGGTTCTCTTTATCAACATTTAGACTGGTGTCTTGTTAATTCTAAATGGCTCGATTGTTTTGCAGATTCCATCGTTTTGCACTTTGATTGCTTAAGTTTGGATCACCTAATCCTGCTTGGAACTCAAAGGGCTGGCCGCAGCTCCAATTGGGTACCCTTTCAGTTTTTATTTGCTTGGCAGAATCACCATGATTTTGGAACCTTCTTAGGTCTTCTTGGAAGGAGAGTGCTGACATTATAAGGAATTTAACTTCATTTACGAATTAATCTTGAAGAATGGAATGAAACTACCTTTGGTTCTATCGGTAGACGGGAAAGGGTGTTGATTGTCCGCTGAGAGGTATTGATCGTGCCCTCTCGAGTAAACATTCTGATTTTCTTTCGAATCTAGAGGTACAGCTTAAAAATGAGTTGGAAGCAGTTTTTGCCAAGAAGAAAGTTTATGGATGCAGAAGGTTCGGTATAACTGGTTTATGCATGGAGATAGGAATACAAAATTTTTTCATACGAGTGCTCGGAAGAGACGGCGCCAGAATTCTATTAAGATGCTTCAGCTCGCTGACTGTTCTTGGTGTATGGTTCACGATACTCTTAAACCGGAAGTAGCCAAGTTATATGCAAATTTGTTTACTAGCCAAGGCACGATTGGTTCCATGTTCAGTGTCAAAGGTAAGTTTCCTCGACCAGATGCAAAGATGCTTTCAAGTTTTCGGCTCTAGTTACTTTGGAGGAAATATGACAAGTAGTGTTTTAATATGAACCCCTCTTAAGTCATCGGATGTAGATGGCTTACATGTTTTCTTCTAGGGTAAACTATGGGAGACCAGTAAACTATGGTCAAAAATCAATGTGACGATCGAATTTTCAATTGAATAAATCAGACCATCCAATTATTTAATTGAATTAGTAAGACCACCGACCGTTAATTTTTAATAGAAGTGGTGACATTCCGTCAAGAAAATTGGCATAATTATATATTTGGTCCTTAATATTTACATATTCTATCAATTTAGTCACTATTTTAATTCAATTAAATAAATTTAACTATCTAATTATAACGTGACACGTGTCAATATATAATTGGAAGGTTTTATTTATGAATTTAAAATTATTTAATTAAATAATTTTTTTATCCAGTGATATGTGTCACTACCCAATTGAAATGAAAATAAAAG
The DNA here is from genome assembly GCF_006381635.1 of Hibiscus syriacus. Lineage (NCBI taxonomy): Eukaryota > Viridiplantae > Streptophyta > Magnoliopsida > Malvales > Malvaceae > Hibiscus > Hibiscus syriacus. The sequence goes on from NW_024063194.1 coordinate 7,881,568, forward strand.
GGACCAACATGCTTACAAGGGGAATCAAACTTGTGTCATCAAGGGGGAAAACCTACCAGGCGCCCAAACCATCGGGCCAAAGGTCCTCAATGATTTAAATTTACAACAATTTGTATTTGACTTGTAAAAGTTTGTTAATGATAAAAAAATTAAACAAATTATTTGTTTAAACAAATTATTATTTAAATTAATTGTAAAAAATTGAATTAAAAATATTCAATTTTTATATATATTAGAAAATTTTTAAAAAAATCATTAATTCGAAAATTGACTGAATTAACCGAAATTTGTTTGGTTCGGTTAATAATTTTCAAATACACTTCAGTTCGATTAATAGTTAAAGAAAAAATTCGGTTAATTCGGTTCGATTAATAATTTTCAAAAAACAATTGGTTTGATTAACCTAATCGAATTTTTGCTTCGATTAATTCGGTTAATAATTTTTAAATTTATTCTGTTCGATTAATAATTTTCAAATAAATTTTGGTTCGATTAATCGAACTGAATTAACTGAATTTTTCTTCAATAAATTCAGTTAATAATTTTCAAATAAATTTTGCTTCGATTAACCGAAACAAATTAACTGAATTTTTGCTTCGATTAATTCGGTTAATAATTTTCAAAAAACAAATCGGTTAATTCGGTCCGGTTAATAATTTTCAAATAAATTTTGGTTCGATTAACCGAACATTAATTAACCGAATTTTTTCTTCAATTAATTTGGTTAATTTTCAAAAACAAATTGGTTAATTCAGTTCAGTTAATAATTTTCAAATTAATTCAGCTCAGTTAATAATTTTCAAATATATATTGGTTCAATTAACCGAACCGAATTATCCGAATATTTTTCTTTAACCGTTAATCGAACTAAAATTAATTTGAAAATGATTAATTGAACCGAATTAACTAAATTTTTTCTTTAACCATTAATCAAACTAAAATTTATTTGAAAATTATTATTAACCGAACCGAACAAATTTTGGTTAATTCGGTCAATTTTTGAATTAACAAAAAAAATTTAAATTTTTCTAATTTATATAAAAATCGAATATTTTTATCATTAACAAACTTTTACAAGTCAAATACAAATTGTTGTAAATTTAAACCATTGGGGAACTTTGGCTCAATGGTTTGGGTGCCTAGTAGATTTTCCCCCTTGTTGACACAAGTTTGATTCCCCTTGCAAGCATGTTTGTCCCCTTTATTTTCATTTCAATTGGGTGGTGACATTTTTCGCCACCTGATTGGATAGAAAAATTATTTAATTAAATAATTTAAAATTCATAAATAAAACTTTTCAATCATGTATTGACACATGTCACATTCTAATTGGATAATTAAATTTATTTAATTAAATTAAAATAGTGACTAAATTGATAAAATATATAAATATTAAGGACCAAAATATATAATTATGCCAATTTTATTAACGGGCAAGTCACCACCTCTGTTAAAAATTAACGGCTAATAGTCTGATTGATTCAATTAAAAGTTTGGTGGTCACATTGATTTTTTATCATAGTTTAGTGGTTTCTCGTATAGTTTACCCTTTCTTCTATTAGAAAAATCATAAGGTGATTGGTAACGATGTTTGTCGATTAGTTTGTGAATCATTTCATAATTGCAGTGTGCCAAAGGGTTTGAACATGACTTTGTTATTTGTTATTCCCCAAGCTGGAGAATCCTGTCATTTTCGCTCTGTTTCGGGGCCAAATTGGCCCAGTAGGGCAATCGAATAAATAATTTAGCCCATTATGGCACCTAAACATTTAATTTGGGATCTACGACAAATTGAACAGTGCCCATGTGACGAGCTTTATGGGATATAATTTTTTTAATGTGCCCTATCAAGTGGGCTCTACACCCGGATTACAAAAAATTCTTAAGGGACTCGTCACACCGGCGTGACGAGTCCCTATAAATTTTTTTTTTATTTTGTAATTTTTTAAAAGAAAATTAATAAAAAATTAATATTTTATTCCCACATAACTCGTCACGCCGGCGTGATGAGTTCCAACGGGAAAAAATGTCTTCCCTATAAGTTGTGCACGTCATCTTCAATCTTTTACTTTAGACACTACTTTCATCTTCAATCTCCTACGTAAAAAAAACTCCTTTCATCTAATCAAAAACATTTCAAACAATGAGCAACAAATTCTTCACAATTGTCCATTATAATGGCGAAATTCTACAAAATGATGTTGGTGTTGTGTTTAAGTTAGACAGGCCAATCAATATGATGTTCCCTGTAGATGTATCGCATCGCCAAATGAAGCAAAAAATTGGGAGAAAAGTTAGAGCTTCTGTTTCATGTTTAAGTTGTCGGCACCTGATCTCCTCAAATTCAATTACTTATGGAAAAGTTCAGCTTGATGATGATGACGATGTTGCTGTTATGGTTGGACTTCATCAATCATCAGATAATAATATGGTGGAGATGTACGTCGAAACGGTAAATGCAGCTAATATTATGACGTCATCAGTACCAGCTCGAAGAACAGAAGACACAGGACCCTCTCAACCACATGGAAGTTATGGTGATGAGAATCTTGTTGGACGGTTCGGTGAAAGCCTTGTTGAATTTAGCGAGGATGATGAAGACATTGTTCCGTTGGTAGACGATGATGACACAACATTAGTTGATGAGTTTGATATTATTGAGGCTGCTTTAGAGGGACAAGGTTTGGATGTTGAGGCAGGTGTATGAGGGGCAGTTGTTTCACGATGTAAAGGATTACAGAATGCTCCAAATGTTTGGGCAAGAAAAGAAATCGAACCTGAATTCAATCATCAGGATTTGCCTCGGTATCATTATATGCAGTTGCAATGCATGACATTAACTACGATTCTATGCGGAATCCTGAAATATTTGATATGCCAGAGTTATGTGCTGCCCACTGTGGTTCTTTATACGAGCGGTCATCTAAGTTGGCTATTGGGTCTCAGCTTGAAACAAAAAAAAAAAGAGGCACAACTAGCATTCAAAGAGTATTGTATCAAAGATCATCTTCAATTCTATGTCGCGGAGTCGGATCAAAAAACTTATTTCGTAAGGTGTATACACCATGATGTTGGATGTAAATGGATGATACGAGTATCATACCTACAACGGAAGATGTTGTGGGAAGTCACAATGTTCAATGCAGAACACGCATGTACAATGACCTCATTGACATAAGACTACAAACATTTAGATTCGGATGTCATATGCTCTTATGTGAAGTTGTTGGTGGAAAAAAATCCAAGAGTGTATGTTTATATGTTTGTGGCATCCATTCGAAATACATTTGGTTATATTCTGAATTATTACGAGGCATGGATGGCTAAATGGAAAGCAATGACCTTGTTGTATGGTGATTGGGATCAGTCATATAATGAGCTACCACGTCTGCTGCAAGCAATGAAATTTTTCATCCCTGAAACCATTGTTAGGTACTATACTCATCCTGCAGTCACGCTTGAGGGAGACGTTATCCCCGGGAAGAGAATTTTTGGTGGCTTGCTCTGGGCGTTTAAGCCAGCTATCGAAGGGTTTAGATTTTGCAAACAAATGATTCAAGTGTATGGCATTTTTCTGTATGGGCTCTACAAACACGTCTTGATGATAGTCGTTGCACAAAATGGAGACAAAAATATTTTCCCCATTGCTTTCACCATTGTTAAAAATTAATCGAAGGAAACTTGGAATTTCTTTCTCTCCAACTTGTGTTCCCATGTTGTCACTCAAGAAGGGGTTTACATGATCTCAGATCGGTCGCGTGGGTTGTTAAGCAAAATTGGTATACCTAAAAATAGATGGACGCCACCTCACGCATATCATACATATTGTATGCATCATATCGCGTCGATTGTAATGACGAGGTTTAAGCAAAAAAATATCAAAAAATGATATTATCAATTTGGGTAAGTACCTTAGCATTTGTCATTAATTATTTATGATTTATTAATATTTTTTTAGTAACATTTAAGTTACTGTTTTTAGGGTATGCTTTACTCCAACCAAACTTCTGTGCACGGCTTGAAAATTTGAGAAGATACGGAGATGATGTGTATGAGTTCGCAGCGGAAATACCATGGGAGAGATGGCCACAAGCATATGATGTTGAGGGTCGACGTTAGGGCCATATGACTATCATCCTTGCTAAATGTATCAACTCATTGCTGAAAAGGACTCGACATCTCCCGATAGCAAGTATTGTTAGAGAGATTTACTTTAGTTTGGGTAAAGTATGGCCATACAAAAGTGCACAAATTGATGCCATGATCAGCAATGGGAGAAACTGGGCTCCAGATTTAGAGAAGGCAATTCAAAAGAATCAAACACATGCGACATCAATATTTGTCCACAATTTTGCCATACTTGGTTCTGATTTCGTTGTCCAAGCTCTAGGTTGACCACATAAGGGAGGTAATTCTACAATATACACTGGCAATCTAAATAGAAGATGGTGTGATTATGGTCAATTTCAAGCTTCTAGGTTCCCATGTGCTCACGTTGTTGCTGCATGTATGCACATCAATGTTGACCCATACTTATATGTTGATGACTGTTATAGCCTGCAGACTATGTGTAACATTTACATTGTGACTTCAAGTACCTCCCAAATGAAGCATACTGGCCTACATGCACAATTTCTGAGGAATGGTTGTCAAATCATCGATTACGTAAGAAGTTATGAGGCCGACCTGAATCTAACCGAATTCATACTAATATGGATGATCCTCAAAGAGAGCCAGGTCATGGCCACTGCAGGTGAAGGTCATAATAGAAAACATTGTCTACATCTTCCAAAATATCGTGTTAGACGCTAAAATAAGCGTTACAAAATGTTTAACTATATTTTGATATAACAATTAAGGCATAATGCTTTTGGACTTAAATTGAATTTTTTTCAAGAGTTTTCAAAGTTTTAAAAAATAATTTAAAGTTTATTTTACTTGGAATTGAGCACAAAATATGTTTTTGTACATGTAATTTTGATATTGTTCATATGGTACCGATACCAAAGGTATGGGAAGTATCGATACTCACATGGTAGTACCGATACTACCAACATTGCTCAAATTCCAGAATGCAAAAATGGTACCGATATCCAAAGGGATATCGATACCAAAGGTATCGGAAGTATCGATACTCACGAGGTAGTATCGATACTACCAACATTGCTCAAATTCTAGAATGCAAAAATGGTATCGGTACCAAAAGGGGTACCGATACCAAAAGTAAGTATCGATACTACCTTTGGTATCGGTACCCCTTTTGGACCGGTACGGAAGTATCGTTACTCACAAGGTAGTATCGATACTACCAGCATTGCTCAAATTATAGAATAAAATATTATTTTTTTAATTCTCTTTTAAAAATTACAAAATAAAAAAATTATTTTTATAGGGACTCATCCTGCCGGTGTGACGAGTCCCTCAAGAATTTTTTTTTCTCCGGTGTGGGGCCCACCTAACATAGCCCATTAAAATAATTATATCTCATGAAACTTATCACGCCGGCATGACGAGTTCCATGGGCACTGTTCAATGTGACAGTGCCCAAATTAAATGTTTAGGTGTCCTAATAGACTAAATTATTTAGCCGGTTCCCTAATGGGCCAATTTAGCCCTGTTTCGGTCCATAAGCCTCTGCACGGTGTTGTATAAAATAGTAACAAAAGTAATTCTGAATAGGCTTAAACCATTTATGTCTGTTTGGATCTTTGAAAATCATACTACTTTTGTGTAGGGCAGAAGCATTACAGACAATGTTATTATTGTCTAGGAGGTAATTCATTTGACAAAACAGGAAAAGTGAGTTTGGAGGCAATTAAGATTGACCTTAAAAGGGATATTATCGCATGGAATGGTCTTTCATTGAAGATATGTTATGTGAAAAATGATATTAGGAGGATACTCGTCATTTAATTATGAATAGCATCTCGAGTGTCTTTACTCATATCTTATGGAATGATGTGATGTCAGAAGAATTTAGGTGTTCCTTTTTCGTCTTATATTTTTGTTCTTTGTATGAAAAAATAATTATATTATGAATTATTTGAATTAATTTAAATTAATATTTAAAATTTTAAGTTTAAATCAAATCAAATTTTTTTTATTTTTATTAAGCAAAAAGATATTACATTTTAAAGATAATATCTATATTCAAACCTTCATAAAATAAAATAACATTATTTTTTTCTTTTTTTAAGCATTCTCCCGACTCCTACTCATTGCAGGCCCAATTCCCTATTTTTTTTTTTTATAATTTAGGCCATAACACAAAGAAATTCTCTAAATAAGACGTGCAAATAATGATATCTATCAAGAATTTCTTCTCTCCTTGGCCAGGTATGAACAATAACAAACTAAATTGGATTTATTAATTCTTGATATTGTCTTCACCTAGTTGAAGCTCGCCAACTGGTTCAATTCTTTAGTTCCATTTGATTAGTACACTTTTGTTTCCATGTATAAATAAAATTCGATTCGTATTAATTCAAATTTCATTAGACGAAAATGTTGGGAAATAAACGAGTAACAAGTAATTTCTCTATAACCAGATTAGTGAGAATGCGAAATAAAAACGGAAAAATAATACCCGAAAAATTGATAACGGAGTTCAGTCAATTGTGCCTACGTCTCCGGACTGCTGCAGATCTTTTACTGAGAGAGAAAATTTACAGGTGTTTACAAAACACTCACTACTCACAAGAAAGCTCTCTAGTATTAGGAGAAAGAAATGATTTTTGGGGTGATTTTGAAGCTAAATGGGTTAGGGTATTTATAGTTGAAGCTTAAGGACTAATCTTATAAATACCCTAAAGTGCAATGACTAAAATGCACTTATGCCTTTTACCATTTTTTCAACAAAAATTAAATGCACCATTCGGTGCCTAACTTGCCACTTTCGGTGGCCACCCATTGTTGACTTTCCAACAATCTCCCACTTGAAGACTAATTTTAATCTTTCTTCACACATTGATCAATGCAGCAACATTTCTAGTCTTGTTATTCTAGCATGCCAACTGAAGCTGAACACAACTTCAGTTTGTCTGTGGTCACCGTCTTTGTCAACATGTATGCTGGATTTTGAGCTCCACTAATCTTTTCAAGCTTCAAAATCCCATCTTCCAGAAGAGACCGGATAAAATGATATCTCAATTGTATGTGCTTCGTCCTGTAATGAAAAGACGGATTCTTTGCTAGATGAATAGCACTTTGACTGTCGCAATACAAGACATTGTTTTCTTGTTTCTTGCCTAACTCTTCCAAGAAACTTTGGAGCCAAACCATCTCCTTGCTAGCTTCTGTAACAGCGACATATTCTGCTTCAGTTGTGGAGAGAGCAACTATCTTCTGTAGTTGAGAAACCCAACTCACTGCGGTTCCTCCTAGAGTATAGACATACCATGTAGTGCTCATTCTGATGTCAACATTTTCGGCTAAGTCAGCATCTACATAGCCTGTCAGTATCATATCTCCACCTTTGAAACAAAGTGCTTTGTTTGTGGTACCCTGCAGATATCTGAGGATCCATTTGACTGCTTCTCAGTGTACCTTGCCTGGATTATTCATGTACCAGCTAACAGCTCCCACTGCATGAGCAATATCTGGTCTGGTACAAACAATGTCATACATCAGACTTCCAATTGCTGAGGCATACGGCACCTTCTGCATGTGTGCACGTTCTTCCTTCGTCTTTGGTGACTGTTCTTTGGAGAGTCTAAAATGAACACCTAAAGGTGTACTTGCTGGTTTAGCATCTTGCATGTTGAACCTGGAGAGTACTTTGTTGATGTACTCAGCCTGTGATAACATCAAAGTCCCCGACTTTGTGTCTCTCTTAATCCTCATCCCAAGAATCTGCTTCATAGCGCCCAGATCCTTCATAGAAAACTGCTTCAACAATTTTTGCTTCAAGTTTATAATCTCTTGCATGTCTGAGCCTGCAACGAGCATGTCATCAACGTACAACAATAAAATAATGAAGCTATTGTCGAACCTCTTGATGTAGCAACAATGATCTGCTTGGCATCTGGTAAAAGCACTACTACTCATGAAACTATCAAACTTCTTGTACCACTTTCTAGGAGCTTGTTTTAAACCATACAAGCTCTTCTTCAACCTGCATACCAGGTTTTTCTTGCCTGCCTCTATGAAGCCTTCTGGCTACCTCATATAGATTTCTTCCTCCAAATCACCATGAAGGAAAGCTGTCTTTACATCTAACTGCTCAAGATGTAAATTCTCTGCAGCTACAATTTTCAACACCAGTCTGATTGTAGACAGTTTTACGACTAGAGAGAAAATTTCATTGTAGTCAATACATTCTTTTTACTGAAAACCTTTAACAACCAATCTTTCTTTGTAGCGTTTAATCCCATCGTGCTCTTCTTTGATCCTGTAAATCCACTTTTTATGGAGTGCTTTCTTGCCTGGTGGTAATTCAGCTAATTCTCACGTCTGATTTGACATAAGCGAGTCTATCTCATCTTTCATGGAAGACTCCCACTTGACTGAATCCTCCACTTTATTTGTTTCATCATAGCACTCTCGTTCACCATTGTCAGTTAGCAACAAGTAGTGCAAAGAAGGAGAATACCGTTGGGTTGGTTTAGGAATTCTGGAGGAGCGTCTCAGTTCTGGTGTGCCTGGTTCTTCTTGAACTGCTTCAGGATTGATCTGAACATCATTTCTAGAAATCTCCTCGAACTCAATAAATTCTTTTGTTTCAGCTTCGGTATTGGAGCTACTTGATTCTACAGTTGACATCTCTTTGTACATCATATTCTCATTGAAAATGATTTATCTGCTTCTGATGATTTTTCGATTTTCGTAGTCCCAAAATCGATAACCGAACTCATCACCACCATAACCAACAAAGACGTATTTGTTGGACTTGGAATCAAGTTTACTTCTTTCAGTAGAATCTATGTGTACATAAGAAATACAACCAAACACTCTTAAGTGTGAAAGGTTTATTTCTTTCTTGCTCCAAACTTCCTCTGGTATTCTGTCATCCAAAGGAACTGAAGGCCCACGGTTAATCAAGTAAACTGCAGTGTTGATAGCTTCAGCCCATAGAAATTTGGGCAATCCGGCATGTATCCTCATGCTTCTGGCACGTTCATTCAGAGTTCTATTCATGCGCTCTACTACGCCATTCTGTTGCGGTGTCATGGGAATTATTGTCTCCATCTTGATCCCATTGTTTGCGCAGAAATCTCTGAATCTTCTATTTTTGTACTCTCCTCTATTATCAGACCTCAACCGCTTGACTTTCAAACCAGTCTCATTTTCCACCATGGCTTTCCATTTTCTGAAAGTATCAAAGACTTCTGATTTCTTCTTCAGAAAATAAACCCACACCTTCCTCGTAGAATCATCGATGAAGGTGACATAATATAATGAGCCTGTAAGAGATGAAATTGGAGATGGTCCCCATACATCAGTATGAACCAACTCTAACTTTTCAGCCTTGGGTGTCTTGCCAATCTTTGCAAAACTCACTTTCTTTTGTTTGCCAAAGATGCAATCCTCGCATAGTCCGACATCTACACTCTTTAGATCCGGTAACTTCCCTTTTAACAAAAGTGTCTTCATCCCTTTCTCGCTCATATGACCAAGCCTTTGGTGCCATAGGTTTGATTTTCCATCAGCATCCGCTGCAGCAATGATATTCTCTAAATTTGATGTTACATAGAGAGTATCAGTCTTCTTACCACGAGCAATGACGAGTGCTCCTTTGGTAATCTTCCATTCACAGCCTGAAAAGGTTGTGCTATATCCTTCTCCATCAAGCTGTCCTACATAAATCAAATTTCTTTTGAGGCCAGGAATATGTCTCACTCCCTTCAGCGTCCAGGTGGTCTGTTTTGGCAACTTTAATCGGATGTCTCCTTTTCGGACGATCTTCAAGGTTTCATCATCAGCTAGATGAACCCTCCCAAAATCACCACTGACATAGTTCTCCATGATTTCTTGGCATGGGGTGGAGTGTAAAGGTGCCCCTGAATCCAAGATCCATGATTCAATCGGACTGTTGACGCTTAGAATCATGGCATCACCTGTCTCCTCTGCCATGTTGGCAGAATCCTGTGCGCCGGTATCTTTCTTCAGTGCTCGACAATCTCTTTTAAAGTGACCCTTCTTGCCACAATTATAACCGGTAAAATCTTTCTTTCCCGTATGGATTTTGATTTGCCACGATTTGAATTTCTTTCTGAAATTCTCCCTCTAGACTCCGTGTGCAAGGCTGAGGAGGTTGATGATTCACCTGATTCTCCTCGTCGAATTTCTTCACTCAATACCAGATCCCGAATATCGTCGAATTTTAATTTGTTGTTTCCGAACAAGCTATTGACTGCTGTAACAGTAGCATTCCAACTGTCTGGTAGAGATGATAAGAGAATTAAATCTCAAACTTCATCATCGAATTCAATTTCCACTTAACTCAACTGGGTTGTGATTGTGTTGAGTTTATTTAGGTGTTGTGTCACCGATGCCCCTTCTGCCATCCGCAAATTGAATAATCGCCTTATCAAATGAACTTAGTTTGAGGCCGATGACTTCTCATACATACTGGAGAGAGCCACCATAACACCCACCGTGGTCTTTTCCTTTGTTATGTTGAAAGCATCATTTCGGGACAACGTCAGCCGGATAACTCCGAGGGCTTATCTGTCGAGAAGAACCCAATCTTGATTCTTCATGCCCTCTGGTTGCTTTCCTGAGAGTGGTTGATATAGATTTTTCTGGTACAGAAAATCTTCAATTTGCATCTTCCAAAAGCCAAAGTCCGCACCATCGAACTTTTCAATTTTCACATTCCCTTCGTCTACGGCCAGCGCTCCCACTCGAATCTGGCTTCGTTTGGATCGTTTTTGACAATTCTTGCGAACCACCGTGTATTAGAACACCTCCGTCGATAAATTCGTATCGCCGACAAAATTTCACTATTCACGAAATTCACTATTCATGTGAATAGTAATGAATAGTAACCTCGCAAAAAATTGACAAAATTCACAACCAAAAGCTCTGATTACCAGTTGTTGGGAAATAAACGAGTAACAAGTAATTTTCCTATAACCAGATTAGTGAGAATGCGAAATAAAAACGGAAAAATAATACCCGAAAAATTGATAACGAAGTTCAGCCAATTGTGCCTACGTCTCCGAACTGCTGCAGATATTTTATTGAGAGAGAAAATTTACATGTGTTTACAAAACACTCACTACTCACAAGAAAGCTCTCTAGTATTAGGAGAAAGAAATGATTTTTGGGATGATTTTGAAGCTAAATGGGTTAGGGTATTTATAGTTGAAGCTTAAGAACTAATCTTGTAAATACCCTAAAGTGTAATGACTAAAATGCACTTATGCCTTTTACTATTTTTTCAACAAAAATTAAATGCACCATTCGATGCCTAACTTGCCACTTTCGGTGGCCACCCATTGCTGACTTTCCAACAGAAAAATGGGTTATAGTAGGTAGAAACTGTAGCAAAGATGGATTATCCCTGAAAATTTTAAATTATTATATATTTTAAAAAAATATAATTTTTATTCATAATTTATTTTTATCGTCTTAAGTTTTAAAAAATTCACGCATAATATAAATTCTTGCGTCGGTGAGGAAACAAATTTAAGTTGTTGGCGTAACTGGAACCAAACCTAGTAAAAACAATACATCCTTAAATAATGAAAAGCTGAAAAAGGACGAGTAAGCATAAATGGTGTTTTGTTTTCCACATTAGAAAGGAATGGAACAGATTCAATTGTCATCCAAGAAATTATACAAAGCAAGAGGATCCTTCTTGGATTTGCGCAAGCTGAGCATTGTCTTGAAAAGACGTTTGCTTTTGGTAGAATATTGTTCCACATCCCTTTCACCCACCGTTGACATCGAAACCGTTCTTCGAGGCTCCGACGGGTACTGTTCAATTCAAACAAAAATTATGCTTTACATTCTAAATTGTGATGCATGTACATTGGAGTTATTTCAGTAATTGTCCCCAAAGTTTCGTACCCTTCTTATAGGAATAATAGGAGAGATGGATCTAGACAGAGGAGAAGCGGTTCGTGAGAGTGGAAAGCGTCGAGGCGAGGTTGATCGGTTATCTGATTTCAGAATTAACCAATAATTGTAGAATTACTAATAAAAAAGTACATGGGGAATTTCAAAACCAGGTTTAATCCATTTACCTACTAGTGTCTGCTTCATTGAAACGCTGCTCAACAACTGGGGCCGTTGTCTTGGTACAGGTCGTGGAGACCGCAACATCAACAATCCATCACTGCATTAGGATTGTAAATGGCTGCTGTTTGGAACATAAATAAAGGGTGAACTACATATTTAGTACTCTAACTATCACTATTGTTCTATTTTAGTCACCATACTATTTGTTTTTCAAATTCATACCTAATGTTACGTTTTGGTTTCATTTTGGTTTAATACAACTGTCGATGTGTCATTTTTTGTTTTTTCAATGATGACATGATATTTCCTTATAGTGACATGACATTTTCTTATAGTGACATGCCAACATAACTGTTAATTTTTTAAAGAAATGTGACTAAAATGAAATCAAAATTAAACATTAGGTATGATTTAGAAAAAAGATAATTGAGTGACTAAAGAATAATAAAAGTGATAATTGAGATACTAAATGTATAGTTTCCCCTTGAGAAGAATATTGTTACAAGTAGATTTCAAGATTACCCGATACACTCAGAATGGGTGTATTTAGGTTTTGCTTGAATACCTGAAAATATGACTTGACAACAAAACCTCGTCAGATATGTCCTTGGAATTGGTGTTAATCGGTCTATTATACTTCAATTTGAGATTTAGTCAAATAATTTTAATTTAATCTTTTACTTTTATTATATCATTAGGTAATTTGAATAACTAACCATATTAATTATTCCGTTTAAATATTGGTGTTGATTTTTTATACTTTTCCGCGGTTACCCAATGAGTTAGAATGGATGCCTATAAAAAATAAGGGTTGAGTATACATTTAGGTGGTGTTTGTTTTGCAGAGGTAAAATGCATGCAGTCTGCGGACCACATCTGCAGGCATCTGCAGCAAAAGAGGTGGACCAAAAGTCTGCAGTCTGCAAGAAGAAAACTATTTATTTTTTAACGTCTGCAGACTGCTAAAATAAACTAAAATATAAATAAACTGATTTTTTAAACTATACTCAAATAACCATTTTTGCTATTAATTTTTTAAAATTATAAAATGTCATTAAATTTAATGAATTATTACAAAATAGTCACTATAATGTTGTAATAAATTATAAAAGTTCGACAATATAATAATTATTTTATAGTATTTAGATAAATTTATTAATAATTTATAATCTTTTAATAAATTTAATAAGTATTTTATAATTTTTTAAACTTTATTGACGAAAAAGTTTAAAAAATTATACTTTATTTGAAAAATATATTAAATAAATATTATACAAATTTTATTATTATAAATTATTACATCTACAGACTATTAGATTTTGGTTTTAATATTATATATCATTTTAAAAATTATTATTAAATCAATCGATGATGAAATCAATTTGATTTTAATTCAATCTGTTTGTTTCGGTTTAAGTAATTGTTAAAAAAATTATATTTTAATTCTCAATTATTATCAATTCACAAATATATCAATACTTGATTTTATAATATCATTTAAATCATCTTAATTTATTTGAGTGGTACAATCCGATTCTAGTAACATCAAAAAATATATATAATATATACTCCACATAATATACATCAAATAGTATTTTTCTATTTAGAAAAAATATTTATTTGTTTTTTTATTTATTTATTATGTATAAAGGGACTTTCGTACTTTACCAGAATTAAATGATAAGAATAAGATTTTTCAATACTGTAAATATTTTTTATTAAAACATTTATATTTTGTCTTTTAATGCTAATAATTATATGTCCCCGTGATTTTCTAAGTTTTTATATAAAAAAAAAGTTTACTAAGTTTAATATATTTTTTCAAATAAAGTATATTAGATATCGTTGAGTTATTTACAAATGATAATTTTCGTCAATAAAGTTTAAAAATTATAAAATACTTATTAAATTTATTAAAATATTATAAAATTATTAAAAATTTATTTAAATACTATAAATAATTATTATATTATCGAACTTTTATAATTATTACAACATTATAGTGGCTATTTGTAATAATTCATTAAATTTAATGACATTTTATAATTTTTAAAAAATTAATACCAAAAATGGTTCTTTGAAGAGGTTAGAAGAGCTTTGAAGACATAAGTCCACGTCTGCGTCAAGAAGAGGACGCGCAGACGTTAGAAGAGCTTATGTCTTCTAAAAAACAAACGGTCTGCAAAGCCCAATGTCTGCGCGTGGTCTGCGCGGCATAGACATAAGAGCTTTGAAGACTTTAAACAGTGAAAACAAACACCACCTTAGTACCTCAATTATCACTTTTTGTTATGTTTTGGTAATTTATTTTTTAATTATACTTAATATTTAGTTTTGTTTCATTTTGGTCGCTTGCAGTTAGAAAATTAACAACGATACTCACATATCATCATAAAGTAATGTCACATCATCATTAAAAAATAAAAATGTCACATTACCAATTTGGTTAATTCTTTAAGGTGGGTGACCAAAATGAAATCAAAACATAATATTAATTATGATTTAAAAAAATAGTTGAGTGACCAAAATGGATCAAAAGTAATAATTAGGGTACTAAATATGTAGTTTACGCAAAAATAAATGCATTAATAGAAATATTTAATAGTATGTCATTTTAACTAACTAATGAATAATATTATAAAAAATCAAATTATAATAATTTAAAGAATGGGAAATATATTGTGATTTTATAAATAGTAAAGGGACCGAAACAGCATGAAGAAATTATACCAATGTTCTTAAATCGTTGCAAGTCTAATGGAGCGAACATGCTGGTATTGTGGGATTTCAGCCTAGTGTTGGCAACATCATTCAGGGTCTCCTCACCTGCCGCACAAAATATGATTTATCAGATGAAGTAAAATGATAAAATTACTGTTTTGATCTCTATACTAGCCTAAACTTAGGGTTCTGTCTCTACATTTTAATTTAGCATAATTTAGTCTTCTACATTCAAATACAGGAATGAAATTATTTTAAATTAAAGTATATAGATTAAATATTCGGTAAACTACACATTTGGCACCCCAAATATCTCTTTTCTTCCATTTTAGTCACATAACTATTTTGTTTTCAAAATTAGGTAGTTATGTTTGATTTTTTAAATTCACATCAACAATTCTGTAAATTAAAGTATATAGATTAAATATTCGGTAAACTACACATTTGGCACCCCAAATATCTCTTTTCTTCCATTTTAGTCACATAACTATTTTGTTTTCAAAATTAGGTAGTGTTATGTTTTGATTTTTTTAAATTTCACATCAACAATTCTGTTAAGTTTTTAACTGTGAATGACCAAAATGAAACCAAAGTATAACGTTAGGTATAATTTTGAAAAGAAATAATAGTTGGGTGACCAAAACGGAACAAAAGTGATAGTTGAGGTACTAAACTTATAGTTGAGGTACTAAACTTATAGTTGAGGTACTAAACTTATAGTTTACCCATAAATCTTTTATTTGAGCTTAATAGAGGGACGAATGTACAAGTATATGAAGAATAAGCTTTCCTGGGAAGATGTAGTGTTTATGGTGCTTGGGTGCCTCTAACACCATCGACTGCTGAGACAAGCCCCCTAAGTTAACAAAATCTTGGCATGTTTTCGCTCTCTACACCACAAACAATAATGATTTTAGTTCCTTTTGTTCTCAAACATTAAGCAAATGTAAAGTTATGAACCTGTTCCACGCAGCACAAACGAAGCTCCAATCCAGAATATTCAATCATCTTTTCATCCAAGAAGCTGTTAATCTTGAATGCAACAGACCCCAAGTGATCTACAGTATTCACCAGTGCTTTAATGGCGTAGTCTTTCAGAGTCTCCTCCACTCTGCCCTTTGTCAAACATAAATAAGAAAAGGGTTGGATTTAATAATCTCTTTGTTTTTTCAATCGCTTACATTTGTTTCTGCACTTGTTTGGTATATGCCATTTCAAAATACTCCGCAGCAGAATACAGTTGTTTCCTCAGACTCTTCAAATCCTAAAATATGATCATGTGGGTGAAATACTTGTGTGTGATTGTCAATAAAACTGAAAGTTTGGGTAAATTTACCTTCAGATTATCAGAGAAAAGCAAGGTTTGCTTCATGAAGAATTCATCACTGTGGGAAGAGTCTTGTCCCCAACTCATTTTTTCCTTGTACTGAAAATACCAAAAGATTTATTTAAAAAAAATAAAACTCCATATAAAGCCTGACAGACTTTTTTCCTGACTTTCCACTAAAAACAAGAAGAGATAGGAAATGAATAATATTGAAAGCAACATACCGAGAATTCTCTATCTTTTGATGTAGTTTGCAAAGATAACATGAATTCCCTGTAGTTGAGGACAATGTTTTGCTTTTTTTATATTACAGCCAAATGTTGGCCATGTGGTGGTTTGATAACTTTATGTTACTCTATATACAATCAGTTATTCTATCGGAATGAGACACTAAATTTTTTAAACAAAATGAAAAGTTTAAACTTTAGTATTTACGAATGAAATAAATTAAGGTCACTTTCATAATGATTAATAGACCTCTACAAAACTTGATTTAGAGTAATATATCACAATAAATCATATATCAAAAAGTTAAAAAGAAAAGAAAAGATACATTAAGATTGTTGATAAGGAAAAGAAGTAATTAAACAAACTACCTTACCCGAATGAATTTAATTGCATAGATCATGTTAGGTAGATTGGCCTATGAAAAGATTGAATGAGTTTATAGCATTATTAAAGTTACCCTTTGTTTTGGTGACAAAATCTCAACCGTTAACAATGATGGTTTCCAGCACACTCACCTGTCAGATTTAATTTCAACAATGTTCAGCTTATATTAGCCTTGATTTTCATTTGCTCATTATTCAGTGTGATTGTATACTCGAATATTATTATTGCAATTATATATAATATATTTGAATAATTTTTTTTTTAAAGATTGTGACTCAAATTTCATTTAAGTCTTCATCTTAAACATGTTTACAGATATACACATCTATATATTTATAGTGTTTGTAGTGGTATTATGCATTCGAAATTATTTGGTCTAATATTTAATGAGTGCTTTCCTATACTTTTTGGTTGTGCAATAAATAAGAAGCTTGGGGAGTTCAATTTTGTGTCCATTACCAGCCTCCATCCGCCAACACAGAAACTGACAGATTGATAATTGCTTTAAATTTTTTTTGGTTTAGTGAGAAACACATTGGGAGCAGACTGATCTATGAGATAGTGCCATGTTCAAATTTAAATAAGATTCACTTTTTTTCTTATATATAACGATGTGAGTGAGTGTTATTTTTTCTTAAAGTCTTGGTTCAAATAATTGTGCATTTAACATGTGTACATAATTAACAGTTAGAAAATATTTTGAACATGTATTATCTTGTAATCATCTTAGACTACTAAAAAATTAATAAAATGACTTATTTAACTGAATTAAATAAATTCGAGTTCATCTTTCAATTTCTTTTTAAATCAAGTAATAATTCAATCATATTTTTGGGTGTGGTTTAATTAGCTACAATTTTCAAGCATGTGAAAGTTAGGATTAGTCTTCATCTTTTTATGCAAATATCTTATGGAAGAGAAGGCATTTAGGTTGGGTCTTGGGACAACGCCGGAAAGTGGTGGGAATTAGATCTGTTTATTTTTGGAGTTATTGGATTTTTGCTTTAAATATTTATAGAAGTTTTCTATTAAAAATTTTTTATAGAAGTTTTCATTTGAATTTAATAATAAAATTTATTAATATTAATAATATGTTATGTTAAATAATAAAAAGTTATTACGTGATACACAGATAACAGATTGTATTAGATAACTTGTATTTTTTAATTCTAAAATCTAAAAAATTAAAATCCTAAATTTTAAATTTTATAGCATTAAATATAAATATCAAACCCCTAAAACTTAAAATAGAAAAAATTATTTAAACTAAAATTTACACAACTAATATATTAATTTCCTTTATAATAAAATGGATTTTTAAACTTAATTTGTTTATCGAATAGAGTTACTAATGTGGAGACCGAAAACTTGCATTAAATTTTTCATGATTTTCTTTAGGTATAAATCATGAACAATTTCCTGCATATCACCTTTTTTCTAGTGGGGAAAATATGTTTCAACTTGAGTAGAACACAGCAACCGAATATTTATTTGAGCTTGGACATAAACATCTTTGGTGAGCACAATTACAGGGGTCTTCATATCGGGTATCCGTATAATCATTATTTTTTTGTACACAATATTTTCAAGTACCAAACAATTGACCCATATTCTGGTCCATAATACTTAAATATCGTAAAATTTGAATACCCGCTAATTCTGATAATAGGCTATGCAATTCCTCTTTTTTTTCAAATTAAAATTAATTTTACAGTGAAACACATTAGCGGTATCACATGTACTTTAACAATCAATATGCAATTCAACGTCAAGCACTACTATATAATATAGCATACTCCATTTTGATAACAATATGTAATTCAACATAAGTAATATGTAATATAGCACAATACATGATGTTGATTGTTTAACAAGCGGTATGTAAATAGCAAGTCAATGCAGTGATATAAGTAAAAATAATCAGATAATAACCAATTTGATATTTTCCTAAGGCTAACACACTCCAACCAAATAATTTTGAACATCAAATAAATAAAAACCTAAGGCTAAGAATCATTCTGATATAATCTAAATATCAAACGTAGACTTTAAAAATTATATAATCAAACATAGACTTTAAAAGTTCAAATTACATAATTCAAATATAAAACTTAAAAATGTAAACAAAATGAAACTAAAGAAACATATTTCATTTTGTGTAGAATGGAACACCCTAGCGGTGGCAAAAACCCTAGCGAGGGGTTAAACCCTACTTTGACTATTTACGATAATACCGGTGGCAGCTTGTCGGAACCAGTGGAAAATATTGAGGCCCTGTCCGCCCTGGAAAGACCGGGATCTCTGTTGGCAGTAGAAGACCACCAGATTGCGAAGAAGTGTAAGAGTAGACATGCACAAAGTCGGATTTAAATCCGATCCGGATCGGATAAAAACCGATCCGGATCGGATAAAAACCGATCCGGTTTTTTCACCTAGCTAAAAATCCAGTTTATAAAAAAACTGGTTCGGATCCTAACCGGTTTGGAGGACCGGATGGTGT
Source organism: Hibiscus syriacus (assembly GCF_006381635.1). Classification (NCBI taxonomy): domain Eukaryota; kingdom Viridiplantae; phylum Streptophyta; class Magnoliopsida; order Malvales; family Malvaceae; genus Hibiscus; species Hibiscus syriacus. The sequence goes on from NW_024063194.1 coordinate 7,900,914, forward strand.
AACCGATTTCGGTTTGAAAAAAAACCGGATATAAAAAAACCGATTTTAATATTATTAAAATTACATCGTCATCAATTGCAACAAAGTTTACAATAATTGAAATACTTAAATACTTCTAAGCTCGATAAATTCAAATATTAACGACTAATTTTTTAAACCCATACCGTTATTTTTTCGGATAAAAAACCAGTTTTTTTCAAACCGATTGTCCAATTTTTTTCCAAACCGGTTATATTATCCGGTTTTAAAATATCTGATCCGATTTAAAAAAACCAATTTTTTCTAAATTCGGTTTCAGATATTTTTTACGTAAAATCGAATATTCAGGTTTTTTTTGCACCTCTAGGTAGGAGCGTGGAAAATATGATTGAACAATCAATTGTTACTTTGGACACAACGACTATGAAAGGAACAGAAACTGTTGTTAGCGTCCATGGCATGAAAGAAAGAAACCAGGGGGAGAACCATAACCACGTGGGAGAAAATAAGGTTTCTTATGCAACGGTTACTGCTACTCATTCTGCGGCTGAACCTTTAAGAAGTTTTGGTGAGGGTTTTGACTCGGACAACGTAGTTGTATCGGATGAGGATTGTCTGGTTGATGAATCGGGTCTAGGGGTGCACAAAAAATCCGAATATCCGAATATCCGAAAAAAATATCCGAAACCGGTTTTGGGAAAAATCGGTTTTTTTTAACCGGATCGGATTTTTTTAAACCGGTTATTTTAACCGGTTTGGAGAAAAAAACCTAGACCGGTTTTTTTACCGGATAAAAAACCGGTTTGAAAAAAACCGGTTTTTATCCGAAAAAAAAAACCGGTCTTGGTTTAAAAAACTAGCCGTTAATATAGCCGTTGGGGGGGTTTTGTGACCGTTTTTGACCGTTTTTTTCTTTAAAAAATTACCATTTTACCACCCTAAACATGTATAAATAGGTTGGGGATGTATTTGGTTGATTACAAATTCCTCAAATCTTATTACACAACACTTAAACATCTCTCAATTCTTACTTTTGTAATTTTTTGTTCATCATGAGTAACACGACTGAATCTTCCGTCGGGGGAAACCTTGAAGTCGTGAGAGTGATCGAACACACTCGAAACAAAGACATTTGGGATCACTACGATTTATGTGAGATGTCAATGGCTCGAGGAGGGCGCGTTGTAAACTTTGTCTAAAGTTTCTTGCATCGGAAGGAAACACAACGTTGAAGAACCATTTGACAAAATCATGCAAGGCACTTCGCTCAAGATCGGATCCTAGTCAATCGAATCTTACACCGCAAGGTGGTGTTTTTGTTTACGACAACGAAAAATTACGAGAAGCGTTTACAAAGTTCGTGATTACAAAAGCATTGCCGTTCGACCACTTTGATGATGAAGATTTCACGACAACAATTCAACAACTAATGCAACCACGTTATACTCAAGTAAGTCGTACTACCCTTAGAAGAGATGCTATAAAAATGTGGCGTACGGCGAGGGAAAAAATGATTTAGGATTCCAAGAACACCGTTATGGTGTGTCGCTTACATGTGACGTTTGGAGTTCCCCTCATAATACCGGAAATTCTTTTTTAGCCGTTACATCACATTGGTTAGATCAAGATAATTGGCAAATGATGAAAAGGACAATCGCGTTTGAATTATTCGGTGAGCCGCATACCGGTGTTAATTTATTTACACTTTTAAAAAGGGTAATTTGTCTTTATAAATTAGAAAATAAAGTTTTTATATCCTTTGATAATGCATCGAATAATACAAACGCGGTTCCAAGATTGAATATTACTTTCACGATTTTAGACGGTGCGTTTTTTTCATACCCGTTGCGTTGCACACATAATTAATATCCGTGCAAGCCGGTTGGAGGTTATTGAGCCGATTAGATTAGAATTCAAAACAATGATAAAATCGTTCTTTGTAACAACAACAAAAGACTAAATGATTATAAACGATTTGTAAGTCCGTTAATAAAAAGCTTTGGTCCTAATTTGGATTGTCCAACTCGTTGGAACTCAACTTGGATGATGATGCATACTGCCTTAAGGCAAAGGGAAACATTGCAAACATTTCACGATCGGCTTTTCAAGAGGGGTCATGTCCCAAACATTTATCCGGATTCGAGTTGGGAAACTATAGCCAAAATAACCGATTTGCTTGAGGTTTTTAAAAATGCAACAACTTTTTTATCCGGTGTTTATTACCCTACTAGCCCGTTGGTTCTTAATCAAATATTTTGTTGGCTACCCGACTAAATGACTTTGAATTTGAAACCGAAGTTTTTCAAGAAATTGGCTTTGCAATGAAGGAAAAACTTTTAAAATATTTTAAGGAGATTCCCCCCATTTTTACTTGTGCCGCCGCTTTAAACCCAACGTTAAATGTTGGTGGGGTTGAAACACTAATTGAACAAATTGCGTTTGCTTTTAATCTAACCGATGATGAACCTAACTTTGTCCAAAACCAAATAAATTATTTTAACAAATGTTTTCGAGACATGTTTGCAATTATTTAAATAAATACGGATCAAGTAGTGTAATACACGATCAAATGAGAATGAATGCGGAATCATCTAGTAGACGTCCAAGTAACATAAATTTGAATCTTTTTAACACTCTTGTAAATTCCCAATCCAAACGATCACGTACTACCACCCCAAGTAGCGAGTTGGGAAATATATGTCATGCGATTTTCTATCAAAATGACATTTGAAGAATTTGAAAGTTTGGATATTTGACTTGGTGGAAGAAAAGGAAGCACAATTTCCGATTCTAGCCGCCAGGCCCGTGATTTACTAACCGTCGAAGCTTCTACGGTAGCTTCGGAATCCGCTTTTCTGTTAGTGGCAGTGTTATATCGCAACGGAGATCAAGACTAAGTCCCGAGTCGGTGGAAGTATGCATTTGCTTAAAGGATTATTTGGATGGAGCGGCTCGTAAGCAACATATCACCACCCTAGAAGATGCAATTGATGCCGATTTGGAAGCAACTTACACATTGAAGAAGTCGAACTTGGAATATCCCCTCCAAACGAAGAAGGCGAAGATGATGAAGAAGAGATGGCAATGTAGTGTTATTTTATAACTTTATTTCAATTATCGTAAACTTTGTTTCAATTATCGAACTTGAAGTTTTTAAGTATTTGAATTTATCGAACTTGAAAGTTTTTAAGTATTTGAATTATCAAACTTGGAAGTATTTAAGTATTTCAATTATGTTGAGTTAATTAAGTATTTCAATAAGTATTTAAATTTATCGAACTTGAGGTTTGATGCTTTCTCTTTGATTCTCTCTTGATTCTAGTTGCTTGATGTTTCTTGTCTTTGATCAATGGCTTCTAAGCTTGCTTAAATACACTTTGAATCACTTCTGAACTTTAGTGATAATTAATGAAGATAATATAGCCGTTTAAGTGTGAAAACATTTAATAAAAATGCTTGGAGCGTGGGGGAATCGGTACCCTCATAGGGAATCGGTTCCCCTAAGTGTAAAATTCAAATATTTCGACCGTTGAATAGGGGGGAATCGGTACCCTCTATGGGGGAATCAGTTCCCTCCGAGCATTCTGGAAATCTCGGAGCCAAACCATTCAGTGAGGAATCGGTACCCCCTTGGGGGGGAATCGGTTCCCTATGAGTAATCTGGAATATTAAAATCGGTTTTTTTATAACCGATTTTTTAAAAAAAACCGGTTTTTTTAAAACCGAAACCGGTTACACCGGTTAGGATATCCGGCCCTCCAAACCGGTTAAAAACCAAACCGGTTATTTTATAAACCGGTTTTTTTTCTATGAGAAAAAACCGGATCGGATAAAAACCGATCCGGATCGGTTTGAAATCCGACAAATGTTCATCTCTAATCGGGTCCATACCCTAAAAGAGTTCACGAACAAATTGATATCAGCATGGGTAATGCAATTATTGTTCGTCTCCTTGATCGAACTATAAGATATAACACATTACTGTCTCATATCCATGCTTTATGGAAATCGCTTGGAGAGTTACAGTTAGTTGATCTAGACAACAACTACTTTTTTAAGTTCCTTTGAGGATGAAATAGACTTTGCCAATGTTCTTACGGATGGCCCTCGGATGATTTAAGGAAATTACTTAACGATGCAGCCATGGAGTCGAGCCTTTTCCACGTCTGAGAAGCATCCTTCAAGGTTAGTTTGGGATAGACTTCCGGGACATCCCTATAGATATTATTGTCAAGCTCTGTTCCAACGTATTGCTTCGGTTGTGGGGCATGTAATCAAGGTTGAATATAATACTCAAGCGGGTGAACGTGGGAAGCTTGCTCGTGTGGCGATCATGGTTGATTTTGATAAGCCGCTTTGAAGTTGTATTGGCATTGACGATTTTTTTAAAAAAAATTAATACGAGGGGCCTTAAATCAGATTTGTTTTAAATGGAATTTATGGGCATTCGAAAGATACTTATAGCACTCTACATCCCCCGACTGTTAAGAGAATAAAAACGGAGAGGCTCTTGTACGCACCAATTTTTTTTTCCAAACCTACAGCAGGCCTTGCCCTGCTGCTGCCTCACCCCTGCCACCAAACAGCAGCCCCATGCCTCACGACTGCAACACGCCAGCTCCACGCCCATGCCTCCACCATAGCGTGCTACCAAACGCATCATGGGAAATCAGCAGGGAGATAAAGGGGGCGATTTTTATCGATAAAAACGAAAAACAAAATTTCAGCAATCCAAAATTAGAATCGAAAGAAAAATATTCGAAGGTATTCTAGCATTTTTTACATGCTTTGTTTATTAGTTAATTTCTTGGAATGTAACCAAAATATAGTTTAGATTGTAATTTTGTTCTTTATTTTCATGCATTTTTACGGTTTCTAAAAAAAATAAATAAATAAAGGGTAAGGGAGGGGTTAGAAACTTAGCTTGCTGTCGGGGTTCGGCCGGTGCCAGTGGTCTCGTTCGGAGGTAAATCGGAGTCGGACTAGATCGGTTTAGGTTGAATGGCCACCGCGTAGGGTGGTCGTTCGTTGCTCGTTTATAGGTCGAAGAAACGAGAAGGCTAAGAAGGATAAGGGGCTGTCCTCGTGTGTTCCCTACGACGTGCGGGGGTCTAGGCCGGAGTGGAATGGCCACCCATATAGGGTGCCCGAAGCGTCGCTTAGTCCGATGCATCAGAGGGCCGGCTGCCGTGATGGGCGCTGCTTGGTTAGTGTAGAGAAGAGGAAGAGAATTATTAGGGATTTAGTGAATGTCGGGCAGAATTGGTTTGAAAACGGGAGGAGAGCTCTTATCGTTATATGTTTGGGCAAATCATGATAAGGTCCTTATACCTTTAGCGTGTTTTGCATTTAAATTACTAAGTATAGGGTTCATTACGCATATGTTATCTAACTTTAGAAAACCCATGTTATTCTGGTCACTAGTCTGGGAATAAATTGCGGTTTGGGTCCTTGTCTTTAGCATAGGTAACTTTTTAGTCAACTGTTCGTAGGAAAATATCCCTTAGGTCCTTTATATCGCCGTGTTTTACATTTAGGTCACTAGATTCATCTTTATTTGCTAGTTTTGATTTAAGCTTGCAGGTTTTGTAGCATTTTATTCTGGTCACTTGCTATATATTATTTATTTGTTTTGAATTGTTCTGTTAATTTTTATTATTTTTATTTAGGTCACTGTTATGGTTATATTTTGATTGTTGTCTTCATGTTATGATTTACTTCACATTTGGCATATAATTTGTAATATTCTATTTTAGTCCATAGTTATGGTGTAATATATTATACGTTATATTTTGCTTGTAAAACATGTAGTATGTATTTTAAGTGATGCATATGTTTTATATTTTAATATTTATAATTTAGGTGAATGTACAATTTTATGTTTTTAACTTAGGTATTTTAATTACTTTATTTACATTTGTATGTTTATTTTAGTATTTATTATTTATGTTTTATTATTTAGCACTTTAATTTTTGTATTGTTCATTTTAGTAATTATATTTTGTTTGCTTATTTAACGTAATATTTATACTTTAAAGTATGTATTTGTTAATTTATTCAAATTTTATTTCTAGCATTGAATATCATTTAATTTTTATCTTTGATTTAATTTTCATTTATTTGTTTCTAATTACTATTTTTAATTTTTAGCTTTTCCCATGTAAATTTGTTTGTGCGTATAGATCTAGACATTTCGAATTTATATGAAAGCCTCATAAGCATAACTCGACTGATTTCATAATTGGATTAAGGGTAGTATTTTTTTATTTTAAAATATTAAGAAGGGAATGTCTTAAAGTAACTAGATGTTCTATTCCGATGTTTTAAAATAAATAAATAACCTACTAGAAAAACCTAAAAAATTGAGTATGCTTAAATTAAATCAAGATTAAAGGGAAAAGGCAACGTTCTTTTATTTAAACTTGTCGAGATAATTCGTCTAATTTATATTAGAGATTTACTTTTGATATTTTTAAATAATTGAACATCTCTTATCTTTTCTAATTAAATATGTAATTTGGATTAATTGGCTTCTTTTTTCATTTGCTCGAATCAAATTTTCTTAATATTAAGTTCTTGGGAGAAATTATTATATTCTGTTTACTTCAGTTGGAAAAAGAAATATTCATTCTAAAGTATTTTAGGGATTATTTTCTCTTCGATTAAAAATATTGGAATATTTTCTATATCTCTTTAGAATTTTTCGTTAAATAAAAATTGTACAGCTGAATTTGAAATAATATAATTGTAACTTAAATTTATATTTGAATTCTTATATTTTCACTATTAGAGACAATTTATAATTGATGGGTGTCAATTTTGGGCGTTGTGGGGGTGTTTATCCTTCACCACATGTAATCGATCTCCAAACCCCTTTTTATTTCAAAAAAAGAATCAATCTCTAGTTACACGCAGACTGATTTATCTTTTAAAATGACGTTTTCTTAAAAATTATTTTAAAATAAAATTTTTAGGTATTCAACCTACCTAACTCAAAAGGTCGATGGCGATTCCAAAATATTTCAAAACATTTTCCAAAAAAACCCCAAGTCGTACTAAGTTTTTCCCCGCCCGGGCAAAAAACGGTGTCACAGTTTGGCGACTCTGTTGGGGACTTAGTGGATCAAGCCCTAAATCGATTCTATATTGTCTCTATAGTTGGAAATTGAGAATTCAGTTTTATTTAATTTATGATTCTTTTGATTTCTTTCAATTTTTTATTTTACTTCATATCCTTGTATATTAATGTTTGTATTTGATTGATTTTCATATATTAAAATTTTGGGATTCGCTTTAGTTTGATTTTTTCTGTTGTTGTTTGTCAAAGGTTTGAGAATTTCTCCTCACACACAACACGTGCATTACATAACATAAGCTCTATACTAGAGCTTTTCCTTTTAAGTAGGAGTGAAAGCGACGTTTTTGTGAGAATTTATTCTCCGTGTTAGACCTAGCAAGTAGTTTTCGAGGTTTATATATCCTATGTCTTCGTGATAATTCATTTTCCGTGTCAGGCATAGGGAAATGTTCCTTCTCAAATTGAACTCGATCCGCTTAAGCCTATAATGGGTGAGGATTGAGGGTCTAGCTCGCCTAAGGGGCACCGACAAGGACAATTCGAGTATCTTTACTCCTAGAACCGAAACTTTGCATATAATAAACCATAGAAACCCACCATATCTGTTGAGTTAATCGATCGACGGAATATGCCAAGAGGGGGTGAATTGGTAATAAAAATTTTGGTGGAAGCTTTTGCAGAAAATTGAAAATATTTGCACAACGATTTAGAGTGGTTTGACTTTCTCAACCAAAGTCTACGTCCACTACCTTAGCTATCCACAGTAAGGATTTTCCACAAATTCATTAATTTGTCTTTCTTTTGAGGACAAAGAGTAACCTTATAATTCCCTCAAGAATTATACCCCAAATTCTTGTGAACACTCTCTCCCAAAGAGAACAATACAAATTTTTCAAACTTATAAGAAAATCTTCACAAGGCAAGATGTTTGCACAATTCTATAACAAAGAAAGAACACTCAAGAATAATGCAATTGAGCACAATAAGTGTTCTTGAAAGAAAAAATGAATATTGAATGAAATAGGCTTAAAATTGCTTAAATTTGAGGTTTGATGCTTTCTCTTTGATTCTCTAGCTTTTCTTCTTAATTGTTGTTTATCGATGGCTTCTAAGCTTGTTTAAATACTCCTTCAATTGATTCTGAACGTTGGGGATCATTAGTGGAGTCAATAGAGTCATTTTTGTGTGAAAACAATTAATAAAACAGCTTGGAGCGTGGGGGAATCGGTACCCCTTCATAGGGAATCGATTCCTGCAATGTAACATTTCAAATATTTCGACCGTTACACAAGGGGAATTGGTTCCCTCCGAGCAATCTGTTATTTCTCAGAGCCAAAACCATTCAGGGGAATCAGTTCCCTCTGGGAAATCTGCCAATTTTGGTTTGAGATTTATTAAGAAATGATTTTTGACTCGATTAAGGCTCGAAATACTTTGTAAATTTGTTTAAAAGATTAAAACATATTTTTACACTTGAGTAAGGATTTGAAATAGACATTTTGTAAAACTTGGAGTAATGTTTTGATATTCGAATAGTTGTATCGAATATACTTAGGAAAATCATTTGTAAAATCTTAAAATTCATTTAACTTAATTTGTTATATCGAAACATCAAAATGTTTTCAACAATCTCCCTCTTTTTGATATAACAAAGTATTTTAGTAATTTTAAGATTTTATAATTGAAAATAAATTTTTGAAATCAAGATTTGAAATTACTCCCCCTTACTTTAACACTTCTCCCGCTTTTTGTTAAATCAAAAAGACTTTATAAAACGTTTATTAAACAAGAAATTTTGAAAGTTAAGCCAATTGATAAAACGTATGTTGCTAAGATCACATCAAGAGAAATGTTAGCCATTAGTTTCATAATCGATATTCATAATCAATGTGACATGACAAAATTGGTCATATATCTAACATGATGTAAATGATGCACAAAATAATAAACATTAAGCTCAAAAATAAAATTCAAAAAGACCAAAAATATATAATAAGTTCAAACCATTCAAAAATATCCAAAACATAAAAATCCAACATTCATATCAAATTCAAGCATCCAAAATATTTAAAATGTTAAAACAATAATTTTTAAGTCCCATCTAAGAGAACTAAATCACGACAAGAATCAAGCATCCGTAGGTGGATTGGAAGGATGAAAATGAGTTCGCATTGCGACCATCTCATGTGTGAGCGCATTAATACATTCATTCATTGTTGCATTGTTCGCGCGCATCTCCCGGAGAATTTCCAATTATTGAGCTCCCATAATGGACAAATGAGATTCTATGGAAGAAAATCGTGACTCCATGGATGCATACCGGAAATCGAATGTCTCCATAAAAGATTGAAAATATAGAGGCATTTGATCTTCTTGTTGTTCTTGTTCCTCATGCTGCTCCGGCTCATCGTCGGCTTCGTCAGCTCCCGAAGCTTGCTCACTGGTATGAACCCATTGACCAGTTTCTTCACTTATCTTCCATCCCGATTTAGTTAAGGAAAAGAGATTGATTTGATTTTTGAGTGGAAAAGAGGCATCAAGGCCAACCCTAAGCTCATCTTTAGAAAATAGATTACTCAGAATACAGCCGTAAACTAGAGACGAACAAAGTTTCTTATTAGGAACTAGGTTTACGATTTTGACAATTTCGGCAAAAATAATATGAGGTAGGTTTATTTTAAGATTATTTTGGATACAATGTATCCACCAAAGATCCATGGCTCGAAGAGTGGAGTATCTGCCTCCGGATGGTTGAAACCACCAAGAGATCATTAGATGAAGGAAACGATCATGGAGATCTAATACACTCGCATTATCCCTTCTTTTATAAAGAGAACCTACCGTTTGTTTTTCATTTTCTAAGCCGTCATTATCTAATCCTAATGTGTTGGCAATGTATTTTGGGTCAATATAAAAGAATTTTCCTAGAAGATAGGATCGAATTCCTATGGTTACAGTTTTAGCCCGGTTTTGAACGCAAATGGCATTAGAATAGAATATTCGAACGATTTGATGATAAACTATTGGTTCGAGTTCAAATAGTTTATCAAATTTCCACTCTTGTAGTGTAGGAAGATATCGAAAATTTTTGTCTAACATAGCTTCAAGAGATGTGATTCTTTCTTCCCGAATTTTGTAGGATTCAAAATATTGAGAATACCTAAAGAAGAGATTTTGTCTACGACCTGGTTCATTGAAGCACGAATTAAGAATGGTCATATTTGGATTATCGGGATTTGGATTAGGAATTTGTTGGATAGAAGGTGGATTTGGAGGTGGGTTTGGTGGTTGGTTTGATCGACTAGAGGATGACCTAGGGCGTTTGTGAGACATGACTTAAGGGAATCGAAATAGAAAGAGTAACCTATAATTTTAAACACATGTATGCTATATAATCAATCCCAAAACTCAATTGAGTCTGTAATATTCCAAGGTTCTCTAAACCAAATCATAATGGGCAAAGTTTTGAAAACTACTTGAAAAATTATGTTTGAAAGTCTTAATACGTATAGTTTTCATGAATAACAATATAATTGAATCAAAAACATCAATTAAACCATTGATTTTCGATTTTTTTATTCGAAATTCAAAAATATTCTTGAAAAATTGAGTGTTTTTGATGAAATTGGTTGTAAAATTTAGTTTCTAAATACTAAACAATCAATGTCCGATATAATGTTAATCTTAGAACAAATCAAAACTAATCTTAAGTTCAGAAATTAATAAAACAGGGGTTTTAGAGATATTACCTTAAGAAATTCAGATTTTGTGAGAATGTGATGATTTTTGCACTAGTTTGACGATTCTAGTAGGTTTAGGAAATGAAAAATGATTGAAATTTGATTTGTCTTTGATGATTTTGGCAAAAGTAGAGATTTAGGGAAAGAAGAGGAGTGAAATGGCGAGAGAGAGTAAGAGAGGGTTTTGAGAAAATATGGTGCTTTGGGCGTTTAATATCCAGACCTCGTGGGGGGTATCGATTCCCTAAAATGGGAATCAATACCCATTCAAAGGGGGAATCGGTTCCCCTGCAAGGGGGGTATCGATTCCTCCTACACTTAAATTGAAAAATATGTGTATAAGCACTCAAGATGCTAAATTAATTAGCTTTAGTGGTATTGGCAACTCATATATTGAAAATTAATCATGTTCAATCAATTAATTCTATTCTTAAACATAATTTGAACATATAATTAATTTTTCACAAAGAATCATAAACTCCCCCTAACTAATAGCAAAGAATGCAATTAAAAGTGTTATTTTTATAAGCATTTTTCAAAACTAATTAAAAGTACTAAACTTATTTTAAAAACTAAGTCAAGGTAGGTTGGTCAAACCTAATTCTCTCCTAAGTGTCCAAAATCTTTCTTTATCTAAAGGTTTTGTAAAGATATCCGCTAATTGGTGCAAAGTATCAACATATTCTAGAACTATATCTTCTTTAGTGACATGATCTCTAATGAAATGATGTCTAATTTCAATGTGCTTAGTTCTAGAGTGTTGGATGGGATTTTTAGTGAGACAAATAGCACTAGTATTGTCACACTTGATAGGAATGGTACCTACTTCAATTCCATAATAAAAAAGTTATTGTTTCATCCATAAAACATGTGCACAACAACTACTGGCTAAAATGTATTCTGCTTCAGTGGTAGATAATGCAACACAATTTTGTTTCTTTGAAAAACCAAGAAATCAACATATTTCCAAGGAATTGACAAGTACCAAAGGTGCTTTTCCTATCTAATTTGCATCATCCATAATCCGCATCAAAGAAGGCATGCAAGCTAAAGCTAGAGTCTCTAGGATACCAAAGTCCTAAACTAGGAGTGTCCTTAAGGTATCTAAAGATTCTCTTAATAGTTGGGAAATGTGATTCCTTAGGACATGATTGAAATCTAGCATATAAGAAAACACTAAACATAATGTCAGGTCTACTTGCGGTTAGATAAAGCAAAGAGCCAATCATTGACCTATATAATTTAACATCCACACATTTACCTCCTTCATCTTTGTCAAGCTTTGTTGATGAGCTCATTGGAGTGTCATAAGGTTTACCATTTTCCAGTCCAAACTTCTTGAGCATATCTTTGTCGTACTTAGCTTGATTGATGAAGATGTCATCTTTTCTTTGCTTGATTTGGAGTCCCAAGAAAAATGAGAGCTCCCCCATCATGCTCATCTCGAATTCACTTTGCATTAGCTTATAAAATTCTTGGCAAAGAACATCATTAGTAGAACCAAATATTATATCATCAACATAAATTTGAACTACTAATAAATCTTTACCTTTATGCTTTAAAAACAATGTAGTGTCAACCTTCCATTTTTAAAAAACTTTTTCAATTAAAAAGTTTGACAATCTTTCATACCAAGCTCTAGGAGCTTGTTTTAAACCATAAAGCGCTTTTGTCAATTTAAAAACATGATCTGGAAATTTTGAATCTTCAAAACCAGGAGGTTGTTCCACATACACTTATTCTTTTATAAAACCATTTAAAAATGCACTTTTAACATCCATTTGATATAATTTGAATTCATTGAAACATGCAAATGCTAATTACATTCTAATTGCTTCTATCCTAGCTACGGGAGCATATGTTTCATCATAGTCTATGCCCTCTTCTTGAGTATACCCTTGAGCAACAAGTCTAGCCTTGTTTCTCACTATATTACCACTTTCATCAAGCTTATTTCTAAATACCCTTCTAGTAACTACAATAGATTTATTACTAGCCTTGTTTCTCACTATATTACCACTTTCATCAAGCATAACCATGATCCAATGTTCATTATTTAATGCTTCTTTAATATTCTTAGGCTCTATGCATGAAATAAATGCAACATAATTACATATATTTCTAAGAGAAGATCGAGTTGTTACCCCTTTGGATGGATCACCTATTATTTCACCATCCTTGACATAGTTGTATTCCCTTGGGTAAGAGACTTCCCTTTCTTCAATGGTTGGATTCTCGAGAGGGTCTTGGGTTTCCTCATTTTTCGTTTCTTCCTTTGATGATGGTTCTCCAATGTCATGTGTAACATCATTTGTGTTTATAATACCTACATCATCATTCACACAAGAATCCTTCCTTGGAAGGGGATTATCATCGAAAACAACATGTATAGACTCTTCTACAACTAAAATTATTTTATTAAATACTCAATAAGCTTTAGAATTTAAGAAATAACCTAGAAATATTCCTTCATCACTTTTAGCATCAAATTTGCCAAGATTGTCTTTACCTTTGTTTAAAACAAAACATTTACATCCAAAAGGATGAAAATAGCTAATGTTAGGCTTTTTATTTTTAAAAAAGTTCATATGGAGTTTTCTTCAAAATAGGCCTAATCATTACTCGGTTAACAACATAACAAGTGATATTTGTGGCTTCTGCCCAAAAATATTTTGGCAAATTGTTTTCACAAAACATGGTTCTAGCCATTTCTTCTAAAGTTCAATTTTTCCTCTCAACAACTCCATTTTGTTGAGGGGTTCTAGGTGCTGAAAAATTATGGCTAATACCATTAGAGTTACAAAATTCAGTAAATCCAAGATTTTCAAATTCAGTTCCATGATCACTCCTAACACTAGTTATAGAGTAACCTTTTTCGTTTTGGATTACTTTTGAAAATGTGATGAATTTTTCTAATGCTTCATCTTTAGTACTTAAGAATAGAACCCAAGTATATCTAGAATAGTCATCTACCAATACAAATGCATATTATTTTTCACCCAAGCTAGTAGTTTTAAATAGCCCAAAAAGATCTAAATGGATCAACTGTAATACTCTACTAGTGGATACATCATTAATGGATTTAAAAGAAATTCTCTTTTGTTTTCTTTTAGCACAATCATCACAGATTTTATCATTATCAAATTTTAGCTTTGGTAACCCTCTAACTAAGTCTCCTTGAATTAGTCGTTGCAAAACGCTCATACTAGCATGTCCTAGTCTCCTATTCCATAACCAACTATCATGCTCATCCTTAGCAACTAGGCATAAATTAGTCATATCTATAGAATCTAAATGCACCATATATATATGTTTCCTATTCTATGACCAACAAGCATAATCCGATTAGATGCAATGTCAATGACTTTACAACCATTAGTTTCAAACATGACATTGAATCCCTTATCGCACAATTGACTAATACTCAATAGATTATGCTTTAGTCCATTTACATATAAAACATTCTTAATTTGTATGGAAGAGGTATACCTATAGTGCCTATACCTTCAATGTGACCTTTTGAGTTATCACCAAAAGTCACCTCTCCTCCATTTTTGGCGTTGAGCTCTATGAACCGGGTTTTGTCACCGGTCATACGTCTTGAGCATTCACTATCAACGTACCATGAATTTGAATTTGTTTCTCGTGCCTTGTAGCAATGCTCCTTTCCCTACAAACATAGATTAATTTTTTATTTTTGGTACCCAAATTCTTTTAGGTCCATATTCATTAGTCTCCAAAATTCTAGTCCCCTTAGGTATCCATTTGTGTAGAATATCCTTATTTTTAGTAGTAATGAGTTCTTTAGGAACCCGTATACTTCTAACATTTTTTCCATTAAAGGTTCTTCGGGGACCTCTATGATTGTAGTTTTTAAAACTTTTTCTAACAAAGTTGGATTTTGAATTTTCTCCATTTTCAAAATGTTTTATTCCAACTTTATCAAAAGAAGCTTTAAGATCATTAATTTTCTTTTGATGATCATCATTGACCTTTAAAAGTAAATTATGCAAATCAAAATTTTTCTTTTCAAACTCTTCTAGTTTGATTTGCAAATTTTTTATTTTACTTTCAAGATCATTGTTGGTCTTGGATATGCGATTATTTTCATTTTTCAATTTTGAAATATCATTTTTATATTTTAAAAACATTTTCTCATAATCTGAAGCCAACCCATTATATTCCTCTAATAGCTCATCAAACGAATAATCTTCAAAATTAAATGAGCTAGAGGTTACCTGAGAATCTTCCCCAAATGCCATCAAGCAGAAGTTTGCTACTTCTTGTTCCTCTTTATCGGAACCTTCTTCATAGCTCTATGTAGTCACGTGAGCCTTCTTCTTAATTTTTTATTGACCCTTTCTCTTCAATTGTGGGTAATCATATTTGACATGCCCCGACTTTTAGCATTCATAGCAAATGATCGGGTCATTCTCTTTTGGTTCATTGTTGAAGCCTTCATTTCGTTTGAATTTTCTTCCTCGGTTTGGCCTCATTAATTTTCTGAATCGTTTGGAAAACAATGTCATTTCCTCGTCATCGTCATCTTCATCCGAATCACTCTCATCTTTTGTTGATTTGAGAGCAACTCCAACATTTTTCTTCTTCTCTGTCTCCTTATTTGGTTCGTCTCTTTTCTCAAGATCTTTCTCTTCTTTAAGCATCATTTCATGCGTGAGGAGAGAGTCAATAAGCTTATCGAGGGTCAAGGATTTTAAGTTGTTAGCCTCGATGAAAATTGTGGGGCATTGAAGCATAAAGTCCAAGATTTTATTAATTCAGAGGCATTAACATTCAATGTGTAATGAGGCCTTCTGATCAAGAATTGGCTGGGCATCCATCAAGATTTTTGTTGCATTCTCATTCATGTCATCTTGTTTGAACTTGTTTTTCTTTTGTATTTCTTATGTTTAAATGTTTATAAGTCACTGGACATTCGAACATTTTCAATAAAATGTTTCCTTCTTAGGAAATGAACAAATGAGCAAATTCTTAATCTTGAAATTCCTTGAATATCATCTTAATTAAAAACTCTTTAATAATTGAGGTTGTAAATCTTTGACAAATGACAAGATTGAACCCCTACAAAACAAGGACCCCATGATCCTACTCTAGAAAGGCACCACAATACATACCATTCTCTTGAAGGGACCAATCTAGTTTTCTCCTTGCATGTAGAGTCAATCAAGGGTTTGGTATTCAGGTATGTGTTAGAAGCTGAAAAAATGGGGCAACATACACATGAGATTGCTAAGCTAATCGGTTCCTACTTCTGTTAATGACGTTCAATGATGATCATGATCTTCACATATGGAATGGTCGAGTAGGTGAATCTAGTTTAGGTCAGTTGCTTGGATATTGAACTCTAACGATGAGATTTTTTAACCTACAACAAACATCGGGACTATAACAAATTGATGTGATCTAATTCAGCATCATATTTACAATGGTTATTCTAACCTTTCAAGGGAAAAAACTTTCTAACTTTATACCTATAGATGCTTATTTCATATGTTATAAGATAGTTATTTTCATATATATATATATATATAATATCTATAGTTATTATGATAATAACTTATCCAATTAATATGTGAGATAAGTTATTATAATATACTATAGTTCACATTCAATTAATACACAAATTATATAAGTTTATATACTTAGTTTATTTCCTTATTTTATGCATGTAGGCATATTCGGCCAACACTTGGGAGCTACATTGGAGAAAAATGGAGCATGTAACAACAAGGAGACTCACATAGGAACGCTTAGGAGAGCATAATGACCCATTGGTGAAAAGTTATCCGGAGGCCCGTGAGCTCATAGCTAGATTGAGCTGAAGATTTGAGCTACAAGATGACCTCATTTCAGCTGAGGAGCTGCACCATCACCGCCACCACTTAAGACACTTCAAAAATGTCCTAAGTCAAAATTTGTGAAATCGTACATTTTCACGAATAGTTGCCACCTCAAGATGTACATTTTCACAATGAGCTGCCCTAACGATCACCATGCTACAAGTCATCTAAGACCAGCTCACCTCTAGATCATTCACACCTGCAGTAGCTCAAACATGAAGGGTCATCTTTTTCAAACATTGTGACCTTTCATGAATGATGCTGCCCATGAAGATGCCTTTTCATCTAGTAGAACATTGGTGAAGAGATTGCAACCATTGGAGGCTTGAATCACCAAGGGACATGAGATAGAGATCCATGCCTATTCGGCTACAACACATGCCATGCACATGAGAACCTTTGGCACCAAACATGAGAAGGCGCATCACCATTCGGCCAAGGAGAGAAAAATGGCACCAAGATGAACAAACATGCACATTCGGCCAAGGGAGATGTCTCCCCATCCTTAGATGAACCAACACCAAACCAAAGGACCCATCCATTCATCTAAAACATTATGTACTTCTATCTAGAGTCATGTACCAACCGAATACCTATATAACCATTCGGCCAAGCCCTTTCATTTCCTATAAATAGAGAGGCTTGCCATCATTTGTACTTATCTCATCTCATATATTAAAATTACTATTGTGAGTTAATTTCTCTTCAAAGTTCTTTGTGAACTTTATCGATTAAGCAAGTATAATTCATATACTTGTGGCGTCATACCTTCCATCCTGATTCCAAAATTCCTAGATTGATATCTAGTGGGTTGAAGACACTATCACCACCCCTCAAGCAAGTTCGTAAAGATCGAGATTGTGCTCCTTGGCATTGTTTCATCTTTGGCGAGTTTGAGATACAACATCACCACCCTTGTCGTTTCATCATCAACATCCTTCACCAAGACCATACCAACTTCATTCTTCCGCATCCATCTCTTTTCTATCTTTATTTCATTTCTTTCTATTTCCATACTTTTATTATTATCCATTTCTTAAGTTCACAATTAATATTATTTCTTTCTTATTTTTATTGCAGCATAAGCTTATAATTCAAGGACATCAGTACTTGTCAATCCTAGATTGGGACACAATAAGGCTATCTACTCTCTTCCATCAAAGCATGTAAATCAACCTACATCACAAATTCTCCTTGAAAAGCTTAAGAAATGGAATCCATATACCCATAATATATATATATATATGTGTGTGTGTGTGTGTGTGTGTGTATGTATACAATAAAGCTGATCTATTCCGCTAAAGCAATTGGTTATAGAGGAAACTCGAAAGCCATGGCTTTATGAATAGATTACATTCAAACCATGGCATTGATCGGATACTTGGCAATTCAGTGTTTGCTTCACTATGAGTGTCAGGCCAAAGACTTTATGACGACATAAGTCTTTCAGCTAGCCAAACAAAGGAAATTATAATATATATGTACAATAAATCTGACTTCAACTAGCCAAACAATGGAAAGCTAAATCTAATTTACTAAATAAGGAGTTTCGGTGAATATGGATTAAGGGAGTTGAAGAACACCTGTTATAGTCAAACTCACACGAGCACTCAGAAATCTCATTTTTAGATCGATATTTCTGTACTACCTTTTCTAGAGGAGTCTATGAAGCTTGAACAAATGAAAGATTTCAGAGAACTAAAACAAAAGTGTTCTAAAGATTCTGGCAAATGACTATGCTAGTTGTGACATTTTGTCTGCCTCCGATCAAAATGCCATTACAAGAAAGAGGGGCATTCCATAATCTTCACGAAGATGAATCAATGAAAAAAACCTTAGAATTTAGGTAGCCAACCTCAAAACCAACTTTTCGATCTTGATATTTATCAAAGATTTATAGCTATTAAAGATTAAAAGAGCATTTGATTCTTTTAATATCCAAAGAATTCTTGTTTTATGATTTGTTTCAATTTGTGAAACTTAAAGGAGACAATATTTTTCAAAATTCTTTTTGATATTTTTCAAAATTTTGATAATAAAAAGAAGAACAACATTTTGAAACAAGATAAGTTCTCTGAAAGTACATTGGAATTCAACGAATATCCCTCCGAAGCTCAAGATCGAAGCTGGGGCAAGGGAAGCCAAATTTTTGGGGGCAAAATTTGATGGGGCAAGAAAAATAAACTATCTCGTGTCGAGGTTTGAATGAGTACACCCTGGTGAAAATGAAAATAAATTGGAGTCAGGGATAGAATAAAGGAAATAAAAGCTCGAAAATGACTAGATGTCTTCAACCTGAAAGAACAATTCCATCCACAAATTTGACTTCCTGAAGTCAATAATCAGATCTTCTAAAGACATTTCCTCAACGTGCAGGAAGAATCAGTCTCTCTGTTTCATTGGGTGTTATTTCTCTCGAAACAAAATGTCGTCTCGCTGAAGACATTATTTTCTTAAAAACAAATTTTGTCTCACTTGAGACATTTTTCTCTTGAAACAAATTTCGTCTCACTTGAGTCATTTTCCCTTAGAACACAAATTTCAGAGCTGTTTTTCTTAAAACAAATTTTGTCTCACTTGAGACATTTTTCTTTTAAAACAAATTTCGTCTCACTTGAGATGTTTTCCTTCGAAACACAAATTTCAAAGTTGTTTTATTTGAACCAAATTTGTCTAGCTTGAGACAATTTCTCTCAAAAAAAACATCGTCTCGCTTGAGACATTCTCCCAAAATTTTGAAATATGTAAAATAAAATTGATCTCACATGAGATAGTTTTACAAATAACAAATTTTGTCTCCCTGGAGACAATTTTCATTAAAAAACGAATTTTGTCTCACTTGAGACAATTTTTACTCAAAACAAATTTTGTCTCCCTTGAGACAGTTGCTCTTGAAACAAAATTTTGTCTCCCTTGAGATAGTTTATCTTGAAACAAAGTTTTGTCTCCCTTCAGGCAGTTTCCCTTGAAACAAATTTCATCTCCCTTGAAACAGTTTCTCATGAAACAAAATTTTGTCTCCCTTGAAACACAAAATATTTGAATCTGATTCCCTTAAAACAAGATTTGTCTCGCTTGAGACAATTTTTACTTGAAATAATACATTTCATTTCACTCATGATTGTTTTCTTAAAACAAGATTTGTCTCATTTGAGACAACTTTTGCTAAAAAAATACATTTCATTTTACTCAAGATTGTTTTTTTAAACAAGATTTGTCTCACTTGAGACAGATTTTGCTCGAAAAAAATACATTTCATTTTACTCAAGATTGTTTTTCTTAAAACAGACTTTGTCTCGCTTGAGAATTTTTTTTACTCAAAACAAGAATATTCATTTCAATCAAGATTGTTTTCCTTAAAACCAAAATTTATCTCGCTTGAGATAGTTTCCCTCGAAATAGAAGATTTTATCTTGATAGAGATAGTTTCGCTCGAAAAAAGTTTTTTTAGAAACTAAGCCTGATTTTTAGGGGTTTCTTAATGTTTTCAAATGAATTTGAAATAAGCTAAGCCTAATTTTAGGGGTTTCCTAAAGTTTTCGAATGAATTTCAAAGAAATTAAGCCTACTTTTTAGGGATTTCTTGATGTTTTCAAATGCGTTTTTAGAAACTAAGCATGATTTTCAGGGGTTTCTTGATGATAATTTTCAATGATTTTTTAAAAGGAAACTAAGCCTAATTTTTAGGGGTTCCTTGGCAACTAAGAAACTAAGATTGATTTTCAAGGGTTTCTTGATGAGTAAGTCATTCGGGCCATCAGTAAGTCTTTCGACCATAATGGTTAAATATTTCTGGTCATATATAAGTCTTTCAAGCAAGATGATAAGTCATTCGGGGCATCCATAAGACCTTCGGGCAGGATGTTTTCAACATTTCCTTTGCTCGATTCATAACACTTCGAATCAGCAACGCCCCACCAGAGGGGTTAACATTTCCTATTGCTCGATTCACAACACCTCGAATCAACAACGACCCACGAGATGTTGGTGCTGATATACCTAATTTTGTTATAGAATCGAGTTAAAAGTTGACGCTGATCCAACTCCTCCTGTGATGGATTTTAGCAAAAATAAAAATTTCGATCCAGCTCTTTCTGTGATGGAATCGAATGAGATGTTGGTACTGATCTACCTCATTTTATGATAGAATCGAGTTAAAAGTTATCGCTGATCCAACTCATTCTGCGATGGATTTGAGCAAAAATAAAAATGTCGATCCATCTCCTTCTGTGATGGAATCGAGTGAGATATTGGTGCTGATCTACATCCTTCTATGATAGAATCGAGCTAAAAGTTGACGTTGATCTAAATCCTTCTGCGATGGATTTGAGCGAAAATAAAAATATCGATTCATCTTCTTCTGTGATGGAATCGAACGAGATGTTGGTGTTGATCTACCTCATTCTGTGATAGAATCGAGCTAAAAGTTGACTTTGATCCAACTCCTTCTACGATGGATTTGAGCGAAAATAAAAATGTCGATCCATCTCCTTCTGTGATGGAATCGAACAAGAAGTCGGTGCTGGCCTACTTCCTTCTGTGATAGAATCGAGCTAAAAGTTGATGCTGATACAAATCATTTTGCGATGGATTTGAGCAAAAATAAAAATGTCAATCCATCTCATTCTGTGATGGAATTGAACGAGATGTTGACGCTGATCTACCTCCTTCTGTTATAGAATCGAGCCAAAAGTTAATGATAATCCAACTCCTTCTTCTATGGAATCGAGCTAAGGTTGAATAAATTCTTCTCATTATGAAATTCTTCTCCCTCGTTGGATAATTTTTTCTCATTATGAACCTCCATTGAAATGCTGATTGGTTTATCTTCTCTTTGAAGATTTTTAAACATGCAAAAGATTATCATATGCTAGTAATAATTGTGTTTGAAGTACACGAAGGTATTGACTCGAAGGTTCTCGAATCCTTGTTGAGAACAATTATTTTGAAAATGAAGACGCAAATCAATTCATTGCTGAAATCTTCTTCTTTAATTGTGAAATGAAACCTCTATTAACTTTGGAATTCCTGTCAAATATTCAACATTTATGAGGTAAATAAATGAATCAAAAGAAATTTGTTTAAAGAGAAACTATCTTAAGTGAGATAAAATCTTTTGTTTCGAGAGAAACTATCTCAAGCGAGATAAAATCTTCTGTTTCGAGGGAAACTATCTCAAGCGAGACAAAATCTTCTGTTCCGAGAGAAACTATCTCAAGCGAGACAAAATCTTCTGTTTCGAGGGAAACTATCTCAAGCGAGACAAAATCTTCTGTTTCGAGGGAAACCATCTCAAGCGAGACAAAATCTTCTGTTTCGAGGGAAACCATCTCAAGCGAGACAAAATCTTCTGTTTCAAGGGAAACCATCTCAAGCGAGACAAAATCTTCTGTTTCCAGGGAAACCATCTCAAGCGAGACAAATCTTATGTTTCGAGGGAAACCATCTCAAGCGAGACAAAATCTTATGTTTCGAGGGAAACCATCTCAAGCGAGATAACATATTCTGTTTCAAGGGAAACTATCTCAAGCGAGACAAATCTTCTGTTTCAAGTGAAACTATCTCAAGCGAGACAAAATCTTATATTTTAAGGGAACCTATCTCAAGCGAGACAAAATCTTCTTTTTCGAGGGAAACCATCTCAAGCGAGACAAAATCTTCTATTTCAAGGGAAACTATCTCACGCGAGATAAAATCTTCTGTTTCAAGGGAAACTATCTCAAGCGAGATAAAATCTTCTTTAAAATAATCTTGAGTGAAATGAAATGTCTTCTTTTAAGTAAAAACTGTCTCAAGGGAGAAAAATCTTGTTTTAAGAAAAACAATATTGAGTGAAATAAATCTTCTTGTTTCGAGTTAAAACTGTCTCAAGCGAGACATAATCTTCTGTTTCAAGGGCAACTATCTTAAGCGAGACAAAATCTTCTATTTTAAGCAAAACAACTATTGTTTTAAGTGAAACTATTTCAAGCGAGATAAAATCTTCTGTTTCGAGAGAAACCATCTCAAGTGAGATAAAATTTTCTTTAAAAATAATCTTGAGTGAAATGAAAGGTCTTGTAAAAACTGTCTCAAGCGAGACAAATCTTGAGTCAAATGATCTGTCTTCTTTCGAGTGAGACAAAGTTTGTTTTAAGAAAAACAATCTCAAGTGAAATAAATCCTTCGTATTCAATAAGACTATCTCAAGCGAGACAAAATTTGTTTAGAAATGTTGATTCTGAAGATGATTGCTCCCTCTTGCAGAGGATGTCTTGTTGTCTTTTACTCTCATTTTTTCCTGAAAGATCTATAAAATGTAGCTGAATGCAATTATCCTGATAATGGATGTTTGATGTAAATATACAAATTCATGTGTGTGTAATGCATGTTTTTCTTGATTAATAGCAGTGAAAAAGTGCTCAAGAAATCTTGGTTCTCTTCTTGATCTATTTGTATTCATTCTTCTCTCACACCAAGATGTACCATCGCATTTCTTTGCAAACATCTGCTTTCCCGGCTCCTTAATATTCAAATTATTAGCCCCAATTTATGATTCTGAGCTTCTAGGTCTGAGGGACCTCTATCAATTTCCAGGCTAAACTCTCCAGAGAGATTGTCCTATTTGAAAATGTTTTCTTTCTTTTTATTTTCAAAATATGGAAAGTTCATTTTAAGAAAAACGTCATTCTTTTAGGCTCACAATTGAAGCCAATCACAAAACATGAGTTCAGTAAATATCAAGAGAATCAACAACTCTTTTAATATTTCAAAGTTATACCTCTTTGACAAGTGTCAAAATTGATGGGTTGATTTTAGGTTAGCTCCTTAAAGTTTCTAAGGTTCCAGTCATCGAAATGTTATTTCTTTTTCGGTTCCTGTGAACCTTACAACATGGCCCTCTTCTTTGGCTTGGCATTTTAATCAGATGTGGACAAAATGATGCAACTAACATAATTAATCACTAGACTTTCTAGAACACTTCTATTTCGGTTCTCTGAAATCTTTAATTTGTTCAAGCTTCATAGACTTCCTTTAACAAAGGTAATGCAAGGACATCAGTCTAAACATAAAATTCCTACGTACTTGTGTGAGGTTGACTATAACAAGTTTTCCCCGATTCCCTTAGTCCATTTTCACTGAAACTCATTATTAGATCAATTTAATTTAATTTGCCATTGTCTGGCTAGCTGAATTCAGCTTTATTGTATATACCTTATAATCACCCTTATTGGGCTACCTGAAGGGTTCGTCTCATCACAAGATCTTTGACTTGACAGTTATAGTGGAGCAAACACCGAACTATCGAGTATCTAAATAACGTCATGGTTCGAATGCAATCTATTCATAAAGTTAGGGCTTTTGAGTTGCATCTATAACCAATTGCTTTAACGGAATAACTCAGCTTTATTGTATAATATATAGTAATAATTTATTAGCTTTCTGAGCATTCAAATTTAAAATTTCTTAAGCTCGTCGAGAAGAACCTGTTATAGTCTAGGTGTCTTTGATAGTCAGGAAATTCCACATTTAGAGCTCAGTTCCCAAACAACTGACCTAAACTAAATTCATCTACTCCACCATTTCATTTACAAAGACTAGTATCATCACTGAACGTCTTCAACAGAAGTGTGGTCTAGGTAGTTTTGCAATGTCATACACAAGAGATGCCCCATGTTGTCCACTCCTATTCATACCTGAATGCCAAGCCTTTTGATCATTTCCTCATGAGAGGAGAAGGCTAAAGTGGTCCCTGTAAGAGAAGGATATGGGGTTCGAATGTATCATCTGTGGTAAGGTTAAGGGTCCTTGTTTTATCAATTTTTAATCTTGTCATTTTTTCAAAGATCTATAACTTCGATTCTTAAAAGAGGTTTTAATCTAGTGGATATTTAAAGAATTTCGAGTCTGAAAATTATTCATTTCTTATAACCTCAGAAGGTAGAATTTTACTTAAAATGTTCGATTATCAAGTGATTTACAAACCTTTTAACAAAAAGAGGAAGAAAATAAATTCAAACAAGACAATATGCAAGTGCACAAAAATTTCTAGTGGCTACAATGATTTTTGTCGGTTTGCATCAGAATGCCCCATCATTCATCGAATATCCATGCCCCTGAATTGATTAAATTCTAAACCTTACATTTCAATGCCCTACAATTCTCAGTGAGGTACCTTGATCTTCAGATGGCGATAACATCACATCCATAGCTCTCAATTCTTTTTTTGGTATAAAAGAGTGACACAAAACTTTTATCACAAGATTATCTATGAGTTACTCTCGTGATCCATGATTAATGCACATGTTGAGATGTCATATAATGCATAATGTGTATATACTAATGCAAAGATGTACATGCAAATGCAAAGATGCAAAAATGGGAATGCAAAATGCGAGACGCAAATGCAACAAGGAATTGATCCCAAAATAAATGTTCCTAGAAAAATTCTCGAAAAACCGACAATGTCTCGGTACACTGGGGAAGTGAAGATCTGGTCTATCTTTAAGTCGTTTAGCTCCTACGAGCATCATTGTTTTGTATCGTCTTCAAAACTTCTACTTCCTCATACTTTCAGAAGTATTTCGAGCTGGTTCGCGATCTTCAAATGTTGGCTTCAGTGTTGAATCATCTCGAGTCCAACTTGTTACCTCAGCAGGCAAATGTCTGGATCATCTCCTTGGTAGATAGACTCCCTCTAGCTCATACTTTCTCTCCTACTTCCAGTAATCCTTCGAGCTGGTTTGTGATCTTTAGCTGTTGGCATCAGCGTCGAATTATCTCGAGTCCAACTTGTTACCTCAGTAGGCAGATGTCGGGCTTGTCTCCATGGTATGTAGACTCCCTCTTGACGCTACTCGATCTACATAGAGCATCTTCGAAATCCTACCGATCCCAGAGAAAGGAATTGATGTGGTATTGTTTTTCAAGAACCTTTTAAATGATCAGTTATTTAAGGATCAATACCTTTGAATGATATGTCATATTCATGCAAAAATGAAATAAGACCAGACAAAAGAAAACCAATGTTAGTAGAAACAAAAAGAATCAATTTAGTTGAAAAGATTAGTCCAGAAATGTAATCTTAGCAAAATAAATAAATATGACTCAAAGTTGAGACTGAAAAAAATGCATACAAAGAAAATTAATAATCCTAACCGCATGCGTTCTAGTTCTCCTAGGCTATCCACATTGCTCTAGCGGGGTAGGCTTACTAAATTCTCTATATGAGGTTGGGTTCTAGCAAAGGTTTCCAAGCCATCTTTCCAACCTGCTAAGGTTGCCCCTGATTCTGTCCTATTACAGACTTGCGAATCGGGTTTAGCTCAGGGGATCACACCACTAAAAGCGTACCTCGAATCTGATACCTAGATAGGCAACTTAGGGTGCTTTCTAGAGGTACTTTATCAGACCCACACAAGAAAGCTCAATGCTCCTCGTGAGGTGTGATGTTTCTCTCTACTTAGGTAAATCAAGTTTAAGCTCGGGTTCAGAGCTATGATATGCAATAATCCTAAATAATTCCACAAAAGTGAAAATAATAACCAGAGAGAAATACTTTTTTTTAAAATAACATAATGAACCGTAAATTAAACAAAATCGAACTCGTAATTTCCAAATAATAAATATAGGGTAATCAACTCGTGGCTTGACTCTCAATTTGTTTTTAAAAACAAAACTCCCCAACGAAGTCGCCAAGCTGTCGACACTGTTTTTTGCCCGGGCGGGGAATGACCGATACCGACTCGGAGGTTTTCTCTTTGAAAATATTTTTGAAAGGTGAGGAGTTGCCACCAATCATTTAAGGTGCAATTGGAAAATCGTAAAAACTGGGTGATTTTAATAAAATATCGAGTTTTGGGGTTTGCAAAAATCCAGAAAGCAGGTTCGGGAGTCAGTTACGCGTGGGGAATGATTAGCACCCCCACAAACGCCCAAAAATTGGTACCTAGTTGATTACCCTATATTTAAAATCGAAAATTTTTAGTTTGATCTTTATTTAACTTGAAAATCATTATGGATGCAGAGTTTGAAAATGGTATTCGTTTATTGAGACCGATAGCATTCGCCCCCGAGCGTAAATATTGAAGATCAGCTATTGTGTCTAATAACCAAACATTACCTCGTTTTTAGAAAACATGATGAAGTTTTGATAAGGATTTCGACCTATTTAGGAAATCACCTGTAGTCATCCCCTGAGCACGATCGCGGAGGATATACTATTAACTCCTTAATAAGTGAACAGTGCCTAAAGTTTTAAAAACAATGCAATCAAGAAAAATTTTATTTAATTCTAATTATACTAAAAATAAATTAAGGCTTTTCTAACCTACGGTGTCAAATTATGAAAATTAAAGTACCTAGGGGCTCAAACCTAAAAACATAGGCTCTAATATTAATCATATTTCATTTATTTAATTATCGAATCGAATAACTGAGATGGTCCCTTGAGCGTTTATGCGAGGGCCGACTCAAATTATCCCCTAAATTAACAAACTAATTTAAGGTCTAAATTAAAATGGAGGCTCTATTTAACCTATTTAATTATGTCAATATTAAAATTCTAATCGAAGTTCGGGGATTAAAAGGGTCAAGGTCTAAAGTATCGGGTTCTAAAAGATCTAAAAGTTTGGGACCCAAATTAATGATTTCTAAAGTCAAGAATTAATTCTAAACTAAATACCTAATTATTATCTAAATTATTAAACCTAAACAATTTAGTAAATATAAATTTTAAAATTCGAGCAATTGATTCGAGTAATCGGGCATCTATTGCAAAAACTCGACTCGAATTGCTCCCTAATTAAAACTAAAGTGTCGTCCTAATTTGTAAATTTGATTCAAATACTAATCTAATTTAAAAACTAAATTTGGAATTAAAACTATAAAACAAAACAATTAAAAACAACTAATAATTAAAACAAAAGACGATAAAAAAATTAAAAATATAAAATAAAATAAAATAAAAACATAATTGCATAAATATAAAATAACAATGACTAAAATGCAGGAAAAATAAAAGTTAGTAATTAAATAGGAAATAAGCAGTGACTAAATTCGAAAGTTAATAAAATAAATATGTATATACGAAACAAATAACAAAGTAAATGACCATATTGCAAAAGAAGCTAAAATAAGGGGAGCTTAAAGATGATTTTACCCTGATAATGACCAAAACATAAAACTCTAAAAATATGAGGACATGGACTGAAATTTACCCTAAAGCAAGTGAACAAAGCATAAAACTACTAAAAACAAAGGACCTGATATACGATTTAACCCTTTTCCATACAACCCAAAACATTCCCCCTTTTACATAAACGCACAGAGCAAGCTTCAACACCTCTCTCGGCTGCCGTTCACCGACTCTCACACGCCGACCACTGGGTCAATGGTCAACCTACACCCACTGAAGACCCCTACCACGACAGAGGAGGATCGACCGGACCTTTTGAACGGCCAAAAATCTCCCCATTCTTCCTATCTCAGTCTTTCGTTCTTTCTTTTCCCCATCCGGCGACTGAGAGGGCTCAAAAAACGAGCCACGACGCCGACCACCACTTTTACCCCTCAACGGAGAAGGCTCGAATACCGACCGACGTCCAAATTGGCCGAAGCAAACCACCCAAGGACCCCCGAAAAACCCAAAGAAAAGCTTGAGGAAAGAAAATAAAAAACAAAAGTAGAGAGAAAGAAAGTCAAAGTTGTCTATTTCATTTCTTCTTTTCGGGGAAAAGCCCCCTGTTGATACATGCATTTGGATTTTTATAGCTAAATTTACACTGATTTTACATTTTAAAATCATGCAACTTGGTTGATGTGATGATTCTTTGATTTTTTTTAGCTTATCCTCTAACAGTGGGTGGCAAAGGTGATACATGCATCACAAGGCTCACATCAAAGGAAGAAGTAATAACTCTTCCAAATGATCCACTCGTCCAAGTATTGGAAAAGAAGATCAGAACAGAAGCATACTTACGATGACTTTTTGAATGAGATCCTGATCTTATTTAGTCAATATGTCTTCTGAAGATTTCTTTGATTAATAATACGACGAGAGTTCATTTTTACAAGTGTTGATTGCCTTGTGTCTTCGAAGCTTCTTCTCCTTGAGTTCTTTCAAGTTCTTGTGAGGGAGATTAATCTTCACACTCCAATTTGCCTTTTCATCGCGACTAGGAGGGTTGGTTAGAGTCATATTATCGTGTTTGCCTTTTCATTATGACTAGGAGGGATCGATAGGACATTATCCATCGATTTTTCCACATATCCATCCACGTCATCAATCATCTTTACCGTTCACCTTCATAAGGGAGATCTTTTGATTTCTTGGTTATCTTATTTTATTTGCAATTCCTTTATCTTTTCTTTATCTTATTTTTAATCTTGTTTCCAGTACCAAAAAGAAACCCTAAAGAACCCTATCTATTGCCGCCACCTTCCCTATTCATCCCTTATTGTTCTTCATCGAGTCTAGATCTTTTCTAGGTTTGATTCTTCAACAAGAGCAACGCTCATCAATCTGCCACCGCTTCCCTATCAATTGGTATCAGATTTGGGCCGATTCTTGGAAAGAAGCAAGCAATCTTGTTTGTTCTTGCACACAACACCGTCAAGGTACCCCAACAGAGCTAGTTCAGAGAAGATTCATCGTTTCAGGTTATTTTTATTTAATTTTAATTTAGATTCAAATCCTTCTTGTTAGTTTGCTACTTTTTTTAAAAAAATAAAAAAAAAAATAAAAAAAACAAAAAAGCCAAAATTTCAAAACAAATTGCAAACGAAGATATTTAGGGCTGATTTTCTCCAGATATCATATTCGTCTTAATTTTAATCTCCAGTCCAAAATTCACTTCGATCAGAGTTCATTAGATCCTTCAAATACATCATTCAAGTTTTATCGGCAGACTCGGTCTAAAATATTGTCGAATTTCTTGAAAATTATACAGGAGGAATTTTGTGGTGAAAATTTCCATATTGAAACTCCATATATTTGAGATCATTCAAACAAAAAATAAGAATTTTTGGAGATCAAGAACAACTTCGAACAAAGCGATCAAGAAAAATAGATTGTTTGAGGACTCACCGTTCAACAGAGTCTACTGGATACTACTAAAGGTATTTGGTTCTTAAATTTTACAGGTTGTTTCTTGACGCATCTAAAGACATTCAAGAATTTTTTCATAATTTTTGAATACCGGTAACCTCCTCAAAAACGTTGCTCAAGTTGATCAAGCGTTTTCTAGGTTTTTTGGTTTGGTCCTTTTTTTCTTTGACTCTTAGTGCTTTAGGTTCTTTTGTTTTTCCCTGTTATTGTTCTTTTGCATTATCTAACACATTATCTTCCTTGTTTTAGTAGGACTAAAGAGTTTGCATACTTCTTCCTTCTTTGCATTCTCATTCTCTTGGAGTCTAACCTTTGTTTGGCCTCTTAGAGCTTTTAGGTTTTTCTTATCGCCTTTGCTAGTAATCAAACTCCGATACGAACTGTGGAAGACTACTTGCTAAAGTGAGTTTTAAAGAGTAAAATATCAGCTTACTTGCCTCTCGTTGTGTTACTTTCTTGGAGTGGCTTGTGAGGTTTCTTGATTTGTTGAATTTTCTTTCTTTTATTTTTATTTTCCTTTAAAATTTTCTTTCGAGTGTTATGATTTCAGGATGGGAGACAATAACAAAAAGACACTTACGGCTATCTTAGCCACACTAGCCCGACTCACGACTCAAGTTGAAAGATTTGATGAAATCGTGAGAGAACGAAAAAAACAACAACTGGATCTACCAAACCAAAATCCAAGACCAAACAATGCTGAACTTTTGGTACCCGGGCGATAACAACCACGTTTTCAAGCACCCGAACTCTTTGCAAAACCAAAGTTCACGATCCCGTCTTTCAAAGGAGACAATGATCCAGACAGGTACATCGAATGGGAAGGAAAATTTGATCTCATGTTCGCATACCATGACTGCCCCCAAGCTAAACAAGTTCACTTTATCACCACACAATTCGAAGGATATGCTCGAACTTGGTGGATGCAAACAAGGAAAAAGATCCATAACTTCCAAATTCTAACAATCACTTCTTGGACCGACCTCAAACAAACTATTAGGAAACGATTCCTACCGACACATTATACACGAGAAGTTAAACTACGACTACACCAACTTCGACAAGGTAGAAGTTCAGTTGAAGACTACTACAAGGAGATGCAATCCTTACTTAATATAGCTAACATAACCGAAAAAGAAGAGGTCACCGTGTCAAGATTCGTCGTCGGCTTGAACTCAAATATCACTGATCTTCTTGACCTCCATGGGTATGAAAACCTTGAAGATACACTAAAGAAAGCAATGACAATCGAAATACAAATCCAAAGGAGATTCCGAGAACATTACCAAGGTACTTCATCCTCTTACCAAGGTAATCCTTCAAATCCTTCCTCATCTTCTGCTCCATCTTCTCTGAAAAAACCAAGAGATGACAAACCTGACAAGGAGAAAGAACGACCAGCAAAGAATGACACACTTCCAGCCCCTAAAGATCAAATGATAATTTGTGAGGAGGTAGGGAAAGCAAAAAAAGAAAAAGTTGAGAAAGAGGCAAAAGCAAAAGAGGTCACTAGTTATAAAAGCCAAAAGAATAATGACCCATGGGAGGTGAGTGAACCTAAATGTGAGAAGAAAAGAGTGACTCAAAATCTA
Organism: Hibiscus syriacus; assembly: GCF_006381635.1. NCBI lineage: Eukaryota > Viridiplantae > Streptophyta > Magnoliopsida > Malvales > Malvaceae > Hibiscus > Hibiscus syriacus. Next base: position 7,932,251 of record NW_024063194.1, read on the forward strand.
TGTGTGAACACAAAAGAATTGAGAGAGAACCTTCTTTACAAACAACCTTGCATCCTTGTTCGCTTTAGGGAATCAAATGTTTTGATTTCTAACATTAACAAGGATTTGCCTAGTGTGTTTTCATCTCTTTTACAGGATTTTCGAGAAGTGTTAGGTGATCTACCTAACGAACTACCGCTGAAAAGAGGAAAATAATGCCAAACCAATCTAATTCAAGGTTCTATCATACCTCATCAAACATACAATCTCGAAGAAACCAAAGAGTTGGATTTGTTACAAAAAGGCTACATCCAGGAAAGCCTTAGTCGTGATGCCATCTTAATGAAGAAACATGATTTGAACAACTCTACAGTCTTTATAGTTCGTGCACAGGAAATCCATGTAAATGATGAAATAGTAAAAGCAACACGAGACTGGCCCACACCATCTTCCATAGCCAAGAGTTGTCGAATAATATTAGGTGACCCTCCTGACGGGTTACCACCTGAAAGCCCTAATCACTATGCCATATCAATGAAGAGTCACGATTTACGGGAGTCCAAAGGTAAGTATTTTATTACTCATTTTAATGACATTGTAACATACTTCTTCTCCCTCTTACAAGGAAAGGCCCGTGAAGTTGTCATCCATACTAAACACAACTCCTTTAAGTGCGTAACAAACCGAGGTAAGCAAAACACATTAGACGATGCACTACCACGAAGGTATACTCTTAAGCATGCTACTATTCCAAGAATTGAACATATAAAAGATGTATATCACGATAACTCGGATATTTCTGATATTTCTACCCATACTTTTAAAAGTGCTTTTAATGAGTTTTATCTTGTATATGAGTTTCCTTGCCAGCTAAACAGGTTCTACAATCCACAAATCTCCTACCAAGAATTCTTAATTCATGAACCACACTTAGGAGACTTAAGGGATTACTTTAACAAACCAATTGACATGTTTTTTAAACACTCATTCTCACCACACACGAATAAACACCATGGAGAAATTATCTGAAGCAATCATACATAAAGAAAACAGTGGTCGACACCATGTTGAATTTCAACCTAAACATCAGATTACAAGACTTGTATACAAAAGAGGATTTCAAGACTACAAGAAATCAGTTCCTACAAAGAAGAAACCTCGACTGAAACGCATAAAGACACATCACATTGATCCTGGTAAATGTTTCACAAGTTTTCCTTTCAACACATCTAAGTCTTTTTCTCTTGGATTTTCAGATTCGAGGTCGAATCCTTTTGAGGACTGGGGGAATGATACATGCACCAGAGTCCAAAATACATGCTTCTTTGGACAAATGTTTCTACTCGAACCTATTAGAAGAACAAAGTCTCAAAGATTCAAAGCATATCTATTCGGTAAGTATAATGTGAATGAATCATTAAACGATTCTAATGTTGCTCCCTTTAATGTTTCAGATTCGAGGTCGAATCTTTTTGAAGAAAGGGAGGATGATACATGCATCACAAGGCTCACATCAAAGGAAGAAGTAATAACTCTTCCAAATGATCCACTCGTCCAAGCATTGGAAAAGAAGATCAGAACAGAAGCATACTTACGATGACTTTTTGAATGGGATCCTGATCTTATTTAGTCAAGATGTCTTCTGAAGATTTCTTTGGTTAATAATACAACGAGAGTTCATTTTTGCAAGTGTTGATTGCCTTGTGCCTTCGAAGCTTCTTCTCCTTGAGTTCTTTCAAGTTCTTGTGAGGGAGATTAATCTTCATACTCCAATTTGCCTTTTCATCGCAACTAGGAGGGTTGGTTAGAGCCATATTATCATGTTTGCCTTTTCATTGCGACTAGGAGGGCCCGATAGGACATTATCCATCGATTTTTCCACATATCCATCCACGACATCAATCATCTTTACCGTTCACCTTCATAAGGGAGATCTTTTGATTTCTTGGTTATCTTATTTTATTTGCAATTCCTTTATCTTTTCTTTATCTTTTTTTAATCTAATTTTTAATCTTGTTTCCAGCACCAAAAAGAAACCCTAAAGAACTCTATCTATTGTCGCCACCTTCCCCATTTATCCCTTATTGTTCTTCATCGAGTCTAGATCTTTTCTAGGTTTGATTCTTCAACAAGAGCAACGTTCATCAATCCGCCACCGCTTCCCTATCAAAAGGGCAGCAGCAAGTGGGCATAGGATGGCTGGCAGCTTCACGTGGGCATGGTATGGCCTCATTAAAAAAATGGTGCTCGCAGACACACACACACACACATATATATAATATTTAATCCTACTTACTAAGCGAAATTAAAAATTTCTTAAAACTTAATTAAATATTAAAACTAAATATTAAAACTAATAATATTTATCTAATCTATTCTTAGTATAATATTGAAAGAAGAATAAAAAATTTGAGTCAAATCCCAGACGAAAACATTTGTCTACATATTCATTATTCAAACTTTTCAATAATTATTCCACTATGAGTATCATATTTAAACCATGTAAACCTTCAAGGTTATATTTCCTCTACTTTCAAATAGATCCAGTAATAGAAAAACACTAGGTTATAGTTCGTTGATCACTGCAGTTATGCAATTGTCACTACAACAAAACTGGTATGTGTTGATATTTTTCGAGTAAACGCTGCTAACTTTGGACATCTTATGGTGTTTACATAAACAACATCACTAAATGATAAAATTCAAGGCATTTATCGAAAGGCGCCACAATATTCATGTACTTATAGTGGTGTTTATAGTAAAAATGCCGTAATAGACTGATATATAGTGGAATTTTTAGAAAAACACTGCTATTGACTCATATTTTAGTGGCATTTGTTATACAAACTCCGCAATAAAATGAATATATAAGGGCATTTTAGGCGAAATGCAACAATTATATAATACTATAGTGGCATTTTTTTAAAAAGAAATGCCACAATTTGTTCCTCATCTTATTTGTTTTCTTCTTATTTAGGCCAACATTTCGTGGAATGCTTGGCTGACTCAAGAGGAGCTGATCGGAACCATAAACTCTTCATTTCCTGAGCAACGATCCAATTCCTTATCCTCCTCTAATATAAAAAGTCTGTCATTTCTCTTACCTTTCCTAATTTTCCTTTTCTCTCGGTTCTCTTCTCTTATTCCCAATTTACAAATCCTTAACCCTGATTCACCCTAATTTTCCTTTTCTTTCTCGCCTCATCCATGACACATAACTTCTACTTTGTGGCGTTTTATGTTCACAAACGCCACTAACTTTTGCGGCGCTCGCTTTATGGGCACTTTTTCTAGAACAAAAAGTGTTTTTAGCGACGTTTTTTAAAAAAACACATCTAAAAACCTATTTTGTTGTAGTATGTTGTGCTTATCTTGTTGTTATATCATGAGAGTGAGTCGACCAAAATTCTCCAGCACTATAAGAGCGAACAAATCTATCTTAGGGAAACTGTTAAACATACCTCAATGGCTTTGATCATTTGATTTTATGACTACATATGAGTAATAAACTATTTTATTCTTATTTTTCTTTTTTTCTATGTTTGGTTCTATAATTATATCAATTTATTTTTTATTATTTTAGTTCTCAGACTAATATACTGCCAACAATCCATATAGGAGTATTGATAACATTTAGTATTGATATTTGTTTAGGAGTATGGATACCTTTGTAATTATTTTCTGAAAAAATTGAATATTATTTAGATATTGGTATCTTATGAATGGTATTGATGCCATAGTACTGTCATTGTCAATTACGTTGATTTTCTTCTTGAGTCTATGAAATTTGTATTTATTATCATTTAGTCCTCAAATGGTCGACTGCATTTATTTGAATGTTTAAATGTCTGATTTACTTCAATATTGCTCTACTTAATTTCAATCAGTCAATGTGACTTCTGCGATTCGGACTCTGTCTAGATCGATTTAGAGTTGCTATTGTACATCTTAATAATACTATTATCTTTCAACTACTTTGAGGATATAATGTTAATCTATTACACAAAGTTTAATTGGGTTCCTTAATTATGCTTAATTTGATAAAAAAAAATGTTCAAACAGTGCACCAAAATAAGTCAAACTATTATATTAAATTTGCTATTATCTTCTAATACAAATAAATTATCCTATAGTAGAAATAATTTAATCATGTACATCTTTAAAATACTATTATATTTTAAGTAATATTCTGATCATCTAGTTATTCAAATTAAAATTATAAAAAGGCTCACTTTTATTTAAAAGTAATAACGTTTTATTAAAATACAATTATATTTTAAAGGTAATTCATGTCCTATAATTACTTTTTGAAACTGAAAATTTATAGTTCATTGATATATTAATTAAAACGATACAGAAATTAACCAAATAAAATATATTAAGGATAAAATTAGTTGGTTTACTTCGTACACCCGAACTTAATAGTCCAACAAAATAATTGTTTATAATCTAATAATGGCTATAGTCTAACATGCGTATCTATTACAAGTATCGGAATTATTAATTGATTAATGAAGAAATTGTAAGAGTAATCATTAAATCCAATTTATTCCATTTGAAAACATCAAAATTCAAACATTGAATCTTACTAAAAGGATGTAAAATGACAGCCCAAAATTTTTTGAAAAAAAAGTTTCTTTATAAATTTAATATAAAAATATTTTTTATAAATAAATTAATATATCTCCTACAACGGAACAGGATTGTAAAGGGAACTTTACCGATAATAGCTCATATCCATATCCTCGTGCAAAGGAACTGGTGCGTTTGCTTTAGCCATATCTCCCGTAAAGGTAACTGTGTTGCTAATTATTTGACTACATTAGCTGCCCCCAATGATTTCGGAGTCCATTACATCGAATGTCCTTCACCGGAAGTTGTGGAGTTACTACGGAGGGATGATGCACGGTCGTCTGTTTGATCCGGCATAGTTTTGTTTATTCTATTTGTTTCGTTTTCATAAGTTTTATGGGTACACTCTTTTCCTCCATTTAAATTTATAGATGTTTTTAATGAGCACCCATAATTCTCACTGTGTATGGTTTTCCTTTAATCATACGGCTTTTACCGAAAACAAAAATATTAGTACCCTTAAACATAGTTGGACCCTCATTATTCATTTTTATCCACTTTAAAAATTTTCATCATATAATTTATAAATTTAATACTTAAAATATTATTTTTCAAAATTTGACACTCCAAAATTATTCTTCTAACTCTGCGTGCAGTGTGTCATATCATTAAGTCAACTTATTATCGGTAGGATTATCCTATATTTATATAAATTAAAATAACAAGTAAACCAGTTTAATTTAAAAGAAATAATTCAATTTAGATTCTTGTCGAATATTAAGAAGATTTAATTACTTTTAAAATTTAAGCTTTTGATGATGTGTAAACTAATAAAAGTGTTTATCTATCAGACTATGATGCCACGTAGGATTATTGTTTAAGAACCTTGTTATATATCCGTAAGAAATGATGAATAATATAGAAATATAAAGGTCGTGATTTCGAGCTTAATAAGAGGAAAGGCAATAACGGGTCAGGCAGACAAAAGAAGAACTCTCATTCACAAACCACGCAACCTGTCTACCCTTGAAAAGGCAAATCAGCCGGTGGCGTTTCCGTTTTATATTAACCATTACAATTAACATTGCTTTTCTTACATTATTAATTCGTAGTGTATATATTTACCGAAAGAAAATTATGCTTTATCTACAACATCTCAATATAATAATGTTTGGGAGTTGTAGTCTCCTTTGTAGGCAACAATTTTCAATGGTTTTAATATGAAAAAGAAACACACGTGACACACATCTAGCCTCGTTTTATAACGAAAGAATGAAGAAATGAGTAATCACATGTTAATGTTGAAATTAGAGCCCTAAGAGTCTATTCTCAGGTCAATATGAAGTCAAGAATGGGAATGAAATTTCCAGAAATAGTGCACAACTATAGGTTGCTTTTGTTAGTCCGTCTCAGAAAAAGAAGTCCCCAAATCAAAGCCGCAGTATTCTTTAGAAGCCAACCAATTTCTGATTTCCTTGACTAACCATGTGATTCTTTTTACGATTTTGGCGGCTGGTTAACCTCTCTTATGTTCCCAAATCACGTGATTTTCGGATTATTGTTGGACCTTCAACCTGTCACACGTAAAAATTTGACCTATTTGTTTAATATTTAAAAGAGGATTTTAAAATATAGGGTAAAGAATACAAATGGGTTACATTGCATTATTGAATCTTTCAACTATTATTTTTTTATTAGTAGTCTATTGACTATTAAAAGTTATCACACAACTATTTATATGTTTCAAACTCGTCATTTTCAGTTGTAAAATGATGGTTGTATGAGCTGGATGTTAACTCGTTGACTTAGATATGATAAAATCATATTTTAATGATGTCTATTGATAGCGCCGTTGTTATCAAGAACTGACTTGACGACATAGTGTAAACATAGAGTGGATCTATAAAATACAACTGAAACGATTATGAGACCATATTTTATCATATCTTAGTTAACAAGTTAATGTCTAGTTCAAACGATCACTAATTTTTTAACAAAATAAAACTAGTTTGTAATATATGAGTAATCGAGTGATCATTTTATAACTGTTAATATGCAGGGGATTCAACAAGACAATACCCTATAATTAAAGAATTATTTTTTAACTTCTAATAATAGGAGATTCAATAAAGCAACCCCTATATAACCAAGAAACATTTGTATACTTTACCCTTAAAAGGTAATATACCCTTTCCGAAATTAAGAGATTGCGAATTATAATCATTGTAGTAAATTCATATTCTACGATGGATAAAATTATTAGACAATTGGACCAACAAAAAATGGCTGCTGACAGGTTCAACATTCACGCTAAAGAATGTTAAACTGGCGTTTTTCCCGAAAAATTACCGGTGACCAGTATATTTACCGATCTAACACCGATCAGATTATATTTCCCGATCTAACACCCATAGCAGTAAAGCACGCTCTCTGCCCCACGCTATATGTTGATTTGGCGCCACGTGGGGTATAGCGCGCCCCCTGTTCCGCGCTATACGCCACGTAGGGGTATAGCGCGGCCCCTGCTCAACGCTATACCTTGGTACGAATTATATTTAGTGCGGACCCTGGTCTGCGCTATACCTTTTATCTGAATAATTACATATAGCGCGGTGAAGGTACCGCGCCTTATATGGTTATAAATACCCTTCATCCCGGTTAAGTTTCTCACATCTCCTCACACCTCTCCTCTCAACTTATAAATTAATACAATAATTCCGTCAAGGAGTAATAATTCTAGTAATTTTCCCATACTTGATTTAAAAGTTCGTGTGATTTTTCGTTATAAATTTTGTTATAACTTTTTTTTATTATACTTACTGTTTATTATGATTATTTAAAAAAAATATTATACTAATTAGTTTCAATTAATTTTTGAAAAGCATGAGCATACTAAAAAATAGTTTTACAGTGCAGGTAATAATATAAAATTATATTATTTAAATTATTTACGTTGATGTGTAAAAAATTTATTGTGTTATATTTTTCGTTCATATATAATTTATTTAATCAGGTTTATTTCAGTTATTTTTTTGCAGATATAATATTGCCGCACTTTTAAACTCAAAGAATGGCGCGACTTTCAGCTATTGTTTATTATGATGGTGAAATTTGAGAAGATGAAACCGGCGTTATTTTCGTATCAAATGAGCGTGTTAAAATATCATTCAAGAGAAACATAACTCTTGAGGAGCTGATAACGAAGATTTCGAGGAAGATTCATGTTGGAAGTAGTAGAAGAATGTCGTCGTTGCAGTACAGATTTCCAACATCATTGTTGTCATTAACTTATACAGCGTTCGAACTTTTGAACAATGATGATGTTCAAATGATGGTTGAAGCTCAAAGTAATTATTCAGACGCCACTATTGAGATGTATGCACATTTTGTTCAAGTGCGTGTTGTTCGGGGTCAATCATTAAGCTCCCATTATGGGATGGCTGAACAAGTTGATCAAGTTAACAGCCCGACTACAGTAATGTGTAATGATTTTAATGCCATAATGGGGAGACATTCATCCGCAACTCCTTACGATATGTACCGAGGTGGGTCCACGAACAATCCGTATGGCAACACCACGTCCAGTTCAAGGGGAAGGCATTCATCTGCAAATTTCTTTGACCATATGGAGATGTCATCGACACAACCATCTGTGTAGTTTCCATTTGACACGATGACTTCAAGCTCCGGGGGGAGGCATTCGACTGCGAACTTTTTCGACGTCAATGTCGATATGCCTTCCAGTTCAAGGGGAAGGCGTGCAAGTAGTAGGTTCTTCGACCTAAATGTGGAGAGCATGAAGGAACCATAATCTCCATCAGAATAACCGCTTCGTGAGCATGGTGCGGATGGTGCTGAGACTGGACTATTCATTCACCCAGAATCACCACAATTCAACTCCGATGATGATGAAGTCCCAGGAAATGTGGCACAAACTGACCCTCCTGCTCACATGTATGAAGCTGATTATGGTGCAATGTACGGGCCAGAATTTGCGGATATGCCTCATCTCGGTGACTATGGATATTACTCATCAATAAATAATGGTGAGTTATATTTAGGCATGGAGTTTTCAAGCAAAGAAGAAGTGGTGATGACTATAAAAAATTACAATATCCATAATTCTGTTCAGTCCAGAGTCAATCGATCGACAACCGAAAAATATGTATGTTATTGTACCTGACGTGAAAACGGATGCAATTGGATGGTTCGCGTATCAAAAATGAAGAGGAAAAACAACATATGGGAACTAAAAGTATACAACGGTCCTCACACATGTTGTGCTAGAGGGGACAACCAAGATCATCCCAACTTGGACTCTAAAATGATATGCCAAGCCATCATGCCCATGGTAAAAGCAAGCTCTCATATAGATGTTGCTATGTTGATTTCAGCTATACAATCGCAGCATGGGTACACTGTCTCCTATAAAAAAGCTTGGTTGGCAAAACAAAATGCCATTGTCAAACTTCATGGTGAATGGGATGCATCTTACAACGAACTTCTAGGTTAGTTTAGACTGGTGCGGACGTTGAATCCTGGGACAATTGTGGACTTCGAAAGCTCCTATGCATACCATAATGATTGAGTTCTTCGCGATCGAAGCCAATTCTATCGGGTTTTTTGTAGTTACCCACAATGCGTTAATGTTGCCAAATACTGCAAGCCTGTGGTCCAGATTGACGGGACTTTCTTGTATGGAAAATAAAAGAAAGTTTTATTATTGGCAGTTGTCCAAGATGGCAATCGCAACATTCTTCCAGTTGCTTTTGCTCTTGTCGAAGGAGAAGATACAGATTCTTGGGCTTTTTTCCTCCAAAATTTACGTGCACATGTTATCACGAGGGAAAACATCTGTGTCATTTCAAATCGCGGAGCTGGGATCAAAGCAGCAATGGAGTCTTTGGGTCCAATGTGTCAACCACCCTTTGTCCAACATAGGTATTGTCTCCAACACATTGCTATGAACTATCATGGAAGGTACAAGAAGAATGATGAGCGTCAATTAATTGTGCGCATGGGTAAGTGAAACTGATGTAGTTTGTTTTCTTTCAATCGTTTTAATTTTGCAAAGAAAGCAAGTTAGTAATACATTTTTTTATCAGGTTACGAACTACTTCCTCGAATGTTTGAATCAATGCTTCAAGATTTACGGGCAAAGAACGAGGAAGGATACGATTACATCAGCCTCATTGATAAAGAAATGTGGAGAACGCATATGATGGTGGATATCGATATGGACACATGACGACCAACTTGGCTGAGACAATCAATTCAACCTTAAAGGGTGCACGTCACTTACCTGTAGCGGCTTTGGTAAAAACTACATATTTTCGTTTGGGGGTGTTTTTTGCGAAGCTCAGGGGACAAGCTCAAACTTGGATACAAGGCGGTCATGTCTATCACCCTAGATTAGTTGCAGATCTAGAGAAAAAAATTACTGCATCAAATGGAATGTCTGTAACAAGCTTCTCTAGAAGGCATGAAATGTTTCGTGTCACAGAGTTACCGCGACCTCTTCAAGGGATTGAAGTTTTGTCATTAAGAGTAAATCTAAGGGACAGAACGTCCAACTGCGGGTTTTTTCAAGCTCTGAAGTATCCATGATCTCATGTGATAACAGCTTGCTCGCATACACGTCAAGACTATAACCATTTTGTGGATCCCGTATACCTACTATTTGAAGTTTTTAAGGTATACGAATTTGAGTTTCCCCCATAGGTAATGACAAAGACCCTGATAAGGTTCAAGATTAGCTTCCGATTGTACGAAATCCGAGTTTATTGAGGGAGCATGCGATATGGATATTCGAGAAAGATCTAGACAAGACAGAAGATGTGGTCATTATAGAAACCCATGACACACTAGAAAAACATGTCCACTTCTGTTGTCATCAAGTAACAATTGATGAGGAAATGATGTATTTGTTTATCAAATAATAATTCTTATACTTTAATTTGCATTTACTTCATGTTAATGCCATTCGATAATCGCTGATGAAGATTAAAAAAAACGAACACAATCATTAAATTTTATCAAACTAATAACAATTTGGTATTTAAATACAACAAACTTACAACAAGAATTAAATGGTAAATGATAACCAAATTACAATAACTGATATTAAATGGTAATAAACAAAATTAACTGAAATACATTAAAAAAATCCAACAAATTTAACAAAATAAAGTAAGTATTAAATGAGAAATAATAAAAAATTACAATTTAACAAAATAAAGTAAATACAAATATAATAAAAAAAATCTATCAATGTCTGCGTCACGAATGTGTTCCGCAGGGCGGTGGCTGTCGGTCTCGAGGAGGATTTCTTCGTATCACTGGTTTTGACTCGTTGTCATCATCATCGTCATTATCGTCGTCATGGTCATCATCGTCGTCGTCGTCATCCTAAGCAGGTACATTAGGTTGATGAGGAGCTAATGACGATGAAGAACCTCCATAGAATAAGGACCCTGGAGGTGTATGACTGATTATCCCACCGGTCTGCGAAAATTGGGAAAACTCATAAAACCCAGACATCACTGAGTGTGAAAAATGTATAGGAGGCGTCTGTGCTGCGGCCATGGGTGATGAGGCTGAACCTGCCAGATATTTAGCATATAAACCCTAAGTCAGATCTACAAACATAGACCCATAATAGCCTCCAGGAGGGGTCATCTGTGATGGTGGCGGCGACGGGGTCATAAAACCAGGTGAAGGCGGTGGCGGTGACATCTGGTAATGGAAAGGCTGCGGCATCATATATGGTTGCGGCATCATAAATGGCTACGGTGGTTGTTGTGAAGGTCCTGCTGGTGCAGCTGAGGATGAACCGGAAGCACCTGTTCTTTTTCCACGAGTCAGGGGACAATGGTGTTGTGTCAGTGAACGTCTCTGTCGATGTCGCGGAAAGGTCTGCCCTCATGCATCCTCAGGAAGCAGAAACGGTTTCCCGTTATTGTTGAACCACTCATAATAACCTTCAACAAACACTCAAGAGGTCAAGTAAAGTGGGCTCTCTACGGGGAAGGCGCCGTATATAATTTTTATCAAAATAATAATCTAATTATATAACTATAATCTAAAATTGATTTTTAAACATTAAAATTCATACCTGTGTGCCAGCCTGCTGATCGATGAGCACCCTAATTTTTTCTAAATCATTAGGTAGCTCCTGATGATTTTTCCTATCAGTAGACCACCTATTCAAGGAAAAAAATTATTATACGCTGTATAAAATTATTAATATACAAAATCAGTTTTATAATTACCTTAGAAGTAGTGGAAATACGAATGGGCTCTTCACAACGGGACATAAAAAGGGCAATCGATACCATGCCCAAGACTGCAGCAGCAGGAGAAATCTACCGATAGTATTACGCCTGTAGTCAGTGGCTCCACACATCTCCCTGTACAGCAAAGCCAAAACTGTCGAGCCCCAACTAAATGATCCGGCCAGATGAAAGTCGCTAAGATATCGCAACCACATGCAGTGAACTAGGTTGCGCGATTTGTCTGGCATCAACAACCCTTCTATCAACTGCAATATGCATGCCGTGCATACATCTTAACTTCATCCTCAGAGGCGTCTGTGCTCAACTCCCGAAAATTGGCTTCTAACCAATTTAACGGTATCCTACCTCCGATAAAACTTTTCGGGACACGTCCTAGATTATCCCGGCACAAAGTAGTCTAGGAACCCTGCGAGATCCCTGATATCACATCTCCATCCACCGAAAGCCCTAGGTGTATAGCAACATCCTCAAGTGTAATCGTGCACTCTCCGCACGGAAGATGGAATGTGTGGGTCTCCGGCATCCACCGCTCTACTAAGGCAAAAATAAGGTCTGGTTCTATCTTACAGTGACCCTGATATCTACCTATGTAACCAAATCCAGCCTCTACTAAAAACGGCAAGACACGGCTAGGTATCACTAACTTAAGATTCCTAATAAAAGGATCTAATACACGGTCCTTCTCCTAAAAAATAATAATTACACAAATTAATTCTTAATCTAATAATCATGCATTAAATAAATCAACAAATAATTACAAGTAATTTAAATGAAATTAAAACGTTAAAATGTTACCGTATCAGCAAAGTGTCGAGATATATGATTTCCATCCAAGCGAAGTAGACCGCCTTCCATTATATATCTGCAAAAAAATTATATTAGTAAAATAATAAATAAAGTAAAATGCTTAAATAAGTTAAATACATAATATTAAAAATATTATAAAATATACCTTAAACAGAGATAGTATTTGAGAGAATTTGAGAGAATATTGTATGATGAAAGTAATGGATGAGGGGTATTTATAGGCAAGGTTGGGGGTAATTAAAGGTATAGCGCGCCCCCTGTACCGCGCTATACCCCACGTGTGAGATAAACAACTATAGCGCGGAACAGGGGGGTGCGCTATACCCACGTGTAAGCCATGTCAGCGTATAGTGCGGTACAGGGGGTGCGTTATACCCTACGTGGCTCCAAATCAGCATATAGCGCGGGGCAGGAAGCGCGCTTTACTGCTACGGGTGTTAGATCAGGAAATATAATCTGACCGGTGTTAGATCGGTAAATATATCAGTCACCGATGATTTTTCGGTAAAAAAACCTGTTAAACTAAATAGCATTTGAGGGCGTAGGATCATGTGACTCAGCTTACACGCATCCGTGACTTTATCGATAGGAACAATTACATTCTCCACAAAAGACCAAAAAGAAATTCAAAAAAAAAAACTCACACAGCATGTCACACTCACATGCCATGTCACACTCGAAAAATTTTCAAACTTTAATTTTATTCGAATGACCAGTTTGAGAGATTTTAAAATTTAAGATCCGTTTTGAACTTCATTTTTGCTCAGTGACTTGATTCTTAATTTACACTTTTTCCTTTAAAATCTAAAAAAAATGGATTTGTGTGGTTGGGATTTTAACTCCCCAATTGGGAACCAAATCCCAAAATGGTGAAAACAAAACCAGCTTCCTGTGAGAAAAACAAGTATTTCACAAAATCAAATACATAGCCTCGCCGCCGTACACCCTATCTCCGACCAGCAGTGGCATGCACCGTCACCACCACGACGCTCCCCACCATGCCCCGATCAGAGCCCCTCTGGTAATTCTCGAAGACCACCGTCAGTGTCGAGGATGGCCCTTTGAAGTCTCATCGAAAACCTAAACCTATCATTCTATCTCTTCTCTGATAACAATTCCCATACTCGTCCGTAGGCGACGTCACCGCAACCAATCGACTCATCGTCCCACGTCGAGCAAAACCCAGTAGTTCTCTTCTAGTGATTTGTCGTCGTTCGTCGCGAATCAACCGATAAAGCTTCGTCGGAGATCTCGAGCCCCGTAATGATTTTCATTGATTTTATACCGATCCCGTCATCGGTTGCCCTCACTGCCACCATTATTTAGTTCCCCGCTCTGTTCTGACTATAACCCAACTGGTATCATCCTCTCCCCTCGTATCCTTCGTCGTCTGCCATTGAGGGTAAGAGTTTATTCTTTCTTGGTTTATTTCCGTCGACTTTTGGCCTAATACTAACTAGTTATGGACTTATGTTGGTGTTTGGTTGCATTTGGAGTGTTCGGTCGTCGTCACCGTCCCCTTCGCCTGCCACACGCGCCGCCACGCGCCACTGTCGTGTGTAGTCCTCATTTTCATCGACTTTTCTAGAAACTGAGTTAACTTGGACCAAGTTGACTGAGTCAACTCAGATCGAGTCAACTCAGATCGAGCTGAGTCAATCCATTGACCTGGACCATTGACCAAACTGTTGACCGTTGATCAGACCCGTTAACTTTGGCTTCGACCAAGGTTGACCGTTAACTTTGACCAAAAAGTCAAAAAATGTGAAAAGTCATTATTATGCTTTTTGATATCCTGAGTCCAAATCTGAAGTCCGTTTCACCAAATTCAAACTCGATAAGCTATTTTCAGCATTTTATCTTTCGATTCGAATAGTTTTCCTGATAGTTTTGTTTCTGACATAAATTGTTTTTCCATGTATCTGAGATATTATGGGACATTGAATATAAGTTCAAGGTCGATCGAATGGAGTTTAAATGGTTGTTCGTTGTGTCACGAAAATTGAGCTAACACTTTACTACCTTTTGAATGCTTTATCGTACTCGTTGATAATTCCATGAATGAAAATGATCGGTCTCCTGCTTATGAGGATCTTTGAAAGTAATACTAAATATAATATAAAGGCGTTAAATTGAATAAGACTCGATTGACTCGTGTAAGGAACTAGAAGATTAAAGAGAAATAATTTCAAGTTCAGTTGTTAATTGGTAATTCAAGTAACCTAAGAATCCGTAAATTCTGATTACTTCTGTAAAAAGGTTAAATTTCGGAAATACTTGGAAAATAAATTATGAAAATACTTATACAAGGTAAAATATCCTTATGATGTAAAAAGAGACGAGAATTGTGCCTGAAAGTGGAAAATAACCCTGGAAAGCTATACTTGACCCGATTAAACCACTGAATTCACCTATTAAGTGTTTGTTTGATTTAGAAACATTCATATAATTGATTATGAATCCCAAGATGGAAAAAGGCGTAGAATCTTGAATCTTGAGTAAACGCAGAAAGACAAATTTACTAGAAGTAATGCATATGACAAAAATTAAAGGGAATGACTAAAATACCCTTGGTATGAAAAAGAGAATCGAATCTCCCATGACATTGAAAATGACCTCAAAATTCATTATTGGCTGGACAGAACTACGAAAACGTTAGTTAAATTCATGATCCAATTGGAAATTCGAGTAATTGATTCCTAACCTTCGAGATTGCAACTTACTGAGATAATTTGATTTCAGAAGATTTAACTGAAAACCAATTTATTGGAAGTACTATATGTATATGAACTATTTTAAAAAACAAAGCTCTAGTTCTGAAAAGACCAATATGCCTTTGGACCTCGCATTATCCAAAATACCCTTGAGGCCCTAAATGAATAAAATAACCTCGATAACTGAAATGACCTACACACCCTTATAGAAGAGTAACAAGTAAATGTCACTGGATAAACTATGAAACCCTGATAAGCCAAAGTGAAGTACCACCCTAAAGGTTATGAAGCAAGAACTAAGCACGTCAGTCATTCTGGATATGCCTGCATTACAAAAATAAATAATATTATCGGAATATATGTTTGTTTCTTCAGGATATTTTCAATGGAGATTTTAGTGGTGATCCGTCCAACTAGTACGATCAATACTATAGAGTGAATATTTTTGTAAATATATTGGTCAGAACAATTGGTAAGTATCGAAATATTGAGGTTTGTTCAGCTCGATTTGACTCAAAATCAAGAGAATTTGAGATACTAGGAATTTTTATTTTGCCCTTATTGGGTTAATTTTATTAATAATTTCCTCATTAGCTATCTCTAATAACAAAAATATTGAGGTCTCTAATAATAATTGGTAAGTATCTCATCTCTGAAGTCCAAACAACTTGAAAAAGTTTGTATTTCCCTTCTTGATAATACCTAATGCCTCTGAAAAATATCTGAATCGTCTAGTCTATTCCCTATGCACAAAGATGTTTTCTCTGATTTAAAAAAAGTCTGACTTTGTTATTTGATGTAAAACATGGTTTATGATCTCTGTTATATGATATCTGGTTTCTGATATTGGATATATCCGACTTCTTATTCTAATATTTATGTTTACTGATTTACCTGTTTTATAATGGGGGACTTCTGGATGTGATATGGAGTTCTTCAGGTTCAACCCCGATCAGGCTGGTAAATCCTTACAGACCTAAGGTGACCCTTGGGTGGGCTTTTAGGCTCAATGGGCCTAGTGGTAAGACCTTATGGACCTTTTGGGACTCCCATAGGGAGGCTCATTTGCTTTATGCTTAAGGTAAGTCCTTATGGACCTGGTGCCACTCCCATCAAGTGGCTCCTACGCTTCGGCTAGGGTAAGTGCTTATGGACCCAAGGTGCTCATACTCCCAATGGGCCTAAGGTAAGTCCTTATGGATGCAGTTCTGGGGAACTGCATGTGGAATGTTCGGTTGATGGTATTACAGTGATTTTAAAAATTCTTTTATTGAAATAAATTACTATTGTATTTTTTTAACTTATGATTTTATTTATTATGGTGTCGTGGGAACACATTAGACATCCTATTTCAATCTCTTGAAGTTGGTCCTCTGAACTGTAAGCTTCTTATCTATTAGCTGAAGAAATACCAATAGAACCTCATCTCATCACAAAATCATGTAGATGCCTAAATCAATAAGAAAATATTTTGCTTTGCCATTAATCTGCATGTCATTCAATATTCGTCTGGTAGATTTGTATTACTAAGCTTTGTAAAGGTCACTCTGTTACTTACCATTTCAGGTTAAAAAGAATCAGTCCTGCTTAGTTATCAATATCAGTAATAGAATTCCTCCGGTGTTGCTTGGGAGTATGGTACCTGTGTAATTATGGGGCATGTATATCGTATTCATTTTTATATTGAGTATGAAACTTTTATGATGGGAAGTATGAATGAATTCTATTTTACGTTTTGAATCATTTCTGCATGTATTTTTATTTATAAAGTTGTACGATTTTATATGATTTAGTAAAAATTTTAAATTTTCTGTTATTTTATCATGGGTCTCTCTAGTAGCCATAATAGGACACATTGGATCAGATCGGGTCATCCGTATTGGTATGAGAGTGTTATAATTAGTGGTGCCAAAGCTTAGGTTGAGTCGAGTCCTTCTGGGTAGACCGACCGGTCGACTATTAATGATGTATGGCCAGTACATGCCCCTAGAATATAACCCTTGACCATTGACTGAACTGTTGAACATACTCGTTGACTTTGACCAAAAAGTTAAAAATTTCGAAAAGTCATATTTTATGCTTTTCGACGTCAATCCGAAGTCCGTTTCACCAAATTCAAAATCGATAAGAAGTTTTTTAGCATTTTATCTTTTGATTCGAATAGTTTTCTCGATTAAGTTTTGTTTCTCTGACATAAATTGATTTGTCATGTATTCGAGATATTATGAGACATTGAATTTAAGTTTTAGGGCGGTCGAATGGACTTTAAATGGTTGATCATATTGGCATGAAAATCGAGGTAATATTTTACTACCTTTTGAATGCTTTATCGTACTCGTTGATAATTCTATGAATCAAAATGATCGGTATTGTGCTTATTGAGGATTTCTGAAAGCAATTCTGAATAGAATATAAAAGCGGTAAATTGAATTAGACTCGATTGTCTCGTGTAAGGAACTAGAAGATTAATTAGAAATAAATTCAATTTTAGTGGTTAATTGGTAATTCAAGTAACCTAAGAATCCGTAAATTTTGATTACTTTTGTAAAAAGGTTAAATATAAAAAATACTTGGAAAAGAAATTATGGAAACACTCCTTCTAGGTAAAATACCCTTATGATGTAAAAAGATGAGAATTGTGCCCAAAAGTGGAAAGTAACCTTGGAAAGCTATACTTGACCCGATTAAACCACTGAATTCACCTATTAAGTGCTTGTTTGATTTAGAAACATTCAGATAATTACTAGAAGTAATGCATATGACAAAAATTAGATACAATGACTAAAATATCCTTGGTATGAAAAAGAGAACTGAATCTCCCTTGACATTGGAAATGACCTCAGAATTCATTCTTGGCTGGATAAAACTACAAAAACATCAGTTAAATTAATGATCTGATTGGAAAATTTGGGTAATCTATTCCTAGCCTTTGAGATTGCAACTTACTAGGATATTATGATTTCAGAAGATTTATTTGAAAACCAATTTATTGGAAGTACTGCAAGTATATGAACTATATGAAAAAAACAAACCTCTAGTTCTGAACTATATGAAAAGCAATAACCAAGCACGTCAGTCATTCTTGATATGCTTGCATTACAAAAATAAATAATATTATCAGAATATATATGTTCGTCTCTTTGGGATCTTTTCAATATATATTTTAATGTGATCAGTCCAACTAGTATGATTAGTATTAAAAGAGTGAATATTCTTGAAAATATATTAGTCTAAACGATTGGCAAGTATCGAAATGTTGAGGTCTGTTCAGCTCGATATGACTCGAAATCAGGAGAATTTAAGATACTAGGAATTTCTATTTTACCCTTATTGGGTTAATTTTGTTAAGAATTTCCTAAGCAGCTAAATGACTAAAATGTCTCTAATGGCCTAAAAGAATGGAATCACTCTGGTTATATTCGAACCTTAGTAAATTATGATATAAAAGATCTTGAATACCATCATGGAATATTAGAATCCTAATGTCATTTAGCTAATTCTAAAGATAACCGAAACCCCTTATGTGGGGATCTCATCTCTAAAGCTCGAACAACTTGCAAAAGTTCGCATTTCCTTCTTGATAATACGTAGTGCCTCCGAAAAAATATATGAATCCTCTCTAGTGTGTGCCCTATGCACAAAGATATTTTCCCTGATTTACAAAAAGTTTGAATTTCTTATTTGATGTAAAAACATGGTTTCTTATCTATGTTATATGATATCTAGTTTTTGATATTGGATACATCCGGCTCCTGATTCTAATATTTCTGTTTACTGGTTTCCCTGTTTTATATTGGGGTACTTATGGGATGTGATATGGAGTTCTAAAGGTTCAACCCCAATCAGGTTGGTAAATCCTTATAGACCTAAGGCGACCCTTGGGTGGGCTCTTAGGTTCAATGGGACTAGTGGTAAGACCTTATGGACCCTATGGCACTCCCATAGGGTGGCTCATTTGCTTTGTGCTTAGGGTAAATCCTTATTGACCTGGGGCCACTCCCCTCAGGTGGCTCCTACGCTTTGGCTAGGATAAGTGCTTATGGACCCAAAGTGTTCCCTTAGGTTAGCTCCTACGCCCAATGAACCTAGGGTAAGTCCTTATGGATACAGTTCTAGAGAACTGCATGTGGAGTGTTCAGTTGATGGGTACTACAGAGATTTTAAAAACTGTTTTATTAAAATAAATTACTCTTGTATTGTTTTAATTTATGATTTTATTTATTCTGATTTCGTGGGAACACACACACTAGACATCATATTCCGATCTACTGAACCTGGTCCTCTGAATTGTAAGCTTCCTATCTATTAACTGAAGAAATATCAGTTGAACCTCATCTTATCACGAAATCATGTAGATGCCTAAATCAATAAGAACATTGTCAGCTTTGTCGTAAATCTGCATGTCCTTCAGCATTTATCTGGTAATTTTGTATTACTGAGCTTTCCAAAGCTTATTATGTTACTTATCATTTCAGGTTAAAAAGAATCAGTCTTGCTCAATTATTGACATCAGTAATGGAGTTCCTCCGGTGTTGCTTGGGAGTACGGTACCTGTCTAATTAGGGAGCATGTATGTCGTATTTATTTTTATATTAAATATGAAACTTTTATGATGAGAGGTATGAACGAATTCTATTTTACGATTTGAATGATTTCTGCACTTGTATTTTTATTTATAAAGTTTTACGATTTTATATGATTTATTAAAAAATTTAAACTTTTATGTTATTTTATTATGGGTCGCTCTAGTAGTCCTAATGTGACACCTCAGATCAGATCGAGTCACCCGTATTGGTCGGGGTGTTACACGGCAATAATTACGGCTCCCAAAGGTATGCTTTGTGCCTGGTTCAAAGCTTCCATGTTCCTCGTATCTTTGTTCGGATAAAGTTTTCGATGTCGTCCAAATTTACGCAGTTGATCCCGTGGCCTGCATGAATGTTTAACGAACTCACAACTTTCCCTATAAATAAAATCCATTGCTATTACACATTCCCCGTACCTTCCCCAATATTCCCAAAGGATTAAACCAGCAAAAATGGCTGCTGCCATAACAATAACGCAGGTTCTTTGTGTAACTCTCTTTTCCCTTACCTTACTATCTACTGCATTCACTTCTCGAGATTACTCCGATGCTCTTGAAAAGTCTATTCTCTTCTTCAAGGGGCAACGGTCGGGTCGATTACCGTCTAATCAGCGCCTCAAATGAAGGGGCAACTCCGGTTTGTCCGATGGTGCATCCTATCACGTATGTGTACGCCTACTAACTTTTTTGGGGTAATCATTAAAATGGACAAAGTGGCGATTTTGGTTTGTTTTAGAACTCAGGTGGACCTGGTGGGCGGCTATTATGATGCTGGAGATAATGTCAAGTTTGGCCTCCCAATGGCCTTCACTATAACAATGTTGTCATGGAGTGTCATTGAATTCGGCAGCTCAATGCAGAGTCAGATCGGAGATGCAAAGACCGCCATCCGTTGGGCACCGATTATCTTTTAAAAGCAGCTACTGCTACCCCTGGCATTTTATTCGTTCAAGTGAGCATTACATGATAATCTTTGTTTGCACTTGAATACATATCATTACATTATTGTTATTATGATGATGCAGGTGGGAGATCCAAACATGGATCACAAGTGTTGGGAGAGACCAGAGGATATGGATACCCCACGGAATGTATACAAGGTGTCTGCTCAAAATCCGGGATCCGATGTAGCGGCTGAGACAGTCGCTGCATTAGCTGCTGCTTCGATAGTGTTCAAGGACTCCGATCCTTCCTACTCTGCCAGGCTTCTTCAAACAGCCAAGAATGTAATGAATTAATATCCACATAAAGTACTAGCAAATCTCTTTCTTTGCATCTTTATGATGTTTTCAATCTCTACTTGTTTATGCAGATCTTCGATTTCGCGGACAGGTACCGAGGGTCTTACAGCGACTCTCTAAACTCAGTGGTCTGCCAATTTTACTGCTCTTACTCTGGATACCAGGTAGACTTACCCTTTGCTTCTTGTTCCATTGGAGGTTAACCATGATTATTAATCAAAATGGTATGGACATATAGGATGAGCTTCTCTGGAGAGCATCATGGATGCATCGAGCTACGCAGGATAACTCCTACTTATCATACATCCAATCCAATGGCCACACCATGGGATCAGATAATGATGATTTCTCCTTCAGTTGGGATGATAAGAGAGCTGGAACAAAGGTCCTTCTTTCCAAGGTATATGTCTCCTGCAATCTCCCCATCCCGAATCCACATCGAGCCGAAATTGATTTCGATTTTTTTTCAACAGGACTTTTTTGGAGAAAAGCGCGTCGGAGTTTGAATTATACAAATCACATTCGGACAACTATATATGCTCATTAATCCCAGGAACATCTGGCTTCCAGGCACAATATACACCAGGGGGACTTCTTTACAAAGCTAGTGAAAGCAACCTGCAATACGTGACAACCACATCTTTCCTACTACTGACATACGCCGAATATCTTAACACAAATGGTCGAGTTGTCACATGCGGGGCATCGACTGTAACAGCGGCGAGCCTCGTAGCACAAGCGAAGAAGCAAGTGTAATACATTTTAGGTGATAATCCAGCCAAAATGTCATACATGGTTGGGTTTGGAGACAGATATCCAAAGCATGTGCACCATAGGGGTTCATCGGTTCCATCCGTTCAGGCGCACCCTGGTCGCATAACCTGCGACAATGGGTTCCAATACCTCTATGCTAGCTCACCAAATCCGAATGTCCTTGTTGGAGCCGTCATAGGCGGACCTGATGGTCGAGACAACTTCGTGGATGACCGGAACAAGTATAAGCAATCTGAACCAGCCACTTATATTAATGCACCATTCGTTGGTGCTCTTGCATTCTTCGCGGGGATAGGGAATGCAAACTAAAACAATGAATATGAGAAAGAAGAGAATATATAATGTAGTGAAAGAAACGCTTCCATTTTTCATATTCATGCTGTGATTTATTTTTATTAGTTACAGATTTTCAAACTACGGTTTCCACTTTATTGGAATACAAGGAAAAAATCATTACTTAAAGATGTCTTAATCTTGCAGAAATACATATCGTACGTGAATGTGCCTTGAATGAAGTAAACAAGCATGGAATTACATCCTTGAATGAAGTAAACAAGCATGGAATTACATGCTCTTCGGGAAACTCGCCCGGCCCTGGTTTTATAGGTCGTTAATCCATGATAACAGGTCTCCAAAATTTTGCATAAATTTTAAAATTAATATAGTTTAATTAAAATATGTAATTTAATACACAAACTCTTATTTAACATAATAATATATAATTGTGATTTTAATTTAAACTTATCTTATCTCTGTTGGCAAAAAGTCCTCTGAATACATTATTTTTGTGTCTTACAATCGCTGGACGACTTTGAAATTTACCTAACGTTCCGACATCAATGAAGTTCAAAAGATATAAGAAAAACATAAAGAATCTCAAAGATTTAAATCTCAGGAAGCCTCGACTATTTGATATGACCTATGAAAAACCTATATAACCTATTGTAATCAAATACATCATTATCATGATTGATCCACTTTGGTTGTTATTATACAAAATAGTCATTATAATATTACAACTAACACGCACTAAACACCGACTATAGTATTTCTTGAGCATGATCAAGAGATGAGATGAGACCTCTACAAAATCATCTCTACAACAAATTTTCTTATTAGTGACATCTAGGTTGTTGTCACTAAAACTTCAATTTATGTTACTAAATATATTTTGTGACGTAAAAGTCAATGTCACGACGATCGTCACCCTAGGTGTGTCACTAAATGTCAAAAGTGACGATGTATGTGTTATCGTCATGTATTATTAAATATATATTGTCGCTAAAGGATAACGTCACAGTTTAATTTGCATTCAGTGACAATTACTTTTATCACTAAATGATGTACATTTTCGTCATTAATAAATCATAGTGTCACCAATAACACACAATAATTTCATTGTATATTTGACGAAAAGAAAATTTTCACATTGTTAGTAACGTAATATATCGTCACCTAATAGTAGCATAGATGACATTTATATATAACGTCACTATATAATTAATATTCAATGACAACTAATTATGTCACTAAATTATGTAAAATTTCGTTATTGATGATTTATATCATCACGGATAATACATTAAAATCAACCTATATGTGACAGAAAGAGATATTTTCACATTTTTAGTGACATAATATAAATGTTACCTAATAATATTATGAATGACGTTTATGCGTAACATCACTTTATAATTTATATTCTATGACAGTTTGTTACATCACTAAATTAAATAAGATTTCATTATTGATAATTTATATTGTCACAAAGAATGCATTAAAATCAACTTATATGTGACGAAAGAGATATTGTAGCAAAACACAAATAATTTATATTCTATGACATTTTTAATGACAATATATATTAAAATAAATTTATTTATACAAATCTAAATAAAAAAAATAGTTCACTTATTCAAAAATAATAAGATTTAAACAAATATTTCACTAAATACATAATAATTTCATTTTTATAAATATAAAAATGTTTAAATGTTTACAAAAAATAAAAATAATATGACTTGTGGAATATTTCGTTGTAGCAATCTCAATCCAAACCTTGAGTCGGTTGTGATTCTGTTGTTGATGAGTTCGTGGCATCAATAGCTTGTTGAAGTTCAAATTCTTGGGTTCGATTTAGTTTACTGGAGACTTTTTTGAGTTTCATTTTCTTGTGTTCGAATCCTTTTACGAGATACTTTACCTGGTGTCATCCTAAAACATATAAAAAACTATTATAAATACTTTCACCAGCTTTTGCAATCGATTTCTCTTATATATTAGAGGGAACTGCAAAGATGCATTAAATCACAACCAAAATCATCAATTATTAGAGGGAAGGTAAATTTTATTTGGAGGGAAGTTGAAAAATTACCTCCACTATATCTAAACATAGTTATTAAAAATTAGAAAAATATAGATTAGTACCAGACACACATTCTTAACAAGACTCGAACCTTACCAATTATGCATAGTACATATCATGAAAAACGAATACGAATCTACGTTCTTAGTATTCTCCTGTGATCTAGATCAACATGACACAACTAAGTGATGTCATTTTTCAAGAAAGTCAAAGTTGTTACCTGTTGTTCCCTACGGTGCTGCAATATGCTGATAGTCCAGGACACAATGTAACAGGGGAGAAGAAGGCCAGTAGCACGAAGGAGGGAAATCTAGAAGGAAAAAAATAAAGAAGAAAGATAAGTTAGAATCGAACAATTAAAAGTTGTGAATTACAGAAAGATCAATGCAAATTCGAGCCATGCATACAGTGATATATCGAGATAATTCATCGTTTGTGTCTCCACTGGCTAGGTACAAAACATGCCTCAAGAATAGAAGAGCAAGTCTCTGCAAATAAACGGATAAAATAAGATCTACACAGAATAAGAACAAGGATATCAGCAGTGATTCCTGGACCCAATAAATGTTTCATAGAAGTGAAACCCAAAATTATGTATGTTTTCCATCTAAGCAAAAACAGTAATTCAGGATATAGGGCTCAACTTGATATTCGATAACCTTAATTACGAGTGGAAATAACGTTCGTGACTAGTACACTGCCAGTGCGAAAAAAATTTGAGGCAAACTGTACAATAGAATAATGCATTACATAACACTCAAGATGGCTCGAACATTGATATTTGATCTATTGCTTGCAGAAAAATGGTGAAGAAAATAAAAGTATACAACCGCCAATATTTTAATTAAAATAAGCCAATAAGGGACTCTGTTACTTGGGACTTGTGTTTAAGCATCAATTAGTTTCCAAGTTTCTGAACTGTTTGGATGGTTCTTGGAATATCATATCCAATTACGTGTTGGACACAAGTGTTGGATTAGGATAATTCAAACAAAATGAAGAGTCAGAGCAAAATAGGATTGATAAATTTTTGTAATTTTATAGAGGAAACTAAAGCTTACAGTAAGGGAAGCGGAGCGGAAAAATTCAACTCCACTAGAATTGTTATCCGAATATTCATCATAGCATTGCCCAAAAATAGGCCTGGTAACCCAACGAAGCACCAGATACTGTCCACTCACTGTATCAATAGAAAACACAGGAAACTAAGGGATCCAAGGTGATTAGCATACCATACTGAGCCATCCTTCAGATCACCAAAAAGGATCGGACACAGATCCTCACAAACAAGAAAGGGTCCAAGAAAATATCAAAGTTTCAATTACAGTTACAACACCCACATTGATAAAAAAAGGAAAAAAAAAGGCTAACAAAGTCTGAGAGACACTAATCTTATCATATCTACAATGGTCAATTGGTAAGTGCATGGTTGTGAGACTTGCCTGATATCAATTGTAGTAACCTCTGGCTGAGGAGGAGGAGGAGGTGGCACAATATATCCCGGTTTGTAAGACTGCAAATTAAATGTTTTTTTTCAGGAATAAGTAAAGCAGCCTAGTAATTCAACTCATACAAAACCATTTCAATGAATGAGATAACGATGATGCTGATATCCCGGTTTGTGAGACTTGCCTTATCTCGTGATTACACCATAGAGATGAATGATAGTAAAATTATTTGGAAACTTTTAGCATAAGTCGTGGAAACTATATTGTCTTCAATTTTAATAAGCATAGAAAAAAGAGAGAAAATCACTGATTATGAATACATAGAAACAGAATCAACCCAGCTAAACACAACTTCAAGTCAAAATCCAATAACTGTTAGCATATAAACATTTACGAAAACAAATTCCACGTATAAAATGCAACCCATGAAGGATTAAACAATTAAGCTGGAAACACCAACTATGAACAAAGACAGCAATAGGTGCAATTATAAAACAATGCAATGAGGAAAAAGCATACCTCAGAAAGAACCTTGAGCATCTGATCAATGTACCAAATTCTCTTTGGGGAAAACCAGAGGCAATAAAAATGATTGTTAATCAACTGGGCAATAATCCAAAGTAATTTCGAATAAATATTTCAGCATCCCTCCACCAACAAAAAAGATACCTGAAAATACAGAGCCAAGAACATAAATAATATATAAGAAGATTACAAATATTATAGCATACAAAGACTAACAAATAACGGAACCTACTTTTCAACAAGGGAGCAAATCTTGGCAGTAAGAACTCCCTTAAATTCTTGATCTCTTGCTTCCGAATATTCAATTAACTCTTTTGTTAAAGGCTTCACATTGCTTTCACTCGTCAGCAAGTATTGCATTAACTCTTTTGTTAAATGTTTCACATTGCTTTCACTAAAGTCTAGCAAGCAGACTCAATACTCACAAAACGACATTCATTTTTTTCTCTAAAAAGGTTGACTGCCACTACTATCCTTTTACATGTGATTTAGCTTCAATTATTGAAGGTAAATATTAACCAATTCAATCTATGGAGGCTGTTGCAACCAAAAAAAAATCTGCCTAGACAAAGGCAGGTTACAAAACCGAAAAAAAAATGAAACAACAGTGGAGCACCACAAGAATATCATATTTGGACATTTCAACAAACACATGACAGCCTCTAACAAACACACGAAGGAATGTTCAACTTAAAGGCAAAAAAAGGGAGTGACCTAGCTTTACCCACAATAAATTGAACATGATTATGGAAATAAAAAAGTAAAAATTTCTACAATACCTGGCCTGAGAAAGAATTAGAGTTGAGAGAAGAAAAAAATGAGCTCGAAGAACGTTGAAGGAGATCCCCCATTACTGTTCGCGAACGTCAAAACTAAGACTAGGGGTGACCTAGCTTTATCCACAATAAATCGAACATGATTATGGAAATAAAAAAAATAAAAATTTCAACTATACATGGCCTGAGAAAGAATCAGGATTGATAGAAGACAAAAAAGGAGTTAGAATAATGTTGATGGAGAGCCCCATTGACGTTCGTAGCTTTGTCGAGAAAAACCATAAAAGAAAAGAGGCAAAGTTGAAAGATCCTAATTTAGTCTAGGGGGTCCAAAAGACTTGCGGCGATTGATTTAAAAAAGTCAGATAGGGCTGAAGTAGGAGGGAAATAAATTTTTTAAAATTTGCGGCCTTTTTAAACTTAAAAGCCGTTAAAACATTGTTTAAGGTGTCTTATAAAATATAATAAATTAAATTGTCATGAATAAAATTTATTAATAACGAATGTGTAACGTCACTAATTTAAATTGAATCGTTATATAATAAATCGTCACTGATACCTGTTTTTCATTGGAGACGACTTTACAACGTAATTATTTTATCTAAATGTCATTAAAAGGTTTGTCACCAAAATTTTTGGTAGGAAGATTTTGACGTCAAACAAAGATATACCATTAATCAATAAATATGACGAAAATAAAAAAAATCACATTATAATATGTTTTGTGACGATATACATAACGTCATATAGAATTTTTGTCATAAATTGACAAATTTGTTGTAGATCACTTGTATTTTATGTTCTACCTCCTTATAGAGACAAAATACTTCGACATTGGTTAATGATCAATTTTCAACAAGTTATAATTCATAGTCAAATTAGAAGGGGGTGAATTGTCAATAACTACTAAAATTCATTTGATCTCATTAACAAATAGTATGATAAACATTAAATATCTTCTATCGAATAATAACCAATCGAAATATACCCGTAAAAATGAACTAGACATCATCATCTCTTAACTTGCTCCTAAAGTCCTTCCTGATATGATTATCTCTAACCCGCGTTTGAAGATTCAAGCTATAGAATTTGCATGCATGGATGAACCGCCTCTAAAAGAAAGTATTTAGTCTGGACGTGATGTGCTAAAATACTAGTTTTCTTATATTTTAATGGCATGGTCTATTGTTTAGTACGCTAGATCTATACTGACCATAGATTGATTAAAATATGATTGAAATAATATTGATGATTTAAGGATTTAATTAGAATTGTTTTAAATTTATGAACTAATGTAAAAAATAAGTCAGAGTCTGGGGGATTCTAATGTAGTTAACACTTGTTTTAACGGGATAATCACATAAAGAATTTATTAAACACGTGTTTAAACGGATTTTCCTCTATAAGAAATTATGATAGTACCCTTACCATGTACGGGAAAACACTGACTTCAAATCGGTTGGTTTTGGCAGTCAAATCAAAACAGCTTCTAATTTTGTAATTGTCTAAAGCATAAAATTCTGGAGGATCACATACCAAACTGTAGATCGATATTTGTATCAGATTAACGGCATAATCGTCTTCCATTTTCTCCCATGGCGATCCATCGATGTTGTGTACCTCTCCTTTTCGTCTCCCTTTTCGTTCGTTTTGTTCGTGCCGAGATTCGATTAACGGAGATCCAACAAGATGAACGTCCCATAATCCCGTTCGACGAGTTCGGGTTCACCCACACCGGCCACCTCGAACACAACGTCACCGACATCCAGCTCTCAAACCCGAACCCGGATCTCGATATGACCAAAGTCGGGTTCTTACTCTGCACCCGCGACGCCTTGATGCAAGTGCTTTTACAGCTGGAAGACGGGTACATCAATTGCGCCCTCGATTCCGATTTCGTTAAACTCGTCTTCGAATTCAAGTCCTTCAAAGGCAATTCCAGTTTCAACACAGTTTACCAAGAGAACAACGCCGATCAATACACGCTCGTGTTCGCAAACTGCCTTAATCACGTAAAAGTTTCGATGAACGTCCGATCGGAGATGTACAATCTTGACGGTAAGGATAACCAGCGCGATTATCTCTCCGCCGGAAAAACGATTTTCCCTAGGGTTTACTTCCTCTTCGCCCTCGTTTATTTCATTCTGGCGGGGATTGGGGGTTACGTGCTTTACAAAAAATGACTCACCGTTTTCAGGATCCATTTTTTCATGCTGGCTGTGGTTATTTAAAAGCAGTCAATTTGTTATGTGAAGCTGAGGATAAGTCTTACATTAAACGAACAGGTAGCGCTCATGGTTGGGATGTTTTGTTTTAAATATTCAGTTTCTTGAAAGGGGTGATGCCTTTCACATTGATCGTTTTGATCGGTACAGGGTGGTCGTTTTTGAAACCTTGCTTGCAGGACAAGGAAAAGAAGGTCTTGATGATCGTAATTCCACTTCAAGTTGTTGCTAATGTTGCCCAGATTGTCATCGATGAAACTGGACCATTTGGCCACGATTGGATGGTGTGGAAACAGGTGTTTTTGCTCGTCGATGTCGTTTTTTGTTGCTCGGTATTGTTCCCCATTGTTTGGTCGATTAAGAACTTGCGAGAGGCAGCTAAGACCAATGGGAAAGCTGCGGTGAATTTGATGAAGCTCACTCTGTTCAGGCAATATTACATTGTTGTTATCTGTTATATTTACTTTACTAGAGTTGTGGTTTATGCATTGGTGACCATTACTTCGTATTAGTATCTGTGGACTAGTGTGGTGGCCGGAGAATTGGCTACGCTTGTGTTTTATGTGTTTACTGGGTATAAGT
Source organism: Hibiscus syriacus (assembly GCF_006381635.1). Lineage (NCBI taxonomy): Eukaryota > Viridiplantae > Streptophyta > Magnoliopsida > Malvales > Malvaceae > Hibiscus > Hibiscus syriacus. The sequence goes on from NW_024063194.1 coordinate 7,962,139, forward strand.
TCAAACCAGAGCCACATAACCCATATTTTGTGATTGATGATGAGGAAGAAGAGGCTGCTGCAGAGCAGTTGAAGCTTGAAGATGAATTTGAACTGTGTGAAGATGAATTTGAACTGTGTGAAGATGAATTTGAACTGTGATACTATTCATTGAGAATTATATATATACATATATATCGAGAATGATTGAAGAAAATGGTGCAGGGGATCAACTGGAAAGTTGAGTAGAAGTCTGATCATCAAAATTGGTGACAGTGTTAATAAAAAAGCTGTGATAATTCATTTTTCTTTTATATATATATATATATACACACACACCTGTGCCGCTTCCTTTTTGAAGTTGATAGGATTACATTTTAATTTTAGTTCACATTTGCGAATTTGACAGTCTCTGTAACTGCACATACAAAAATTTATGTCTTCTTATTTAATCCTTGTTTATGGTTACTCATTACTCATTCTGAGAATATGTTGTGAAATCATACATTAAGGGTACTTGCAAATTTTACCAAATTTATACAACAATGCGAGTTCAATGTACATTAAACCTTTATGCAATATTAGCTCTATCCATTATCCAATCAATTTTGCTTGGTGAATTTTCCATACCAAATACGTATGGTTACTAGTTTTATGTCATCTTAATTCATATCGTTTCTAGTTGTAGCTACATTCATGAACCTTTCTCACTTGAAGTTTTATTTGTGGAGTTTATGATGCTATTAAACCCCTTCTCAAGCCTTGATCAAATTGGATTTCTTATCCAATTCAAGACGATGGTACCGATTCTAAGCCTTTCAATTGAGATACTGACCATTCAGTATCGGTACTAAAACTTGGTCCGATATCAAAACTAGCTACTGTAATATGAGAAAGCTTGCCAGTATTGATACCTTATTTGGAGTATCCATACTTTTGTGCTAGGGTATTGATACCAATATTAGGTTTGATGTTTTGGTAAATTAAACTCGATATTGATACTCAGGGTATCGAGACCACTGCTTTGTATGGTATCGATACTCCTATGGGTACCGATATCGAAATTTGTTACTGGAATCTATAATCTAAGATGGTATTGATATCTTACTCTTGTGTCTCGATAATCAACGAATAATATCTGTAGACACCCGTTTTTGTCCGGGTCTAAAAAAATATTATATTTATTTATTATTATTATTAATTAATTTACATATTACATTTTAGCAGGCCCTGTTGAAGCCCAAATCAACCAATGGCCCAACAAACACCTGGTCCAGCAGATACAAACCCAAGACCCGCCCAGTTTGGACCCGAACTGACCTGATTCAGCAACCCACCAGGCTTCAGACCTGGCCCGACCCAAGAGTTCAGACCCGTCTAGGGTTTCATTGTTGCTGTCTGGCGCCGCCACCTTTCCAGCCGTTGGATCTTATAGAGATCCAATGATTCTCATTTATCCAGATTAGGGTTTGACCCTAATCACCAGCTCAACCACTGCCACCTCCAACAAATCTTCAACTTCCCAGTCGCTGAGCCATTCAAGTCGAGTCTTTCCTCGTCGCCATTGATAAACCTGCATCGAATAGTGACAATTATCCATCCATAGTGAAAGCAATCAGAAAGCAAATCCAAACAAGATCCTATCTAGTCAATCAACAAAGATAGGATATCATTATCCTATATCCTCGGCTATGGATCCATGAGACATGCATCAATAAAAGAAGAAAGAGGGGGAAAATCGATAGGCATTCGGTGAACGACAGGAAAAAAAGGAGAAAAAAGTGTAAACCATTCGAACCAAACAGAAAAAAATGAGTTTCCAGAGAGAGAGAAAAACAAAGAATCATTTGGGGGGAAATAACCGAAAGAAAAAGAAAAGAAAGGAGGAAAAGATGAGAAAAACTTACCTTTTTCTTTAGATTTGTTCTGATCTAGCCCCCATCTCGAAAATACGCCCTCAGATTCGTGATGAGGAGAAGGAGACGCTTCAGGTGATGTCTTTTTCCCTCTCCTCCGGCATCGGCGGACGACGATCACCGTTGGTTAGTGGCAGTCGATACGAAATTTGCTTGCCGACTTCTGAGAGCTCTCTGGAGCTCTTTCTCCCCCACTCTCTCTCTTATTCGGGCGATGGGGATGGAAAATGAAGGCTGATGATATTTTGGGCATAAAGTTATGCTTTTATATTCAACACCAAACGACGTCGTTTTTAAGGGGATATTTTGGGCATAAAGTTATGCTTTTATATTCAACACCAAACGACGTCGTTTTAAGGGGGACGGGTTTTGTAATTTCGCTCAAAGGGGTAATATTAAATCTGGTCCATATGATTTTGTAACATTTTCATTCTGGTCATTAATGAACATTTTATTTTCTTTTATTTTGAACAATTGTTTTTTGAATGTTACAAGTTAGTCCTTATTGGCCTTTAAGCACGAGTGTGTATATATTTATGCTGAGGTCATTGTACTTTAATGTTATTCATACTTAAGTTGTGTATGTTTTTATTAGTATATTTTAGTCACTAATTTCATGTGTTGTATATTTTTATTGATATTTGATTTTAGCCCTGATATTTGTAAATCTTGTATTTTAGTCACTATTTGGTAGTTGGTTTAATTACTGTTTCATCTTTTAGGTTTCTGGTTTATTTTATTTTATTCCTGTATATTATTTATGGGTTATTTACATTTTTGGTTCTTGTATTATTTAACATTTTCCATTTGAGATCTGGTTTATTTTGTAATTAATGTTTAGCTCTTTTAGTTTCTGTTAATAACATCTTTTACCCTTAATTTTATGTTTTTACTATTTTAGTTCTTTAAATGTTTGTTTTTGTTATTTTAGTCCTTTAAATGTCTATATTTTCTATTTTCCCCTTAAGTTTCTATTTTTACCATTTTAGTCCTTTGAGTTTTGGTTTTTACTATTTTGGTCCTAAAGTTTATGTTAATCTTATTTTGGTCCTTTAAAATTTTTATTGTTTTGTTTTAATCCCTTATGAATGTATATATTTAACATGTTGTATATTTTTAGGTATAACATTAAATAAATGTCATTATTTTTGTTGTAAATATTTTATTTTACATCGTATTTGTTTCTATTATATTTCCTTAAATATTAATATTATTCGAATAGTTTCGAGAACGATATTTGTAGAATGGGCATGGAAAGTACCACTTGATCGAAGTGATGTAATCCAATATGACATTCGAACCAAATACGAACTTGAAATAAGTCAATTGTATTTTGCTAATTATTAATTCATTTCATTTTAAGTCGAACATTGCAATGAATGCCTCTAAATAATAATTTATTTCATTTCATTTTATATTCGATTAATTTTTTAATCAATTTATTTTGTTATATGTAAACATCAATTTTTTTTATATATATTTGATTCACATATTTATCGATGAGGGAATATTTTTTACGGATAAGAAATAGACGAGATAACTTTCCTGATGGAAGATTCCTAATCTCGAGGTTTCTTTTCAAGTTAAAGAATTTTTCCTAATTAAATAATTCGAGGTAAATTAATTAAATCTCAAAAAGCGGGTCATAGGTTAACTTTATATTCGATTTATCATTTCCACCATTTACGACGACGTGTAAGCGACACAATACCAATTTTGGGTGTTGTGGGAGTGCTAATCATTCCCCACGCGTAATCGACTCATGAACCCATTTTAATTGAATCTTTGTAAACGTAGACCAACTTTTTGTCTTAAAAATGGTTTTTTCTTAAAATTGTTTTTAAAAGACATTTTTAGGTATTTGACCTACCTAACCCAAAGGTCGATGGAGACTCTATCCAATTTGATCCAAATCAATTCAAAATGATTAATTTTCCAAATTAAAGTCATAATCATTTTAAAAAAAATAATAATTAATTGTTTTTATTAAAAAAAAATGGTTATGATAGCTTGGCGACTCTGCTGGGGATCTTTTTTTAAATAATCAGGCTATAGGTTGCTTACACATTGTCGTTTGGTGGAAACTATGAGTTCGTGTCTTTAGTTAACTTATGATCTGTTTATTGAAGTTTTAATTGCTTCATTTTTAAATTATCATACTAACATTTGAATTTTTGCTTTCAGTTTTGTCAAAGTTTTTTGTCGAGTTTTTTTCTTTTCTGTTTTTGAGTCAAAGGTAGGTACGTTCCTCATCACACACATCACGTGCGTTTGCATAACATGAGCTCTAAACACGAGCTTCAATCCAAATTAGTTTGGGTGAATGCTTTACTCTCGTAAGAATTTATTCTTCGTATGAGTTTTAGCAAATAACCCATGGGATACATACCTTATACCTTCGTAGGGATTTATTCCTCGTATGGGTATAAGGTAGTGAATCCCCTCGAATTGAACTCAATCCGTTCGAAACTTGTAATGAGTGAGGATTGAGGGTCTGACATCCCAATGAGCACCGACATCAAGGATAATTCGGGTACCCTTTTCTTGTTAGAGCCAACACCATGCATATAATGAATTGTAGAACGATCACCGTAGGTATAGTTATACCGAACCTCTGTACGTCAATAGGTACCCAAAATAGGTGTACATAAAGGATGAGCGTTTATGAACCTTTCCTTTTACTTTAAGTTTGTAGAATATATTTATTATTTTCAAATAAAAGCATACGAACTAGATACCATGAGGTTAGGATTAATCATTTTGGGTATATAGCATGTCCGGGTAGAAATGTTATTTAACTAAAGTATGTTCAAGTAGATTTCATGATTGGGTAGGTGTTATATTTATATGTAGATAGTATCTTTTAACTATATTGATTATCTTACTTGCAGTAACTCGTTTTTCACTTTTGTTTGTGTTACTAACTCATTTTTTCTTATTTGTTTATGACATTTTTCATCTTTCTTTGCATTGCATTGCATTGCATCGTCATGACATAATGCAATAGTGTTGATCCGCAAGGGAATATTTGAGAGAAAATCTTCACAAGAAGAGACAAAAGTTTTCAATCAAGCAGTCGCGTACACAGACATACGCCAAGGGCTAAAAGAAGTTCAGAGTACCAGAATGAGACTTGCTCGAAGATCGTGCAACATTCGATATTGGAGAAATGATCTTTTGATCCAAGAAGTAATCCAACAGTAGATTTTTATCAACGATCATTTCATTCTAATTACCAAGGAGTGACACATGACTTCAACACCGCAAGGGCATCAACTGAGTTAGGTTATAGAGAATTGAGGGAAATCATTTTCAAGGAAGAAGATTCAAGATGAAGCATTGATCCACTTCAGACTCAACCATCTAAGCGAAGGCATGTCTCTTAAGTGGACTATCTTGTAATGTGAAGGCTTTTATCTCTGGTGGAAATTTTATATGGTATTCATCGTTGGGATCAATATTTTTGCATCTGTATTTTCATCTTTTCATTTTGCATATGTATTTCATTTTTAAGCATTATCACATGCATCATTCATAAAAAACATGGAATTAATCCTCGGACGATTCGATGAAGTGGTCCTAACCACATTGATAATAGAAGCAAGAAGCTGAAATTAGTACGGTGAGAGCTTGTTCAGCTAGTTATAGGACTGAACCTGCCAGGACGATATTAGAAAAGAGTCTCCATATCCTGAGGTTTATGATGTTGATCTCGTGTACAACTACCAAATAGGAAGATCCAGACAATCTGCTGAAAACTGTAAAGCACTGAAGTGCAAAATCCAAAGTTATGTCTTTAATATGTGCTTAAATATTTTTAATCTTAACGATTGAACTGATGCTACCTTCTAAGGTTGAATAATTAAACGAGTTTTAATCTTTAGTTCTTCGAATATAAAATGAATTACATATCCTTTAATCCTTCAAGAATTATTGATTTTTGACATATGGCAAGATTATACCTTTTTTATCATGTCTAAAACCCAAAATAAAATCTCTCGATTTTTTACCCAAAATAATTCATGAGTACTACCAAAGACCAAATTTTGACATTATCCATCTTTGAGACTTTGAAATATTACCTTTATCTTTTTTTGACACCCAAAACTCACACACATACCTTTCATTGAGCCAATAAAGTCACACCATCATCTTCTTAGACGTAAAACTAACATTTTTCTACCAAAAAAACCTAAGACATTGAGTACAAGATGTTCACTTGAACATGAACCTCCCTACCAGAATAAACAATGTGGGGCATCTCGCATCAATCCAATTTTGATGACATATGAGGAATTGCACCCAACGCTAGTTGAGAAGAATGTAATACTCCAATTCAATCCAAACTAAGAGAGGCCCCATATCCTAAAGGCCATGATATTAACGCCATATGTAGCTATCATATTGGGAGCTCAGGGCACACCACTGAGAATTGTGGGGCATTGAAGTGAAAGGTCCAAGATCTGATCGATTCAGGGGCATTGATGTTCAATGTATGATGAGGGCATTCTGATCAGGAGTCGGTTGGGGCATCCATCAGGAGCTTTGTTGCATTCTCATGCATGTCATATTGTTAGAACTTGTTTTTCTATATATGTTTAAATGTTTGTAAATTACTTGACTTTTGAACATTTTTCAATAAAATGTTTAATTCTTAGGATATAAACAATAAGAAAATTTCAATCTTGAAAATCTTTGTATATCATTTTAATTAAAAACTTTTTAATAATTGAGGTTGTAAATCATTGACAAATGACAAGATTGAACCCCAGCCAAACAAGGACCCCTTGATCCTAATTTAAGTGTACACCGGACTATATACCCTTCTCTTGTAGGTACCGACCTAACCATCTCCTCACATGAACAATTAATCAAAGGCTTGGCATTCAGGTATGTGTTAGGAGCGAACAAAATAGGGAAATTAGCACATGAGATTACAAAACTAATTAGTTCTTATTTCTGTTAATGACGTTCAATGATGATCACAATATTCTCAGATGGAATGGTCAAGTAGGCAAATCTAGTTTAGGTCAGTTGCTTGGAAATTGAATTTTAACGATGAGATTTTCTGACTTTCAACAAGCACCTGGGCTATAATAGGTTTTCCTCAACGAGCTTAAGAAATGGAATCCGTATACCTAGAATATATATATGTATACAATAAAGCTGAGCTATTCCGCTAAAACAATTGTTTATAGAGGAAACTCGAAAGCCCTGGCTTTATGAATAGATTACATTCAAACCATGACATTGATTGGGTACTTGGAAATCCGGTGTATGCTCTACTGTGGTTGTCAAGTCGAAGACTTTGTGACGACATGAATCATTCAACTAGCATGATAAAGGTAATTATAAAATATATGTACAATAAAAACTGAATTCAACTAGCCAAACATTGGTAAATTAAATCATATTTAATAAATAAAGATTTCGGTGAATGTAGACTATGAGAGTCGAGGAACACCTATTATAGTTAACTTCACACGAGCACTCAGAAATATCATTTTTAGACCGATATTTCTGCACTGCCTTGACTAGAGGAGTCTACAAAGCTTGAACAAATGGAAGGTTTCAGAGAACTGAAACAAAAATGTTCTAAAGAGTCTAGCAATTGACTTTGCTAGTTGTGACATTTTGTTCACCTCCGATCAAAATGCCAAACCAAGAAAGAGGGGCATGCCATGATCTTCAAGGTAACCAAATCTATGAAACAAATCTTAGAGTTTAGGTAGCTAACCTCGAAACCAACCTTTTGATCTTGATATTTGTCAAAGTTTGCAGCTATGAAAGATTAAAAGAGCAGTTGATTCTTTTGATATCCAACGAACTCCTGTTTATGATTTGTTTCAATTGTGAAACTTAGAAGGAGGTAATATTTTTTCAAAACTCTTTTGATATTTTTCAAAATTTTTGAAAATCCAAAGGAAGAAAAACATTTTCAAACAAGATAAGTTCTCCGGAAGTATCTTGGAATTCAATGAATATCTCTCCGAAGCTCAAGATCAAAGCTAGGGCAAAGGGAGCCAATTTTTGGGACAAAATTTGATGGGGCAAGGAAACAACTTGTCTCAGATCGAGGTTTGTAAGAGTACACTCTGGTGGAAAATGAAGACTGTGCAACTATTGCATAAGAGGTGATCACACAAATTTCTTGATAAGGCATCGTACAACATGAATGAGAACATGAGAGCTGGGAGTCGGAGAACACTTCCAATAAATTAGTACAGAAGCTACTCCATCAGATCGTTGAACAATAAATTAATGAGAATACCGAACATTTGATCAAAAATAACCACTTGAGACTTTTTTTATCCTCTCTTTACTTAAACATTTATCAAAGATAACATTGATCTTGACACTTGTCAAATAACTATAATTTATTGAATGATTAACAGTGTAATTAATTCTTTGATATCTAATGAACTCTTGATTTATGATTTGTCAATTGTGAAACCTAGAAAAGGGAAAATATTTTCAAATATTTGATTAAACATTTTTCAAAACTCTTTTAATTGATATTTTCAGACTTTTTGAAAATACAAGAAGAAGAAAAACATTTTTCAAACAAGAAAATCTCTGTGGAGTGGATCTTGGTATTTGACATGTGGATCTCAGACACAAAGCTCATGCTTAGAATCAGTGCTGAAGCAAGAAACGTCGAATGTTGGGGTATCTTTTGAGATTCAACATCGAATATTGAAGTATCTTTTGGATTCAACATCCTGATGCGAATGATCGGATCTTCTGAAGGCATTTACTCCACCAGCAGGAATAAGCATATTATCAGTATCCTTTGAGTTGTTTCTCTTGAAACAGTTTTTTATCTCTTTTGAGACAGTTTCTTTTGAGAAACTCTTCGAGTCTGTTTCTCTGGAAACAAAGTTGTGTCTCTCTTGAGATAGTTTCTTTTGAGAAAAATCTTTGTGTCTGTTTCTTTGGAAAAAAAATTTAACACCTTTGAGATTGTTTCCCTTGAAACAAAACCCATATTTGAGATCGTTTCCCTTGAAACGAATTTTGTCTCTTTTGAGACAGTTTATCTTTAAATATCATATTTGAGTCGGTCCCTTGAAACCATTAACCCTAAAGATGGCCTACCATCCTCATCACGTAGGAGCCGTGTCATCCCTCGACTAGACCTCCTCATCACGTAGGAGCCGTGTCCCCTGATAACATGTCGTCCTCATTCATGTAGGAACTGTGTTATCACCCTTCTTAAAGAAGTCGGTCCCTTGAAACCATTAACCCTAAAGATGGCCTACCATCCTCATCACGTAGGAGCCGTGTCATCCCTCGACTAGACCTCCTCATCACGTAGGAGCCGTGTCACCCCTGATAACATGTCGTCCTCATCATGTAGGAACTGTGTTATCACCCTTCTTAAAGATGGCCTATCATCCTCATCATGTAAGAATCGTGTCATCCCTTGACCATACCTCCTCATCACGTAAGAGCCATGTCACCCCTGATAACCAGCTGTCCTCATCACGTAGGAACCATGTTATCATCCCTAAAGATGGCCTACCATCCTCATCACGTAGGAACTGTATCATCCCCCGACCAGACCTTCTCATCACGTAAGAGCCGTGTCACCCCTAGATAACCAGTCGTACTCATCGCATAGGAACCGTGTTGTCACCCTCCCTAAAGATGGCCAATAACTCTTCATCACGTATGATTAGTGTCATCCCTCGACCAGATCTCCTCATTATGTAGGAGTTGTGTCACCCTTAGATGACAAGAACTCTTCATTACGTATGAGTTGTGTCGTCCCCCCAACAAACACTATCAAATTTCAAAAAACCAAAAAAGAACCAGACAAAAACTGGTTGTCATTTTCGACTTTGCCCTATTTTTGATAACACAAGAATGTGCTAAAAGGGGCAGCTGTAGACACCCGTTTTTGTCCAGGTCTAAAAATATTATATTTATTATTATTAATTAATTTACATATTATATTTTTGCAGGCCCTATTGAACCCCAAATCAACCAATGGCCCAATAAACACCTGACCCAACATATTACAAACCCAAGACCGACCTAGTTTGGACCCGAACCAACCCAGTTCAGCAACCCACCAGGCTTCAGACCCAGACCGACCTGAGAGTTTAGACCCGACTAAGGTTTCATTGTTGCTACCAGACGTCGCCACCTTTCCAACTGTTGGATCTTATGGAGATCCAACGATCCTTATTTATCCAGATTAGGGTATCACCAGCTCAACCGCCTACGCCTCTAACAAATCTTCAACTTCCTAGTCGTTGAGCCACTCAAGCCGAGCTTTTCCTCGCCGCCGTCGACAAACCTGCACCGAACAATGATAGTTATCCATCCACAGTGATATCAATTAGAAAGCAAATCCAAACAAGATCATATGTAGTCAATCAACAGAGATAAGATATCATTATCCTATCTCCTCGGCAATGGATCCATGAGACACGCATCAATAAAAGAAGAAAAATGGGAAAACCAATAGGCATTCGGTGAAGGACTGAAAAAATGGAGAAAAAAGTGTAAACCACTCGAACCAAATAGAAAAAAAAACGAGTTTCCAGATAGAGAAAAACATAGAATCATTTAGGGGAAATAACCGAAAGAAAAAGAAAAGAAAAGAGGAGAATGGGAGAAAATGTTTACCTTTTTCTTTAGATCTTCTCCGATCTAGCCCACATCTAGAAAATCCACTGTCAGATTCATGATGAGGAGAAGGATACGCTTCAGGTGAAGTTTTTCCCTCTCATATGGCACCGGCGGACGCCAGTCACCGTCGGTCAGTTGCAGCCAATACGACGTTTGCTCGTCGGCTTCTGTGAGCTCTTTGGAGCTCTCTCTCTCTCTTTATTTTGAACACTTTTTTTCTGAATGTTTCAAGTTAGTTCTTATTGGCATTTAAGCACGTGTATGTATATATTTATGCCGAGGTCAATGTACTTTAATATTATTTATACTTGTTGTGTATGTTTTTATTAGTTTATTTTAGTCATTAATTTCATGTGTTGTATATTTTTTATTGATATTTAATTTTGGCCTTGATATTTGTAAATCTATTTTAGTCACTATTTGGTAATTGGTTTAATTACTATTTGATCCTTTAGGTTTCTGGTTTATTTTATTTTATTCATGTATATTATGTATTTACATTTTGGTGCTTGTATTTTTAACATTTACGATTTGAGCTCTAGTTTATTTGTAATGTTTAACCCTTTTAATTTATTTGGTCCTCAAGTTTCCGTTAATCCTATTTTGGTCCTTGAAATTTTTTATTGTTTTGTTTTAATCCCTTATGAATGTATATATTTAACATGTTGTATATTTTTAGGTATAACATTAAATAAATGTTATTATTTTATGTTGTAAATATTTTATTTTACATCGTATTGTTTCTATTATATTTCCTTAAATATTCATATTATTCGAATAGTTTCAAGAAAGATATTTGTAGAATGGGCATGGAAAACACCACTTGATCGAAGTGATGTAATCCAATATAACAATCGAACCAAATACGAACTTGAAATAAATCAATTGTATTTTTCTAATTATTAATTCATTTCATTTTAAGTCGAACATTGCAATGAATGCCTCTAAATAATAATTTATTTCATTTCATTTTATATCCGATTCATTTTTAATCAATTTATTTTATTATATGTAAACATCAATTTTTTATATATATTCGATTTGCATATTTATCGATGAGGGAATATTTTTACGGATAAGAAATAGACGAGATAGCTTTATCGATAGAGGATTGCTAATATCAAGGTTTCTTTTCAAGTTAAAGAATTTTTCCTAATTAAATAATTTGAGGCAAATTAATTAAATCTCAATAAACGGGTCATAGGTTAACTTTATATTCAATTCATCATTTCCACCATTTACGATGATGTATAAGTGACACAATACCAATTTTGGGTGTTGTAGGGGTGCTAATCCTTCCCCACGCGTAACCGACTCCCGAACCTGTTTTAATCGAATCTTTGTAAACGCATACAAACTTTTTGTCTTAAAAATGATTTTTCTTAAAATAGTTTTTAAAATACGTTTTAAGGTATTCGACCTACCTAACCTAAAGGTCGATGGCGAATCTATCCCATTTGATCCAAATCAATTCAAAATGATCAATTTTCCAAATTAAAGTCATTATTTAAAAAAATAATAATTAATCAATTTTATTAAAAAATGGTTATGACAATATCGATACCCTATTAACGGGGTATCGATTCCATTAGCAAAACCCCCATATTTTAGGCTATATGATGAATAATATTAATACTATTCATCTAGTACCGATATCTAAAACCAGAAAAGCTTTGTTTTGAGCATGAAAATGATACCCAACTTTCCCCATAAGTCCTACTATGGCTTTCAAATATTATTTAAGTCTTATGTTTGTTAAGAGGGGTCATTATAGGCCAATTTTCATGCTGATTAACATCATAAACCAAAATGTATCATGGATGCACTTATATTCTTCACGAATGAAAGCAAACCAACCTAACACATCTAGTGATCTATAGGTGGTATAGTTGAGTTAAAAGTGTGTTACCTTGAATCCGAAGCTGATGGAAACACCCAAACTTCAACCAAGTGTGAGGTTCTCATTTACCTTTTTAACTATAATAGGGCTCAAACCATGCCAAACTCAACTCCAATTCAGACCAAGCTTCGCTACAAGGTTATTAGACTTATCTAAGACCTTTTTCGTGTTAGCTTGAAACTATTAACCAAAGATTTGAGGCATTACAACTCTCCCCTTCTAATTAAAAATTTTATCCTCGAAAATTATCTAGATAGAACATATGAGGGTATTAAAGTTGCAGATTTGCTTCGGTCTCCCAAGTTGCCTCCTTGACACCATGATTTCTCTAAAAAAACCTTCACGAGAGGAATTCTTTTATTTCTTAGCTCTTTCACATCTCTTGCTAATCCTTATCAATTCCTCCTCATATTACATGTCTTTACTCACCTTAATTTTCTCCAAGGGTAATACATACAAAGGGTCCAATTGGTACATCATAAGCATGGACACGTAGAATATATTATGGATGCGCTCCAACTTTGACAATAAAGCTAACCTATAGGCTATGAGTCCAACCCTTTAAAGTACCTCATAAGGTCCTATGAAATGCAAGGTCAACTTTCCTTTACGTCCAAACCATATTACCTTCTTTCATAGAGACACCTAGAGGAACACCTTGTTCCCAACTATAAACTTTATATCTTTACATTTTAATTTTGCATATGACCCTTGTATGTCAAAGGCTTTCCTCAACCTACCTCAATTAACCAAACATTCTCTTCAGTTTCTATAATGAGGTCAAGACCCACTTTTTCCTTCATTGAGTTATACACTTGTGTCTATACAAGGCTTTATATGGAGTCATATGAATGCCCGACTGAATTTTTTTTGTAAGCAAACTCAAATAATGGTAGGTGATCCTCCCAACTACCCTCACGATGAATAACAGTGCACCTAACCATGTCCTCTAGGATTTGAAAGACGCGCTATAAATGGTCTTTTTTGGATGGAAAGCGGTATTGAAGTATAGTTTGGTGCCTATGGATTCATATAGGGCTTTCTAAAATCGGGAGGTGAAACATGAGTTTATATCAGATATAATCAAAGTGGGTACCTCATGCAACCTCACTATCTCACGGATGTATAACTAAGCTAATCTCTCTAAGGTGTAGTCCATCTAAACTAGGAAAAAATAAGATGACTTGGTCAAATGGTCTACTATAAACCATACTACGTCGTGTCTTTATCTAGTCATCGATGATCTAATTACGAAGTCCATGATCAACATATCTCATTTCCACTGAGGAATTTGAATGGGCTAGAGCAACCTTAAATGAAATTGATGTCTCGCCTTAACCTGCTGACATACTAAGCTTCTAGAGACAAACTCAAATACTTTCCTTTTCATGCCTGACCACCAATTGTCAGAATTCTTGGTACATCTTATTACTACGTGGATAAATTGAGGGCAGACTGCAATGTGTCTCATGTAGGATCTTACCACACAACTGTTCATTGGGTACACATAATTGACCCCTTAAAATAGCACATCTCCATCACACAATTCAAAACCTATCGCTTTGCCTCAGTTCACTTGCTCCACTAGAGTCCTTAACTGGTTCTATAAACCCTAAAGTTATTGGGATCATTGGTACACCCCATGGCACAACGAAAAAAATAATATGATGATCTTACTAGTGATCCATGTATGAAAATTAAAATTCATGATGAAGGGATGCATGATTTACCTTGGTTTCATGGAATAACAAAAAATTGGTAGTGCAGTTACAATAAGTTCGAATCCTAAGGCTCCATAAAATCATCTCGGCCTTTACTCAATTCACCCGGTTGAGAGTAATTTTCTTTTCTTTCCTCAAGATTATTTTGAGAAATTTTGTCAAGTAGACTAGAATGGTTGCTAGGCCATCATAATCCTTTTATACGGTAAATCACCCTAATCCTTAGGGTTTATTCCATATTTAATTATTATTCTGAATTTTTATATTTATTAAAAATAATTATAATCATAATTATATTCTTTTAATATTTATTTATTATATTTTCATAAAATTAAAATTATATATATATATATATTAACTTTAATTGTATACTTCATTCATGTACAGTAAAATTGTACAAGAATAACTCGTTTAATATTTTCTCATTTCAACCTTGGGGTATGACCCTGTAGGTTCCTGTAAGGTTAGCAGTAATTTATAGAAAATATTGAGTGACATCTAGCAATGTATCATTGCGATCTAAGTTACAATAAATCATGATTCGACTTAATAATCTTTGTGGTCGACTCCTTTATGTATTATATCCTTTTGTCCTTTATATCTAGAATAGGCACAAGTCTTGGAATAGTCACACCTGTTTAGTCCATCTAATATTTCTTGATATCTAAAGTAGACTATAATAAACAAACAATTGTGATATCTCATATCAATTTGTTTGATCATTGTCATGCATTTCTAGTCTCACTCAATCAAGTGGTCTATGATATAGTTCTTATTATGTAGAAAGGACAAATCCTATTTTGATCATTCATACCTCACTACACCTATTACGATATGATCAACATCAATCTTTATAGTGCAACCACTTACATAGCATATTTAATTGTGTCAAAACATACAACTATATATGTTGAGATAGTAATGATCTCATGTATGAAGATCATACATGTATGAAGATCATACATGTAGTCATTATAATGAGCAATGTTGTGATCGTCATATAATAATCCAAGACATATGCTCATAGTGGGTCAATCAAATATGTTATTCTCTAGCAACATACTCGTGTATCAATTTTGACATCTCTATGTCAATGACAACTCATTGTCATCAATTAACTTCATGTTAGCCTTAAACATATTATTGTTGTTCTTACCCATAATAATACTCGACTAAGGATATTTAATAATAATCATATTATTATATGGACTTTATCATCTTTCAGTTTATTTGAGACACATAAGTGTAACTAAAAATAATAATGGCAATGACTTTGTTTAATAAAACCAATAAAAAAGTATATCATTACAACCATCTCATGATTGGTCTTTGGGCATACTCTAACAATAGCCTCTTGACCTCGCTTACTTACTCCGGTTCAATCCGCAGCTCTGCTAACAAACCCTGTCACTAGATAAACTCAAGCGCACTAATAATTCTCACAAATCAGACATTGATTTTCTGCTTAAGACATCATCAAGTACATTTGCTTTCCCTATATAGTAGTTTATCATGTAATTATAGTCCTTTAATAACATGACCCACCTTCACTATCTTATGTTCAACTCATGTGTGAGTGGATACTTGAGGCTCTTATGGTCTATGAAGATGTAACACTTCTCCCCAAAGACGTAGGGACGCAAAATCTTTAGGTCAAAGACTAGTGCTACTAGCTCTAGGTCGTGGGTAGGGTAATTATGCTCGTGTGACTTGAGCTAACGGGATGTGTAAGCCACAAACTCTTTTCATACATTAAAACGCATCCTAAACCATTCAACGACAATAAAAATCATGAAATCCTTACATGACTCTAGTTAAGTCAACATAGGGGTCTGGGTTAAGGTAACCTTCAATTGATCGAAACACCTCTCTCACTTCTCATCTTACTTGAAGGGGAAACCCTTATAAAGAAATTTGGTTAATGAGGATGCTCTCATTGAGAAACCTTGAATGAACCGATGATAGTACCAGCTAGACCCAAAGAAATTGCATACCTTTGACACATTTTTGGGTGTTTCTACTTAACGATAACTTGAATCTTCTTAGTGTCAACTCTAATGCCATCTATTACTACGACATGACCCAAAAATGAAACTTTTGACAACAAATACTCACATTTCTCAAACTTGGCACACAACTACTGTTCTTAGAGCATTTGTAAAATAATACAGAGATGTTGGTCATACTTTTCTTTTGATCGCGAGTACACAAGGATATCATCTATGAAGACTACTACGAACTGGTCTATGTATGGGTGAAAAACTCAGTTATTAAGTCTATAAAAGTTATTGGGACATTGGTGAGTCTAAAGAGTGAGGAAATCATAGTAAGCATACTGTGTCTTGAAAATCGTCTTCACTATATTGACATCCTTGACATTTAGCTATTAATACCCTAATCTTAGGTTGATCTTGGAGAACACGCACGTTCCCCTAAGTTTGTCAAAGTGATCGTTAATTCTAGAGAGACTATAACAGTTCTTAATGGTTAACTTGTTCAGCTGTTTATAGTCGATGCATAACCTCATCGACCCATTCTTCTTGTTGATAAATAAGATTGGTGTTTCCATTAGAGATATGTCGGTCAGATAAAACCCTTTTCTAGAAACTCTTAGATTTAAGTCTTTAACTGTTTTAGATCCATCACTGCTATACGATAGAGAGTAATGGAACATATAGCTAAGCCCGATAAAACATCAATGTCTAATTCTAATGCCCGGTCGGATGGTAACCCTAACAACTCTTTTGGAAACACATAAGGGAAATCTCGTACGATATGAATATCCCTAAGTGTTAGGACTAAAATTTTGGTATCGACCACGTGAGCCAAGAAGGCTTTTGTAACCTTGGTCGATCAATCGATGAGCCTAGATAGCCGAAGAAATCTTTAACGAACTCACCGACTTCTCACTAGTCATTACTAACTTGGTTTCATTAACCCTTCTAAGTTTGAGTTGTCTAACTTTGCATCTCAAACTTGCGTCGTGTTTGGACAACCAATCCATACCCAAGATTATGTCAAACTCTCAGAATGAAAACCCCATTAAGTCGACTAAAAAGGTTTAACCTTGGATTGTGACTAGACATTGCAAAAAAACTTAGTGAACTAGGCATTTAACACTAAGGGACTGGATACTCGGACTCATATTTCTAAGTTCTCTACCAGGATGTTACTCTCTTGAACTAGTTTGTAGCATATATATATGGAATGAGTGGAACTCGAATCTATTAATGTAGTAGTTGTCCCTTTGCTATGCTACTCGGATGTAGTGACACCACCTCTTGATGACCCCCAGGTCTCATTGAACAGATAACACATATCTCTAAGTCGACACATGAATGACACTCTGAGCCCCAAGGAAATCCCTGAAGAAATAGTATAAGGAGAAAAACTGAAGCAACCCCTTGACACACGCTGACACGTCCCAAGGTTCCTTCTTTAACACTAAGCACATACTGGGCGAGTGAAGACTCTCCTCGAACCACTAACACTTGATTCAAAAACGAAAATCAAGGACCACTACAACAAAAATTTCAATTTATGACATAATTTCTGTATGACACTACATATAACGTCACAAAATATAATGTAATATGACATTTTTCTTATTTTCGTCACCTTTAGTGATTAGTGGTAAATCTTTTATGAAAAATTTAAAAATAGTCATTGATTTTCGTCACTATATGTTTGGCGCCAAAATTTGTCTCCAAAAAAATTTGGTGGGAAACTTTCAATGACGTTTAAGTAAAATGGCGACTTTGTAAAATTGTCACAAATGAAATACAAGTATTAGTGACGATTTATTATTATGACGATCTAATTTTACATTAGTGACAGTACAAATTCGTCACTACTAAATTTTATCTGTGAAAATTAAATTTGTCGTATTTTACAATATATACAAGAAGTCATAATTTTCAATCACTTATCTTTTATATGACGATTTTAAAAAATATCATGAAATTGTACCACTTAATGTTAGTGTCAAGAATTAATAAAATAATATGAAATTATTTTATCGTCACTAATTTGAAATCTTAGCAGTGATGAATTTTCAATTTTTTTTTATTTTTTTAACTTATATGTGTTATATATATTTATATGTATATATATTTAATATTTTTGGATTATACATGTATTTATATTGATATTTATATTTATGATCTTTTTTACCGTTAAAAATAACCTTTAGTTAATCATGTCAAAGTTATAAAAATATAAAAAATTAGAAAATATTTTATAATTATATAAAATACTAATTATTTTTTAAAATTTATTCAAAACTAGAAGAACTTTTAAAATAATAAAAAAGATTTGTTTTTGTAATTATGAAATATTACATAATTATATTTGAAAATTATAAAATCTTTAGACTCAATTGAAAGAAAACCAAAACTTTAAATATTAAAATTATTTTAAAAAAGATCTTAAATATTTTTTAATTTAGTAAACTTAGACTCAATTGAAAACAAAAACTTTAAAAATATGGATAAACTTTTCTAAAGTTTGAAGCCATTTTACCATATCATAGTTTGTTAAGGGGTTAAATAATTAATTTCCCTGATCATAGTTTGAAGTCTCGAACCTGCAAATCCAATATTGAAAACCATGTTCTTTGCCATTAAGACGATGGCTTTGTTGTGACATCTAAATGCTCTAATTTGTTTTAATGACTTAAACATTAGAGTGTGATTGAAAAATAAAATGATAAAAGTTGAATTTAGTGAGACTAGGCCATGTGTCCTGCAGCTTCTTAGGTGCGCACAAACATCGAGCCAATTAGTCCGGTGATAACTTTTCATCATTTGTCGCTCTAAATTTTGTTAGTTAACACTTTTTTTCCATATGTAATGGGGTAAGGGGATGTATGATAGTAGACTGCCCCTAACGCCAGGATAAGAACAGCTTCCGTGTGTAGACCTCCGAATTATGAAATACCCGTGAGACTCGATTCCATGACCACAAGGTTAAGAGCCTTGTACTCTACCAACTGAACTGGACGTAGATTTTTTTTGTCGCTCCAAAGTACCATGTAATTATTTGCCTTTATTCTTTACCGTCATTTCTTCAACCCATGTGATTCTATTTATTTATTTGTTACATAAAAAAAACCCTAATCGAATCATCAAGAAAACAGAGGCGCCGCTTATTTTGCTTTCTCTTCTTCTGTTATTTTCTTCACATTTTCTACGATTCTTACTTTTTCTATTTGACACTAAATAAAGAAACTTCTTTCATTTCACTTATCAAAATAGAGAAGACAATCTTTAGGGCTTCCTTTTGTTCTGTTATTTTCTTCGCAACCAAACAACGATGAAAGCAAATGCATGAACTGAAGGTCATCAATGGCGAAGCGAGGATCAAACGACGGATAATTTCTACGACGTCGATGAGACCGAACTAATCTCTTTTTTATTTTAAATCATTTTTGATGGGTTCTATGCTGCTGCCGTAGATTCTTGGGCGTGGTTCTTACTTGGTGCACCGTTAATCGAAAGAGAGCTGGTTGTGGGGCTTTTGATTCATTGTCTGCAGGATTACATGTTTTTTTTATAATAATTTTTTTTTGGTTTTTACAAGACTTTAGAATGGTGGTAGGTAGCAGTGATGTGATGACCGAGAGGATCGACAACGGTGACCAAGAGGCAGTGACGAAACCGTGACACACTTACTTTGGATATTTTAGAAGGATTAAAATATAATGATTGTAAAATTTTGGATGTTTATTGTTATTTGTAAAAAGTACGAGTTATTATTTTATAATTTCTAATAAGTACGAGTTATTAATTTATAATTTCTAATAAGTATGAGTTGTTATTTTATAATTTTTAATAAGTATGAGTTGTTATTTTATAATTTGTAATAAGTATGAGTTGTTATTTTATAATTTCTAAAAAGTATATGTAATTATAATATATGAGAAATTTTTGGTCATATGTGTGATTTATAAAAATAGTTGTTTGTATCATAATTTATAAAAGATTTGTCTTTTATTATAATTTTCTAAAAAGTGTTATCCTTAATTTTAATTTATTGAAAATGTTATCCTTTAATGTAATTTATAAATGATATTACTTCTTCACTCTAATTTATAAAAAAAACTTTACACATTTATTATAATTTTTGTAATTTTATAATTTTTAATAAAATATTTCCTAAATGTTTTAATAAAAGATTACGAGGATATTATGTCTGTCATTTATATTATAAAATTAATATACAATTAGTGTCGATGCAAATAACTAATGATGATGTTTTATATTATTTAGTAACATAATTATTTGTCATTGAATACCAATTATAATGTGATATTATTCATTAATGTCACTATATGTTTAACAATATATGATGAAAATACACACATCGTCACATTAGACATTTAGTGAGACACCTAGGGTGATGTTCCTCGTGACGTCAACTTATAGTAACAAAATACAAATAGTGTTGTAAATATAATTTTTAGTGACAATATTTTATATGCCACAAATAAGTAATTTTTTTGTAACACCCATAACCCGTATAATTATACCTATACAGATTATAGATGTCACCCGAATTTCTAAAACCATTTCCACTTCAAAAGTGATTTAAAATTTATTTCATTTAAAATGATAAATGATATTATAAAAATATCATATCATATGAATTATGTTTCATTATAACAAATTTAAAACCAAAGTATTTTTTTATGAATAGTGAACAATGAACAATGAACAATACCGTGAACAGTGAACAGTGTACCGATGCACTGTTACAGTAATATGAACAGTAAATTCCGAAAAATACATATTAAACTCATAAAAATTAACCTCTCATCACTATAAAATTTCCATTTTGTTTCCAACTTTATTCAACAAAATAAAATAAACATTATTAATTACATGCCATTATCTAATTCAAATTCCATCATAGGATGTCTTAATGATATTGAAATATACTCCTCGATGCTTGATATCGTTTTGAAATATTTACTTTACTACTGACTTTTTACCTACGCGTGAAAACCATTACACGTTAAGTATATACTTAGTGAGGCAATTAAAACAATAAACAGTGCAATACAATTCATCCATGAATTTCAATGTCAAATTCAAAATGACATAAAATCATGTTATTTGTATATCCAATATTTTACCATGATCAAAATAATATAACATTCTTATCAATAAATTTACCATTTATCCCATAAGCTCGTAAACTTATTTTACCAACATACTTCCATTTATTCCATAAGCTCGTAAGCTTATTTTACCAACATACTTACCATATATTCCATAAGCTCGTAAGCCTATTTTACCAACATACTTACCATTTATTCCATAAGCTCGTAAGCCTATTTTACCAACATACTTACCATTATTCCATAAGCTCGTAAGCCTATTTTACCAACATACTTACCATTTATTCCATAAGCTCGTAAGCCTATTTTACCAATATACTTACCATTATTCCATAAGCTCGTAAGCCTTTTTTTACCAATATACTTACCATTATTCCATAAGCTCGTAAGCCTATTTTACCAATATACTTACCATTTATTCCATAAGCTCGTAAGCTTATTTTACCAATATACTTACCATTTATTCCATAAGCTTGTAAGCCTATTTTACCAATATACTTACCATTATTCCATAAGCTCGTAAGCTTATTTTACCAATATACTTATTCTATAAGCTAATAAGCTTATTTTACCAATATAATTCCATTAGCCTCATTTATCAATCATTATTGGAATCCATACATTCCATAGGAAATTCATACAATTCATGTAATTTCCTTTTAATATTAGCACTCTCAGTGCTCTATCTGTAAAATCATACGCTTAGTATGCTTCCCCTTTCATTTTAGCACATGAAGTGCTCTATTCAAAAATTCATACCATTAGTATAATTTTGTTACCATTTTAGCACTTGAAATGCCCTATGTGAAAATCCATACCATTAGTATGATTTCCTTATGTTTGAAGCACCCTTAGTACTTTATCTGGAAATCCATACAAGCAGTATGATTCCCTTACCATTTTAGCACATAAAATGCCCTATCTGGGAATCCATATTTTCAATATGATTTCCTTATCATTTAGCACACTCAGTGCTCTATATGGAAATCTATACACTCAGTATGATTTCCTTACCATTTTAGCACATAAAATGCCCTATCTAGAAATCCTTATTTTCAATATGATTTCCTTATCATTTAGCACACTCAGTGCTCCATATGGAAATCTATCAAAATACTTAACTGTTAATATTTCCTTTTAACACTGGAACCAAATTTTCCAATTTATACAAAATGGTCTTTCACCATTTTATCACTTATCTTCTTAATACCAATAATTCCAGCATTGAAATATATTCCCATTCAAATACTTTCACAAAAGCATAATTTCATTTAAGTATCCCAACTATGCAAATGTTGTACTTAAATCACTAATCTTTTCAAACTTCCAAAATAGTCATATTTCACATCTAACACTCATTTAAATTCCAAAACAATAATTTTCCCACATAGTACATCAATTATAGAACACTTACACAACAACCCATCAATTTTCCATAATTTGTGAATAGATCCCCAATTTTCCAAAAATTACAAAATGGTCCTCAAATTTTCCAAGGCTTGTAAAATACTTCCTTCATCATTTCCAACCCTTATATAATTTTTCCATAATTTTTCTCACTCAAACACTCCATAGCTGAAATTTAAAGAACAAGTTCTAGAAAGATTAAACATGTTCTAATCATCATACATGCTTGAATATGAATCTACTACCTCAAATACATCAAAATCCATCATCAATTTCATGATCCCTTTTATGAACACAAGCTATAAAATTTGAGATCTTTGCACACCAACAAGATTATAATGCAACATTGGTACCAATTGATAGCGTTTTTCACATATAACAATTTTCTATTTACAACATACTCAAAATCCTAAGTAAATTGCTTGAAAATTGAGTTGAAGCTTTCTCTCACCTTTTGGAGAAAGCTTACGCAGCTTTGGATGAAGAACACGAACAAGTGAAATGAAATGTTGGGTGCATTTCATATTTGTTTAAAATAAATTCCACTATAATAAATATAATATTCATTTAATTGATATAATACCAAAACACCCTTAATGATTCTTCTTATTCACTATAAAACCATGACAACTCATCCTTATCATCTTTCAAAGTCAAATATGAATTAATTTGACTTTGATTTCTGAAATTCCCCATGAAATTTCAAAACTTGCATTTTAGTCACTAAATTCCACTGTTTCGATTAAATCTGAAAAATTGCACACCATTTTATAGCATCCTTCAAATTTTTGTAAAATTCCAATTCGGTCTGAATTTCCAATTCCTTATCGGCTTTAACCCTTTCTAATTTTTCTCTACTAAAATTCTAAATCCAAAAAATATGATTTCTATAAAACCCCACTCTCCATAATAAACTATGTATTTATGGAATATAATCCTTAAAAGGAAATTTATCACTTAATTCCCTAAACTTTTCCCAATTTTCTACTTTGAACGTCAAACTTTCAAAATTTTCATTTTGGTTATTATTTAAATTTTTTGGGTATTACATTTGTTGTAGTGGATCTTCTACGAGGCTCCAACCTACCCTCGCGGCCCAAACTCTACACTGACCTCCTAGTCTTTCTTGACAATGACCTTCAATATCCCTGAGAATCTATGGCTTTCTTGGTCGGAGTCTATGGGGCCCTCGATGGCTATAAGCTTTCCAAGTATACCCTACTAAACTACTTGTCAGCCTAGCCCTCAAATTCTGGACGTTCTCAATCACCTTCACCTGGTGGATCAACTTGGAAAAGACCTTAGGATGGTCGGTGACTAGATGTGAAAAGATTTCGAGGTACAGACCTTCTCCAAATCTCTGACAACGTTGGTCCTCTATTGAAACCAACACTAGCATATACCGACTCTACATGAAAAATTCTTACTTGTAATCAAACACTGTCCAGGCACCCTGAACTAGATGCAGGAGTTTATCACTCAAATCATCAATTAAGCCTCTCTGATGTACTTCTGACGAAACTCAGACAAAAATACCCCAACGTAGGCCTTTATGGTTCCAGTGTGTAATTCCCCAAATATCGAATCAGAGACTTTATTGAAAAGATTTAAAATTAGAGGATTTAGTTGGGTAAATGATAGAAGATGAGAAATATTTTGGATTTATGGTTGAGACTAAATTGTAGCAATGGAGGATTATAAGGACATTTTGGTCATTTTGAATAAAATAAATTTAAAATTCATTGTCATTATGGTATTAAAATAAAGAAATATGGGAAAAAGGTAAGTCAACTAAAGTTATCTCTTTTCTTCTTCTTCTTTCACGTGGATAACTCTCCTCCATAGCTAAAGGTGAGATTTCAATTGACTAGTTTATTCTTTCATTTTGGATGATTTTTTGAAGCATTGAGTATGATAGAAGCTTAAGGAAGGATTAAATGTGATCAAAGCTAAGAGATGGATGAGATCTTTGATATTGAAGAAAATGGGTATTTGAGTGTTATGTTAGAATATGAGCTTTTACTAATGTTTATTAGTATTTTTGACTTGTCAAATACATAAACAAAAGATTAGAAGCATTGGATGGGATTAAGAACATGTTAGAAAAAGTGCTGTGATTCTTAGATTTAAATTTTCTTGGAAGATTTTAGATGTTTTAAGAAGCTAAATAAAGGAAAGTCAGTATGAATAAGTAAAGAAGAGTTTAATAGTATTGTTGGGTGTAAACATAAGGAAATTTGACCTAATTTGGGTAATAATCGGGTTGAAAACTGGAAATTATGGGTACGAGTATTGATACTGATAGAACAACACTGATACTATAGGCTTAAAACGGGAAGAAACAGCTAGTAGTATCGATACTGATGCAAGCAGTATCGATATCGAAAGTGGAGTATCGATACTGTGAGGAAGGTATCGATACCATTAATAACAGAATGCAAAAATGGTATCGATACCATATTAGAGTATTGGTACCATAGTATTGTATTATCGATACCATGGTAGGGTATCGATACTATTGATCCAGAAATATTTAGATAGCCTGAGATTGTTATAGAAATTTTATAATATGTACTTTGAGTATTGTTTAAGTATAATTGTTAGGAAATATAGTAATAATTGACATTATACGCGTCTTTGATGGATGCTTGAGTAGATCGAAATCAAGCTCCAGAGTCCAGCAAAATGAAAGGCAAAGGCAAAGTATCTGAGTAATCAACTTTGTGTTTTGGGATACAATAGCGAGGAAAGCCAGGCGAGTTCATTTATTATGTACATTAAGAGTTATATATAGATATTGTTAAAAATATATGTTGCAATGGTATATCAGTACTAAGTGTCGTACAGGCACTATGTGTGAAGATCCACATAATTTATCATGAGTTGATGAATAACCGTACATGCACTATGTGTGCAAATCCACAGATTTTATCATGAGTTAATAAATAACCGTACATGCACTATGTGAGAAAAATCCATGGAATTTGTCATGAGTTGATGAATAACCGTACAGGCACTATGTGTGCAAATCCATGAAATTTGTCATGAGTTGATGAATAACCGTACAGGCACTATGTGTACAAATCCACGGAACTCGTCATGAGTTGATGAATAACTGTGCAGGCACTATGTGTATAAATCCATGTTGTCATGAGTTGATGAATAACCGTACAGGCACTATGTGTGCAAATCCATGAAATTTGTCATGAGTTGATGAATAACCGTACAGGCACTATGTGTACAAATCCACGGAACTCGTCATGAGTTGATGAATAACTGTGCAGGCACTATGTGTATAAATCCATGAAATTCGTCATGAGTTGATGAATAACCGTACATGCACTATGTGTGCAAATCCACGAAATTCATCACGAGTTGATGAATAATCGTACAAGCATGATGTGGCAACCCACAGAATTTATCATGAGTTGATGATCTACCGTATAGGAACTACATGTGCATCTTAATAAATAAACATGAATAGAAAGTTGGTAAATTACCCTATTAAAACTAAGTGTGCAAATTTATAAGGTTAATAATAAATTAAAAATAGTTACTCGATATTAGAATTGTTATGCTATAATCATGTTTATAAGTTTGCTTATGGTTAAGTATGCCTCACTAAGAAATTACTTAACGTGTGTTGATTTTACACATAGGTTTTGATACAATCGGAGTAAGGAGATTGTCGGACATTACCAATCAAGTGTCGTCTCGTCAGTAACAATACGACATTGATGTCTACTTTTGATATATTTAGTTGGCATGTATTAGATTTGATAAAAACGCTCTGAAAAGCATTTTTATTTAACCTGATATAAAATGATGAAGTGTGAACATTTCTCTTTTGTTATCTAGTTAAGTTTAATGCATGTTTTATTATTAGTAAGTTAAAATGTTTTATAAAAAGAAACAAAAGTTTACGGGTTTACAAATGAGGAACTGTTTTAAAAGTGATGTAACATTTGTATCTCGTTTACGGAAAGGTAAACGGGAGATGGGTGTTACATTTATTGGTATTAGAGCTACAGGTTTAGCCGATTCTCGACCTAAATCAATTGTATTTTAATGTAAAAAGGGTTTACAGGCCACTAAGATGTCAAGGTTACTGATAGGATATATAAAGAATATGATAGATGTCTCTCCTTACTAACTTAAGTACTATCTTTATGTGTATTATACTAGATGTCAGATTTTACAAATTCGAGACTAGTGGCTGGATGAGAGAGTAGAGATGGATCAGGTAGCGAAAGTTATAAAGAGAATAGTGAACATCCGATTCCGTCTAAGAACTCCAGCGCACCGGTACCTCAGGGTATGCCTGTTCTAGGGTATGGAGCTTTTATACAAGTTCTTGATGCTATTTTAACAAGGTACCAACCTCATCTGCCTCCCCTTTCTCCTCCAGCACTACAAATGTTAATCCCTAAGGAGTTAAGAAGTTTGGGAGCTCTTAAATTTAGGGGAGAAGAAGATGAAGGTCCGATGGATGCGAATTTATGGTTGAATGATGTTATGATGATGTTTGAAAGTTTACAGTTCTCCGGTCATGAAAAATTGGGCGGAGCTGTATCGTTACTCCGAGGATCATCTCGAGTGTGGTGGACAAATACGACAATGTATGCATCGCCCAAACAAGTGAACTGGTAATTCTTTCAAGATGAGTTCAAGAACAAGTATATCGGGGAGTCGTTTATGAGGTCAATGCTATTGAAGTTTCTTAACTTGAAACAAGGCGATTGAGCGGTGCATGAGTATGAGGCCGAAT
The DNA here is from genome assembly GCF_006381635.1 of Hibiscus syriacus. Classification (NCBI taxonomy): domain Eukaryota; kingdom Viridiplantae; phylum Streptophyta; class Magnoliopsida; order Malvales; family Malvaceae; genus Hibiscus; species Hibiscus syriacus. The sequence continues at coordinate 7,989,589 of NW_024063194.1, forward strand.
ACAATAAGCTCAGTCGTTATGCTATTAAGTAGTCCCTAATGATAAAGCTCGATGGGACTGGTTTATTGAGGGTCTGAGGTATAAGTTGAAAAAGATGATGTTGGCCTTGAACTTGCCTAGCCTGCAAGAAGTTATTAACAGAGCTAAGGCTATTGAAAGAGCTCAAGAGGAAACTCTAGCAGCGGAACAGAGTATGCAGACAGGTAAAAGGATTGGAATGTCTTCATCTTCACACCATGCTAAGAGAGGCAAGGGCTCAGGTTCCCGATATACAGACATAGCTGATTCTACTGCAGCTTCACAAAAAACTAAAAAATCCCAATATGTTATTGTTAGCTCGGGTAAAGCTTATGGAGAAAGAAGTAATCAATGTCAGACATGTGGCAGATTTCACTGGGGAACACGTAGAGTACTTTCTGGTGCTTGTTTTGTTTGTGGAGAAACGAGTCACTATGCTCGAAACTGTCCGTAGAGGTCCTAGGATAGATCAATACAAACTGAGAGATCAGTAGCAGCCCCTATTAGAAGCCGATGAAGAGGAAGATCAGGCGGTCAATCTGAGGCTAGCCAAAGACGAGAGACTCGGGGAGTGGCCCGAATTTATAACATAAAGACCAGTAAGGATCGGGATAATCCGGAGATCATAACATATATATTCTACCTTTTTGATTAGCCTATTTTTGTTCCAGTTAACCTAAGTTCTATGCTTTCTTATGTTAGTACAAAGTTGGTTAAAACTAGAGGAATTCCTTTAGAACTAATCTTTAGTGAAATGGCAGCGATAAACCCTATGGGTTATAATACAAGGGTAACTCGGGTATGTAGGAAATGTCCGATTAAGATTCAAGGGGTTGTGTTTCCGGTCAACTTGATGAAGTTACCTTTAGACAAGTTTGAAATCATTTTGGGCATGGATTGGTTGTCTTCACATCATGGATGGGTGGATTGTCACAGGAAGCGATTATTTTTTAAGGATACAGAGGGCTCTGAAATAGTAGTGATTGGTGAAAAAACGAAATCACCCTCCAATGTGATATCAGACATGACAATAAAGAAAATGATGTCAAAAGGATGCATAGCTTTTCTAGCTAATGTGTTAGACACTCGAGTGTCAAAAGTGAGGTTGCATGATATTTTCACAGTTAAGGGTTTCTAGATGTATTTTCGAAAGAGTTGCCGAGTTTACCTCCAGATCGTGAAGTAGAATTCAGGATTGAGATTCACCTTGGCACCGAACCTGTTTCTATGGCTTTGTATCGAATGGCTCTAACAGAGTTAAGGGAATTAAGAGCATAGTTACAAGAGCTACTTGATAAAGGATTTATCAGACCAGTGTTTCTCCTTGGGGAGAGCTTGTGCTATTTGTGAAAAAGAAGGATGGGTCTATACGGTTATGTATTGACTATCGTCAATTAAATAAAGTAAAGATAAAGAACAAGTATCCTATTTCGAGTATTGATGACCTGTTTGATCAATTGAAAAGTGCAATAGTGTTCTCTAAGATAGATCTGAGGTCGGGGTACCATCAGTTAAAGATCAAAAAGGAGGATATCTCCAAGATGGCTTTTAGGACTCGGTACAGACAATATGAATTTGTTGTAAAACCGTTTGGATTGACTAATGCTCCTACAACATTTATGGACTTAATGAACAGAGTATTTCAACCATACTTGGATCAATTCATGGTAGTGTTTATAAATGATATTTTGGTATATTCCAAGTCAAAGGAGGAACATGATACTCATCTTCGAGTGGTTCTTCAGATACTTCATGAAAAGAAGTTGTATGCGAAGCTGTCCAAATACAAATTTTGGTTTTTTGAGATTGCTTTCCTTGGTCATATAGTCTCTGCAGAAGGCATAAGAGTAGATCCCAAAAAGATTCAAGCCATAGTGTATTGGGAATCCCCAAAGAATGTTTCTGAAGTTTGAAGTTTCTTGGGGCTTGTTGGGTATTATAGGCGGTTTGTGAAGAACTTCTCAATGTTAGCTCTACCTCTAACTAAGTTGTTACAAAAAGATGTTCATTTTTTATGGAGGGAAAAATTCCAAGAAAGGTTTGAATTGCTAAAGAGAATAGTAACAGAGGCCCTAGTGCTTGTACAACATGAGTCAGGTAAGGATTATGTCGTTTTCACTAATGCATCCCATAATGGATTGGGATGTGTGCTAATGCAAGAGGGAAAAGTTGTGGCTTATGCCTCAAGACAGCTAAAGACTCATGAGAGAAATTACCCAACACATGATTTGGAATTGGCAGTCGTAGTGTTTAATTTGAAAAATTGGCGCCATTATCTGTACGGTGAGCGTTGCCAGGTTTACACGGATCACAAGAGTTTAAATTACTTGTTGACTTAGAAAGAGCTGAATTGAGAATGCGCTCAGTTGAAAGACTTTTGTAGCTTTAAGGGTAAATTTTTTGATCGGGTAAAAGAGCTTCAAGATAGATATGAGAAATGCTTGATGAGATTGGTGCAAGTCGAAAAAAGAGGCCAAAGATTTTGAAATGAGGGTCGATGGATGTCTATATTATCGTGGAAGACTTTGCATTCCTGATAATGACAAATTGAGGAAATATATTCTTTGCGAGGCACATTATAGCCCATTGACGATGCACCCAGGTGGGAATAAGATGTATCCGGACTTGAAGAGTTATTACTAGTGGCCTGGTATGAAAAGAGTTGTATCGGAGTTTGTAGCAAAATGTTTAACATGTCAGCAAGTGAAAGCTGAACATCAAGTGCCTTCCAGGTTGTTACAACATATAACCATTCCTGAGTGGAAGTGGGAGCGAGTTACAATGGATTTTGTTTCGAGGCTACCTTTGTCACCAGGTAAAAAGGACTTGATATGGGTAATAGCGGACATATTAACTAAGACTGTTCATTTTATTCCAGTTCGAGTTGATTACTCGATGGAAAAGTTTGCGGAGTTGTATATAAAAGAGACCGTTAGACTACATGGAGTGCCGATATCGATAGTGTCCGATCGAGACTCAAGGTTTACTTCAAGATTCTGGAAGTCTTTACATGAGGCATTGGGTACTGGATTGAACTTTAGTACACCTTTTCATCTGCAGAAAGATGGCCAGTCAGAGCGAGATATTCATTTACTAGAGGATATGTTAAGGGCTTGTGTGATTGAGTTTATGGGATCATGGGAAAGGTATTTTCCTTTAGCGGAATTTACATAAACAATAGTTACCAATTGATTATTAAGATAGCCCCGTATGAAGGTTTGTGTAGGAGAAAGTGGAGAACACCATTAAATTGGTTTGAACTAAAGGATCGAGACCTAGTTGGCCCGGATTTGATGAAAGAAATGGAGGAAAAAGTGAAAATTATCCAGAGCAATCTAAAGATAGCCTCCGATTGCTAGAAGTCTTATGCTGATTTAAAAAGAAAGGAAATCAAATTTTAGGAAGGTATCACCTTGAAAGAAGGTATTACGTTTTGGGCGAAAAGGAAAGATGAGTCCAAGATTCATTGGACCTTATGAGATATTGAAAAGGGTCGGACCAGTAGCTTATCAGTTAACTTTTCCTTCGAATATGGACAAGATGCATAATGTTTTTTCACGTATCGATTCTCAGGAGGTACAGATTAGATCCATCCCATGTTATCAATCCGGAAAAAATATAAATCTGACCAGATTTAACTTATGAGGTGGAACTAGTGCGGATCTTGGTTAAGGAAACCAAGGAGTTATGTAAAAATAGATTCCGTTAGTTAAAATGCTTTGTAAAAATCATAAAGTAGAATAAGATACTTGGGAAAGAGAGGGGGAAATGAGGAAACAATTTATATACCTCTTCGTTTTAGGTACTTCTTTAAATTCGAGGTCAAATTTTCTTAAGGGGAGAATTGTATTGCTTAAAATATCGAAACTGGGACTTTATTGAAAATATTTAAAGTTTGTAGATTTAGTTGGTTAAATGATAAAAGATTAGAATTTTTTTGGATTAGTGGTTAAGACTAAATTGTAGCAATGGAGAATTATAAGGACATTTTGGTCATTTGGAATAAAGTAAATTTAAAATTCATTATCATTATGGTATTAAAATAAGGAAATAAGGGGAAAAAGGTAAGTTAGCTAAAGTCATCTCTTTTCTTCTTTTTCTTTCACGTGGATAACTCTCCTCCACAACTAAAGGTGAGATTTCAATTGGCTAGTTTATTCTTTCGTTTTGGTTGGTTTTTGAAGCATTGAGTATGATAGAAGCTTAAGGAATGATTAAATGGGATCAAAGCTAAGAGATGGATAAGATTTTTGAGATTGAAGAAAATGGGTATTTGAGTGTTATGTTAGAATATGAGCTTTTACTTATGTTTATTAGTATTTTTAACTTGTCAAAAACATAAATAAGAGATTAGAAGCATTGGATGGAATTAAGAACATGTTAGAAAAAGTGGTGTGATTCTTAGATTTAAATGTTCTTAGAAGATTTTAGATGTTTTAAGAAGCTAAATGAAGGAAAGTCAGTATGAATAAGTAAACAAGAGTTTAATAGTATTGTTGGGTGTAAACATAAGGAAATTTGATCTAATTTGGGTAATAATCTGGTTGAAAACTGGAAAATCTGGGTATGGGTATAGGTATTGATAGAACAATACCAATACTATAGGCTTAAAATGGGAAGAAACAACTGAGTAGAATCGATACTGATGCAAGCAATATCGATACCGAAAGGAGAGTATCGATAATGTGAGGAAGTTATTGATACCCATTGCTAACAAAATGTAAAAATGGTATCGATACCGTATTAGAGTATGGTACCATAGTATTGTAGTATCGTTACCATGGTACTATTGAGCCAGAAATGTTAAGATAGGCTGAGATTGTTATAGAAATTTAATAATATGTACTTTTGAGTATTGTTTAATTATAATTTTTAGGAATTTTACTAACAATTTGTCTTTATACTTATTTTTGATGGATGCTTGAGTAGATCGAAATCAAGCTCCCGAGTCCAGCAAAACGAAAGGCAAAGGTAAAGTACCTGAGTAATCAGCTTTGCGTTTTGGGATACAATAGCGAGGAAAGCTAGGTGAGTGCATTTATTATGTACATTAAGAGTTATATATAGATATTGCTAAAAATATATGTTGCAATGGTATATCTGTACTAAGTATCGTACAGGCACTATGTGTGCAAATCCAAAGAATTCATCATGAGTTGATGAATAACTGCACAGGCACTATGTGTGCAAATCCACGAAATTCATCATGAATTGATGAATAACAGTACAGGAACTATGTGTGCAAATCCACGGAATTCGTCATGAGTTGATGAATAACCGTATATGTACTATGTGTGCAAATCCATGAAATTCGTCATGAGTTTATGAATAACCGTACAGGCACTATGTGTGCAAATCAATGAAATTGCAATCCACGAAATTCATCATGAATTGATGAATAACAGTACAGGAACTATGTGTGCAAATCCACGGAATTCGTCATGAGTTGATGAATAACCGTATATGTACTATGTGTGCAAATCCATGAAATTCGTCATGAGTTTATGAATAACCGTACAGGCACTATGTGTGCAAATCAATGAAATTTGTCATGAGTTGATGAATAACCGTACATGCACTATGTGTGCAAATCCACGAAATTTGTCATGAGTTGATGAATAACCGTACAAGCACTATGTGTGAAAATCAACGAAATTCATCATTTGTTGATGAATAACTGTACAGGCAGGATGTATGCAACCCATATAATTCATCATGAGTTGATGAACTACCGTATAGACACTACGTGTGCATCTTAATAAATAAACATGAATAGAAAGTTGGTAAATTACCCTATTAGCAATAAGGGTGTAAATTTATAAGGTTGATAATAAATTAAAAAGAGTTACTCGATATTAGAATTGTTATGTTATACTCATGTTTATAAGTTTACTTGTGGTTAAGTATACCTCACTAAGAACTTACTTAACGTGTGTTGATTTCACACGTAGGTTTTGATACAATCGAAGTAAGGAGATCATCGGACATCACCAATCAAGTATCGCCTTATCAGTAATAATACGACATTCATATTTACTTTTGATGTATGTAGTTGGCATGTATTAGATTTGATAAAAACACTCTGAAAAGCATTTTTAATTAACCTGATGTAAAATGATGAAGTGTGAACATTTCTCTTTTGTTATCTAGTTAAGTTTAATGCATTTTTATTATTAGTAAGTTAAAATGTTTTATAAAAAAAATAAAATTTTATGGGATTACAAATGTGGAACTGTTTTAAAAGTGGTGTGACATATGTATCTCGTGTATGGAAAGGTATACGGGAGATGGGTGTTATATAGTACCAACTCAATTATCTCTCATAAATCTATGACATCACCCTTCAGTAGGGCAGTTCCACACTCAAGTTTACCCTCCAGGGTAAAATACAACTAACGGAGCAAGCAAAGGTTCTCTCTAGTCAAAGAATTCGTTGGTCTTATATCGATGAAAATTTTATATGAAAGACTCATAGGGTATACATGTGGGCTAGACTGGAGGTGCTTGTGGGGTAGGTGGCACATATGGTGCTGTAGGGATGGCCTTAACTATCTACCTAGAGGATGCAACTAGGTCTCTAAAGAAAGTACCTCATCTACACCCATGTCCTTTGGTAAATTACTCAGAATCTAGGATAAACTCGTCACTAATATCACTTGCTAAGGAGGCACAACTCTGATCCTTACCATTATGACTAGGACCTAAGTTATTTACCATGAATTTTTTAAATTAAGAGATAAATATACGTTATTATCGTTATTTTTTATATTTAAGTACTCTTGACACTCTAGAGACATGTACACATATATACACTTAATGACTCTGACCTGTGGGTTCTAGGAATGACTGAATCTGACACTCTGATACCATTAAATGTAACACCCTAGCTTGATTCAACCCAAAGATCGTAGGATTAAAGCATTATACTAGACACCTGAAGTGTCTTACCCAAAATGTTTTCTTTAAAAACAACATTGGAAACATTATTTTCAATAAAATATATGACTTCACATATAGAATTTTAAATAGTAAGCTATAAAAGTGAGGAGTTCCCAAATACATCATAAAATAACATATCAATGTTTAAATCCAAAAATAAAATTACGACTTAATACAAGCAAGTCTATGAATAATACATACCCTCCACAAAGACTCAAGATTTACTTTGGTGCCTCTACAAATTTGTAACCACTAATGGAGATAATTCTCCTCAGAAGATCTCCTAAGAACCTATGCATGGAAACAAAATCTAAACGCTGAGCTCATAAGCTACCCCACTAATAACTATATTATACTACATGCATTCACTTTATGAGCATGCTAGCAAGTAGAGACATGATCATATAAGAACATTAACATGAAAGATAAGGTAAGAATCATGGTGTGGTCGGTGGGTTCAACAACTCAGGATGTGCACCCCTCTAATGTACCTATGATACCCTTGGGTATATGGGGGTGAGATACGAAACTACATTAAAAACGTACACCTAGCCAGCTTACTCCTTAAAGTTTTGGGGCATCTGCGCCTATCCAAGAGCTAAAGTGCCTTGGAACAAGTTAAGATTCACATGTTATTCTAATAATTGAAGATGACCGTCATACTATTAGAGTAACTAGGGTGTCCTGGATGTTTCCCGAGCATTACACAGTGGCTAGTTTTATGTAATCTTAATTTATAGTATTTCTATTTATAGTTGCATTCATTAATTGTTCTCACTTGTAGTTCTATTTATTAGTGTTTTGATATTATTAGATCCCTTCCAAAACCCCTTGATCAAATTGTGTATATTACACAGTTCAAGATAACGATATCGATACTAAGTCTTTTAGTACCAATATTGACCATTCAATATCACTCCTAACCCTTGATACCAATACTAAAACTAGCTATTGGAATTGTGAAAGTCTAATAGTATATATATCCTAATTTGGAGTATTGATAATTCTATGCTAGGGTATCGATACCAAGATTAGGTTCGATATTTTAGTAAATTAAACTTGGTATCAATACTCTTACTTAGGGTATCGATACCCCTACTTCATATGCTATCGATCCTCCCATGGGTACCGATACCAAAACTAGTTACTAGAATCTATAATTTAAGTTGGTACTGATATCATAATCTTGGGTATCAATACTCAATGAACAATATCGATATCGCCAGCTAACACCTCATGTTTTAATTTATCTAAAGAACGACATCAATATTATTCATCCAATATTAATACCCAAACCTAGAAAGACTTTATTTTGGGCAATGAAAAAGATACCCAAGATGATGGGTGCTATGGCGTCAACCTCACAGTCTAGAATCAAAAAATCAATAACAAAAATGAATTTGTCAACCCGCACGATGACATCTTCAATTCGCCCTTCAGGACGCACATGTGAACGATCGGCTAATTGCAAGACGACCGATCTGGGTCTCGCATTTCCTATCCCAAGCTTCACAAAAATTGACTTAGGCATCAAGTTTACACTTGAGCCATGGTCACATAGTGCCTTCCCAACAAAATTATCTCCTATCGAACATGGGATGATAAAACTGCTCGGATCATGTCTCTTCGGTGGCAGCTTGCTTAAGGAGGAGCAAAATTCTTTTGTCGTGGAAATTGTCTAGTACTGCTCCACTTTTCTCTTATTGGTAACAATTTCCTTGAGAAATTTAGCATTATAGACATTTGTTCCATTGCTTCTAGAAAAGTAACATTGATTTGAAGTTGACTCAGAATGTCAACGAACTTTCTGAATTGAATATCCTCATTATTCTTTTTCAGTCTTTGAGGAAAAGAATGTGGGGGGTCTGGCTTCCTGTACTGACGAGGTCCGAATAGAAGTTGCCTTGGCATTTTTGTTTGCCCCCTCAGTTTCTTTACTTGATGAACCCTCATCCTTATCCTCTTTTACTAGTGCTTCTTCATGCACTTCTTGCTCAAATTGTACGGTCTCAGGGGGTGAATCATCCTTCGGTCTTCCCCTAAACTTGTCTTCAACATTAATATGTGTACCACTTCGGAGAGTTAGCACACTGCATTGTTGTTTGCCATGAGTTTTCGTGACTTCAGTGTCACTCGGCAAATGTCCTGGTCTGCGTTCTTGTAATGCCTCGGTAATTTGACCAACCTGACTCTCCAATGCCCTCAAAGATGAAATATGGCTATGAAGCAGGGCCCCTTGATTTTTGATGGAGGTCGCATGGTCTTGCAGCATTGTCTTCGTTGTTGCTATGAACTCTTGCATTGTGGCCTCCAAAGAAATGGTATTTGAAGAAGATGGTCTTCCCTTATTAGAATTATGCCATGGCATATTCTATTGAAATCCCTGGGAGTCATTAAAATTTTGCTGCCGAGTTGGTTGGTGTGCATTGCTGGTTCCTTGATTTCCCCAAGAAAAGTTTGGATGTTGATGCCATTAAAGATTATATGTGTTGGAATAGGGGTTGTTGTTGCCTCGATTGAAGTTGCCTACAAAGTTGATGGATTCTTGATTGGTCGAGCAGTCACTCTCATTGTGATTGTCGTGGCATAATAAACATGCTGAATTGGCTGTTTTTACTTCTCTCACCTCACTTGGCCTTTACAAATTCTTCAACATATTGGTGATAGCAACAAGTTGGGCGGACACCGAATCTTTAGAATCTAGCTCGAAAGCTCCATGTGATTTTCGCCCAAGTCCAAGCCTTATGGATGGAAACTGATAATCATTGGTGGCAATCTTACCCAGAATGTCAAATGCCTCTGCTGGTGATTTGTCAAGTAACGTCTCATTTGCCGAGGCATCTAGTATCATCCTCGTGGGTGCATTAACTCCATTATAGAACATCACCACATGTGTCCAATCTTGAAAACCATGATTTTAGCACTTGCGAAGCAATCCCTTATATCGATCCCAACATTCATACATTGACTCGTCATCAGCTTGACGAAAGAAAGCAATGTCGTTCCTCAGTTGGGTATTCATGTTCAGAGGATTATACCGCAACAAAACCTTTTTGCACAGATCCATCGACGACTCCATTGAACTCACTGGAATGCCACTCAACCAAGCCCTTACTCAGTGACACAGAGAATATGGAAATAATTTTAATTTCAGGACATCTTCGTGCACTCCTTGTTGGTGAAAGGAATTGCACACATCCAAGAAGTTACGAATATGCTGCTTGGCATCTTCATTTGGCATGCCCCCGAATGGAGTTCAGTATATTGAACATGACAGGTTTGAGCTCAAAGTGGGCTGCCTGAATCTGTGGTACTACAATTCTAGGATTTAAATCGTCTAAAATCGGGTTTAAGTGATCACGAATGGCACGAGGTCTTGGTGCATTCCTAGCAAATGGATTTGCCTCGGATTCTGATCATCCTCATGACCATTACCTTGATTTCTGATTTGGTACATATTTACACGTTGAGCATGTCGTCTTCTCCTAAAGAGCCTCTCCATCTCAGGTTCAATTGGTTCTAATGGCTCGTCAGGGTTACTTTTGGTCATACACCATGAAAAATGGAAAAAATAAGAATAAAATAAAAGGTAAAATAGTATAAAATAAATATAAACAAGTAAAATAACAATGCTATGACAAAACAATTTAACTTCTAATTGCCAATTCCCCGGCAACAGCGCCAAAAACTTGTCCACTCGGTATGAGTACTATAAATGAGTGCGGATATATGTGCAAGTATACACAATCGAACAAGTAATACAGTGATAAGTTGAGTATCGTTTCCACAGGGAATTGGGGAAATCAAATAAGTTTGTCAAGGAACTTTACTTTGTCACCTAAGTAAAGTTAGTGATGGTATGTACAAATGATAATGTTGTGGCAAAATAGAATGACTGATGTGGAAATAAAATGATGGTAAAGTGGTAGCAAATAGATATGTCGTAGCAAAGTTGATGGGAATGTCGTGGCAAATTTAATTGTGTTGAGTGCAAACAATTGGAAATGTCAAGGCAAAATAAAATGTGAATACTGGATTTAAAATGTAGGACTTTAGCTTTCTCACATGACAAGATGCTATGGGAATGAGTGATGGGAGTCACTGAGAAAATCTAAGTCTATTTCTCCGAATGGTATTTCTTCTATGCCTATCCAACCCGACAGAGTCTACTAAAGTTCCCTATGCTATCTCTAGTAAGGGACTCGATATATTAAAGATGCCCTGGCAAAACCGATTGGCGTAAACCCATACAGTGATCCTATTGGTCCAGATAACAGGATATGTCTCAACAATACCTTTTTACGGCAACATTAACATCTAACCTATCGTTCTTGCACAACTCCTCTTAGTCGAATGAAATCTTAACCTTATCTCTAAGGTGGATTAGGTCTAGTTACTACCTATAACCCCTTGTTTCTGTAGTTCCTCCCTAGTTTATCTCAAATACTAAGGATATTTTGCCAAGGTATTCTCTCAAACCCTAAAAATGTCCTAAGGAAAGGCTACTCTCGTAGCTCCTAAAACCTTAAGGCATTAAGTTTCATAAACAAAACATATTAAAGCATAAAAAAGCAATCATTCATTGAAATAAAAACTTAAACATGCAAGCGAACTCCCACCAAATACGATTAGTTCATTGTGGGGTTCGAAATAATTAAGCACAAAGCAAGTTTCATTCGTTCCTTACAACCCAATAACAAAATATGAAAGCAAAGAACTAAGGGCAGGAGACAAACCCTTCAATGTACACTACCAAATGCTTCCCTCGACCACCACGAAATACCCCCAGTGATCTAGCTCCTCTCGTATGCTTAGAACGCCACTCCCTCAGGCTTGTGAAGGAGAAATGCCATGGCAAGTAGGATTGACTGAGAAAAGTGATACCTTCTCTCTTTAACTTTTTAAGCTCAAATCCGGGTGGAACTAAAGTCTTCTTCAATGTGGCTTCATCCTCTATTTATAGGGAAAAAATAATCCTAGGACTTGGTGTTAACTTTCCTAAGAAACCCCAAAACCATAGTTAAGTTACTTAGGAGTCGGGATGAACAGGCTATGATACAGCCTTAGTAGCTGGCTGAATGACCGACATAATCCCGTGTAGACACCCAAGGATAGACATGATCTGCAGGGGTAGGCGGTGTCATCAGCAGAACCAGCGGTTGCAGCGTCAATCCCTCTAGGCGGATCTTCGAGGCAGATTTATCAGACAGAGCTCTTGGAGAGTAGGAGACAGTTGGCTCGAAAATATATTCTCGCACTTTACTAACTTTCGAAATGCCAGTCGAACTTGGCCTTTTCATTCTACTAAGCAATCTCCTTATGTCACGACATTGCCTTTCCTCTTTTCATTGCTTTCAATTCATGCACATCATCAGACAAGCACCTTTCCCATAAGGCAGCACCGCTTTAAAAATAAAATACCTCGGTAAACTGAATTCCATCACATGCAACTAAATGCTTCTAAATGCATCTACATGGTCCTAAATGAGCTCTTAAACATTCAATAACTTAAGTGAAAAGGTCCCAAAATGCGACCTTTTACGGAGTTATCACACCCCCAAACTTAAGCTATTACTTGTCCTCAAGCAATGGATAGTAATAAGCAAAACAAAAATACCATGACAAGTTTAGAAGTAGAATAGTTTTATGGGATAAAATTTTAGCCCTCAGTACACATGGCTTCAACATACTAGACTAGGTTTGAGGATTCAAGTACTGCCCCTAGAACAAGATTCTTTATGTGGGTGTGTGCATGTTTGTATCTAACCCATGCTTAACAAACTTAAAAAATTTCTGCGCAAGCTTTCTTAATTTGCCATGCCATTCACAAAATCCACTCCCACCTTGGTTTCTTTTCTTTTATTAATTCTGCTACGAGGGGAGTCAACCCATCACTCTACCATCCCACACTCTAGGTGAAAGGGAGCATACCTTCCACCCCCGAGCTAGTCAGGTAGAGTCATCCCGTGACATCTTTTATTCACTCATATGCCATGGCATAGTGGAATGTCCCTCTACAGATATGCCGAGGCATTTATTCATAACTTCATTCATTTTATTTTCATTTATTTTGTAACGTGGGTTTTTCATAATTCAAAATTATATGCCATGACATTTTAAGAATTCTCTTATAAAAAATTTCTAAGTTTCTCAAGCATGGAAAACATATAATAGTGTATTCAAGGATTTCAAAGAAACAAGTCCTAGAGTTGGTTTTATCATCCTCAACCAGTCATGTACCTTCTATCCTAGACATCAAGATTCATCATCATCAGACATCCTTAACTTATTCCAGAAAACTATTCAAACATTTACTAATGTCATGGCATATTTATTTTACTAATACTATCATGCAATGATGTGAGAACCCTACTTCCCCCAAACTTAAGAGAAGCATTATCCTCAATGCTTACTAAGACTAAGGAAAATGAAACTACATGCTATGAATGTAATGCAATACAAGGTACCTTGACTTTAGGCGGGTGGTGGTGCAGCGGTCGCACGCCGAGGGCACTTTCTCAGTTTGGCGGGGATGGATTGTTCGGAGTCAGAAGCAGGTGCATCCGGAGGAGTACTGGGACCTTCTGGGATGGTTGAGAGCTGGGGCTCCTCGCTCTTAGATGCCTTCTTCAGGCAACGTCGGCTCCTACGCAAAGGAGCTTGTCGTGGCCTCTCGGATTGGGACTCCTCTATTGACTCGGTGGGCTGCGGTACTTCGGGGTGCTCTGCTTTTATTGGTGTGGCAGGTTGCGGCATATCATGATGTTCTACCGCCAGAGGTTCAACAAATTGTGGGGATTTCGAGCGATGAGCGAGTTGGAGGTTGGCTTCTTGATCTGCATCGGGCGACACAATATGGTCGGGATCAGGGTCAGCGGGCTTTTCTACTTCAGTGGGCTGGGGACTTTCTACACTTTGTGATTGATGAGCGTCGGTAGCGGCGGGATGAGGAACTTCTGCAGATGCCTCGATATCCTCATTTGGTGGTACTAGTGTTGGAGGGAAGTCTGGGATGGTGAAGTTCGTATGCGGGAGAAACTCTAAGAAGGCGTTGGTGAAAAACTCATCACGGCACGTAGTGTAGGAAAAGTATGTCAGCAGTTTGTCGGACAGATGCCCGACTCGCTCTTGCGTACGCTGGATTGCCTACTCCAAGGCATCTGAGTTTGTCCTGGCATGTGGAGATGGTAAAACACGAGATGTGGTCGCCTCATTTTTTTTCTTTTGCTTCCTTTAGACCTAACAACATAGGGATTTTTCGTGGTAATTCCAGCAATACCCGGTAAAATCTCATCAAACTTTTCTTCAGGAACCTTCTTTTTATGGCATAAGGCAATGATGAGATTCAAAAATACCATGGCACTTATAGATCGCTTCAGGCATAAATGGGCTTGTTCTACAATGGTTTTCCCTACATCAATGGGGCGCCTGAATATGATTGAGTGCAGTAAAAGCATCCGCTGGCAAGACACGATGGTATTATGGGAAGTGGACAGAAGCTTGTGCTTCATAAAATTGTTCCACAACTTCACTTGCGGGAGCAGCTTCTCCTGGTCCACAGTCTTGTGAATCAAATTCTGGCCGTTCCATTGGGTGTCGGGAAGACAGAGGTCTTCCAGAATGCCTTGGTATGTTTCGTTATCTACGTCTTACGCGAAGGTGGTATGACGGTCTTCCAGAACCTACAATTTAAAGTAACGATTAATAGTAGTAGGAGTAAATTGAATAGCAATACTGCGAACTACGACGACATGTTGGTTTGTCTCAGCGATGTTTGAGTAAAACTCCTTCACTATCGATACGTTGACATTGGCGGGATGCTTGGCAAATTTTTTCCACTTATGCTTGTTGACTACATCGAGCACCTCACTTCCGACGGCATCCTCCTCCTCCTCGGAGAAGACAAACCTTAACTTAAAAAAGATCCGTCGTTTTTTTATGGTTTGGAACCGGTCTCGAGTGGCATCATCTATAAAACATGGTGGTGCAGAAGAAGATGGTCGGGATCGTACCATGGTAAGAATATAAAAGGATGGAAAAGTAAAGAAGCTTAAAGCTTTGGTCGACTATGGAGGTGTTGGTGCAAAGGAAGAGAAAAGAAGATGAAACAAGTAAAAAGTTAAGAAAAGTGAAAGTGAAAGGAAGAAATAAACAAAAGAAAGATTTTAGAGGGGTATATTAAATAAGATGGTGGGGTATAGGTGGGAAGAAAACAAAAAGAGAGAGTAATAAAAATCAAATCTTAAGTCAAAACTAAAAAGGATAAATTTTTCCCCTCCTTTACTGTTTTCATTTGCCGTCCAAATTTACCCAACTTCCACCGTATGCCTCACGTGCCTTGTGCGTGGGATATCCCTTGCAAAAAATTAAAATAAAAGCAATTAATTAAAAAGAAGAAAGACTAAAATAATAGGAAAGTAAAAATTATTTATTCACATGAGTAAATTGAAAATGTTTCGGCATCCTTAAAATGATGGGCCAATATCGACGTCATGCAAGAGAAGCGTCGACTTGTCACGCAATGGTGGGACTCCCTGGTAAGCCTTCAGGTGCTGGCCATTGACTTTAAAGATGGACCCATCGTTAATGTTCTTGATATCAATAGCATTGTACGGATAAATATGGTGGACTTCGAATGGTCCCAACCACCGTGACTTTAGTTTGCCCGTGAAGAGTTTGAGCCTAGAGTTAAACAACAATACTTTCTGGCCCACATGAAAATGCCGTGGCAACCGCATTTTGTCGTGCCACTTATTGGCCTTTTCCTTGTAGAGCTTGGCATTTTTATATGCTTGTGCTTGAAACTCTTCCATTTCGTTCAGATCGAGCAATTGTTTCTCCCCAATGAGTTTCTCGTCGAAGTTTAGCTTTTTTATCACCCAGTATGCTTTGTGTTCTAGCTCAACGGGTAGGTGGTAGGCTTTTCATATATCATCTTGAAGGGCGACATTCCCAAAGGTGTTTTGAATACCGTTCTGTAGGCCCAGAGTGCTTCATTGAGTTTTGGGGACCAGTCTTTTCTTCGAGGGTTCACCACATTCTCTAAAATTTGCTTGATCTCACAGTTGGG
Source organism: Hibiscus syriacus (assembly GCF_006381635.1). Taxonomy (NCBI): domain Eukaryota; kingdom Viridiplantae; phylum Streptophyta; class Magnoliopsida; order Malvales; family Malvaceae; genus Hibiscus; species Hibiscus syriacus. The sequence continues at coordinate 8,005,616 of NW_024063194.1, forward strand.
CACTTCAGCTTGCCCATTAGTTTGTGGGTGATATGCCGTGGCAATTTTATGTCGCACTCCGTATTTCTGTAATGCCTTGGGAATGAGCTTGTTATCAAAGTGGGTACATTCGTCGCTGATAATGGCTCGTGGTACTCCAACTCGGGTGTAGATGTTCTTGTGAAGAAACTTGAGCACCGTCTTTGAGTCATTCCTCGGTGTGGCAATTGCTTCAACCCACTTAGATACATAGTCTACCGCAAGCAAGATGTATAAATATCCAAAGGAAGATGGGAACGGTCCCATGAAATCAATGCCCCAAACATCAAAAAGCTCTATCTCCAAAATATTTTGTAGCGGCATTTCATGTCATCTGGAAATGTTCCAGTGCGCTGGCATCTGTCGCACGCTTTGCAAAATTCGTGGGCATCCTTAAATAGTGATGGCCAATAGAATCCTGATTGGAGGACCTTTGCAGTAGTCCTCGCACCTCCAAAATACCCTCCACAGGGTGATGTGTGGCAATGGTGTAAGATATCACGTTGCTCTTCTTCGGGGACACACCGTCGAATCATTTGATCAGCACTTTACTTGAAAAAGTACAACTCGTCCCAAAAATAGAACTTGGAATCATGTAGAAACTTCTTCTTTCCCTGGCTGTTCAATTCATAAGGAAAAACACCACTAACAAGAAAATTAACAAGGTCAGCATACCACGGAATTGTCGTGGCATATAAAATTTTCTCATCAGGAAATTCTTCCTTAATATAAAAAATGTCATGGCATTCTGAAATATTTTTTAGCCTAGATAAATGATCTTCAACTTGGTTCTGAATACCTTTCCTATCAATGACCTCTAAGTCGAACTCTTACAGTAGTAATATCCACCTAATAAGTCTAGGCTTGGCATCTTTCTTGTTCTCTAAGTATTTTATAGCTGAGTGATCGGTGTGAACTATGACTTTGGTGCCTATCAAGTATGACCTAAACTTGTCAAAAGCAAATACCACATCAAGTAATTCTTTCTCAATGGCGGTATAATTCAATTGTGCCTCATTTAAGGTGCAGCTAGCATAATATATAACATGAAAGATTTTACCTATACATTGACCAAGCACAACCCCTACGAAAAAATAACTTGCATCACACATTAGTTCGAATGGTGCCATCCAGTTTGGGGGAACCACGATCGGTGCAGAGATAAGTCTTTGCTTCAACACTTTGAATGCACCATGGCATTTTTGATCAAACACGAATGGTTGGTTCTGTTGCAGCAAGGTGCATAAGGGCTTATATATTGTGGAGAAGTCCTTGATGAACTGTCTATAAAATCCAGCATGGCCAAGGAAACTTCGAATGCCCTTGATAGAACTTGATGGGGGTCGCTTCTCGATCTTAGCCTTGTCTAACTCAATGCTCTTTGTAGAAAGTTTATGGCCTAGAACAATGCCTTCGGTCACCATGAAGTGGCATTTTCCCAGTTCAGCATGAGATCAGCCTCCTCGCATTGCTTCAGTACCTTTGCCAAATTGCCGAGGCATTTTTGAAAGTCATCTCCAGAAACAGAAAAATCATCCATGAAAATTTTCAGAAAGTCCTCAACCATGTCAGAAAATATGGGTTGTATGCAGCGCTGAAAAGTTGTCGAGGTATTACAGAGTCCAAAAGGCATTCTTCAAAAAGCATAAGTGCCATAGGGGCATGTGAATGTTATCTTCTCTTGGTCTTCTGGTGCGATGGCAATTTGATTATACCCCGAGTATCCATCTAAGAAACAATAAAATGCCTTGCCAGCAAGTCGATCTAACATTTGATCGATGAATGGCAAAGGGAAATGATCCCTCTTGGTGGCCTTGTTAAGCTTGCGGTAGTCCATGTAGATTCGCCACCCGGTGACTGTGCGTGTAGGTAACAACTTGTTGTCTTCACTCACTACCACGGTTGTGCCTCCCTTCTTTGGCACGTATTGGACTGGACTCACCCACAAACTATCCAAAATGGGGTAAATGACTCCAGCTTCAAGCCATTTGATAATCTCATTCATCACAACTTGCTTCATTTTTGGGTTCAATCTTCACTGTGGCTCTATGTATTTTTCATGGAATTCTTCCAACAAGATTTTATGCATGCAGATTGTTGGACTTATTCCCTTGAGATCTGCCATCGTCCATCCTAATGCTTTGGTACATATTTACACGTTGAGCACGTTGTCTTCTCCTAAAGAGCCTCCCGATATCAGATTCAACTGGTTCTAATGGCTTGTCAGGGTTACTTCTAGTCATAAACCCCGAAAACTGGAAAAAATAAGAAAAAATAAAAGGTAAAATAATATAAAAGAAATATAAACAAGTAAAATAGCAATGCTATGACAAAACAATTTAACTTCTAGTTGCCAATTCCCCGGTAACGGCGCCAAAAACTTGTCTGCTCAGTATGAGTACTATAAATGAGTGCGGATATATGTGCAAGTATACACAATCGAACAAGTAATATAGTGAGAAGTTGAGTATCGTCTCCACAGGGAATTGGGGAAATCAAATAAGTTTGTCAAGGCACTTTACTTTGTCACCTAAGTAAATTTAGTGATGGTATATACAAATGATAATGCTGTGGCAAAATAGAATGACTGATGTGGAAATAGAATGATGGTAATGTGGTAGCAAATGGATATATCATGGCAAATTTAATGGGAATGTCGTGGAAAATTTAACTGTGTTGAGTGCAAACAACTGGAAATGAGTCTATTTCTCACAAGAGAAGCTGCTATGGGAATGAGTGATAGGAGTCACTGGGAAAATCTAAGTCTATTTCTCCGAATGATATTTATTCTATGCCTATCCTTCCCGATAGAGTCTACTAAGGTGCCCTATGCTATCTCTAGTAAGTGACTTGATAGATTTAAGATGCCCTGGCAAAACCGATTGGCATAAACCCCTGCAGTGATCCTATTGGTCTAGATAACAGGATATGTCTCGGCAATACCTTTTTGTGGCAGCATTAACATCTAACCTATGGTTCTTGCATAACTCCTCTTAGTCGAATGAAATCCTAACCTTATCTCTAAGGTGGATTAGGCCTAGTTACTACCTAGAACCCCTTGTTTATGTAGTTCCTCCCTAGTTTCTCTCAAATACTAAGGATATTTTGCCAAGGTATTCTCTCGAACCCTAAAAACCTCCTAAGAAAGGGTTACTCTCGTAGCTCCTACAACCTTAAGGCATTAAGTTTCATTAAAAAAAACATATTAAAGCATAGAAAAACAACCATTCATTGAAATAAAAACTTAAACATCCAAGCAAACTCCCACCAAATACTATTAGTTCATGGTGGGGTTCGAAATAAACAAGCATAAAGCAAGTTTCATTCGTTCCTTACAACCCAATAACAAAATATGAAAGCAAAGAACTAAGGGGAGGAGAGAAAGCCTTCAACGTGCACTGCCAAATGCTTCCCTAGACCACCAAGAACTTCCCCCAACGATCTAGCTCCTCTCGGATGCTTAGAACGGCACTCCCTCAGGCTTGTCAAGGAGAAATGCCACAATAAGTAGGATTGATTGAGAAAAGTAATACTTTCTCTCTCTAACTTTTTTAAGCTCAAATCCAGGTAGAACTAAAGTCTTTTTCAATGTGGCTTCATCCTCTATTTATAAGGAGAAATTAATCCTAGGACTTGGTGTTGACTTTCATATGAAACCCTTAAACCATGGTTAAGTTGTTTGGGAGTCAAGCAGAATAGGTTATGATACAACCTTGGTAGCTGGCTGAATGACCGACATAATCCCGTTGCAGGCGCCCAAGGACAAACAAGATCTACAGGGGCAGGCGGCGTCATCAGCAGAACCGGCGGTTGCAGCGCCGATCTCTCCAGGCGGATCTTCGAGGCAGATTTCTCGGGCAGAGCTCTAGGAGAGGAGGATACAGCTGGCTCAAAAATATCTTCTCGTACTTTGCTCGCTTTTGAAATGCCAGTCGAACTTGGGATTTTCATTCTGCTCAACAATCTCCTTATGTCACGGCATTTCCTTTCCTCTTTTCCTTGCTTTCAATTCTTGCACATCATCAGACAAGCACCTTTCCCATAAGACAGCACCGCTTTAAAAATAAAATACCGCGGCAAACTGAATTCTACCACATGCAACTAAATGCATCTACATGGTCCTAAATGAGCTCTTAAACATTAAATAACTTAAGTGAAAAGGTCCAAAAATGCAACCTTTTACGGAGTTATCACTAGGGTATCGATACCAAGATTAGGTTCAATATTTTAGGAAATTAAACTTGGTATCGATACTCTTACTTAGTGTACGATACCCCTACTTCATATGCTATCGATCCTCCAATGGGTACCGATACCAAAACTAGTTACTAGAATATGTAATTTAAGTTGGTACTGATATCCTACTCTTAGGTATCGATACTCAACGAACAATATCGATACCGCCAGCTAACACCCCATGTTTTAATTTATCTAAAGAACGACATCAATATTGTTTATCCAATATCAATACCCAAACCTAGAAAGAGTTTATTTTGAGCAATGAAAAAGATACCCAACTTTGCCCATAAGCCCTACTAAGGCTCTCAATGTTATTTAAGTCTTATGTATGCTAAGAGGGGTTATTATAAGCTAATTTCATGTTGAATGACATCATAAACTAAAATCTACCATTGATAAACTTATATGGTTCATGAACTCATGTAAACCAACCAAACACGTCCATTGATCTACATGTGGTATAGTTGAGTTAGAAATGTGTTACCTTGAATCCTAAACTGGTGGAAACACTCAAATTTCAATCAAGTTCTAGCTTTTCCTTTATCATATTCTTGGAGCTTTCTCAAACTTTTCTCACTTTAGAATCTGGGACAAAGATTGCTAGATCAAAAAGTTGCTATTTTTCTTATGATACAATGAAAAACAAAACAAAATTTGAATTGGAGAAGAAGAAAAATATGATGGAAAAGAGACATGAAGATTTTCCCTATTGACATCATCTTTCATTAAGAGAATTCAGCCTTTCAAAAATTTAATGGGTTAATTACCTCCTTGATGCCTCTAAGTTTGGTTTCCATTAAAAATATCATTTTAACTCAATTTGGGACCAAACAAAGTCCAATCCAACTCCAATTTGGACCAAGCTTCCTTACTAACCAGGGATTTGGAGCATTACATATATTTTTTACCATGAGATAAAAAAATTTCTTTAAATTTAAGTCATCTATAAATTCAATCTAATGGCTATATATTAGTGTAAAACTTATGAATTTTATATAGTGTAAGTGGATCCTATCACAAACACACATTGTAACACCCAAATCCAATTAGACCCGAAGTTCAAAAATTTTGAATTTTACTCGGAACCACCACAATGGCTAACCATTTTTTAAACATTTTTCAAAACATCAGTAAATCTTCCATAATTTAGAACATAAATGTTTAAGGTTTACAAGTGGGGATCTCCCAATAACATTCAAAATAAACATTATAGTTTTAAACAAAGAAGTAAAACTCAATTATACATAAAGGTCTATGAAAATGTATGCCCTCTAAAAATAACTGAGATATACTTTGCAGTTCAATGGAATCTAGAATCCACAATCTAGCGATGAGGTCCCCAACCAGAACCTATTGACCTGCAAATGAAAACAAATTTTGAACGCTGAGCTACAAGCTTAGTACCATACAAATAACTCCACTATACTACATGCATTTATTAATTATATATGCTAGCAAGTATTATCACGAGGAAACGAAATGCATCAAGCATGAGACAAAGCAAAATATCAAATATGATTGTCTATATAATACGATATGCATATTGTGGCTTTGCCATCAAATAAAGGAAATGCCTTAGCAATGGTACTAAAGTGCCTCACCACTTATACGAAAGTGCATTCGTATTGATACTAAAGTGGTTTAGCATTAATATGAGAATATCCGAATATCTCATACGTAAATTAGAAGAACAACATATGTTCAAGTAACTCTGGTGTCCTTGTCAGTTCCCAAGCATCAAACAAAGGTTTAAGTATTATGTATATTTCCTTTATAAGATTCATTTACTTATCAAATAATATTTGGGGTTTTGTTTTCAAGCTTATTAGAGGAATTAAGGGATTTGAACCCTCTTTCTAGGATCTTAACAAAAAAATTAGGCTTTTTACCCAATTCAGCATGAGGGTACCGATACTGACCATTTTAGTACACCAACTCTCAAGTATCAGTACCCACACCTGGTAACGATGCCAAAATGTGATATTAGAATCTGAAGAAATTGAAATTATCAATACTCCTAATTTGAATATCGATATTTTTGTTATAGGGTATTGGTACCATCCTAAGTATAGATACCAAAAGTAGGTTTGATGTTTGGAAAGACCACTTCAGTGCTGATACCCCTACTTAGGGTATCGATACCCTACTATTGACAGTATACTAAAATTAACTACTAGAATATGAATTCCAAATATGGTACAATATTATACCCTAGAGTATCAATACCTAATAAAAATATTGATACCCCATAAATAGGGTATCAATACCACCAGTAAAAAACTCATTGTTTTTAACTATTTGAAGAATAATATCGATATTGTTCATCTAATATCAATACCCAAATCCATAAATGTTCTGGTTTGATCACAAAAATGACACCCAAATTCCCCCATAGATCCCTTTAAGACCCTTAAACATTATTTAATTTTTATGAGTTGGAGACGATCATAATATATTGTTTTAAAGCATAATAAACATCGAAATATCCTAATTCCCTCATAAATCACAACAATCCATTTTCCACCCATAAATATAATAAGTAAACAAGTCATAACCTAATGATATACATGTGTTTTAGGTTAGTTGGGAGTGTGTTACCGCAATCGTGGCTACTGGGAAGCACTTCAAATCAGCCAAACACAATATTCTCTTTGCTCTTGCTCTTGGAGTTTCCCCAACTTCTCTCATTAAAAAAGTAATAAAATGAATTACTAACTTAAAGGCTTAAGGATTGTAGAAATATGATTTCTAACTCTTATGAATAGATTAGAAACACCCTAGGGTCCTAAAAAACAAAACCTTTATAAAATCGCCACCATGTACATCGTAGTAAAACTTGAGATAGTGAGCTTGAAATGAAGCTCTAGAGGAAAAGATTGTAGTTCTTACCTTCACAAATCCATGCTAAGATTGTTAAACAATAAAGCTACAACCTTTTTGGGAGTCATGGAGATAAAAAATAAGAAAGAAAAAGATAAATAAGAAGAAAAATGAATGCCATCTCTTCTCAATGTTTGAACTCACCAATTTTAATGAGGTTCATACTTATTTTAAAACTAGGGTCTAATTGCCCTCTTAGTCCTTTCTCTTTTGACCTCAAATCAAGAAATCCTTTTTATCATCTTTTGGGCTCAACTCAAACCCAACCTAAGCCACACTTAATCCAAACCTTTTATGAAGGCCTAAACAAATACTCTAAGCCCAAACGAATTATTCGAAATTAGTAATATGATATTCAAGGTATTACAATTCTCCCCTCTTGAAAAGAATTTTGTCCACGAAATTTACCTGAATAGAACAAGTGTGGACATTTTAGTTGCATGGCTTCTTCGGTCTCCCATTTTGCTTTTACAACACCATGATTCCTTTAAAGAACTTTAACTAGAAAAATATTTTTGTTTTGCAGTTCTTTGACCTCTCGTGCCAAAATCCTTAACAACCCGACATGTCTTGACTCATTTCTATATGTTCAATTGAGATAATGTGAGACATGTCAAAATGAATTCTCCCATGCATAGTGATAACTCTCCAAAAGATTTATATTTTAGGATCCTTTTACCTAGGTTAAGTTTGAACTTTAGTAGGAGCATATTATGATATTTTCTATATTTTTTTTTGCATCATGGGAATTAGTTGAGTGCTTTGGGCTGGTTTTGGTTTTATTGTTGGAAAATGATACATTGATGTTGTGGCATTGCTTGAAGCTGTAAATATTTTTGTGTAGAGACTGCAACAACCGATGACTTGCCAAGCGGATATGGGAATATTCTAGAATGGATAGCTGGAAGGGGCATCTATCAAACGATAAAAAATCACTTGAAATATGGAGGAAACCTATTGGTTGAAGGTCGAAATCCTTAGCCTATAAATTAGAGAGCTTTTTGCTTAATTTGAATAAGATTTCTCACCTCCAATTCTTTCTCCACTTATTCTAACTTTCAATCAGCCATGATAGCTTAAGTCTCTCACCAAGGGAGGGTTGTAGTAGCTTGGGAGCTTTACCGAGTAGCATCGACGATAAATAAGATTATTTTTCTACTTTTGCTCTTCGTTTGTTATGGGGAATTAGCAAGTAGATTTGAATGTTAATTAATTTATTGGGATGATATTTTAGTTATTAAGTTAGCCGTTTATGAAATTTTTTATTACACTTTATGCTTTGACCTTATGTTAAGTGTTGCTACACTTTCAAAGATAATTTTAGAAATATAATTATCTTCATGGATGTTTACTGATGATATTTAGAGAGGAAAATCATTAATAGACATACTACTTTTGTTTAGCATTGGTTTGCTGAAAAGCAAGTTTGCATGTGAGATATATGATGTCCAATATCTAGCATTACTAACAGTTGAATTGATTGAATCAATAATAGTTGATTTATGTCTATTAGATGGTATTAATCTTTGCTATATACGTAAACATGTGGTTAATGATATACATGTAGTAGAAATTACCAAATATTATCTTAATCTATTCAATCCTTGACATATTGCTCTCTCTAATGTTGTAGCACTGTATGATTTTTCTAAATCTTATTTTTACCTTTAGCTACTAGCTTGTTATCTATTCCTTTTAAATTGAATACCTTTTAAAAACTCTTTCGTAGCATAATGCTTTATGTGGGTTTGATGTCTGATACACTTCATGTATCCACTTTTATTACTTGATAGAATATGTTCTCTTGAATGATTGCTATAGCATTTTATGTAGAATCAAATTTTAGCGCCATTTTCGTGGCATTGATTTTGCATTAGAGTTATGTTTTAGTTTACATACTTGTTTCTTTCCTTTTTGTATGTACCTATTTTTTTAATAGCTTTGTTGGTTTATGTCCCATAGAGACAACAAATTAGAATAGTTTGATCCTGAAATTGAAAAAACATTCCTTCTTCGTTAAAGAGAAGGTAAACATAATTGAGGAAACATGTTTGGGCGAGATAGAGATAATAATGCTCTACCGTTGTTACCACATCATGATGATAGAGAATTATCGACTGGTAATGGAGTTGAGTAACAATAATATTGCAACATGGATGATCGAATTTGGTCTACTCAGGAGCACGTTATGCTAACATTAGATGATTTTTATTCTAACATCGTATAACCAACCATCTTTTAGTATTTATGGAAGTGTACGACTCCTTTTTTCAACATTGAGTCACTGAGGAAACATTGAAGCTGAAGTTGTTTCCCTAATATTTATGAGACAAAACTAGAGCATGGTTGAACTCACTACCACATGGTTTTATAGCATCCTGGAACGAATTAACATAAAAATTCTTAATATGATTCAATCCACAAAATATGAATGCTAAGTTGTGAAATGATTTGAACTCTTTCAATATTATAAAAGATGAGAACTTATTTGTGGCATGAGAAAGATTCAAAGGCTTGTTGCATAATTTTTCAATGTATGGATTTCCAAATTAGAAGCAAATGGAAATATTTTATAATGGATTGAACATGCAAACTCATATGGTGGTAGATGCTTCTTCCAATGGAGCATTACTGGATAAGACATACAATGAGGCTTTCGATATTCTAGAAAGAATATCTAACAATGATTACTAGTACCTCAATATGAGAAACATGTTTGCCAGGCGCAATGTTGCAGCAGTGTATATTGATGCTTTCAATTCCATAGCTTCCCAAATCACAACATTGACGAGTATGGTTAAAAAGATGAAAAAACCATGAGGTATGTTCGAGGTAAAGGCCACATCTATTCTTTCATGTGTATATTGTAGTGATGATCACAACTATGTAGAATTCCCTCAAAACCCCAAATTCGTTTACTAAATGAGGAACTATAATATGAATGACCTATCCTATGACAACACTTATAATGCCAACTACCTCAACTATCACAATTTATCCTGGAGAAATCCAAATGTTATTATCCACAACAACATCATTACAATTAGTAGCAAATAATGCCCCAGTTACATCAACAAGCTGCTCAACCATAATAACACCAGAATTACCAAGGATAACGTTCTACTCAAGCTACCAATCTTACTTCTCTTGAAGCCTTATTGAAAGAATACATGGCATGTCAATCAACATCATTAAGAGCTTTACAAAATCAAGTTGGACAAATGGCAAATGCTATGAGTAGTAAGTAGCAAGGAATATTACCAAGCGACACTGAAAATTCAAAGTAACAAGGGAATACCTAATGAACATTACAAGGCTATTATAACATGAAGTCCTATGTACATTAGAAAGCTTATTGAGGAACCGAAGAATGGATGATGAAAGGAATATACAACACGATAAGGGAAAGAACATATAAATAGATCTTGAAACGCCCACTGTTAATGTTACAACAAATAACAATGCAGTAATTTTGGGCAATTGTCTGTAGTAATGCCAACAACACTATCGAATGTAATACAACCTCCAATGCAACAATAGCCAAATCCAAGGCTTCATTCACCATTTTCTCAATAATTTAATAAGACCAAGAATGACCAACAATTTAAAGCATTCATTGATGTGCTTAAACAACTAACCATCAACATTCCATTGATTGATGCGTTGGAGAAAAATATGAATTACATTAAGTTTATGAAAGAAGTTTTTTTTCTAATAAGAGAAGACTAGGAGAATTTGAGGTTGTTTCACTTACCAAGGGACGTAGTATTATGGCCACGAGTCGATTGCCACCAAAACTTAAAGATACATGGATTTTTACCATTTCTTGCATTACCAATGATCAATTTATATGTAAATCATTATGTGATTTGGGTGCTAGAATTACCTAATGCCATTTTCAATTTTTAAGAAATTTGGAAGTGGAGAAGCAAGATCTACAACCATTACGTTGTAACTTATTGATCTATCTGTTGTACATCATTGTGTCAATATGGAGAATAGGCTAGTTGGAGCGGACAAGTTTATTTTTCTAACTAATTTCATCATTTTGGATTGCAAAGCTGATAAGGATGTTCGTATCATACTTGGCAAACCTTTTCTAGCAATCGATCGAGCACTGATCGATGTTGAAAAGGGGGAACTCACGATACGTTTGAATGATGAACCCATTACTTTTAATGTCTTGAATAATGTTTCATATGTTTATGATAATGTTGAATGATATTCAATTCATGTGCTTACGTAGGAGCATTGGGATGAATGTCACAACATGAACAATGCTACCAGTAATACTGTGACAATTAAGGAGATAACTGAGGATGAGGAGGCTGAAGGCAAATATATATAATACTTTGAATCATTGGAACTTCCTAATAGACCTATTCAAGTTCCTAAATATTCAATTGAAGAGTCACCCACATTAGAATTGAAGCATTTGATAGAGCATTTGAAGTATGCATACCTTCGAGATAATGAGTGTTTGCATGTTACATGAAGACAAGATGATTGTTGTTCTAAAGCAACACAAACAGGTGGTTTCTTGGAGCATTATTGATATTGAAGGCATTAGTCCAACATTTTGTATGCACAAAATATTGATGGAGGACCCTAATAGTAGTTCTATTGAGCATCAAAGAATGTTTAATTAGATCATGAAGAAAGTTATTAGAAAGGAAATCATAAAATGGTTGGATACTAGTATTATATACCTTATTTCAGGCTACAATTAGTTGAGCCATGTTCAATGTGTTCCAAAAAAGGGCAACATTAATGTGGTGACAAATGACAAGAATGAGTTAGTGCCAACAAAAACCACTATTGGTTGGAGAATCTGCATTAGCTATAGAAATGTCAATAAGGCTACAAGGAAATATCACTTCCCATTGTCATTCATTGATCAGATGCTATATCATCTCCTCGAAAAAGCTTTCTATTGTTTCTTATATGGGTATAATGCCTATAACCAAATAGCTATGATCCTTGAAGATCAAGGGAAAAATACTTTTGATTTCCCATATGATACATTTTCCTTTCATACAATGTTGTTTGGTATGTGCAATGCTCTAGTAACATTTTAGCATTTCATGATGGTAATATTCTTTGATATGATTGAAGACTACTTTAAGGTATGTTTTTGGCAAGACTTTGATAATTGCCTTACCAATTTAGCAGTTGTATTGAAAACATTTGAAGAATCTAATTTGGTATTGAATTGGGAGAAATGTCATTTCATGGTGACCGAAGGTATAGTGTTAAGGCATCACATTTCTCACCAAGGCATTGAAGTCATAAAAGCTAAAGTGGAGGTTATTGAGAATCTACCACCTACGACTAATTTGAAATCAGTATGAAGTTTCTTAGGACACGTTGAATTTTATAGAAGGTTCATCGAAGACTTTTCCTAAATTGCTAGACCATTATGTTCATTGTTGGAGAAAAATAGGAAATTTGTTGTTGATGATAAAGTATTATAATCCTTCGAAATGATCAAGTTAAAATTAGTCATTACCCTATTGTAGTAGCACCAGATTGGAATCTTTCATTTGACCTAATGTGTAATGCTAGTGAGCATGTTGTTGGTGCAGTATTGGGGTAAAGGAAAGAAAAAGTCTTCCATCTTATACATTAAGCCAACAAAACACTAAATGATGCTCAGGTCAACTATATCAGAACTAAGAAGGAATTACTCGTTGTTGTGTTTTGCTGTGATAAGTTTTTATCTTACCTCGTTGGAGCCAAAGTCACTATCTACATTGACCATTCGACTTTGAAACATTTGTTTGGAAATAAAGAAAATAATCCAAGGTTAACAATATGGGTGATGTTACTTCAAGAGTTTGAAATTGAAATCCGAGATAAGAAAGGGACTGAAAACCAAGTTGTTGATTACTTATCATGCTTAGAATCTGGTAGTGAGGATGGAAAAGTATTAGTGATTCCAGATACCTTTCCAAATGAAGAGCTGTTGTCCATTATAGTTTTACCTTCGTACATTGATTTTATTAATTATTTAGTGAGGGGTTTACTGCCACCTAACCTTAATCACAAACATTGAAAGAAATTCATGAGAGATGTCCGTGCATATCATTGGAAATAGCCATACCTCTTCAAGCAATGCAATGATCTAATTATATGAAGATGTGTCCTTGAATATGAGTAGCGAATCATTTTGCATCATTACCACAATATTCCTTATAATGGTCATTTTGGAGGTATGCATACTGTAACAAAGGTCCTACAATGTGGCTACTATTGGACTTCGTTATTCAAAGATGCCAATGATTTTGTCAAGCAATGTGACCGATGTTAATAAACTGGTAGCATTTCTCGTTGCAACAAAATGTCAATTCAACCTATTTTAGAGATTGAATTATTTGATGTCTGAGGGTTAGATTTCATGGGTTTAGGATTTTGGGTTTAATGGTTAGATTTCATGAGATCATAAGGTTTCTCAATAAAAGTATCTTTAATCATTTTGGAACGCCCTAGGCATTTATCAGTGATAAAGGTTCTCAGTTCATTGGTAAACAAGTGGCTAAAGCATTGCACAAATATGGAGTAAAACATCAGATTGCTACAACATACCATCCACAAACCAATGTCCAAGCTGAAGTTTCTAACTGTGAGATGAAACAAATTCTTGAAAAGATTGTCAATCATTCATGAAAAGACTGGTCTTTACATCTTGATGAAGTATTATGGGCTCATAGGACAACTTATACAACTCTGGTATACTTGTGTCCTTATCATCTTGTGTATGAAAAAGTTTGTCATTTACTCGTGAAGTTGAAGGACGAAGCCATGTGGCTTTGAAGAATCTAAACTTTGATTTGGATGTTACTGGCAAGACGGATGCTGGGCATCAATAAATTAAAATAGCTTTGGAATAACGCTTATGAGTGTGCTAGGATTTACAAAGAGAAGGGTAAGAAATGAAATGAAAAACATATTTTTCCAAGGCAATTTAATGTTGGAAAACATGTCCTGTTATTCAACTCTCTTCTAAAGTTATTTCCTAGGATGCTTCGATCTCGATGGTCCGGTCCATTTGAAGTCCTTTAATTTTTTCCTCATGGTGTTGTTCTGTTAAAGAAATTAGTGGATGGAAGTCATTCAAAGTTAATGGGAAATGTTTGAAGCCTTATTGCCAATAATAAAGCCCTTACATTGCTTCCATCACACTAACCGAACCTTTCCCTTTTTAATTTGTTATAGTATTCAATAAGTCATCTTTGACATTAGTTTAGTTTTATTTTCTTAAATTTTTTTAATTTTTGTTAATTTTTTATAGGTATTTTGTACAGCTTTATTTGATACTTTCATGTTCTTCTTCTGCATATGCTTCCCAACAATCATTTTTACTTTGTGTATACAATGTTGTATACATCGCTGGCAACATTATACAGTTGGACAGTTAATTTTAAAATGATAAAAAGGTAAATGTGACAGTATGGAAGCATCTACTAAGATACTTGCTGCCAACTCTGAGGATGTCAACATTTAGGAATTTGATGAGGAGTGCACCAACCACCCAGAGAAAGAAAATAGTTTGAAACCAAAGGAAAGCAAGGGCAAGCAAGTTATGCAACAATTACTGGATTTAAATGATGATACAATTATGAAAAATGTTGTAGATGCTGCAGAGCATGATTTGGATGCTAATCATATCATCAAAAATGTTATTGAAGAGGTTGAGAAAATTGATGCAACTAGTCTGCCTAAGAGTTTTATTGATGTGCAAGTTAGTGGCACTAAAGAACCCCTTGATGAGCCAAAGATGCCAACCCCTACACCAAAGACAAAGGATGTTGCTGCATCATTGACTACTCCTATTCCTGATACTATTGTGGTTAAACCCACATTGACATCAACTAGCCAGAAGTGGAAGAGCTCATTGAAGATCAAGTTCACTGCCAATCGCCTCCACCCTAATGTGATTAGCCCTAAAAAAAGGCCAAGGAAGCCCAATTAGGGGAGTTTTGTTCTCTTTTATGATTATTTACTTTTATTTTTTATTGTTAATGTTTTCATGCATTGATGACAATGCATCCCTTAGATTTAGGGGTGTATTTTCTGGTTATATTGCTTTAATTGTGTTGATCAGTTTTGCTCCTTTTGTGATATTTACATTTTGTGTTATTTAGGGTAGTAATTATTAATGCATGTTGTTTGGAATTGCATGATTTTAGCATTTTTTACAACACTCAGGAATTGCATTTGTAATGCTGCAAGATTAATGTTATAAAATGAATGTAGTTTTTAAAAGAATTTTGATGATACCTAATGATGAAAATTTTAAATTGTGAAATGCAATGGGAATGTGTAGAGACTTGTTAGAGTTAAGGTTCATAGAAACTTTTCAACACTATAGGTACTTGTTCTCAATACTTAGAGATGTTAGAAATTTTTGAACTTTAAATCACATATCTTTATTAGATACTATAGCAATTATTTTTAAAAAAGGTTTTAGGAAATAAGTTGGAAAAGTTGATAATAACTCCAACATAGTCTTATGAAATAAGTTGGAATGCTCCAACATTAGCTTTAGGCAGATTGTTATAGCATTGAAAATCATTAACTAAGTAGGAATAATTTTTCTAACTTAGCTATGCATTGATTGGATATACCTAGCCTGCACATTGCTACACTATAGATTCTGATTTTAATAAGTGAAAATTTCATTCCTTAATTCAAGATCATATGCATGTTGTAGGAACTGTTGTAATAATGTTCTAAGGGCTGAGAAAGGAAATAAAAATTCTTTTTGGTTTTATGATATTATTTTACGGCATTAAGATTAGCTTTAGTTACATTAAATGCATGTTTTTGCTTGAGGATAAACAAATACTTGGGTTTAGGGGTGTGATAACTCTCCAAAAGAGTTATCATTTAGGTTTCTTTTACCTAGGTAAATTTTGAACTTTAGCATCATTATGAGCATATTAGGATTAGTTGTACATATTTTTTGCATCATTGCTTGAACAAAGAAAATGATACACTGATGTTGTAGCATTGCTTGAAGTTGTAGATAATGTTGTGTAGAGGCTGCAACAACTGAAGACTCATTAGGCAGTTATGGGAATCTTCTAGAAGGGGCAGCTGCCAAATGGTCAAAACTCACTTGAACCGTGGAATAAACCTATTGGTTGAAGGCTGAAATCCTTAGCCTATAAACTGGAGAGCTTTTTGCATCATCTTAATCAGATTCTCGCCTCCAAATACTTTCTCCACTTATTCTACTTTTTAATCAGCCATGATAGCTTAAGTCCCTTACCAGGGAGCGTTGTAGTAGCTTGATAGTTTTGCCGAGTAGCATCGACGGTCAAGAAGATTTCTTTTATACTCTTGCTTTTCATTTGAGATAATGAAGTAGCAAGTAGATTTGAATATTAATTAATTTATTAAATGATATTTTGGTTATGAACTTAGTCGTTTGTGGAATGTTTTTATTATGTTTTATGCTTTGACCTTATGTTATGTGTTGCCACACTTTCAAAGATAATTTTAGAAATATAATTATCTTCATGGATGATTATTGATGATTTTTAGCGATTAAAATCATAAATACACATGCTAATTTTGTTCAGTTTTGGTTTATTGAAAAGAAAGTTTGCATGTGAGATATATGATGTCTAATATCTAACATTGTTAATAGTTTAATCAATCGAGTCAATTATAGTTGATTTATGTCTATTAGATGGTATTAATCATTGATATATATATAAACTTATGGTTAATGTCATACTCATAGTAGAAGCTACCAAATATTATCTTAATCCATCTAATCCTTGACCTATTACTCTCATTGATGTTGTAGCATTGCCTGCTATTTCTAAAACTGATTTTTACCTTTAGCTAGTAGCTTGTTATCTATTCCTTTCAAACATGAATACCTTTTATTACTTGATATGATACTTTCTCTTGTAAGATTGCTATAGCATTTTACATAGCATCACATAGACAGATGAAACAAGTTATGGATGTGCTCCATCTCAGGTGACAAAGCTAGACGGTAGGCTACTGGACCAATCCTCTAAAGTACCTCATAGTGTCTAATAATGCATGGAGTTAACTTCCCTTTTCATCCAAAATGCAGAACTTTCTTCCAAGGTGATACTTTGAGAAACACTTTGTCTCCCATAGCAAATTTTACGTCCTTATGTTTCAGGTTTGCGTAAGACCTTTCTTTGTCAAACACCTCTCTTAATTGGTTTTAGATCAAGCAGACCTTTTCATCTGTCTCTCGAATCAAATCTGGCCCAACTAACTTCCTCTTATTGAGTTATGTCTAACACAACGGAGTCATAGACTTTCTCTCGCACAAATGCTTAATAAAGAACCATCTAAATAATGTTCTGGTAGTTATTGTTATAAGAAAACTCGACTAATGGAAGATGGTTATCCCAACTACCCATGAAGTTGATAATGCAACACCGAAGCATATATTCCAAAATCTGGATCACCCTCTCAAACTTTCCATTTGTTTGTGGATGGAAGGTAGTACTAAAGTGTAATCGTCTATCCAAGGCTTCGTGAAGCACTTTCCAAAACCTCGAAGTGAAATGTCGACCTCTTTCTGAAATGATCAACATAGGCACCTAATGAAGCCTTACTATTTCCCAAATGTAAAACTAAGCTATCATTTCTAGTGAAATCCATCTGTACAAGCAAAAATGGGTTGTTTTGGTCAGTCAATCTACTACTACCCAAATTACATCGTGTTTGAATCACATCATTGGTAAGAAAGTCATTAAATCCATGTTACTCCATCTCATTTCCATTGTGGAACATGATGTTCTGTCTTAACTTGCTGGCAAGCCAAACACTTAGACATAAATTTGAATACTTCCAACTTCATACCCGTCAACTAATAAAGACATCGGAGTTCCCTATATATCTTGTCTATGGATGGCCACAGGTCAGGTTTTGGTCAACCGACCCAAAAAATATACACCATCCACCCGGACCGAACCTGACCTAATTTTTTTTAGATAAAATTTGATCCCGAACTAACCTGAAATAATATATTTATTCAAAATATTATTTTTATTCAATAAAAATATGGATTTAATTGAACAAAAATACATAGAGGGCTATTATTATAATTATTCCTAAATACATAAGGTAAAATTATATTTTTCTCGGGTCGAGTTTTTTACCCTAAACTCTAACTCGACCCGGACATAACCTCTATAAACCCGACATGATTTAACCAGAACTTGAATTTTTTTGAAAAAAAACCTGACTCGATCGATTCAGTTCAAGTTGAAAACCATTGCGGTCAAGTCTCGTGCCTATCCCTAATATTGTCACGCTCAAGGTAGATAGATAACGGACTGCAATAGACTTCCCCAAAGATCTTTGTCCTTAATTTCTCATTAGCTGGCATAAACAATCAGTCCTTGAAGTACAACACACCCTCATCCTTTTGTTGAAAATCAGGTAACTCACCTCGGTTGACCCACTTTGCTGTGCTCATCAATTACCCAACGATCTTCTACAACTCTTTTATTTCCCCAATCAATTCCTGCTCAACTCGAAACTCTACTAGTAAGCCTCCATCAGAGATCATACTCAACCATACGAGCATCACTTGATTGTTCGATATCGACATACGACTCAGAAAGTTCGCTACCACGATAGCTTTACTCGAGTGATAATCTATGACACAAACATTGTCTTTTAGCAACTAGACCCAATGATGTTGTCTTAAGTTCAATTCTTTATGAGTAAGAAAATACTTAAGTCTTTTTAATCAAAGAAAATATGTCACTTCTCTCCAAAGTGATAATGTAACACCCCATACCCGGTTACAGAGAAATGCCAGGGCACCTGAGCGTACATTAGGTTCTGATCTTGTTAGGAAAAACAAAATCCTAATCATGCACACAGTGCAGAAGGATTTAAAATCGTAAAAATATAACATAGAATGCATAAAAATGGATAAACAATAATAATTTAACATCAAACAAACAAGAGACGTTGCAAATTACACATCATTAACTAATCAGGGGTAAAATTGTCATTTTACATAACCAACCAAATACATGGTAAATTATCAAATTGAGTATATCATTATTTATTATTAGTTCTTAATTAGTTACATGCAATGTTTCATATTAATCTGACATCAAATAGGGACCTAATTGAACCTACATTTATAAGGACTAAAACATAAATAATTCAAAAGTTACATACCATTAGCAAACATGCAATTTACACTTCCATTATGTAATTAGGTATATTAAAGTGTTACAACTCAAGTCTCATAAAAATTTGATTTAAGGTCTATTATTAATTAACAAATCAATTTCAAGATTATTCTGAACTTATATAAACATCCTAGGTCAAGCTAAGACTTAGATACATTTAGGACCTATAACGAATGCAATTTTACTATTTTTCATCAAGCACACAGACAAGGGAACGATCATTTTTCACGGGGGATTAATCCTTTACAAAACAAAAAGTTTGGGATTGATCCTTCTAACCAAGGGATCGATCCTTTTTGAAAAGGGATCGATGAATTCCCTCGAGGGATCGATCTTTTTTTTTTGGAAAAGTGCAGAATTCTCAAGAACATGCAATAATGAGTTACAAAACTTTGACATAATAAATCCTAGGGACAAGGTACATGCTTGGACATTTTCATACCACTTCATACATGTTAGAGTATACCGACATCATGTTCCCCAACGCAGTCACAACTTTATACAAGGATTTGGCATCAAATGTCAAACATTGCATAGTGGTTCACTTTTAACACAAGTCACCTAGCCCAATTATGCCTTTTGGGTCATTTCATGCATCCTATAACTCTAATAAGTTAAATATAGTCAATATCACTTGTCTAAGCACACCAACACTTCCTTAAAGCATAAACCAACAATTGGTCAATTTCATAGTCAAACCATCTAAAAACTTGCATTCAATACTTCTAAAACAACAATTCAACTCAACTAACAATCCTCAACACAAACCAATGGTCCATGACACAAGCCACACTTATTACAAATCAAAATTTAACAAAATTCTAGGTCCCAAAATGATTCCCACATTGCCACCACTTGGATTTAATTCACATACACTTTATTCAAACATGCCTTGCTTGCACACACCGGATGCTAGCTCATCGCCTCTGAATCAGCTGCTTATTCTTTGAAAAAGTGTTAAATAACGAGTATGAGCTAAAAAGCTCAATGAATGTCTAACTTTTTAGGTAATGCACATTTCAAAGCTAAAACATATAAAATCTAGAACGTTCATATGTCATTTATTCTAATATAACCAACAACAAACACATACAATCATGCATGATTACCTCTTTTGAAAGTCAAGCACAATGAACCACACTATTTCAATTAAAGATCAATGGTCTTTTCTTCAAAATACAACTCAATCATTGATTAAATTGATTCCATACAACTCTATTTTGTTCATGGACTCACTTACGTCCAAAACCACACTTTCAGAGTAAAGATCAAAGCACCAACCTTACTCTGTGTTCTTCTCAGAGCATAGCTCAATTCACCAACCTTACCACTTATAACTCGATATCACACACAAATAGAAACACATAGAGTACTCCTTCCTAGACATATCTTTCATATTCAATGGTTCCATTAAGAATAGATAAACAATTAATCCAAGTTCATCAAGAGTGGTTGTCAATGATGCAGACTTTTCATATATTCATTTTCAAACTCATTTTGAAACACAATCAGAGATGGTTGTCATGAACAACCTCATATGGACAGTGAGAAGGTCAACTCATCCATGCACACATTCACATATATATACATTTTCAAATACACTTTTGAAATATCTATGCACCATTCCCAACACAACACAATTCACATAACACGTATACATTTCCAAACACATTCCATATAAAATTTCATATCAATTAAAAGAATCAATAATGATTCATACTAGCGTTCATATTAAAGAAATACCTTAAACTACACCTTCATTTACCATTGAACATATTCATTCACAAAGAATGAAAGTCACTCACCTTTTCTATCCAAAAACCAAAATTACTTCTGAACACTTAGAAAATTCTAACCAAAATACAAAAGCACCATTTTTTCCTCAACAATCAACACATCAAATACCTTGGAAAGCAAAATAACAAATCAAGAACACATCCAAAACAGGTCAAGAAGACCGAAACGACTCTCTGAACCTTCAATCCGATCGACAACACTTCTCCTCAAAAAGAACTAATCAAGAAAAACTAATTTAAACAACTAAACTCAACTAAAATCTCATAATTAACCTCCACAAATCCTAATTCGCAAATTTCTAAAAAAAACCAAAATCAAGCTTGTTTTAATGAAATCGATAACCAAATCAATTGATATTGCAAAACTAATTTAATATGATAATAAAATCATAAAAAACAACCTAATCAACATAAGAAAACATTGAAAAGAAATTAAGAAAAAATAACTCATTAAATACCTTCAAAAATCACTTTTAATTGACAAACTTCTTTGTAAAACAATTGTTTAATTAAAATCATCAATCATATTGGATCAATAATCATTGAGGCAAAAAGGAAACCAAGAAAAAAAAGAATTACCTTACTGGAAAAGAAGATGAAGATCAACAATGGCAAATCTAAAGTGATCAAGGAAGAAAAATGACAAGAGAAAGAAAAAAAGAAGAACAATCTTGATTGAAGAGAGAAAATCAAGAGTAAAGGAATGTCAACCAATAAAAAAGGAATAGAAAATGAAGAAGAAGAGTTTCAAACATTAGAGAGAATTTGGGAGAAAATATAGGATATTGTTAGGGTCAGAGAAAATGAAAGAAACATTTAATGAAAATTAGAAATGAAAATAAACAAAGATTAAGAGAGTGAATTTATATGAAATTTTGGCTAAAAGAGAGATTAAGATACGACAAACTTGGAGGGAAAAAGTACTAAGCATAAGCCTTGGTAAAATAAGCTTCATAGATTTTAGATTTATGATCTCTTACAATTTAGTCACTAAAATCACAACTTTCAAATTATTCAATGTAGTCCCTTTATAAAACCAATTATAAATTTCCCAAAATAGAATTTAATAGTTCAAAACTATTCAAATCATTAAAAAAATATTTATCAATTGAAAATTCTAATTTCAATATTTTTATCAAAAATTCAAAAACTAATCTAACAATCAACTCAGATTTCGAGATGTTATAGATAGTGTCACAAATCTTTAAGTCAAAGACCATGACGAGAAGCTCTAAGTCATGAGTGAGGTAGTTGTGTTCGTGTAATATGAGTTTTCAGGATGCATTGGACACTGCCCTCCCTTTCTTGCATAAAGACACATCCTAACCCATCCAACAAGTTATCACTGAACAATGAGTAGTCCTTCCTAGACTCTAGCTGAGTCAAAACTGGTGCATGAGCCAAGATCTCTTGCAACTTCTTGAAGATTTATTGGCACATCTCATCCCAAGAAAAAGTTACATCATTTTGAAGAAGCTTAGTCATGAGGGAGACGATCATTGAAAACCTCTTAACAAAGCGATAGTAGTATCCTGCTAGCCTAAGGAAGTTGCGTACTTTTGATACATTACGTGGCGGTTCCCACTCGACCACAACTTGACTTTTCTACGGGTCTACTTCTTCAGCCTCTACAAGTCAGAAGAATGAAACCTCAAATAACCAAAACTCACACTAATAGAACTTTGCATACAATTAACGTTCATTGAGCGTTTGAAGAATGATTCAGAGATGATGATCGTGATCATCCTCTGAATACAAATAGACTAGGATGTTTTCAATGAACACCACTTCAAACTAATCTAATTATAGGTGGTTGAATCGATTCATTAAATCCATAGACGTTCTTGGTGCGCTAGTAAGTTCGAACAACATCACTAAAAACTCATAGTGACTATATTGAGTCCTAAACTTTATATTTTCTACATCAATTTCCTTCCCCTTTAACTAATAATACTCTAACCTCATATCTATCTTAAAGAATAACCTTGATCCTCTAAGCTAGTCAAACAAATCATCGATCCTTGAAAGTGTATATCGGTTTTTAATTGTCAACTTATTCAATTGTCGATAGTTGATACACAATCTAATCGACCAATCCTTATTTTTCATAAATAACATCGATGTTCCCTAATGTGATATACAGAACTGAATGAATCATCGATCTAACAGTTCCTGAATTTGAGCCTTAAGCTCCTTCAACTTGGTCGACACCATGTGGTAAGGAGCGAGGGATATCAGAGTCGATTATAGTAATAATTTGATGCCAAATTCTACCTTACGATCTGGCAGTAGCCCCAACAACTCTTTCGAAAACATATTAAAAAATTCCCTTACGATATGGATATCTTTGAGCATCGGGCTCGAAACTATTGTGTCTATCATGTGAGCTAGAAATACCTAACAAACTCGTCTAATTAACCTTTGAACGGTTGAGGTTGATTAATTTTGGACGTAAAACCAAGCCCTTCACCCATCATTACAACCTTGACGCTATCTTTCTTTATAAGCTTAAACTATCTAGCCTTATAGTTTAAACTCACCTCATGCTCTAATAATCAATCCATTTCTAGAATTAAATCAAACTCTAAAAAAGGCAACTCCACAAGATTAGTGAGAAATATTTGACCCTAAACCTTGATCAAATATCTACGATAAACCTTGTCCTCAAGAACATCTAATCCTAATGAGATAAAAACCTAACTTTAACCTCAAGTTCTTCGATTGAAATACCCCACTCTAGGATAATCTCATGATAAATATACGAATATATGATCCTCATATTTATCAAAGCAGTAACAGGAGAACTAAAAATGGTAAAAATACTTAAAAAAATATGTGTTAACTTATACTTCTTCTTTTTCCTCACCATATACTGCATTGAAGCAACCGTAGCCTCTGGTCCAACTACTGATCTATTAGTTCCCTGACTCTATTATCCCAAAATGAGAATATCACTCTTTTAAATGAATCTCGACCCCTAATCTCTAGGCATTGGGTAGTACCGTGCTCTTTACCTCGGGATAGTTCCTAACGAACTACTCTAGTGAACTACAACCGAAGCACGCAATAAAAAGTCGTGGTACCCTCTAGTATGTGACTTGTCATAATGCCCACACAAAGAAGGCTATGAGTGATATGACCAGTAATAGCAAGGCCCCAGAGAAGTTTCCTATTGGCCCCATTAAACGTGCAAGGGCCAAGAAATTTCAAACAACCATGGAAAGGTTGTTTTCATCAAGCTTGGGGTGTGAGGATGAAAAGTCAATAATAAGGGATGATCATTTTATTTTACTTGTGCTTTTGTAATTAATAATGTATAACCTTCATATCATGTAATAAGTATGTTGTTCATTAAAGCATGCATTGCATTTAAGCTTTTAATTCATTTAGGGAAGTAGTTTATTCATGTATTTAGTTCATTCAATGAAGTAGTACATTCATGCATTTAGTTCATTCAATAATATACTTCCTTCAAGTCAGCAAGTTCATTGAATAAAGTTATTTTATTAATTAAACTAATTCATTCATTAAACTAGTACATTAATTAATCTAACTCTTAATTGTTTCATGCATTTTTTGTATTTAAAGTTTGAATATGCCCATCTCTGTGTCTTGGTGCATGGTGTGTGGATGAGGCTTGAGCCAAAGATGAGTCTTTTCATCTTCAACCAAAAGAGAAGGTAATGAAGGCCCAACTTACTCACATATTTAAGGTATTCAAAGCCATTATCATCCAATTTAAGGGGTTATTTTTAACCTTCAAGGAGCAAGCAATGAAGGTTGAATTATTTCACTTATCATAACAATTAAGTGTGATAATAAACATAGAATGGGAAAGTGGATGGCTAGTAGGTTAATGAGCATTCAAGAACTCCATTCATTCCACTTTATTTCATAATCAAGCAAGACAAGGCAATCCCATAACCTCCACCCCCTTGGAAAAATTTAAAGCCAAACTAAGCCCCAAAAGTGTCTACATTCATCAGAGAAAACTATCATTTTCGTTCACCAAGGAAGAAGAGAAGAAACAAGCCATTCAAGAGAATTTAACACCATTATTATGAGCATTCATTCTCTTTTGTAACCTATTTACATTTAAGCCTAGAAAAACTATAAATAGGCACCTTAGGTTCACAGTAAGACACAACTTTTGACAAATATAAATCCTTTGAGAGTATTTTCTTTTATTCTAGTTCCTTGAAAACTTATCGGCTTTAAGAATTGTCTTGTAGTCTTCATTCATTCAACCTGATTATAATATTGGTTCTTAGCTCTATATAGCTAGTGGGTCACATTCCACCCTCTTCCACTTCAATCCATTTGTTGATATTATTGGTTCCTAGCTCCAAATAGCTAGTGGGTCACAATCCATCATCCTTCAAATGTACAAAGTCCACACCTACAACATTCATCCTACACCACTTATCTTACACCTTCATACTTCTAGAATTACCATCACCCTTCCATCATTCAAAAAAATTCAACATAAATTTTATCCACCTATTTTCCTTCTTAATTATTTTAATTTCCTTCTTACAGTGCTATACATTCAATTTCAGGAATCAAGCAAAGTGCAACCAGAATTCTTGGTATAACAAAAATTGGGCATTGACATATATGATTCGAGCACATAATCGGGTTCATATCAATGAGCCTTGACTCAGAACTCTAATACTCACCACAGAGACCAAAGAAAGAGGCCTCTTAGAGGCTCTAACCCTTGTCAACACCCTGAAATCTGTCCCAACCTATGACATTGCGTTGGTAGGGATCTCCTCACTTCTTAGGAGTCCTTATCTCTCTTGGATGAAGACTGTTATGGTTAAGCTGAATCTGATACACTTTGACTTTAACCTCGTAAACTACCCATAAGATGGGCTCTCATGGACTGCATCTTCTCGATTGCCTTAACTTGGTGAGTCAGCTTTACAAAACTGTAAGGGGATCAATTACCAAATGGGTGATGATGTCGATGTGCAATCCTTCCCTTAACCTCCTACATCGAAGGTCCTTAGTCGCTACCAATTTCAACGCATAGTGTCTCAAACAGAGGAAGTTACACTCGTGCTCAAATATAGATAGGTCATCCTGAACTATATGCATGAACTCGTCCCTCAAGTCATCACTGTGTACCTCTCCTATATATTTCTATCTGAACTCCACTAAGAAGTACTCTCATATTGACATCTCTAGCTCTATATCCAACTCAAAAATCTCCTATCAGTCGATAGCATTACCCTTTAGTAATACGGTGATGCACTCAAGCTTACCCTCAAGAGTAAGGTTCAATTGTCTAAGAGTACGGAAGGTCTCGTAAAGCTACTGATCGTCAATGATAGGATCATCATCCTTTAAGCCTAGGAAATAAGTGGACTTATAGTGGTGGTGTCGCTCTACTAAGGATTCTTGGAGCACTATAGACAGTAGAACAGGTGTTGTAAGTGTGGTGGGTAATCTCGAGATGTCTCTAACGATATACCTTAGGGAAACTGTGAGGTCCCTGAAGAAGGTGGCTTTATCTATTCTTGCGTCCTCTAAAATACCCATATCATTCGTGACCATGATAACCTCGTCGCTAGTATCTTCGACTAGCAAAGCATGACTCTCATCCTGTGTCTCCTAACTGAGAGCGTGATTATCAACTATAACCTATGAAATTCGAGCAAGAAAATGAGTCATTATCATCATTTCAAATGTATTAAGTACTCTTAACACACTAAAGGCATGTACATCAATGAAACTTATTGACTCTAACTCGCAAGATCTAAGAACAGCTAAATCTAACACTATGATACCACTAAATGTAATACCCAAATTTGATCCGATCTGAAGTTTGAAAGATTTAGATATTACACGGAACCACCGTAGTGGCTAACATTTTTTTGAAATATTTCTCAAAGCATTAATAAATCATTCATAATTTAAAACAAAAATGTTTAAGGTTTACAAGCGGGGATCTCCCAAATAACATTCAAAATAAACATTCAAGTTTTAAACAAAAAGAGTTACAAATCAATTGTACCGAAAGGTCTATGAAAATATATGCCCTCTAAAATAACCATTACGTACTCTATAGTTTAACATAATCTGGAATACACGGTCTGGCGATAAGCTCCTCAACTGACACCTACTGACCTATAAACAAAAACAAATTCTGAACGTTAAGCTTTGAGATCAATTCCACACAGGTAACTCTACTCTACTAAATGCATTCATTAATTGTATATTCTAACAAATATGGTCATAAGGAAACAAAATACACCAAGCATGAGACATAAAAAATATCGAATATAATTGTATATATAATACGATATGTATATCGTGGCTTTGCCATCGAATAAGAAAATGCCTTAGAACTAGTACTAAAGTGCCTCAGCATTAATACGAAAGTGCATTTACACTAATACTAAAGTTTCATAGCATTGATAGTTGAATATCCGAATATCGCATACATATATAAGAAGAACACCATACATTCAAGTAGCTCGGTGTCCTCGTCGTTTCTTTAGCATCAAACAAAGGTTTAAGTCTTATGTATTATTCATTTATAATGTTCTTTTACTTCTCATATAATTTTTAGGGTTTTCACTTGCAAGCTTATTAGAGTAATTAAGGTGATTCACCCTCTTCCCATGCTTTTAACAAAAAATAAGGCTTCTTGCCCAATTCAGCACAAGGGTACTAGCCCCTTCAGTATCGATACCTACCCTCCAATATTGGTGCACATCCTTGGTACCGATATCAAAATGGAATAATAGAATTTAAAGGAACTAAAAATATCAATACTACTAAATGGAGTATCGGTACTTCTGTTCTAGGGTATTAACACCATCCTAAGTATCAATACCAAAATTATGTTTGATGTTTGGGAAAATCGCTATAGTACTGATACCCCTACTTAGAGTATCGATTCCCCTACTTTGCATAGTATCGATACTTTTTTAGTACATATATAAAATTAGCTACTATAATCTAAATTTCAAATATAGTATCGCTATCGTACTAGGAATGAGCATGGGACCCAAACCTGATGGGTTTCGAATCGACCCGATCAGGTATGAGTTTTGTAAAACATTTCAAGTTCAGGTCGAGTTTTTTTAGAGGTTATGTTCAGGTCGGGTTGGTTTAGGTTTAGGGTGAAAAAAACCCGACCTGACTCAAAAAATAATAATTTTACCATATATATTTAGGGATAATAACAATAATAGCACTCTATTTATTATTTTTTTCAATTAAATCCAATTTTTATTGAATAAAAATAATAGTTGTTTGGTAAATATATTAACGGGTCAAGTCAGGTTTGGATTTTATGATAAAAGGTAGAGTGGGGTTTGGGTCGGGTAGAGGATGTATAATTTTCGGGTTGGGTCAAGTTAATTAAAACATGACCCAAACTTGACCCTTATCTATCCCTATATTGTAGCATCAAGTATCGATACCTGAAAAATAGTATCAATACCCCATGAACAGGGTATCTATAGCACCGGTAAAAAACTCCTTATTTTTAACCACCTAAATAATAATATCAGTATTTTTCATCCAACAACGATACTCAAACATATAAATGCTATATTTTGAACATGAAAATGAAAACCCAGTTCCCCCATAAGTCCCTTTAATACCCTTAAACATTATTTAAGTTTTATGAGAGTTCGAGGGGATCATAATATGTCATTTTAGAGAATAATAAACATCAAAACATCTCATTTCCCTCTTAAATCATAACAATACATTTTTGCACTCATAAACACAACAATCAAGCAAGTCATAACCTAATGATCTATATGTGGAATAGGTAAGTTAGGAGTGTTATCATAATCATACCTGCTAGGAAATGCTTCAAATCACCCAAGCACAAAATTTTCTTTGTTAATGCTCTTAGAGTTCTCCCTAACTTTACTCGTTAAACAAAAACAATAAAAAAATTACCAACTTACTTAAGGCTTAAAGAGAGTAGAAACATGGATTATACTATTGGGAATGAAATAGAAATACACTAGGGTTATAAAACCAAAACCACTCTAAACCCCCACAGGCCCACTATAGCCAAAGATTGAGATGGTCAACTTGAAATGAAGCTCTAAAGGAGAATATTATAGTTCTTATGTTCACCAATCCAGGCTAAGAATATTTAAAAATAAAGCTATCACCTTTTTAGGATACTTGGAGATGATAAGCAAGAAAAATATGAATAAGAAGACAAGGGAATGACATCTTTTCACAACATGTGACATTACATGTTTTAATAAGATTCAACCTTGTTTTCAGACCAAGGTCTAATTACCCTTTTATTCATTCATCTTTTAACATTAAATAAAAAATACCATTTTTATATTCTGTTGGGTTCAACTCAAGCCCAAACCAGGTAACACTTAATCCAAACCCTTCACGAAGGCCTACACACACACACATATATATATTAGAAGCTACCAACCTGATATTCAGGGTGTTACATAAACACACACACATATTATCTTTATCTAGTGTTTCATGGACTCATTTGCAACAATTATTCATTACATGTTAAGTCAATCGATCAAATGAAATAGTTCACAAGAGTTGAATTAATAGATAAAAGTGAAGCTTTGAGAAAGATAAAAAAATAAACAAAATGATTTAGCGATATTTAATTTCCTTAATAAACTTTACATCCGTTACCTTAGTTATCCACAGTAAAATTTTTCAAAAATTAACTAATTTTTTTAAAATTTAAGGATAACCTTTCAACTCCCTTAATATTTTTATTTGAAATCTTAAGACAACTCTCTCAAAAAGAAAAAAATACAATTAGCAAACTATTATAATCTTGATAAGGAAAGATATTTTCACAATTCAAGCAGTAGAATACTCAATAACACTAATAGAAAAAATTGCAATGAAAACACACACTAGTGTTCTTTTGAAAGAAAATAAGAATAGGATGATTCCACAAGTTTTCTCTATGATCTCTTCTCTTCAAATATGTTTTAGGATAGTGTTTACAAATTCATTGATTTCTAGTCATTTGGGTAGGTGTGAGAGTGATTATAACCCTTGAAGAGTTATTTTCGCACAATAATTGCTACCCAAATGCCTCTAGTATTGATACTCTAAAAGGAGTATCGATACTACTATAATAATTACAAAATTATAGTCAGATAACCTTAATGATAGAGAAGCAGCAGGGGATGATGATCGTTGCTCTTCATTGAAGAATTAAACCTAGAAAGCTCTATACTCGGTCAAAGAACGAAAGGATGAGAGAAAGATATTGGCGGTCCAAAATTAGCTTTTGGATAGATTTAAGGTTACTAGAATTGAGACAAAAGGTTAAGAAAATAAAAGAATAAGACAAGTAGAAACAAGGACAATTAAAAATAAGGAATTGTAATGAAGAATTAAAGCTTATCTCCCTTATAGGTGGTGGCAAGGATGATTTGCGGTTGGATTTGAATGAAGAGATGCTCGTTGAAAAGATAATGGAATAAGATCGCAATGCTGAAGATAAAATTAAAACCGGATGGCCAAATTTATGGTAAACGTGATTTAAAAATTTACCCCTGGTAGGTATGGTGCTTAACGTAAAACCCTAAGGTTTTGTATTTTAAGGCCCTAATTTAGTTTGACCCAAAGAGTACAGGATCATGATGACACAGGGACTACTTAAGTGGCAAACCTAAAAATTTTCTTTTAAAATAACTGAAAGTCAAATGTATGGTAAAATCGCTCATGGAAATAAAAATCAAAATCAAAACAACTTAGTTACAAGTAAGGAGAGCTCCAAAAGTATCCAAAATAATATAATATTGAGTTAAATCAAGAGTTATGACTGAACATACAATGGTCCATAATAGTACATTCCTTCTAAAAGTGACTCAAGACATAATCTGAAATACTCGGCTGCTCTGGTCTTTTGCACTAAAATACCTAATGATGATAACTCCCCACGTATGGTCTTCTAACCTGTGCAGAGAAACATATTTCGAATGTTGAGGTTGTAAGATTAGTGCCTAACTAGAAATTGTACTATACTATATGCATTCATTAAATACGCTATTTGATGGCACATGTAAAGGGCATGAAATATATTGATTTACTATACTGTGGCGGACATCATGGTGTGGCTGAGGGATCCTGTGTCTTGGAGTTCACACACCCCTCTAGTCTACCTGAATACCTAAAGGTAATCTAGGCAAGATCTAGAATCTACATCAGACAAATGCATCCAACCAACTCACTCTGTTCAGTCTTGAGGCATATGCGCCCAAATGGCGATAAGTACCTTAGCACTGACTGAGATTTCTGACTGTACGATTGTATCTGCCAAAGTTACTCGGGTGTTCTGGTTGTGTCTTGAGCGCCAAAAAAAGTTAGTTTTATTTTGTCCTAGCTATTGTTGTTTCTAACTATTCTGCGTTAATTTAATGTTATCACTTGTAGTTTTTATTTCGTAGCTTTTTGGTATGAATGGGACCCCTATAACCTACTCTTAAAATTCTTGAGTTCTTTTCCCAAAGTTTTTCGTGGGTACCGATACTAAGAATTCAATATTAGTACTGACACGTGAATATCAATACCGACCCTTGATATCGATACCATTTTTAGCTTTGATGTTTTGATAATTAATTGAATATCGATACTTCTATGGAGCGTATTGATACCGATATCGATACCACTTTAGGTATCAGTACCAAAATTGCCTATTGTAATTGCTAAGTGATATCGGTATCGATATCATAATTATTGAGACTGAACCTACAATATCTATACTCCATCAATGGGTATCAATATTGCCTACTAAATTTACTCTTTATTTTAAGAACAATATCGATATTGTTCTTCCAGTATCGATACCCTCACTTGAAAATGCCTTGTTTAGGCACGAAAAATGAAATATTTTCACTTTAAAAGCCCTACTAAGGGTCTCAATTGCTTTTAAATTCCTATGTATGATTTAAGGGATTGTAAAAGGGCTATAAACTCTCTAGAAACACAAATTTCTGATTTTTACCATGAAAATGAAAATTAACTCATGCAACCCACTAAACGCATTTAATTGACATACATATGGTATAGTGGAGTCTGAACTGAGTTACTTTTGATCCCTAAGCTTTTGGAAGTGTTCAAGGTTCAACTCAAGGTAAGCTTCTCCTTTCCCTTAGCTTGAAAGCTCTCTCCTACTTCTCTCACTAGACAAGAATCAAGCATATAGGTTACTAACTGAATTTAGAGGTTAAGTGAGGTTTAAAAACACTTTCTAACAAACCAAAACCTTTAGTTTCCTTAAACCCCCCCCCCAAAAAAACCTACACTTTGAAAACTAAGGCCAAAGCTTGAGTTTGAAGGCTTGAATTGGAGCTTAGGGTGGGTAGATTCTGAAACTTACCTTGGAAATCTTGAACTAGACTTGTAATCCTAAAAGTTCTAACCTTTTTTAATGTTTGGAGAAGAAGAAAGTTAATGGAGAAGGAAGGAAGAAGACAAACTTGGAATAGTGAAACAGAGGAGAAGAAACAAGTGTGAGATCACCAATCTTAATTATTTTTCATCTTTAATTTTGAACAATGGTATATTTCTCCCTTGGTCCTTCTAAGTTTGGGTACAAACTAAAAATACTTTTTTATCTACTATTGGGCTCAATACAAGCCCAATTTTATTTATTCTTGGGTCAAGGCTTTCTACAACTATGGGTTTTATTTGAAGCCCAAAACAAAATAACCTGAAACTTCTAACCCATAATTCAAGGTGTTACATCTATGATTGGTGACAACAATGGAGGAATGTGAAGATGGCTTGTGGAAGATGAAAATAGTTGGATAAATGTCCTATCAAACCCTCATAGTCACAATTACAAGGCAAACTCGATAATACGACTCTAACCAACCCTCCTAATCACAATGAGAAGGAAAAGTGGGGTGTAAAGATCTTTCTCTCTCTCAATAACTTGAAAAGAACTAAAAAGAAAAGAAGCTTCGAACACACAAGACAATCAACTCTTACAAAAATGTACTCACATTGTATTATTATTCAAAGAAAAAAATGATGTTAACAATGGTGTGAGGAGCCTCCTTTATATAGATTTGGAATAGTTCTAGTTGTAATCTAACTAAGTAATAAAATAAGAACAAAATAACAAATAAAATAATAAAAACTATCCTAAAAGATAATTCATCATCCTATATTAAATTATACTACAAATATCAATAAAAATATTGAAAATTCGTAATATTTATAAAATCCTGTATTAATCTTGTATAATATTTTCTGCATGCACTATCTTCACTAAAATGGACATATCTTGAGTTTCTGTTATCATATACAGAATATTCAAGAACCATTGGAAAGATAAAAGACAATTGGTTGTAACTCTAGAATACATGTTAACCAAATAACATCAGGATCCCATTAAAAAAATAGTCACAATTCTTCTACTATATTGTTCTTCTTTTCCAATGCTTTGTCATGTGGATTTCTTAGAAACGTTAGTCCATTTTCCTTTGATGTAAGCCTTGTGATGCATGTATCATCATGTCTCTCTTAAAAAAGATTCAATTTTAAATCTGAAACATCAAAGGGAGAAACATTAGAACCTTTTAAGAATTCACTCACATTATTCTTACCAAGTAGATATGCTTTAAATCTTTGAGACTTTGTTCTTCTAATAGGTTTGAGTAGAAATGATAGTCCGAAAAAGCATGTGGTGTTGTCATTATGGACTCTAGTTCATGTATCATTCCCCTCTCCTCAAAAGGATTCATTCATGAATTTGAAAATCTAAGAGAAAGAGAAATAGACACTTAGAAATGAAAAATTGTAAAAGACTTGCCTAGATCAATGTGATGTGTCGTTATGCGTATTAGTAGAAGTTTCTTCCTTGAAGGAATTGATTTCTTGTTGTCATGAAATCCTCTTTTGCATACAAGTCTTGTAACATGGTGTTTGTGCTTAAATTCTACACGGTGTTGGCCACTACTATCGACTACTGATGCATAAGTTTTCTCCATGGTTTCATTCATGCGTGGTGAGGAGTGTTTAAAAACCATGTCAAGTGGTTCATGAAAACAATCCATGAAGTATTCTAAGTTTGGTTCAGGAACTAATAATTCTTGTAAAGAGATTTGTGGAATATATAACCTATTTATTTGAAAAAAACTCATCTACAAAGTAGAACTCATTAAAAGCACTTTTAAACGAATGGGTATATATATCAAAAATATTTGAGTCATCATGATATGCATATTTGATATGTTCAATTCTCATAATATTAATATGAATTTTAGAGGTAAGAGTATACCTTTGAGATAACGCACCGACTACAATGTTATCTTTCCCTTGTTTGTACTTAATGTAGTAAGGAAAAGATTCAATGAATTTAACCCATTGAGTATGTCATTTGTTTAACATAGTGTGTCCTTTTAACCACTTCAGGTCGTGGTCTGTGTGCATGAAAAACTCTTTATAAATAAGGTAGTGTTGCCACACTTCAAATGCTTGAACTAATGTGAGAAGTTCCTTGTCATAGGTGGAGTAATTCAATTGTACCATATTTAACTTCTCGATAAAGTAAACGATAGGTTGTTTTTCCTCCATGAGAATTGTGCCTATGCCTTTAAAATGTTTGAATGCTTTTTATTGTTTTGGTCCCCATTTGAATTCAATCAACTTTTTGGTGATTTCAGTCAAAGGTGCAGTAATGGTAGAGAAATCCTTGAAAAAGGGATGGTAAAAGATTGCTAATCCATGGAAAGATCTTACCTCGATTATTAAAGATGATGTAGGCCATTCTTGAATTGTCTTTACCTTTTCAATGTCATCATGGATTCCCTTTGCATTTATTATAAAGCCTAAAAGATAAGCTCACAAAACAAGTACTTGTCCATGTTAGCATAAAAGTGTTAAAGTCAGAGAACATCAAAAATCAAGAGAAAGTGGGAGAGATGAAAAATCAAGAGAATGTGAGTAGATAATAATATCATCAAAGTAAACAATGTACTTACCTTTGGTGTGGTTTAACTCTTGTTTCATCACTGAGATGGCACAATGACTAAGGCTTTCCTAGATGTAGCATTTTCACAACAAATCTAACTCTTTGGTTTATCCGAGATTGCCTATTCAATGAAGTATTATGGAACCTTGAATTAGATCATTTTGATGGTGTTTCCCTCTTTCCGGTGATAATCCATCAGGTGGATCACCTAATACTTCTCGAAAATCCAGTAAGAGAAAAATAAACACACTAGGTAAATCCTTGTTAATGTTAGAAATTGAAATAGTTGATTCTCTAAAGCGAACAAGGATGCTAGGCTTTTTGTAAAGGGGGTTCTCTCTCAATTATTTTGCGCTCGCATATAGATTTTGAATCACTCTTTTTCTCACAATTAGGTTCACTCGCCTCCCGTGGGTCATGTTCATGGTTTTTATGGGTTTTGGCCTCTTTTGCTTTTGCCTCTTTTTCATTGTTTTTTTTCGTGGCTTCCCAAACCTGTCACAAAATTTCATTACATGAATTTCAAGTACATATTTTGATTCTAATGGTGTAAGGTTAAGTAATTCAAGATTGGTGTCTTCTATTATAATGCTACTAACATCGTATTCATTGATCTCATTGTCCGATTCAATATCCTTGGTAGAAGAATGAGTAGAAGAATAAGTGGAAGTAGATGAATTACCTTGGGTATCTTCTATTACAATGCTTCTAGCATCATATTCATCGATGTCATTGTCCGATTCAGTATCCATGGTAAAAGATGGAGTAGAAGAAGAAGTGGAAGTAGATGAATTACCTTGGTAAGTAGATGAATTACCTTGGTATGTATATGAAGAACATTTGGTAAGTGTCTCTGAAACAATATTTCTTCTGAAGTTATAATTCGATTGTTATTGCCTTCTTTAGTGTATCTTCAAGGCTTTCATAACCATGTAGGTCAAGAATATTAATGATGCTTGGATGCAATCTGGTGATAAATCTATTCACTGTATATCCTTATGTTTTATGTATGTCTGTACGATTCATTAAGGATGTCATCTCCTTGTAGTATTCTTCTACTGATCTTCTATCTTGTCAAAGTAAGTGAAGTCGTTGCTTAACTTCACGAATGTAGTATTTCGGGATCAAACATTTTCTCATTACTCGTTTAAAATCTATCCAAGGCATGATGTTTGGTATTCAAAAGCCTTGTATTGTCTTTCATGTTTGCTTCCACCAAGTGGTAGCATAACCTTGGAATTCTATTGATAAATCGTACTTGTTCTTTCATGGGACAATTACAGTGAGAGAACATGAAATCGACTTGGCTCACCTAATCTATGTAGTTGTTCGTATCATAATCTCCTTTAAACTATGGAATTATGAACATTGATTTTGCAAAAAAATCTTACATTTTGACACGCATCATTATTATGTCAAAATAAATAGCCTTAATCTCAATAAAATAAATAAGAATAAGAAGAATAGTGAGAGTAAGGGTTGATCCATAGTGACTAGGAGTTTGACGATTTCCTTGCTTTTAATCTTGTTTCAGGTGTGATTTGTAAAATAAATTAGAGGGGAGATTTTTTAGAGTTGAAGTGAAGTAATAAAAATGATTAAAATAAAATAAAATAGTAAATTAAGAAAATAAAATTCAATTGGTAAAAATAAGCCTTGGGCTAAAGCTTGTGCCTCGATTTTAATCGATCCTTGAATAGGATTTTATCTCTGGGATAATGCTGATTATAGTCTACAGGGCTCAACCCCTCTAACTTGTTTTTCTCTCAAATGAATCGAGAATCTAAAATCAATTTAAGATCTCAATTCTTTGTGAGATAATAGCGACAATCACTTATTAATTTAACGCTTTTGAATTCTTAAAAAACCCGACTTAGATTCTAACAGCTTAATTGAAAATATAACTCGATTTCAGTTCCCTTAGTTGACCACCGCTAAGTGTGTTCACAGGAAGTCAAATGTGCATAGGCCAATCCTTCCTCCCAAATATTAATCAAAACCAAAATTCAATTCCATCATGCACTTTTTGAAATGGAATCGCTTTGATTGTAAAAGGATGGTCGATTACTGATCCTTGATTTCTAAAAAATGAAAATGTAACCCTTGAGGGTATGAATCACTTTGTGATTCTCACGATTTAGAATTGAGTCATTGCTTTAGCCTTTTGCTATGAAAAACTTAGCTAAGCATGATTGAATTCATGCTTAACATTTTAACAAAGTAAAATAAAAACTTGAAAAGAAAAAAAAAACTTTTATAAAAACTTAAAGAAAGAAACAAGAGTTGATTGAATTCTGAATGAAGAAGTCGATGATTAGAGGCTTGCCCCAATGGGGTATTTATAATCCTCAAAGAAACCTAAAAGATAACATTTAAAACTAAAAAAAGATAATTCCTAATATAAAAATAAATCCTAATTTAAAATAAAAGAATTCAGCTAAGTCTCTTTCTCCACGTCACTGTTGATTTGATCTTCTAGAAGCTGCTAAGTGGGCCTTCTAGAAGCTGTTGATTGGCACAATGTCAGCTGCCATGTTAGTTACCATGTCATTGCCACATCAGCTGCCACATCATTTCCACATTAGCTGCTGACAAGGTGCCATGTCAGGTGTGTCATGTCCCAAGTCGTTCCCACTAATCCGGCTATAAATCCAGAAAAATCAAAAATTGCACTATTTCGTTGTGCTTAGCATAATTTATTGAATTCAATATCATGCATCGAAAATAAATGAAAAGGCACAAGTTAGCAACTAAAATTATCTAATTAATGAGTAATTAATCATAAATAATGTATAATTTAAACACTAATCAAATTCCCTAATTCATTGCTTGTCTTCAAGCATTTATCAACTATCATGCTAAAAATATCAAGTTGTGAACTTCAATTCCATAGAATTTCTATATTTTCTAAGAAAATTCAACCAAGAAAATGTTAAAACTCAAGATCAATAAAGCAAGGCATAATTAATTAAGTGTAAATCAATCATGGCATTTCAATCATGAATCAATTTCAAAGAATACAAGACTTAGTTCTTCCCATGGATTCATGATCACATGTAAATGTGTGTGTTGTGAAATACAAATCTATGCAATTATACACAATCGATGCAAGTAATATAGTAATAAGTGAGTTATAATCTCTGTATGGACTGATCGGGATTTTTTATGATTTCTACAGCTAGAACTAAATGTCACTAATTAGTCCTATGATTTTTTTCTAAGCATAAATTGTTTATGGTGTAGTAAATATCACCCCAAAATTTGTTCTTTAAGTACAAGACCTTAATTGACACAGAAATAAAGAAAAAAATGAAGAAAAACTCCAAAAACATAGATCTACCATGACATTTGGACCACCACCATGGCTTCTCTGGCGACCAGCCTTTCTCGAGAGCCTGACCATCACTCCAATGAAGACCGACTATAGAGGGCACCAAGGACGGTTGAGTAGGAACGGTAAAAAAAGTGAGTTATTGTAGCCGCTTACTCTAATCCTCTTTTTAGGGTATATTATCCTCTTCTATTTCTCTTTATGAAGAGATATAATGGGGAATTTATAGTGGGAATTT
The DNA here is from genome assembly GCF_006381635.1 of Hibiscus syriacus. NCBI lineage: Eukaryota > Viridiplantae > Streptophyta > Magnoliopsida > Malvales > Malvaceae > Hibiscus > Hibiscus syriacus. The sequence goes on from NW_024063194.1 coordinate 8,044,296, forward strand.
TTAAGGTTTAGCACCCTAAAAAATTCCCTAAATACCCTTGGTTTCATCCCCTTTGAGTGAATAACATGACTGCTGGCAGTGGTCCCAATTTTTTTTATGAGGGGATGATTGCACGTGAGGTCGGGTGGACAACTGGCCAAGTGATGTCGAGTGCTGCGTTAGACTTGCAAGATAAAACTTGCCTTGGCAAGAAAAATTATTCCTAATTGTTGTCTTCTTATATTCCACAGGCCCTAGCAAATTAATTTGTCTCAGTAAATGAATTCTTCCTTAGTCATTTCTTGCATCATTACAGTCAACAAACAACTTTTCCCCTCAGCATCATTAGATTACTCAAATAAACTTTTTCATGGCAAAACTTATCCACCACATGCACATGCATCCTAAATGCAACTAAATGTAGCTAAAATGCTAAAGCAATGGCTTTTAGACATTCAATAACTTAAGTAAAAAGACACAAAACACAGTCTTACGGAATTATCACACCCCAAACTCAAGCCCTCAACAATAAGTTTGGCCTCAACATACTATACTGAGTAAGAAGTCAAGTACCCTACCTTAGGTCAGGACCCTTCGATAGTGTGTGTATGTGATTGTGTCTATTCTATGCTTAATGAAATTAGAAAACTCCTAAGTAAGGTCTTCTAGTTTGACAAGGCATCAAATTATTCATTAAGCACAGTTTCACTCTTATTTATTCAACATGTAACTTCAAATATTTTCTTTTCTTTTTTTTTTTAAACAATGCTTCGAAGGGAGTTTGTCTGTCACACCTATCATCCCACACTCTAAGTGAAAGGGAACATATCTTCCACCCCCAAGATAGTTAGGTAGAGTCATCTCGTGACTGCTTTCATTCACTCATGTGTTGAGGCAACCATTTATTTAAATGAGTTGTTTGGTCATACTGTCGCACAGAGAAGTGTCCCTCTATAGTTATGCCAAAGAATTTATTTGTAACTCAACATAATTCAATACACTAAGGATTTCAACTTAATCTTTTCAATCATTGCATGCCACGGTATGCAAAAAGTGTTTTCCTAACAATTTTCTAAGTACCTTAAGTAGAGAAAACATAAAATCGTGTTAACAATATCACAAAGAGTTAAGTTCTAAGGTCGGTTTTATCATTCTGCAGTCATGCAAAATAATTCTGGCCTAAGCAATAAAAATTTGCTTTCATCATTGGGCATCATCATCTTATTCCAAACAACTATCCTATCATTACTCATACCAAAACAAAAATTTATTCCTACCAATCATTATCAATGCAAGTAACTCTATGTGAAACACAACACCTCCCACAAACTCGAGGGATGCATTGTCTTTAATGCATGAAAAGGTAAATTAATTACTCTAATATGTTATACAAATGCAAATGTAAAACGGTACCTTAATGTGGTGGGGTAGTTTTGCTAAATGCAAGGGTTCAACATCTTTTGATCGGAGAAAAGCTGGTAGATCCTGGGTCTTCTGATAGGAGTGATGATGGAGATATCATAGCAATACGACTGGCCGAGCACTTGAGGTGATGCCGTTTCCTATGAGGACTGTCTGGTGGGGGCATCTCTTTGGTTGAGGAGGTCTCAATAGGTACATATAAGAGTTGGCTAGCTATTGTTGCAAAACTGGTTTATTGTTCAAATTTGGGGGTTATTTTAGGGTTAGTTCAGTGAACGGTTAGTCATCAATAGGTTCAGCAAAAATTCTTGCTAGAGTAAAGTATTCGGCTTCAAAATATTCTATCAAAATTTCCTGAATGTGCTCGAAAGTGGAAGAGGACGAGCTAATGTACTCATCTATCTGGCCCTGGCCTTCTTCATGGATTGGAGAGGCATGTGTGGCAAGGGGGTGAAATTAACTAGGGAATCAGGCTAAATGTTTGGTGCCAAGTCAAAAAATATGTTGATGCCTGTGGGTGTTGATTTGCACAATAGTGCCTCAAGAAAAGGTGGTAGGTCTTTAGTGGTAACTGGTAAAAATTCCTTGAAGAAAGCGTTCAGTTGTGTATCTCTAGCCTTGACATAATTGAATAATATCTGCATTTGACCTTCCACTCATTCTAGATGTTCCCTTGTCTCTCGAGTGTTGCTAACCACAACTGCTATTCTCATCGCGGCTACAAATTTGGTACCTCATTCTAATCCTTCACCGGGAGCATTATCGTCAAAACTCATTAGCTCAGGCACCTTCTATTTCGTAATTCCCTCCTTGGATTTGATAAACTCTTCCAAAGGTTTCTTTGGTACCTTTTTCTTCCTGCAAAAATCTGTAATTAGATTAGGAAAAAATAAGTTACCTCTCGATCATTTGGCATACTCTTGGATCTATTTGATTATAATCTCACCCACATCAATCAATTGTCCGTAAATGATGGAATGGAGTAACATTAGTCGTCATAACAACATAGTGGTGTTGTAAGACGTGTGTATCAGCTTGTCTTTTAAAAACTAGTTCCACAGCTTCATGATCAGCTTGAGAGGGTGATGATCTACACGTATTCGGTTGGGGAAATTTCATTCTAATTTTTCCTACCCAAAACATAGGTCTTCCAACACACCATAATAAGTTTTAGAGTTAACTTCGACAATGAATGTCTTATGGTGGTTCTCATCTTTACCTAGTTTAAAATAGTGGTTGATGGTAGTGGGAGTGAACCGGATGGACTTCCCTCAAACATAAATAGAGTGTTAGGAAGAATTTCCCATATGTGCATAAAATTCTCGGACCAGTGCTGACCATCTTCGGGTGCCAGGCAATTTTCTTCCAGTTCTGTTCCCATATAATGTTCATCACCTCTGGTCTGAAAGGGTTCCTCATCGGTATCAGGGAATACAAAACCTTCTTCCAAGTAGACTTAGCTTTTTTCCAATGCCTTAAATTTGTTCTTGGCCTCAACACTTTGGAAGTGCTGGAAACTTGTTGCAGCAGCAGACGATGTGGAAACACAAGGGTTGACTTGGATTGAGTCATGACAAGAATAATTGGATGGAAGCAAATGAGGTTTGTGGTGAAAGATGAAAAATCAAAGGCAAAAGAAAAGAAGAAGAAGAAAGTGAGTGAAAGAGAAATGGTGAAAGAGATGAGCAAAGTAGGCGATTATAGAGAAAATGGTAGGTGATGGGCGATTTTTTAGGGGTAAATAAGTAAAAAGTGAAAAAGGAAGATAGGGTAATTAATGCAAAAGATATATGACGGGATATAAAGGAATAAAATAATTAAGGGAAATGATTTTTCCCTCATAACAATGCGACCCAAATATTTTATTAGGGTTTTGTGTCCCTCCATGAGTTTTACCCATATGCTACCACGTGTACAAAGAGCAAAAGAGATGATATTAGAAAATAATAAAAAGGTAAAAAATAAAAATAAAACACTCGTGCACAATAAGATTAAGAAAATTAATTTATTTACAGAATGCAAATTATATTTCCTAGGCAAAAACATTTGTTCAGGTATGAGGAGCAAACATTTGGGCGTCATGGAGTAATGACGTTGATTTATCGTACAGAATTGGCATTCCATTGTACATCTTCAGTCTTTGACAATTCACCTTAAAATTAGTCCCATCATCCATGTTTGTGATTTCAATGGCTTCGTGGCTATGCACTTGATGTACTATGAAAGGCACTAACCACGTGGACTTCATATTGCTTGGGAACAACTTGAGCCTTGAATTATAGAGCAGTACTTGTTGGCCCAAAAAAATCGTCAAGGTCAATTTTTTATGTCGTGTCATTTCTTCGTCTTATCTTTGTAAATACAGGCATTCTCATATGCCTGAGCTTTAAATTCGTCCATCTCGTTTAGCTCCAACAATCATCTTTATGCAGCAAGTTACATATCCATATTAAGTTTCTTAATGGCCAGAATGCCTTGTGTTCTAGTTCCATGGGCAAGTGACATGTCTTGCCATAGACTAACTTGAATAGAGACATCCCGAGTGGTGTTTTAAATGTCGTGTGATATGCCTACAGTACCTCATCGAGCATTGGTGACCAATCTTTCTGTTTTGGGTTAACTACCTTCTTAATGATCTTCTTGATCTCGCAGTTCAAGACCTCAACATACCCATTTTTCTTGGGATGGTATGCCATGGCAATTTTATAGCACACCTCGTACTTTTACAGTGACTTGGCAATTAATTTATTGTCAAAATGAGTACCTTCATCATTTATAATTGCTCGGGGTGCTCCAAAACACGTGAATATATTTTTGTGCAAGAACTTCAACATAGTCTTGAAGTCATTTCAAGGTGTTTCCATGGCCTCGATCCATTTGGATACATAGTCCACATTCAAAAGTATATATTGATCACCAAAGGATGATGAGAAGTGTCCCATAAAATCGATTCCTCATACATCGAAGAGTTCAACCTCCAAAATATTTTGCTATGTCATCTCATATTTCTTCGATATATTTCCTGTATGTTGGCAACGGTCATATGACTTATAGAAGTGGTACGTATCCTTGAATAAGGTGGGCCAGTAGAAGTAAGATTTGAGGACCTTTACAATAGTCCTCATCCCACTAAAGTGCCCTCCAAATGGGGATGTATGGCAATGAAATAGGATCTCCTTGTATTCTTCATCGAGGACGCATCTTTGGATTATTTGGTCACCACATTGTTTGAATAAAAATGGTTCATCCCAAAAATAGTGGCAGACATCATGTCTGAGATTTTTTCATCTCTAGCTAGATAAATATGGAGGCATAATACCACTAACAATAAAGTTAACTCTGTGAGCAGACCACGGCACTACCGTAGCAAATAAAATTTTCTCATTAAGAAAATACTCCTGAATGTCCTTCATGTCATGGCAAATGTTTTTGTTCTCTGGCCTAGACAAGCGATCAGCTACTTGGTTTTAAGTACTGTTCTTATCCTTCACCTCTAAATTGAATTATTGTAACAAGAGTATCTATCTAATAAGCCAAAGGCTTTGTATCTTTTTTATTTACCAGGTACTTAATGGTAGAATGGTCAGTATGTATAAATGACCTTAGTTCCTGTAAGGTATGCTATAAACTTATCAAAAGTGAATATTACGGCAAGCAATTCCTTTTCAGTAGTGGTATAATTAAGTTATGAATCATTAAGGGAACGACTAGCATAACATATGATATGAAAGATTTTACCTTTTCTTTGCCCAAGTACTGACCCTACAGCGTAGTTACTTGCGTCACACATCAACTCGAATGGGGTGTCAAAATCTGGTGGAACAGCAATTGGTTTCGAAGAAAATTTTTTCTTTAGATCAATGAAGGCGTTGAGCCAGTCGTCATTGTACACGAACTGTTGGTTTTTAAGCCAGTCGTCATTGCACACGAACTGTTGGTTTTTAAGTAACAGACACAAAGGCTTTGAAATCTTTGAAAAATCCTTTATGAAACACCTGTAGAATCTTGTGTTCCTTATAAAACTCCTGATGCCCTTCACATTTCCTTGGCTTTATCAATCTCGATGCCTTTGCAAGAAATTTTGTGTCCCAACACAATTCCTTCTGTCACCATAAAGTGACATTTCTCCCAATTTAGCACAAGGTTGGACTCCACACATTTAACACTTTAGATAGATTGCCTAGGTATCGGTTAAATTCATCGCCCTAGACGGAAAAATCATCCACAAATATTTCCAAGAATTCCTCCACCATGTCTGAAAAAATGGTTACCATGCACCTCTGAAAAGTTGTTGGGCATTACATAGTCTAAATGGCATTCTCCAAAAGGCATGGGTGTCATATGGGCAGGTGAAGGTGGTCTTCTCCTGATCTTCAAGTGCTATGGAGATCTGATTATACACAGAATAGTCATCAAGGAAATAGTAAAATGTCTTCCCTGCTAACTGATCAAGCATTTGATCAATGAAATGAAGGAGGAAGTGATATTTCTTTGTCGTCTTATTGAGCTTTATATAATCCATACAAATCTGCCAGCCTGTGATGGTTCGTGTAGTCAAATGTTCATCATTCTCATTCTTTACTACGGTCACGCCACCATTCCTCGGCACGCATTGAACCAGACTAATCCAAGAGCTATCAGATATGGGATATATCATCCTAGCATCGAGCCATTTTATGATTTCCTTCATCACCACTTTTTTATTATAGGATTAAGTCTCTTTTGGGGTTCTACATAGTTGTTATGAAACTCATCTAGTTGGATCATGTGCATACATATGGTAAGGTTGATTCCCTTTGAGTCTACCATAGTCCACCCGAGAACTTTTTTGTGTTGTGACAAAACATTCAAGTTTTAATGTTTTAATGTAGAAATTATAACTGGTAAAGTATATTCACTACCTAGATAAGCATATTTCAAATGTGACAGCAAAGGTTTAAGTTTTAATGTAGGTTCATGTTGTAAGGAAGGTTTTAGAGGAACAAATTCATTGAAGTCAAGGGATTCGAATCGCTTACCTAGTCTAGCTTGCAGTAAGCTAGACTATTCCACCTCCAGTGAATAATCCTCGGACTCTTCATTTGTTATATCTTTAGTAAATCCTACATTTTCCTCAATCGAAAAAAAATTCATGGGCAAATACTTTTTCCTATCTCATTCTGAAAAAATTCACCTGGGCCAAAATTATTGTTTCTCTCTGGCTGTAAAATATCATCGGGGCAAAATTTTTTACACTCCTGTATATGAGCAATGTTATCTTTGCACAGAGTATCATATTCATCTAGATGTAAAATTTTACCTTGGCTAAAAAATTTCGTCCAGCCTTCTTCATGTGGCTCCATGTCTCCAATGCAATGGCATTCTTCATAATCATCAACATATTTAAGAGTGTTGAAGACATTAATAATGACACTTTGATAAGCCAACCTCATCATAAACTCTCCCTTCTCTCAATCGTTTAAGATGTGCCAGTGGCTATTAAGGGAACCCAAGAATAATAGGTGCATTTTTATCAGTCTCACGACCTAAAATAAGGAAATCTACTGGAAAGACAAACTTGTGCACTTTAACTATCACAGAATTTAGAATAGGAAGGCATCTGATCAATAGCTTTGAGTGGTAGAACATTGATATACATCTTATCAAGGACATCAACAAACTTTTTGAATTGGATCTCATCATTATGCTTCTTCAATCACTGAGAGAAAGGCGGTGGATGTCTGATTTCATCTACTACAGATGGGGGTAAAACTTTTTCCTTGACAATAAATTTTCCACCATCATTAGGTTGACTTGTTGACCCTATGTCCTTTTCATTCTCCTCAAACAAGTCTTCTTGTTCAGTATGTTCAGCTTGAGCTTCTGGTTCTTCCTGTGTAGTGCCTTGGTGAGAAATTTATTGCTTCTTTCCCCCAAACTTATCATCGAGATTAATTTGGGTACTACTCCTAAGTGTAAGTGCACTACATTGCTCCTTTCTATGAGGCTTAATGACCTTAGTATCACTAGGAAGACTTTCTTGCGGGCAAAAATGTATTGTCGTGGCAATTTGGCCTACTTGATTCTCCAACACTCTTAATGATGAACTAAGGCTTTGTAATAGAGTTGTTTGGATTTGTAAAAAATCACTTTCATTCTTGGTTATCGATGAGTGTTCATGTATCAAGGTCTTTATTGAAGCCATGAATATTTTGTTGAGTCCATAAATTCCTGCAGTGCCTACTTGATTCTCCAACACTCTTAATGATGAACTAAGGCTTTGTAATAGAGTTGTTTGGATTTGTAAAAAATCACTTTCATTCTTGGTTATCGATGAGTGTTCATGTATCAAGGTCTTTATTGAAGCCATGAAATATTTTGTTGAGTCCATAAATTCCTGCAGTGAAGCTTCAAGTGAGTTAGAATTTGAGGAAATGCATTACCTTTATTGTTACTTTAATAGGGCATCTGTTGATACTAAAAACTTGAAAGCTCAGAAACATTTTTGTGGGCTATTAACGTTGCCTGCATAGTTGTTGTTGTTCCCTTGATTACCCCAAGAAAAATTTGGATGTTGTCACCATCCAGGATTGTATGTATTAGAGTAAGGTTTGTTGTTGCTTCTATTAAAATTGCCCACGAAATTGATGGACTCCTGGTTTTCTGGGCATTCACTTTCAAGATGATTGCCATGGCAAAGAATGCATGCTGAGTTAGCTGCCTTGACTTTTTTCACCTCACTGGAACGTTGCAAATTTTTCAGTATGTTAGTTATGGCAGAAAGTTGGGTAGAAACTAAATCCTTAGCCTCTACGCCCCATATATTTTCTGTTGGTTCCAAGCCTTGCAGACGAGAATTGATAGTCAATTTAGGCTATCCGATCAAGAATATCAAGGGCTTCCTCGGGTGATTTGTCAAGCAAAGTGCCATTCACCGAGGCATGTAACATCATGTGAGTAGGTGCATTGACTCCATTATATAACATTACAGCTTGAGTCCATTCGTGGAATCTGTGGTTGGTGCGCTTGCGAAGAAAACTTTTATATCTATCCCAGTACTCATACATAGATTCATCATCGCCTTGATGAAAACTTAAAATGTCATTTTGGAGCTGGTGTTCATATTGGGTGGGTTATATCGAAGAAAAAAAATTACATAAGTCAGCCCAAGATTCCATTGAGTCGGATGGGACTCCACTTAGCCAAGCTTTTGCTCGGTCGCGCAAAGAGTAAGGGAATAATTTTTTCTTCAGCACATCCTCATACACACCTTGTTGCCTAAACGAGTCAAACACTTCAAGGAAAGCACGTACATGTTGTCTAGCATCTTCATTAAGAAAGTCTCTAAACTGACCGATATAATTGAGCATGTTAGACATCACCGGTTTGAGTTCAAAGTGGGCTACCTGTATTTTCGGTGCCACAATTCCAGGATTGATATCATCGAGAATAGGATTTAAGTGATCTCGTATAACTCGTGGTCTTGCAATATTTTAGGGAATATTATTTGTAGCAATAATGGGATCATCATGATCTTTCATAGGTTATCAGCTTGAAACTGCAGTCAATTCATAGAGCCTCTAACACGCTGAGCACATCACCTTTGTCTGAATAATTGCTCAATCTCAAGGTCGAATGGTATTAGTGGTTCATTAGAATATCTCCTGGTCATATAACAAAAAAAAACAAAAGAAAATAAGAAAACACACAAGAAAAACTAAAATAAATAAAGAAAATATGACAAGAAAATAAAAGTTGCTATGGAAAAAATTATCGAAATTCCTCCAATTGCCAATCCCCGACAACAACGCCAAAAACTTGATCGTATGTAAATGTATGTGTTATGGTACTTAAATCTGTGCAAGTATACACAATCGATCCCAGTAATATAGTAGTAAGTGAGTTATCGACTCCACAGGGATTGATGGGGATATTTTATGATTGCTACAACTAGAACTAAGTGTCACTAATTAGTCCTAAGATTCTTGTCTAAAAAGAAAAAGCAAGCAGTACCAAATGATGTGAATAGATGGAAAAATATTGTTGAGGCGAGAAAAATTATAAAGTGAAATGTGTAGAAAAGTTTGGTCGAGTAAATAAAGATATGCAAAGGTAAATAAATAAAAATTTTCAGAGCAAATAAAAAGGTTGGGTTTAATATAATCTGAAAAACCTCACACAATCAGACATATAACGGAGCACTTGGGTTGAATTTTTCTATGGCGAGAAATTATTCTATGTCTAAGATGATTTAGTATGCTATGCTTATACTTCCTAACAGGTTATACTAGAGTGTTCCTAGAACTTTGGCTACGACAATACTACTCAGCGTGAACTACATCCATTGGTTTGTCAAACTGTTATTGTGGCAATACTCCTCAGTGTAATTTGTAACTTTTAGATATCATACTCAATCATTCACCCTTTTAGTCGAATAAAACCCTTTCCTTATCTCTAAGGCGGATTAGAACTTCACCGTCTTGGATTAGTTCATTTGTTCACGTGGATCAAATCTAACTCTCTCGAAGTTAGGTATCAACTCCTAGAAAAATAGCAATTTCTCGAAAGCTCTTACAGAGACTAGGAATGTTTTATCGTGGCACCAGGCAATCTCTCAAAAGCTCTTACAGTGTAAAGGAAAAAGTTTAAAATCATGAACAAAATAACACTTTAGCATAAACAAACTTCATCATTCATTAACATTCAAATAAAATACATCTAAGCATCATTCAACACCAAACAAAACAGTTTACGGTAAGGTAAATATCATCCCAAAATCTAGTCTTTAAGTACAAGCCCTTAATTGATAAAGAAAAAAAGAAAAAAAGGCAGAAAAACTCCCAAAACAGAGCTCTATCGTGACATTTAGACTACAACCATGACTGCTCTAGCGACCAGCCTCTCTCGAGGGCCTAGCCGCCGCTCCAATAAAGCCCGCCTATGAAGGGCACCAAGGATGGTCGAGTAGGAACGGTAGAAAAAGTGAGTTACTATAATTGCTTACTCCAAGCCTCATTTTAGGGTATTTTTTTCTTCTATTCCCCTTTATAAAGGGATATAATGGGGAATTTCTAGGGTTTAGTGCCCTTGGAAATTTCCTAAATACCCTTGGTTTCATCCTCTTTTTAGGAATAACATGACAATTGGAAGTGGTCCCAAATTCTTTTATGAGGGCATGATTGCACATGAGGTTCATTGGACAGCTGGCCAAGTGACGTCAGCTGTTGCGTCAGACTCGCAAGAAAAAACTCCACTTGGTAAGAAAATTTGTTCCTCACTATCGTCTTCTTATGTTCCTCATCCCTATCAAATTAATTTATCTCAGTAAATGAATTCTTCCTTAGTCATTTCTTGCATCATTACAGCCAACAAACAACCTTTCCCCTCATCAGCATCAGATTACTCAAATAAACTTTGCCTTGGCAAAACTTATCCATCACATGCACATACGTCCTAAATGTAATTAAATGCAGCTAAAATATTAAAGCAATGGCTTTTATACATTCAATAATTTAATTAAAAAGACACAAAACACAGTCTTTTACGGAGTTACCAGTTCACTCATTTTGCTCAAGTGTTTTGGGTGAAAGGATCTCTCAAGCCTAAACTAATCGGCACATTACTATAGGCTTGTAACTAAATTTAATATCCACTACTTAGTATGAAAATGATGCAACAATAGGATAAATGCCAAAAATGGGGTTTTAAAATTCCAAAACAAAGAGAAAATTATTCTGAAAATTTATTCAAAGGGAAGGGAAGGAATTAAAGAAAGGAGAAATAATAAATTCAACAAAGATCAATTCGCTCTTTTTCTTCTTCTTTTTTTCTCCCTTTTTTCTCTATTTTTTTCGAAACATTTATTTTTTTCTTTTTTTTCTCTGCTCGAACCAAACTGCATTTTTTCACTTACTTTTCTACTCACTCGAATCAAAACTACACCATTTAGAAGTTGTTGTACTGAAAAATTACACTGTTCGAACTAAACTGCGCTGATTTTTTCTACTATTTTAATAGTGTAAGTTGTGGACTATTTTGTTTGATTCTGCACGATATTTTTCGAACAAATTTTTCTTTTTTATATATTTTTGGAAATAATTTTAGCTTGCTTTGAAAAAATAGTAACAAAGAGGAAAAATAAAATAGGTTCGGGTTTAGAAAATGTGGTGAATTAAAGAAAATGATATATGCTTCAAAGTGGTTCACTAGGGAAAATAAAAAGGGTACATTATTTGTTTGGGAAAGCAAATGGGTTTAATCCTAATGCCTCTATCATATCATAGCATCATAATCAAAAGTGTATCTCAACAAGCATTGAGTTACAAGTTCTATAATGCAATTAATTAGTTCAGCACACTCAATTGAAACAAAGATAATGAATAAAAGATATGTTCATTAGGCTCAAAACTCACACGAAAGACTTATTGAACTATGTCATGCATCAAATTCAATCAATGAATCCATGAAATTACCACAAAAAATGACCTAAATTAATCATTCCTTACTATCTTGAATCCTAAATTTAACAAGAACAAGCTTGAGTTCACAAATAAACACAACGAAATTAAATTAAACTAAAGATTGGCAACCAAGATTATCAACAATTCAAATCAAGAAATAACTCAATTTCAATCACAAATAATAAGCAAAGGCTAATTTGATTTCTAATTCCACTCCCTCACTTAAAATCATATTGCCCCAATATAAACAATAAAAAGTAAAAGGCAAAAGAGAGAGGGTGAAAATACTACCCATTCAATGTTGGTTACGACTGCGGCTATAGCCACGTGTAGAAGGTTCCAGGCAAAGGTACGAAAATATCTCGGCAATATTGGTTTCGATGGAGTCTAGCCGGCCATACACCTCATGGATTTTGCTACATACGTCCGAGGGTGGATGCTCATCTGGTGTCATGGGTTGAGTAGTCCTCCGAATGAATACACGCTCATTGCGCGGTGCAATTGAGCCGAGAGGGACAATGTACGATGCACTGGGAGTTCCGATAAGTAGTCCTATCGAATCCAAACACCTAGCATCCAAATGATCCATTGTAAAAGAATAAATAAATTGATTACTCAAAGGTGATCAGAATGTACATCACGCTCAAAGGTGCGCATAAACCAGAAAACTCAAATTTAACTTCACACCGATTTACATACACCATTGGAAAAATAATTCAACCTTACTTAGTGAGAACGTAGTGTCATTACACCCTAAATAATTATATGCAAGGAACCGGTGTATATAGCGGAGGGCGGGATCATGAATATGCCATCCCTTGGTGTTGCGTGCATTGTAGGTAGTACCGGGCAAATCGTTAATTCCTTCGTATGCCACATCTACGTCAAAGTCATGCAGAATCTCACGTAAAGTGATTAGAAAATCATGGTTCATGGCATCCATCATGAACTCCATAGAAAAATTAAATTTTTTTAACGATTGAACGAAATGTTGTTAAAGTAATCTAAATAAAATCACACCCGGTGTATCATTAGATGTTATACGATTTGGCAAAAATGTGAAAGTCGTATAAAACCTGAAAACCAATATTGCCGAGATATTTTCGTACCTTTGCCGAGATATTGTTAGCTCAGGGCTTGGTTGTGGTATTGTATTTTGAAATTTGGAAGAGAAGTCATCTGAAAAAATAAAAATATGATGCTACATTAGTAATGGTTCGATATCGACAGGAGTATAATTTACCTCAGATTATTTAGCATGTTTAGGTACTACCAAATTAGTTCAATGAACGACATTCGACATCGATTGCGAATGTGTCATAGATGGCATCGAATAAAATGTTGGAGTGGTCAAAAAGGATGGTCGGTTCTACCATGGTCTAGATAGACAGACAGAACCTTGCGGAGGCATCATAAAATTGGTAGAATAATGAGCGGATGAGGACGGCATTGTCTCGGGCATGGGCGAGCGAGCACATGACTATCGTGCATGTCTCCCTCCACGTCAAGCAGCAGGCGTAGGTTCACGAACAGGCGGTGGTTATGGCATAAAATTCGAACCACACGATACCTCGATCACAAGAGGCACAACAAATCGACGATGACCACCACCAAGGGTGACCGGCGAGTGTGATGGATTTCCTGATTGATTTCTTGTCATCACCATGATTTCTTAATTAGGTAAAGTAGAACGAAAGAAAGTGCAGCAAAGGAATGGCGTGTTTGACAGCGATGGCGGGGCAAGTGTACGACGGCGCTCAGCTAACTATAGTGAAGTGGGGTGATATAAATGGTGATTTGATGTTTGTCAATTGAATAAGAGGGAAGGGAATATGCTATTTTTTGTGGTTAGTGTGGGGTAGGGTATGAGTTTTAATTTGGTGAGGTGTTTTTGTTGATAAGGGGAATTTAATTTGAAAAAAGGAAGTGATAAGGGGATAAGGCGATAAGGTTATCAAATCAAAAAGAATTTGATGGTTATTGGGGACTTGAGTCTACCGAAAAGAATGGGGGGAAAGAAGAAAAAATGTTGCCGGCAATGGAACATAGTTTAAATAGGTTGAACTAACTGGCATCGGCCTTCTAATTTAGGTGCTAACATGTATCGATCGTCTCCCTTGGCATTAATGAAACGGTGCATCGACAACAAGGGGTAAATCATTGATGCATACACGATTTTTTACTCCAAAATTGTCCTTGGTCGATCGATTCTTTCTTTAATCGAATCAATAATTTGCTTCAACTTTGTTCTATTTTGAATTAAAATGCTCGTGTTACCTAAAAAATTCAAATTAAGAATTAAAAACGTAAAAAATGAAAATAACAAATATAATTGAAAACTAAAAAATTAAAAATAAATTAAAAGAAAATGAATTAAATGAAAACAAAATAGGTTGCCTCCCATTAAGCGCTATGGTTTAACGTTGTTAGCTCGACGACCCAATTTTAAAGCGTGGGTTCTTCCAATTCAATCTCATCCACTAATCCAATTGGAGAGTGTTCGTAATATGGCTTTAATCTTCAACCATTCACTTTGAACCATTCTCCTGAATTATCTTCTATCTTCACTATGCCATGAGGAAAAATATAATTCATCGTAAATGGTCCTAGCCACTTTGATCGTAGTTTACCTGCAAAAACATAAGTTTAGAATTAAATAACAAAACCTTTTGATTAAAATTAAATGATTTAAAGGGTATTCTTCGATCGTGGAACTCTCTCATATTTTCTTTAAAAATTTGGGCTCTAACGTAAGTGTTTCGTTTGATTTCTTCTAACTCTTGAATGTGTAGTTTTCGAATTTCTCTTATTGATTTCATTTCCATATTGCATTGCTTCACTGCTCAATAGGCTCAATGTTCTAGTTCAATTGGAAAATGGCATGGTTTACCAAAAACAAGGTGGTATGTAGACATCCCAATCGGCCCTTTATAAGTTGTTCAATATGCCCAAAGCGAATCGGGTAACTTTAAGCTCCAATCTTTCCGATCTGGCTTGACAATCTTTTCTAAAATTGCCTTAATTTAAAGATTTGACACTTTCACTTGCTCATTTGTTTGCGAATGGTAAGCTGTGGTGATTCTTTATGTCACGTTAAACTCATTCATAAGCATCTTGATAATGCGATTAATAAAATGGGCTCCTCTGTCATTGATAATCTCCCTTGGTGTGCCAAACCTGGAAAAAAATAAAAATTTTCAGAAAATTAAAACTAGTTCTCGCATCATTATTGCAAGTTAATTTCATTTCAACCCATTTCGAAACATAGTCAATAGCGAGAATAATATAAGTGTTACCAAAAGATTAAATGAAATGACTAGTATAATCAAGACCCCATACATAAAAAATTTCGCATATATAGATTGGATTTAAAGGAATTTAATTTCTACTACTCATATTACCTGCTTTTTGACACTTTACACATGATTTGTAATTAAAATAAGCATCTCTAAAAATATTCAACTGAAATAAACCTCATTCTAAGATCTTGTTAGTTGTATGTTTCGGTCCAAAATAATCGCCTCACGAGTATGAATGACAGAAATTAAAACTTGAGTTCACCTCTTGTTCAGTGACACAACGCTGGATTACCTGACCAGAGTAGTGCTTCCAAAGATAAGGGTAATACCAAATGTAAAATAAGGATTCCTTCTTGATTCAATTAATTACTACTCTTGGTAAGTGTATCAGAATTTTACCCGTGGCTAAGTAATTCACCATGTTGGGAAACCATAGAAAATTTTTTTGTCGCGCCAACATTAAGTGTTCTTCTGGAAATTCTTCTTTAATTGACGGGTCGCATGAGATTATAGGAATTTGGCTCAAGTGATTGGTTGCTAAGTTTTCTCGCCCTTCTTCTTTTATCAAAAATTTTATAAAGCAAACAGTGTGGCAAGAAGTTCTTTTTCGGTTGTAAAATAGTTTCTTTGAGTTGATTCTAAGGTGTGGGATGCATATGCAATGACGTGTGGATCCTTGCCAATTTTTTGTTTTGAACCATGCCAACGCTAGTGTCAGAGGCATCGTACATCAGCTTGAATGGATATTCCCAGTTTGGTGGTTGTACAATTGGTGTTGTGATTTGCTTTTCATTCAATGTGTTTCACGTTTTTTACCACTCCAGATTAAAGTCAAAAGCTTGGTCTTTTTGGAGAAGATTGCATAACGATTGTGTTATATTTGAAAAGTCCTTGATAAACCATCGATAATATCCTACATGGACAAAAAAATGTATTTCCCTTACCGTAGTGAGCTAAAGGGAGTGAGCGAATAGACATAGTTCCTGGCTTTATCGACCGCAATACCATTAGAATAAACAATATATCCTAGAATCAACCTTTTATCGACCATGAAATGATATTTTTCATAGTTTAAAACAAGGTTGTATTCTAGGCACCGCTTTAAAACATTTGATAAATTAAAAAGGCATTCAGAAAAAATATTATCGTATACCGTGAAGTCATCCATGAATACCTCTATACCTTTCTCGACAAAATAAAAAAAATGCTAAGCATGCAACGTTGAAATATGGTAGGCGCATTGCACAGTCTGAAGGGCATTCACCTATAAGAGAACGTTCCAAAAGGGCATGTGAACATCTTCTTTTCTTGATCTTCAAGCACCACCAGGATTTGGAAGAAACTTGAAAATCCATCAAGACGTCAATAGTGAGTTTTATCAACTAATCTTTCTATTAATTTATAAATAAAAAGTAAAGGAAAGTGATCTTTGTGACTTAGAGAGTTCAACTTCCTGAAATCTATGCAGACTCGCCACCCATTTGTACTTTAGTTGGAATTAACTCACCTTCCAGGTTTTTGATTACCGTAACACCGATCTTCTTAGGTACAACATGAGCCAAACTTACCCAACTACTATCCGAGATCGGATAGATAACATCGGCATCAAGAAGCTTTTGAATTTTCTTCTTTACCACTTCCATCATCAGTGGATTTAGTCAGCGTTATCCTTCTTATGATGGTTTAGCTCCTTCTTCGATCTTAATCTTGTGCATACAAGTTACAAGATCTTCTTTATGCGCACGCAATACAGTTACAAATAGAATTAATGGAAAAAGTTAGTTCAAACTCCCTAAATTCACCATCAAAGTCGTCCAATTCTCTGCAAAACTTATCGACAAAGTTAGTTTCAATAAATTCATCAACCACAGGTTGAATCACATCAATAAAATTAATACTTTGAGTATTTTCAAGAAACTACAGCGCTCTATAAACATTAAATTTAATGATCTCATCATCGAATTCCATTGTAAGAATACCACTTCTCACGTCAATTTTTGTATTGGTAGTGCTAAGGACAATTCACCCAAGGAGAATCTCAGATAAAGTATTTGAGCAGTCATTTTCCATGTCGACGACATAGAAATCGATCAGAAATATTAGCTTATTTACTTTTACTAAGACGTTCTCCAAGAGTCCTTCTAGGTAGATAACTAAGTGATCTGCTAATTGAATGGTAACTATTGTGTCATTAAATGGATTGGCTGAAAGAGTGCTGTAAACGGATAAAGGCATCAGATTTATTGAGGCTCTGAAATCACACATCGCCCTCTTAATTCCCACTTTACTGATTTTACAAGATATGGCGAACATGCCTTGGTCCTTCAACTTTAGTGGAAGCCATTGGGTCATAACCACATAAATGTACTCTCCAAGGTTTATTTTCTCATGCCCAGTAAGTCTTCCTTTAGTAGTACAAAGCTTTTTAAGGAAACGGGCATACCTTGGGACCTTTCATATTACTTTTAGGAGTGGGATATTGATCTCAACTTTCCAGAAGACATCTAGGATCTTCTTCTCCTTGGTTTTCTTGTCTTTCTTTATGAATCTTGATAGGAAAAGATGTGGTATGACATATTGGGATGATACGGATTCGGGTACCAAATTTTCCTTTTTTTGAGTTGTGGCGTCATTTTCCTTTTGGGATTTAGTGTCACTTGCTTCATCGTCTTCATGGGATTTGGCATCAACCTCCTTTTAGACTGGTTGCTTGACAATTGTTCTGCTTCTAAGAGAGATGGCGCTTACATTCTCCCGTGGGTTTGCTTCGGTCTGAGAGGGAAACTTTCCATATGATTCTAAGTGGCCTACAGTTTGTGCCAATTGACTGATTTGTTTTTCAATTTCTTCTAAGTGTGACTCTGTGCGATTCTAAAATTTTTCTTAGGATTGTGCCAATCGTTCCACGAGTGACTCTAGTAAACTTTTTGGTGGTTGATATGGTTACGGGGGAGACGACCTCATTTGGTAAGTTTGATTTGGCCTCTGGTTTTGCGCATACCTAAAACTAGGATGATATTGCCACCCCATATTGTATGTATTTCTATGGGGATTATAAGGCTTTGGGAAGGTCCTAAAAATTACTCACAACATTCACTTATGTGCTCACTTCTTCTTATAGTGGTGGGAAGCAACCGGTTGGGTGGTTTGGCATCGTACAAATCCCATATACTCTGGCTGATCCGTTCTTTTCTACAACAAGGGAATTAACAATATTAGTTAATTTATCGATTTTATCTTCTAGTGAAAAGGTAATTACCTCGTGAACTCGTCAACTAGGTTCACTCATGGCGCCAAACTACTAAGAGTTGGCTGTCATCGTTGAAATTAACTCCCTTGATTGGTTTGGTGTCATGTTGATGAGAGCTCCCCCACTAGCAGAGTCGATCATTTTTATCTCTATGGGAAGCAAACCTTGATACAAATATTGTAGAAGTGTTTGTTCAGTCAATCCGTGTTGTGGACAGCTCGCACATAGCTTCTTGAATCGCTCTCAGTAGATATAAAGCGACTCCTTGTTCTTTTGTTTAATCATAGGACGCTTCACCTTAGTTCACTTGCCTTCACTGCTGGGAAAAACCTATCAAGAAAATTACGATTTAAATCAGCCCAAGTATTTATCGAATTTGATAGTAAGAAAAATAGTCATTCTTTTCCAATGTCAAAAAGAGAAAATGAAAATGTCGTAATTTAATTTGGTCTTCGGATACTCCTTGAGATTTCATGCTTGAAAAGACCAAATGAAATTCGGCTAAGTGCTTGTGTGGACTTTCTCTAAAAAGGTCGTGAAAGGTCGGAAGTAAATGTATCAAGTTCGTCTTAAGTTAGAATGGATTGCCGCCTTGAATGAAAGTGAGGTAGACTGGTTGTTGTATCGCATGAGTTGGGGCTAGTTCACAGATGGTCTGGTCGCCCATTGGTTTTGGATGTTGTAAGTTGTGAGTCGGATCGACAATGGGTTTGTTATCGGCGTCGATTAAGTTGGTGGGTTTCATGGAATCTATTGATTCCTCGTATATGGCATCAGTTGTGTCTTCTGAACTTGCTTGTTCTTATCGTTTCTTTCTTTTCTCCTGAAGTGTCTGCCCGTGAATTCATCTCGCTCGCACTTCAATTTCTGGATCAAATTCTTCTAATGTGTCCGGATTCTTCCTGGTTGTAAATCAAAAATAAGAAAAATTAAATCAATAAATCCACCGTAGTCCCTGGCAACGGTGCCAATTTTGACACGCATCGTTATTATGTCAAAATAAATAGCTTTAATCTCAATAAAATAAATAAGAATAAGTAGAATAGTGAGAGTAATGGTCAATCCATAGGGGCTAGGAGTTTGACGATTTCCTCGCTTTTGATCTTGCTTCATATGTGATTTGTAAAAGAAATTAGAGGGGATATTTTGGAGAGTTGAAGTAAGGTAATAAAAATGATTGAAATAAAATAAAATATTAAATTAAGAAAATAAAATTCAACCAGTAAAAATCAACCTTGGGCTAAAACTTTTACCTCGATTTTAATCGATCATTGAATAGGATTTTACCTCTAGGCTCATGTTGATTACAGTCTACAGATCCCAACCCTTGTAACTTGTTTTTCTCTCAAATGAATCGAGAATCTAAAATCAATTTTCATAACTCAACTCTTTGAGAGTTGATAGCAACAATCGCTTATTAATTCAATGCTTTTGAATTCTGGAAAAACTCGACTTGGATTCTATCGTCTCAATTGATAATTTAACCCAATTTTAGTTTCCCATAGCGAACCACCACTAAGTGTGTTCACAAGAAGTCGAATGTGCCACAAGTTGGACCATTCCTCCTAACTATTAATCAAAATTGAAATCCAATTCCAACGTGCACTTTTTGAAATGAAATTGCCTTTATTATAAAAGGATGGTCGATACTGATCCTTGATTTATGAAAATTGAAAATGTAACCCTTGAGGGTATGAAGCGCTTTTCGATCCTCACAACTTAGAATCGAGTCATTGCTTTGGCCTTTAGCTATGAAAAACTTAGCTAAGCATGATTGAATTCATGGTTAGCATTTTAAGAAAGTAAACTAAAAACTTGAAAAGAAAAAAAAACTTTTATAAAAGCTTAAAGAAAAAAACAAGAGTTGAATATATTATGGATGAGAAGTCGATGATTAGAGGCTTACCCCAATGGGGTATTATAGTCCTCAAAAAACCTAAAAGATAAAATTTAAAACTAAAAAGATAATTCCTAAAACAAAAATAAAATAAATCCTAATTTTAAATTAAAAAATTCAGCTAAGTCTTCTTCTCCACACCACTGCTGATTGGATCTTCTAGAAGCTGTTGATTGTGCCTTCTAGATGTTATTGACTAGGCGCCATAACACCTGCCACATCAGCTAACACATCATTGCCACATCATTTGCTAACTAGATGCCATGTCGAGTGTGTCATGTCCCAACTCGTGCTCACTAATCCGGCCATGAATCTAGAAAAATCAAAAATTGCATGATTTCGTTGTTCTTAGCATAACTTCTAGAATTCAATTTCATGCATCGAAAATGAATGAAAAGGCCCAATTTAGCAACTAAAATTATATAATCAAGGAGTAATTAATCATAAAATAATGTATAACTTAAACATTAATCACATTTGAAGCCGAGGTTGTCCTTGTCTATGAACCATCACATTGTTCGGTTGGTTTTCGTCAGCTTGTCTCAGTTGATCAATCGATGGTTGTTGTTGTTGTCTTCTTGTGGTGAATTTGAGTTCATCCATTCATTACTGAAGTCCATTAAGTACGTTCTTGTTTTAAGCAATGGCATTCATGAGGCCTCGTAATGCCTTGGATTCTTTTACATCTTTTGTCATCCTGAAAGTCGCACTCTCAAGAAAAATTTAAAGTGAAAAAAGAAAAAAAAAGAAACCTCACAAGTCACTCCAAAGAAGTAACACAACGAGAGGCAAGAAAGTTGACCTTGTACTCTTTAAAAATCTCTTCTCCAAAAATCTTTTCAACGTTCATATTGGAGTTTAATCGCTAACAAAGGGAAAAACGTTACTTAAAAGCTCTAAGAAGCCAAAGAAAGGTATGAGTCCAAGAGAACTAAAATGCAAAGAAGAATAAGTGTACAAACTCTTCGAATCCTACTAAAAAAAGGAAGAAAAATGTGTTAGATGATGTAGAGGAATAAGGAAAAAGAATGAAAAAAGAACCTAAGGCAATAAGAGTTAAAGAAAAGTTCGGAAAAATCTAATCCCGGAAAAAATTGGATTGTTGGATCAAATTGAGCAACGTTTTTAGGGTGTTGCCGATCTCCAAAAATTCTGAAACTTTTCATGGATTTCTTCCAATGAGTTTAGTTTGGATTTAGAAAATGTCAACACCGAACTCTTTCTGGAAAATTCTAAAATAATTTGTCAATGAAAAGTCCCCAAATTTTCCGATCAAATGCATGATCAACTTGAACAATTCTTATGAAGGGATTTTTATCCCCAAAAAATCTGAATTTTTTAATGTCTTCCAATGGATCTAGTTGCAATATGAAAATTTTAAGAACTAAATTCTTTCTGGAAAGTGCTACGAAAATTCATCAAGGACTAGTGCTCAAATCTATCAAACAATCTTGAACAATGAATCAGAGGGCTCTATTGATGTTTGGTTGACCTGAATTTTGGACTTTAGATCTATATTAGAATGAAGAATGTTCTTGTAAAAAAATCGGCCTCAAATTCCTTCGTTTACATCTTTTGGATTTTTGGATTTTTTTTATTTTTTATTTTTCTCTTTTTTGTGCTTTTTTCAATGAAAAATAAAAAACTAACAAGAATGAATTAAAACCAAACTGAAAAAAAGAGAAAAAGAACTTGAAAACGATGAACTTGTCTCTCCGTTAGGATACCTTGGTGTTGTATGTTTGCAAGAACAATCCAAAGTGCTTGATTATCTTCAAGAATCATCCTAAATTTGATACCAAATGATAGAGAAGTGGCAACAGATGATGATCGTTACTCTTCATTGAAGAATCAAATCTAGACTCTATTAAAGAATGAGAGGATGTGAAGGAGATGTGAGCGACGAAAAATTAGATTTTGAATAGATTTAAGGCTGTTGGAATTGAAACAAAAGATAAGATTAAGACAATAAGAGAATAAGACAAGTAAAAACAAGGATAATTAAAAGATAAGGAATTGTAATGAAAAGTTAAAGCTTATATCCCTTATAGGTGGTGGCAAGGATAATTTGTAGTTGGATTTGGATGAGTAGATGCTCTTTGAAAAGATAATGGAATAAGGATCACAATGGTGAAGAAGAAATTGAAATCGGATGGTCGGATTGATGGTAAAAATGATTTGAAAATTTACCCTAGGTAGGTATGGTGCTTAACACAAAACCCTAGGGTTTTGTATGATGGGTGGAAACAATGGAGGAAGGTGAAGATGAATTGTGAAAGATGAAAATAGTTGGATAAATTCCTATCGAACCCTTCTAATATGAATGAGAAGGCAAACTCAATAATATGGATCTAACCAGCCTTCCTAATCGCAATGAGAAGGCAAATCAGAGTGTGAAGATCTCTCTCTCAAGAACTTGAAAAGAACTCAAAGGAAAAGAATCTTCGAATGCACAAGACAATTAGATCTTGCAAAAACATACGCACGTTGTATTATTATTAAAAAAAATATGATGTTTACAATGGTGGGAAGAGCCTCCTTTATATAGATTTGGAGTAGGTCTAGTTGTAATCTAACTAAGTAATAAAATAAGAACAAAATAAATAATAAAATAATAAATCCTAAAAGATAATACATCATCATATATTATATTATATTACAAATAATCAATAAAAATATTAAAAATTTGTAATATTTATAAAATCTCGTATTAATCCCGTATATGATTTTCTTCATGCATTGTCTTCACTGAAATTGACTTATCTTGAGTTACCGATATCGGATTGAGGTTATTCAAGAACCGTTGGAAAGATAATATACAGACGGTCGTAACTCTAGAAGAAATGTTGACGAAATAATATCAGGATCCCATTCAAAAAGTAGTCATAAGTCTATTTCTTTGATGTTCTTCTTTTCCAATGCTTTGTCATATCGATCTCTTTGAAGTGTTAGTCCATCTTCCTTTTATGTGAGTCTTGTGATGCATGTATCACTTAAGTATAGATACTCTTGATGGAGTATCGATACTCTTGATGGAGTATCGATACTCTTGATGGAGTATCGATACTCTTGATGAAGTATCAGTACTCTACTAGACGGTATCAACACTTTGATTAAGTATCAATAATAATTTTGTACTTGATGTTTGATAAAATAAATGGAGTATTGATATTGATAAAATAAATGGAGTATTGATACTGATAAGAAAATATTTGTGACACCCTCAACCTGATCTAGTTGAGAATCAAATCGACGATATAACACAACTAACCATAATCAATATTTTTAACCTAATTCGGATATAAGATATTTAATTAATAAATTTATGAATTTTAGGGACTAAATGATCATTAAAGTCTCATACATTATGGACCAATCTGGATAAATCAGCATACTTTGGAATCATTTCATAATCATCACCAATCAATCAAGAATTAAATTAAACAATATCAAACTTTATTCATTGATGACATCGATATTGTTCATTCAATATTAATATTTTCTTAGAATAGTACGCATACTATATGAAATACATTAATACTAAATTATTTTTTCAAATTTCAAAACTCAATCTAATACTGATACCTTGACCCATTATTGATACTATACATATATAATAATGATACTGACCGATGGTACCATATCATATGCAGAGATGGTTAAAATCACAATTTAAACAAGTTTAATTGTGATCAACTTACTCTACACAATGACATGCTAATAAAGCATCATACTATCACAAACTTCACAATTATTGATATTTAAAGTCATACTTAATGAAAGGCTGGCTGACATAAGATTTTATGTTAAAGAACAAATTTATAAAATTTTAATAAAGAATGAACTTATAAAATTTTAGAGGAAAATACATTATTAATAGAAAATATACATAAATAATCTAGAATATAAAAGAATTTAAAAATTTTATGAGGACGACTGTCCCACCCGCCCTTAAATTTCATCTATAACATGAATCAAACAATATTAGTATCACGTAATATATCTCACACATCAATGGACATATATAACTACTATTTTAAAAGTTTAAAAAAAATGTCGATAAACTATGACGTGCCTAAAATGTTTTAAAATACATAATTGAAGTGTTAAAAAAGAATAGTGTTTTCTTAAAATATTTTTTAAATGTTATTTTATTGAATAATTAAAAAAGTTTACCAACAACCAGTTGATCTAGTGGGGTGAGACACTAAGTTCCTTAAACAAGGTCAGGGTTCGAATCCTGGCATTTTCGAATGTAACAAATTAGGTTGGGAGGGTCGTTCCCGCCTTTGCAGTATCCGATCTGGATTAGTCGGTCAATAAATCAAATATAAGTGATTAATTAAAAAATATTATTTTAAATAAAAATATGGGATGCACTGCGGACACATGTTGCAGTAACTATTCACGTTTAGTTTGAATTGTTTAAATTGACAGCCCAAACTCAGGCTGTCATTTGCCAAACTCTGTCTCCAACCAAAAATAGATTTGAATAACTCACGTTTTCCTTGTACCCTTCACTTTTTCTTCTTAAACTAATAAAAAAAACAAAACTTTAAACTTCATTTAAAATTTAAATTAATTTATCATTCAAATAATTTACTATTTATGTCTCCAATCAATTAATTTATCCAATTTCTTTATATTGTTCTCTTTCTCCGACTCTGATTCTCCCCAAGCTCGGGAAAAAGAAATTGCCTGTATCTTTGCATCTCTCTTCATCAACTAGTTTCCCCTTTTGCTGTGGCAATGGGTTGAATTTCATCTAATTTGCTGAACCGGGACGACGAGTTCACTCAACACGCTAGCACAGCACTCGTTCACCACATTGTTTCGCTCACGTCTACCACGTATGGGCTACTCACACTTGATCCACCGTCGCAATCCACCGGTACGCCGCCCTCTCCAGAGCCATCTTTCACCTCCGAATCCACCTTTAGTGAGTCCAAATCGCTCTGGTCAGAGCCCAGACTCGTCCCTGCTCGACCCGAGATCAGTAACTCTTGGGAGCTCATGTCCGGACTCGATGCCGATAGCTTCCGTTTCTCTCAAAGCGGCAGCGTTCCAAAGCCGCGGGTCTCACGATCTTCGCTGCTGGAGAAATTCCAGGCCGAGAGCTTCCTTTTCCCAAACACAATGCTCCCCGAGAAGGAAAACGCCGATCCTAATTTGAACAAAAAAGGCACAGTCACGAAGACTCATTTTTCGAGTTAAAAAATACGATCCCGGAAGTGAAGCTGTTTTGAAACCATCGCCGCTCGACAAATTCGAGAATGTATGTCCACCAAACGGAGAAAACAGAGTGGTGCTTGATACGACGACGTTCAGGGGAATCCGTAAGACATTCGAAGACTGCAATGCGGTTAGATCAGCGACTGAATGCTACGGGGTTGTTATTTTCCAGCGGTATATTTCGATGGATCGAGGGTTCAAGGAAGAGTTGCGGGAATTATTGAACGGGACAAACCAAGCGACGCCGCCTCAGGTTTTCATTAAGGGGAGGCACGTTGGGGGAGCGGAGGAAGTGATGAGGATGGTGGCGCAAGGTTGTTTTGGGGATTTAATTAAGGGTTTGCCGAAGAAAAGAGCAGGGGAGGTTTGTGATGGCTGTGGGGATGTGAAACTTTTGCCCTGCTTTCGGTGCAACGGTAGCTGTAAGATGGCGGTGGTGACACAAGAGTCGGGGAGGAACATGGTGGTGGTCAGGTGTACGGACTGTAATGAGAACGGTTTGGTCCTTTGCTCTATTTGTAGCTGAATCACTCACTATATGTTTTAATATCCAAGTGTTTGATTACATGTTTAGCTGTTTAATCTTATGGGCTGCAATCTCTTTTTGATCAAATTTGTATGTTGCTTTATGTTCTATGGTATTCTCTATGCTTCAAGGGTAGATTGAAGAGTTCTAGTAATGTTAGCAGTTGAAGATGTGACAAATTGACGACCCTTAAAATGGGATTCTCAGTCATAAAAGCCAGTCTTGTGATATTATTAAAATAACTGTATTTATTGGTTCCAAACTATTGGATATGTAGCTAAATCTCTATAAACACAAAATGTTATCGGTGTCATAGAACAGCTACTGAAGCTACCATTTTAGATGAATCTATTACTAATCGGGGTGGTTTGGCAGTGTGGCAAACTTTATAGGCTAGTTTATTGGAACTGTGCTTATCGAGTTCTCCTGGTACTTGAACGACCTTTACAAAATAGGCAGTTAGCGTGTTAGTTGGTAGAGGTAGTATTACTTGTCGATAGATGTTAAAGTTTCGTGATCCGAGTTTTGTCTTGGTTCGACTTCAAAAGTTGACAATGCAATCCGGTTGACTGAAAAATAAAATTGAGGAAAAAGGGGATCAATGTGATTGCAGAGGTCCTCAGGCTGAGCTAATCTCGGCTCGGGTGTGGGGCGAAGCGCAACTGTAAGGACCTTATCGTACATTGAATCAGTCCAAGGCTATTCATCTTTTTATTAGAAGTAAACCTAGTTTAAGTAGACTTTTTGTTAAACAAGATTCCTTTTTAGTTAGAAGTTAGTCAATTAAGCTTTGAAGGTCGTGTGTAACCGGAATCCTATTGTATTTTTATTGTTTTTCGATATTTCTTCTTTTAGTCATGACTTTTTCCTTTTAGGATTTTCCATTAAAAATCTTAATGTGTTCTTTTATTGTGTGATCATTCTATTGTCATTATTATCTTACTGATCCTGGCAATTAATGGACATTTGAAAACACAAGCTATCTAGAGGGCAAGAGGATAGCATGTCGTTGATCGTAAAATAGTTTAGCCTGAAATTGTTACTTATCAACCTGTTAGAGTTGAGCATGTAGTAGTTGTGGGCAAGTTTCAAATAGCGGACCACAAACGCTATAGCAGTTGTTATTTTATATTGTTGAATTTAACGGTGGGTAGCGGAATAACGTCGATAGCGGTTCATCGCACCAGCAATTTAACGGGTAAGAGTGAATAGCATCGATAACGGATGATATTACTGTTTTTCAACCATTACTATAGAAAATAAAAAATAAACGAGTAAAAAAATATGGAATTCTCAATAAAAAAAAAAACACAAAGCTCATCTGGCAAAAACATAGAAGAAATAAAAAAGCTCTGTAAACTTAAAAACTAAAAATAAAAAAAGAGAGCACATCCAACAAGATACCATTCACGCAAAGATCAAATCGGAAAAGAGATTGAGCAACAACGGAGCGGACTTCAGATTATATTTGTGAAGGTAAGAAATTAAAAAAAAAAAAAAGTTTTTATCCCTAGATCTAATTCTCTCCACCACTGATGAATATGGTGGAGTAGATGGTAGATGGAAATGAGAAATGAAAGGTTGAAAATGATGGAGAATTAGAGAGATAGAGATAACTTTAGGAGGCTTCTGGAGTTTTCTTTAATTATTATATTTGGGTTTTAATTCAAAAATCAATATATGTCTGGCCACCCATCTCATTTCTCATTTCCCATTTTTTATTTTTTTAAATAAATTTTAAAATATATTTTTAAGAGATATATTAATTTGTCATCCCTTACACTTTTTAAAATTTATAATTAAATTCTTATTTTAGAATATAAACTTTAGTTTTTATTTAATTCAGTCTTAATTTTGTGTTATTTAAGTTTATACTTTTATTTTAATTCTATTTAATTTAGTCTTATTCTTTAAGTTTATTCAAAATTCCACTCAAAATTTTAACCTTCATTTTTCATAGTTCATTACATTTTGATTATCATGTTAAACTAGTGTAATTAAATATATGTCATTTTCGCTTAGAAAATATTCTAAAAATCATTAAAAAAAATGACTAATTATAATTATAATTATAATTATTATTATTATGTTTTAGAATAAGTTGTGCGAAATTTAAAAAAAATCACGACCGCGACACCTGTAGTAACAACGATGGTATCTGTTATGTCCGCAACCACGCGACAGAAAATACGGCCGCGAACGCTATTTAAATCCCTGGTTGTGGGTTTCTGGAAACATCTCGTCTTTAGGCTTAATGTTGTTGCTTATATCGACTTAGACATAAGAGTTATAGATATCAATACGGAATATAGTACACTGCATTGGCATATTAGGTCAATGAGTTTACTTCTTATATTCCTAAAACTTTCATTTTCATCTCATTCTATTTAAATATGGAAATCACTATCTGATTGTTAACTTCCAAAAAAGGTTTTGCTCTGCTGAGTATTGGTCTAATAGTTTGGGCCTTAGTGAGTTAGCCTGTTTGATAAAAAAAAAGTTAGCCGAAGCTTTAAGGCCCACTGCTTCATAGTATGTTTGACTTAAATGAAAATTAAAGTAAGAGCCCTACATTTGAATATCAAACACAAGGATGGAGAAAGTTGAGTAGAACAAAAGTTTATTATTTGTTTTGGTTAGAACAATCAGCAGGAAGGATTGTTAAGGTTCCCAAGTCAAAAAGGGAAAAGCATGCATTTGATTATAAATCGTCGGTACCTTATCAGACCCCATCATGCACCTAACCTGGTTCATTTCTTCAACAATCAAACAGTACGTGCCTCCAACGTATATCCTTTATTTTGTAAGACAGGTTTTGGTTGAAACTCCGCTCACGAAGTCATCGTGACTCCTTGCCGCTTTTATTGCGGAATAGTGATTGGTTGAAGCAATTCGGAAAACATTTAATATTTCACCTTTCACTTGTTGACACGTTAAACATTTAATAATAAATTTTGTCATTATTTTTTCATAAGTGGTCATTAAAATAGCTTTTTAAATATTGATATATCTTATTATCTCTTGATGTAACACCTTAAATTTAATTGAGTTTGGTGTATCATATTGGATCACCTAAACAACCGTTATTTAATATATCTTTTATTTTTCAACATGGATCGAAGTCATCATAAATACAAACCATAAGTATACTAAGCATTAAAACTATGTCTACAAATCGTCACTAGGGTAGCGTGTATAATATCGGGTATCCATGTATATCTCTCCATTAGGGCAATAACGGTGTACACGTGTATTTTTATCTTACCACTAAGGTTATATTAGATAGATATTTATGCGTCACTAAGGTGTATCGTTATATATATATTAGTTGCCGATAAGACTACATAAATAGATGCATTGCATATGTATATAAACAATGGTTTCTTTCCCCATAACGGAAAACGAATTAAAATATTAGTCATATACAATGGACAGCTGACAAGAGATTATTTAGGAATTTACGACAAATGTTATAGTGTTTGTGGAACAATCACGTTGAGTTCAACAAGAAAATATATTTTATTGGACCCAACATTTGGATTCAATATTTTAACATTTCTCTCGAAACTCGTCATGTCAACTTGACGAGTTCTATTAAAATAATATATTTTTTTAATTTTAGAGTGTTTTTATTTTGAACATATATTGATAAAAATCATGAAACTCATCATGTTGAGGTGATGAGTTCCTATGGTCATATTTATAATTTTTATTAAATATAGTAAAAACACCATTCATTTGTCTGATATATAATTGAAATGAAGTGATATATCATTGAAAAATTTCTGGAAGTGATTGAGCTCTGAAAAGTTTTGTCATTGTGTATTAAATGGTCCGAGAAAAGAACGTTTTTCATTAAAGGGAAACATGTCAAAAACATCATTCAATGATATGTGTCGCAGCCGTCTTTCGGTTGGGCCCGGAATTGGGCTTCGACTTGAAAAATGAGTGTTAGGAGTCGCCACCGATCATTTTAAAAACATTTAGGTGGATCGGTCACCATCTTACCTGATCTGCGTTTTACCAGAAACGTGTCGGGTTCGAGAGTCGGTTACAGTCAATGAAGGATTAACACCCTTGTACTGCCCTCTCGGTACTAATTAATTTATTGGTTGTCTTAATTGCAAAAATTTAAAAATTTAAATAAAAATTTAAAAAATTCAATTCAAAATAATTACCTTTGATCGATTGAAATTACATATAAAAAAAAGGTTAGATCGTGAAATATTGAGAAGTGTGGCTTGTCTCATAAAGCAATATAGAAATAAGAAATTCAAATACCCATGTATTGCACTTTAAAATGAAAAACACAAAAGTAGATCAAATATAAAAGTATAGGAGTGGTAAGTTACTGTCTTTAAAGAACTATAAGAAAAGTCCATAATCCACAGTAATGGTAATTGAAATTCATTCTCAATCGTTGGAGGAGAGAACTCCGGTTATTGTGCAAACCACCCAAATATCCTTGATGAGGAAGGAAACAACAGCAAGAGACAAGTACGATCTATGTAAACCCACTAAATCATAGAACCAATATGCCCATAAAATCTATAACCGTGAATCTCATTAATCTATAGTAACCGTACACATCCATGCCCTGAATAATAGCAACAGTATAACACATAATCACGAGCAACAAAGGTCTAGAAACCTGAGCTGTAACGGTATGCGAACGAGTTGGGAAAAGTTCAGTTATGCAAGCAGTATTAAATTCATACTCTGAAAGACCAATGGCTGCTCTCAATGCTTTTTCACCTTGTTCAACTCTATAACCACGATTCCAAGGCTAATCACTTGTGCATTCGGGTACTTTAGCAAGTGTGCAGCTCTTCCTCTAGCAACTTCTGGAAACAGGTAACTAGCTTGAAGCTTGGCTATGTTCGTATTGCGAGAAACCTTTGTCTTGTAAGCAGTTTGTTGTTCTTGAAGAGTAGCTATACATTTAACTATACGGAGGCTTTTCAGTGGAACTGAAACATTATGGTTCTTGAATTGAAGCTGGTTGGAGCCAAGAAAGCAGAAGAAGGCGAAGAAATCATTGAAGTTGATATATTGTTCATCAGAGACTTCTTTCAGATTTCCACCCCTTTTTCCTTTGTGCAGTTCCCCTTTTAAATTAAAAAATACTAAAAGTCCCTTTGAAAGTGGAGAGCAGTGAGCTTGAGGGGGGAGTGGTCCACAACTCCCATGAAAAAACAAAACCCACGTGATTCGTGGTGAAAGTGGTGGAGATAATGGTGGGTAGTGTATGAGGCCTACAAAAAATAAAAAATATTAATATTAATAATAATAATAATAATAATAAATAAAATAAATATTTTTTAAAACCCGAACAAAAACAGGTGTCTACAGCTGCCCCTCTTTGCACATTCTTGTGTTAACAAGGATAGGGCAAAGACTAAAAAGACAACAAGTTTTTGTCTGGTTCTCTTTGATTTGAGACTTGATAGTGTTTGTTGTGATGACTCCTTCGTCATGAAGTTGGGTCAATCTTTTGGGTACGATATCCTTCGTTGTGAAGTTGAAATCGTAGGTAGCTCATTCGTCGTGAAGTTGAGCTTTGAATTGGATATCCTTCGCCGTGAAGTTAAAATCCAATCTTGTGTAAGTTGCGTTATTTCGAGTCCAATATCCTTCACCGTGAAGTTGAAATTGGCTCTGAATGAAACTGGAAAGTTATTTGTTGACAGACACCCCTTCGCTGTGAAGTTGAGCTTTGAATTGGATATTTTTCGTCCTGAAGTTGAGTCAATCTAAATATGAATGTTGCGGGTGAGCACGATTGCCTTCGTCATGAAGTTGAAACCGCGGGTGGCCCCTTCGTCGTGAAGTTGAGCCTGGAATTGGATATCCTTCGTCATGAAGTTGAAATCCAAGTAAGTTGTATTGTTTCGAGTCCAATATCTTCCACCATGAAGTTGAAATTGGCTCTGAAACAGGGAAGCCCCCTTCGTCGTGAAGTTGAGCCTCAAATAGCACGATATCCTCCATCGTGTATTGAAATCGTGGATGTGTGGGTACGATATCCTCCGTCGTGGAGTTGAAATCGTGGATGGCCCATTCGTCGTGAAGTTGAGCCTTGACTTGAATATCCTTCGTCGTGAAGTTTAAATCCAAGTATTGTATGTTGCGGGTGGACACGATTCCCTTTGTTGTGAAGTTGAAATTGACTCTGAATGAAACTGAAAAGTTATTTGCTGACAGCAGTCGCCCCTTCACTGTGAAGTTGAGCTTGTGTTGCCTCGAGTCCAATATCATTCGCTGTGAAGTTGAAATTGACTCTGAATGAAACTGAAAAGTTGTTTGTTGACAGTCAGTCGCCCCTTCGTTGTGAAGTTGAGCTTGTGTTGTCTCGAGTCGAATATCTTTCGCTGTGAAGTTAAAATTGACTCTTAATGAAACTGAAAAGTTGTTTGTTGATAGTCAGTCGCTCCTTCGCTGTGAAGTTGAGCTTGTGTTGTCTCGAATCTAATATCCTTCGCTGTGAAGTTGAATTTGACTCTGAATGAAACTGAAAAGTTTTTTGTTAATAGTCGCCCCTTCGCTGTGAAGTTGAGCAACCACCATCAATTTTTGAATGTGCTTTTGAATCGAGTATCTTTCATCTTGAACTTGAAACTTGACTCTAAAAGCAGTCAAAAATTATGTGTGCTAAAAATGATAAATGTGATGCTCTTAAGTATGTCTAAGATGCATGCAACATGAATGAGTTATGTTTTATCTCTTGGATTGGAGTCCCGTGTTTTGTCTGTCAATCCGGTCCTTGGAATCAATCGTTCCCCATTTGCTTCTTGAGCTTTGGATTTACAGACCTTTCATATTTGAGACTGTCCTGTTTGAAAATGTTTTTCTCCTTTTTCTTGTTTTAGGAGGAAAAACAATTCTGTAAAATATTGTTTGCAATTCAATCAAATTGTAAACATGAGTTCAAAGTATATTGATAACTCCGTAAAAAGGTCATATTTGGGACCTTTTCACTTAAGTTATTGACTGTCTTAGAGCTCATATAGGATCATATAGATGCATTTAGGAGCATATAGTTGTATGTGGTGAAATTTTGTTTGCCGTGTCATTTTATTTTGTAATTAGTGTTGCGTTATGGGGAAGGTGTTTTGTTTAATTATGTGCAGGATTTGGGAGCAAAGATAAGCAAAAGGGAATTGCCAGGACATGATGAGACTACGTATCAAAATACGATTGTCGCGACATCTCGAACGGCATTTCTGGGCAGAAAAAGTCAAAGAATATAATTTTAGTAAGAGCCAGCTATCATGGCATAAAAAGTGTTTTCTGCAATCAACATTAAAGGAGGGGCCAGTTACCATCTTTGCACTGACTCTCATATAAAAGGAATGAACTTTAGGGTGCTAGTGTAATTTTAACATAAAACTCTAGGTTCATTCTCCTCTATAAATAGAAGATGAAGTCTGACTTTTTGGAGAGACTTAGAGATTTTTAGACAGCCGCCAAGAGCCTAAAAATTTGGAGAAAATGTTCTCTCTTTTTTCGTCAATCGTTTTTGCCGTGACATTCCTCCGTTGACAGGCTATAGGGAGTGGCGAACTAGGCGTCCGATATAAGCTAGATCGTTGGGACTGTTCGTGGTGGCCGAGGGAAGCTCCGACAGTGCACGTCGAAGGCTTTTCCTCCTTCCCTTTACTCTTTGCTTTCGTTATTTATTATTTGGGTTGTAAGGAACGGATTAACTTGTTTTTTGCTTGCTTATTTCGAACCCCACCATGAACTAATCCTATTTGGTGGGAGTTTATTTTGGATATTTATGATTTTCTTTAATGAATGATTGTTTTTCTATGTTATAATCTGTTTTTCTTATGAATTTTAATGCCTTAAGGTTGTAGGAGCTATGAGAGTAGCCATTCCTTAAGTGATTATTTAGTGTTCGAGAGAATGCATAAGTAGCATATCCTTAGTTTTCGAGAGAAACTAAGGAGGAACCACATAAGCAAGGGGTTCTAGATAGTAACTAGGCCTAATCCACCTTAGAGATAAGGCTAGGATTTCATTCGACTAAAAGAAGTTGTGCATGAGCGATAGGTTAGATGTTAATTCTGTCGCAAAAAGGTATTGCCGAGACATATCCTGTTATCTGGACCAATAAGATCCCTGCAGTAGCTAACACCAATCGGTTTTGCCAAGGCATCTTCAATCTGTCAAGTCCCTTGACTAGAGATAGCATAGGGCACCCTTAGTAAACTCTGTCGGGCAGTTAAGGCATAGAAGTAAGACCATTCTGAAAAGTAGACTTAGATTTTCCGTAGTGACTCCCATCACTCATTCCCATAGTAGTTTGTCGTATGAGGAGTCTAAAGTTCTTATAAGCAAATCCAGTATTTACAGTTTATTTTGCCTTTATATTTTTATTTGATTGCACTACACACAATTCCTTTTGCCATAACATATCATTTTTCTACCACATTGTTATCATTCTATTTCCATACCATCCATTCATTTTGCCACAACATTATCATTTGTATATATACCATCTCTAACTTTACTTAGGTGACAGAGTAAAGAGCCGTGAAAAACTTATTTGATTTCCCCCAATCCCTATGGAGAACGATACTCACTCATCACTTTATCACTTGTTCGATTGTGTATACTTGCACACATATCCGCACCATTTATAGTACTCACAAACAGCGGATAAGTTTTTGGCGCCGTTGCTGGGGATTGGCAACTGGAAGTTAATTTGTTTTGTCAAAGCATTTTTATTTTACTTGTTTATTTTTTTAGATATCTTTACTTTTTGTTTTCTTTATCTATTTCAGGTTTTTCGTGGTGTATGACTAGAAGGCGTTTGAACTAGCCATTAGAACCGGTTGAACTTGAGATCGAGAGGCTTTTTAGGAGAAGAAGACGAGATCAACATGCAAATATGTATCAAATCAGAAATCAAGGCATTGGCCATGAGGAAGATCAGAATGCCGGGGCAATTCCAATTGCTGGGAATGTAGCCCGACCTCGTGCCATTCGTGATCACTTAAACCCAAACCTGGATGACTTAAGTCCTGAAATTGTGGCACTAGAAATTCAGGCAGCCCACTTCGAGCTCAAACCTGTCATGTTCAATATGCTGAATTCCATAGGGCAATTTGGGGGAAAGCCAAATGAAGATGCCAGGAATTACATTCGTAACTTCTTGGAGGTTTGTGATTCCTTTTGCCAACAAGGAGTGCACAAAGATGTTTTGAAACTAAAGTTATTTCCTTATTCTCTGTGTGACCGAGCAAGGGCTTGGTTGAGTGGCATTCCAGCGGGTTCAATGGAGTCGTAGACTGATCTGTGCAAAAAAAATTTGATGCGGTATAATCCTCCGAATATGAACACCCAACTGAGAAATGACATTGCTTCTTTTCGTCAAGCTGATAACGAGTCTATGTATGAATGTTGGGATCGATACAAAGTATTTCTTCGCAAATGTGCGAATCATGGTTTTAAAGATTAAACGTAAGTGGTGATGTTCTATAATGGAGTAAATGCACCCACGAGGATAATGCTAGATGCCTCGGCAAATGGTACATTACTTGATAAATCACCAGCAGAAGCATTTGACATTCTGGATAGGATTGCCACCAATGATTATCAGTTTTCATCCATAAGGCTTGGACTTGGGCGAAAATCACATGGAGTTTTCGAGCTATATTCTAAAGATACCGTGTCCGCCCAACTTGCTGCTATCACCAACATGCTGAAGAATTTGCTAAGGCCAGGTGAGGTGAGAGAAGTGAAGGCAACCCATTCAGCTTGTTTATTATGCCACGGCAATCATAATGAGAGTGACTGCCCGACATTTCAAGAATCCATCAACTTCGTAGGTAATTTTAATCGAGGTAACAACAACCCCTATTCCAACACATATAATCCTGGATGGCGTCAACATCCAAACTTTTCGTGGGGAAATCAAGGAACCAGCAATGCTCATCAACCAGATCGACAGCATAATTTCAATGACTCCAGGGATTTCAATCGAATATGACAGTTCCAACAAGGGAGGACCATCTTTATCTAACGCCAGTTCCTTGGAGGCCACAATACAAGAGTTCATAGCAACAACGAAGGCCATGCTGCAAGACCATGCGACCTCCATCAAAAACCAAGGAGCCCTACTTCAGAGCCATAGTTCGTCATTAAGGGCGCTGGAGATTTAGGTTGGTCAAATTACCGTGGCATTACAAGAACGCAGACCAGGACATTTGCCAAGTGACACTGAAGTCACCAAACCTCATGGCAAGGAGAGCTGCAGTGTCCTAACTCTCCGAAGTGGTACACAAATTAATGTTGAAGATAAGTTTGGGGGAAGATCGAATGATGATTCACCCCCTGTAATCGTGCAAGCTGAGCAAGAAGTGCTGGAAGAAGAACCAGAGGAAGAGGACAAGGCTGAGGATTCGTCAAGTAAAGAAACTGAGGGGACAAATAAAAATGCCAAGGCAACTTCTGTTTGCACCCCGTCAGTACATGAAGCCATACCCCTACCTCCTTTTCCGTAAAGACTGAAGAAGAAGCATAACAAAGATATCCAGTTTAAGAAGTTCGTTGACATTCTGAGTCAACTTCAAATCAATGTTCCTTTTTTGGAAGCTATGGAACAAATACCTACATATGCTAAGTTCCTCAAGTATATTGTGACCAAGAAGAGAAAGGTTGAGCAGTATGATATAATTGCCATGGCAAAAGAATTTTGCTCTTTTTTAAGCAAGCTGCCACCAAAGAGACATGATCCGGACAATTTTATCATCCCATGTTCGATAGGAGACAAATTTATTGGGAAGGCACTATGTGACCTTGGCTCAAGTGTGAACTTGATGCCTATGTCAATTTTCGTAAAGCTTGGGATAGGAAATGTGAGACCCACATCCGTCATCTTACAATTAGCCAATCATTCATATGTGTGTCCCGAAGGGCGAATTGAAGATGTCATCGTACGGGTTGACAAGTTCATTTTTCCTATTGATTTTCTAATTCTGGACTGTGAGGTCGACGCCAAAGCACCCATCATCTTAGGGAGACCCTTCCTAGCTACTGGTCATATTCTCATCGACTGTGAAAGGGGCGAGCTGATCATGCGAGTGGCCGATCAACATGTCACTGTGAATGTCTTCCGATCTCTCAAGTACATGGATGATTCTGAAGAATGCCAGAGCATTTTAGAAGTGGATACTGTAATCACGAAAGAAGCATATCAATTTTGCCAGGACAATTTCATTCAGCTGGGACCTGATGAGGGGCTAATCGAAGACTTGAAGGCTGGAGAACCTAATGATTTTTTATCCGATGAACATAAGGCTAGCTTCCTCAAAGCTAGCCCAGGTACGCGCTTTGAACCTTTGAATTTGCCACAGCATGCTCCTACCCTAGAACTTAAGAATTTGCCACAGCATCTTAAATATGCTTATATGGGTAGTAATGAAACTTTTCCAGTGATTATTTCCTCTACCCTTACTCCTAACCATGAATCTAGTTTGTTTAGTGTTTTATCATAGCATAAGAAAGCATTAGGATGGACTATGGCAGATCTGAAGTGAATAAGTCCAATTATCTGCATCCACAAGATCCTGCTGGAAGAATGCCACGACAAATCCATAGAGCCACAGCAAAGATTAAACCCAATCATGAAACAAATTGTGATGAAAGAGATTCTCAAATGGATTGATGCTGGAGTAATATACCCCATCTCGGATAGTTCGTGGGTGAGTCCAGTTCAATGTGTGCCAAAGAAGGGAAGCATGACCGTGGTAACGAGTGAAGAGAACGAGTTGATACCTACTCGCACGGTCACAGGGTGGCAGATTTGCATGGACTACCGCAAGCTCAACAAGGCCACCAAGAAGGATCACTTCCCTTTGCCGTTCATTGATCAAATGCTGGATCAACTTGCTAGCAAGGCATTTTATTGTTTCTTGGACGGATACTCGGGGTATAATCAGATTGCCATCGCATCAGAGGACAAAGAGAAGACAACATTCACATGTCTTATGGCACGTATACTTTTCGAAGAATGCCTTTTGGACTTTGTAATGCCCCAGCAACTTTTCAGCGCTGCATGCAAGCCATATTTTCAGTCATGGTTGAGGACTTTCTGGAAATTTTTATGGATGATTTTTCTGTTTCTGAAGATGACTTTCAAAAATGCCTCGGCAATCTGGCAAAGGTACTGAAGCGATACGAGGAGGTCGATCTCATGCTGAACTGGGAAAAATGCCACTTCATGGTGACCGAAGGCATTATTCTAGGCCATAAAATTTATGCAAAGGGCATTGAAGTGTACGGAGCCAAGATCGAGGTGATCGAGAAGCTACCCCCACCAAATTTTGTTCCACCCATGCGTGACAAGTCTGCACTTCTCTTGCATGAAGTTGATACTGGCTCAACATTTTAAGGATGCCGTGACATTTTAGTTTTACTCCTGTGCATAAATAAATGGTTATTTTGTTACTGTTTCTATTCAGTTTCCTTTTAATTTACTATTTTATTTTTCTTTGCAAGGTTAGGGTCCATCCAAATTTCAACCGTACCAGCTTCAAATCATGAAAACTCCAGCCCCACACAATTTCAAAAGCGTACACGTCGTACGACCGCCGTACCACCACAAGCGTAAAGTCAAGGTACCTTGCATTGCATTGAATTTCATAGCATGTAGTTTAGATTTTTCCTTAGTTTTTATTTAGCATTGAGGGCAATGCTTCTCTTAAGTTTGGGGGAGGTAGGGTTCTTAAATCATTACATAATAGTATTAGTAGAATGAATATGCCATGACATTAGTAAGTGGTTGAATAGGTTTTCTGGAATAAATTAAGAGAAAATAACCTCAGTGACCAAAAATGCCTTATAATATACGATTTTAACCAACTTTTTTTGGATTTGCCAAAATGACCAACTAAATCGCAATGCGATCGATAATTCGCAACGCGATCTCCGATATCGCAAATCAGTTTCCAGATTCGCAACGCGATTCTGACTATCTCATTGCGATTTTCCAAATTCGCGTTGCGATTTTCCTAAATCACAAAGCGAATACGTAAATCGCAATGCGAATACGTAAATCGCAATGCGAATACGTAAATCGCAATGCAAATACGTAAATCGCAACGCGAATCTGACTATCGCAACGAGATTCTGACTATCGCAACGCGATTCTGACTATCGTAATACTGAATTTCAAATTCGCAACTCGATTTCTGAATTAGCAACATGTTTTAGTTTTGCAACACAAATGTTTTGGGTATATAACTATGCAGCAATAGCAACACATAACCTAAATCCCTAAATTGCAACTCATTCCATCTCCATCTATCACTCTTTCCGGCGACATCCGTTCCTATATCCAACGACATCCTTCCCCATCCGGCAACAGGTTTTAGTTTCGCAGCTCGTTTGTTTAGTAAATTAATTTACAATAATGAAATCATCTAATGTTGATCATGTTTAGATAGATTTATGTTTTGGAGGGTCATGGGAGAATGTTCATGGTGTTTTACAATATATGCCTTTACCCATGAATCTTCAACTAAAACTGTCATTAAAAAAGTTAACTTATGAAACTCTAATGTTACGTGTTGCAAATAAATTAAATTTAGAGCCCCTAAGTGGATTTAGGTTATCTTATCAGAGAAATGGTAAAGTTTATTTGTTAACCAACAATGAAGATATTGAACGATTCATTGCTTACATTAGTGTTTCAAGTGATGATGTTACATTGTATGTTGTTGAACCTAGAAGTAGTGAAGTTGGGTCAGTAGCGGGTAGTAATCAACTAAGTTTTTCAACCCCAGTTTATGGTGCTCAAAATTTAATGGTTCCACCACAATTTCATCACCAAGCAAATATTGTTTCACCACATTTCCAATACCAAACACAATCTCAAAACCCACAACCTTTCCCTAATCCAAATCCCAATCAACTTTCAGCACCAAATTCCGATTTTTGTATTGACCAGTTAGACGATGATGAGCCAATAGAAAAAATTATGAGTACCAGTCAGTATTCGAAATTTGATCTTGGTCAATACCCGGACTTTGATCTTGGTCAATACTCGGATTTTGATGATTTTTCAGAAGAAGAAACATACCCTGCGTGTAATGATTTTGATATTGGTCAATACCCGAATTTTGATGATGAAACAGCCGTTGCCGAGGAAGATGTTGTTGATGATAATGAGTAGCAAGTTACGACTGTAAATGAACATGTTGAACATCCATTCTGTAATTCATATAACCCTGAAGAAGAAAAAGAAGAAGAAGAAATCCCCAAAGAAAAGTCCCCGAAGAAAATGCCACGGGAGTATAACTGGAATATGCCATAATTACTTCAGATACCGGAAGAAGAGTTGGTAAATATAGCAGTTGATTGTTACACAAAAATTATTCGTATCAAGAAAGATGATTGTTTTGATACAAAGGAAGACTTGAAGATAGCTTTGTACACGAAATGTGTGGAAGATGGCTATCAACTAAAAGTTAACAAATCAAGCAAAGATCGTTTCGAAACAAGGTATATGATTGAAAAAAACTGTATGTGGCGTATGATTGCAAAGAGGATAAAAGATTGCGAAATATTTCAAGTTAGGACTTTTATTGATAAACATACATGTTCAAGAACCCAAATTTTTCCTCACCATAGACAGGCAAACAAAAAGGTGTTGGGTGGTTTTCTGGCTGAGTTAATGTTTTTGAATGGCAGAGTATATCGGGGACATGAAATTATGAATGACATGAATACTCGGTTCAAGATTAGTATCTCATATTCTCAAGCTTGGAGAGCCAAATGTTATGCCTTGGAATTGTTGAGGGGGTCGCCAGAAGCATCGTTTGCCCAACTGCGGGCTTATTGTCACAATTTAAAGCTGAAAAATCCTGGGTCGGTAACTCATATCAAAACAGATAGAGATGGACGCTTTGAGTTGTTGTTTATCGCCATTGGTGCTGCGGTTAGTAAATCGATATAATTTTGTTGACTCATTTTTGTTAGTTACATACATTTCACATTTAAATGATTATATTTCTTGTGTATATGATTTTGTAGATTTGTTCGTTTATTACTTGCATGCGCCCAGTTATTATAGTTGACGGAGCACATTTAAAAGGTCGATACCTTGGAGTAAACTTATTAGCAGTAGCCATGGATGCTAACAATGGGATACTACCAATAGCTTACGGGGTTGGCAAATCTGAAACCTCTGATTCATGGACATGGTTTATGGGGCATCTTAGGGATTGCATAGGTCCTATTAGCAATCTGACAATCATATCCGATAGGGCAAACTCAATTGACAACGCTGTTAGAAGGTGTTTCTCAGATACTTTTCATGGACTTTATGGTGTTCATTTGTATAGAAATCTAAAATCAATGTCTGCTGGTATAAAAAATCACAAATGGACATACTGGAAGGCTGTAAAAGCTTATCGGGAAGGGATTTTAATAAGCATATAAATTGTTTAAGACGTGTTTTGCCTCAGTGTGCTCAAACACTAGAAGATGTCGGGTTTGAAAGATAGTCAAGAGTACATCAACTTGGAGCAAGATATAGTTTCATGATGTCTAATAGTGCAGAATCAATCAACGTTCTAAGTCGTCATTCCCGAAAATTACCCATTACTATGTTAATGGAGTTTTTTCGAGCCTCTATTCAACAGTGGTACTACAAAAAAAGAAACCATGCAGGTATTATTTCTTTAAATTCGTAACTTATCATATATTTTACTAAGTATTATTTATTTAAATTTACAGGAACATTGGAACATCGTGTTACACCATGGACTGAAAAAAAGATAACAAAACGTGTTGTGAAGTCAATGTCATGGAGAGTTGAACCATGTTCAAACACTTTGTTTGAAGTATTGGATAATAATTTAAATTGGCTTGTCGATCTAAATGCAAAGACGTGTAGTTGTATGAAATGGCAAACATCTGGTTATCCGTGTGGCCATGTTATAAAAGTTGCTCTTCATCTAAACCAAGATGATTCAAGCGCATACGCTATGGATTGCTATACTACATAAGTATATCGACAGACTTATGTCGAGATTGTCTACCCTATTCCACATCCTTCTGAGTGGGACATACCATATGACTTACAAAAAGTTTTGCCACCAGCCATGGACAGAAGGCTATCTGGCCGACCAAAAAGTCACGATTGTATACCGTCTAAGGGTGAAGAGAAGAAGAGATCAACATGTAGTCGGTGCAAGGAAAGTGGTCATACAAGGTTGACATGTGGA
The DNA here is from genome assembly GCF_006381635.1 of Hibiscus syriacus. Lineage (NCBI taxonomy): Eukaryota > Viridiplantae > Streptophyta > Magnoliopsida > Malvales > Malvaceae > Hibiscus > Hibiscus syriacus. Next base: position 8,086,578 of record NW_024063194.1, read on the forward strand.
TCACCAGTGCCATCACAATCATCTTTTCCTCTACCAAAATATGGATCCTCATCAAAATCCCAATCACAACCGGCTTCACCTTTTGGGACTGTTAACTTAGGTGATTTTTAAATGCAAACGTTGTATTATGTGTATATTATGTGTGAACTTTTAACATTTTCAGTTAGGCATGTATTAGTAACTTGAGTTTGAACATTGCTATGATATGTTCAGTTGTTATCACTTATTAGACATTAATTTGACTATCGCAACGCGAATATGACTATCGCAACACGAAAATGACTATCGCAACGCAGAAATGACCATCACAACGCGGAAATGACTATCGCAACGCGGAAATGACTATCGCATTGTGATTCTCTCATTGCGATTTTCATTTCGCATTGCGATTCTCTCGTTGCGATAGTCTGTTTTGCATTCAACATAATGCAGATTGAAATCAACAAATCAACTATTACATTTCAATCAATTAAACAAGCACAAATAATAATTTTGTACACATCAATTAAACAAATCAACATTTACAAATCATCTTTTACAAATCAATTAAACAATCAAAAAATAATAATAAGAATTATTTCCTCATCAATTATTGAATCAACTTTTGCACCCATACATCCATTTCTCGCATATATCGCTCTAGCCATAAAATGCCAAATCCACAAGCCTACTGCACCTCTATCTCTATCGGTGGGAGGTAGAAACTGTGTACTTCCTATCGTTAAACGCTCCAAGTACATGCATACGAGAGGACCACAATCCCCTCTGGCTTCCTTCTTTTGTTGTGGCGTGGTCTCGTCTCTGATAACTGTAACATTGAACTTCTTTGGCTTCTTGTTTCCAGAATTAGTCCAATAATTAATTGCATCCAAGAATTTAGCCAAATGAGAGCTCCATCCCTTAATAATATCTCTCAAATCAGACAATGATATGTAATTTATCATGTTGTCATATACTATTGTCTTTAGGGATGGGAGCTGAAGCTCGACGAGAAGCCAATGAGTACGTTCCAAAACAGGGATAAACATCTGCATCGAAATGTAATAATTCAAATTGCGCACTTATTTATGAACACCTTTAAAATATTTAAACAAATAAATACTAACCTTATCGACCTCCCACCATGCAGGATAAAGTTTAGCTTGTCCATTAGCCAACACATATGATTCATGTCGTTGATTCTTCAAGTGAACTACGTGAAAAGACGTCGGTATAATTGTATATCGCGTTTTTTATATTTTTCTTCAATTTCCTTACAATTAGAAGACGTGTCACCCATGCATCAATATGTTGTTTTACAAAAAAAGACATATATTAGTGAATTACATAAATTTTAAAAAAAATTAATCAAACTGAAATATAAGAAGAAATATAAGACTTACCCCCCATCGAAATAGTCGTTGTCTTCAACCCCTAATAATACACCCCACCAAGATCGTTCAATCAACAAATGCATATCATCGTTGAGTTTGTATATGTCAGCGTAACACCCTTGGCTCCGCTCATGTAGATAAAAATCAACTGCGGTCTTAGCCCAAAGGGTATTATCCAGAATTGTTTTCGATAGTTGTTTCCTCTCCACTTCATCTGCCGGAATGGTACTGGCTGGTAACTTATACGAAAGCCAACAGTCATCCATCATGTCCGGCACATGAGGGGGCTTCTCAATAATTCGATATATTACGCCGTGTGAATCAGGCTCTAGAATGTTGGGAGGGACCTCTTCAATGATGACAGTGGCCTCTTGAACGGTGGGAGAGGACTCTTGAGGGATGATAGGGGCCTCTTGAACGATAAGGGAGGCCTCTTGAACGATGACAGGTGAGTCTGGCTTTTTCTTACGGATTCTTCGCACTATTGGGGTGAACAGAGACGTAATGGCACATGCACGCCGTCTGATGCGTGAACTCCGTCTTGCAAGAAAAACCCAACGTAGAGCATCCACCTTAGCGGGCCGCTAAAAATAAATTAATACATAAATCAGTAAATAAACAGACATGATATTAAACAGTGAAAACAAAGACAAATATATTTCAAACTTGCACGATATTCTCCCAAGTCATTATTATATCTTCGTTCACAAAATGCATCAGATAATATTCCAGAAGTAAGCAATTATATAAACATTTAAAAGGATAACATATAGGTTTAGTGCAAGTTCAATGACAACATAAAGAGTAGTTTATTCTTGAAACTTAAATTTTCAACACTGTGAAGTTAGTATTTGTCTTTTGGTTGAAGTAATGCAATTCATTCAAGTTTCAATTTGTAGAAGAAGAATAGAATCTGAAACTTAAAATCGCAACGCGAAAATGACTATCGCAACGTGAAAATGACTATCGCAATGCGAAAATGACTATCGCAATGCGAATTTGACTATCGCAACGAGAGAATCGCAATGCGCAAAAATGACTAGCGCAACGCAAAAATGACTATCGCAACGCGAAAATGACTATCACAATGCGAAAATGACTATCGCAATGCGAATTTGACTATCACAACGAGAGAATCGCAATGCGATTTTCATTTCGCATTGCGATTCTTTCATTGCGATAGTCAAATTCGCATTGAAATAGTCATTTTCGCATTGCGATAGTCATTTTCGAGTTGCGATTTTGTTGTTGCGATTTTCTCGTTGCGATAGTCATTTTCGCATTGCGATAGTAAACTATTCTTCTTCTACAAATTGAAACTTGAATGGATTGCATTACTTTAACCAAAAGACAACCAAAAACAAATACTAACTTCACAGGGTTAAAGAATAAACAGTTAAACAGTATTGGCAGTAACCGAATGAATTTACTAAGTAATCTAAGTGAAATTACGAGTAAATTTATCATCAAGTTAAATATGAAAAATATTAAACTTACCTCGTTGCGTAGAGTATGAACCTCGTTCTGCAACGATGCTATAATCTCACGTAGAGCTGCTACCTCACCACGTAAAGTAGACACCTCAACACGCCATGCACCATTGTCATCGCGTAAAGTACAGACCTCCTCACGCAAGGCATTGACCTCATTACGTAACTCCCCTAACTTATCCCGTGGATGAGGAGGTGGAGAACAGGGAGATAAACTTTATGGCATCTTTGCCGGTCGCCTATCATGAGGTGATGGTGGAGAATAGGCTCGATAATGTGACATAATAGGTGATGACTCTCGTTGTGGAGGTGTATATTTGGGTCGATTAGGTGATGGCTCTGGGTGAGGTTATGGGTCTCGAAGTGGTGGCTGCTCATCATCTGTGCCATCAAAAAAACGCTTACTAGCTTGCCACCAATCAATGGCAAGCTCAGCTTCTGTGGGTGTCAGCCTCTGTAATGGAGTGTTGGGCTCCTAACAATATAAAAGCTCAAACAAAGTTAAACGTGTACTAGTAATAACTTGTTTATAAACATATGGTAGTATTTGTGTTAACTTACATTATTTATTGTAGTATACGGTAGTAAATCTTCCCATTGCTGCAAGGACCGTTTTCTCTTCCAGGAAATATCCCTAGGAATATCATTAGAAGTTTTTAATGCATATGTCTGCATGGCGGGAAAGGCCTCAAATATCCAAATCTACAAACAATATAATAACAAACATTAGTAATTGTTAAAGAATTAATTATAATTTTGGAAACATTATATAAAAATTATTACCTTAAAGGCCCAAATAAAGCCTGCCAAAGTGTATTTGGAACCATCGCCACGCAAACTTTTTCGATCATCAAAGGCAGACAACAACTTATTCCATGTAGCTTTCCATAGATACGAACCCCACGGAAACAGGTTCCATGCATTTAGGTCCTCTACCAATTTAATTAGATCATTAGGAATAGGTTTTCGGGCCTCTCTGCCTAAAAAACCAGCTTGCAAAAGTATTAGAAGGCATACTCGGACAACATCGACGTCATCCATCCGAGTAAAACCATCTTTCTTATTTAATAATCTCGTCAAGTCTTCCACGTGTAAATTCGACAGCTCAGGAAAAACCCGGGAAAACCATGATAGGCAGGTAATATGTCTAGTGTACCGATCTACATCATCGTGTCCGAAGCGTAGACCGGTGATTAAGCAAAACTCCTCCCGCCCAAAACACGTATACGCCGGTGGAAAATCAAACCATGTCTCTTCATCACGACGTTGTATAGTCTCTGGTAGATCGCTAGTCATGGTTTGAAAAAACAGATGGGTCAACATAGCATCTCCACCCGGATGTTGTACTTTCAGCCATGGCCCGAAGCAAGTATCCTCAAATATTTTTCTTTGTGCAGGTGAAAGCTTCGACGCAATTGTTTTGGCCAGGCTTACTTTATTTCTTAAGGTCAATTGAGCCGAATAAAAGTTCTGTAAAAACAATAAACATACCAAGTTAGATATACCAAAAACTACACTGTGAAGATATAACAAGAACAATAAACATAAAGAGTAGTAGTTTATTCTTAAAACTTAAATTTACAACACTGTGAATTTAGTATTTGTCTTTGTTTTTTGGTTGAAGTAATGCAATTCATTCAAGTTTCAATTTGCAGAAGAATAATAGTTTCTGAAACTTAAAATCGCAACACGAAAATGAAAATCGCAACACGAAAATGACTATCGCAACACGAAAATGACTATCGCAACGTGAATTTGACTATCGCAACGCAAGAATCGCAACGCGAAATGAAAATCGCAACACGAAAATGACTATCGCAACGCGAATTTAACTATCGCAACGCAAGAATCGTAACGCGAAATGAAAATTGCAACGACAGAATCACATTGCAATAGTCATTCTCGGTTTCAAATACTAAAATTGAAAGAAACTTGAATGGATTGCATTACTTCAACCAAAAGACAAAACAAAGACAAATACTAACTTCACAGGGTTAAAGACTAAACATTTTAGCAGTATTGGCAGCAATCGAATGAATTTAATAAGCAATCTAAGTGAAATGATTAATCTATTATTGAAAACACCAGTAAACTTATCATCAATTTCGATATGAAAAACCTAATAATAATGTAAAAATTTCAAAATAAAAATAATTAAAAAAACTAACCCTCGGTGGTTGATTTGGTTGATTTCCATTTCTAACCGTGAATGATTTCGCCAGATATGGAGACTGATATCGTCGGAGATGGGGACTGATTTCGTCGGAGATGGGGACGGATGTTACCTTAGAGAGTGAGAGATGGAGATGAGACTGAGTTGTGATTTAAGGTTTTAGGTTATGAGTTGCGATTACGGGATATACTGTGGACGGTTCAGTGTTCCGATATATTAATATATTCGTGTTTGGAATTTGAAAAAAAAATACGCGTTGGATACGAATGGCGCTATGTAAATCGCATTGCGATAGTCCAATTCGCATTGCGATTTACGTATTCGCATTGCGATTTATGTATTCATATTGCGATTTACATAGTCGCATTGCGATTTACGTATTCACATTACGATTTACGTATTCGCATTGCGATTTACGTATTCGCATTGCGAATTAGGAAAATCGCAACGCGAATTTGGAAAATCGCAATGCGATAGTCAGAATCGCGTTGCGAATCTGGAAACTGATTTGCGATACCGGAGATCGCGTTGTGAATTATCGATCGCATTGCGATTTAGTTGGTCATTTTGGCAAATCCAAAAAAAGTTGGTTAAAATCGTATATTATAAGGCATTTTTGTTCACTGAGGTTATTTTCTCATAAATTAATGATGCCCGATGATGATGAACTCTTGATGGAGGATTGAATGTACATGACTATTGAGGATGATAGAACCAACTCTAGGACTTGCTTCTTTGAAACCTTTGAATATACGATTGTATATTTTTCATGCTTAAGGAACTTGAATTTTTTGTACATGACTATTGAGGATGATAGAACCAACTCTTGATGAATAAATGCTTCGGCATATCTGTAGAAGGACACTCCGCTATGCCATGGCATTTTCTAGAAACTACAAATAAATAAATGGCAGCTATGGTATATGAGTGAATGAAAGTAGTCACGGGATGACTCTACCTGACTAGCTCGGGGGTGGAAGGTGTGATGGTAGGTACGGGATGGTAGGTGTGATGGGCTGACTCCCTTCGTAGCAATGTTAAAAAAAGCAAAAAGGAAAAGAAAACAATGTGGGAGTCAAAATTGTAAATGTTGTGGCAAAACAAGAAAGCTTGCGTAGAAAATTTTTAGGTTTGTTAAGCATGGACTGGATACAAACACGCACACACCCACACAAAGAATCTTGCCCTAGGGGACAATACTTGATTTCTCAAACCAGTCTAGCATATTGAAGCCAAATGTTCAGAGGGCTGAAATTCTATCCCATATAACTATTATGCTTCTGAACTTGCCTTGGTATTTTTATTTTGCTTAATATTATCCATTGCTTGAGGACAAGTAACAACTTAAGTTTGGGGGTGTGATAACTCTATAAAAAGGTCATATTTGGGACCTTTTCACTTAAGTTATTGACCGTCTAAGAGCTCATATAGGATCATATAGATGCATTTAGAAGCTTATAGTTGCATGTGGTGAAATTTTGTTTGGGGAAGGTGTTTTGTTTAATGATGTGCAGGATTTGGGAGCAAAGATAAGCAAAAGGGAATTTCCATGACATGATGAGACTACGGAGCAAAATGCGATTGCCGCGACATCTCGGACATCATTTCTGGGCAGAAAAAGTCAGAATATAATTTTAGTAAGAGCCAGCTGTCATGGCATAAAAAGTGTTTTCTGGAATCAGTATTAAAGGAGGGGCCATCTACCATCTTTGCACCGACTCTCACATAAAAGGAATGAACTTTAGGGTGCAAGTGTAATTTTAACACAAAACCCTAGGTTCATTCTCCTCTATAAATAGAAGATGAAGTCTGACATTTTGGAGAGACTTAGAAATTTTTAGACAGCCGCCAAAAGCCTAAAAATTTGGAGAAAAGGTTCTCTCTTTTTCTGTCAATCGTTTTTCCCGTGGCATTCCTCCGTTGACAGGCTATAGGGAGTGGCGAACTAGGCGTCCGAGAGGAGCTAGATCGCTGGGGCTGTTCGTGGTGGCTGAGGGAAGCTCCGACGGTGCACATCGAAGGCTTTTCCTCCTTCCCTTTGCTCTTTGCTTTCGTTATTTATTATTTGGGTTGTAAGGAACGGATTAACTTGTTTTTTGCTTGCTTATTTCGAACCCCACCATGAACTAATCCTATTTGGTGGGAGTTTATTTTGGATATTTAAGATTTTCTTTAATGAATGATTGTTTTCCTATGTTATAATCTATTTTTCTTATGAATTTTAATGCCTTAAGGTTGTAGGAGATATGAGAGTAGTCATTCCTTAAGTGATTATTTAGTGTTCGAGAGAATGGCTAAGTAGCATATCCTTAGTTTTCGAGAGAAACTAGGGAGAAACCACATAAGCAAGGGGTTCTAGATAGTAACTAGGCCTAATCCACCTTAGAGATAAGGCTAGGATTTCATTCGACTAAAAGGAGTTGTGCATGAGCGATAGGTTAGATGTTAATGCTGTCGCAAAAAGGTATTGCCGAGACATATCCTGTTATCTGGACCAATAAGATCCATGCAGTAGCTAACGCCAATCGGTTTTGCCAAGGCATCTTCAATCTGTCGAGTCCCTTGACTAGAGATAGCATAGGGCACCCTTAGTAAACTCTGTCAGGTAGTTAAGGCATAGAAGTAAGACCATTCTGAAAAGTAGACTTAGATTTTCCTTAGTGACTCTCATCACTCATTCCCATAGTAGCTTGTCGTGTGAGGAGTCTAAAGTTCTTATAAGGAAATCCAGTATTTACAGTTTATTTTTCCTTTATATTTTTATTTGATTGCACTATACATAATTCCTTTTGCCACAACATTTTCATTTGCTACCACATTGTTATCGTTCCATTTCCATACCATCCATTCATTTTTCCATAACATTATCATTTGTATATATACCATCTCTAACTTTACTTAGGTGACATAGTAAAGTGCCATGAAAAACTTATTTGATTTCCCCCAATCCCTGTGGAGAACGATACTCACTCATCACTTTATTACTTGTTCTATTATATATACTTGCACACATATTCGCACCATTTATAGTACTCACAAACAGCGGACATATATCAAAGGAATCAATAGCTCTTTTTAATGCTTTCAGAGTTATAGCTCTTTGACAAATGTTCAAATGGATGAGTCGACTTTAGGTTGACCTAAGGTTTCAACCATAAAAATGTCACTTTTTGGGTTATTGCAACGTGCTTTTTTTGTTTGGCATTTTAATTGGGTGCAGACATAATGACGCAACTAGCATGATCAATTACTAGACCTTTTATTTCGGTCCTCTGAAATCTTCCATTTGTTCAAACCTCGTAAGCTCCTCTAACAAAGGTAGTGCAGAAATATCGGTATAAAAATGAAATTCTTGAGTTCTCGTATGAAGTTGACTATAACAGGTGTTCCTTAACTCACTTAGTCCATCATTACCAAAAATTTCTTACTTAGATAAATTTGATTTAATTTTCCGTTATCTGGCTAGCTGAATCCATAAAGCCGGGGCGTTTAACCAATTGCTTTAGAGGGAAAACTTAACATTATAATCAATTTTATCAAGTTAACTAAAGAGTTCATCTCATCACAAAGTCTTCGGTCGAACAATAGCAGTGGAGCAAACACCGAATTGCCAAGTGTTCGAGCCATGTCGTGGTTTGAACGTAATCTACTAATAAGGCCAGGGCTTTCAAGTTTCCTCTATAACCAATTGCCTTAGTGGAATATCTTAGCTTTACGGATTTAATTTCTTAAGTTTGTCAAGAAGAACCTGTTATAGTTTAGGTATTGTTGAAAGTCAAGGAATCTCATTTTTAGAGTTCAATTTCCAAGCAACTGACCTAAACTAGATTTATCTACTCGACTATTCTATCTATAAAGATAATGATCATCATTGAACGTCTTAAACGAAAAGTATAGTAATTGTCATATGCAAATGATGCCCCATGCTGTCCGCACCTTATGAAAAGGAAAGGTTACATGGTTAATTGCAAGAGCAGGGTACGGTGTTTGAGTGTATATTCTGGGTAAGGTCAAAGTCCTTGTTTTAAATTATGTTACTTCGTCGAAGATCTGTAACTTTGAACCATTTATAGATTTTCTTAATTCAAATGACATCAAAGAATTGCAAGTTTGCAAATGTGATTCATTGCTTAACATCTTTAAAGTAACATAAATTTCTTTAAAAGTCCTTACAAAAACTTGAGAAAAAATGAAAAAAAAAAAAAACAAATTCAAACAGAATGCCTCAAATGATGAAATGATCTCCTTCACTTGGATGCCCCCAAGTTGTTGAAGTCGATCCAGTTCTGGTTATACATATTCTGTATGACTCTCTTGAATTCGTAAGAGTTCTCAATAGTATGCCCTGGGACACCGTCGTGATATTCACAATGAGCATTCTCATCATACCACTTGGGGTATGGGGCTTCATGGGTTCCACCGGGTATGGTGACACTACATGGGTGTCAACAAGTTGTTAGTAAAGCTCTTTGTAGGTCTTGGGAATAGAATCAAAATGTTTCCATTTTTTATAAGACATGTGAATGTAAGAAAAATAATGCAAAATATGCAAGAATACATGATGAATGCAATGTTCGAGGTATTGATCCAAAAATGTGTATGTTATTATAAATAATCCTCATTGGGACAAAAATGTTTTATCTCCTAAGAACAGAAATATCCTGATAGCTTCTGACATGTTGACTAATCTTCTGCCTTCATCTGTCACCGGTTGAATAACCTGTCGAACCACTCTGGCTTCTCTAGAGGAACCGAGCAAATGTTGAGTTGCTTTTTGTACTGGCCCAAGAAGTCTCGAATGACTTCATCTCTGACATTTATGTTTTGTTAAACCTGTTCCCAACGAATATGTCATTGGAGCACTCAATTGATAGAAACTATGTGAAGTTCATTTGTCTGTTTCTTGAATTTGCCAGCAATGGTCTCCAATTTCAGCTATCGTTTTGTCATTGTTGTCTTTGAAGGGACTCCCTAGATCAGTAACCTTCATCTTGCCCCTGCAACCTTTTCCAGTCAGTTATTCAAAGATAGACTTTCATTGTGCTTGATGTAGACTCGGTTCATTCTGAGTCCATTATAATGCAACAGGGTGATATACTCTTCAATTGTGGGCACTACGTCTTCTGGATTGAATGTGACACATAGTCGCATTGTAGAATGTCCTCTGCATTTTCATCTATTGTATTACAACCCCTTTGTCCATTAATACAGATTATTCATGTTTAACGAACACATTTTTGGTGGATCAATACCTCTTTTGAATGATGCGTATGATAAAAATAAAATAAAAAAGAACAAAAATGAAAAGAGTTAGTGAGGTAAAGATAGTAATCAAAACAATCACGAAAATAAAAGTCCTACCCCACATGCTTATTATTACTACCCAAACATGATCTCTATCCCGCATGCTAATTTCAAACAAATCTTAACCGCATATTTGTCTAGTTCGCATGCTTTGAACGGGAAGTAAAGCATGAAATAATTCAGGCATCCTAGTGTTTGAAATGAGGTTTTGGGGTGGGCTCTAATTCCCTGTAATCTTTCGATTTAGGTTCTAAAGAGGGTACCTGAATTCTCCTTGCTGGTGCCCCCTTAGGCTTGCCAGACCCTTAGTTCTAAGCTCATTACAAGCTTGTGTGGACTAAGTTAAACTCAAGAGAAAACATCCCTTATGCCCATACGGAGAATAAATTCACACGAAGGACATCCCCAAGGACATCCTAATAGTAGAGTTTGGTGTCATGTCCCACAGAGTCTTACCACATACCCAACGAAGAATTCGCATTTCGGCGGCCTCTCTTCTCCTTACGTGATCCTTCTTGATTGCCCAACATTCTGATCCATACAGCAGCATTGGTCTTATTGTCATTCTATAAAAGTTTCCCTTACGTTTTAGAGGCACCTTATTGTCACACAAAACTCCAGTAGCAGCCCTCCACTTTAGCCATCTCGCCTTTATACGGTGTGTAACATCATCATCTACACCCCCATCTTTATGTATCATAGACCCTAGGTATTTGAAACAATCCTTTGAGGGGAGAACGTGTCCTTGAATGCATACTTCTACATCTTCATCGTTTTGGTTCACACTGAAGTTTGAACATAAATACTCTATTTTTTCAATATTGATCCTTAGACATTTTTCTTCCAAGGCAGTATTCCAGGTAGCCAGTCTACTAATCAGCTCATTTTTTGTTTCAGCAACTAGGACAATGTCGTCAGCGAAAAGCATACACCATGGAACACCGTCTGGTGTCGCACAATAAATGACGTCCATAATCAAGGCGAAGATGTAAGGGCTGAGAGCCGACCCCTAGTGGAGTCCGATTTCCACCGAGAATGCCTCGGTGTTGCCAACTTTAGTCCTGACGTATGTAGTAGATCTACAGCACATATCACGAATCGCCCGGATATAAGCAGTTGGGATCCATCTCGTTTCCAAGGTCTTCCAGATCATATAGTGGGGTACGCTATCATACGCCTTCTCAAGGTCAATAAACGCCATGTGAATATCTCTATTTTTATCCCTATATTTCTCCATAAGCCATCAAAGTAGATAAATCACCTCCGTAGTAGACCTGCCTGGCATAAAGCCAAATTGGTTTTTCGAAACCCTAGTAACATCTCTCAACCTAGCCTCTATCACCCTTTCCCATAGCTTCATGGTATGACTGAGTAGTTTAATACCTCTGTAGTTACCACAATGTTGGGGATCTCCTTTATTCTTATAGATTGGTATCACCGTAGACTCTCTCCACTCCTATGGCATCTTGGCAGTCACTAAAATAATATTAAAGATGTTGGTCAACCACCTAACTCCCTCTTCTCCTAGGGTCAACCACACAGTGATAAGAATTTGATCTGGACTGACAGCTTTGTCCCTCGCCATCTTTCTAAGGGCCATTTTGACTTCCTCAATCCCAATCCTAAAGACAACCGAAAATTAATTTTGGCCTGACTCACTTACCTATCCCCAGCAGAGTTGCCAAGCTATCGCGGACGTCTTTCGGTTGGGCCCAGAATTTGGCTTCGACTTGAAAAATGAGTGTTAGGAGTCACCACCGATCATTTTAAAAACATTTAGGTGGATCGGTCACCATCTTATCTGATCTACATTTTACCAGAAACGTGTCAGGTTCGAGAGTTGGTTACAGTCAAGGAAGGATTAACACCCTTGTACTATCCTCTCGGTACCAATTAATTTATCGGTTGTCTTAATTGCGAAAATTTAAAAATTTAAATAAAAATTTAAAAAATTTAATTCAAAATAATTACCTTTGATCGATTGAAATTACAAAAAAAAAGGTTAGATTGTGAAATATTGAGAAGTATGGCTTGTCTCATAAAGCAATATAGAAATAAGAAATTCAAATACCCATGTATTGCACTTTAAAATGAAAAACACAAAAGTAGATCAAATATAAAAGTATAGGAGTGGTATATCTTTAAAGAACTATAAGAAAAGTCCATAATCCACAGTAATGGTAATTGAAATTCATTCTCAATCGTTTGAGGAGAGAACACAGGTTATTGTGCAAACCACCCAAATATTCGTGATGAGGAAGGAAACAACAACAAGAGACAAGTACGATATATGTAAACCCACTGAATAATAGAACCAATATGCCCATAAAATCTATAACCGTGAGTCTCATTAATCTATAGTAACCGTACACATGCATGCCCTGAATATTAGCAACAGTATAACACATAATCACGAGCAACAAAGGTCTAGAAACCTGAGCTGTAACGGTATGCGAACGAGTTGGGAAAAGTTTAGTTATACAAGCAGTATTAAATTCATACTCTGAAAGACCAATGGCTTCTCTCAATGCTTTTTCACCTTGTTCAGCTCTATAACCACGATTCCAAGGCTAATCACTTGTGTATTCGGGTACTTTAGCAAGTGTGCAGCACTTCCTCTAGTAGCTTCTGGAAACATGTAACCAGCTTGAAGCTTGGCTATGTTCGCATTGTGAAAAACCTTTGTCTTGTAAGCAGTCTATTGTTCTTGAAGAGTGGCTATACATTTAACTATACGGAGGCTTTTCAGTGGAACCGAAACATTATGGTTCTTGAATTGAAACTGGTTTGAGCCAAGAAAGCAGAGGAAGACGAAGAAATCATTGAAGTTGATGGATTATTCATCAGAGACTTCTTTCAGATTTCCACCCCTTTTTCGTTAGTGCAGTTCCCCTTTTAAATTAAAAAATGCTAAAAGTCCCTTTGAAAGTGGAGAGCAGTGAGCTTGAGGAGGGAGTGGTCCACAACTCCCATGAAAAACAAAACCCACGTGATTCGTGGTAAAAGTGGTGGAGATAATAGTGGGTAGTGTATGGGGCCTACAAAAAATAAATAATAAAAATAATAATAAATATTTTTTTAAAACCCGAACAAAAACAGGTGTCTACAGTATAATATATCACTAAATTGAAGTAATATATCACTGAAAAGTTTCTGAAATGAAGTGATTGGGCATTGAAGAGTTTTTTGTCATTGTATATTAAATGTTCTTAGAAAATGACTTTTTCATCAAAGGGAAATAAAGTCAAAAATATCATTCAATGGTATGATATATCACTGAATTGAAGTGATATATCGTTGAAAAGTTTCTTAAACTATGCATTTAATGGTCATTGATGATATATCATTTTTCTTTTAAATTAGCTTATGTTATGTGAATCTTCACAAAACTTTTACTTTTTACAACTTCATTGAACTGACATAAAATTTTCTCAAACAATGGCTAATTGTTTTTCACAATTGTTTATTCTAATGGCCAAATTATACAAAATGATGATGGTATTGTGTTTACATCATAGAAGCCAGTGATGTTCCATGTAGATGTATCTCATTATTATGAAGTATAAAATTGAAAGAAAACTTAGAGCTTCTGTTTCATGTTTGAGTTATCAACATGTAATTTAAGAGATTCCATTTACATATGGAGCAATCCAGCTTGAGGATGATGATGATGTTGCTATGATGGTAGGACTGCATCAATAACCAAATGATCAGATGAACGAGATATACGCTGAAACGAAAATGATGCAGATCTTCCTACCTCATCAACAACTACACCCACCACTGAAGAAGCATGACCATAAATATATGATAGCATTTTTGGGTGATTTGTTGAAAGTCTTGTTGACTTTAGCAATGATGAATTCTAGACCAGGAAGTAGTTGGTCGCCTCCCCATGCATATTTGGCATGTTGTATACGTCATATTGTCTCTAATGCTATGACGAGGTTCAAGAACAAAAAGATCAAAAAGGAGATTACCTACAAGGGTAATTTTTACATTTTTTTCATTTATGATCTTCATTTATTATTCTTAAATCCAATTTTTTTAGAATATGCTTTACTACAACCAAACTTCCGTGCAAGTCTAAAAAATTTGAGGAGATACAGAGAAGATGTTTTTAACTTTGCAGCTAAAATACCTCGAGAAAGATGATCATAGATATATGATGATCAGGGTTGACGTTACAACCATATGAAAACCAATCTTGTCGAATGTATCAACTCTGTTCTTAAAGGAACAAAACATCTCCCGGTAGCAAGTATTGTTAGAGAGACTTACTTTAGATTGGGCAAAGTTTGGGCAGACAAAGGTGCACAAATAGATGCTATGATTAACGATGGTAGAAATGGGGCTCTAGATTTGGAGTAGACAATGAAAAAAATCAAACGTATGCAACATCAATATTTGTTCATTATTTCACCAGATTTGATTATGATTACGTTGTCCAAGGACTTGTTCGACCACATGAGGGTGTGAATTTTGTCACATACATTGGTAATCTCAACAGAAGATGGTGTGATTGCAATCGATTTCAAACTTTTAGATACCTATGCGCTCGCGTTGTTGTTGCATGTATGCATTTTAATGTTGATCTATACTCTTATATTGATGATTTTTATAGCCTACATACTATGCACAACATATATAGTTGTGAGTTTAAGTATCTCCCAAACGATGCTTATTGGCCACCAATAATTTCTGAAGAATGGTTGTTAATTTAACAATTACGAAGGAAGTTGAAGGGTTGACCTGAATATAGTTGAATTCATACTGATATGGATGATCCTCAATGATAGCAAGGTCTACCAAAGCTTTATGGCCACTACAGAGGTGGAGGACACAACAAGAATCATTGTCCTCATCTTCCTATATATCGATCGGGTTTATAAAACTTTTGTAATTCTATTCTCATGTTGTTTGTTGTACCTTTTTTGAATAATTTATGAACATCATTAACCATCTTTATTTTTAAATTTTCATATATAATAGGAAACTACTCATAAATAACTTTTAACTAAACACAAATTCATACATATATTTAGAACATTTTTTCAACATAAAAAAATAATTTTCTTCTTCTCAACTTCTACACTATTATTTTTTTATTCCTCTATATAAGTCATTTGCTACGTCGGATTGGTAAGTATTCATAATTCTTATTCTTCTTCTTGATTTTCATCTCCTTATTTTCTTTTTCAAGTTTTCTTCTCTCCTTATGTTGATCAAATATCGAATTTATTGCCTCCTTTACCCACTCCTTATATGAAGATGAGTTTGAATCCAAATCATCGATATCTAAGTAATCATACCCAAATAGATCATTGGGAAATTTTTCATAATATTCTTCCCACAAATGCATGATTTGATTCTCATATAAACTCTATCAACTCACCCCACTCATATTTATAATGAAAATTTTATCAAAATGATCGTTGGAACTTGTCATGTCCACATGACGAGTTCCATCAATTCAAAACTATGTCATTGGCCGATGACTATAAACATCTATTTTTTTTTAATTTTTGAAAAAAAAAGTCTAAGCTCAAGAAAAATATTAATATAATAGAACTTGTCATGTCGGTATGATGAGTTCTAATAAAAATAATAAATTATTGAACAAGACCTATCAGTCCAATAAAATATATTTTCTATTGAAACTCGTCACATCGACGTGACAAATTCCATTAATACTATAACAAATGTTATAGATACCAAATTAAATTTCTTTGTGCCCTATTAGACTAATTTATTTACCTGGTTTCCGTATCGGAAAAAAATAACTATAAACAATCGTCACCATGGCCACAGAAAGAATCATGCTTACAACATTAAGGCCACACAAACAATCATGCTTACGCCACTAAGGCCAATATAAACTCTTACTCTCGCCACTAATGCAAATAACAATACCCTTACATCACTTAGGTCAATAGTTGGGACTCTATGTCGAATTACTCTTTCATGAAATAAGGTCAACCTTATTTGTCACTTAGTTTGATAGAGACATTCTCGTAACTTTACTCTTCAAAAGGTATTTTAATTATTTAATGAGTTAATACTTTATACAAAATTCAATTGGTCAATTAGATTTAAGTCTCATTTTAAACAAGACTCATAGTCAAATTCTTTTTATTGGTACCAAACTAACTACATGAATAACTACTCGATATTACTTACCTAGATCTGAGGATATTACAACTTTCACATTAGAAATATAGTTTTGAGCCCCAACAAAGCAAGACTTTGACTAAATTATATATCATATAGAGATGAATTTTCAAATGATATAAATTTTATCCTCTTTTTGTAAATAATTTTTTCATCCCTATTCCTTTTGACAATTTTACCTAAACTAGTCCATCGAGGACTTAATCACATATAAATATCTTCTTAATTACATCTGGAAGGAAAATTACGAAAAGGGTCTACACATAGCAAAGTTGTGGTTAGAACATGTTGAAATTATGGGCACTATGTAATTTAATTTAATTTTCTGGTGCACGCAAAATTGGTACATTCAACAGCTTGCATTACATGTCTCGTAAACGTTAATTGAATTCTTTGGGTAAACTATCCTGCGTGTCACTAAATTATTGTAATGTTTCTATTTTTACAACTGAATTGTGAATTTTGTCAATTAAAACGCTAAATTATTAAAATGATTTCAAATAAACCACTAAGTATTGAGACAAGCCCAACACTTGGTTAATAATTGATTATATTTTATTAAATGTTATCTTATCGGATAAAATTAAATTAAAATATTATATTACTAAACTATATTTATAAATATTTTAATAATTGTTGAACCAAGTGACCTCTTTAGTAAATGAATTGTTGTTATTTCTTAAGAGCCAGGTTCGAGCACCATAGATGTCAGGGGTGTGAACATTTAACGTCGAAATGTTGAGAGTTATCTTTGAATACATACTACTTGAGAAAATAACCTCAGTGACCGAAAATGCCTTATAATATACGATTTTAACCAACTTTTTTTGGATTTGCCAAAATGACTAACAAATTCGCAACGCGAACTCCAATTTCGCAACTCAGTTTACAATTTCGCAACGTGAATAGTAAAAATCGCACCGTGAATAGTAAAATTGCAACGCGAATTTAAAAAATCGCAAAATCGCGTTGCGAATTTCAAATGGTAACTCTCTTCTTCTAGACTGGGATTTTAAGTGGAAAATAAAACTTATCTACATATGTACAGGAATTAACTTTTTCTTAATATAATTCAAAATTTAATTTTTTAAATGTATTTCATTAGTCTGAGTTTTCTTTCAAATTTCAAACTTTAATTAATTGAATTTAGAATAATTTGTAATGAAGATTGACAAATGAAATAGATTTGTTGTTCATTTACATATAAATTTTTTCGCGTGTAAAAATATTTTTTTATAAACATTATTTATGTACTTTTCCAACAAATTATTATAGATGGATGGTAAGAGATAATTTACATATAGATTTGTTGCGATTTTTACTATTCATATTGCGATTTTTACTATTCACGTTGCAAATTTAACTTTCGCGTTGCAAATTTGACTTTTGTGTTGCAAATTTGACTATCGCGTTGCGAATTTGACTATCGCGTTGAGAATTTGACTTTTGTGTTGCGAATTTGACTATCTCGTTGCGAATTTGACTTCTGTGTTGCGATTTACATATTCGCGTTGCGAATTTGGAAAATCGCAACGTGATTTACATATTCGCGTTGCGAATTTGTTGGTCATTTTGGCAAATCCAAAAAAAGTTGGTTAAAATTGTATATTATAAGACATTTTCGGTCACTGAGGTTATTTTCTCCATACTACTTTTACCAGTCTAAGTAATCTGATAAGAAAGCCTACTACTGAGTATGATGATCACGCTCAGCGGCAGTGCTATATCCTACGAGTCGGAAAATCTATATCGGAATCCTAATATGAATAATAATAATAATAACCCCTATTTAAACAATTTACAGATACCTACAAGTAATTCTCGAGGAACGAGGATCGTGCGGATCTGACGGATGGGAAGCACCAGATTTAATCGACCCTCTGTCGGGTGAAAGACAAGTACCTACATAAAAATATATTCTCAAATCAATTTCATAATCAAATCTCAAATAAATAAGCAAAAATACTAAAAATACTAAGCATTTTTCAGAATAACAGTCTTGATTCGGGGCTTTCGAGTCCGGATTTGGAAAAACAGATCGAGGAATCGGACTTAGGGAGTCAAAAAACGTCAAGATGGAGGTTTTCGAAAGAAAATCAATAGTTAACGATCCGTCAACGGTCAATGGTTGACCTGTTCGGTTCGAGTCAAGTTGGATCGGGTCGGACAGGTGGGTCGGGTCGGGTTGGCCCATTATAAAATATCCCACCAGGCATTGGAAATTCCCCACGAGCAGCAACGGCGCGTGGGGGCACGAGCGGGGCCTTCGGAGGTCGAAAAAATCACGAAAAAATTCATATATACTTTTTAAGGGTTTTGAGACACTTACCAATCTCGGTTCACAACGGTGAATGGTGGAGAGCTTGATTTCGAAATGTCAAAAATTTTATCTTCCACATCCCCTCACACGCCGGTGACAATAGAGATAAGATGGACATCGGTAGACTCAGGATAACGTAAAGAACACGATGTTACGAAAGGTGTCGAAAATGGAACAACAATCGATGATGAAACGACGATTGAAGGTTTCCTTCTAAATGAGGAAAAGTTGAAGAGATAGAGAAAATGAGTTTCAAAAAATGGAAACGGTTGAATTTTAGGTTTTAAACCCAACAAAAAAGGAAAATGGATAAAGTACATTGTAGGTCCTCCATTTATTATACTTTTTGAATTTGGATCCGAATTTAATCAAAATTTCACTTTAACCCCTAAATTTAGTTCTCAAAAGAATTTTAAGAAAAAGTTTAAGCCCTAAGTTGGGGTGTGACACCAGGAATGATAAGAGAGTTGATACTCCGTCGCTGCTTTGCTTTCTTATCTCAAGTCCTTCCACTCCTAACCTCCTCATAATTGCAAAAAGTAAATAATATAGTATAATATAAGGTTTTCAACCAAACATGTAAACTCATCAATAAAAATTCGTAATATCGGGGTTAAAATATTATTTCCCGATATCGTTAAAAGATCCCTGTAACACCAATACTCCGAAAACTCCCATACTTGACGAGAGAAGCAGAGACGTCGAGTAATTGAATTGTTTGTTTTCTTTCTGCTTTTCTTCGTATGGTCGGATTTTAATTTTCCGATAGTTAAAATGTCAACCAATAAAGACATGATCGAAAAAAGTTAAAAGAAAAAGAACTTGTGGCTATTGCGCCGTTGCGTATTTACCACCAAAACCAAAACCCACTCTCACAACAAAATGGTAACTTGACCATAGACCAAGTTCTCCCTGTTGCAAGAGACGGTGAATGGAAATGGGAAAATCTAGTGAGACGAACAATTAAAAAGGTAGGTGAGATCGACGATGATTTGGTGTGGTCGATGTCCCAGTCAGGATTTCGGAGAGTCACTTGGGATTAGGTTTCGGATTTTTGGATTAAGATTTTTTTTATTGATATTAGCGTTTAGTTATTTTAATTTTTTATTTTAAATATTATATAAAATTAAATATTTATAAAATTGTCAGATCATAGTAAAAAGTATTAAAATGATCCACGTCATCACAAAGTTTTTAATCTAAATGGTAGAAGGATCAAAACAGGAGTAATTCGAAAGTTCAATTAGTAAATTGAAAAGTTTTAAAATTTAGTGATTAAAATAGAAGAGAGAGAAAAGTTTAGTGATGAATGGTATAATTTAATCAGATTCAATTTTAATAGTAGATGCACTTCTGTTTTCTTATGAGTATATTTATTAAGCAATAATTTAAAAAAAAAAATAATTATGTGTATATTAAAATCCACTCACCCATCTAAGTCACGTGTACGACTCGAATCGATCCGAATTAATTAAAGCAAAGTCTTGAGAACCAAATGGCAATAAAAAAGTCTTTTTAAAGTTACATTTACATATAAAGTTAGAAAACATTACTAGAAGTATATAAAAATCTAATTAAAAAAATATGGTTTAGATTTTTTTTACTTTTTTAATCTAAGCCTTAAACAGCCCACAAATGGTGTTAATTAGAAAGTTAATATAAAACTTGATTTTTAAATTTTTTTTTATTTACGTATTTTTTTTTGTTAGTGATATCTAAATTATTATTTTGTTCTAATTTATTCATAAAATGTTGATGAGACCCCATTTCCAAATGTCGTAACCTCTTTTCGACGTGACAATCGTTTAATTGTTTAAAAATCAGTTACGACTTTAATTTTTGGAAAATCCAGTGATTTGAAATTAAATTGGATAGAATTGAAAAGAGTCGCCATCAACCTTTGGGCTAGGTAGGTCGAATACCTAAAAATGTCTTTTAAAAAAAAACAATTTTAAGAAAAATCGTTTTTAAGACAAAATTGATATGCGTTACCAAAAATTCGATTAAAACGGGTTCGGGAGTAGGTTACGCGTGGGGAAGGATTAACACCCCCACAGCGCCCAAAATTGGTATTGTGTCGCTTACACGTTGTCGTAAATGGTGAAAATATGATTCATTTATTGAATGTTAATTAATAACTTAAAAGGAGGAAACTTAAAGGACTGAAATAAAAGAACAAATAAATCTAAGGCTAAAACTATAAATTAAACAAAGATCAAGTCATAAATCATAACTCATTATATATATCAATATGCAAATAATTATATACTAACTAATTTAAAGAAAACAATCCTAACCATGAACTAAATTAAAATAAATTTAGATTTAAGGACTTAATCTAAAAGATAAAATAATTTCAATTAGGACAAAAATATTTGAAATTTAAATCTAAAAAAATCTAAACAATTAAAGATTAAACTTACAGGTAAAATACTTAATAAGGATTAAGTCAAGACTAATTTAAACCTAAGTATTTAATTTAAACTAAAGGCTCTAAAATGAAATTAAAAAGAATCTAAAATAATGATATAAAAATAAAACCTAAAAAAACCAAAATGGTAACGAATGTTTCAAAATAAATAAAATAAAAAATGGACTTATTTATAATTATCAACCTAATATAAGGACTAATTTAAACCAAAAATACTAACTCTAACATAATGACCAAATTCAATTAAATGTAAAATTAAATCAATAAAATCAAAAATAATCCAGTGACCAAAATAAATAAAAACAAAGCTATGGGGATTTAAACCGTGGTTTACCCAAACCTAAACAAGTTCTAAACAAAATAAAAAGGAAAAGTAGCGCTTAAAGGCCCAGAAAATTGACATAAAATCATATCAGTCCAAATCTAGCTTCCAAGATGTAAAGAAGAGCCTAATTTAGGGACCTAAAGCAAAATTACTCCTAATCATTTAATATATATGTACTACTTAAAATGCTACGCATAACCTAATTTTCAACTACCCTCATCAGCCGCACCTTTCTTCTTCACTCTCTCATTTTTTCACGGCCGAGAGCCCTTGGGTTTATACACTCACAACGACACCGACCACCCTCACTCCAGCAAGGATTCACTCTTCATATGTAACTCGACTCAAGCCTCTTTATTTAATTCCAAAAACGCAAGTTCATACACAAAAGAACAAGAAGAAAAATGGTCTTCAATAACGAAAATACCTTGGTATTTAGTATTGTTTTTTTGCTCTGTAGCTTGTTGAATTTTATTTTTGAAAAATGAAAAGGCTTTCTCCTTTTATTTATTCTGTGTAAATCGAAGAGGAAAACCTTGTACAATGCTAGCTTCAAAATGCTCTCTAAAATATGGGAAAACAGAGACACTCAAATCTCCTTTACAATTTGTTTCGGGTTTCATACTCGATTACACCCTTTTCTCTCTACGAAAATTTCTTTTTTTCATCGCTGTCTTCCCTCGTTCCTTGCTGAAAATCGAGACCCCTTTTTCCAATCATTATTCTTGCCTTTTTCCTCCCCTCTGCTTCGAATGATTACATGCTTTTATAATGAAATTTCATTGCTATTTGATGAATCCTCCACTGATATACGAATAATGGTAGGGTATAGCACCACCAATTTTCTGGATTTGTTTTAATTTAGAAAAATACTCAGTGGATTTGGTCTGATTTTGCACTGATTTGGTTGTCTTTGACGCATGTAATGACGCCATTCGGAAGCTCGGTGGAAGCTGGAAGCTTGGCGGTAGTGAAGGGTGAAGCTCGACTGGTCAGGCAGCAGCGTGTGCCGTTGGACGATTTGGCTCTCTTTGGCGGCGGCGACAGTAGGCTTCTAGATGATAGTTTTAGGGTTTTAATACCCTAATTGAAGATGGGTCGGACCCGCTGTTGGGTTGTTGTTGTAGTTGGGCTTCTAGGACTTGTTGGGTCTTCTTGTACATCTGGGCCTTATTTGTTGGGCTTAATCTTGTAATGGTGGACTGAACCTTGTCTTGTTGGGTCTGAATATTGGGCCTGTAAACATATGTAATAAAATTATTAATAATAAATATAATAATAATAATATTGATAATATTTTTTTAAGTCCAGTCAAAAATGAGTGTCTACGCCCTTCTTTGCATATTCTTGTGTTAATAAGAATATGGCAAAGATAAAAAAGACAACCAGTTTTTGTTCGGTCTTCTTTTTTAGCATTTGATTTGGATATTCTTCGTTGTAAAGCGTTGGATTGAACAAGTTCTTCTCATTATGAACTTCTTCTTCCTCGTTGGATGAGTTCTTCTCATTATGAACTCTACATTAAAATGTCAATCCCTCAAGCGAGGTGTCACTGATTCGAAACGTCGTTATCAAGTGATAGGTCAAACAAGTTCTTCTCATTATAAACTTATTATCCCTCTGTCGGATGAGTTCTTCTCATTATGAACTCTCCATTAAAAATGTTGATCCACCTCTTTCTATGATGGAATCGAAAGGAACAAGTTCTTCTCATTATGAATTTTATCCTTTAGGACAAGTTCTTTTCATTATGAACTCTTCTGGAAATGTCAATCCCTCATGCGAGGTGTCACTGATTCGAAATGTCGTGAATCGAGTGATAGGTCGAACAAGCTCTTCTCATTATGAACTTCTTCTCCCACTGTCGGATGAGTTCTTCTCATTATGAACTCTCCATTGGAAATGTCAATCCCTTAAGCGAGGTGTCACTGATTTGAAATACCATGAATCGAGTGATAGTAACAAGCTCTTCTCATTATGAACTTCTTCTCCCTCTTTCGGATGAGTTCTTCTCATTATGAACTCTCAATTGGAAATGTTAATCCCTCAAACGAGGTGTCACTGATTCGAAATACCCTGATTTGAAATGCCGTGAATCGAGTGATAGGTCGAACAAGCTCTTCTCATTATGAACTTCTTCTCCCTCTATCGGATGAGTTCTTCTTATTATGAACTCTGTACTGGAAATGTTGATCTATTTATCTTCTCTTTGAAAATTTTCAGACAGATGACCCGAAGGATTTAAAAATCAAGAAACCCCCGAAGGCTTAGTTTCTTAAATTTTATTTGAAAACATCCTGCACTGAAGGTCTTATAGATGACCCGAAGGACTTAAAAATCAAGAAACCCCCGAAGGCTTAGTTTCTAAGATCTCATTTGAAAACATCCTGCACTGAAGGTCTTATGGATGGCCCGAAGGACTTAAAAATCAAGAAACCCCCGAAGGCTCAGTTTCTTAATTGTCACCAAGGAACCCCTATATATCACGATGGTCCCTTAAGTGTTCATCAAGTTTGTCATCAAGAAACCCCTACATATCACGATGGTCTCTCAAGCATATCATCAAGAAACCCCTACATATCACGATAATCGCTCAAGCATGTCATCAAAGAACCCCTACATATCACGATGGTCCTTTAAGCTTGTTATCAAGAAACCCCTATATATCACGATGGTCCTTCAAGCTTATCATCAAGAAACCCCTACATATCACGATGTCTTCTCAAGCTTGTCATCAAAGAACCCCTAATATCACGATGGTCATTTAAGCTTGTCATCAAGGAACCCCTACATATCACGATGGTCCTTCAAGCTTTTCATCAAGAAACCCCTGCATATCACGATGGTTTCTCAAAATATTGTGTTTCGAGTGAAACTATCTCAAACGAGATAAAATCTTCTGTTTCAAGTGAAATTGTCTCAAGGGAAATAAAATTTGTTTCAAGGGAAACTGTCTCAAGGGAGACAAAATTTGTTTCAAGGGAAACTGTCTCAAGAGAGAAAAAACTCGTTTCTAGGGAAACTGTCTCAAGCGAGATAAAATCTTTTGTTTCAAGGGAAACTATCTCAAGCGAGATAAAATCTTTGTTTCAAGGAAAAACAATATTGAGCGAGATAAAATCTTCTGTTTCAAGAAAAAACAATCTTGAATGAGATAAAATCCAAGTAAGACAAAGTCTATTTTAAGAAAAACAATCTCCAGTGAGATAAATCCTCCGTATTAAATGAGACTGTCTCAAGCGAGACAAAATTTTTCTGAAAATGTTGAATCTGAAGATGATTACTCCCTCTTACTGAGGATGTCTTGTTTTCTTTTACTCTCAATGTTTCCTGAAAGATCTGCAAAAATGTAGTTGAATGCAACTATTATGAATGAATGTTTGATGAAAAGATGCAAATTCATGTAGGTGTAATGCATGACTTTTTTATATGCGAATGATGTTCTTATGAATGCAAAAAATGTGATGCAATCTTCATTTAACTTCAAAGTGTCCATCTTGGTCTTCTTCTACTTGATCACTTCTTCCTAAAGTCTACTCAAATATTCATGTAGCAACTCATAATTTCCAGCTTACATTTTTGAAGATCCATCTAATATTCTTCTCTCTTCTTGTCGTCTTCGTTTTCTATCTTCATTTCGGAAAAAACATTTTCTTTCTCAACTTCTTACTACGATCAGAAATATGACTGTGTTGCCCTATTTTCAGAGACTATGCGTATGACTAGGCCAATCTCCGTATAGATCAAAGGAAGAGTTACGTCAATTTTGATTTGACTCTTGAAACTCGACATCAGGAAGACCTATCCAAATTTTCATGTCACCATATCTAGTCAAATATCAAATGAGACTCGTTTATAACAACAACCCATCTTTCAGCCTTAGTTGATACCACTAGTCTCTTGCTGTTAAGATTTTATCACCTCTTTCGTGGAAAGAAATCTTCATCATATCTCACTTCTAACCTTGGGGTTGAAGAAGACAAACTTCAACTTGAGTCCACAAATAGAAACACCATATGATTGCAACATTAATTTAGCACCATAATCACTGGTTCGTAAAGCATTTGACACACATTCATCATTTCCTGTAGCTTCTGCTCAGATTTCTCAATCAATGATGCCCACATTCATCAATTTTTGTAGGACGTCACTTAAGAACAAAGCTCAGTGAGACCGCAAGATGGATACTTTAACTGCCAGCATCAAATCATCAGAATGATACAACTTCCTGATGAACAAACCAATTATGTATAGTTAGCTCCACTGTCACTGTTTCACCATTTTCATTTTTCATATCTTTCTGTCTCATTAGAAATATTTTTTCAAATCAATGATCTTGATACATGATGATATAGGCCTTCAACATGCTCCAACATTTACTGGTATGAACGCTCAAAATGTATTCAAAATTGTTTCTTACTGATATGAGCCTTCAAAATAAACTTTCAAAATGCCCCCACATGAATCATTTTTGTCTGAAATAGGCCTTCAAAATATCCGAACCTTTTCATGCTAGTGTGAGCCTTCAATGTACCCCACATGGATCATTTCTATCTAAAGTGGGACTTCAAAATGCCCCATCCTTCAAGTCAAAAGGTTCATTCTCGATGTCCATTGAATTTGAATCTCATGATTCCCACGAGGTACAACTTTGATAATGCCGTTATTTGTGGATCATTATGGCTCTATTCGTGCCCAAATTTGTTTATCTTGAATGCTCTCATTCTGGTGTTACTAACAACAGTGTTGTCAAGTAACTTCGAGGGATTATCTTCATGTTATCACCAACTTAAGAAGTGATCAATCTTTCTAACAGAAATGACTGATATATGTGCTTTTTTTGAGTAAGGTGGTCCTCTTCTGCTTGACTGGTTGCATTCTTGCCTTTTTGCTATGTACTGGGATATGTTCTCCTTTTTTTTGAACAAGACAATCATCGTCTTCTTATTAGGTTGCTGATAATGTCACAAGAGAGTGTTACAAGTTCTCTCTTCCATCCCTCCTGATCTTCTTGACCACTTGCTTTAAAGAATGCGAAGTGCTTCCTCATTTTGGCATCGCTCATTCTTTTTCTCAAATAGAGGCATAACAGTCCTCAACTTGCTTCAAGAACCTTTCTCATTTGAGACTCTCCTGTTTGAAAATGTTTTTCTCATTTCTTTATCAAAGAATAAAAGAATTTTGTAAAGTATTGTTTTTTACAGGTTCACAATAGAATCAAATCATAAGCATGAGTTTAAAAAATATCAAAAGAATCAACAACTCTTTAATGTCTTAAAGTTATAATTCTTTGACAAGTATCAAGATTTATGAATGAATTTCAGGTTGGCTTTCCTATTTTCTATGGTTACATCTATTGAAAATGTCACTCCTCTCTCACTCTTTGTGAATACTGCCACATACCTCACTTTTATGACTTGGTATTTTAACCGGATGCAAATAAAATGACGCAACTAGCATAGCCAATTACTAGACTATCTAGAATACCTCTATTTCATCTCTCTGAAATCTTCCCTTTAACCAAAGCAATGCGAAAATATCGATCTAAAAATGAAATTTTTGTGTGCTCGTATGTAGTTGACTATAACAAGTGTTCCTTAACTCCCTTAGTCCATCTTTACCGAAACTCTTTATTTATAAAATTTGCCATGGTCTGGCTAGCTGAAATCAGCTTTATTGTAATTTGCCTTTATCAGGCTAGCTGAAGGGTTCATCTCATCATAAAGTCTTTGACTTGACAACTACAGTGGAGCATACATCGAATTGCCAAGTACCCGATCAAGGTCATGGTTTGAATATAATCTATTCATAAAGCCAGGGCTTTCGAGTTTCCTCTATAACCAATTGCCTTAGCGGAATAGCTCAGCTTTATTATATATATATATAATATAATAAGCTAGCTGAATATTATCCATAAAGCCGAGGCTATTAACCAATTGCTCTAGAGGGACAACTCAAGCTTTATTGTATATTTAATAATATAACATGAATATATAACTCTTAAGAAAAACCTGTTATAGTCTAGGTGGTTTGGTGGAAATCAGAAAATCTCATCGTTAGAGTTCAATTCCCAAGCAATTGACTTTACCTAATTGTGAATATTTCATCATCGAACATCATCAATAGAAAGTAATCTAGACAATTTCGCAAAGTCAGACAAAATATGCCCCATGTTGTACACTCCTCTATGTAAATACCAAGCCTTTTATCTAATTCCTTGCACTGGAAAAGGCTATCTCATATTTGTAGAAGGGTATAATGTTTGGGTATATTTCATCTGAAGTCAAGTCAAGGTCTTTGTTTTACCAGTTTTCAATCTTGATAATTTGTCAAAGATGTGTAACTCTAATCATAAAGAGTTTTTAATCCTGTTGATATTCAAAGAACTGCAAGATTGCTAAATTGATTCAAAACTCATAAACTTAAAAGCAACAAAAAATTATTTATTACACAAAAGGCAAAGAAAGGAACAAAAAACAAGTTCAAACAAGATGCTAAAAATAGAAAGTACTACAGTGGTAGATAACAACTTCCACCTATTTATCGATCATGCCACATTGCTCCTATAATGTTGGGTGTGTGATCGGACCAGGATCTTTATCCTCATTTGCTCCCCATTTTTTTGATCATTTCTCTTATCCGGGCTCGTTTGGATGATTCCTCAGACGCACAAATTTCTGCTTTCTCCTGAGCAGATTCTTCGTAAAATCCTAATTTCTTGTTATTCATCAGTTTTTCCTTCCCTGATTGGAAATTAGGTCCAAATTTAGATCCGAAATGATTTTCCTTGGTGATGATAGTTTTGCCTGGATTCTGAACACATATTGCAGTTGTGATTGGTGTAACATTTGTCAAACCTCCTAAATTACCCAAAACCCCACTTGTCTTCAGGAAATCTGATATAGGTGTTTAAGATGTTTTCAAGGCTGCATCTGCCCCATTCATTCTTAAACCCACGGGCCAATCTCGTATTACATTCATGGAAGCCCTTTTGCTTTGATTTCCTTTCTCATCCTCTTGTGCACTGTGTTCTTCATAGGAATTGACTGCATTAATCTCTGTTGAAGCAACAACCCCTTTCTCTTTTACTTTGCACCTTTTAATTGCTTGCTCTAAAGGATCCTCAAAGTTGGTAGGAACCTTAAATGAACAATCTGGGGTTCTGTTCTGGTTTATCCAAGGAATCACCTTATAGGTCTATTTCTCATTCGAGGGCCACTGTGGCTGGACACATCCTGGTGTAACCAATCCAGCTGTAAGTTTTTTTTTTCTCATGTAATCCCCCTAACGAGAGATTATTTGGTGATGGCTTTATAGATAGAACTTGAATATCTTGAATGGAGGATTGTAAATAATTAGAACCTCTAATCATGAGAGATTGATCATTCTTAGCTTTCTTGATCAGAATTTGGTCATCTTCTATGCCCCTCTTCTTTGAATAAGACTCAACTTTCCCAAAGGAAACTTTATCTCTTGTTAACTCTTCATTCATTATAGGCCCAGTGGAACCTTCTACAATCAAAGTTTCAACACTAGCATTCATATTCCCATCCAAAATAGGATCCTCTAGTGGCTCTTCTCCATGGATCATAACATTCACCATGTCCATCAATTTGGTTATCTGTTCCATTGACTCGTCCTAAAACTTCTTTGCTTGATCATTCATTTCTTGTTGAATCTTGATAAGTTGCTCTTGGATTTTCTTGATTCTACCAACCTTTGCTACAATCTCATTCATGGTTCTTATCATTCTCTAGGAAGACCAAGTTAACTCCAATTTGATTTTGAAAATAGTTTGAAATGAGATTGAAAATACAAACATAATTATGCAAAGATGAAAATGCAAATGCAAATGCAAAAAAATGAAAATGTAAATACAAACGTAAAAATGCAAAGATGCAAATGCAAATGCAAATGCAAAAGGTATCGATTTCCAAAAGTAATCATTCTTAGAAAGAGTTCCATTCTTCCAAAAGAACTTTCATCTTTACAAGAAAGATCAATTATACAAATACAATTTAGCCTTTTTATTTAACTTCATGATCTCAGTCATGATACCAATAACTTTCTTCTCTTTCCAGAAATGATTTTGAATCCAAACGGTGGGTATTTGAGTGCAACATTTGAATCACCTTCCCTCTAATCTATGGAAATCATTTAGGGATCAAAAAGTCTCTACCAATATAGCCAGTGCAAGACTTATACATTTCTCCAATCTATCCAAGAAATCTGCAACAGCAGTCTCAACGTGGAACAAAGTCTTTGGAAATATCACTAGACCATTCATGACAAGAGAAAATATGTCCAATCTCTTATCTTCATCTATATGCTCGAGTATCACCTTCTTGAGACAATGCCATGAAAAACATTTACTTTCTACCATTTGTTGGATGTGTTCTACTATCAGTATTCTTGTAATCTTCACAAGCTTGCTTTTGAAGGATTGGACTTTTGGAAGATTGTAATGAATTCTATCCCCCCTGAAGGCTTTCAAAGTTAAATAGAGCAGTACTCTTCTATTGTTGGTGTCAAAGTGAAGCATTTGTATGTGGAATTCTGGCATCAGACCAGAGCTTTAAGCAACGACTCTTCTATCTTTACGTAGAAGAGATAAACCATGTCACTATATTTTTTGTGAAATTTCTCCTTGGTAACTATTCTCTAAATATCCCAAATCTCTATCACAAATCTTTATCAGTTCTTGTAGATCATTTTTGCTTGAGATTGACATTTGTGAGCATTTGTGATATGGAATCCCCAGAAAAATTATCTTTTTTCCCTTTGTGTTTCTTTAGATTAAGCTCGAACCGTTGGATTAGATTCTTCCTTGTTATGAAAATTCTTTTCCATTTCAATGGTCGCTCTTCAAATCTGATGATTACTTGGTTTAATCAACACCTTTCTTTTATTCATGATGATAATGTAGAATGCAAAAATGCAAATACAGATACAAAATGATGCAATGCAAAGAAGGACAAAAAAATGGCATACGCAAAAGAAACGAAATAAATTAGTATGAGCGAAATAATAAATAAAATTAAAAGATGCTATTTAAAGATAAATACAACACCTACCCAATCATGATATCTATCTGATCATGCTTTTATTATATAGCGATCCTACCCAAACATGCTTTCTACTCAAAATAATTATTTTCAATGAAATGAACCTAACTGCATGGTATCTAGTTTACATGTTGTTATTCAAAAAGAAAAAATATATTCTACGAACATAAAACAAAAAGGTAAAGGTTCAAAAAAACTCCTCCTTTGTGTACACTTATTTTGGGTACCTATTGACAGACAGAGGTTCGATATGTCTATACATAGGGTGACCGTTCTACGATTCACTATATGCATGGTTTCGGCTCTATCAGGAAAAAAGTACTCAAATTGTCCTTGATGTCGGTGCCCCCTTGGGCTACCAAACCCTCAATCTTGGCCCATTACAAGCTCGTGCGGTTCGAGTTCAATTCGAGAGGATACATTCCCTTATGTCCTTGCGGAGAAACAATTTATCTCACGTAGACATAAGGTATATGAACCCCAAAGATTACTTGCTAAAACCCGTGCAGAGAAATAAATTATCTCACGTAGGTTAAGCTTTCATCTCAACTTAAAAGGGACAAAACTTGTAAGTGAGCTTATGGTATGCAAATGCCCGTGATGTGTGTGAGGAGGAACATTCAGCCCTTTGACTCAAAAGGAAAACGAAACTACTCGACAAAAACTTGGACAGATCTAAAAGCAAAAATCAAAATGTTAGTATAACAAAAAATGAAGCAATTACAAACTTCAATAAATGAATCATAAATTAACTAAAAACTCGAACTCATAATTTTCATCACAACGACAATGTGTAAACGACTTACAGCTTGACTCTCTTAAACAAATTCCCCAGCAGAGTCGCCAAGCTGTCGTAACCGCTTTTCGGCGTGACAATCGTTTAATTGTTTAAAAACCAGTTACGACTTTAATTTTTGGAAAATCCAATGATTTGAAATTAAATTGGATAGAATTGAAAAGAGTCGCCATCAACCTTTGGGTTGGGTAGGTCGAATACCTAAAAACGTATTTTAAAAAAATAATTTTAAGAAAAATCATTTTTAAGACAAAATTAATCTGCGTTACCAAAAATTTGATTAAAACGGGTTCAGGAGTCGGTTACGCGTGGGGAAGGATTAACACCCCCACAGCGCCCAAAATTAGTACTGTGTCGCTTACTCGTTGTCATAAATGGTGAAAATCATGAATCAAATATCAAGTTAAAATATGATTCATTTATTGAATGTTAATTAATTTGCTTCAAATTAATAACTTAAAAAGAGGAAACTTAAAGGATTGAAATAAAAGAACAAATAAATCTAAGGCTAAAACTATAAATTAAACAAAGATCAAGTCATAAATCATAACTCATTATATATATCAATATGCAAATAAATATATACTAACTAATTTAAAGAAAAAAATCCTAACCAAGAACTAAATTAAAATAAATTTAGATTTAAGGACTTAATATAAAAGATAAAATAATTTCAATTAGGACAAAAATATTTGAAATTTAAATCTAAAAAAAATCTTAACAATTAAAGATTAAACTTACAAGTAAAATACATAATAAGGATTAAGTCAAGACTAATTTAAACCTAAGTATTTAATTTAAACTAAAGGCTCTAAAATGAAATTAAAAAGAATCTAAAATAATGATATAAAAATAAAACCTAAAAAAACCAAAATGGTAACGAATGTTTCAAAATAAATAAAATAAAAAATGGACTTATTTATAATTATCAACCTAATATAAGGACTAATTTAAACCAAAAATACTAACTTTAACATAATGACCAAATTCAATTAAATGTAAAATTAAATCAATAAAATCAAAAATAATCCAGTGACCAAAATAAATAAAAACAAAGCTATGGGGATTTAAACCGTGGTTTACCCAAACCTAAACAAGTTCTAAACAAAATAAAAAGGAAAAGTAGCGCTTAAAGGCCCAGAAAATTGACATAAAATCATATCAGTCCAAATCTAGCTTCCAAGATGTAAAGAAGAGCCTAATTTAGGGACCTAAAGTAAAATTACTCCTAATCATTTAATATATATGTACTACTTAAAATACTAAGCATAACCTAATTTTAAACTACCCTCATCAGCCGCACCTTTCTTCTTCACTCTCTCATTTTATCACGGCCGAGAGCCCTTGGGTTTATACACTCACAACGACACCGACCACCCTCACTCCAGCAAGGATTCACTCTTCATATGTAACTCGACTCAAGCCTCTTTATTTAATTCCAAAAACGCGAGTTCATACACAAAAGAACAAGAAGAAAAATGGTCTTCAATAACGAAAATACCTTGGTATTTAGTATTGATTTTTTTGATCTGTAGCTTGTTGAATTTTATTTTTGAAAAATGAAAAGGCTTTCTCCTTTTATTTATTCTGTGTAAATCGAAGAGGAAAACCTTGTACAATGCTAGCTTCAAAATGCTCTCTAAAATATGGGAAAACAGAGACACTCAAATCTCCTTTACAATTTGTTTCGGGTTTCATACTCGATTACACCCTTTTCTCTCTACGAAAATTTCTTTTTTTCATCACTGTCTTCCCTCGTTCCTTGCTGAAAATCGAGACCCCTTTTTCCAATCATTATTCTTGCCTTTTTCCTCCCCTCTGCTTCGAATGATTACATGCTTTTATAATGAAATTTCGTTGCTATTTGATGAATCCTCCACTGATATACGAATAATGGTAGGGTATAGCACCACCAATTTTCTGGATTTGTTTTAATTTAGAAAAATGATGAGTGGATTTGGTCTGATTTTGCACTGATTTGGTTGTCTTTGACGCATGTAATGACGCCATTCGGAAGCTCGGTGGAAGCTGGAAGCTTGGCGGTAGTGAAGGGTGAAGCTCGGCTGGTCAGGCAGCAGCGTGTGCCGTTGGACGGTTTGGCTCTCTTTGGCGGCGGCGACAGTAGGCTTTTGGATGATAGTTTTAGGGTTTGAATACCCTAATTGAAATGGGTCGGACCCGCTGTTGGGTTGTTGTTGTAGTTGGGCTTCTAGGACTTGTTGGGTGTTCTTGTATATCTGGGCCTTATTTATTGGGCTTAAGCTTGTAATGGTGGACTGAACCTTGTACTGTTGGATCTGAATATTGGACCTGCAAACATATGTAATAAAATTATTAATAATAAATATAATAATAATAATATTTTTTTAAACCCGGTCAAAAATAAATGTCACCAAACTAGGCCACAGTTCTAACACCCTCGATTCGAGCTTCTTGTGACAGAATTTCCAACAGATGTTCCGTTGTTATGACCAGCTTCACTTTGAAAACTCCAGGGTGGTGGTGGTTGTACTTGTACCTGTAGAAGACATCAGTATGAGACCTCTTCAGTGTCGGCTGGGTCATCCGGTAGGGAACAACAAGCGAAGCCGGGACACTATTTGTCCTGGCTTGATGAACCTGTCGTGGTCGGCGATTATCTGAAGTAGTATCTTTAGTGTTGAGTGGAAGTAGTTAGTATGATTTAGCAGGGAGGAGCTGTTCATGGTGAAAAAGTGGTTTTCCAAGGATATCATTGGCATTGCTTGGGAAAATAGCATGCCCTGGGAATTCACCTGTAATGCTTCCTGATGTTATTGGAGTGGAAAACTTCACGACTCCGCCGTTCGAAGTTATGACTCTGATCACTTTGTTAGCTTCTCCCAACCCTACAACCACACAGTTTCCCATCCGATCGTACAACCAATCTGAAAACAAAAACCCAAACCGGTATAAATCATTATGACCCATTTCGATTGTTGCTACTTTTTTTGATACAGAGTATTAAAATAAACTTTTTAAGATTTAGTGCGCGTGAATCACCTTTATCACTTAGAATTTATAGAGGAAAATGAGTAACAAACTTGAATAAAGTAAGAACCTTCGGGAAGGAACAAGGGATAGTGGGAGACCACGGAAACTCCGGGAAGAGCCGTTTTCTCCCTTTAGCTTCGAGCTACGTTGATAGTTAACAACTTCAAATTTTATTATGAATAACTTCTTGAGTATTTAGGAGCGAAAATATAATCAAAATGAAATCAAAATAAAATAAGATATGCGTAAGAGACGAGAAATTTATCGCAATTCTAATACGGATGATATGAATAATAATATACTATAAATATAGAGATTACAAAAAATATAAATTTAATATCTTAAATTTTGGTATATATACCAAAATCCGATATATATATATATATATATATATATATACCAAATCTTGAGTATCTTAAATTATTATCTCAATATCTCTATAAACAGTGACGGATTCATAAATATTTTTCAGGGTGTACACATATGTATTAATAAGAAAAAAATTTGTATAGGATGGATATAAATAAAATTTATGGATGGGCACCTTAATTAAAATAAATAATTAACATAGAGAAATTCGGATTCCAGAGTGAACACGTACCCACCCTAGCTTGTGCGTACATCCGCCATTGTCTACAAAACTTATCTATAAGATTGAAAAAGTATTAAATCTTTCCTGAATATTTATCTCTTACTTACTTCTGAAGTCTAAGACATACTCTCTGTTTATAGCATACTTAGGCCCCATTTGGTGTGACTTTCTAAAAGAACTTTTAGTTAAAAAAATCTATTTTGACTGCAAAATCAATGTCAAACAAGTGAAAAATGAAAAAAAATACGATGGTAACGAGAGTTTCAAACCAACCACAAAAGCTAGGATTTTCACTCTTGAACTTGAATTCAATGTCCGATAATTCCTCGGATACAAAGCAAATGAATTTACGTCAGAAACTGAACTTAATTGAGAAACCAAATTAAATTCGAATGTAAAACACTAAAAATGGCTTACCGAGTGAGAATTTGGCAAAATAGATTTCGAATTTGGAATCAAGACGTCAAAAAACATAAAATAGGACTTTTCAAAAAATTTGACTTTTTTGTTAAAGTCAACAGTCAATGGGTCGGGTCAAAGTCAACGGGTCGGGTTAGGTTGACTCATTTCGGGTTAAACATACCGGTTCAGACCGGGTCGAGCGAATCGAGTCGATCTAGACCGAATGGACTGGTTATAGAAGGAACTAGAACTGGGGATGAAACCCACGCTCACGCGGTAGTGAGTGGAGGCGCGTGGTGGAGGTGACGAGGTCGGGGTGACCGACCGAGCATCCCACGATCAAACAGGAACCAATTAATACCCAATTCAATAACCAAAACAAGTCAATACCACATTGAAATTAACCGAAAAATGATTGAAGGTTACCCAAGATGGCGATCGACGACAAGACGATTTCGACTGACAAACCCATTTGGGTTTTGGTCGCACAGAGCTGGGGATTCTGGTGCTTGGGGCAGTGAGACGAGCTGATGCTCGAGGTGGCCGTAATCAACAAAAATTAGGGTGGCGTTGCGGGTTTTCTATGAATATTTTATTGTTCATTCTCGATGATTGGTGGTCGATCATGAGCCTTCGACGGTTGGGGTTTGGTCGAGGTGGGACGGCAATTCGATTCAGATGGTTACAATACCACAACAGCGGTCGAAGTGGGGTGAATTGGCTGAGGGGCGCGGCGGTAAGGGTTGGGGTAGGGGAAATTGGGGATTTCAACTATTCAACCGGGGGTTATTTTTCACTCTACCAAAAAATGGGATAATTCAAGGATGGGTCCCCGAATTTCCTGTAATTTTTTAAAACTACCTATATGTTTCAAAAACTTATAATTTAACCCCTAAATTGGGGTGTGACACCCCATGTTGGCAAGCGTATCAGTAAGGTTATTTGTATGTCTAGGAATATTACTTATCTTGATGCTCCATTGTCGATTAAGTAAGGAACGGGTTCTCCTGGTCACTGCTAACTCGTGAGCCTGTGGGGTAGAATTTAGACTTTGTACAACTTCTATATTTTCCAACTTCAATTCCAAATATTTTATGTTATTGTTCCATGTTACTTGGAGACCATCTACGACATATCATATCTTGGCCTGAATGATAGAGCAACAATTGATATTCCTGATGTAGTATATTACCTAATCACCATTTCTATTCCGATCAACACCTCCGTAGGATGCCAACATCCTCGAATGGTTTATGACATCATCTGTATTGAGCTTAAAAGTGTCTTCATCATATGGTTTCCATTGAGCTCCCCTGTTGCTTACGTTATTTTGAGGTATGTGATGTTACTGATTTTTTCTTTGTGATACCTGTAGAAAGGATTTAGGAATAGAGATGAAAGGGATACTCTAAATTTATTGATTGATTAGAAGATAAATACAAGTATCCTTTAAATAGGTCAAGTATAAGAGTTAAGATATAACTACAATTACTCCTCGATAATGTTCTATCCTATTTAGAAAATAAAAAGATAAAGTTTGCATATAACAACGACACTTCAAACTAAAATGGCTAACATGAATATCAGAAGGCGACAATAAGAAAAGTACAATGTACACATTCAACATGAAATGCTCCAAAAAAAACTAATGCAACCAATACATGGACAACTTAGGCTTTTAATGCTAGAACTTTTTGCTAAAGTGAAGTTCATAATCCCATAATTCAAAGGAGACTATGATCCAAAAAGTTACATCGATTGCGAAAGAAAAGTCAACCTTATGTTTTCACATCATGATTGTCCTCTAGGGGAACAAGTAACTTTAATAGCTATGGGTTTTTCAGAATATGCACTCACACGATGGATGCAAACATAGAAAACTATTCAAGGAAGAAGGATTGAAGTAATCGATTAATAGAAAGCACTTTAACGAGTCATGAGGAGTTGTTTTCTTTCAACACACTACATTCGTGAAGTTAAACAAATGCTTCAAAGACTATGTTATGGTCAAAACTCAGTGGAAGATTACTACAACAAAATGACATCCCTAATGAATCATGCAAACATAAACGAAATAGAGGAATACACAATGAACATATTTATAGTCGGTCTAAATCAAAACATCATTGATTTACTCAACCTACGTGGTTATGAAAGCCTTAAAGATACACTAAAGAAAGTAGTCACAATTGAAGGCCGCCTTCAAAGAAAACTTCATTCTAGAGAACAATATCAAGATACTTCAAACCCTTCCACTTCTTTGTCTACCCCACCTGCAATGGATAATGAATTGAAAACTAAAAACAATGAATACAATGATGAAGGAACTGTAATGAAAGATATCAAATGTTCAGCAAAACATCTTTCAGTCTATTAGCCTTACACCATTGGAAACAGAAGATGCACTTGAAATTCAAGTGATGACATTTTTTGTGGATGGTAGGAAAAAAGAAAAAAAAATGAAAAAATGAAAAAGAAAAAGTGGTCACTAGTAAAAAAAGCCAAAAGAATAATGATCAATGAGTGGTGAGTGATCCTAATTGTGAGAAGAAAATAGTAACTCAAAATCTATATGTGAGCATAAAAGAATTGTGAGAGAACACTCTTTACAAAATGACTTGCATCTTTGTTCTCTATAGGGAATCAATTGTTTTGGTTTCTAACATTAACAAGGGTTCCCCTAGTGTGTTTATTTCTCTCTTAGAGGATTTTCAAGAAGTGTTAGGTGATCCACCTGATGGATTACTAGTAGAAAGAGAGAAATAACACTAAACCAATCTAATCCAAGGTTTCTTCATATCTCATCAAACAAATAATCACGAAGAAGCTAAAGAGTTAGATTTATTGTAAAATGGCTACACCTAGAAAAGCCTTAGTCATTGTACCATATCATTGTTGAATCATGATTTGAATCACTTCACAGGTATGTTGTTATCTATTTTGATGATATTCGTATCTACTCATTTTCTTTTGACAAGATTCAAAAGCTTGAAGTTTGGTAGCAGAACATACTTCCAATTATCATCCATAATAACCAATAATGCTTTTAGTGGTTAAATGAACAAGGTAAGAATAAAATAGTAGATGCACTACCTCGAAGGTATACACATATTTCTCAAAAGTTT
The DNA here is from genome assembly GCF_006381635.1 of Hibiscus syriacus. Lineage (NCBI taxonomy): Eukaryota > Viridiplantae > Streptophyta > Magnoliopsida > Malvales > Malvaceae > Hibiscus > Hibiscus syriacus. The sequence continues at coordinate 8,125,157 of NW_024063194.1, forward strand.
GCTACTATTTTGATTCTTGAACAACTTATCGATTTATATCACGACGACTCAAAGATTTCTGATATATATATACTAATTCTTTTAAAAGTACTTTTAACGAGTTCTATTTTGTAGATGAATTTCCTTTTCAAATGAACAAGTATGTATTCTGAAAAGCTCCTCACTAAAATTCTTAGTTCCTGAACAACACTCGTGAAACTTAATGGATTACTTTAACAATCCACTTAACATGTTTTCTAAACACATCTTTTGGTGACACATGAGTAAAAACATGAAGAGAACATTTCAAGAAATTTCAAACAAAACCAAAAGTGGTTGATGTCGTGTTGAATTTCAACCTACTCACTGGATTAAAAGATTGGTATGCAAAAGTTGCTTTCAAGACAACAAGAATTCAGTTCTAATAAAGAATAAACCTCTACTGAAATGGATAAACACATCACATTGATTCAGGTAAGTGTTTAACAAGTTTCCTTTGAACACATCTAATTTTCTTTCTCTTGGATTTTTGATTCGAGGAGGAATCGTTTTGAGGAGAGGGGGAATGATACATGCACCAGAATCCATAGTGACAATACATGCTTCTTTGGAAAATGTTTATACTCAAACCTATTAGAAGAACAATGTTTTGAAGATTCAAAGCATATGTATTTGAGAAGTATAATGTGAGTAAATTCTTAAAATATTCTAATATTTCTACCTTTGATGTTTTAGATTCGAGGTTAAATATTTTTGAAGAGAGAAGGATGATAAGTTCACTACAAGGATTACATCAAAGAAAGGTATCGAACTAACTCTTTCAAATGATCCATACGTCCAAGCCTTGGAAAAGAAGACCAGAACAACATCATACTTGCAATGACTTTTTGAATGAGATATAGGTGTTATTTGGTCTGCATGTCTTCTAGAGATAAAACCAGTTGTCTCTTAGCTTTCTAATGGTACTTCAAACGCGTCAATATGATGTTGGGAACTCAAGTTCATTTTAGTGAAGATAACACATGCAGAAATTCCTATATGGGATTAATATGGGATTTTGTATTACGAATTTTTAATATTTTTATTGATTATTTATAATATAATTTAATACAGAAAGTTGAATTATAGTTTAAGACCAGGTTTATTATTTTATTAGGAATTAGAATCAAACATTATCTCTAGTTATTATTATTTTATTCATTAGTTACTTAGGACTTCGAAACGCTATTCTGTATAAAGGAGGCTTCATTCATCATTGTAAATTATATTTATTTTGATTAAAAATACAAAGTGAGAACATTTTTGCAAGTGTTGATTGCCTTGTGCCTTCGAAACATTCTTCATCATAAAGTTCTTCGTGAGGAAGATCTTCACACTCTGGTTTACCTTCTCATTACAATTAGGAGGGTTGGTTAGAGACGAATATCGAGTTTGCCTAGACAATTGCATCTACGAGGGTTCATATGAAAACTATCTATCAATCTCCTCCACCACCACCATCATCATCGCCAAATCATCATTATTGAACATCACCACCTAAACCTTAATTTTGGCTAAATATTCCTATATTTATTAATTCATTGTCTTTGTTTATCTTCTTTATCTTTCGTTTATTTTCATTATCTTAATCTTGTGTACTTATCTTAAATTTCTAGTAACTTTCTTCCCCCATTTAAAACACTAGATTGCGAAAACAATCTAATTCATCTTTCATCTCATTCTTTGATTTAGTCTAGAACCATAGACTTGATTCTTCAACTTCGAGCAACGATCATAACTCCACTAACTTCTCCTATCACCTTCTCTGCCAGAATCAAATATTTTGGAAGAATATGGAACTATACAGAAGACCATATTTGATAAGGCATAACCACACCTTATGACTAACACGCGACTATTGTCTGATAAGAAGAATCTGAACTTTTTGAGTCATATCCGAGATGAAACTCACTTTTATGGATATTTCCATTATTTTGAATGTATCTATCGAGAATCAATCTTTTTTCTATTAGGAATTTATATTATTTTAATTTTCCTTTATTTTAGTTTTTTTCTTATTTTAGTTTTTTCCTTATTTTATTTAGACTCATTAAAAGGATGTTTACCTTTTTCTTATTTTATTTAGACTCATTTAAAAGAGTTTTACCTTTCTTTTAAGGATTAGGCTCTCTATATAAAGAGTCCCTCAACCCTCTTTAGACATCATCTTCTAAACCATAACTTTTGTTTTCTTTTCTCTTGTATTTTCATTCCATCATCAGTGACTAAGCTTTTCTTTCCGATTTGATGGTGAAATGATTATGCTATAATTTTGTGAGGCTTGTGGTAAATTAGTAGTTTTCCTTTAATCCAAGTAATCTTTATTTTTTGTAACACCCTAAACCCGAATGAGTCTAAAGTATCACATTGGGTTGTCGAGACAACCACTGATTTTCACAACATGGTACCAAGTGAACAAACATTACAGTTATAAAAACGTTTTATAAATTGAAGCTCCATCACACATAGTTTAAAACCAAAATAATAAAACTCTGAGTTATAAATCAGAATACAATAATAAGGGTCATATGAATACATATAGGGGTGTTAAAACTTTGAGTATTTATATTGAAAATACTGAAATTATGGTTGGATACCCAACCCGTTATTTTTTCGGGTTTTCGGGTCGGGTCAGGGTCATAAATCTTCCTTAACCGGGTACTTGACCACCCGATACTTGGTTTTTTATTTTTATATTATTTTATTAATATTTAATAATATTTTTCATTTTAAACTTTTACTTTTTTAATGTTTACTGCTTGAATTTACTTCAGATCAGTCCTTACTCACAAAACAAAATAACAAATCTCAATTGCAAATTAAAATCCCAAATTGGCTCTCAGAGACTCAAATCACAATCGTCTCTCACCTCATTGTCGCCATCAGCCATCATCACTTCGTCCGTCCAAATATCCAAAGCCAAGCCAGTCAACTCTCAAAGAAAAAGGGAATTTTTTTTATTTACTTTCACTGATTCACAAAATCATACCACATGTAAAAAAGCATACTCTAAACCTGATTTTGATTTGTGCTTCAGTAAAGATTGTCAATATTAATAAAAATGAGAAGTATTTATGTAAATTTGCATTACTCCAGTCGTCACTTTCAGTATGCACATAGAATGGTTTTCCACTTTTCACTTTTTGTGTATGAATTTATGTAAATAATAATGAGACTTGTCTTCTTATCTTATAAACGTAGTAAAATTTATTTAGTAATATTCAGTTCACAAAGGCACATTTAGTCCTCTTATGTTGTCGAATGCCAATAATCGATCATGCACTAATGTTATGTTCATTCACGTTAATGCTCTAAAACAGAACCGATCATAGACTCAATACTTTAATGGTACTTCAAAATTTTCAAGGGTGGAATTAAAAACAAAACATATAGTGGAATCACCACAGAGTTCTAAGAACAAACCTAGTAAGTTTACTTTTCTTTAATAATTCTTAGTGGAAACAATTAATGGAGAGCAACTTAGCATGCCCCCTGTTTACTAATTTTCATTAACAATTCTTAGTGAAAACAAATGTGCAGGAGCATTTTATGTGTATTTTTTTCAGTAGAATTCTATTAGTAATAATATAGCAGTTGTTTTTTTTTCAAATTATGTGCAGTAGAATTTTGTAGTTAATATAATTTTTTTCAGGTCATGTCGATAATAGGGGAAAATAATGATGATTTAAGGAAGATATCTTCCTCATCTGAGTCATCTAAAGAACCTGAAAAGGTGATGGAGACTTCAACAAATGCAAGTAAAGGGAAAAGGGGGGAAAATGTTGTAGCTACAAGTGAAAGAGGTAAAAAGAAAAAAAATCTAAATTTTGAGATCATTTTAAGGAAATAGAGGGTGATAAAATTATGCTAAATGCATTTATTGTTCTCAAAAGAGAACTTGTGCACCTAATAATGGAACAAATGCCATGAAGCATCAGACTAGTCAATGTAAGAAAGCCCCTTTTAATGTAGATGCAAAACAAACAATCTTACATTTTGAGTATAAGACAAAGTCAAATGCTGATGGGACAATTGAAACTGTTAGTTTCCTAGTTTATGGCATTTTGATCAAGATGAGATTAGAAAAACACCTTCAAAAATTGTTATTGTTGATGAGTTACCATTTAATTTTATTGAACATGAAGGATTTCGTATGTTTTGCAAGATTTATATTCCTAATTTTGTTCTTCCCTCACAGGCTACTATTACTAGAGACTGTTATGCTCTATTTATTGAAAAAAGGAAGAAGTTGAATAATTATTTCAATAGTTTTATAACACTCTTAACCTTATAATTATACCTATACAGATTATAGATGTCACCCGAATTTCTAAAATCATTTCCTCTTTAAAAGTGATTTAAAATTTATTTTCTTAAAATGGTAAATGATATTATAAAAATATCATATCATATGAATTATGTTTTATTATAACAAATTTAAGACAAAAGATTTTTTTATGAATAGTACTGTGAACAATAATGAACATTAATATATATAGATAAAATTCATAAAAACTTAACCTTTCATCACTATAAAGTTACAATTTTGTTTCCAAATATGTTCAACAAAACAAATAGAACATTAATAAGTACATGCCACTAATAAAGTCAACATTTCATCATAGGATGTCTTACTGATATTGAAATATACTCCTTGATGATTTATGTCCCTTTGAACTCTTTATTCCACTACTGGCTTTTTACCTACGCGTGAAAAGCATCACACGCTAAGTATATACTTAGTGAGATAATTAAAACAATAAACAGAGCAATACAATTCATGCATGAATTTCCATGTCAAAAATCAAAACAACATAATATAATAAAATAATTTACATCCACAACTATTGACCACAATTCTCAATCTATGAGGAACCCGATATAGGAGTCAAATATTGCACAAAAGTGCCGAGGTCGAGCATTGCTCTCCTAATAATGCACCGTAGTGCTGAGGTCGGGTTTTACCCACCTTGTACACCATAGTGTTTTGTATCGTGTCTTTGCTAGACACTTTAAGGCCTGTGCTATGTGCCTTCTCTAGACACTCTAGTGCTACATAATATGCAGCTGCTAAACACCATGGCATGCCATTAATACCACTGATCCTCAATAACATACTTGGGCATCTAGTCATAAATTAAATCATCCATGGCAACATATTACCATGGAACAAACATTAGGGCAGTTCATACCCAAAATAACATCCATATCAAAATTTCATGCTGATAGAACAAGGTAGACTTATCACAAGTCTTCCTTATGATGTATAAAACATCCATGTATAATGTCATGCATGTATTGCACTCACCTTGACACTTTATAATCCAAAATATGTGCTTCACTAATTGTCCACAATAAACCCTTTTCTATTTGACTTGCTTCCATCACAATTTAATCACGATCTGTATAAATCACAAATTTATAACGATACATATGTTAGTATTTTCACCAAATATACTTGAAACTCAATTTCCACTAAATATTTAAACACTTATTAATTCTTTTTAATCTTGTCACCAACTTTTCCAACTTATATAAAATGGTCATTCACCATTTTATCACTTAGAATCTTAATACCAAAAATTCCAGCATTGAAATTATTACCATTCAAATGCTTTTACAAAGGCATAATTACATTTAAGTACCCCAACAATGCAACTATTGTACTTAAATCACCCATATTTTCAAACTTCCAAAATAGTCATATTTTACATTCTAACACTTATTTTAATTCCCAAACAACAAATTTCCAGCATAGTACATCAATTATATAACACTTACACAACAACCCATCAATTTCTAAAGTTACTGAATTGATCCCCAACTTTTTAAAAATTACAAAATGGTCCCCAAATCTTTCTAAGGCTTGAAGAATACTTCCTTCATCATTTCCAGCCCTTATACAATTTTCCCATAATTTTTCTCACTCAAACAATCCATGGCCAAAACTTAAAAAACAAGTTCTAGAAAGATTAAACATGTTCTAATCAGCAAACATGCTTGAATATGAATCTACTACCCCACAAACATCAAGATCCATCATTAATTCGTAATCTCTTATATGGACACAAACTGAAGAATTTGGGATCTTTTAACACGAACAAGATTATCATGCAATATTGGTACCAAATGATAGCATTTCTCGCGTATAATAATTTTCTATTTTCGACATACTCAAAATCGTAAAGAATTTACTTAAAAATTGAATTGAAACTTTCTCTCACCTTTGGAGAAACCCACGGTAGCTTGGAGAAGAAGATGAGCAATTTGGATGAAATGTTGGGTGAATTTCTTATTAGTTTACATTATATTCCACTTAAATGAATAAAATATTAATTTAACTAGTATAAGACCAAATCACCCTTAATGAATCTTCTTATTCACCATAAAACTATGACAACTCATCCTTATCATCTTTTAAAGTCAAAGATGAATGAATTTGACTTTGATTTTCGAAATTTCCCATGAAATTTTCAAAACTTGCATTTTAGTCACTAAATTCCACTGTTCGGTTAAATCTGAAAAATTGCACATTTCCAAACCAATTTCTCTGATCTAAAATGTTAAAATAATATTTCCAACCATTTTATAACATCCTTCAAATTTTTGAAAAATTCCAATTCGATCCGAATTACCAATTCCTTATCTCTTTAACCTTTCAAAAAAAAATTTCTTTACTGAATTCCAAATCCAAAAATACGATTTCTCTAAAACCCCACTCTCAAGAATAAACTATCTATTTATAGAATGAAATTCTTTTTGGTAAATTTCTCACTTAATTCCCTAAAATTTTCCAAGTTTATACTTTGGTCACCAAACTTTAAAAATTTTCATTTTGGTCATTTTCTATATTTTTGGGGTATTACAATTCTCCTCTCCTTAAAAAAAATCATCCTCAAATTTTTAATACGTTTATGATGAAAACATATGAGGATATTGCTTCCTCATGTCCTCCTCTCTTTCCCACGTAGCTTCATCGACTCTATGATTTTTCCAAAGCACTTTAACTAGAGGAATCGTCTTGTTACACAGTTCTTTGATTTCTCAAGCTAAAATCCGAACTGGTTCTTCTTTATAAGTCAAATCTGGTCGAATCTCAATTTTCTCTGATGCAATAACATGTGAAGGATCTGATCGATACTTTCTAAGCATCGATACATGAAAAACATTGTGAACTTTATCCAATTCTGGAGGTAATGCTAACTGATACGCCACCGATCCAACTCTCTTTAATATCTCATAAGGTCCAATGAATCTTGGACTTAATTTTCCTTTGCGTCCAAAGCGAAATATTTTTTTCCAAGGCGATACTTTAAGAAAAACTTTATCGCCTTCATGAAGCTCAATCTCTTTTCACTTCAAAACTGTATAAGATTTCTGACGATCAACTGCAATCTTGAGATTATCTTGGATTATCCTCACTTTATCCTCAACTTCTTTCAATAAATTGGGGCCAATCAGGTCCCGATATTTTAACTCGAACCAATTTAATGGTGTCCAAAACTTTCTCCCGTATAAAGCTTCGTAAGGCGCCATCTTGATGCTAGATTGATAGCTGTTATTGTAAGCAAATTATGCTAGAGACAAATATTTTTCCCAAGATCCTTTGAACTCAATCACACATGCCCTCAACATATCCTCCAATGTCTGGATAGTCCGCTCTGACTGACCATACGTCTGTGGGTGAAATGTCGTACTGAAATTCAATCTAGTACCCAATGCTTTATGCAAAGAATTCCAAAATCTTGAAGTAAACCTTGGATCCCTGTCAGATATGATTGATATTAGCACTCAATGTAGCCAAACTATCTCTTTGATATACAACTCTGCATATTTATCTAAGGCATAGTCCATTCGCACCGGAATGAAATGTGCTGATTTAGTTAACCGGTTAACTATCACCCAAATGGAATCCTTCTTATTTTATGTCAATGGTAGCCCTGTAACAAAATCCATTGTTACTCTCTCCCACTTCCATTCTGGAATAGAAATTGGTTATAACAATCCTGAAGGCACCTAATGCTCAGCTTTCACTCGTTGACACGTCAGACATGTAGCAACAAACTCAGAAATGGCTCTTTTCATACCCGACCACCAAAGTCGACTCTTTACATCATGATACATTTTTCTCCCATCTGGATGCATAGTCAGTGGACTATAATGTGCCTCATAAAGAATATCTTTCTTCAACTCATCATCATGTGGAATATAGATTCTTCCTCGATAATACAAACATCCATCTGACTTGACTTTAAAGTCTTTAGTCTCACATTTTTCCACTAGTGAAATTTTTTCCAAGCATCTGCCATCTTTCCTTTGTAGCTCTATTATCCGATTTAAAAGTATCAACTTTATTTTTAATTCAGCCAATAGTGCACCATTTTCTTTCAACAATAACTGCACATCCATAGCTCACAAAGCTACAAAAGTTTTTCGACTAAGTACATCTACTACAACATTTGCTTTACCTGGATGATAATCAATGATCAAATCATAGTCCTTTAAAAGTTCTATCCATCTTCTTTGTCTTAAATTGAGCTCTTTTTGAGTCAATAAATATTTCAAACTCTTATGATCCGTATAGATGTAGCATCTCTCATCATACAAATAATGACGCCAAATTTTTAAAGAAAAAACTACCGCTGCTAACTCGAGATCATGAGTAGGATAATTCCTCTCGTGCGTCTTTAATTGTCGAGAAGCATAGGCTACCACCTTACCTTCTTGCATAAGTACACAACCCAAACCATTATGAGATACATCACTATACACCACATACCCTTTGTCCGATTCCGGTTGTACCAACACTGGTGCTTCCGTTAAAATATTCTTTAAAGCTTTAAAACTCTCTTGATATTTCTCAGTCCAAGCAAATGAAACATCCTTTCTCAAGAGCTTGGTCAAAGGAGAAGCAATCATCGAAACGTTTTTCATAATCCTTCAATAATAACCAGCAAGTCCCAAAAAACTTCGGACCTCTGTAATATGTTTTAGAGGTTTCCACTCCAATATTTCTTGAACTTTCTTAGGATCAACTCTTATGCCTTCTGCCGAGACAACATGACCAAGAAAAGCAACTTCTGATAACCAAAACTCACACTTTGACAGTTTGGCATATAACTTTTTATCCTTTAGTATTCGAGCATAGTACGAAGATAAACATCATGTTCTATCTTTGTCTTCGAGTATACCAGAATATCATCAATAAAGACCACCAAAAATTAATCTAAATAAGGTTGAAATACTCGATTCATCAAATCCATGAATGCTGCTGGAGCATTTGTTAACCCAAACGACATTACTACGAACTCGTAGTGTCCATACCGTGTTCTGAAAGTTGTCTTTGAAACATCTTCATCTTTAATCTTTAACTGGTGATAACCCGATCTAAGATCAATCTTAGAGAAAACAGCTGCTCCCTTAAGTTAATATTCAACCTTGTTCAACTGTCGATAATCTATGCACAAACGCATTGATCCATCTTTATTTTTCACTAACAACACCAGTGCACCCCAAGGTCAAATACTCGGTCTTATATATCCTCGATCCAGTAGCTCTTGCAATTGAGCCTTTAATTCTCTTAACTTTGTTGGGGCCATTGATAAGGAGCCATTGAAATAGGTGATGTACCTAGGAATACATCAATCCCAAACTCCACCTCTCTATCTGGAGGTAATCCAGGTAACTCATCCGGAAACACCTCTGGATACTCTCTTACAGTTGGAATACCTTTCAACTTAACTTCAGCGGTTCTCGTATCCAACACATTTGATAAAATTGCTTGACATCCCAATGACAACAATTTCTTAGCAGTAAAAGCTGAAATCACATTGGATAAGGGATTTACCCTTTCTCCAACAAATATTATCTCTGAACCCGTTGTATCTTTTAAAAACAATCTCTTCAAACGACAATCTACCCAACCATAGTAGGAAGATAGCCAATCCATGCCTAAGATTATCCCGAATTCCTCAAAAGGAAATTCTAATAGGTTTGCAGGAAATTATACTCCTTGTATCTTTATCGGACATTCATTATAAATCTGAAAAATATTCACACTATGGCCCAAAGGAATGGTTGCCACAATATCACTAGAAATAGGTTCTAAAAAGATTCCCCTATATTTTACGAGTTTTGTACTAATATACGAGTATGTAGAACCGAGATCAATCAACACAAACACAGGTTCATCAAAGAGATAAAAGGTACCTTTTATAATTTTAGGAGCATCTCTATCCTCATCAGTCTTGATGTGATAAACTCTTGCAGTAGTTGTTCCTTGACGATTAGATGTAGTCTCAGATGTACCATGTTTACTACCCTTTTTACTTCCACTGCGTTGCAGTGTCATTACTGACTGATCTGGATATAATTCTAGACATTTATTTCTATAATGTCCAGCTTGTTTAAAAAATTCTCTTATACTGAGTATCCAATCCAGAAAAAATCTATCAATTCTAGATTTCTCAGTCGGAAAAAACTCCGAAGCAAATCGACTCAGCTTGTGAAACTCGCATTCGTCCTCATAAACTGTTATGTCAGATTACTTTAAGTTTAGGAACTGTTGCATCATCTCATTAACAAACACATCCCCAATATACTTTTCCTTGAATTCACTTAAAAAGAATTCCCATGTGATTTGCTTAGTGGAAACTCGTGCAACGACTGTATTCCACCAAACACTGCTTGCTCCATCAGTAGAGACACAACCCCTTCCAACTTTCCTTGATCATCACAAGGAATCTTGTTGAGCATATTCTTGACATCATTCAACTAGAAGTCAGTAGCCATCGAATTAGCTTCCGAATCACCTCGAAATTTAGGTGCTCTCATTTTCCTCAGTTCTTTCGGAACTGACATTGGGGTTCGATGATTAATAATGTTGTCTAGGTCTTGTAAGAACAATCCCCTATCTTAAACAGACATATCCTATTGATTCAGATTAGACGACTATACATTCGGTTGAGCATTGGGTGGATTCTGTTTCACCTCATTACTCCCACTCTGTACTAAAGTAACATGCTTGCCTGCCCTACTAGATTCTTGATGATCTGACATCTAAACATAGTCAAAATCATTGTCCATTATTAAAGAGTAACTTTACTCCTAATAAGCATCATCACAGTATATATACAACTATTAGTAACTTTTGACATCCTAGTGGCATGTATACACTTTTTAATTTAAAACAAACTCGGTTTAGTCATAGAATCTGCTAAACATGTAGCTCTGATGCCAATAAATGTAACACCCATAACCCATATAATTATACCTATACAGATTATAGATGTCACCCGAATTTCTAAAACCATTTCCTCTTTAAAAGTGATTTAAAACTTACTTTCTTAAAATGGAAAATGATATTATAAAAATATCACATCATATGAATTAAAATTCATCATAACAAATTTAAGGAAAAAGATTTTTTAATGAATAGTACTGTGAAGAGTAATGAACAGTACCGTGAACAGTGAACAATGTACCGATGCACTGCTACAGTACCATGAACAGTGTACCGATGCACAAAAACTTCGAATTTAAAATGTGTATCGATGCACTGCTACAGTAATTTCAATAATATATATATATAGATAGAATTCATAAAAACTTAACCTTTCATCAGTATAAAGTTACAATTTTGTTTCCAAATATGTTCAACAAAACAAATAGAACATTAATAAGTACATTCCACTAATAAAGTCAACATTTCATCATAGGATGTCTTACTGATGTTAAAATATACTCCTCGATGATTTATGTCACTTTGAACTCTTTATTCCACTATTGTGTTTTTACCTACGCGTGAAAATCATCACACGCTAAGTATATACTTAGTGAGGCAATTAAAACAATAAACTGTGCAATACAATTCTTGCATGAATTTCCATGTCAAAATTCAAAACAACATAATATAATAAAATCATTTACATCCACAACTATTGCCCACAATTCTCAATCTATGAGGAACCCAATATAGGAGTCAAATATTGCACAAAAGTGATGAGGTCGAGCATTGCTCACCTAATAATGCATCATAGTGTTGAGGTCAGGTTTTACCCACCTTGTACACTGTAGTGTTTTGTACCGTGTCTTCGCTAGACACTTTAAGGCCTGCACTATGTGACTTCTCTAGATACTGTTGTGCTACCTAATATGCAGCTACTAAACTCTATGGCATTCCATTAATACCACTAATCGTCAATAACATACTTGGGCATCTAGTCATAAATTAAATCATCCATGGCAACATATAACCATGGAACAAACATTAGGGTAGTTCATACCCAAAATAACACCCATATCAAAATTTCATGCTGATAAAACAAGGTAGACTTATCATAAGTCTTCCTTATGATGTATAAAACATCCATGTATAATGTCATGCATGTATTGCACTCACCTTGACACTTTATAATCCAAAATATGTGGCTCACTAATTGTCCACAATAAACCTATTTCTATTTGACTTGCTTCGATCACAATTTAATCACGATCTGTATAAATCACAAATTTATAACGATACATATGTTAGTATTGTACTAACATAAACATATCCCATAACAACTCCATAATATACTTGAAACTCATTTTCCACCAAATATTTAAACACTTATTAATTCTTTTTAATCTTGTCACCAACTTTTCCTACTTATATAAAATGGTCCTTCACCATTTTATCACTTAGATTCTTAATACCCAAAATTCTAGCATTGAAACTATTACCATTCAAATGCTTTTACAAAGACATAATTACATTTAAGTACCCCAACAATGCAACTATTGTACTTAAATCATCAATTTTTTCAAACTTCCAAAATAGTCATATTTTACATTCTAACACCAATTTTAATTCCCAAACAACAAATTTCCTGCATAGTATATCTATTATATAACACTTACAAAACAACCCATCAATTTCAAAAGTTACCGAATTGATCCCCAACTTTTCAAAAATTATAAAATGGCCCCCAAATCTTTCTAAGTCTTGAAGAATACTTACTTCATCATATACAGACCTTATATAGTTTTTCCATAATTTTTCTCACTCAAACAATCCATGGCCAAAACTTAAAAAAAACAACTTCTAGAAAGATTAAACATCTTCTAATCATCAAACTTGCTTGAATATGAATCTACTACCTCCATAAACATCAAGATCCATCATTAATTCATAATCTCTTATATGAACAAAAACTGAAGAATTTGGGATCTTTGAACACCAACAAGATTATCATGCAATATTGGTACAAAATGATAGTGTTTGTCGCGTATAATAATTTTCTATTTTTGACATACTCAAAATCCTAAGGAATTTACTTAAAAATTAAATTGAAACCTTCTCTCACCTTTGGAGAAACCCATGAAATCTTGGAGAAGAAGATGAGCAATTTGGATGAAATTTTGGGTGCATTTCATATTAGTTTACATTATACTCCACTTAAATGAATAAAATATTCATTTAACTTGAATAAGACTAAATCACCCTTAATGAATCTTCTTATTCACCATAAAACCATGACAACTCATCATTTTCATCTTTCAAAGTCAAAGATGAATGAATTTGACTTTGATTTTCGAAATGTCCCATGAAATTTTCAAAACATGCGTTTTAGTCACTAAATTCCACTGTTTCGGTTAAATATGAAAAATTGCACATTTCCATACCAATTTCTCTGATCTAAAATGTTAAAATAATATTTTCAACCATTTTATAACATCCTTCAAATTTTGGAAAAAATTCCAATTCGATCTGAATTACCAATTCCTTACTACTTTAACCCTTTCAAAAAAAAATTTCTTTACTCAATTCCAAATCCAAAAATATGATTTCTCTAAAACCCCACTCTCAAGAATAAACTATCTATTTATAGAATGAAATTATTTTTAGGAAATTTCTCACTTAATTCCCTAAAATTTTCCATGTTTTATACGTTGGCCACCAAACTTTCAAAATTTTCATTTTGGTCATTATCGAAATTTTTTGGGGTATTACAAGTTTGTCTTCTAGGGCATGTCTTACCACATATACATGGAAATTTGGTCAAACTTTGTCATATATGTGTCTTACTAACCATTTCATAGTTGTTGATTGGAAATTGCATAAAATGATAATTAATTTTGTCTAATTGTACATTATTCTAGAGAGATTATTGGTAGGGATGTTGAAAAGCGTATACTAGAATGGGATCTTAAAAGGGTCATGGCTTTAACAGTTGATAATTTCAGTTCTAATGATCCAAAGATCAAGTATTTGAAGCAAATTCTTAACAAGTGGGATAGTAGTGTGTTGAATTCTAAATTTTTGCATATAAGATGTGTTACACATAGTTTGAACCTGGTTGTTAAAGATGGATTAAAAGATGTTAATGTTTTTATTATAAGAGTTCAATCTATTGTGAAATATGTGAGGTCTTCCCCTGCAAGGCTTCAAAAGTTTAAAGCTTGTGTTGAAGAGGAGAATATAAATTCTAAAGCTCTTGTTCGCTTAGACATTGAAAAACGGTGGAATTCCACCTATTCCATGCTTAAAAGTGCTTTGGATTTTAAGAAGGCATTTAAAAAATATGAAAACTAAGTATCTTCCTTACATAGAGGAGCTTAAGAAGATTGGTGGTTCTCTTAACAATGAAGATTGGGATAAAGTTGCACCTTTCTTACCTTTTCTAGAAATCTTTTATGAGATTTCATTGAGCTTCTTTGGATCAAGGTAAGTGACTGGAAATACCTTTGTGAAAGAAATATATGATATTGGGTATATGATTAATCATCATATTGATGTCCTAAATGATGGGCTTTAGAGTATGGCACATCGAATAAAGTTGAAATTTGACAAGTATTGGCCAAATGTCAATAATGTGATTGTGTTGATGTTTGTCGCTTTAGTTTTTGATCCTAGGTATAAGCTAAGATAGGTTGAGTGGATAGTTGGTCATTCATATGATCCCAACGACTCTTATATCTTATGTCAACAAATTAAAGATACTTTGACATTATTGTTTGATTTTTAAGTTTATTTGCATTCTTCGTCAACTCAAATGAGATCATACTCTTCAGGATCTAATTCTTGTGGCCATGGTGGTGAGGAAGAAATAAGGAAGTTAAAAGGAACAAATTTGAGTAAAGACCATGTGATCGACATAGAATTAAATGATACTTCTGAAACAAAATTAAGCTGGATAGGTATTTGGGGGGATAAGTGTGTTCGTGATAATGATAAATTTGATATCTTGGCTTGGTGGTCTTTGCAAACAAATAACTACAATATTCTAATGAGCATGACAGGTAATAAACTTTCAATTCTAGTTTCAGATATTCTTTCAGAGTCAACTTTTAGCACATGAGGACGTGTTATTTATTCCTTTCGCACCTCTTAGACTCCTAGGTTGGTGAAATCTCGTATTTGTACTCAAGATTGGATTCGAGCTTCTCATGATCCCACTAGAATAGAGGAATGCTTTCTAGAAATTGAGAATATATAAGAAGGTTGATTTTTTAATTTTAAATTTATTATTTTTAATTTTTTGGTATTTATTTACTTTGTTATTGACATATATCTAAATAGTTTTATGTAGAGATGCAAGGTTTGACTTTGGAACAACCGACGATTATCATTGATGAAACAAATAAAGTTTCATAGCAATGAAATACATTTTTTTAATTGCATTTTATGCAAAATGATTATTATCCTAATTAGTTATGACATCATATCATGTTTATTTCTAATGGTACAACAGATAAATTATGTTTTATTTATAACACGATTTTGTTAGTGCTTGCTAGATATTTGCTAATTTAGTTTTGATTAATGCATTGATATTTGACGATACATGCTAATGAAATATTGTTTCTTCTTGTAAAAAATATAAATAGATTTGATGCTGAATTATGTATGGCTATTAATATGGATTTACTATATTACATGATGTTTATTGTTTGATGTTGAATTATGTACAATATTGGTATCAAAAATAAAAATGTGTGAAACCTAATTTTCATTTGAAAAAGAATCGGGTACCCTATTACCCAAATTAGTGGGTATCTGGGTTTTTTGGGTACCCGACTTGTGGGTACCCGATTATTATGGGTCGAGTCACAGGCTGATTTTTTAATACCCGAAAATTTCGGGTACTCAAATATGAACACCCTTAAATACATATGCCCACTAAAGCTATAGTATAATACTTTGAAAAATATGCTAGAGGTCCTGCTGTGATGGTATAATTTCTACTCTAGAGCAGCATTATGAATCTTATAAACATAAGCATGCTAAAGATATGATACTAAGCAGTAGGTACATACATGATCATAATCAAGTGTTACCTACTTAAGGTTTAACTATTCTATCACTGAAGTATGAACCTCATGCTTCCCTTAATCCTCTGCTAAGAGCCTCGTCATGAGTACACACCTCTTTTGGGTTTCTACCCACATTGACTGTAACTGCTTTGCATTATCTAAATACGACACTGGCTGTACTATGCATCATCTAAATGCGACATTCACTCTGTTGTGAGTTATCTAAAAGAGACATTGGCTCTATTGTGCATTATCTAAATGCAACACTGCTAGTATCTAGTCTCACATAGCCATCAGATAAGAGTTAACTGAGGGAACTTGGTGTTACATAACCTCAGTAAAATTCCCAGTAAGTTGTAGAATGGTCTCTTAGTCTCACATAACCATAAGGTAAATCATGGAGGGGGAACCCGATGTCATATAGCATTGGTACAATTCCCGCTCAATTGAAGCATTGGCTCGATCTCATAGAACCGTCAAACAAGGCTCTAAGGATCTCTATTTTATTGGACTAATGCAACTATAAATGCATAATTGAGGGCTCTAAGGCTGCATAATGCTGACAATTCCCCACTAGGGCAACTAAGGTAACTTTACTACATCCTAGAATAACTGAACACACTAAAGTGAGGTCATCCTCCCACTAGCTGCTAGCTCGCTCGTTATCCTACTTAGAATGCCATAGAAAGGTTTATTAATCCATTACTTCTATTAGTTTATTAAGTTGATCTATTCTAGTAATTCATTACTTTAGGGTGTCTGAGTCATTTTTTGTCTCTAAAGAAGTCTCTATGCATTCCGTGTGTAAACACCCATTTTTATCCAGGTGTTATTTCAAGAATTTATATATTTATATATAATAGCATAGTAAATATATATTACTATATTATATAGTATAATAATTTTTTAAATACATAACTTTTTAATATATATTTATATATATAATATGTATATTTTTGAAAATACATATATAGTTTTTGAAAATATATATCATATATTATATAGTTTTTGAATATACATATATATATTATATAATTTTTGAAAATATATTATATAGTTTTAAAAAATATATAATATTATAGTATGTTATTATTTAAATTATTTATTACATTATTATTAAAAATTTTATTTATTTTACTTTATTATTTTCATTCCGATAAAGTTCAAGGCCATAATCCACGATCAAGGTCCAACAAGCCTAATCTAGCAAGCTTTAAACAAAAAGAGGTCTAGAAAAGACCCAAATGGATAAAGACCCACAAAACGCCAGATCCATCAAGCTTTGGGACCAGCTAGGGTTTTTGCACATTAGCCTTTAGCGCCGCATTCATCAAGGCCGTTAGATCATGAGAATGATCAACAGTTCAAGGAACCCATCAACTAGGGGTTCAAACCTTTAATAAATTATCAATTGGTGCCACAACACACAAGTCGTTGGATCTGACCAAATAATCCAATAACCCACAAGATACTAGGGAGCAACAAATGTTAACGACAGATCGGCTACTAGTGCGTGAAGACCACGCATTAACTGAGAATCATTTCTAGAATGTTTTGAATGATTATGGAAAGATAGATTTTTAAAAAACTTTCCAAAAAACTAGAATTGAAACCGAATAAGAATCCAATCAATATAAAATCAAAATGCAGATCGAACGAAAATGGTAACCCAAAAGCAAGAAATGGCAACTGAATCGAGAAATATATAACAATCACAACAAATCAAATTCCCCGTTCCATTCAAAGGAATCTATGAATAAGGATAGTTTTCTTCCTCCGTCGACTATATAAACCTATAAAGAAGAACCACCATTGGAGAAAGGTGAAAATCATGGCTTTTTCGATCTAGATATACACCATTATGCTTGTTTTAGATTTAAAAGTTTGGTAGATTTGGAACCAGCAGTGGAAGAGGAGAGATTTGGGTAAATTAGAGTTTCCAACCATCATGGGCGGTGGCCAGAACTTCGGCTGAGGTGGTGGTCGGTGGAGTGCCCAGCCAGATTTTGGAATGGGTGGGGAGTTTAGGGAATTTGGGAGTTAGTACATTGAGAGAAAGGGTTAAAAATGAAATAAAATGGGGGAGACATGTCTATTTATAGTGAGGACTAATGTGCAATTACAAGGTTTTTAAATTATTTTCTTAGTCTCTAAAGGTTTGAAGTGTAATTCAATTCAGTCATCTATTTTAATTTGGCCGCTAAATTTTATTTTAAATGCAATTTGGTCAATTTATACACTTTAATTTTTATTGTAAATTAATACATTGACATTTTTTTGGTTTTTGTTTTGCATTGTTTTAATTATTTTTTCTTTTTCTTTTTATATTTATTTTTATCCTAACATAGATTTTATTTTTTTAAGGAACTCGTTAAATTTCCAAATAATCGTTAAAGGTAAACAATTTAGATCAAAATTAAATTTTAATTTTTTATTTAAATTTTAAAATTTTTCGATTATGAACTCTGGGTAATCGTGTGGTACCAAAAGGCTAATTCGAGGGAGCTCATCCTTCATTGATTGTAAACGACTCTCAAACAATTATCTAGAAAGTTTAGATTCAGTAAATTGGTAAGTTAAAGGTGTTTGGTATACCAAATTTAAAAACGATCGATGGTGACTCTATCACACTATTTCCAAGTTAGAACGTGTACCCGGGAAGATCC
Source organism: Hibiscus syriacus (assembly GCF_006381635.1). Taxonomy (NCBI): domain Eukaryota; kingdom Viridiplantae; phylum Streptophyta; class Magnoliopsida; order Malvales; family Malvaceae; genus Hibiscus; species Hibiscus syriacus. Next base: position 8,144,137 of record NW_024063194.1, read on the forward strand.
AAAGGAATGTTGCGACAGCTTGGCGACTCCACTGGGGACTTCAAGAGAGTCAGGCCAAAATTGGTTACTCGATTGTCTTCTTAAGTAAAAATTGTAAGTTTAATTTTAATTTATTTTCTGATCTTCTGTATTTACCTTTGATTTTTTTTTCAAATAAATAGTTGTATTAAAGTTTTCTTTTAGTGTTTTCAGATTTCAAAAAAATTTCATGTGTAGATCTATACCCGAGTTCCAAACCTTTTTAAGTGGGAGTGAAAACGACACCTTTATAAGAAATTATTCTCTGTATGGGCCTAGTAACTAGCCTCTGGGGTTCATAGACCCTATGTCTTCGTGGGAATTTATTCCTTGTATGGAAATAAGGAATGTATCTTATCAAGCTTAACTCGGTCTGCATAAGCCTATGATGGGTTTAGGATCAGAGGTCTGGTAGGCCCAAGGAGGCACCAACAAGGAGAACTCAGGTCTCTTCTTAGTACACAAGTTGTGCCACTGCGGGATTTAAAGCCTACCGGAAACCACATGCAAACCCTATGATATGATTGCTTTATTTCCTGTTTTTATTTTACTGCTCAAAGCACGCCAACTAGAAATATGTCTTTGGGATTTATTATGAAAAAAGCATGCATGATTATAAATCATGATCGGGTAGAAATAAAGTATATAGGTAGATATTATGCGGGGTAGGAACCGATATAATATCTACTTTAATTATTAAATCACCATACTAACTTTTTTTCTTTTTGTTTCCTTTTTTCTTTTCTTTTTCGTTTATTATCATTTGTATCATTTCAAAGAGACTTTGATTTGCAAAGAGTTCATCTCTAGATAGTCTTCATTAATGGACAAAGGGGTTGTGACACAAGAGGTTAAAAACGTGGACGTACGACTATGGTATGAGAAGACTCAGAAAGAAATAGTATACAGTCTGTAAGACAGTTACGTGTCAAGAGTTAGTTGACTATTCTTCAATCGAGCAAAACGACGTCCAGGATCTGCGAAGCATGTGGGGAAAGTGAAAGCACGAGGAGAAGTAGACATGTATGAATAAATAAGGCTTTAATACGAATATTAACGCAACTCTGAATTCCATGGTACAACATTAGTCCACTATTGAGGAGATACGGCTTTCTTTACATTACAATCTAGGAAGATCAAATCCATTTTGAACCTAACAAATATTGTAAGAAGATAAAGTCAAACAAAAGATGACGAGATTAAATAAATCTTTCCAAATACAGAGAAAAATGAAACATTGAACGTGGAGTCCTAAAAACATAGAACATCGTGAAAGGAAACAAGGATAAAGCAAGCAAGCTCCGTATAGTTCCATATGATAGGGGTAGTAGTGGTGATGTTAATGGGAATTGACCAAAAAAATAACAGTGAGAGATGCAGTCGTTCGAAAGGTCCTGGGGCAAGTTCACAAAATTACTCATCACGTGTAAGGTTTGATGAAAGAAACTGCGGCAGTGAGACATGGAATCCAACCAGTGACTAGTGAAGCAAAGAGACTTGTCAACTAGTCGAAAGTTGTCCAGAGTGTACCCCTAAAATGTTTTTGGTCTCTTTATAATAACTTTTTTGTCTCAATTAAGGTTATTCTATTATGAGAAACACTTTTTGGATCAACGCCTTGAGTTCATCATGCATTTTGCATTTTAATTCAACTAACTGTTCATTAAACATTCATGGTTAAAACCTAAATGACTAACAAAAGCTATTTCATTCATAAAGGGAAAAAATCTCTGGACCTACCACATCCGCAAAACACATGGTTCCAATCAAAGAAAATAGAAGCTATGCTTAAAGAGATCAAGGAAAACTTCGCTAAGTTGTAGAATGAGATGAAAAGAACCACAAAAGCATTATGGACACAATCATGAGAAATCAAAGTAGCTTGGTCGATCAGATCATGGCCAGACTAGCAAGATTGAATTTTGAAAAAGCCCCTACGGAGGGGGAATATAAAGAAGTTATGGCACGACCACCACCACTAAAACTGATAATTACACCCCGAAGGTTTCCAAGGATACCCGAGGAACTCTTCTACAATGAAGCAACAAGATTCTATGACAAGCTCTTTGAATAATCTAGAAGTACAACATCACAAAATTTAACGAAGAAAATAAGTTCAAAAAATGGAATAGAATATAAGATAAATGGAGGATGAGATGAAAATTGTCAAAGGATATGCGGGTTTCTACGGGGTTGATGCCCTGGAGTTGAGTCTGGTCTTAGATCTCATACTGCCACTGAATTTTAAAATTCTAGACTTCTAGAAATTTGACATAAATAGCTTCCAATCGGCCCATCTATATTTTGTCGAAAGGTGACGAGGAAATAACCAACTTTTGATCCATTACTGCCAGGAGAGTTTATCAGGTTCAACTATTCAGTGGTATAATCAGCTAAGCATGATACATATCCAAACTTGGAAAGATCTTGCTAAATCATTCCTAGAGAAATACAAACACATAAATGAGACGAGACCAGATTGTCTAATGTTGCAAGAAATGGAGAAGAAGACCAACGAGAGTTTCTGATAATACGTGCAACGATGGAAGGATGTAGTTGTGCGAGTTCATCATTCCTTGGACGAAAAGGAGACGAGGAAACATTTTGTGCATCCTCTCAAGGTGTCCTTCTTCAAACACTTGGTTTTGATCACTTCTAGGAGTTTTATTGACATTGTGATGGCCGGTGAAATGGTAGAAATGGTCATCAAACAAGGAATAAAGAATGGGAGGCCAGCAACGTCACTGCCTCTTGATCGAAGTCAGAAACAACTACTTCATCGAATCCTCCAAGGTAATTCTAACTTATTCCAATGACATATCGAGAGATGTTTCAACAACTCTATGATAAACATATGATATCGATATATCTAGTGGATCCTCTAAAACTGTCATACCCTAGGTGGAATGATGAGAGCACACATTGAGAATATCACAGTGGTGTCCCAGGGTATTCCGCCGAAAAATATATCACCTTTAAGAAGATTGTCTAAAGGTTGCTAGACAAAAATCGCATCCACTTCAATGATTCAAAAGACTCCAATGTGGCACAAAGTTCTAATTATTGGGAAGCAGGAGCTAACGTCATAGCATAAGATGATTGATAGGTTTAGAGTTATGATACATGAAGAATAATGTCTTATTTGAATTTGCTTTCTTATATATGAATGTTTGTTTATCATTGAATAAAAATGAGTAATGAAACATTTTTTTAAATTGGTGAATATCAAATATAACAAAATACACATTTGGAAATTGAGGTTATAGCCTTTTGACATATGACGATATCAAAATCCCAAAAAATATTTATCAACTCATCGTCATGGTCGCACCTTTTACCCAAAAATAGAGAATGAAAGTGATATTTCCCCCACATAATGAAGTCATCAAATACTTAAGAAACTGAAAAATAGGGCATTTTTTGTATATGACATTGCAATACCTATTAGTTTGCATAACTATTGAGAATGTTTAGTGCGATCTATAATTATCACAAATAGAATGGTGGAATAGATAAATTTGGCTTAGGTCAGTTGCATGGAAATCGAGCTCTAAAAAAATGAAATTTACTAACTTTCACCAACGCTCAAATTATAATATATTCTTCTTGATGAGCTTAAGAAACCTTGAAATAAAAAACTCAGAGAAACTAATGAAAGCTAATTTTATCATTGTTGGGGGCACTTTGTTGAAAGTAGTAAGTTGTTAATCTTTGGAGGTAATGTCCAAGCTTTATGAAGTGAGTTAATTCACGTTATCAAGACGAAGACATTTTGACACTAAAATCCTCTAATTAGAGGTATTCTGCTAAAGCAATGAGCTATGTCAAAAGCCCTAGCTTTATTAATAAGATTACAATCAGATCATGACACTAGTCTCAATGTGTTGAGATGAATCTCCCATCAAAACCAAAGTGAAGATAAGAACATTAAATTTAATGAAGTATGATTTGAAGAAAGCGGTAAGGCCTAAAGTTTTGAAGGGAGAATGAGTTACGATGAAAGGTGGACTAAGGGAGTTGAGAAACATATGTTATAATCGACTACAAAAAAAAACTAAGGAATTTTATTTTTATATCGATTTTTCTCCACTATCTCTTCTTAAAGAGTCTATGAAACTTGAAAAACATTCTAAGAACTGAAACAGAAAGGCTCTCTAAAATGTCTAGCAGTGGAATGTACCGGTTGCACTATTATGTTTGCATCCTATTTGAAAATCATAAAAACCAGAAAAGATGAGATAAAACCATACCAAATTACATTTCCTTCCTATATCAATCCATCGATCTTGAAAATTGTCAAAGGGCTATAATTTTTTAAATCAACGTGTGTGATTTATTTATTTGATATTCATTGTAATGATATTTTGCTTCAATTACTCTGGCATCATTTTGACACCAAACTTTTAAATAATTTGAAGAAAAGAAATTTTCCAAACAAGACATATTCTCTCAAAGATTGATTGAATAACTTGAAATGAAGTGGGGCATCTCCAAAATGCTTATCTATTGCATTATTGTGTCTTCCGATGCGGTTTCATACCTTGCTACAAAGGTTTCATGCAAGCAACTTGAAGCATCTAAGGAGAGTTTTCATACAAATTTTGAAGCCACCCAAGAATGTATTTGCTAGACATGGATCTACAATGAAATCCTAGCTTGCAAAAATACCAAGGATTTTAGCCCCCATCAATGAAACCAAGGCTGAGTGAGTGTCTCGAGATATAGAGATAAAAAATACTTCATTCGACCAAGAGTAGAAGATTTCAGGGTCAAAAGCAATAATTATAACACGATGTCAGTTGATTTATAATGAGTGCATATGTGTTGGGAAAGACTAGCTCCAAGAAGATCAAGGTTCATAGAAGAAGATCAAGACTTCTCTTCAAAAATGAATTCCAAAAGATATGCATTTCTATTTTGGGCATACCTAAGGACATTACACTCATTACATGTATATATATATATATATATATATATATATATATATATATATATATATATATACAATTTTGCATATTGTTCCAAACAATTTTGGCTTCACAACAAAGGATATTGAACTCAAAGAACACCAAGGAGAAACTTAACTCGCGATGGAGGAGTCATCCGCCATAGCTTAACTCAACAACGATATGTTATTTTTCAACCAGAGTTTCTAAGTCAAGTTTCAACTTCATGGTGGAGGATACTTAAAGAACCCCTAAATTTACTATGATTTAGCAACAAGGAGATACTTACCAACCTAAAATTGGAGTAAGATTTTAACTTCACAATGAAGAATATCAAACTCAATGTTATACAAGACTGGCTTAAACCCGTGAAGAGAAGTCATCCAAAGAATCCTTCACCTGGCTTAGACCTGCAAAGTGGAATCGTCTGAAGAATCATTTCACTTGACTTAAACTCACGAATGGGAGTCATCTAAAAACAGTTCACTTGACATAAACTCGTGAAGCGAAGTCATCCAAAAAATCGTTCACTTGGTTTAGACCTACGAAGGGGAGTTGTCTAAAGAATCATTTTACTTGGCTTGAACCTGTGAAGTGGAGTCATCCAAAAATAGTTCACTTATGTTAAACCCCTAAAAGGAAGTCATCTAAAGAATACTTTATCTAGCTCAAACCCGTGAAGAGGAGTTGTCTGAAGGATCATTTTGCTTGGCTTGAACCCGCGAAGGGGAGTATTTCAAAAAATAGTTCACTTGGCTTAAACCCGTTAAGGGTTGTCATCTAAAGAATCTTTCACCTGGCTTAAACCCGCGAAGGGGATTCATCTGAAGAATCATTTCACTTGACTTAAACCCATGATGGGAAGCGAAGTTATCCAAAAAATCCTTCACTTTGCTTGAACCCATGAAGGGTAGTCGTCTGAAGAATAATTTCATTTGGCTTAACTTAGTGATGAGGAGCCATCTTTCAGTCAAATATTTTCTAAGTCAATATCAAATCTACGATAGAGGATATTGAATTTGAAGGCCAATTCAGAATCGACTGCAGTCTAGCTTAACTCAGCGGCAAATAAGCTAGTTTCTGGTTGAAGTTTGCAGGCCAGGTTTCAAAGTCACGGTGACTGATACTTGACCCAAAAACATATCCAGAACTAACTGCAATTTGTCTTAACTCAGTGGTGAGGAGCCATGTAAAACTCTTCACCAGTATACGTATTCAAATACGAGTTAAAGATGTCAAACTGACCTTTTATAACATTTTGTACTTGAAAACCCGTAAAATTTTGTTTCATTTTAAAATTTCAAATTTTCAATTAAAACCAATTTAACTAATCGTATAAACATAAAATAATATTTTATAGACCAACTTAAATTTGATATTAGGTAGAAACTAGGCAATTTGATAATGTTTCATAACATTTTTAAAATTGTCATAATACTACCTAATTTAAAACTTAATCATTTTTACCTTTTAAAAATAATATTATAAAATATTATTCATTTATATTACTACTTATATCTACTACCAACCATATTAAGCTAGCCTATTAGAGCTACAAGAACATTTATGATATACATTCGACTAATAAACCAAATTAATATCAAGGATGTCTTACTGATATGGTAGTCGATATGATCTTCAGTAAGATGCTCGCAATGCTCATCACTTCACGTATTTATCTTTTTCTTTACCTACGCATGAAAATCATCACATGTTAAGTAAAACTTAGTGAAGCAATAACATAGCTAAGGTGAGATAAAAAATAAAATATCATAATTACTTTAAGACATTAAAATATCATAAATACTTTAAAAACAATAAATGTAAGTAAAATAAAATCATTAAACTTTCAAACCGATTTATTCAAGCCATTTTCCTCCTCAGAAACCTGAAAATCATCATCTCATGATTTTATCAAAACCATGATAATCCATATCATATATAATAATCACTTTATATTATTTTTCCATTTAGAACATATTTCAGAACTTTCATATTTCATTCTTCTTTTGAATACCTTTCAGAACTTTCTCATTTATTTTTGTAGCTTAATGTATACGTAAGAGAATGCAAGGCATGTGAGTAGAACATAATGTGCACACTAAGCACCAACGGTTACATTATCATCATTAGATTATGCACTCCAAGTACATTCATATCATTTGCACCAACGGTGCCTTTCTTTAATGTACACGAATGTACCATAACATCATCATCATAATTACTCAACTGAATGGCATGCCAAGTGTACCTATGACTCTCCATGCAATATATAATGGCTTTAAGATAAGATCATATCCATTTATCAATCAAGCATTTCAATTTAGAACCATTTTCATCTCATCAATATAGAATTCATAACTTGGGCAGTTAATACCCAAAATCATCCATAATTTAAAATACAACATTGGATAAAAACTTTGGGGCATTCATGCCCTAAAATCATTCATAAAACCTTTATATAAGCTTATGGAAATATTCCATAATCAAAATTAAATCATGCTTTAAAAATAAATCATATGAGTTTGACTTATCGCAAGTTTTCCTCAATTAGAATAATTAAATAAATAAATTACACTCACCTTATTTGCCTCACTAGATCCTTTTATGACTATAACCTTTTTGATTCGCTTTGCTCACGATATATGTTGCATTATAAATAAAATCATATACACAACACAAAATATTCAAAGCGTATGTTAGTATTATAGTAACATATTCTAAATCCAATTATAAAATCCATAATTTGTAGTCGATACTTATTCGATATAATTTCACTTCACTATTCAATAACAACTTTAAATTTCCATCATAACACTTCAATCCTTTACATATTCATATTCATCACCAAACTACTCAACTTTCATAAACATTACAATTTAGTCATTATTTATAAATTCTTTTAGAATTCATACTAACTTTTCCAATTAATTCAAAATGGTCCTTCACCACTTAATTAAATCCAAACTTAATACCCAAAATTTTCAGCATTAAAATAATACATCCAATCTAATATAATCATATTTGCAAACTTGTGATTTAACCCCTAAAATTTCCAATCTTTTCGAATAAACCACTACTTAACAAAATTTGCAATTTGGTCCAAATCATCATTCTAACTTCAAATTCAGCATCCAAATATTAATTTACAGAATTATAATACTTCACTCAATCTAATACTTTAACATCTGAAAACTTGCAATTACATTCCAAACTTTCTAGCATAATTCAAATTAGGCACTAATTTTCCAAATTCTTGCAATTTGATCCAAAACAATATTCTAACTTCACTTTTAACATCTAAACAGTAAATTCCAGTAATGAACCTCATAGTTGAACAGTTATACTTTAATGACCCAAAATTTCCAAAACTTACAAAATAGTCATTTTATTATACAAGGCTCCAAATGGACCAAAATTAATTTCCAAAGCTTGTAGAATCATTCTAATATCAATTCTAATCCATATTTATTCCTTTATGACGAACCTATATAGATCAATAGGGCAACTATTTCATTCAATTTCAAGCATGAATTCAACCTTCTATGATTAAATTCATGTAATTCCAATCATTCCCACATCAATTTCAATTCAAATTCAACAATTTCTCCTAACTCTAGCCATGGAAGAATCATATATGTCCTATTTTAGATTATTTTAATCATCATACATTATTGGAAATTAATCTAAACACTAATAACATAAAAATCAAGCTTTAAATCACCAAAATCCAACTTGTTCTTTAGCCCCCAACTCATGAAATTCATCATATAAGCATATTTCCATGAACTTATTATTCCAAATGATAGAGAATTTCAAGTAGATTAATTCTCTATCTAATAGCTTAATCCAAAAATCAAGGGAATAAGCTTACAAATTAAATTGAAAAACTTCTCCTTACCTCTTATGGGTGTCCACGGGTTGAAGGTTGAAGAAGATGTTTACATATATATTACACAATTATCTCTTAAACACATGGCTTTCTAACAATTTAAATGAATCTAAAATTTATTTAATCCTAGTTTACCATTTTGTCATTAATGAATCTTGATAATTTCAACTTTGTCACTCCATGGCATCATGCCTTACATCATTATATCAATAAAAAAATATCATAGTTCTGATTTTCCATGTTTTCCTTGCAATTTTCAAAAATTGTAATTTAGTTAACTAATTTCACAATTTTGGCTTAACATGGAAAACCGACCTTAATTCCATTTATCCATGTTAAATTTCACTGATCTAAATTATGGAAATAATATTTCTAACCCTTTTATATCATCCTTCAAAACGTTTGTGAAATTTCAGTTCGATCCGATTATTCAAAATCTTATCGGACTTTACTACTTTATAGTTTTTTAATACAATTCCCGAATCAAAATTCTAATTCTCACCAAAATGTTAATTTCGGAGTAAACTATTTATTTACGAGGCAAAATATATAATTTAAAAAATTACATTTTTGATCCCTAACTAAATTTATACTTTAGCCACTAACATTCAAAAATTACAATTTGGTCACTAGCTAAAATTTAGGGTATTACAAGCCATATATAGTCAGATATTTTGAAAGTTAGATTTTAAATTAACAACGGAGTATATCCCTTAGTATGGTTACTTTTGTTTGCTAAAAGGTGGCACAATATCGGTACCAAGTACCCATGATATTGAAACTAGATGGGCAGTATCAATACTCCTATTTCCAGTATCGATATTGTTGAAAACATTTTGATGTTTCGATATAACAAATTGAGTATAAATGATTTTAAGATTTTATCCAATTTTAAATATTCGAATAAAATATCAAAAATATTACTTCAAGTGTTCAAAGGTCAATTTTAATCCTTACTTAAGTGTAAAATTGTGTTTGAGTCTTAAAATATTTTTGAAACAATTTTACAAAGTATTTCGAACCTTACTCGAGCGAAAAATAATTTTTATTAAGGGATGTACCGATACACTCTTGGGTGTATCGGTACACACCAAACATCGAATGCATTTTGTGTACCGATACACAACTAATGCATTGATACAATCCTGGATCTATTAAAACATCGAATGTAATTAGTGTACCGATACACCCCAAGTGTAACGATACACTAGGTCAACCAATGGTCGAAATATTTGAATTTTATACAAAGTGTACCGATACACCCTTGAGAGTGTACCGATACACATACGCTCCCAACAGATTTTTAAAATGATAATTACACCATAACAACTCTATTGACTTCACCAATTATCACAACGTTTAGAATCAAATGAAAGTATATTTAAACAAGCTCAGGAGCTATTGATAAAAAAAAGAAACAAGAATTGAGAGAGAATTAAAGAGAAAGACTTGAACTTATCGTTTGAGCATTTTCAATCCTATTTTCATTCAATATTCATTTTTCTTTCAAGAACACCATTCGTACACAATTGTATTCATTCTTGAGTTTTCTTTCTTTTTTCTAGAATTATGCAAACATCTTACCTTTTGATGTTTTCTGTAAGTTTGCGAAATTTGTAATTTTCTCTTTGGGAGAGAGTGTTCTCAAGAATTTGGGGTATAATTCTTGAGGGAGTTGTAAGGTTACTCTTTGTCCTCAAAAGAAAGACAAATTAGTGAATTTGTGAAAAATTCTTAGTGTGGATAGCTAAGGTAGTGGACGTAGACTTTGGTTGAGAAAGTCGAACCACTCTAAATCGATGTGCAAATATTTTCAATTTTCCGCAAAAGCATCCACCGAAATTTTTATTGTCAATTCACCCCCTTGGCCGATTTGTCGATCGATTAACTCAACAATTGGTATCAGAGCTACACTCATTTTAATTTTTAACCACCTCTTGAGTTGATTCGGGAAGAGTTATATCGATATTCAAGTCATCAATGGCCTCCACTTCAAATTTTGACTTTGTTCTTGATTCAATGCCCGTCAACAAGCCTCATTTCGTCAATAGAGCAAATTATTCTTATTGGAAGAATAGAATGAGGTACTTCATTCAAGCAAGTGACATGGGAGCATGAAATATCGTGGAAGACGGATACACCATACCTTTCACTCATTCAAGAACATGGAGTGAAGAAGAGATAAGAATGTTCCATCTCAACTCAAAGGCTATCCATATAATATTTTATGCTCTTGGACTCGATAAATACGGGAGAGTTTAATCTTGTACAACCACCAAGGACATATGGGATAAACTACAAGTCACTCATGAAGGCACAGACGAGAAAAAAGAATCTAAAATTAGTTTTCTAACTCATAGCTATGAAAATTTCAGGATAAAACCGGATGAATATATCAAAGATATGATGGATAAATTTTTCGTGATTGTCAATGGTCTCAAATCATATGGAGAGATCATTCCAAATGTGAATATTGTGAGGAAGTTAATATATTCTCTTTATAAAGCTTGGTAATCGAAGAAGACGACAATCATTGAAGCTAAAAACTTAAAGTCTTTAACTCTCGATGAACTCATTGGTTCTCTTCTCTCGCATGAAATGATGATTTAATATGAGGTAGACCTTGAGAATAAGGACGAGAAAAATAAGGAGACGGAGAAGAAGAAAAATGTTGGAGTTACTCTCAAATCCATAAAAGTTAAGAGTGATTTTGATGATGACGATGATGATGAAGAAATGGCATTATTTGCCAACCGGTTCAAAAAATCAATGAAGTCCAATACAGGAAGAAAGTTCAAAAGAAATGAAGGCTTCAAAAATGAACCAAAGGATAAGGACCTGATCATTTGCTACGAATGCAAAAAGTTCGGGCATGTCAAATACGATTGCCCACAACTAAAGAAAAAAGGTCAATCCAAGAAGAAGCACAAGAAACACGTGGCTACTTGGAGTGATGATGATGATGAATCAAATGAAGAGGAACAAGAAGTAGTGAACCTGTGCTTGATGGCCACCGGGGAAGATTCTTATGTGACCTCTAACTCGTTTGATTTCGAAGATTATTCTTTTGATGAGCTATTAGAGGAGTATACTGGTTTGGCTTCGGATTATGAGAAATTATTTTTGAAACACAAAAATGATATTTCAAAATTGAAAAACGAAAATAATCTCATATCCAATACCAACAATGATCTTGAAAGTAAAATTAAAGAATTGTAAATAAAAATCGAAGATTTTGAAAAGGAAAATACTGATTTGCATAACTTACTTTCAAGAGTTCATGACGATCATAAAAAAGAAATTGATGATCTTAAAGCTTCTTTTAATAAAGTTGGAACAAAACGAGTTGAAAATGGAGAAAGTTCAAAATCTAACTTTGTTAGAAAAAGTTTAAAAAACTATAATCATAAAGGTCCCCAAAGAACCTCTAATGGTAAAATCGTTAGAAGTATATAGGTTCCTAAAGAACTCATTATTACTAAAGATAAGGATATCCTACACAAATGGATACCCAAGGTGACTAGGATTTAAGAAACTAATGAATATGGACCCAAAAGAAATTGGGTACCAAAAATCAAAAATTAAACTATGTTTGTAGGAAAAAGAGCATTGCTACAAGGCGAAAAATACAAGTTCAAATTCATGGTTCCTTAATAGTTATGCTCAAGACACATGACCGGAGACAAGAGCCGGTTTATAGAGCTTAACGACAAAAATGGAGGAGTGGTAACCTTTGGTGACAACTCAAAAGGTTACATTGAAGGTATAGGTACTATAGGTAATACCTCTTCCATACAAATAAAAAAGTATTATATGTGAATGGGTTAAAGCATAATTTATTGAGTATTAGTCAATTATGCGATAAAGGATACAATGTCTTATTCGAAACAAATAGTTGTAAAATTGTTGACATTGCATCTAATCGGATTATGCTTGTTGGTCATAGAATTGGAAACATATACATGATGCATCTAGATTTAATAAATATGACTAATTTATGCCTAGTTGCTAAGGATGAACATGATAGATGGTTATGGCATAAGAGACTAGGACATACTAGCATGAGTGTTTTACAAAGATTAATTCAAGGAGATTTAGTAAGAGGATTGCCAAAGCTAAAATTTGACAATGATAAAATCTGTAATGCATGTGCTAAAGGAAAACATAAAAGAGACTCCTTTAAATCCATTAATGATGTATCAACTAGTAGAGTATTACAATTGATCCATATAGATCTTTTTGGGCCAATTAGGACTGTTAGCTTGGGTGGAAAGCAATATTGCTTTGTATTGGTAGATGACTATTCTAGATATACTTGAGTTCTATTCTTAAGTACTAAAGATGAAGCATTATAAAAATTCATCACATTTTCAAAAGTAATCCAAAACAAAAGAGGTTACTCCATAACTAGTGTTAGGAGTGATCATGGTACTGAATTTGAAAATCTTGGATTTTTTTTACTTTTGTAATTCTAATGGTATTAGTCATAATTTTTTAGCACCTATAACCCCTCAACAAAATGGATTTGTTGAGAGGAAAAATCAAACTTTAGAAGAAATGGTTAGAACCATGCTTTGTGAAAATAATTTGCCAAAATATTTTTGGGCGGAAGCCAGAAATACCGCTTGTTATGTTATAAACCGAGTAATGATTAGGCCAATTTTAAAGAAAACTCCATATGAACTTTTTAAAAATAAAAAGCCTAACATTAGTTATTTTCATCCTTTTGGATGTAAATGTTTTGTTTTAAACAACGGTAAAGATAATCTTGGCAAATTTGATGCTAAAAGTGATGAAGAAATTTTTCTGGGTTATTCGTTAAATTCTAAAGCTTATCGAGTATTTAATAAAAGAACTTTAGTGGTAGAAGAGTCTATACATGTTATTTTCGATGATAATCCACTTCCGAGGAAGGATTCTTGTGTTGATGATGATGTAGGTATTGTAAAACAATAGATGTTAGACATGACGTTGGAGAACCATCATCAAAAGAAGAGTTGAAAGATGAGGAAACTTAAGATGTTCTCGAGAATCCAACCATTGAAGAAAGGGAAGTCTCTTACCCAAGAGAATACAACTATGTCAAGGATGGTGAGATAATAGGTGATCCATCCAAAGGGGTAACAACTCGATCTTCTCTTTGAAATATATGTAATTATGTTGCATTTATCTCATGCATAGAGCCTAAGAATATCCAAGAAGCATTAAAAGATGAAAATTGGATTATGGCCATGCAAGAAGAGTTAAATCAATTTGAGAGAAGTAAATTATGGACATTAGTTGAAAGGCCTAGTACTAGATGGGTATTTAGGAATAATCTTGATGAAAGTGGTAATAGAGTGAGGAACAAGTCTAGACTTGTTGCTTAAGGCTTTACTCAAGAAGAGGGCATAGACTATGATGAAACATACGCTCTCGTAGCTAGGATGGAAGCAATAAGAATGTTATTAGCATTTGCATGTTTCAATAAATTTAAATTATATCAAATGGATGTTAAAAGTGCATTTTTAAATGGTTTTATAAAATAATAAGTGTATGTGGAACAACCTCCTAGTTTTGAAGATTCAAAATTTCCAGATCATGTTTTTAAATTCACAAAAGCGCTTTATGGTTTAAAACAAGCTCCTAGAACTTGGTATGAAAGATTATCAAATTTTTTAATAGAAAAAGGTTTTTCAAAAGGGAAGGTCAACACTACATTGTTTTTAAAGGGAAAAGGTAAAGATATATTAGTAGTTCAAATTTATGTTGATGATATAATATTTGGTTCTACTAATGATGCTCTTTGCCAAGAATTTTCTAAGATAATGCAGAGTGAATTTGAGATGAGCTTGATGGGGGAGCTCTAATTTTTCTTGGGACTCCAAATCAAGCAAAGAAAAGATGACATCTTCATCAATCAGGCAAAATGCATCAAGGATATGCTCAAAAAGTTTGGATTGGAATATGGAAAACCCCAAGCCACTCCAATGAGCTCATCTACAAAGCTTGACAAAGATGAAGGAGGTAAATGCATAGATGTTAAACTTTATAGATCTATGATTGGCTCTTTTCTTTATCTAACCACAAGTAGACCGGACATTATGTTTAGTGTTTGCTTATGTGCTAGATTTCAATCATGTCCTAAAGAATCACATCTAAAAGCCATTAAGAGAATCTTTAAATACCTTAAGGACACTTCTAGTTTAAGACTTTGGTATCCTAGAGACTCTAGTTTTAGCTTGCATGCTTTCTCTGATGCAGATTATGGAGGATGAAAAATAGGTAGTAAAAGCACCTACAGTACTTGTCAATTCCTAGGAAATATGTTGATTTCATGGTTTTCAAAGAAACAAAATTGTGTTGCATTATCTACCACTGAACTGGAATACATTTCATCCGGTAATTATTGTTCACAAGTTTTATAGATGAAACAACAACTCTTAGATTATGGAATTGAAGTTAGTACTATACCTATCAAGTGTGACAATAGTAGTGCTATTTGTCTCACTAAAAATCCCATCCAACACTCTAGAACTAAGCACATTGAAATTATACATCATTTCATTAGAGACCATGTCACTAAAGGAGATAAATAAATATTTTTACAAAACCTTTAGATAAAGAAATATTTTGGAAACTTAGGAGAGAATTAGGTTTAACTAACCTACCTTGATTTAGTGTTTAAAATAATTCTACAACTTTTAATAGTTTTGAAAATGCTTATGAAAATAATATTTTTGATTGCATTCTTTGCTAAAAGTTAGGGGGAGTTTATGATCTTTAGTGAAAATTAATAATATTTTCAAATAAAATTTAAGGATAGACTTGATTGATTGAACATTGTTAATTTTCGATATATGAGTTGCCAATACTACTAGAGCTAATTAATTTAGCATTTTGAATGTTTAAATTCAGATTTTAACATTTTTGTGCATAGTGTATCGATACACCCTCGCTATGTATCGATACACTATGATAGTGTACCGATGCATTCCTTGAATGTGTATCGATACACTCTGTAGTGTACCAATACACTCGTCGGGTTTTAGGCATAAATCCATAAAAATTCCTCATTTTCTCAATACCCCTAAAACTAAAAACACTCGTCGTTTGCTCTATACCCTCTCCAAATCTCCATTTTTCCTCAAAACCTTCAATACAAGTCGGAGTCCAAATATTTTTCAACGTATAATCCTGCTTGCATCAACAAAAACGTGCAAACATCTTCTAATCTCACTCAAATCCGAAAATCTTCAAGGTATTTTTCTAAAACTACTATTTTATTAATTTTTGAACTTAGGACTAGTTTTAATTAGTTCTAGGTTGAAATATATTTCGGGCATTTGTTAGATTGTAGTTTAGAACTATAATATACAACTAATTTAATCAAAAAAACACAAATTTGTTAAAAAAATTATAATTTCGAAATAAAAAATTTGATTTTAAAATTTGATTTTTTTGATTTAATTATGTTTTTTTGAAAAACTATATATTGATTTCCAAACATTGTTTTCAAAAATAGTTTTCAAAATTTGCCCATTAGGATTTATTTAGAGAACCTTGAATATTGCGGACTCACATTGAGTTTTGGGATTGATTATATTGCATACAAGTGTTTTAAATTGCAGGTAAACCTATCCATTCCGATTCTAATCATGTCTAAACGCGCAAGGTCATCCTCTAGTCAGTCGGCAAACCAACCACAAAACTGACCTCCTATTCCTCCTCCCAATCTAAACCCGAACGAACCGAAAATGACCATTCTAAACTCCTATTTTAATGAGCCTAGTCATAGACAAGACCTCCACCATAGGTTCCATAATCTGTTTGAGTCATATAAAATCCGGGAAGAGCGTATTACCTCTATCCAAGCAATGGTTGATATGAAGTTTGAATATCTTCCTACTCTTCGTTCTTGGAAATTTGATAAACTATTTCACCTAAAACCTATCATTTATCACCAACTAGTCCACATTTTCTATTCCAATGCGGTATATTTTCCAAAAGGAGTCTCGTACCGAAACCATAGGAATTCGATCCTATCTATTAGGTGAATTCGTTTATGTTGACTCCGACACTATTGCTAACACCTTTAGACTAGATAATGTAGGTTTAGATAATGAAAAATAGATTGTGGCAACACCTTATAAAGCTAACGCTAGTGCAAGTACCTTACAGACCTTTCACGAGTGTTTTCTTCACTTGATCATCTCTTGTGGTTTAGACCATCTGGAGGTAGATTTGTTACGCTTAGTGTTGAGTTAATCAATTGATGGAAATAGCCAAGAGGGGGGTTAATTGGCAATTAAAATTTTGGTGGAAGCTTTTGCAGAAAATTGAAAATATTTGCACAACGATTTAGAGTGGTTCGACTTTCTCAACCAAAGTCTACGTCCACTACCTTAGCTATCAACACTAAGGATTTTCCAATTTGTTCTTTCTTTTGAGGAGAAAGAGTAACCTTATAACTCCCTCAAGAATTATACCCCAAATTATTGAGCACACACTTTTTTTCAAAGAGAAATACACAAATTTGCAAACTTACAAGGAAAACCTCACAAGGTAAGATGTTTACACAATTCTAGAACAAGAAAATAACACTAAAAAATAATTACAAATGAGCACAAATGGTGTTCTTGAAAGCAAAATGAATATTGAAAGGAAAATTGGCTTGATTTGCACAAACTTGGTGTGTGATGCTTTCTCTCTTGTTTCTCTATGATTTCTTGTTGATCAAAGGCTTCAGAACTTGTTTAAATACTCCCTCAATTGATTCTGAACGTTGGGGATGATTAGTGGAGTCAATGGAGCCGTTTAAGTGTGAAAACCATTAATAAAACAACTTGAAGCGTGGGAGGAATTGGTACCCCTCATGGGGAATCGGTTCCCTAAGTGTAAAATTCAAATATTTTGACCGTTAAACAGGGGGAATCGGTACCCCCTTGGGGGGGAATCGGTTCCCTCTGAGCATTCTGTTTTTCTCGGAGCCAAACCATTCAGGGGGAATCGGTACCCCCTTGGGGGGGGGGGGGAAATCGGTTCCCTCTGGACATTCTGGAATTTTTGGCTTTGAAACGGTTCGAAATACTTTGTAAAATTATTTTGAAATAATTTTAAGATTAAAACTTAATTTTACACTTGAGTAAGGATTAAAAATGACTTTTGAAAGATTTGGAGTAATATTTTGATATTCGAATAATTATATCGAATATACTTAGAAAATATTTTTGGAAAATCTTAAAATTCATTTATCTTAATTTGTTATATCGAAATATCAAAATGTTTTCAACAATCTCCCCCTTTTTGATATAACAAAACATTTTGGTAATTTTAAGATTTTGAAATTACTCGCCCTTACTTTAACACTTCTCCCCTTTAAAAACACAAACACTTTAATAATTCCCCCTTTTTGTTAAATCAAAAAAGACCTTTAAAAGATTTTAAAGAAGTCTTTGAAAAACAATTAGCCAATTGATAACTAAATATAGCGTAAGCTTCTAAGATCATAATCAAGAGAAAGATTAGCCATTAGTTCCGTAATTCAATATTCATAAACAATGTGAATGAAAAAAATTGGTCATAATGCAACTAATATGTAAATGATGCAAAAATAAACATTAAGCTCAAAATGAAAGTGAAAATCAAACCAAATATATAAGCATGTAAGTTCAAATGTCCAATTATCCAACAAATTCAAATACCCAAAATAAAACAATCCATGAACATCAAAATGTTTCACAATTAAAAGTTCTAAGATCGGGACGATAAACCCATTGAACCGAGTTTGATAAACAAATTACTAAGGAGACAACCATAAACCAAGGTTTCTATATTCTTGGAAGGAACAATGTTTATGGAAACTCACTAAAGATGATCTGTGGCAGATTAATCTTCTTTTTATGTTGGATACAATATATCCACCATATATCTATATTTCTAAGGGAGGAGTACCTACCTCTGGATGGTCTAAACTACCAAGAGATCAAATAATGAAGGAATCTATCACGATGAGTTCTTAGGGTACTCTCCTTATCCTTAGACTTATAGGGTGAATCCACAATCTCTTTTTCATTAAACCTGAGTTATCTAGTCCAAAATGGGTAGCGATTGTGCCAGAGTCAATAAAAATGAATTGTCCTAAAAGATAGGATCGAATTCCTATAGTTTTCAGATCGACGCTCATTTTGGACACATACCACATTGGAATAGAAAAATGCGGACTAATTGACGATAAACCAAAGTTTTGAGTTTAAAGAGTTTATCAAACTTCTAGGATTTAAGAGTAGGAAGATATTGGAAGTCCATATCTTCTATAGCTTGGATCGAAGGGATACGCTCTTCCCAGATTTTGTATGACTCAAAACAAGTATGGTACATATGGTATAGATCTTGTCCACAACTAGGTATGCTGAAACAAGAGTTCATAATGGTCATATTTGGGTTATTTGGATTGGGTGGAGGAATAAGAGGTCGATTTTGACTTGAGCTACTAGACAATGTTCTAGGTCGTTTAGGATTTGACATGGTTTAAAAATCAAAATAGAATATGTAACCTGCAAATTTAAACACATGTATGCAATACAATCAAACCCAAAACTCAAATGAGTCCTTAATATTTCAAGGTTCTCTAAACCGAATCCTAAAGGGAAATGTTTTGAAAAACTATTTGGAAAATAATGTTTGAAAATCATAATACGTATAGGTTTTATGAAAACATAATTGAATCAAAAACATCAATTAAAACAACAATTTTTGTTTTTTTATTTCAAAATTTAAAGATAGTTTTGAAAAATTGAGTATTTTTGACGAAATTGGTTGTAAAATCATCATATAACCAATGCTCGATGTAATGTTCATCTTAGAACTAATCAAAACTAGTCCTAAGTTCAAACATCAATGAAATAGAGGATTTTGAAATATTACCTTGAAAATTTGGATTTTATGAGAATGTGATGTTGTTTGCAAGGATTAGAAGTTGAAGAACAATCTAATTCCGACTTGTATTTGATGATTTTGGCAAAAATGGAGATTTAGAGAAAAAGAGAGGATGAACGACGTTTAAGAAAGAAGAGAGGTTTTGAGAGAATGGGTTTTCTGGTCGTGATATATCCAAAACCCATGGGGGGTATCGATTCCCTCAAGGAGGGAATCAGTTCCCATTCAAAGGGGGAATCGGTTCCCCTTCAAGGGGGTATCGATTCCCTCTGCACTAAAACTGCTAAAATTTGATTTTAAACACTCAAAATGCTAAATTAATTTTCTCTAATGGTATTGGCAACTCATATTACGAAAAATTAACTATGTTCAATCAATCAAATTTATCATTAAAATTTATTTGAACATATAATCAATTTTTCACAAAGAATCATAAATTCCCCCTAACTAATAGCAAATAATGCAATCAAAATTTATTATAAGCATTTTTCATTTATTCTTAAAAGTGCTAAAATTATTTTAAACACTAAGTGAAGATAGGTTAGTTAAACCTAATTCTCTCCTAAGTGTCCAACATTTTGTCTAAAGGTTTTGTAAAGATATCCGCTAATTGGTGCAAAGTATCAACAAATTCTAGAGCTACATCTTCATTAGCGACATGGTCTCTAATGAAGTGATGTCTTATTTCAATGTGCTTAGTTCTAGAGTGTTGGATGGGATTTTTAGTGAGACAAATAGAACTATCATTGTCACACTTAATAGGAATAGTACTTACTTCAATTCCATAATCAAAAAGTTTTTGTTTCATCCATAAAACTTGTGCACAACAACTACCAGCTGAAATGTATTCGGCTTCAGTGGTAGATAATGCAACACAATTTTGTTTCTTTGAAAACTAAGAAATCAACATATTTCCAAGGAATTAGCAAGTACCGAATGTGCTTTTCCTATCTAATTTGCATCCTCCATAATCCGCATCAGAAAAGGCATGCAAGCTAAAGCTAGAGTCTCTAGGATACCAAAGTCCTAAACTAGAAGTGTCCTTAAGGTATCTAAAGATTCTCTTAACAGCTAGTAAATGTGATTTCTTAGGGCATGATTGAAATCTAGAACATAAGCAAACACTAAACATAATGTCCAGTCTACTTGCAGTTAGATAGAGCAAAGAACCAATCATTGACCTATATAATTTAACATCCACACATTTATCTTCTTCATCCAAGTCAAGCTTTGTAGAAGAGCTCATTGGAGTGTCATGAGGTTTCCCATTTTCCAGTCCAAACTTTTTGAGCATATCTTTG
Organism: Hibiscus syriacus; assembly: GCF_006381635.1. Taxonomy (NCBI): domain Eukaryota; kingdom Viridiplantae; phylum Streptophyta; class Magnoliopsida; order Malvales; family Malvaceae; genus Hibiscus; species Hibiscus syriacus. The sequence goes on from NW_024063194.1 coordinate 8,165,211, forward strand.
ACGTATTTAGCTTGATTGATGAAGATGCCATCTTTTCTTTGCTTGATTTGGAGTCCCAAGAAAATTGAGAGCTCCCCCATCATGCTCATCTCGAATTCGCTTTGCATTAGCTTAGAAAATTCTTGGCAAAGAACATCATTAGTAGAACCAAATATTATATCATCAACATAAGAACTACTAATAAATCTTTACCTTTATGCTTTAAAAACAATGTAGTGTCAACCTTCCCTTTTAGAAAACCTTTTTTAATTAAAAAGTTTGACAATCTTTCATACCAAGCTCTAGGAGCTTGTTTTAAACCATAAAGTGCTTTTGTCAATTTAAGAACATGATTTGGAAATTTTAAATCTTCAAAACCAGGAGGTTGTTCCACATACACTTCTTACTTTATAAAACCATTTAAAAATGCACTTTTAACATCCATTTGATATAATTTAAATTCATGAAAACATGCAAATGCTAATAACATTCTAATTGCTTCCATCTTAGCTCTGGGAGCGTATGTTTCATCATAGTCTATGCCCTCTTCTTGAGTATACCCTTGAGCAACAAGTCTAGCCTTGTTTCTCACTATATTACCACTTTCATCAAGCCTATTCCTAAATACCCATCTAGTACCTACAGTAGATTTATTACTAGGCCTTTCAACTAATGTCCATACTTTACTCCTCTCAAATTGATTTAACTCTTCTTGCATAGCCATAATCCAATGTTCATCTTTTAATGCTTCTTTAATATTCTTAGTCTCTATGCATGAGATAAATTCCACATAATTACAAATATTTCTAAGAGAGGATCGAGTTGTTACCCCTTTGGATGGATCACCTATGATTTCACCATCCTTAACATAGTTGTACTCTCTTGGGTAAGATACTTCTCTTTCTTAAATGGTTGGATTCTCGAGAGGATCATGAGTTTCCTTATCTTTCATTTTTTCCTTTGATGATGGTTCTCCAACATTATGTCTAACGTCATTTGTATTTATAATACATACATCATCATTCAAGCAAGAATCCTTCCTTGGAAGGAGATTATCATCGAAAAAAACATGTATAGACTCTTCTAGAACTAAATTTCTTTTATTAAATACTCGATAAGCTTTAGAACTTAAGGAATAACCCAGAAAAATTCCTTCATCACTTTTAGCATTAAATTTTCCAAGATTGTCTTTACCGTTGTTTAAAACAAAACATTTACATCCAAAAGGATGTAAATAACTAATGTTAGGCTTTTTATTTTTAAAAAGTTCATATGGAGTTTTCTTCAAACTATGCCTAATCATTACTCGATTAATAACATAACAAGCAGTATTTGTGGCTTCCGCCCAAAAATATTTTGGCAAATTGTTTTCACAAAGCATGGTTCTAGCCATTTCTTCTAAAGTTCGATTTTTCCTTTCAACAACTCCATTTTGTTGAGGGTTCTAGGTGATGACAAATTATGACTAATACCATTAGAATTACAAAATTCAGTAAATCCAAGATTTTCAAATTTAGTTCCATGATCACTCCTAACACTAGTTATAGAGTAACCTTTTTCGTTTAGGATTACTTTTGAAAACGTGATGAATTTTTCTAATGCTTCATCTTCAGTACTTAAGAATAGAACCCAAGTATATCTAGAATAGTCATCTACCAAGACAAATGCATATTGTTTTCCACCCAAGCTAGTAGTTCTAGATGGCCCAAAAAGATCTAAATGGATCAATTGCAATACTCTACTAGTTGATACATCATTAATGTATTTAAAAGAAACTCGCTTTTGTTTTCCTTTAGCACAAGCATCACAGATTTTATCATTATCAAATTTTAGTTTAGGCAGCCCTCGAACCAAATCTCCTTGAATTAACCGTTGCAAGACACTCATACTAGCATGTCCTAGTCTCCTATGCCATAACCAACTATCATGCTCATCCTTAGCAACTAGGCATAAATTAGTCATATCTATAGAGTCTAAATGCACCATGTAAATATTTCCTATTCTATGACCAACAAGCATAATCAAAATAGATGCAATGTCAATCAATTTTCCAAACACTTAATTTAAAAATAAGACATTGCATCTTTTGTCAAATTTATCTAATCAGATTATGCTTTAATCCATTCACATACAAAACATTACGCAATGTTGATTATCAAGATTAAAAACACATGCATAAAGTTTTTGAAAATGTTATGCATTAAAACTTTATAAAATTAAAAATATCTATGCATAAACATTAAGAAAAATTTAAGGTCAAAATTTTGTAAAACCAAAGTTCTTGAAAAATCGATATCAATTGTTAAAGAGATTTCAATTACATTTTAAAAACCAATTTTGACCCAAAAAAATTATTATGATGAACTAGAGTTTATAAAACATTACCAAAAATTACTATGTTCATCATACAATATTTTTCAACATACATGAGATAAAACATAATCATTTAGAATTATTCAACATTTAAAACCTCATGCATGCATAAACTAAATGAGCAACCAAATAAAATAAAAGCATTAAGTTTAGAGGTTACCTATTCATTTTTCATGTGTGGCTATAGCATCTTGAATATCATCATCTTCATCACCATTGCTCCCACACACTTACAGGAGACATTTAAGTAGATTTTGGTAACCAAATTGTTGGATCCTTTAACATTAGTTTCAATACCTCTTGTTTCTTTTGGAACCCATACTTGTCTAATTTTAAATCGTTTTCCTTTCTTTAAAAGACAAGTATGTTCCTTATGACCATGATAATGACAATGTGAACATATTGTAATTATTGAACTAGATGAATTATTTAAAATGATCTCTTTTTCTTTTGTTAAGCATTCAAGTTTAACTTTCAAATCGAAGTTTTCATTTTCAACCCTTTTAAATTTCATTTTTGAAAGCTCTAAATCATTCTTCAATATTTTATTTTGATTTTCAAAATCCATTTTCGTTTCTAGAAGAAGTTTGTTTAATTTGAAAAATTCTTTTTCAAAGTTTTCAGATTTTATTTTTGAAAGCTCTAAATCCTTTCTCAACATTTCATTTTGATTTTCCAAGTATGTTTTAGCTTTCAAAAGAAGATCCTTTTTAGCAATAAATTTAGAAATCATATTTTTATATTTGGAGTTCATGGTCTCAAACTCCGAAAATAATTCATCATAAGCATCTTGTAACTCATTAAAAGATTTTGAATTTAATCTATTTGAGTTAGAAGATACCTTTGGATCTGTGAGAGCTAATAGAGACATCATCTTTATTAGTTCTTCTTCTTTCTTGTCTCTATAGATCTCCTCAAGCTTATCCCACATCTCCTTGGCATTTGAACAAGAAGAAACTCCTTTATATACATTAGGATCAATTGCACAACACAACATGTGCATAGCCTTTGTGTTTTGTTGAGCTTTCTTCCGTTCTTAGTCACTCCACTTCTTTGCCTTCTTTGTATGAGAAGAATATCCTTTCTCGATCATCATCCAAGCTTCCATATCAAATGCTTGGATAAATATCATCATAAGCTTCTTCCAACGACGATAATTTGTTCTATTGAAGTGTGGAGGCACGTCAATTGGTCTGGACTCTTCCATGGAGAATGAACATGAAGTGGACGCCAACCTTATCGATTTAACTCTTCCCGGATCTACTCAAGAGGTGGTACCTTCAAATGAGTCAAGCTCTGATGCCAATTGTTGAGTTAATCGATTGATGGAAATGGCCAAGAGGGGGGGTGAATTGGCAATTAAAATTTTGGAGGAAGTTTTTGCAGAAATTTGAAAATATTTGCACAACGATTTATAGTGGTTCGACTTTCTCAACCAAAGTCTACATCCACTACCTTAGCTATCCACACTAAGGATTTTCCAACAAACTCACTAATTTGTTCTTTCTTTTGAGGACAAAGAGTAACCTTACAACTCCCTCAAGAATTATACCCCAAATTCTTAAGCACACTCTTTTTCAAAGAGAAATACACAAATTTGCAAACTTACAAGGAAAACCTCACAAGGCAAGATGTTTGCACAATTCTAGAACAAGAAAAGAACACTCACAAATAATTACAAATGAGCACAAATGGTGTTCTTGAAAGCAAAATGAATATTGAAAGGAAAATTGGCTTGATTTGCACAAACTTGGTGTTTGATGCTTTCTCTCTTGTTTCTCTATGATTTCTTGTTGATCAAAGGCTTCAGAACTTGTTTAAATACTCCCTCAATTGATTCTGAACGTTGGGGATGATTAGTGGAGTCAATGGATCCTTTTAAGTGTGAAAACCATTAATAAAACAGCTTGGAGCGTGGGAGGAATCGGTATCCCCTCATGGGGAATCGGTTCCCTAAGTGTAAAATTCAAATATTTTGACCATTAAATAGGGGAAATCGGTTCCCTCCGAGCATTCTGTTTTTCTCGGAGCCAAACCATTCAGGGGTGAATCAGTACCCCTTTGGGGGGAATCGGTTCTCTCTGGACATTCTGGAATTTTTGGCTTTGAAACGGTTCGAAATACTTTGTAAAATTATTTTGAAATAATTTTAAGATTAAAACTTAATTTTATACTTGAGTAAGGATTAAAAATGACTTTTGAAAGATTTAGAGTAATATTTTGATATTCGAATAATTATATCGAATATACTTAGAAAATCTTTTTGGAAAATCTTAAAATTCATTTATCTTAATTTGTTATATCAAAATATCAAAATGTTTTCAACACTTAGAGTGGTAGATCTTTGGTGGATACATTGTATCCAAAAGAATAAGAAAATAAATTTGCTACAAATCATTTTTTGGTGAACTAGTAAAAACCATGAACAATGTACCATCTAAATATGTCGAAATTTAGTTTACGGTTGTCTCCTTAGTAATTTGTTTATCAAAACTAATCTTAGGGTCTTGCTTGATGTTCTCATCCCTCTCAAGAACACAATAAATTTCACATCCTTGAAGAAATTGGGATGGTCCGGGGACAAGGATCATGGGTTTGATCCTCCAAGAAAACACCGAGAGCTAGCCCTTCACGAGCTCCTCCAATACTGGCAGCTGATGATGATCCAGAGCTTCAAGAGCTTATGAGAGATATTGACGATCATGTACCCAATGACGAGTCGGTCCAGCAAGAGGATCAAATGCCTCCATACTTTCGATCATTTTTGGAGCCATTTGATTTGAGGTTTGCATCCATCGAGTCCCATTTAACCGCTATGGGGGCTCAACAATTGGAAATTCAACGGGAGATGCGCGCAAACAATGAAGCTATGAACGAACGATTAAATACACTTACACTCGAGATGCGAGCACATTATCCTCCTCCTCCCGATTCTCCTATGGATGATTAGACCTTGCCTTTCTTAGTTTTCTTAGGTTGATTGAACTTAGAACTTATTATTATTGTTAAAACATTTTGGATGTTTTTGGATTATTTTGGATGGTATGGGGTGTTTGAACTTAAATGTTTAAATATATATATATATATATTTGGTTTTGAGAGTTTGAATTTGATTTGATTAATTTGAACTTAATGTTTATTTTTGCATCATTTTACATTTTAGTTATAATATGACCAATTACCATTATACATTAGTTATGAATATTTTTTATGAAACTAATGGCTAATCTTTCTCTTGCTTGTGATCTTAGCAACTTAAGCTATATCTATCTAAAAATCAATTGGTTAATTTTTTAAAAACTTGTTTAAAAACGTTTTATAGAGTCTTTTTGATTTAACAAAAAGGGGGAGAATAATGTAAGGGGAGTAATTTTCAAAATTGATTTCAAAAATGGTTTTCAAATAAAATCTTAAAATTACTTAAATGTTTTGTTATATCAAAAAGGGGGAGATTATTGAAAACATTTTGATGTTTCGATATAACCAATTGAGTATAAATGATTTTAAGATTTTATCCAATTTCAAATATTCGATTAAATTATTCGAATATCTTCAAAGGTCAATTTTAATCCTTAAGTGTAAAATTGTGTTTGAGTCTTAAAATATTTTTGAAACAATTTTACAAAGTATTTCGAACCTTGCTCGAGCCAAAAAATATTTTTTATTAAGGGATGTACCGATACACTCTTGGATGTATCGATATACACCAAACATCAAATGAATTTAGTGTACCCATACACAGCTAATGCATCGATACACTCATGGCTCTATTGAAACATCGAATGTAATTAGTGTACCGATACACCCCAAGTGTACCGATACACCTACGCTCCCAATAGATTTTTAAATGATAATTACATCATAACGGTTCTATTGACTTCACCAATGATCACCAACATTCAGAATCAATTGAAGGTGTATTTAAACAAGCTCGAGAGCCATTGATAAAAAAAACAAGAATTGAGAGAGAATCAAAGAGAAAGCCTTGAACTTATCGTTTGAGTATTTTCAAGCCTATTTTTATTCAATATTCATTTTTCTTTCAAGAACACCATTTGTGCTCAATTGTATTCATTCTTGAGTGTTCTTTCTTTGTTCTAGAATTGTGCAAACATCTTACCTTGTGTGGTTTTCTGTAAGTTTGTGAAATTTGTAATTTTCTCTTTGGGAGAGAGTGTTCTCAAGAATTTGGGGTATAATTCTTGAGGGAGTTGTAAGGTTACTCTTTGTCCTCAAAAGAAAGACAAATTAGTGAATTTGTGGAAAATCCTTAGTGTGGATAGCTAAGGTAGTGGACGTAGACTTTGGTTGAGAAAGTCGAACCACTCTAAATTGCTGTGCAAATATTTTCAATTTTCTACAAAAGCATCCACCGAAATTTTTATTGCTAATTCACCCCCCTCTTGGCCGATTCGTCGATCGATTAACTCAACATATACCCTTTTTCGTGCGTCAGATTTAGGACCCTTTTCTAATTTCGAATTTGGCATCCTTTTCCAGCATTGTATTTAGCTTTCTTTTCCAAAAATGGATTTGGTTTCCGTATTCAGCGTTATATTTGGATTATCGGTATTGTTCTTCCAATATCAATGATCCCTGCTAAAATTTTCCCAAAATTCATCTCAGTTCATCCAATATCGATATTGTTCATCTAGTATTGATACTCTAACCCAAAAATGTAACACCCATAACCCGTATGTGTATCAAAATACAAGTTAAGGATGTTATACAAACATTACAAAAATTCATTTAACATACATACTTAAAATTTTGTTCATTATAAAACATTTATTTTTCGACTTTAAAACAATTTCATTAATAATGTAAAATTATAAAAATAATATTTAGTAATTCAAAATGAATCCAATTTTAGGCAGAAATAAGGTAGTTTAGCACTATTTCATAAACTATATAAAATTGCCTACACACTGCTTAATTTATTAACCATTTTAAAAACATAATATATATATATATACTATTCATTCATAAATATGAACATTCCACACAAAAAAAAATCATAAATATGAACATAACTAAACTAGCCAAATTAATATGGTCCTAGTTTTCTATTATAGACCATTTTAAACAAATTCGATAGAACAACTAACATACATAAATATATATGCCAGTAATAGTCAAAAGTAACATCATAGATGTCTTACTGATACAAGTAACAAGTATGGTCTCTAAAAAGATGTTGAGGAGGCTCCTTACTTCACGTCATATTTCGTAACTGAACCTGCACATTAAAATCATCATGCGCTAAGTAAACCTTAGTGAGGCAGTAATAAATCAAGGTGATAGAAAACAATTAAAATAATCATAATTACGATAAAGCATTAAAAGTAACTAAAATATAATCTCAAAACTTTCAAATCGATTATTCAAGTCATTTTTCTTCATCAGAAACCTGAAAATCATCATCTAATTATTTTATTAAAAATCACGATAAACATTATCAAACAAATAATCATTTCATATACTTTTCCATTCAGACACATTTAAGAACTTTCATATTTCATTATCATACTCTTTTCTTTTCATATACTTTTCAGAACTTTCACATTTATTTTTATAGCCCAATGTATATATAAGAGATAATATAAGGTATACGAGTCAGACATATGTGCACACTAAGCACTTCACTGTGCTATCATCATAATCAAAATATGCACTACAACTGCAATCATATCATTTGCACCAACGGTGGCATTTAGAATGTACACAAACGTACCAGATCAAAATCAGAATTACTCAATTTCATGGCATGCTAAGTGTACCTATGACTCTACATGCAACATACAATGTGCTTTCAGATAATATCATATTCATTTGTTAATCAGGAATCTTAAATCAGAATCATTTTCATCTCACCAATATAAAATTCATAACTTGGGCAATTCATACCCGAAATTATCCATAATTTAAAATATAACATCAGGTAAAATACTTTGCGCCATTCATGCCCTAAAATTATTCATAAAACCTTTATATAACCATAATGGATAATTAAATCATACTTAAAAAATAAACCATATGAGGTTGACTTATCGCAAGTGTTCCTCAATCAGAATAATTAAATAAATAAACTGCACTCACATTTGCCTCACTACTGAACCTTTATATAACATTCCTTTACTCACATACTTTACCCTGTTTTTTAGTCATTTGGATCGTTAGATTTATTGTGGTCTAACAACATCATCATAATAACACAATTATTTAAACTATACGTTAGTATTATACTAACATAATATAAACTTAACATATAAAAGTCTATAAAATAAAATCAATACTTAAAACGACATCAAACTAAATCACATTTCCATCCTAAATTTAAACTTCCCAAAATAATCTTTCAATTCCATAAATATTTATTTTTCATCATCAACTCTTCAACCTTTACCAAAATTCTATTCAAAATACCATTTATGAATTCTTTTTAGAATTCATATAAACTTTTTCCATTTGATTCAGAATGGTCCTTCACTATTATGATCACTTCACATTAATTAATAAAAGTTCCAGCACCTTAATAATATACTCAAACCAATACTTATCATTTAAGAACTTGTAATTTCATCATTATTTATTACTATCATTTATTCCAATCACTATCTTAACGATTCTTACAAATTAATCCTAAACAATCACTTAAATTGAAATTTAACATCCAAGCAATAAATTTCAGCATTGTATTATTATACTCACATGATGCTTTCACATTTAGTAAATTTGCAATCGTGTCCCTAGTTATTAAGACCATTTGATTTTTACTTTCAAAATTCATCAAGTTTACACTTTGGTCCCAAATCATTACTCTAACTTAAAATCCAACCTTTCAAAGTTAATATGCAACATTGAATACCCCAATTTATACATTCATACATCAATATCTCATAATTCTCAAAACTTGCAAAATAACCATTTTCTATTTCACGCTTCTACTTTGATCCAAATCAACCTCCAAAGCATGTAGAATACATTTAATATCAATTCTAGATGATAGGAAAATTTTCAACATTTTCCTTATTTTTCTTTCCTATGGTCGAATACTATAGATACTTACACACTTGATTTTAAATTATTACCCACGCTTGAAAATTAATCCACAACATAAAAAAACATAATAATCCTTCATCAAATCTTCAAAATCAACAAACCATTGATAAATCCAAATTTCCAATCTCATCATAAAAGTATATTCACCATGAAATTTTTATACCGATTGATAGAGAATTTCAAAAGGATTCATTTTCTATCTAATAGCTTATTCCAAAAATCAACCATGGAAGCTTGAAAATCAAATAAAAAGCTCCCCTTACCTTCAATGGAAGTCATGGCTGGTTTTGGAAAAAGAAGATGAAATTTTGATGATTTCCCCCCACTTATCACTTAACACACATGGCTTAATATAAACCAAGTGAATTTAAAATTCATTTAATAAGAAATTCCAACTTTAACATTAATGAATCATGATAATCACCATTTTCCATTGAAAATATCTTCCATTAAAATATTCCATAGTCAAAGATGATCCAAATTAAAATTCACTTTCAACCTTAACCATGCAATTTTCAAAAATTGCAATTTAGTCATTATTTTTCCTCAATTTTGGCTAAATAGGGAAAATTAACTTTAATTCCACCAATCCAGAATAAATTTCACTCTTGAAAAATTTGGAAATAATATTTCTGTTGAAAACATTTTGATATTTCGATATAACAAATTAAGTTAAATGAATTTTAAGATTTTCCAAAAATATTTTCTAAGTATATTTGATATAATTATTCGAATATCAAAATATTACTCCAAATCTTTCAAATGTCATTTTTAATCCTTACTCAAGTGTAAAATTAAGTTTTCATCTTAAAATAATTTCAAAACAATTTTACAAAATATTTTGAACCATTTCAAAGCCAAAAATTCTAGATTGCTCAGAGGGAACTGATTCCCCCCCAAGGGGGTACCGATTCCCCCCGGAATGGTTTGGCTCCGAGGAAAACAGAATGCTCGGAGGGAACCGATTCCCCCCCCAAGGGGGTACCGATTCCCCCTGTTTAACGGTCGAAATATTTGAATTTTACACTTAGGGAACCGATTCCCCATGAGGGGGTACCGATTCCCCACACGTTCCAAGCAGAAATATTAATTGTTTTTACACTTAAATGACTCCAATAACTTCATTAATGATCCCCAACGTTCAAAAGTGATTCAAGGTGTATTTAAACAAGCTTAGAAGCCATTGATCAATAACAAGAAACAACAAGCAACTAGAATCAAGAGAGAATCAAAGAGAAAGCATCAAACCTCAAGTTTGAGCATTTCAAGCTTATTTTTCCTTCAATATTCATTTTGCTTTCAAGAACACTACTTGTACTCAATTGTATTCATTCTTGAGTGTTCTGTTCTTTGTTCTAGAATTGTGCAAACAATCTACCTTGTGAGGATTTCCTTGTAAGTTTGCAAATTTGTATTGTTCTCTTTGGTAGAGAGTGTCCTCAAGAATTTGGGGTATAATTCTTGAGGGTTTGTAAGGTTACTCTTTGTCCTCAAAAGAAAGTCAAATTAATGAATTTGTGGAAAATCCTTAGTGTGGATAGCTAAGGTAGTGGACGTAGACTTTGGTTGAGAAAATCGAATCACTCTAAATCGCTGTGCAATTACTTTCTTTTTTCTGCAAAAGCTTCCACCAAATTTTTAATTACCAATTCACCCCCTCTTGGTTGATTCCGTCAATCGATTAACTCAACAATTAGCATCAGAGCCTAACTCATTTGAAGGTTTAATCGCCTCTTGAGTCGATTCGGGAAGAGTTACATTGATAATCAAAGTCATCAATGGCCTCCACTTCAAACTTTGACTCCGGTCTCGATTCGATGACCGTCAACAAGCCTCCTTTCTTCAATGGGGCTAACTATGCCTATTGGAAAAATAGGATGATGTACTTCATTCAAGCAAGTGACATGGGAGCATGGAATGTTGTAGAAGACAGATATATCAAGCCTCTTACTCATCCAAGAATGTGGAGTGAAGGAGAGACAAGATTGTTCCAGATCAACTCTAAAGCCATTCATATCATATTTTGTGCTCTTGGACCAGATGAATACGGAAGAGTTTCATCTTGTACAACCGCCAAAGAAATATGGGACAAGCTTCAAGTCACTCATGAAGGTACCGATGAGGTAAAAAAAATATAAAATTAGTATTCTAACGCATTGCTATGAAAATTTCAGGATGAAACCAAATGAAGATATCAAAGATTCTCAACGATTGTCAATGGTCTCAAATCATATGGAGAGATCATTTCAAATGAAAAGCTTGTGAGGAAGTTAGTTTACTCCCTTCCAAAATCATGGCAATCAAAGAAGACGGCAATCATCTAGTCTAAGGACCTAACGTCCTTAACTCTTGAAGAACTAATTGGCTCCCTCCTCACTCATAAAATGATGCTTGAAGATGAGGTGGACCTTGATAAGATTGACGAGACACCAAAGGAGAAGGAGAAGAAGAAAAACATTAGATTTGCTCACAAATCCACAAAAGATGAGAGTGATTCGAATGAAGATGACGATGATGAGGAAATGGCATTATTTGCCAAACGGTTCAGAAAAATGATGAGACCTTACTGAGGAAGAAAATTCAAACGAAATGAAGGCCTCAAAAATGAACCAAAAGAGAAAGACCCAATCATTTTCTATGAATGCAAAAAGCCAGGGCATGTCAAATATGATTGCCCACAATTGAAGAGAAAGGGTCAATCAAAGAATAAGCACAAGGATCATGTGGCTACATGGAGCGATGAAAAATGTTCCAATGAAGAGGAATAAGAAGTAGCAAACTTGTGCTTGATGGCATTCGGGGAAGATTCTAAGGTAACCTCTAACTCATCTAATTTTGATGATTTATCCTATGATGAGCTATTAGAGGAATATAATGGGTTGGCTTCGGATTATGAGAAATTGTTTTTAAAATATAAAAATGATTTTCAAAATTGAAAATTGAAAACAAACTCATATCCAAATCCAACAACGATCTTGAAAGTAAAATCAAAGATTTGCAAATCAAACTAGAAGAGTTTGAAAAGAAAAATTTGGATTTACAAAATTTACTTTCAAAGGTCAATGATGATTATCAAAAGAAAATTGATGATCTTAAAATTTCTTTTGATAAAGTTGGAACAAAACGTTTTGAAAAAGGAGAAAAATCAAAATCCAACTTTGTTAGAAAATATTTTAAAAACTACAATCATAGAGGTCCCCAAATAACCTCTAATAGAAAAATCGTTAGAAGTATGTGGGTCCTAAAGAACTCATTACTACTAAAGATAAAGATATCCTACACAAATGGATACCTAAGGGGACTATGATTTTGGAAACTAATGAATATGGACCCAAAAGAATTTGGGTACCAAAAATAAAAAATTAATCTATGTTTGTAGGGAAATGAGCATTGCTACAAGGAAAGGGAAACAAATTCAAATTCATGGTACCTTGATAGTGGATGCTCGAGACACATGACCGAGGATAAAAATCGGTTCATAGAGCTTAACGCCAAAAATGGAGGAGAAGTGACTTTTGGTGATAATTCAAAAGGTCACATTGAAGGTATAGGTACAATAGGTAATACCTCTTCCATACAAATTAAAAATGTTTTATATGTGAATGGATTAAAGCATAATCTTTTGAGTATTAGTGAATTTTGTGATAAAGGATTCAATGTCATGTTTGAAACTAATGGTTGTAAAGTTATTGACATTGCATCTAATCGGATTATACTTATTGGTCATAGAATAGGAAACATTTACATGATGCATTTAGATTCTATTAATGTGACTAATTTATGCCTAGTTGCAAAAGATGAGCATGATAGTTGGTTATGGCATAGGAGACTAGGACATGCTAGCATGAGTGTTATGCAATGGTTAGTTCAAGGAGAATTGGTTTGAGGGCTGCCTAAACTAAAATTTGATAATGATAAAATCTGTGATGCTTGTACTAAAGGAAAACAAAAGCGAGTTTCTTTTAAATTCATTAATGATGTGTCAACTAGTAGAGTATTACAATTGATCCATTTAGATCTTTTTGGGCTATCTAGAACTACTAGCTTGGGTGGAAAACAATATGCATTTGTCTTGGTAGATGACTATTCTAGATATACTTGGGTTCTATTCTTAAGTACTAAAGATGAAGCATTAGAAAAATTCATCACGTTTTCAAAAGTAATCCAAAACGAAAAAGGTTACTCTATAACTAGTGTTAGGAGTGATCATGGAAATGAGTTTGAAAATCTTGGATTTACTGAGTTTTGTAATTCTAATGGTATTAGCCATAATTTTTCAGCACCTAGAACCCCTCAACAAAATGGAGTTGTTGAGAGGAAAAATCGAACTTTAGAAGAAATGGCTAGAACCATGCTTTGTGAAAACAATTTGCCAAAGTATTTTTGGGCGGAAGCCACAAATACTGCTTGTTATATTATTAATTGAGTAATGATTAGGCCTATTTTAAAGAAAACTCCATATGAACTTTTCAAAAATAAAAATCCTAACATTAGTAATTTTCATCCTTTTGGATGTAAGTGTTTTGTTTTAAACAACGGTAAAGACAATCTTGGCAAATTTGATGCTAAAAGTGATGAAGGAATTTTTCTGGGTTATTCCTTAAATTCTAAAGCTTTTCGAGTATTTAATAAAAGAACTTTGGTTGTAGAAGAGTCTATACATGTTGTTTTCGATGATAATCTCCTTCCGAGGAAGGATTCTTGTTTGAATGATTATATAGGTATTATAAATACAAATGACGTTAGACATGACGTTGGAAAATCATAATCAAAAGAAGAAACGAAAGATGAGGAAACTCATGATCCTCTCGAGAATCCAACCATTGAAGAAAGGGAAGTATCTTATCCAAGAGAGTACAACTATGTCAAGGATGGTGAGATTATAGGTGATCCATCCAAAGGGGTAACAACTCGATCTTCTCTTAGAAATATTTGTAATTATGTTGCATTTATCTCATGCATAGAGCCTAAGAATATTAAATAAGCATTAAATGATGAACATTGGATTATGGTTATGCAAGAAGAGTTAAATCAATTTGAGAGAAGTAAAGTATGGACATTAGTTAAAAGGCCTAGTAATAAATCTATTGTAGGTACTAGATGGGTATTTAGGAATAAGCTTGATGAGAGTGGTAATATAGTGAGAAACAAGGCTAGACTTGTTGCTCAAGGGTATACTCAAGAAGAGGGCATAGACTATGATGAAACATACGCTCCCATAGCTAGGATGGAAGCAATTAGAATGTTATTAGCATTTGCATGTTTTCATGAATTTAAATTATATCAAATGGATGTTAAAAGTGCATTTTTAAATGGTTTTATAAAGGAAGAAGTGTATGTGGAACAACCTCCATGTTTTGAAGATTCAAAATTTCCAGATCATGTTCTTAAATTGACAAAAGCACTTTATGGTTTAAAACTCCTAGAGCTTGGTATGAAAGATTGTCAAACTTTTTAATTGAAAAAGGTTTTTCAAAAGGGAAGGTTGACACTACATTGTTTTTAAAGCATAAAGGTAAAGATTTATTAGTAGTTCAAATTTATGTTGATGATATAATATTTGGTTCTACTAATGATGTTCTTTGTCAATAATTTTCTAAGCTAATGCAAAGCGAATTCGAAATGAGCATGATGGGGGAGCTCTCATTTTTCTTAGGACTCCAAATCAAGCAAAGAAAAGATGGCATCTTCATCAATCAAGCTAAGTACGTCAAAGATATGCTCAAGAAATTTGGACTGGAAAATGACAAGCCTCATGACACTCCAATGAGCTCTTCAACAAAGCTTGACTTAGATGAAGGAGGTATTTGTGTAGATGTTAAATTATATAGGTCAATGATTGGATCTTTACTTTATCTAACTGCAAGTAGACCGGACATTATGTTTAGTGTTTGCTTATGTGCTAGATTTTAATCATGCCCTAAGGAATCACATTTACTAGCTGTTAAGAGAATCTTTAGATACCTTAAGGACACTCCTAGTTTACGACTTTGGTATCCTAGAGACTCTAGCTTTAGCTTGCATGCCTTTTCTGATGCGGATTATGGAGGATGCAAATTAGATAGGAAAAGCACCTCCGGTACTTGCCAATTCCTTGGAAATATGTTGATTTCTTGGTTTTCAAAGAAACAAAATTGTGTTGCATTATCTACCACTGAAGCGGAATACATTTCAGCCGGTAGTTGTTGTGCACAAATTTTATGGATGAAACAACAACTTTTTGATTATGGAATTGAAGTATGTACTATTCCTATCAAGTGTGACAATACTAGTGATATTTGTCTCACTAAAAATCCCATCCAACACTCTAGAACTAAGCACATTGAAATAAGACATCACTTCATTAGAGACCATGTCACTAAGGAAGACGTAGTTCTAGAATTTGTTGATACTTTGCATCAATTAGCGGATATCTTTATAAAGCCTTTAGACAAGGAAAGATTTTGGACACTTAGGAGAAAATTAGGTTTGACCAACCTATCTTCACTTAGTGTTTAAAATAATTTTAGCACTTTTAAGAATAAATGAAAAATGCATATAATAGTAATTTTTTGATTACATTCATTGCTTTTAGTTAGGGGGAGTTTATGATTTTTGGTGAAAATTAACTTTATGTTCAAATAGTTTTTAATGATAAATTTGATTGATTGAACATGATTAATTTTCAATATATGAGTTTCCAATACCACTAGAGAAAATTAATTTAGCATTTTGAGTATTTAAAAATCAGATTTTAGTATTTTAGTGCAGAGGGAATCGATACCCCCTTGAAGGGGAACTGATTCCCCCTTTGAATGGGAACCGATTCCCCCTGTAGGGGAACCGATTCCCCCCTATAGAGGAATCGATACCCCCCTGGGGTTCTAGTTTTTAACACGGGCATAACACCCAAAAACTCAAACCCTCTCTTCTTCTCTTCACGCCGTTTCTCCTCTCTACACTCACCCTATCTCCATATTTCATCAAAACATCATTTTTAATCATAATTCTCTTCAAATATCATCTCCTAAACCTGTTAGAATCATAAACAATGTGCAAACTTCATCTAATCTCACTCAAATCTAAAATTCTTCAAGGTATTTTTCTAAAACCTCTATTTCATCAATTTTTGATTTTAGAACTAGTTTTAATTAGTTATAGGTTGAACTTTAGATCGAGCATTGATTTTTTAGTGATTAGAAAATAGATTTTACAACTAATTTCATCAAAAATACAAGAATTTTCCAAAATTCTTTGAAATTTTTGAAATAAAAAAATTGTTTTTCAAATTATTGTGTTTTGATTGAATTACGTTGTTGTTATGAAAACTATACATATATTGATTTTCAAAACCTTATTTTTCAATAAGTTTTTCAAAAACTTTACCCATTAGGATTGGTTTAGAGAACCTTGAAATATTGAGGACTCAATTGAGTTTAGGGATTGATTATTTTGCATACATATGTTTTTTTAAAAATGCAGGTTATCTTTACATTCAGATTATCTTAAACCATGTCTCATAAACGTTCTAGGGCCTCCTCTAGTCATTCTATCCAACCTCCAAACTCACCTTCAAATCCTCCACCTACCCCATAAATTCCTATTCCTAATCCCGATGATCCAAACATGACCATTCGCAATTCTTGTTTCAATGAACCCGGTCGTAAACAAAATCTCTACTATAGGTTTTGTCAATATTTTGAGTCCTACAAAATCCGGGAAGAACGTATCCCATCTCTTCAAGCCATGCTAGACATCAATTTTCGTCATCTTCCTACTCTTCATGAGTGGAAATTTGACAAACTCTTAGAGGTTGAACCAATTGTCTACCATCAACTTGTTCGTATCTTCTACTCTAATGTCGTTTGCGTTAAAAACTGAGAGGAAACCTTAACCATAGGGATCCGATCCTATCTTCTAGGACGATTCTTTCATCTTGACTCGGAATCCATTGCCAAAGTATTAGGATTAGTTAATGAAGGGTTAGAAAATGAAAAATTTACGGTAGGATCTCAGTATAAACGAAGGGATAGTGCAAGTGTTCTAGACCTTCATGACCGTTTTCTTCACCTAATGATCTCTTGGTGGTTTCGATCATCCGGGGGCCGTTACTCTACTCTTCGCGCCTTAGATCTATTTTGGCTTCATTGTGTCCAAAATAATCACAAAATTAACCTTCCACAGATTATTTTTGCTGAACTTGTCAAAACCATAAATCTTGTTCCCAATAAGAAATTGTGTTCTTCTTTAGTTTACGGTTGTATTCTTAGTAATCTGTTTAAGAAGGCTGGGCTTAGAGTTGGTCTTGATGCTTCATTTCCCCTCAAGAACCAAATCAATCTATTCTCTTTAACTAAATCGAGATGGAAGATCAATGAAGAAACTGGTCTTTGGTTCGTACCGGTGAGCAACCGCATGAAGTTGACTACTCCGAAGATGAACTAGAACAGCACGAGGAACAAGCACGAGCAGAGGAACAATCACAGGCAGAGGATCAAATGCCTCCATACTTTTGATCCTTTATGGAGACATTCGATTTTCGATATGCTTCCATGGATTCTCGCTTCACTTCCATATAATCTCATTTATCAACAATGGGAGCTCAACAATTGGAAATTATCCGGGAGATGCGCACAAACAACGCTTCTATGAATGAACGCATTGATGCACTCTCACATGAGATGGCCGCTATGCGAGCTCATTTTCCTCCTCCCAATCCTCCTACGGATGTTTGATTCTGTGTTATGCTTTAGTACTTTGAACTTAAAACTTATTGTTTCAACATTTTGAATGTTTTTGGATTGTTTTTAGTTTGGTTGTTGGATATTTGAACTAATTTGATAAATTATGGATGTTTGAACTTATATTTCTATATATTTGGTTTGGTTAAATTTATTCATTATTGCATCATTTACATCAATTAGATATATGACCAATTTTGCCATGTCACATTGTTTATGAATATTGATTATGAAACTAATGGCTAACGTTTCTCTTGATTGTGATCTTAGCAGCTTAAGCTATTTATCTATATATAATCAGTTGGCTGAATGATTTCAAAACCTTGTTTAAAATCTTTTAAAAGTCTTTTTGATTTAACAAAAAGGGGGAGAAATGTTAAAAATGTTTTAAAGGGGAGAAGTGTAAGAGTAAGGGGGAGTAATTTCAAACTCGGTTTCAAATTAAATCTTAAAATTACTAAAATGTTTTGTTATATCAAAAAGGGGGAGATTGTTGAAAACATTTTGATATTTCGATATAACAAATTAAGTTAAATGAATTTTAAGATTTTCGAAAAAGATTTTCTAAGTATATTCGATATAATTATTCGAATATCAAAATATTACTCCAAATCTTTCAAATGTCATTTTTAATCTTTACTCAAGTGTAAAATTAAGTTTTAATCTTAAAATAATTTCAAAACAATTTTACAAAATATTTCAAACCATTTCAAAGCCAAAAATTCCAGATTGCTTAGAGGGAATCGATTCCCCCCCAAGGGGGTACCGATTCCCCCCCAAGGGGGTACCGATTCCCCCTGAATGGTTTGGCTCCGAGAAAAACAGAATGCTCGGAGGGAACCGATTCCCCCCCAAGGGGGTACCGATTCCCCCCATGCTCCAAGTAGAAATATTAATTGTTTTCACACTTAAACGGCTCCAATAACTTCATTAATGATCCCCAACGTTCAATAGTGATTCAACGTGTATTTAAACAAGCTTAGAAGCCATTGATCAATAACAAGAAACAACAAGCAACTAGAATCAAGAGAGAATCAAAGAAAAAGCATCAAACATCAAGTTTGAGCATTTCAAGCTTATTTTTCGTTCAATATTCATTTTGCTTTCAAGAACACTACTTGTACTCAATTGTATTCATTCTTGAGTGTTCTTTTCTTTGTTCTAGAATTGTGCAAACAATCTACCTTGTGAAGATTTCCTTGTAAGTTTGCAAATTTGTATTGTTCTCAAGAATTTGGGGTATAATTCTTGAGGGTTTGTAAGGTTACTCTTTGTCCCCAAAAGAAAGACAAATTAATGAATTTGTGGAAAATCCTTAGTGTGGATAGCTAAGGTAGTGGACGTAGACTTTGGTTGAGAAAGTCGAACCACTCTAAATCGTTGTGCAATTACTTTCAATTTTCTGCAAAAGCTTCCACCAAATTTTTAATTGCCAATTCACCCCCCCTCTTGGCCGATTCCGTCAATCGATTAACTCAACAATTTCCAACCTTCATCTTCCATCCTTCATATTTTCTTGAAATTCCAGTTTGATCCGATTATCCGATTCTTTACTAGGCTTTACTATTTTATAGCTTTTAATACAGATCCCGAATCAAAATTATGATTCCTAAGAAAACATTAAATTTGAACTAGACTATTTATTTATGGCCAAAAAATATAAATTTCAAAAGTTACATTTTTGTCCCTAAACTTTTCCAAATTTATACTTTAGCAACTAAACTTTCAAAACTTACATTTTAGTCACTAACCAAAATTTGGGGTATTACAAAAGATGTCTTATTTAGGCTCGAGAAACATCCAAAATCATCCCAAATATCCTTTTTTCCTAATCATGTGTTAAAGCTTTAGGAAATTACTTAGCGTCATAAAAACACATGTTTTACATCAAATTCATCATCTAATCATGAAATCAAGCATAACCCCTAAAATGCTCAAATGTCCAAATCTTAACAAATTATCATGCTTATGAAAGTCTTAGCATCACAAAGGATTAAAAATACATTATCTTGTTGTTAGAACCTTGAAATGAGACTCATTTAACCACCCAACACTCTCATCTAGGGCTTAGATGAAAAACCCCCCACTTTCTCTAGCAAAATAAGAAACTCAAATCTTAATCCTTAAAAAAATGTTGCTGGAGAGATTATAGATGAATTTGATATATAAAGTGACTCAAGAAATTACCTTTGAGCTATGAAACTTGGAGAGGAAAAGGGAGAGGGAAAATGAGAATGAAATGAAGAGAAGAATGAAATAAAAGATATAAAAGCTTTCATCTTTTTAAAAATGGTGAAATCTCACTTTAGGTCCTTCTTCATTTTTCTATGATCACGATTCAAAAACCTCTTTATAGCTAATTAGGCTCAATTCCAACCCATTTAAGCCCACACTCGACCCAACAGCTTTAATTATGTGCTCCACCATGTACATAAAACTCTCGGGTAAACCCGAAACTACTAGCTTGGAAATTGGGGTGTTATATTTTCGTTCTTATTTTTATGAATTTTTTATATTGATTAAATTGGCATCTTAATTCAAATATTGAGTTTTTTATCGCTATTCATAAGTTTGTGATCCATGATTGTCATGAACGATTGACACAATTAGCAATGGGTAAGTCTCATGATTTATGAGCGTAATTGTCATGAACGAAGACTATCTTCATTAAGACATGACCACGCCTTGTGATTAACACGCTATAATTTGTCAGATAGAAGAATTCGAACTTTTATAGTCAAATTCTGGATGAAACTCACTTTTATGGATATTTTCCATTATTTTAAAAGTATCTGACTAAGAATTAATCTCTATTTTATTAGGATTTTATTTTATTTTAAGTTTCTTTTATTTTAGCTTTTTTCTTATTTGATTTAGACTCATTTAAAGGAGATTTATATTTCTTTTAGGGATTAGGCTCTCTATATAAAGAGCCATTCCTGTAATTTTGTGAGGCTTGTACTAAACTAGTATTTCTCCTTTAATCCAAGTAATATTTATTTATTGTTTTTTATGAACTTTTTATATTGATTAAATTGACTCTTTAACTCAATATTGAGTTTTCTATTGTTATTCATAAGTTTTGATTCATTATTGTCATGAACGATTGACACAAGTAGCAAGGGGTAAGTCTCATGATTTGTTATCCAAAATTGTCATGAACAAAAGACCATCTTCGATAGGGTGTGACCACGCCTTGTGACTAACATGTGATTGCTGTCTCATAAGAATAATATGAACTTTTGGAGTCAAATCGGGATGAAACTCACTTTTATGGATATTTTCATTATTTGAAAGTATCTTGTAAATATTCAATCTCTTTTCTATTAGGGTTTTATTTTATTTTAAATTTTCTTTATTTTAACTTTTTCCTTATTTGATTTAGACTCATTTAAAGGAGATATGACTTTCTTTTAGGGATTAGGCTCTCTATATAAAGAGACTCTTAGCGCTCTTTTAACATCAACTTCTAAAATGCAACTTCTTTTTTTCTCTCTTGTATTTTCATTCCAACATGAGTGACTCTGTTTTTATTTCTGTTTCAATGGTTAAATGATTTCGTTGTAATTTTGTAAGGCTTGTGCTAAACTAGTATTTCTCCTTTGATGCAAGTAATTTTATTTTTAGTTATTATGTTTATGAATTTTTATATTGATTAAATTAAGGCTTTAACTCAATATTGAGTTTTCTACCGCTATTCACAAGTTTGCAATCTATAATTGTCATGAACAATTAACACATGTGGCAAGGGGCAAGTCTCATGATTTGTGTTTGTTATAATTTATTTTTTGAACTTCACATCTCACATGATAGTCTCGAAAATAAAGGTGCGAAATTAATTTAATTGTAGTTATCTCAATTGATCGATTTTATTTTACTCATTCCCACAATTCTTAATTCTATTATTTGATTTAAGGAAAAACTATGCTTATGGTTCTTTTTATTTTCAGTGTGATTGACTTTGATCACCAATTTTTTAATTAAGTATGATTGGCTCTTTATGTTATCCGTCCGTTCGATTTAAGTCCATCGACTGTTAACTTCCGTTAACCCATTAGGTTAAGTATAATGTCACAATTTAAAATAATAATAAAAATTTTCACATGTATAAGCCGTAAATGACGTGGTAATTTTAAAATAATAAAAAAAATTCAGTCACCTCTTCATCTTCCTCTCCTCTCACTTCTTCTCCTTCATCAATGCTTACTATCCATTGGCGTGAAGATTCCTTAACAATTTACATTTCTCTGCAACAGCTGCGAGTCCGAAATTAGTACACTCGGGAGTCTTAACAAGGTGAAAAATTTCCAGGTTTGAACAGTTGGATATGACCGCAAGATCGACATCGCTAACTTGGATCCGCTCCTTATGGATCTCTACTAAACCCGTGACTCGTTGAACTATGAGAGGGAAAAGCTTATCCCAATCACCAGAGCATCTAAAAGGTTTTAAAGATTTCAGATTCTTCGCACCAATAATAAGCGGACCAAAACACTGCCCATTATAAAGCTTTTTCAAGCAATTAGTTTTCAACGCCGCCGTTGCACACCAGGCCCAATCGGCTCAGATGCAGCGCCGTCGGTGATGCCATGAAGTCGTTTCACGGAGAGTTACTTGAGAGCTGGACAGTTGTCTAGCATGGCATTCATGCCCATGGCTCCAAAAGTGCAAGAACCACAGCAGAGCTTCTTTAGACTCCTGCAGTTTTTAGCGAACGCGGACATTCCTGCATCGGTCAAGTCACGGCAAGATCGGAGCTTAAGGCGAGTCATGTTCCGGCAGTGCTCGGAGAATAGAACAAGCGCTTCATCGCCGATGCTAACCGATCTACGGTCACATTTGAGAGCCAGTTTCGTAACGGCATCGAAGCGAGAGGAGATAGAAGGAATCAGAAGGTGCAGATCTGATTGTGCGTTGAGAGAGAGCCGGTAATGGCTCTGTCCTTCGATGACCAACCACCACCGACAAACGAGAGAGCATCGTTTACGGTCACCGGAACTAAGAGACTGAAAAATACAAGCCAGACACCCGTCAGGAAGATCAGAGATGAAATCGGAGGTTCCATCTATGCTACTTCGATCAAGCTCTTCAGCTTCCTCAGCTTGCATCAGACAGATTAGGGCCGTTGATTTCGGTTTTGACCGTTGGCAATGGTTCCAATCTCGACGGCTCCTCAGCTTCACCGACGAAACTAATTGGCCCATCAACAACAACTAACAAAAGAAAAGAAAAGAAAAGAAAAAATAACATGATTAATGGATTTCAAAATTCAACCATAACTGAGTTTTAAGGCTCCTCAGTTATGTTCTTCTTGGAAATGTCCAGGGCGACGGCGACGGACTTCAAAATCGGATTTCATTTTGGCTTTTCCTCGACTTTATTACTCCTATTTATTACTCTTTTATGTAAATTGCAGAAGAAAGAATGGATGAAGGACAAAGTGAGAGGAGAGGAAGAATAGGTGGCTGGATTTTCTTTTATTATTTTAAAATTATCACGTCATTTACGGATGATAAATATATATTTTTATTATCATTTTAAATTATCATGTAATACTTTATGTTAATATGTTACTAAAATGTTAACGATCGAATGACTTCAATTAAACAGAACGATAACGTAAATGATTAAATATATTTAATTAAAAAATCAGTGATTAAAGTATGTCAGACCGAAAATAAAAGATACTATTGGCATAGTTTTTTCTTATTTAATATGGAACATTATTGTACTCAGTTGTTTAATTGTAATATTTGATTCAAATGTTTGTTACAAATAAGTATGCTATTTAATTATAAAAGGAGAACTATACTTGTTGCAGGTCTGAACAAGTGATTAATTTATTGGATATTAAAAATCAATTTTTTAGTCTATAATCAAAATTACAATCAGATGAAGAATACACATTTAAATTGAAAGTTCGATAAGAATTGATTAGTTTTATTTCTTGATTTTAATTTGATAAACCAAACTCTCCCATTTTACTTTTATTGTTTAAATATTAAAAATTCTAATTTCAACTATATTATTACAAATTAATTTAATAAAATCAGATTTTATTTTACAGGGCTTTAACAATCCTGTAAAGAGGACAAACATGTTTTTGATCTTCCAAACTTCACCGGCCACACTATTCTTGCTTATAACTGGCAAGCTTTTCAAATCTTTCACTCAAGGTTGTCGACCTCCAAGTGATAAAATTATCTTTAAAAATTATTGATAAATTTAAAAGATTTATTTTGGTATAGTAAAAAGATATGAGATATAAGGATAAAAAAAATACAAATGTTATTATTTGTTGATAGTTTTAATATAATAATTTAAATGAGGCAATTTTGATAATTAAAATGGACAAATTTAATGGATAAATGAAATAAATATTATAACAAATTATGCAGCCCGTGACTTAGCTTGGGCAGAAGGGCACTTGGGCCCAGGACACCTCTTGCCCAGGCACAAAATTATAAATTCACATATAATTTAAAGTGATAAATTATCTATTAGCCACCTATCTATTATTTTATTTCTATTTTATTCATCTAATTTTTTTTAAGATTATACTTAACATTACAATTTGTTTCATTTTCTGTTATTCAGCATTAAAAAAATTAACGACGACGGTGATGTGACATTTTTTTAAAAATCACTTTTCAATTTATTATTCTTTTATTATTTTTTGACAAGATGGAGAAGGTTGAAATTTAACATAAGCTCTTTTAAAAGAGGGTTATGTTTATTTTGTGCGAGTAGTAGGGTGTTTAATAAAAAAAATTTGATGTTTTTCCATTTAAAACTTGATGTATTTATTAGATAGTTTATTAAACGTAATAAAAAACATTTTAAGAACAAATTTATTTAATTTTACTTATTCTTAAGATTCAATTTTTTTCCTATACTTATTATTAGAGGTCTACTTTCTATGTTCGTACTATACCATTAAATTTTGAAAGAAAGGCCTGAATTTATGCATTTCCTATAACATTTTATATATCTCTTAGTACCATTTTATGTATCTTATATTATTTTTACATTATTAAGGGCCTTTATTGAATTTCTGTCGATATACGGGAATTGGGTGTGTTAATTACAACTCTTTTTCAAAGCTAATTTTGTTTTGTTATGTAGAAATCATTTTTTGCCTTAACTAACCACCGATAGTATTGACTATTCCCTCATTATAAGGGCTCTTCGAAGATGTAAACAACTTATTATAAAATCTTCTATATACATGTAGACACTTATTTCTGTCCGTGGTTTTTATTATATAGCATAATATATATAATAATTTCAAATATAATTTTTGAAAATATATAATATATAGTTTTTTGAAACTTATTTTTAAAAACGTATAATATATAGTTTTTAAAACGATTTTGAAAACATATAGTATATAGTTTTTAAAATAATTTTGAAAACGTATAATATATAGTTTTTAAAAATAGTTTTGAAAACGTATAATATATAGTTTTTAAAAATGGTTTTGAAAACATATAGTATATAGGTTTTAAAACGGTTTTGAAAACACATAGTTTTGAAAACGTATAATATATAGTTTTAAAAAAATGGTTTTGAAAACATATATAATATAGTTTTGAAATGATTTTGAAAACATATAATATATAGTTTTTTAATAGTTTTGAAAACATATAATATATATTTTTAACCAATTTTGAAAATGTAATAATATATAGCTTTTATTTATTATTTATTTATTATTTATCTATTATATTTATTTATTTTGTTTTTATTTTTTATTTCGATCCAAGTCCAAATCCCAAATTCAGGTACAATTCAGTTCAGAGTGTAGCCCAACTGAGCCAGCAGGCCTGACCCAACAAGCTAGCATGGTTAGGGGGCAGACCTAGCCCAGTAAGTCCAATAGTAAGTTAGGGTTGTGTAAACCCTAGGGCACCACATGGAGAGATCAAGCAGCTGACGGTGCGCACGTGGAAGTCACGTGCAATAACCGACCAAGATTCCCAGCCAAACGACTCGGGACTGAACCATCACGGGATTACCGGTTACACGAACGTCTGAATGGCCCGAAAATAATGGGAACGGTGGAAACAACCCCGTAAGGAGCGGAAATAATCATCGGCGGTGAGGTATAAATACCCCCACCTAACCTGTCAAGAACAAGAGACATCAAGCGAAAAAACCCAGTAATGCAATATAGTAACATAGAAACATAAGCAAGAGAAACCAAACGAAAAGCATCGGACAAAGCAAGCACCAAAATAAAAAAAAAAAACGAAGCATTAATAAAGCCCAAAACCATTCGGTATACTACCCAAAAAACCCATAAAAAACAAAGCTTTAAGCCTCAGTTCTTCTAGATGGAGGAAAGCACGGTTGCAGGGAAACCAAAGGTTGTCGGAGCCCGAAGAGTCATATATTTAAAGGTAAAAAACGAAACTTTAAGTATAAATCTATGTCGATTGGGGCCTTTTTGGGGTAATTGGGTTTTGGTTTCATACTCACGGGGTTGAGAGGAACGTTTTGGTTAAGTTTGAGTTTTTCCAGCCACCCGAGGCGGCGGCCGAAGTGGCGGTCCGGGCGGTGGTGTCTCGTCGGGAGGTGGTCGGTATTCGATCGGCTAAGGGAGAGTTGAGAGAATATTTGAGGGGGAGGCGGTTTAACATTTGAGAGGAAGAGTGAAAATGAATGTTTTTTTTCTAATTTTTTGGCCCATATTATAATTTTAAAAATTTTAAATTATTTCCTCAGTCCCAGACTTTTTATGTGTACTTCATTTTGGTCACCTATTTCAATTTTACCTTTGAATTTTCAATTAATTCAATTTAATCTTTTATTATATTTATTGTATTTTTCTATTTAGTCCCCTAAACTTTTTTTGTTTTTGGCAGCTCATTTTTAGTATTAATTAGATCCATGAATTTCAATTTAGTTCAATTTGATCCTTTAATTTTATCTATTTATTTATTTACTTCTCTTTTTTTCGTTTACACTTCAACATGTTTTTTAGTATTTTTATTAACATCTTTTTTTCTTCTCTCTTATTATTTTCTATTTTCTATTTTTTCATTTTTTTCTATTTTTTATTTCTTTCAAAATTTAACATTTTCTTTTTTTATTTCGTTTCTTTTTTTAATTTAATATTTTCTTAATTTTATTTCTTTTTATTTCTTTTTTCTTTTTTTTCTTATTTTTTTTAAATTTAACTTTTTTTTTCTTCTCTTTGATTTACTTAATATTTATTTGTTTATTTAATTTTACAATCTAATATCTTTTGACCTTTTTAGGTGCAATTTTAATCGATCAAATGTAAGTAATTCGAATTGAATCCTTAAATTTCAATTTAACTTTTAATTTTCGCAATTAAGACAACTGAGAAATTAAATTGGTACCGAAAGAGCAGTACAATGGTGCTAATCCTTCCTTGAGTGTAATTGACTCCCGAATCTGACATATTTCTAGTAAAATGCAGATAATGTAAGATGGTAAATTAAGTTGTCCGGCCAACCTAATTTTTAAAAAAAATTATCGGTGGCGGCTCTAACACATTAAATTTAAATCGAAGCCCGATTCTGGGCCCACTAAAAGGATAGTTACGACAGGTTGGCTACTCTAGTAGGGACAAGTAAGTGGGTCAGGCCAAAATTAATTTTCGGTTGTCTTCTTAAGCGAAAAATTGTGATTTTAAATTTTAATTTATCTATTTTATCCTTATTATTTATCTTTGATTATTTTTTTCAAAAAAATAGTTGTACTGGTTTTTTTCAATGATTTCAGCTTTACAAAATTTCTCTCAGGCTCTATACCTGAGCTCCAAACCTTTTTTTGTAAGTGGAGGTGAAAGCGTTGTCTTCGTGGGAATTTAATCTTCGTATAGGCCTAGCAAGTAACCTTCAGGATGCATATACCTTATGTCTTCGTGTGAATTTATTCTCCGTACAGACATAAGGGAATGTGCCCTCTCGAGTTTAACTTGGTACACAAAAGCTTGTAATGGGCTTGGGACTGAGGGTTTGGCAAGCCCAAGGGGCACCAGCAAGGAGAACTCGGGTACCTTTTTAGAACCTAAACCAGGAGACTGCAAGGAATTAGTGCCCAACCCAAAACTCCATTTCAAAACATAGGATGCTTGAGTTATTTCTTGTTTTATTTTCTGTTCAAGGCATGCGAACTATAAATATATGCGGATAGGACTTGCTCAAAAATTAACATGCAGGATAGAAATCTTGTTCGGGTAAGAATAAAAGCATGTCGGTTAGATATCATGTGGGGTAGAATTTTTTTCATTATTATTATTATTATTATTATTATTATTATTATTATTATTATTATTATTATTATTATTATCTTACTAACTTGTTTCCTTCTCATTTGTTGTTTTCTTTTATTTTTCTCCATTTGCATCATTTAAAGAGGTGTTGATCCACAAAAAAATGTTTGTTAAACATAAATAATTTGCATTAATGGACAAAGGGGTTGTACTGCAAGAGGTGAAAAATGTAGAGGTCTGGCTATGGTTAGAGAACACTCAGAAAGAAAAAGGATAAAATCTACAAGGTGACTATATGTCAGATCTGGTTGGTTATGCTTCTGTCAGCCTCAAATAGAACGATGTTCAAGAGTTGTGAAACATTTGAGACAGCTGAAAAATGAGCAAAAACAGAGATTCTACCAGCAGTATGGTGATATCGCGCTTCTACTCTATGTCAAGATAGGCGATCCCTTAATTCAAGCATTAGTGCAATTTTGGAATATGAGGTATAACTATTTTACATTCAATCAAGAAGACATGGTGCCCACAATTAAAGAGTACACCACTTTACTACATTGTGAAGGAATTAGAATAGATAGGGTCTACACAAGTATATCAAAAGTCAGCTTTTCAATAATGGATTGGCAAAGGTTGCAGGGGTAGATGAAAAGTGGTTAACTGACCGGATTCAGCACAAAAGTAAAGGATAAGGAATTGCTTGGAACCATATCATGAAATTAATGAAGACTCATCCAGATAAATGGAAGGTGATTGTCCTTTTCGCACTAGGTCTCTACGGCTTGGTTATCTTCCCAAAAACTTTGGGATACATCGAGGTCGTTGTGGTGGAACTGTTCGAACAACTACCTAAGCGAGTGAACCCTACGCCAGCAATATTAGCTGAAACTTTTCGTTCACTAGACCATTGCATGAAGACAGGGGGAGGAAGATTTATAGGGTGTACGTAACTTCTTTAGGTCTAGATCCATAGTCACTTTTGGAAGACTGACATGATTTCTTACCGCCGATTCAACACCTCTTACTCTTCTTTAGAGGAATTCCTTACACTAAAGTTGCAAGAAGACATCCCAAAAGAAAAATGGGTAAAGGTAATCACGCACCATCAAGATAAGGACATTGTTTGGAGAGTCCCTTGGTTAGTGACATCCTTTATCGATGTGGAGACTCAGGAATTATAATGTTACTTGGATTATGGGGAGGAGTCGGATATTCTCCGCTTTTAGTACTTCAGTAGTATGGGCACGTCAGTTTGTCTCAACTTCACATGGAATATTTGGATCAGAATTCGCATACAATGAGGAAAACTACAAGAAGAAGGCAAGCTAGAAATAAGCTGAAACAAATGCTAAGGGAACTCGAGGCTGAAAGATTCCAATGGAAGTTAGATGTCGATACTCAAAAGGATCGAGAAGGCAAGCTAGAAAAAGAATAGAAGAAAGTCTGCTTTGAGTTGAAAGATTTGAGAAAGGGATATCAGGAGCAAGTTCAGAACAACTCTAGTCTGAAAAGATCTTCCGAATACTGGAAAGTTGAAGCTAACAACCTGAAAAGGAAGTTCGAAGGACGATGAAAATGAGACACTGAAAGAACAGTTAAAGACTTCCCAAAGACGTTTTTTAGAAAGCCAACACAAGAACAAATGATTGAGGACCAAGGTTACTGAATGGTACCTTCAAAGGCAACAAGAACAGGATGACAAAACAATAGTTGATTTGGAGGCCATTGCTGTCAAATTTAAGAAGTAGGAAAATGAGCTTCAGATAGTACCCTTTGATGGAGGAGTTCAATGGAATTTTCATTAGGAGTAAACTCAGCAAAAGGTGAAATCCATAGATATGGTTATTCAGGACTTCTTAGAGCAAGTACAAAATGCGACATATCACTTGCACGATTTGGCAAGAGAAGCTGGAGTGCTCTGACAAGGTATTCAGCCGGTGATAGATGAAGGAAAAAGACTTGTAAACCTGTTAGAAGCCATTTGGGGTCTAGATGACTTAATCAGAATGTACCTTTGAGTTGTTTTTAGTCTTTTAAGAAATAGAACTTTTGTCCTAATAAATTTTAGTTATAATAACATACACATTTTTGGATTAGAGCCTCAAAATTTCATGCATCATGCATTTTTTACATATTTTTCATTTTTAATTTTCTCTTCATTTCTTTACATTCACATTAACTAACAAAAAATCTCTCATAAAAAAAGGAACAAAAATTGGACATACCACCCCCAAGCATTGGACATACCTCATCCTCATAATACACGTTCAAAGAAGAAGAAAATAGAAGCTAAGATTACTCAACTCGAAGAGAACATGCTGAGGTTACAAAGGGAGCTTGAAGAAAAAACAAGTCGTAATAATCAAAGCACTCTAGAATCGATCACTAAAAGCCAAGAATCTTTAGTTGATCAAAATTGTCATAAATTTATATGGCTTAAATTAGGCAAACACTCTCGGACAGGGACATCTGAATGAGTAACTATGTCACCTACCCTGTTGGTGGTTATCTCACCAGGAATCCTACCAGGACTTCAAGGGGACTCATCTGCTGCGAAAGCACAAGCCTCGTCTGTTGTAAAAGTACATACTTTTGTATCCAATCCTCAGAATAATCCGGATGACTAACATGTACCTGATTTTGATGAAGACGACAAGGAAAAGAAAATGGAGGAAAAATAAAACAGTTGGAAGACCATATGAGGATAGTTAAAGGGACAGCGACTATTATGGAGTTGATACTTTGGAGTTAAGCGTAGTCCTAGATTTGATTCTTCCTCCAAATTTTGAAAAGTTCAATGGGAACATTTTCCCTTCAGCTCACATTCCCATGTTCTGTCGAAAGATGACAGGATACGTAGGAAATTACCAACTCTCGATTCACTGTTTCTAGGAGAGTTTGTCAGGTTCAACTATCAGGTGGTACAATCAGTTAAACTATTCGCACATCCGGACATGGAAATATCTCACCAAGTCATTCTTGGAATAGTACAAGAATGTAAATGATATGAGGTCGGATTGTGTTATGCTACAGGGCATGGAAAAGAAGCATAACAAAAGTTTCCGACAATATGCACAACGATGGAGGGATTTGGTTGTGCAAGTTCATCCGCCCTTGGATGAAAAAGAGACAAGGAATATCTTCGTACATATCTTGAAGACCCCTTGCTTCAGGCATTTAGTTTCCATTATGTCAGGAAACTTCTCTGATTTGGATATGGTTGGGGAGATATTAGAAACGACCATTAAGTAAGGAAAAATTGAAGGAGGTGAGTCTAGCATAAGACCTCCTATGAAGAAAAGAGAATGAGAGATCAATAACATCAATGCTTTCAACACTAGAAAATGTGTTACGGTCTCCAATTCAAAACCAACCACAATTGTACCGTCAGGTACTTCTAAACAAGACTTAAGGGAACCAAGGAAAGAAAGATAGATAGAGCATTTTGATCATATTTCGATGACTTATAAGGAACTCTATGACACACACGTGGTGTCACCTTATCCAGTGGAACCTTTAAAGCCCCCATACCCCAAGTGGTATGATGGAAATACATATTGTGAAAACCATGGTGGAGTTTCGTGACATGCCATCGAGAACTACCTCACCTTCAAAAGAATCATGCAATGAATGCACAACATGAACTGGATTCATTTCAATAATTCAAACTCATCAAACATTGCACAGAACCTTCTTCCTAACTACCAAGAAATCGGAGTTAATGCAATCACTGAGGAGAGAAGCAAGAAGGTCAAAACTAGTGTTTCTGAAATAACGTCTCCATTAGCGGGTATAGAAGCATATGGTAAAAACAGGATTTCTTGCACCACATTCTGATGTCAGAATGTGAAGATGTTAACAATTGTTGTTACCACAATGAAGAAGGACATGATGTGCAAGAATGTTCAGAATTTAAAGCTTTGATCCAACACATGATTGATAGGAAGGAGTTAAAATTCTACGAGGAAATCAAGGATGCTCCAGAAGCTGGTATTTGTGCAACTAGAGATTCATCTGAAAAAGGATATGGCATGGGTCATCCTTTGGTAATCACCCCCAATGTTAAAGCACCATCAAAGGTGATGATAGTGGCACAAATACATTTTCCTTACAAAGACAACAAACCAGTGCCTTGGAAGTATAAATGCCAAATAAGCACTTTGAAGGGAGATGTCAACGAAGTGGGGCATACTATTGGGAAGTATTACTCCCAAAAGTCTAACTTACCTTATAGACCACTTGAACTATTCAAAGAGGACGTGTTAGCAGTAAATGAGCCAATAAAGGAAGAAGAGTTGTGGAGTTCCTAAAATTTATAAAATGCAGTGAGTACAACATCGTGGAACAATTACATAGCCTGTCAACATGTATTTCAATGTTGGCATTGTTGCCAAGTCCGGAGTCACACAGGGAGGCACTTCTGAAGGTCTTAAATCAAACATTTGTGCCAAAAGATATATCAGTTAACAAGATGGATCGACTGGTTAACAACATCACCACTCATTGCAAGGGGCACGCCTTACCAAGTGTGTTAATTGACAATGGATTTACCCTTAATGTGATGCCTTTGATTACCCTAAAAAGGATACCAATAGATACTTCCCATATAAAAAAACATGCCAGAGTGTGGTTTCAGCATTTGATGGGACAAAGAGAGAAGTGCTCGACAAAATTGAGATACCATTGACCATCAGACCTGCCACTTATAATATAGAGTTCCTAGTGATGGACATTATGCCTTCTTATAATTGCCTTCTAGCAAGGCCGTGAATTCATCAAGTTGGGGCAGTATTATCAACACTGCTCAAGAAAGTCAAGTTTTTCATCGACGGAACTTTGATAATCATTAATGCTGAAGAGGATATAGTGGCGAGTGTGACCACCGATGTCCCCTACATAGATATAAATGAGGAAGCCTTAGAGTGTTCGCTCAGCTCTTTGGAATTTGTTAATGCCACATTTGTGGCTGAAAGGGGAAAATTTCCAAACCCAAACTCTCAGAATGCACCAAGATGAAAATCAAGCAACTGTGGGAAGATGTGCGAAGATATGAAGAGATTTTGGGAGTTCTTTACAAGGAAGAGTTAGACCCATCTTTCCTATTGTTAAGTTAGATTAGTTTGGACTCTGATTTTAACACAGCCATCAATAGAGAAAAAAAAGAGATTCAGAAGTGCCAAGATAGAATAAGGGCAAGATTTACTAGAAAATAAATTAAATGAGAGCCGATGTATTTTCCTCCTCTTCACAGCACATTCAGGTTTGGTTGTTCTATTTTTTAGGAAGAATTGATGATGGCCTTACCTGATATAGAAGAAGCTTTGAAAGAATTGAGCATCAATGCTATAACAACAGATGACATTGAAGACAGTGATAGAACTAGGATCCGTCCGTTACCGCGGGGTTTGTGCTTAACAACTTGACTGCTGAAGAACTACATGTGGTTTTCAAATCTCTTTTTCAGAGTAATACTCAGACTTTCCCTATTTTCCTATACCCGGGGCAATAGGTGATCTTTTGTAATGGTTAATAAATTGTTTTTATTCATATTTCAATAAAAGATGCAATTTATTTTTCGGCAAACATTTATTCTTCTTTTTTTTTTCCTTTTTTCTTCCTTTCTTTCATATTTAATTGTTTCATTTCCATGTGGGATACCTTCCTCTTGCATATACATATTTCTCTTCTCCTTTCCCTTTCAGTTCATCATATATTAATGATGCGGATAATGATGATTCTGACCCGGAGGTGGATTTTGAGCAGCTCAGTTGTCTTGGGAAAATTGTTGAATGTGACAATGAAGAAGAGTACAACTTACCTTTTGAATTACTAAGAATGATGGAGAAAGAATACAAACAAATAGTGCCACATGAGGAAAAATCGAGGTTTTGAATTTGGGCATGGAAGAGGAAAAGAAGGAAGTTAAAATTGGCACGACACTTGCGTTAGAAGCAAGGCAAAGATTGATAGACTTGCTTCAAGAGTAAAAAGACGTGTTTGCATGGTCGTATCAAGATATGCTTGGGTTAGACACGAATATGGTAGTCCACAAACTTCCATCAACCCAGAATACAAACCCGTACAACAAAAGCTAAGGCGAATGAGACCTAAAATGCTTTTTAAAATAAAAAAAGAAGTCAATAAACAGGTCGATGATGGCTTCCTTCAAGGGGCCAAGTATCTAGAATGGGTGGCTAACATAGTGTCAGTGCCAAAGAAACATGGGAAAGTGTACATGTGCGTCAACTATATAGACCTCAATAAGGCAAGTCCTAAAGACAACTTCCCATTGCCGTATATAGATACTCTAGTGGATAACACGGCGAAAAATGCTTTATTCATATTCATGGACAAATTCTTAGTATACAACTAGATTAAAATACAACCAGATTAAAATGCATCCAGATGACATGGAAAAAACCATGTTCGTCACTATGTGGGGAACATTTTATTACAAGGTGATGCCCTTCGGATTAAAGAATGTTGGAGAAACACACCAAAGAGTTGTGGTGACCTTATTTCACGAAATTATGCATAAAGAGATTGAAGTTTATGTTAATGACATCATTGTCAAGGCGCGAACTGAAGATGAACATGTTGATAATATGAGAAAACTCTTTCAAAGATTGAGAAAGTTCCAGTTGAAACTGAAACCCGACAAGTGTTCCTTCAGAATAACATCTGGAAAGTTGTTAGGTTTCATTGTTAGCAGGAAGGGTATTGAGGTTGATCTAGACAAAGTCAAGGCCATTCAGAACTTACCTTCCCCACGAACCCAAAAAGAAGTTAGATGTTTTCTGGGTAGACTAAATTACATTGTCCGGTTCATGTCACAATTGACAGACAAATGTGATCCAATTTTTTGTCTTCTTCGAAAGAACAATTCTAGAACATGGGATGAGGACTGTTAGACTGCATTTGAGAAAATAAAAGATTATTTGTCTCACACTCTCGTCTTAATGTCTCCTATCCCATGAAAACCTTTATTTCTCTATTTATCCATCTTTGAGAATTCAATGGGATGTGTCTTGGGTCAACATGATGAGTCTGGAAGAAAAGAACGAGCCATTTACTACTTAATCAAGAAGTTCACCTATTGTAAGGTTGGATATCCACCTATTGAAAACGTTTGTTGCGCTTTAGTCTGGGCTACATGAAGGCTCAGACAATACATGTTATACCATACAACTTGGTTGATTTCCAAGTTAGATCCACTAAAATACATGATGGGTGTGCCTGTTCTCTCTGGAAGGTTAGCCCGAAGGCAGATGCTATTATCAGAATTTGAAATTGAACACGTGAGCCAAAGGATGTAAAGAGAAGTGTCATTCGGACTTCTTGGCAAGCAGAACTTTTGAAAATTACGAGCCACTGGACTTTGATTTCCCAGATGAAAACTTGATGGCCATATCTCTAGAAGAAACAAGTACTTCCACACGTGATTCCCAGAAAATGCATTTTGATGATGCGTCAAATGCATTAGGACACGACATTGGGGCTATATTGGTTTCACCTGAAGGAAATCATTACCTGTTCACTATCAGATTGAACTTTGATTGCACTGATAACATATAAGAGTATGAAGCTTGTGTTTTAGGGATTAATAAAGACTTTACGGGTATATAGAGACTCTGGTTTAGTGATATATCAACTTCGAGGAGAATGGGAGACGAAAGATGCCAAGATGTTGGAATACATAAATCTCATATTGGATCTACTCGAAAAGTTTGACGAAGTAACTTTCCACTATATGCCTAGAGAAGAAAACCAAATGGTTGATGCCTTAGCTACTTTGGCAACAATATTCAAAGCAGGCGGGGAATTTGACATGATGCCAATTTACATGCAGTCATATGAGTACCTGACTCATTGTTACCAAATCGAGGAGATAAAAGACGCCAAACATTGGTACCACAATATTCTGTAATACATTAAGAACCAAAGCAATACATTAAGAATCAAAGCTATCCAGAAGAAGCCACTGAAACTGATAAAAGAACAATCAGAATGATGGAGACCAGATATGTTCTTGACGGGGTAGTTTTATACAAAAAAAGTAATGATCAAGTCTTGTTAAGATGTGTAGATGCAGAAGATGCAAAAGTGATATTGGAGGAAGTACATGATGGGGTTTGTGGAACACATACAAATAGAGATATGATGGAAAGACAAGTTATGAGATGCAGATACTTCTGATCCACATTGGAGAGTAACTGCATCAACTATGCTAGAAGATGTCATAAGTTCCAAATCTATGGGGATAAAATAAATGTTCTGCCTAGCCCTCTTCACGTGATGACGACACCGTGACCCTTTTCTATGTGGGGAATAAATGCATTGGACAAATCCATCCAAAAGCTTCAAATGATAATCGGTTCATTCTTTTGGAAAATGATTATTTTACCAAATGGGAGGAAGCTGCATCATATGCCAGTGTCACTCAATCCACTAATTGCAAATTATTAAAAAAGGAGATCATATGTCAGTATGGTTTACCCGAAAGAATCATTACCAATAATGCAACAAACTTGAACAACAAGATGATGGATGTTGCTTGTGAACAATTTAACATAAAGCATCACAACTCCACTGTCTATCAACCAAAGATGAATGGAGCGATAGAAGTAGTAAACAAAAATATCAAGAAAATAGTGGATAAAACAACTGAGACATACAAGGATTGGTATGAGAATTTACCTTTTTCTTTGTTTGCTTACCAAACTTTAGTATAAACTTCGACTGGGAACACCATTTTCATTAGCATATGGGATGAAGGTAGTATTGTCTATTAAGGTGAAGATCCCGTTACTCCAGGTTTTGTCATAAATTAAAATGGATGATGCATAATGGGTGCAAACTCGATAAGATCAATTGAACCTAATAGAAGAAAAAAGATTGAAAGCCATTCATCATGGTCAACTTTACCATAGACGAATGATCCGAGCACACAAAAAGAAGGTGTGCCCAAGAGTATTCCATGAATAAGATATTGTATTGAAAAATATATGGCCAATCCAAAAAGACTTTAGAGGAGAGTGGATGCCAAATTGGGAAGGGTCTTATGTCGTAAAAAAAGCCTTCTCCGGAGGAGCGTTGATCTTGAATGAAATGGATGGGCCTGAACTACCTAATCTCGTTAATTCTGACGAAGTCAAGAAGTATTTCACTTAAGGTGAACACTCGCAAGGGCGCCCTAAGTTGAATTTAAAAAAACGTTTATAGTGATAACCCGAAAGGGTGTTGTAAATTTAAAAGAAAAAAAGTAAGGTGGGTCCAAGATAAAAACTCGCAAAAGGCATCTTGAAACCAAGGGATAATCCAAGTTGAAAACTTGAAAAGGGAAGCTTGGATAATGATCCAGGATTCACGCATGGGAAGGTCCTAGATCAAGGCAATAAAACATTGCGCATATAAGTCTACAAGAAATTTGGTAATTTGGGAGAAACTATGCACTCTTCCAAACATTGTCATATCTTCGAAGTTCCCTTGACAAAATATGCACTCAAAAGTCACTTAATGATGCACCAATTCAAAAGCGTTTGCATTATGAAGATCTAGGGAACATACTTGTATTCCTGAATATCTTGACTTTTTCATAATATTTGCCATGTATTCAATTTCATCCACATAAATAAATATTGTCATTTCTCGAAATTAAATTAACTCTTTTTAAGCATTTTCCATTGAAATAAAATAAGAATAATTTATTTATCTTTGAAAAATATCATTGCGTATTACTGCACAAAGATTTCCTAAACATACAAGTGTTCAAAAGCTAATAAAGGTTCTTGCACCATACTCGAACTTGAAAGAATGGCTTGAAGGCTAGTTTATTGTTTAAATCAAGACTAGAAGTAAAAATTATTTTTGGCAAGTTCCCAAAATGTATATCAGATCAAAGCCTATTGAAGAGTCCAAGATCAAGGATCAGAAATTCAAGATTCAAGAATCAAGAATCATCCGGAATGACATCAAGAGATTGAGATTTCTCTCTAAACACTAAAATAATATATGTTGCATAGGCATTTTAGGTATATATAAGAACATTTGCATCCATAACATCGCATATATGCATAATTTTACAGATTTTTGTCAGAGTTAATTTCAAATTCACGGCGAAGAATGTTGAACTCAAGGAAAACTCAAGATTAAAAACAATGCAGCATATCCAAGTTAGATTTCAACTTCATAATAAAGGATATCTGACCCAAGGCAAATTTATTCAATCTGGACTTAACTTCACGACGAATGAGTTACCCATGATTTCAACTTCAGGACGAAGGATATCGTTCCCAATAGATCGACTTAACTTTACAACGAATGAGTCATCTGCAACAACGGAGAACTATCTCTCAACTAAAGTCATTTACTCAAATTCTAACTTCACGATGAAAGGTATTGGGCTTGAAGAAGATGGCGAGGATATTTTTCCTATACCAGACATCGAGCTAGATTTCAAATTCACGGAGAAGGATGTCATCCTCAACTGATTCAAATTCAGGACGAAGGGGTCAACCATAATTTCAACTTCATGACGAATGATATCATGTTCAAAGACATCTCCAGATCAACTCAACTCTATGACGAATGAGTCACCCGTAATGCGGCTCAACAACAGGAAGTCATCTCCTATTTTTAAGTTGAATATCAACTTCGCGATGGAGGATATTCGATAAAAGAGTTGATTGCAACATTGAGTCAGATTTCTAACTCAAAGATCGACAGCAAGCTTGCTTGCAAATCCTGAACGAAAATTTGTGTCCCTTTATCTTTGCCCAATTTCTTGTTAAACTATAAATGGGCAAAGAGGGGCAGCTGTTGACACTTATTTTCGTCCGAGGTCTCTATTATATAGCATAGTATATATATAATAATTTCAAATATAGTTTTTGAAAATATATAATATATAATTTTTGGAAACTTATTTTTAAAAAGGTATAATATATAGTTTTTAAAACAGTTTTGAAAACATATAGTATATAGTTTTTAAAATAATTTTAAAAACGTATAATATATAGTTTTTAAAAAATAGTTTTGAAAACGTATAATATATAGTTTTTAAAAACGGCTTTAAAAACATATAGTATATAGTTTTTAAAACGGTTTTGAAAACATATAGTATATAGCTTTTAAAACGGTTTTGAAAACATATAGTATATAGTTTTTAAAATAGTTTTGAAAACGTATAATATATAATTTAAAAAAAGGGGTTTGATAACATATATAATATAGTTTTGAAATGGTTTTGAAAATATATAATATATAGTTTTTTTATAGTTTTGAAAACGTAGAATATATATATATATATTTAAAACAATTTTTGAAAACATGTAATATAATATTATATAGCTTTTATTATTACATTTATTATATATTATTATTTATCTATTTTATTTATTTATTTCATTTTTA
Source organism: Hibiscus syriacus (assembly GCF_006381635.1). NCBI lineage: Eukaryota > Viridiplantae > Streptophyta > Magnoliopsida > Malvales > Malvaceae > Hibiscus > Hibiscus syriacus. The sequence continues at coordinate 8,205,003 of NW_024063194.1, forward strand.
TTTTTTTATTTCGGTCCAGGTCCAAGTCCCAAATTCGGGTCCAATTCAGTCCAGAGTGCAACCTAACTCAGCCAGCAAGCCTGACCCAACAAGCTAGCCCGGTTAGGGGGCCTGACCCAGCCTAGTAAGTCCAACAGTAAGTTAGGGTTGTGTAAACCCTAGGAAGCCGGATGCAGATAGCAAGCAGCTGATGGTGCACACGTGGAAGTCATGCGCAATAATTGGCCGCGATTCTCGGCTAAACGGCCGGGGACTGAACCATCTGGGATTGCCGGTCACACGAACGTCAGAGCGACCCAAAAAATAAATAGAACGAGGGAAACAACTACGTTAGGAGCGGAAACAATAACTGGATGTGGGGTATAAATACCCCCACCTAACCTGTCAAGAACAAGAGACATTGAGCGAAAAGACCCAGCAACGCAAGATAGCAATATAGAAACATAAGCAAGAAAAACCAAACGAAAAGCATCATAGAAATCAAGCACCAAAATACCAAAAACGAAGTATTAACAAAGTCCAAAATCATTTGGTATATACCGAAAAACCCCATAAAAAACCATGCTTTAATCCTCAGTTTTACTAGGCGGAGGAAAGCACGGTTATGGGGAAACCAAAGGCCGCCAGAGCCCAAAGAGTCGTCGATTTAAAGTAAAAAAATGAAACTTTAAATCTATATCTACACCGATTGAGGCCTTTTTGGGGGCAATCGAGCTTTGGTTTCATATTCACGGGGTTGAGAGGAACGTTTGGGTTAAGTGTGGGTTTTTTTGCCAACGGAGGCGGCGATCCGGGTAGTGTTGTCTCGTCGGGAGATGGTCGGCATTCGACCTGCTAAGGGAGAGTTGAGAGAATATTGAGGGGGAGGGGTTTAACATTTGAGAGGAAGAGTGAAAATAAATATTTTTTCTGATTATTTTGCTATTTATAGGGAGGACTACATTGTAATTTTAAAAATTTTAAATTATTTTCACAGTCCTTAAACTTTTGATGTGTAGTTCATTTTAGTCACCTATTTCAATTCTGCCTCTGAATTTTCAATTAATTAAATTTAATCATTTATTATATTTCGCGATTTAGTCCCCTAACCTTTTGTTTTTTTTGCAGCTCATTTTTAATATAAATTAGATCTATGAATTTCAATTTAGTTCAATTTGATCCTTTAAATTTTATCTATTTATTTATTTACTTCTATTTTTTTCGTTTACACTTCAACATGTTTTTTAGTATTTTTATTAACATCTTTTTTCTTTTCACTCTTAATATTTTTTCTATTTTTTTATTTCTTTCAAAATTTAATCTTTTCTTTTTTTTTTCTTTTTTTTTATTTCGTTTCTTTTATAAAATTCAATATTTTCTTAATTTATTTCTTTTTATTTCTTTTTATATTTTTCTTTCTTTTACTTCTTTTTTTCTTATTTTTTTAATTTAACTGATTTTCTTCTCTTTGATTTACTTAATATTTATTTGTTTATTTTATTTTACAATCTAACATCTTTGATCTTTTTAGGCGTAATTTTAATCTATCAAAGGTAAGTAATTCAAATCGAATCTTTAAATTTCAATTTAACTTTTAATTTTCACAATTAAGACAATAGATAAATTAAATTGGTACCGAAAGGGAAGTACAAGGGTGTTAATCTTTCCTTCATTGTATTCGACTCCCGAATCTGATATATTTCTGGTAAAACGCGGATCAGGTAAGATGGTAAATTAAGGTGTCCAGTCAACTTAATTTTTTTTAAAAATAATCGGTGGCGGCTCTAACACATTAAATTTAAGTCGAAGCCCGATTCCGAACCCACCCGAAAGACGGTTATGACAATACCAATGACTTTGGGATTAAACTCTCAACCACGTGATTCCAAGGAAGATAATTAAAAAACATTTTTTCTATTTCAAAACGATATTATTTTGTTTAATTAATTTAAATAATTTAATTTACCGTATCATATCAATACTGTTAATCTTTAATAATTCAATCAAATTTATTTATTAAGCAATTTAACTGTTTCTTCTAATAATTTTATCTCGAACATTAAACTGCCCAACAAATACATAAGTTTTCTGAGTTTAATTTAAACATAGAAGAAGTTGCTCCCAACGTATCATATTCCAATACAAAAGTTATAACTGAAAATTTTTATCAAAATTTTTTCTAAGAACCCTCAACCTATCATACTCGGACTGAAGATAAATGTCAAATAGAGGCATCAGAAATCAGCAATACAAATATAAACTCCCACACACATTCTTAAAAGAAACCGTAGTATAACTACAACCTAGCTAGTAGTCAAATGCTAGCAAAATTTGAATAAAATTAGATACTATCTAATACAAGAATATTCAAATTATAATTTCATGAGAAAAATGAGTTTCAAGCTGGCACCCAAGTTGTAGCAAATATAACATTATGTCCTTTCCAAGTAAGTACAAGATCGTCTTCGTCTTTCTTCAACCCCCATCCAGCTGCATGTTCATCAAGCATTGTTTTCACTTCCGAGATGGTGCCTTCACCGAAATTAACCCGACGAAAACCGGCGTTCTGAATCCGCTGCACCCACCGGCTCTTCGGTTCGAGCCTCTCCACCCTTTGCAGACCTTCATGAGCTATCACATTATCTATCTTCCAACAAATTCCAGCCTCGTACCACTGCCTTTGCTTGCTCCCTTGTGGAAGAAAAGTGTCCACCGTATCGTAGGGTATCCATAGATAATTGAAAGCAGACCTTAATCTACACACCAGATTATTTGATGTCAAATCCGCATCCTCATCTACTAGTACAACAATTGCCGGGTCCAACACTCGAAGCGCATTGAGGAACATGGTTCGAAGAGATTGAGTGGACGATGATTCAAATGAATAAGGGTTTGAATTTACATTAGAAAGTGAAGACAGAGTTTCTTCTGGTATGTAGTGAAGCATCATGTGACAGTTTATAACTAAAGCCTCACCGCTTTCTGCATATACTAAATGTTGAACCCGAAGCTGCTCAATCAAAGAAGCAAATCCATCAGCGTAACTAGATGGAATCGCTTGGAATTCCAATGCTACATTGCGGGACCTAGCGAAATGAACCAATTTGCACCCCAACTCTTGGTAAGAAAGATCGAGCATTGGCGGGACATCTTCAGTGGCACCACCAGCGACTGTGAGTTTTACTAATGGGGGTCCTTCGAGCCTATTGGCTATGGCATCTATTAATGTAGGGATTTGCATGCAATGTGTCAAGCTTAAATCAACTATGTGAATGACCGAGTACCCTTCAACAGCTTCTAGTATCGCTGCATTCGCTGCCGTGAAACCGAATCGATGCCAAGGGGTTAAGTCGATGAAGCTAGCCAGCTCGATGACAGAGAAAGTGTGGATGTCGATAGACAGGTTGCAATGAGCGTTCGCCATTGCTGCAAGCATTTTGCAAGTGCCACTCTTGGATGCTCTGACGATAAGTGCTCGAAGGAAAGCACATGTTAAGCGCTGGTTGGAATCACCATCTGGTGGTGCGACGTTGTTGAGAACCCAAAGAATTTGCTGCGCTAGTGTAGCGTCGTTGCTTTCTATAGCGTTGGCGCAGTGCACTAAAAGCTGCTCCATGCAATTGGCATCACCAAAGCTGCCCAAACCCTTTGAGGTAGGGAATCCAGGCCATGGACGAGCCCGATGAATTTGGTTTTTGGTCATTGTGTGGATTGAAATGAACTGATTTGGTGCAAGGGTGGGATTTCAATGAATTGCATCAAGGAGAAAATGAGAGAGATAGAGAGAATACAAAATTAAAGAGTAGAGAAAACAAGAATCAGAAATCAGAAGAAAGCAGAAAGAAAATGACCAGACTAACAGTGAGTACCTTGTCATTGGGAAACGATCCACACGGTAATGGGCGGGGAACCACCAATTTATAGTACAGTTTGGGAGAATTCTGCAAATGTATCAGGGAAAAATGACTGTTCAGCTTTGTAAGAATCTTATTTTCTTCTAACAAAGGAAAGCCAAAAGGGACTGCTCAAAGAGGAGTAAGCAACTCCAATCCCCAAAAGTAAAACAACTTGGCTCAAGTCAAATTCGGCAAAAGAGACCATTCTTTCATCAAAGACCAGTCTTTTCAGTTGCTAAAGATAGGGGCTGCAATAAACCAAATTAAAAAACAACCGTTTTCATGACTACAAAAAGGGTCTAATCCCCGTATTCTGAATACCCTTTTCTGCCTTTTGGTTTCCCTTTACTAATATAATCAAAGAAAGACAGACGAACAAAGAGAAGAAGAGTGTGTGAGAAGTAATTATAAAGGGAAAGGGTGTGCTGCAACTTCTGTTGGAGTTTGGTGGTATGTGAGGGTAGCCGGCCATGGGATTGTCTGTATGTGGGAGTTGGGATTTTGTCACGTTATGAAGTGTGAGTAAGGCATTTAAGCTTTGGCTTACTCATTCATGCCTCATGTGACATTAACTTTATCATATCATGATGAAATCATTTTTATGCAGCTCTTCATGTATGTGTGTATTTTACTATGATTAGTGATTGATGGATTCAACTGATCTTTATAATATCTTTAATGTGTGAGAGAATGTAACAGGCTGGCAGTAAGGGTCCCTCAAAAGACTCATGGCAGGCAAAGCCTTTGCATTTTATGACGAAGACAAATTCAATTAATGAATGGTCGCTATCTAACCCAAATGAGCCCCCACTCTCTCTCTCTCTCTCTCTCTCTCTTATCTAACCCATATGAGCCCCCACTCTCTCTCTCTCTCTCTCTCTCTCTCTTTCTCCAACATTTGTAGTGAAAACCTAATTTGCAGCATCTATTACTATGTAAACACATAATTACTGTTTGTTAAGGGTATATATTTTTTGGTTCAAAATATTGGATATCTAAAAATGTATATCATTAAAATTGCAATTTGTATCTGATCTAAAAAATTAGATGTCCAGTTTTTTTAATATTCGAATTTTTGGATAATATTGAGATATCCAAACTCAAACATAAAACTTAATTTGACAAAATAATCATATTTAAAATTTATATTTTATGACATTATGCATATTTTATACTTCTACTACATTATATACATAGATTCAATTATTCATATAGTATATAATTAAAAATCTTAATTTTTTTGGGCTATAAAATTGCCGTTTCTGTCGAAATATCACCCTTAGACCCAATAATTACCTGTCAGACACTCTCTCTCCTAGTATTACCGATCTACAGCCTTTCTGACACAGTGGCAATAAAGCGCGGATCATCAGTCACGCCTTCGCGGGGTTCTGTCCGAGCTGGCGCCACGTAAGGAAAGACGCGGATGACCATCTACGCCTTCGCTGAACGTCTAACACGTACGGAAGGCGTGGCTCATGATCCGTGCCTTTCATTATGCACGTTGAATTATTGGGTACTCAATTAATACCCGAGCCTAAAAACTCGACTTTTTAACGATCCCCCTCCCCTATAAAATAACCCCTCTGAATGCAAACATCACCACACCAAAATTACTTGCTTATTCTCACTTCTATCAATTCATTCTATCAAGCTAAGTAGATTTTGCTATTGTTTTTATAAGTTAAAACTTTTTTTTATTATATTATATTTATTTTAGATTTAATTATTTGAATAAATTTTATTGTACTAATTATTTTGTATTATTTTTTACGGTTGTAAAATTGGAAGGCGAGATATACCTCGAGACATTTTGTCAATACAGTAACAATATAAAATTGTGTTATTTAAATTATTGTGAAAATTTTTATATTTCTTGGATTAGTTTATATTTTAATTCATATACTATTTATTTAATTATGTATATTTTAACTATTGTTTTTCCAGATATATTACTCTCAATCTTTCAAACTCTCAAAATGGCGCGTATTTCATCTATTGTTGACTATGATTGAGAATTTCCGGAATATGAAATCGGCGTTGTCTTCGCATCAAATCATTCTTTCAAAATATCTTTCAAGAGAAACATCACTCGTGAGGAGCTGATCACTAAAATTTCAAAGAAGGTTTATATTGGAAGTACTACAAGATTGTCCCCACTTCAGTAAAAATTTCTAACTGCAATATTTTCGTTAGCTTATACAACGTTCGAACTCTCCAACGATGACGATGTTTCTATAATGGTTTATTCTCATAATCAATATTCAGGCGCTGATACAAAGATGTATGTGACATTTGTTGAAGTGCATGCTGTTTGTGGTTTGTCATTATGTTCCCAATATGGGTTGGCTCATAAAGTTGATCAAGTTGACAGCCCAACTCAAGTAATGTGTAATGATTTTAACTTGTTAATGGGAAATGCACATCAAGTTCAATAGGAAGACATTCATTAGCAACTAGTACGATCTGTATCAATGTGGCTCCACAAACAATCCTTATGGAAACATCGCTTCCAGTTCAAGGGGAAGGCATTCATCTACCAATTTATTTGACCTGAATATGGAGATGCCCTCGATGCAACAATATGTGTAATACCCATTTGACACGATGCCTTTAAGTTCCAAGGGAAGGTATTCAACTACGAGTTTCTTCGACCTCAATGTTGAGATGCCTTCAAGTTCAAGGGGAAGGAATTCAGCTACCAGCTTGTTCGACCTAAATGTCAACATTGTAGAGGAACCCTCATCTCTACTAGAAGAACCTATTCGTGAGCCAGGTGCAGATGGTGCTGATACTGGACTATTCGTTCAGCCAGAATCATTATAATTTAACATGGAATCCGACGATAATGATGTAGATGAAGTTCCAACAAATACGGTACACATCGAACCTCCAACACACATGTATGAAGCTGACTATGGTAAAATGTACAGGCTAGAATTTGCAGACATGCCTAATGTTAGTGACTATGGATTTAACTCATCAGTTAATAATTGTGAGTTATATAAAGGAATGGAGTTTCCATCCAAATAAGAAGCGATGATGGAAATTAAGAATTACAACATTCCTAATTTTGTTCAATCTAGAGTCGACCGTTCCACCATTGAAAAGTATGTATGCTATTGTGTCCAATTTGATAGCAGATGCAACTAGATGGTTCGTGTATCGAGTAAGAATAGGAAAAAAATATATAAGAACTAACAATATACAACAATCCTCACACATGTTGTGCTGGAGAGATCAACCAGGATCATTCCAACTTGGACTCTGACATTATCTAACAAGCCATCATGCCCATGGTCAAAGCAAGCTCCCATATAGCTATTACGATGTTGATTTCAGCTATACAATCGCAATATGTGTACATCGTCTCATATAGGAAAACATGGAAGGAAAAGTAGAATATCGTGAAAAAACTTCATGGAGAGTGGAATGCATCTTACAATAAACTACTAAGTTGGTTTATGATAGTGCGCAGATTGAATCCTGGGATAATTGTTGACTTTGAAACTTACCATGTATACCAAAATGATGAAGCGCTTTGTGATCAATGCCAACTCTACCGACATTTTTGGACTTACCCATAGTGCATTAATGTTGAGAAATATTGTAAGCATGTGGTCAAAATTGATGGGACATTCTTGTATGGAAAATACAAACAAGTTTACTATTGGTGTAACCCCCTAGACCCGGCCTGGACGTTATGCCCAAATCTAGACAGTTACATGTCTTATTCAAAAAATTATTTTCATATTCAAAACAATGTTAAAATCCGTAAAATAATATAATATAAAATTAGTAATAAGAAAGTTTCATACGATAAATATCTATATATCAATATATACATATATATGAAAAACCTTATAAAACATATACATAGTAAAATACTGGTAATACAGATATATCAAGACAGTAGAAAAAACACGTGGCACCAAAGTATAACAAAAAGGCATATAGAGATATACAGTGGTACAAAAATAGGATTTTTAGGTCCCCCTGAATCCAAGTCTGCTACTATCTGAATATAATAAAATTTACACAATGTGCTAAAAATCCCAGTGTGTTCCTTACGGTGTATAAAACCATACATATAAAATACTTCAGGAAAAAAACAATCCATCAAACATTGTTTAAAAATATGAACACTACCCCCATCCGATCACTAGAATGTATAGGTTCCCTAAAACCATATACCCACCTATACACCTAGTAAGGCACTATACATATAGCATAAGGACATGTGGTAAGGACTTACCCTGAGAAAAAAGTAGAGAAGCTTGCGGTAAGGACTTACCTTGAGCACAAAGCAGAGGAGCATACTGTAAGTTCTTACAAGTCATAGACTAGGCCTGATATACTTCCTCCAATAATACCCCTAAATTACAATAATAAACATGTATGTATTCAAGTCAAAATGATAGTTTAATCTAGTAAAACATAAAAATATTTCATACTTAAAAACCATATACATAAATACAGTAACCAGAGATTATTTCAAAAATATACAGTAAATCAGATATCAGATAATATGTATTCAGAAAATTAGGTATCATCTCGTAAAAATATTCAATATCATCATAACACTAAAACAATTTAGATGAATAGTTTAAAACAATAATGTAACACCATCAGGAAACATACATGTACCTGTCTTAGTAGTCTGATAAGAAAACCTACTACTAAGTATGTTGATCACGATCAGCGATAGCACTATATCCTACGAATTAGAAAATCCATATTGAATCCTAGTATGAATAATAATAATAACCCCTATTTAAACAATTTACAAATAGCTACGAGTAACTTTCGAGGAATACAGATCGTAAGGATTTGACGAACGAGAAGCACCAGATCTAACTGACCCTCGGTCGGGTGAAACATGAGTACCTTCATAAAAATATATTCTCGAATCAATTCCATAATCAGATCCCAAATAAATAAGTAAAATGTTTAAAATGCTAAAAATACTAAGCATTTCCGGATTAACGAGCTCGATTTGGGTCTTTCAGGGTCAGAATTTAGCAAAACAAATCGTAGAATCATACTTAGGACATCAAAAAATGTCAATATAGAGGTTTTAAAAAAAATCAACAACGGTCAACAGTCAACAGCCGGTCAAAGATCAATGGTCGGTTAACGGTCAACAATCAAAGGTTGAATGGTTTGGTTAGGGTCGGATTGAACACGGGCTGGGTCAGGCAGATGGGTCAGGTCGGGTCAGCCATCATCAATCAGCCCACCAGGCGATGGAATTTCCCCACGCGTAGGGGCAACGTGTGAGGGTGCGTGCAGAGGCTTTGGAAGTCAGAAAAATTATGAAAAAAATTCCTACTTGCATTTTGACTTATTTTGATAGACTTATCAAGCTCGATTCACAGCGGTGAATGACGAAGAGCTTGATTTCAAAATGTTAGAAACTTGGCCTTTCTTACCCCTCACACGTCGTCTGCAACGGATACAAGATGGACACCGATGGACTTAGGATGACACAAGGAACATGATGGTGCGGGAGGTGTAAAAAACGGAACAATGGTCAATGACAAAACGTCGATCAAAGGTTTTCTTCTATAAGAAGAAAGGTTAAAAAGAGAGAAAAAGATAGTCAAAACTTTCCAGAAATAGAAAGTTTCTGATTTTTGTGGGTTTAAACCAACACTTATAAAAAAGGTGTAATTACATTATAGTCCTCCAGTTTTAGTACTTTCTAAATTTGGATCCAAATTTAATCAAAATTTCACTTTGACCCCTAAATTTAGTTAAAATTTTAATTTAGTCATCGAAAAAAGTTTAGAAAATTTTTATGCCCTAATTTGGGGTGTGACAACTCTCCCACCTTAAAAGAAAATTTGTCCTCAAAATTTACCTAATAGAAGTAGATACAACAACTGAGCCTCTAACGACCTATCTCTATAAACTGACCTACGAGACTTTAAATTGTCACCGAACTCTCAATATTCTACACCAGAATTTTAAGAACTCTAGGAATAGAAAATGACACATACGAATGGGTAAAACCATTATCAAACATGATAGAGTATGGAAATAAATGAATAGTAACAATATCTGTAATCACATCAGGCTCATCATGGTCCTTTTGACGTCTGGCATCGGATCTGGCTGGATAACTACTTTGAGAAGCTCAACTTCTACTAGCCAATCTTGATTCTCTCTCTTGACTATGGTTCTTTATTGGAGTCTGAACTGTACTCTTAGTACAAGAGGGAGTACGAGCTAGTGTCTAAACTGTAAGAGCTGGCTTTTGATAATCCCTCAAGAGATGGTCACCGGAACCACATCTAAAGTAGGTACCCGACTTTTTCCTTCTTTCACCAATATGACATCTTGCACAGTGCTCACATGTTGGAAAAGGCTGCAACACTGAAGAACGACTCTAACTAGAAGATGTAACAACTGACAAACCTGACATCTCAATTCTGGCACTCACAATGCCTCTCTAAGGAAACTCACCGTTGCTTCTCTTTTTGGGGCGTGCAGAAGAGTCAACAGAACCAAATGACCTCCTAAATTGGTCTCAGTCTCGGTCTCTATATCTCTGGCGCTCCATACCCACTCGCTCTATCTCCTCAGTGGTCTTGTCTATCTCAACCAATGCATCAAAATTTCTCTCCAGATGGGTAGCAACTTGACTCTTGATCTCATACCTGAGTCCATTCTCGAACCTCAAGAACTGATCTGATTCAGTGTTACCAAGTCCAGTAGCATAACAACTTAACTTGATAAACTCAATCTCATAATCCATAACAGACATATCACCCTGCTCTAAATTCTTAAACTTATGGCGTTGATCCTGTAAGTATCTCTCTCTGATGTAGCGACTCTGAAAATGTGCCTTGAAAATATCCAAAGTCAACTGATTTCTCGGAATACTACCAGAAATCGATTGTCACCGTCTAAAACTCTCTTTCTTCAGCATAACTAGGGCCCCTTTAAATTTTTCTCAGGCTTCAAGTCCATCTCATCCACAATCCTCCCTTTATCCTCCAACCAATACTCAGCGTCAGTCGGAGAACTACTCCAGCAGCTACCAAAGACATCGAAATCTCGGCCGCATACATATTACCAAGAACTCTAATAGCTCTCCTTAACATACGAAAGATAACTCTATTAATGAAATCCTTATGCATATCAGTGTCCTATTCCTCAGTGATGAGAGGGTCTTTCGTAGGTGTAATTGGATCATCTCGAGAAATAAACGGATCTACATACTGAACATGAGGATCTCGAGGTGACATCAGATCATCTATCCTAACAGAAGGTCGAGTTGCTCGTCCTCGACCATGGCCACGACCTAGCATACAACCTCTAGCAGCACTTATCGAATAAATCTACAAGGCTCTACGAAAAGTATTTGAAACTAAGTTAGACTAGTATCAAGAATCTCGAATATATTTAAACTCTTAAAATTAGGTGACACGATTTTTAAAAATACCTTAAAAATTCAAATTTTAGGACTCATCCACAATCCGAGTGTTTAAAACCAATGGCTCTGAGACCACCAAGTGTAACCCCCTAGACCCGACCGGAACGCTATACATAAATCTAGACGGTTACATATCTTATTTAGAAATTTCTTTTCATATTTAAAAGAACGTTAAAATTCATGTAATAGTATAATATAAAATTAGTCATAAAAATGTTCATACGATAAGCATCTATATATCAATATATACATATATCTAAAAAATCGTATAAAACATATACATAGTAACCGATAATATAGATATATCGAGATGGTAACAAAAACACGTGGCACCAACGTATAACAAAAATACATATAGAGATATATAGTGGATCAAAAATAGGAGTAGTCGGTCTTCCTAATGCCAAGTCTGCTAGCTTACGATCTGCTAGCCTACGGTCTGCTACTATCTTAAAGATTGAAATTTACAGAATGGGCTAAAAAGCCCAGTGTGCTCCTTACGGTGTATAAAACCATACAGATAAAAGACTTCAGTAAAAGAAACAATTCATCAAACATGTTTTAAAAATATGAATACTACCCCCATCCGATCACCAGAATGTGTAGGTTCTCCATAACCATACAACCACCTGTACACCCAGTAAGGTCTTATACATATAGCATAAAGACTTACGATAAGGACTTACCCTGAGAACAAACCAGAAGAACCTGCAGTAAGGACTTACCTTGAGCACAAAGCAGAGAAGCCTATGGTAAGGTCTTACAAGTCATAAACTAGGCTTGATATATTTTCTCCAATAATACCCCCAATGATAGTAATAAACATGTATGCATTCAAGTGAAAACGATAGTTTAATCCAGTAAAACATGAAAATATTTCATACTAAAAAATCAGACACAGAAATATAGTAACCAGAGATCATTTTTAGAAATATACGGTAAATCAGATATCAGATAACCGATATTCAAAAAATCAGGTATCGTCTAGTGAAAATATTTAGTATCATTAGAAAACTAAAACAGTTCAGATGAGTAGTTTAAAACAATAATGTAAAACCATTAAAAAAATACACCTGTACCGGTCTGATGAGTTTGATAAGAAAACCTACTACTGAGTCTGTTGATCACGATCAACGGCAACGCTAGATCCTGCAAATTGAAAAATCCATATTGGAATCCTAATAAGAATAATAATAATAACCCATATTTAAACAATTTACAGATACAAACGAGTAACTATCAAGGAACGCAAATCCTGCAGATCTGATGGTCAGGAAGCATGGGATCTAACCAACCCTCGGTCGGGTGAAACACGAGTACCTTCATAAGAATATATTCTCGAATCATTTCCATCATCAAATCCTAAATAAATAAGAAAAAAATGATAAAAATACTAAGGACTTTCATATTAAGGTCTCAATTTGGGGATTTCTGTTTAAAATTTGGCAAAACAAATTGTGGAATCAGACTCATGACATTGAAAAACATCAAGATAGAGGTTTTCAAACAAAGTTAACGAATGCTCAACGCTTAACGGTCGGTCAATGGTCAGTTAACGGTCAATAATTAATGATCAACGGTTAACTGGTTCTGTTCAGGTCGAGCCTGACACAGATCAGGTTAGTCAGGAGGGTCGGGTCAGGTTGGCCCATCATCAAGTAGCCCACCAGGCGCGCGAGAATTTGAGACTTGAGTGTGGTTTGAGGGTTGTGTTGAGTGTGGTATTTATAGGGAGGGGGGACGAGTGGTAATCAATGTGGTAGACGGACGATTCGGCTGAATTAAAGGAAAGGCGCAAATCATGATTCGCGCCTTTCGTATGTGTCAGACGTTCAACGAAGGTGCCGATAGTTATTCGCGCCTTTCCTTACGTGGCGCCAGCTCGAATAGAACCCGCGAAGGTGCGGCTGACGATCCGCGCTTTATTGCCACCATGTCAGAAAGGGTGCTAGATCGGTAATATTAGGGGAGAGAGTGCATGACTTGTAATTATTGGGTCTAAGGGTGATTTTTCGGTAGAAAAGACTAGAAACTTAGTGGGTTAATGAGTTACTCACTATTGGACTAGAGATTATTTAAACTCTAGAAGCTTAACGTTTATTGGATTTTTGGATAATCTAAAATTAGAATTTTGTCGATTCATATCCGATCTAATTATCCAATTTTCATCTGATATTCGACTGAATTATCCAAAAATAAAAATGGGTCAAATATCTAAATTTTCAAATCAAATATTTGGATCAATGGATCAAATCAATAAGATTTTTTTGCAAACCCTTAATTCACATATTATTATTTTAGTCACCTAATTATTTTTAAAAAAAATATATATGATATTATATTTTTTGTTTTAATTACTTGTATTAAATTTGATTATTGATTTAACAAAAACGATGATTTGACATAAGTTTTAGCTCTCAAAACTTACATAAAATTAGTTATAATTCAATAAATTTTCAATATTTAAAAACTTTATCTATTTGGTTTTCATTTTAATTTAATAATAATTTCATACTAATTCATTAATACATTAATACTTGTTGAGGATGTGTCTACTTTCACAATTGTTTGGGTTTAGACATTTAATGTGAATGTTATTTTTATTTGCTTTCATCTAGGTTGATCAATCTCATTTTCGTCTTCATATTGTTGATTTCATTGTCTTTCACAAATTGTGACCTGAGCATAACTCTCGCTTTTTAGACGTTGAACTTTTCGTCCCATGAAACCTCAAACTAGAAATCAACGATCATTTTCACTGAATCTACTCTGTCTTACCATTACTCCAGACTATATTCTCCTATCTTAAGCAGGTGTGAGTCCTTCTAACCAGATCTAAGCCACAACTTTGCACCCCTCAATGGCCCTATGTCATACTATATCATTATTTTCCTTTAGTCAACAATCAAATCTAATAGTAGATATCCATTAAATAGCTTCGAAAATGTTAATTCATCAATTTATTATTAGTTACTAGATAACTTAATAATGCCGAGGTATATAAAAAATATATGTATATCTATCATAGTAACACTAGTCTGACTAAGAGCTATAAACGAGATGCGAGTGACACGACACAACCAGAGGGTGATTGAAGCAATCAAGCTTACGACCTAAAAGGCTAAGGGGGGGGGGGGGTATGATAGAACTTGGGAAAGGGGTTTTAGTTTTGATCGAAAGGAGCAAGGTTTTCCCGACTGCTGGGATGAACGATTCGGATCAAGGCAGTGCGAGAGGTGGTGGATGTACCATTATAGGTCACGGACCGAGAGGGAATGTGATGTTGAGGTCAAGAATACGCCGAAGGAGGTGGATAGAGACATTCTTCCTGTTAAAAATTTTAAAATTCTCGTATATTTTAGATATTTTTCTTTATATTTTTTATTTATAATATGTTTTTACCTCTAAAATTTTACAAGTTTATTCTTCTTAAAATTGATGGGACCAAAATCCTGCGTACGTCGAGGCCGTGAGCATCAATTTGCTCACAAGTTAGGTCATGACTTGATGTTGGTGTCGTGAAAAGGTTTACGATGATGAGTGTAGATGACAAACTAAGATTGCAAAGATGATGGTAGGGAGTTAGGTGGTCTGCGACACACTCTATTTGATTTTAGAAAATATAGGTTATTTTTAGTTTTATTTTCTTAGAAAAGAGAAAACATTGAAGAAAAAGTATTTGGCTGTAAACTTGAAAACAAAATTTTGGAAAATAAAAATAAAAATATATATCTGAACCTTTTTTACATTCAATGTAGTTCTTAAATTAAAATTTTGTTAATAATTTATTTTATTGCATTTTTATATTTATCATATTTAATATCTTAATAATTTTTTATATATTATATTTTTAATTTTAATAATTTTTCAATTCTTTTAAAATTTAATTAAGTCCTCAAACTTTCTAAAATAATCAATTAAGCCCACGTACTACATCATCATCCATAATGTATTGTTACAATAATATTATGGATTGTCACATTAATATTGTAGATTTTCATGTATGTTTTGGAATTGTCATGTAAGTGTCGTGAAAGTCAACATTTGATTCTATTGTTCAAAGGGTTAGATTATTTTTTTTAAGTTTTAGGATTACATTTGGTGCAAAAACCGTTCAGGGATGACACTAATTATTTTCTCCAAAAATTTAAGGGTTTCAATTACCACTAAACATATTTTTATGTTAATTACACTTTTGTATGCTTTTGCTTTACAATATTTTCATGTATTTTTAAATTTAATCAATGTCCAATATGCGTTAGCATTATATTGTTATTATAAATAAAATAAATTTTGGGTTATGAAATTTCTTATCAACTTTCTTGTTTTATATTTTCATAACTCGCGTTTTAAATTTATGTAATGGAATTTTTTAATAATTATAATTTAATTTAATTATTTAATAACTATTTATTTATTTTTATTTAAAAAATAAATATCAAATATATTTTTACTATTTTAGCTTTGGAATCAAGTTTTTAATTTCCAAAAAATTGTAAATGAAAACTATTTTCTAAAAATAAAAACAAAAAAATCAAATGGACAATTTAGTTTATTTTTTTTCAAATTTGAGGCAAAAATAGGGATGGAGAGGAGGGGGCAATGTCAAATCAAAACACAAAGCGATCAAATTAGTGGTTAGGTCCTTAAGATTACTAGAGTTTGTAAACGTTGAACCTACATTTCTTTTTTTCTTCTTCTGATTTTGACCCTCCAATTTCATATCTTTCTAATTTACTCTAGATTATATATTAATCTTTAAAATTTTATTTTTTTACTAAAATTATCATGACTTTTAGCCTGGACTTCAGGTAGGGGTGTTCAAATTTTTGAACTAATTCGGTTAACCGATCGAACCGAATTAGTTCGGTTAATTCGATCGGCCACTGAATTAGTTCGGTCAGTTAACAGTTAATGATTTTTTTGGATATTCGATTAATGGTTAATTCGGTTCGAAATCGGTTAATTAACCGAATTAACTCTTAAATATTTTTTAATATTTTTTTCATCCCATAATATATTGCCCCCATGTGCTCCGGTTATCAATTCTGTTGTGCCTTGATTTGTGTAAGGCATGGACAAAAGTGCAGTGGGGCATGGGCAAAAGTGTAGTGGAGCATGGGCATAAGATTTTCGTGGGTCAATTTTCTAGAAAATAAATCTGCTCATGAGGAAACCTGTTACGTAATCTTGCATAAGTTGTTAGTAAAATCTATAAAACATGCTAATCGTCATTAGTACTGTCTATTAGGCTTTTGGTTGTGGTAACTTGAACTTCCATCTTGCCTCTTTATGATACTTGAGTTAGAACGTTGCTATCAGAGATTGTGTTCTTAGTATTAGACAACTTGTGATTGCTGCCAGATTTATTAACTTATTTGTATTTGTTATATTTTTTTAATAGAACGCATGAAAAATGATTAACTCACTTCTTGAAATTTCATAGTTTCATTCTTCTGATTGAGTATTTGCATAATGGTTCAGGTTTATTCCTTCTTCCTCTTTAATTTTTTTTTTCTTATATGTGATTGTTTTGTTAATAAGGTTCATGAAGTAATCTCTACGTCTGGCCAATTAAGCTACCGAGATTGAAAAATACCAACTGATTTTGGTGTTACATTTCTTGATGTCATGGTGTTTTCATGTTTCTTCCATTATTTGGTTCATTCAGTTTAATGTGATTATTTCTTACTTTTCTTTACTTCTCATATTTTGCTGTAAATGTCCAATATGACAGCATCTGCTGAAGGAAGTGTTTCACCCCCTTTAGCAAATTTTACAAATTCAACGACTGAAACTTCAAGTCAAATCAACAACACAAGAGGGACTACTTGTATCAGACTTAATTATGCTTCCAGTTATGCACTTTGTTCTTATTTATTTTGTAGAACTACAGTATTGTTGGCTTTTTTGAACTAAATTGATAGATACAAATATCTTATTTAAATATAATGTTTGAATCAAATTAATTAGATATTGCCAATTTTTTTAATTAAAAAAATATTAAATTCGAAAATTCTAAAAAAATTCGGTTAATTCGAAAATTAACAGAATTAACCGAAATTTATTCGGTTCGGTTAATACATTCATAAAAAAGTTCAATTCGATTAACGGTTAACGAAAAAAAATTCAGTTAATTCGATTAAATGTATTTCGGTTCGGTCGGCCACCGTTTTAACCGAATGAACACCCCTAACTTCAGGTTGTGAAAGGTAGTTCTAAAATATCAATAAGATATGATCCAATTTGAAACAAATATTGTATGAAAGGGCCTGCACTATCCAATTTAACATATTTAAAAAAAGAATAAGAATAAATTTGATTACATAATGGAAACAAGAAGGTCAACGACAGCAAAACCTTAACTCTAGAGTTAAAAGAAAATGACAAATAAAGAAAATTTGAAAACAAACTCTACCAAATTTGAAAACAAACTCTACCAAATTTGAAAACCACCGTCTTCTCATAAGGACGGGAGCAATGATACTGTTGGCATGGAAATTAAGGAGGATAATCCCTGTAACCTCTAGACCCAACCTATGTGTTACGATTAGGTCTAACGGATTACATTAAAAATTCTTAAAAATATTTTTCAAAGTTTTATTCGGTAATTTATAATATTACAATTAAAATATATAAAGATAAAATAGATAACGATAAAAAAACAAAACTTGTAATTATAAAACTGTAAATGACTAAGTAGAATAAAACATGTCATAATTGCATATCGAGATAATTCGAATACCAATAGCAAAAGTAGTGAATATCATAAAAATATACATGTCACTGTAATTGAAAGCAGTTCAGAAGATAGAAACTTTCCAAGAAAATGTTCTGCAAGAATTTGTCGATCCTCCAAGTGTCTAATTTGGGTGCCTATCGAAAAGTATCTGAAAGGGGTAAAATAGTTTGAAAAGTGTGCTAGGGCTCAGTGTGTCCTAACAATGCAAATAAATCATAATGGTAAAATAATCAAGTAATAGTTTAGTAAAATATCATAAAAAATCATAATGAAGTTTAAATTTTTATAACTCATAGTATACCCTCCTCCCGTACACCATATCCAGTTCCCCAGAACTGCATCCGTAGGGCTTACCTTATACCCATTGGGTATAAGAAGCCAACCTAAGGCAACATCTTGGGGCCTGAGAGCCTACCCAAGAAAGTTCTCGCAGCTGAACCTCCATACTCCAATATCTTACCCAAATTTGTATCTCAATAAAATAGTTCACATAATAAGTAGTAAATTCCATGATTCGTAATCGGCATAATCATATTTCTAGTGAAAACAAATTTCCAAATAATAAATATCATTCAGCCATATTCCATTAACCATCAACCAGTAAATAAGTAAATCATAATTTCGGTGAAACATATTTCAAAGAAAATAAAATAGTCATATCGCACATAGGGTACATACCTCGCAAAATGAAAATAAGATAGCAAATCTACTGAGCATCGACCTCGCCACGCTCTGCAACAGTGCTTGAACCTAATTCATAATAAACTGAGTAAATTTCAAAGTTATATTATAATCTAGATATTCATAAGCTTCACGGGTCATACGAGTAACTACTGGCTTACGAGGTCTAGAGGATCGAGAAGAGCTGGGTCGAGTTGTCGAGCGATTAGGAAAGTCTCGAGTACCGTCAAATAATAATAACTAATCAGTCTCAAGTCTTAATTTAATTATTCAAAATCAAACAATTAAGTACATATGCATGTTCGAGTTTGACAGTCAATTTGGAGGCTTTCGGGTTTGAATTTAGCAAAAAACAAAAGACTCAAGATCCAGACTCAGGACGTCGAAAAACATAAAATATGATTTTTTGAAACTTTTTTGTCAAAGTCAATGGGTCAAAGTCAATGGGTTAACTTAGACGAGTTGACTAGGAAGAGTTGACTCTGCTGAGTTGACTCAATTGAGACCGGTCTAACTAGGCCGGTTTCAGAAGTCTCTTGATCGACAAGCGACCACCACACGCACTGCTAACGTATGTGCAATGACAATTGGGGTTGTTTCGTTCGGCTGATTACTCCACATTCAAATATACATTCCAATTTAGCTAACAACGATCCCAATTTGCAGCAATAATATGCCAAAGTTTCTAAAATTAAATTAGGAACTTACCCCAACAATGAACGGCGATAGAGGCGACGAAGACGCATCGTACTGGGTGGGTTTTGTGCACACGATGACGACGAGGTTGATGAACGCGGCAGTGAGGCGAGGCGATGTCTCGATCGACTGAAATCGAGGGAAATTTGGCATGTCTAAAGGTTAGAAACGACAAGACTTTGATGACTTAATCGTGACGATCAGTGGTCGGTTTCGGTAGGGAATATAGGGGTTTTGTTTATCGGTCAACAACGAACCAAATAGAGGTGACGACATGAGCAGGGGTGGTCGGATTGAGGCGATGATCGACGGGGTATAGTTTAGGTTAAGGATTTGGAATCTTTGAATTTGGGAAATTTTGGGGGTTTACTAGGCTTTAAACCAATAATATATATAATAATTTTGGGGGAATTAGAGAAAATTTAGGGATTTAGGGTCTTTAAATTGGGGAAATTTGGGTTCTGATTTATGGTTTCTTGATTCTACTGTTACTACCTAATACTATTATATTAGGGTACTTTTTAGGATGTGATATGGAATCTCTACAAGTTCAGCTCCAATCAAGTTGTTAATCCTTTATGAATTTAAGGCGACCCTTGGATAAGCTCTTAGTCTTAATGGGCATAAGGTAAGACCTTATGTATTATAAGGCACTCCTTTAGGATGACTCATTTTCTTAGTACATAGTGTAATTCCTTATGGACCTGAGGCACCCCCTTAGGTGTCTCTTGCGCTTCGGCTACGGTAAGTCTTTATAGATCCAAGGTGTTCCTTAGGATGGCCCATACACCCAATGGACCTAGGGTAAGTACTTATGGATGTAGTTATGGCGAACTACATATCAATATGTTTTATTTTGCACTTATTGGAACACATTATCCCAAGTTCACACCCCCATCTTTCCCTTTCAAATTATTTTAGATAGGTGTCCCAGACCTGACATTTGGAGGATCGACACATTCTATGCAGTGCATTTTGTTGTAATTTTTTCATCTTCTAAACTGCCTTTATTTGGTGATTTGTGTCTATATTTTGAGTTACATGTTTTATAATGTACATTGCTTTTGATAATGAAAATTGTATTATTTGATAATGGTTATTTGATATTTTGTATTACTCACAATATTTTATGTTTTATATTACTCGATTTGAATTTATTATTATTATTACTACATATTTTAAAAGATTTTTAAAATTATTTATTGTAAACCATTAGATCTAATTGTAACATATAGGTCGAGTATAGACGGTTACAGAATATATAAACTTTGTTCACATATTGCTTTGAATTGGATTTTAAATTCAATTTTGAGGTCATGACGTTGGTGGACTACGTTTGACGAAATAGATGACATGATTTGTGCGATCGAACGGTGAATTTTATCTATGCGCCTATAAGTCAAAATGGAATGACAGATCATTTAACGAAAGTAGGAATGGATAGGCGGAAATTATTTAAAGCTTTGTGGTAAGTGTTTTTATCTTTAACAGATGAGAGGTATATCATTGCGCTACGCTGATTTGTTTTTTGCTTTTGACCCAGAGTCTCCTTAGTAGGTGATTGCTGTGTTACTTATTATCGAAAAGAAGAACAAACATTATAGTGTTTATTTCATAATGTTTTCTCGGGGATCCGTTAGAATTAAAAAATTAATTTCGGGAAAGGTGAAGAAATTCAATTTTGAAAACGATTTAATTTTAGAGTCGCCACCAACCATTAAGTTAGGTAGGTTGAAAACCTTAAACGTCAAAAAATAGTATGTGTTTTATCAAAGATTCGTTTTTAAGAGTTCGAGAATCGGTTACGTGTGGGGGGAAGTGTTAGCACCCCACAACGCCCAAACTTTGGTACCTAAACGATTATATATTATTTAAATATTGGGAATTACAAACTCGAAGATATATTTAAATTACGATCCATTTATTCATTTGACTTTATTCAAAAAGTGTCAATTTTTGGATTACAAATACCTTTTTGTGTGAACAATCTTCAGGAAAAGAACTTCTTTTGTAGTTAGGAGACTTTCTCATAAATTCCCCTCACAAAAACGTTATTTCGCAATTTTCGCAAAGATAAAAATAAAATGAAAATGAAAAGCAGTGAAAAATACTCGAAATCAAAAAACGTGGAACAAATAAAATTTCGAATATAAAACAATATTTATGCGAAAAATCCTCAAAAAACATCTTCCCTTTAGTTGGGAGATGTCTTCGTAGATTTCCCTCACATTGAAATTTCTTTTTATTTTTTATATTAAAACCATGATGATTTATAAACAAAGTGGAAATAAAATTTCATACAAAGAATGTTTTCAACAATTACATGATTTATATACAAACATATATGAAATTATAATGATCGATAAAAAAATTACAAATATGTATCAAAATATACATTTACAAACATGATAAACTAAAATACTAATAAAAGTATATATTCAGGACTAAATTGCAAAAACAGAAAGTTAAATGACCAAAATATCACAACAGAAAGTTAAAGGACTTTCATAGCAAAAACATAAATTTAAAGGGCTAAACAGTAAAACATATAAACTCGTAGGACTGAAACATAAATAAAAATAAACCAGTTCCTCAATAGTCAATATTAAGCAATACAGACACTAGAAATTCAAATAACCCACACTAAACTTAAACAATGACTAAAAAATACCTCATAAAGATCCTATGTACTAAATATGTAAATTTCCATTTTTATATAGCAAATAAAGGACTAAAATAAAATGAAAGTAAAACAAACATGCCATATTCAGTATTTAACCCAAGATACAGAAGCAATGATCAAAATGTAAACTTTATAAAAGCATAGTACAATGTTGAAATTTAAAATTATTAATAATACACTAAAAAGTGACCAAGATACAAATTTTACAAACGTAGGGAATAAAATCAAAAGCACATAAATTACGACCAGTGACTGAAAAGGGAGATTACAAAAATCAAAGGTCCCATAAAATAGTTTACCCACACAGTAAAATTACAACCCCTATATAAACGGCATCGTTTGGAACCACACATATAAGGCCGAAACGCAAGCCTAAACTCGGCCAAACACTTATTTTCTCACTTTCTTCCTCTCTCCTCAAACCAGAGAAAATAAATGCTCTCAACCCTCACTTCTACTCCGCCTCTAATCCCGCCGTGGAGAAAGAAGTAAAAGCCACGACTGTCGTATCCAGTGGCGATGGCATGAGATACCTAACCCAAACCCGATCTTATGTATTCCTCTCTCTCCTTATCCTCCAAAACAACCCCTTACTACCCAAAATCAACTGAAAAATCTTCCCCTCGAAACCCTAGATCTAGGAAAAGAAAAGGTTATTATACCTTAGGTGATGGGTTCTTCGAACTCCGGTGAGGCCACGACCACCGGATCTAAGGCGAGCCTTGGTTTTCACTTCTTTTTTTAGTTATAGGTTTCTTTATTTTTTTCTTGATGGGATATGTTCCCTCATTTTTTTCTTCTGGACTCTCCGTCTCTATTTTCTTTTCAACCCCGAATCTCCCTCTAATTCTCTCATTTTTTTCTCAAACCCTCTTTTTATATTATCTACCTCCTCTGTTGTCTCTTATTTGACGGATGGAGTTGTGATAGATAGACAACCCTCGATTTTCCTTGGGATATCTTATTTTCTTTTCATATTTTAAATATTTTCTCTCTCTGATTTCCACTATTTTTTGCTAACTAATGTGTTGGTTGTCACTGTTGATGGTCATTATTGATGACAACATAGGGTAGTGGAATATTCAGCGATGGCTTGGTGGCTCAGCAGCGGCTTACGCGGCTATGGAGCAAGGCGGTGAGGTGCACGTGTCGGTTGAGTGGCTCATTGGTGGTTACGGCGGCGGTAGATCACACCGGGGTTAAAACAAAACCCTAATATAGGTTTACTTAGACTGTTAGATCAAATTTGATACAACGGTCGTGGAACACGATAGCTGAAGTAAAAGGGTAAAAACCTAATCGGGTTTGGGTTGTCACTGGGCCTGGATCGGGTCTGATTGGCTCCGGGTCAGCAGTTGGGTTCTACATCTGTGATGGGCCTGCTGAATGGGCTGTTGGGTTGGCTTGCTAGTGGGCTCCAGATTTGGTCTTGTATTTGGGGTATTGGGGTTAAGTCTGCAAAATGTAACAGAATAATTAATAATATATACTAATAATAATAATAATAATAATTAAAATAATGTTTTTGTAGACCCGGATAAAAACGGGTGTCTACAGCTACCCCTCTTTGCATATTCTTGTGTTAACAAGAATAGGGAAAAGACGAAAAAGGCAACCAGTTTTTGTCCCTTTTTTTTAGATTTGATGTGTTTGGTGTTGGGGACGACACGACTCATACGTGATGTAGAGGCCTGGTCGTCTAAGGGTGACACGGATCCTAGCTGATGAGGAGATCTGGTCGGTGGATGACACGGCTCATACATGATGAAGAGTTCTGGCCATCTTTAGGAAGGGCGATAACACGGTTCCTAAGTGATAATGATGACTGGTTATCTAGGGGTAACACGGCTCCTACATAATAAGGAGGTCTGGTCGAGAGATGACACGGTTCCTACGTGATGAGAATAATATATCATCTTTAGGGATGATAACATAGTTCCTACTTGATGAGGAATGCTGGTTATCTAGAGCTGACATGGCTCATACATGATGAGGAGGTCTGATCGGGGGATGACACAGTTCCTACGTAGGATGGCAGGACATCTTTAGGGATAATTGTTTCAAGAGAAACTCACTCAAACATGATGCTTCAAGAGAAGCTGTCTCAAAAGAGATTAAATTTGTTTCAATGGAAACGACTCAAAGATGGTTTTGTTTCAAGAGAAACAAACTCAAAGATTTTGTGTTTCCATAGAAATTGCCTCAAGGGAGACAAAATTTGTTTCAATGGAAACGATCTCAAAGATGGGTGTTTCAAGAGAAACTAACTCAAAGATTATAAATTTTGTTTCTAGTAAAACAATTTCAGAATTTATGTTCTTAAAAGGGAAATTTTCTCAAGCGAGACAAATTGGCTTTGAAAATCTTAAGTGATTAACTTTGTTTCAAGTAAAACAACTTTGAAATTTGTATTCTAAGAGAAAATGTCTAAGCGAGACAATATTTTGTTTCAATAGACTCAAAGATTTTTTTTGTTTTATTTCAAGTGAAACAGACTCAAAGATTTCTCAAGAAAATTGTCTCAAGAGAGATACAACTTTGTTTTTAAAAATTGTCTCAAGCAAGATTACACTTTGTTTTTTAGGAAGATAATCTCAAGAGCTCATAGTCTATCTATCGGTTCCTGCATGTTGAGGAAACGTCTTCAGAAGATCTGATTGTTGACTTCAGGAAGTCAAATCTGTAGATGTCATTGTTCTTTCAGGTTGAAGACATATGGTTATTTCAGAGCTTTTATTTTCTGAAAAATCAAAATGATATATTTATGACTGCCTATCTTGGATGTTTATGGGTTTCATGATGCAGTTTTTATTTTATTAAATTTGTCCTCAAGAGAGGGAAACTCAAAGTTTTTATAGCACATGATGATGAATGCAAAGATGCAAATTCCATGTATCATGTATGTATGTGTTGATGTATGTTTGTATTGATGTATGTTTTCTCAATCTGGAAGAAGAATAGTTGCGAGAGCAGTCTTCACTCTATCTTTGATTCAGTTTGCCTTCATTTCCACCAGGGTGTACTCTTGCAAACCTCAACCTGATCAATGTCATGGTTTGAATGTAATCTATTCATAAAGCCAGGGCTTTCGAGTTTCCTATATAACCAATTGCTTTAGCAGAATATCTCAGCTTTATTATATATATATATATATATATTCCTAAGTATACGGGTTCCATTTCTTAAGCTCGCTGAGGAAAACCTATTATAGTCCCGGTGTTTGTTGAAGGTCAGAAAATCTCATCGTTAGAGTTAAATTCCCAAGCAACTAACCTAAACTAGATTCACCTACTTGACCATTCTATGTGAAAAGATCATGATCATCATTGAATGTAATCAACAAAAGTAGAAACTAATTAGTTTTGCAAACTCATATGCTAGTTGTCCCACTTTGTCAGCTCCTAACTCGTACCTAAATGCTAAGACTTTCGATGGACTCTTCATGAGAAGAGAAAGTTAGCTAGGTCCCTGCAAGAGAAGGGTATATAGTCTGGTGTAACTTTGGATTAGGATCAAGGGGTCTTTATTTTGCTGCGGTTCAATCTTATCATTTGTCAAATATTTACAACCTCAATTATTCAAAAGCTTTTAATTATGATGATATTCAAGAAATTTCAAGATTGAAATTTGCTCATTGTTCATTTCCTAAGAATGAAGCATTTTATTGAAAATGTCTGAACGTCAAGTGATGTAAAAATATTTAAATATGGATAGAAAAACAAGTTCAAACAAGATGACATGCATGAGAATGCAATAAAAACTCCTGATGGATGCCCTAGCCGACTCCCGATCAGAATGTCCCATTGAACATCAATGCCCCTGAATCGATCATATCTTGGACCTTGCACTTCAATGTCCTACAATTCTCAATGGTATACCCTGATCTCCCAATATGATAACTGCATATGGCGTTTATATCATGGCCTTCAGGATATGGGGCTTATCTTGGTTTGGATTGAACTGGAGTCACATGGTTTTTCTCAACTAGCATTGGGAGCAATTCCTCATAAATCATTGGGATTGGATTGATGTGAATTATTTCACGGAAGACATTATGAGGTCTGGTCCCCAGACTGGCTAGATAAGATCCCACTAGGTTGATCTCAGCTCTTTCCTCAATGTCAGTATAGCTAGTGCCACATATCTGGATATTCTTGATAGCTCTTTCGATCCTTTCTCCGCACATGACGATGTCAGAGAAACTCTTAGTGGCAGCCCCTATCATATGGTTGATATAAGGAGACTTCAATGTATCGATGAATAGAGTGATGAATTCTCTTTCAGTCATCGGTAGATGTGCTTGATATGCGACATCCCTTCATCATTGAGCATATTGTCAGAAACTCTCATCATTCTTCATCTCTATATATTGCAGCGTTATTCGATCGGGGGCCATATAAGTCATGTGCTTGTATTGACTTAAAAAGTCACCAGCCAAATTCTTCCAGACGCGGATTTGAGTACGATTTAGTTGGTTATACCACTTAAAAGAGGGTACAATCAAACTATCTTGGAAGCAGTGGATCAACATATGATCGTTGTTGGTGTATCCAGTTATCCTTCTAACAAACATCGTGAGATGGGCATTAGGGCAACTGGTTTCATTGTATTTTTCAAAGTCGGGCATCTTGAATTTGGGTGAAAGCACCAAAAGTCAGGAACTAAGACTAGTTCTGTTGCATCCATTTCATTGTGATAGCTTTGTCCTCTCATTCCCTGGAATGTCTCTCTACACCATTGCTTCAAATTCTCCAGGATCTCATTGTTGGCTCTTTTCATCCCATCAGAATTTAACATTTTGTGATTAGTAGAATTATCTCAAGGATATAACACAGTTGCTCTATTTTTAGTGGCAGAAAAGCTTGCTGGGTGGCTTGGAAGCTTTTCGGGCGAAATGAGTAACCGTGAACTAGCCGGTGCCCTCATGTATTCAGAGGTTTCCATAGTCGATTGAATCTTCTCTTTGTCTTTTTCTTAGTTGAGCGCAGTCATTTTGGATACGATTTGATCCATCATGTCCTTTTGGTTTTGCAAAATACGATCCATAGTGGCGTTTTGTTCTTGCTCCATTTTAGCTTCCCACTCTGCTTGCATCTTTTGCACACTCTCTACCAGTTCTTTCATCATCTTCTCAAATTTGGCTTCCATTCTCAATACTATGTGGACATAGTTGCACAGTTAGAAGCACTTCCTCAGAGTCTTCAAAGAGATAAACCCAAGATTCCATGATTAATGTATGTAAAGAATGCTTCAATGAATTCCATGCAGAATGTGAATATACAAATACAGATGCAAAAAAAGTGAAAATGTTTGAATAAATGCAGTGCACAATGCAAATGCAAAAGGTATCGATTTCCAAAAGTAATCATTTTTAGAAATACTTCCATTCATCCAAAAGAATTTTCATCTTTATAAGAGAGATCAATCTACGAATGCAGTTTTGTGATACGTAATCCTCTGGAAAACTATCTCCTTTTGGCTCTTTGTGTTTTTTCATATCAAGCTCGAACTGCCGGATTGTGTTCTTCCTTGTTATGAAAACGTTTTTCCATTTTAATGATCGCTCTTATATTTTGATGATTACTTGGTTAATCAACACCTTTCTTTTATTTATGATGATCATGCAATGCCAAAAAAAATAATAAAAAAATCAAACATAAAAAAGTGTCAATATAAAAAAATTCAAATATCAAGCAAATATCAAAAAAATAAAATAATGTAGGTAAAGAGAAGAGATTTAGAGTCTTTTCTCCTTTGTGTACACTTATTTTGGGTACCTACTGACAGACAGAGGTTCGGCATGAATTTTATCGGGGTGGGTTACTAGGGCTCACTATATGTAGTATTGGGTTCTAAGAAAAATGGTACTCGAATTGTCCATGTTAGTGCCTCCTTAGGCAGCGAAGCCCTCAATCCTGGCCCATTACAGGATTTTTCGGATCGAGTTCAATTCGAGATGATACATTCCCTTATGTCCATACGGTGAAACAATTTATCTCACGTAGATATAAGGTATATGAACCCCAAAGGTTACTTGCTAAAACCGATGCAGAGAAACAAATTATCTCAAATAGGCTAAGTTTTCACCTCAACATAAAAGGGACAAAGCTCGTAAGTGAGCTTATGGTATGCAAATGTATATGCTGTGTGTGAGGAGAAACTCACAAACCTTTAAAAACAGGAAAGAAGACAATTTTCACAAGCTCAAAAACCTGTTCAATTCTGAAGACCAATAAAATAAAAAACCCATTAGTTTTAAAATAAATATGCATGGTATGCTGGAACTCAAAATAAATTAAAGGATCGTAAATTAAATACAATTTAAATTTGTAATTCCCAAGAATAAAAACAACGTATAATTTTTTATGGTCTGACTCTCGAGGTGGAGTCGCCAAGCACTCATAACGTTTCTCCGGGGGATCCGTTAGACTTAAAAAATTAATTTCGAGAGAGGCGATGAAATTCAATTTTGAAAACAATTTGATTTTGGAGTCGCCACCAACCATTAATTTCGGTAGATTAGAAACCTTAAACGTCAAAAAATGGTCTATTTTACCAAAGATTCGTTTTTAAGAGTTTGAGAGTCGGGTACGTCTGGGGAAGGGTTAACACCCCACAATACCCAAACATTGGTACCTAAACGATTATATATTATTTAAATATTGGGAATTATAAACTCGAAGATATATTTAAATTACGATCTGTTTATTCATTTGACTTTATTAAAAAAGTGTCAATTTATTCAAAAAGCACTTCCTTTGTAGTTAGGAGACTTTCTCATAGATTCCCCTCACAAAAACGTTATTTTGCATTTTTTGCAAAGATAAAATAAAATAAAATAAAATAAAAATGAAAACATTGAAAAATACTCGAAATAAATAAACGTGGAAAAATTATCGAATATAAAACAACATTTATGCGAAAAATCCTCGAAAATACATCTTCCCTTTAGTTGGGAGATGTCTTTGTAGATTTTCCTCTCATTGAAATTTCTTTTTATTTTTGGATATTCAAACCATGATGATTTATAAGCAAAGAAGAAATAAAATTTCCTACAAAGAGCGCTGTCAACAATTACATGATTTATATACAAATATATATGAAATTATAATGATCGATAAAAAAAATCACAAATATGTATCAAACTATACATTTACAAACATGATAAACTAAAATACGAAAAAAAGTATCTATTCAGGACTAAATTGTAAAAATAGAAAGTTAAAGG
This sequence comes from Hibiscus syriacus, assembly GCF_006381635.1. NCBI lineage: Eukaryota > Viridiplantae > Streptophyta > Magnoliopsida > Malvales > Malvaceae > Hibiscus > Hibiscus syriacus. The sequence goes on from NW_024063194.1 coordinate 8,234,349, forward strand.
ACCGAAATGGCACAACAGATAGTTAAAGGACTTAAATAGCAAAAACAAAAATTTAAAGGGCTAAACAGCAAAAAACGTAACTCGTAGGACTGAAACATAAATAAAAATAAACTAGTTCCACAATAGTCAATATTAAGCAATACAAGCACTAGAAATGCAAATAACCCACACTAAACTTAAACAATGACTAAAAAATACCTCAGAAAGATATTATGTACTAAATATGTAAATTTCCATTTTCATATAGCAAATAAAGGACTAAAATAAAATGAAAGTAAAAAAACATACCATATTCAGTATTTAACCCAAGATACAGAAGCATTAATCAAAATGTAAACTTTATAAAAGTAGAGTACATTGTTCAAAGTAACAAAATATTAATAATACACTGTAATGTGACCAAGATACAAATTTTACAAACGTAGGGAATAAAATCTAAAGCACATAAATTACGACCAGTGAGTGAAAAAGGAGATTACAAAAATCAAAGGCCCCATAACATAGTTTACCCACGCGGTAAAATTACAACCCCAACCCCTATCCAAACGATGTCATTTGGAACCACACATATAAGGCCGAAACGCTGACCTAAACTCGGCCAAACACTTATTTTCTCACTTTCTTTCTCTCTCCTCAAACCAGAGAATAGAAATGCTCTCAACCCTCACTTCTACTCCACCTCTAATCCCGCCCTGGAGAAAGAAGTAAAAGCTACGGCCGCCATATCCAGCGGCGATGGCGTCAGAAACCTTACCCAAACCCTACCTTTTGTATTTCTCTCTCTCCTTATCCTATAAAATAGTCCCTTACTACCCAAAATCAACCGAAAAATCCTCCCCTCGAAACCTTAGATCTAGGAAAAGAAAAGGTTATTATACCTTCGGTGATGGGTTCTTTAGACTCCAGTGAGATCACGACCACTGGATCTAAGGTGAGTCTCGGTTTTCAATTCTTTTCTTTAGTTATAGCTTTCTATTTTTTTCTTTATGGGATATGTTCTCTTGTTTTTTTCTTCTGGACTCTCCCTCTCTCTTTTCTTTTCAACCTCGAATCGCCTTCTATTTCTCTTCTTTTTTCTCAAACCCCCTTTTTTATCTTCTCTGCTTCCTCTGTTGTCTCTGATTTGGTGGATGGAGTTATGATAGATAGACAACCCTCGATTTTTCTCGGGATATATGATTTGCTTTTGATATTTTAAATATTTTTTCTCTCTGATTTCCACTATTTTTTGCTGACTGATGTGGTGGTTGTCACTGTTGATGACAACATAGGATAGTGGAATATTCGGCAGTGGCTCGGTGGCTCAGCGGTGACTCACGCGGTTGTGGAGCAAGGCGGTGAGGTGCACACGCTGGCTAAGTGGCTCTTTGGTGGTTGCGACGGTGGTAGATCACACCGGGGTTAAAACAAATCCCTAATATGGGTTCACTTGGACCGTTGGATCAAATCTGATCCAACGGTCGTGGAACACGACGGTTGAAGAAAAAGGGTAAAAACATTAATCGAGTTTGGGTTATCACTAGGCCTGGACCGGGTCGGATCGGCTCCGGGTCAACAGTTGGGTTATACATCTGTGTTGGGTATGCTGAATGGGTTTTTAGGTTGGCTTACTAGTGAGCTCCAGATTTGGTCTTTTATTTGGGGAATTGGTGTTAAGCCTGCAAAATGTAACAAAATAATTAATAATATAATAATAATAATAATAAATGTTTTTGTAGATCCGAAAAAAACGGGTGTCTACAGTTTACTTATTTTTTTCAAAATAGATTTAGGGAGTTTTTAATGAGGCACACAACTAAGGTTTAAGATTTTACTTTCAAATTTTTAATAAAATTATAAAGTGTTGAGTAAAAAAATTGTTCATACACATTTGTTTAGCTTAAAAAATGAAATTATACGAAACGATTTACAAATAGTTCGTCGAATGTTGTGTTCATTTACACTCCATAATAATAATAATAATAACGATGATGATGATGATGATGATGATGATGATGATGATGATGATAATAATAATAATAATAATAATAATAATAATAATAACGACGATGATGATGATGATGATGATGACGATGATGATGATGATGATGATGATGTCGACGGTGATGATAATAATAATAATAATAATGACGACGACGATAATAATAATAATAATAATAATAATAATAATAATAATAATAATAATAATAATAATAATAATAATAATTGGCAACTTTCTCAACCCTTTACTCGTTATCTCTTCCTAACTCATATCTTCCTATATGCAGTCACAAACTTTGGAATCAAAATTTGTAAGAGATCTTATCCAGGACCAGACGACCAGTTTTGGATACCAACAAGAATTCTTCGAATCTGGAAAATATATTAAGAGGATTTATCTCAATATATATAATTTTATTTTATCACCTCCTTATATAGATTACATCTATGAAAATTGACCCTTCTGCAACTCACACGTGATATGCTTTCCTTTTGTTCCCTTATCGAATGACTGGCTTTTCCTTGCAGCCCTCAACCCCACCCTAAATAGACTAATCGAACATGCGACCCAACAAAACATATGTCCATCTCCATCTCCCAGAACGAAATTGACCCAACTACATTACATGCCTTAATTTCATCTCATGTAAATAATATCATAGTTTTTTTGTCTTACATGCTTAGATCAGTCGCCAGCTCTAAAAATTTTCAAATTTCTACATATTTTAGGTATCTTCTTTTAAAAACCTGTTTTCGACCCCTAAAATTTTATACGTTCATTTTCCTTTAAAATTTTATATATCCTCCTTGTAACAAAAAATTATGCATCTGTCCCATCTTACATCAATAAGTGCAGTCAATTCTAAACAAATGCTAACCTGTGATTCTCATGTATATATAACAATTATAATTACTGTGAACGCCAAGCACACAAGCATTGTGCTGCTTTTGTTTTTATTTTGATATATAACAATTATAATTACTGTGAACGCCAAGCACACAAGCATTGTGCTGCTTTTGTTTTTATTTTCCCTGTGTAATATTTTACAAGTAATCAAACTGCATTCAGTTAAAGAAAGGGTGTAAGAAGAATCTCAGTGAAGCATATAAGGAGAATCACATAAGTTAAGGAATTGAGGTTTAAATATGTAAAGCTGTGAGAATTCTGATGAAGATTCTTAAACTGAGTTACAAAGACTAAAAGACATGTGAATTAAAGAAAATAGGTTGAGGACATGTTTGTTTCTTGGAATGTTTTGAGCGCTGAGGCATCCCATGGTGATGGTATTCATTAAGACAACATATAAAACAAATTAGCAAGCAAGAAAGTAAGGAAAGAAACCATGTGGTTAAGACTCAGGATAACCAATTCATTACACGTCTGCTTTTTTTTAATGAATTAATTAATTTTTTAAATTGGTTATAATGTTATTTAAGATTGAATTGAAGTCGAGTTATTATCATTAAAGGTAATTGACGTCAATGTTTTTAAAATTACATTCATGATGAAATATAGTCACTACGTGTTTTGAGTGATATTATTTGGACTGATAAATACACTCACGCATTTATGGATGCGATGAATATAATGTTTCAATTATAATTGGATTAATTTATAGTAGAATTCATAGATAATATTTTTGAGAATTCAAAAACTAAGGATGATCATGGAGTAAACCTAGACATAATGTTATAGATTTTTTATGGTGTGATGTCTGCCTTAAAGATTATGAGACATTACTTATACGATGACAAATACATTTTATAAAAGAGTTAAATTTGAGAAAACAAAGGTGGTTCTATCAAAACCCAAACCAAGCTTAAGAATTTCAACCAAATTACAAAAGATTATACTCATTACTAGAGTGACTCAAATCAAAATTCAGTCTAATTACATTCATTTAGTGAACTAAATTTAGACACATTCGATCCGTTTTCAAAAGTCATGGAGGAATAAAGTAACCAATGTAAGTCATTAACTCCCATATTCCAATTTACGAACCATTTTTATTTTAAATCAAAAGATGTGTTTTAATCTAAAGGGTATTCTTATAATTTACCAAATACCAACTAAATTCCAATACTCACATGGTTAAGCGCAACCTAAAATGTTACGATCCTCTCAATATTTTCGATTGAACCTAAAATGTTACAAAAAAGGCAAAATCTTTGGTTGCTAACCAATAATATTATGAAAAAGATAATATTTTAAGTTGCGTCTAACCTAAAATATTATGTATTTCGATTGCGTTCAAGATTACTGTTTTTTAACATTAAATTATATTATCGTCCCTTATACTTTCCTAATCATGTCTAAGTCAGAGAGTCAAACATTATTAAGACTGACAAATTAATACTATATATTACCGTTTTTTGGTTGAACTCCTTTTAATATTTACAAGTATCCCAATTTATATAATTTTGTTCGGACTTCAAACAATCAATTAATTTCAGAAATCATGTCTAAACACCTTACAAAATACAATCTCATCCAGACTTATTAATTGTTTTAAAGTAGAAGGCGACTTCGAAATTTTAAACATAGGGATTAAATAAGTAAAATTTATAAGTTTACTTAACCAAGAATTATATAAAATTTCAGTTTATTTTAGAGTGCTAAGCTCATACATACTATAAGGGGATCCATAAATTAAAACATCCATCAGTAACTCTCATATTTTGTTTACCTAAAACACCACTAAACAATAACATTTTACAGAGGTAAATTTATATATATATTAATAAAAAAAATCAAATATATTGTAGTTCCAAAATAAAATAAAAAAAGGGTAAACTACACATTTAGTATCATGACTATCATTTTTGTTCTATTTTGATCATCCAAATATTATTTTATTAAAAATTATATCTAGTGTTATGTTTTAAATTTCATTTTAGTCATTCACCACTAAAAATGAACGGTGATATTGATGTGTTACCATAAAGAAATGCCACATCATCATTGAATTTTTAAAACATTAACAATTATGTTAATTTTTTCAATGACAGATGACTAAAATAAAGCCAAATCATAATACTAAATATGATTTTACTTAATTAAAATGAAACAAAAATGTTGCTGACAGTTGTCGTTCTACTGTCAAAATAATTTTGGCTTCTTAAAAATAAATAAATAAATAAATAAAGAGAGAGAGAGTATAATAGGGAAACAGGGTCGGTCCACAAGGACTCTGGTGTTTCTGATGAAGTGAACTTTCTGATTTAGAAAATGATGAGATAAGGAAGAGTTTTTTATGAGATTAAATAGGGGTTTTAAAAGTTGTTTTTAAAATAAAAGATAAGAATTAATAAACGAAAATAATTAAATAAATAATTTAAAGATATTGAGATAAAGATAAACTTATAGTGAAATTAGCCTCAGACTTCAGCTTTGCCTTAAATTCCTATTGATCATCGGAACATATTTTTGCTTCGGTTATTTGCTGCTTAAAGTCTACAGGGCCCAACCCCTGTAACTTGTTTTTCTCTCTTGTGAACTGATAAACCAAAATCTATTTTTGGATATTAGTCCTTTACGGATACTAACTACGACTATCGTCATTAGCACCAACTTGTTTTATAGATCTGGAAAAACCCGACTCGGACTTTGTTTCCTCAATGAGAATCTAGCCCGATCTCAATTTCCCTTAGCGGACCGCCGCTAAGTGTGTTCACAGGAAGTCGAACTTGCTAACAGTTGATTCTCCCTCCCAACTGTAAACCAGAAATTTTTTTGAACTAACGTCGACTTTTTGATTAAAAAGCATTTTTGATTTTAAAAAGATAGGCCGATTACCAATCTTATTCCTCCAAAAATTTGAGAAAATAACTCGAAGTTATTTTAGTGCTTTTCAATCCTCACAATAGGGATTGAGTTATCGTTTCATCCATTGGCTATGGAGAAATTAGCTAAGTATGACAACCATCCTTAGCATCTTTGAAAATAAAAATAGAATAAAGAAGAACTTTGAAAAAGAAAAAAAAACTTTTATTAAAAACTTGAGAAAGAAGACGAATGATTTCTGAATGTGTTTTTAGGCTTACCTTGAGAGGGCATTTATAGCCTTCAAAATTATAAAAATAAGGAAAATATAATTCCTAAAATAAAGAGATAATTCCTAATGAAAATACTTAAATTATTTAAACTAAAAACTAAAAATAAAGATAAGATAAAATATAACTCTTAAAATATTTAAACTAAAATCCTAGAGATAAACATGAAATAGAAATAATCCTAAATATAATTCCAAATGTTTTATTCAAATTCAAACTTTAAATCTCCTAAGATATCTCTGCCCATCCACCTTCCAGAATGTGCTGACTAGATCTTCTAGAAAACTACTGCTGACTGGACCTTCTAGAAACTGTCACGTCAGACCGTGCCATGCCCAGAGTTGTGCCCATGTCTCTAGCCGTGACCAAATAATAAAAAAATGTAAAATGCGCCATTTTTACTACTAATTTTGGAAAGTAAGATCCTGCATGAAAATAAGCATAATACAACCAAATCAACAACAATAAATCCACAAGATCGAAGAATTACGAGAAAATATTATCGATTTAGAACACTCATCAAATTCCCCCTCACTTATCTCATGCTTGTCCTCAAGTATGATATAATCAAATCAACCAAAAATTCCATTTACCTTTCTTTGTTAAGTCTCACATTCGAGGAGGCAAGGTAGAGACCACAATAATCATCCAAGTCATGACATCAATCAATTGAACATCACCAATTAGAACAAGTTAAATACAATTGTAACATCCATTTATTCATCAATCTCAATGCCACATAACTCAACACCTTACCAGGATTCACTCAAATCACTCAATGTGTTTGGGGTATAGAAACGCTTAATGTCAAAACCGACACGATATTACCATAAGCCTGCAGGTAAATCAAATCTCCACTACTAATAAGAACAAGATGCATAAATCAAATGGTCTTTTATTGGTTGTAACGGGGCTTAGGTAAAGGTGGAAATGAGGCTAAATATATGGCTAAAAATTCAAGACAATGAACTACAAATAATAAGTAACACTCCATCAATAGACTAAGTACCATTAAATAACACATTTTCTTTCGACTTGAATTTGATTTTTCCCCACTTGTGTTGTTACTTTGTTTTTCTATTTTTTCTCATGTATCTTTTTGTTTCTTTTCTTTTTCCCTGTTTTTTCCCTTTTCGAACTGTTTTTTAACTAAAGAATATATTATTTTTCTTTTACACATGACTTTCTTTCTAACACCACAAAAATTCTTCTGTTTATGGAGCATGATCATACACCGGATAAATTGTTCAATTGTCCTGAAAATGGTAGAAAAGAGGGATAAAATAAAAAGGCCCGGGTTTATAAATGTGGTGAAAACAAAGAATGGGAATAGGCTCAAGAGTGGTTAACTAGGGGAAAATGCATGGGTAGGCAAATTAGTGGGGGAAACGGAGTGGTTAATCCTAAGGTGCCCAAATCATTTTTAAGCATCATATTCGTGTGTAATCTTTATAGTATTTAAAATGAAGGTTTTAGAATACCAATGTCAAATTTGACACACTCAATCTAACAAAATGAGAGAAAAATTATATACTCGTAAAGGCTTAAATCTCACCAAAATGTTTTCATGCATTCAGGTAAGCACATTTCAACCAACAAAATCATGACATATCACAAGAATACCCACTTGATCATAACTCATTCTATCCTCTATCAAGAATATCTTAACCTAACCAATTATGTGTTCCCAAACAAGCATGTTATACCAAAAAACATTTAACAAGACAAATAGATTCAATGAAACTTTTCACAAATTCAACCAACACATACTAGCATCAAAACATGGAGATAAGAAAAGGAAAATTCAACCTAGACTCTACTCCCCCATCACTTAAGTTGTTTTGTCCCAAAACGTAAAATTAAAGTACGAGATAATGAATATAATACTCCTCATATTTATTGTTAAACGATCTTCACTACTCAAGGGATCTGATTTTTACATTGTTCAAATGAAGATTTCCAAATCCTTCTTTTAGCTTGATTTAAAACATCGGGTACCTAAAAATTAAAAGGAAAAATTAGAGGAAATAAATTAAATGAAAATGATAAAAATAAATTAAAGAAGTATAATTGAAAATGGGTTGACTCCCATAAAACGCCTTTGTTTAAAGTTGTTAGCTCGACTACCTGATTCAGACTATAGGTTTCGAGAGAAACACTTCATACACTTTTTACAACTAAGAACTTCCTTATGAGAAATTCTATGATCGTATAATTCTTTTATTTTTTTCTTGTAGATTTGGGATTTCTCATAGGTTTTTCTTCGATTTGTTTTATCTTGTCTGAAATAATTACTGGCAAAATATCTTTTTTTCCCAAAAATGTGCTATTTAATTGTTCTGGCAACTTCTTCAAACCGATTTGAGAAGCCTACAAAACAGAATGTAACATTTTAGGATTTAAGGGAGTAAAGCATGAATCATAATTAATCGAAAATATTTTCTCGAACTCCCTGATTTCATTTTCAAATTCCTCCAATTCCCTGCATAGATTATCAATAAAGTTAGATTCCATATAATCATCAGCGGGAGAGTCAATAATATCAACAAAATTAATGCTCACCACTTTTTCTAGGTGTTTCATTTTCTTATACACATTAAATTTAGCGATCTCACCATCAAACTCCATGATTAAAGTCCCGCTTCTTACGCCAATTTTTTGTATTTGTTGTGCTAAGGAAGGGACGGCCCAAAAGTATCTCTGAACAAGTATTCATTTGGTAGTTTTCAATGTCAATGACATAGAAATCTACTAGAAATATAAGCTCATTTACCTTAACCAAGACATCTTCCAAGAGTCCTACAGGATATATTATCGATCGATCCGCCAGATGTATTGTTACTTTTGTATCCTTCTAAGTCTCATTATAAAGTAAGTTGTACATAGATAAATACATAATATTAATAGAAGCTCCTAAATCACACATTGCACGTTTAATTCCAACTTTATCAATTCTGCAAGGTATAGCAAACATACCTTGATCTTTTAACTTTGGCGGAAGCTTTTGATGGAAAACAGCTGAAACATGCTCTCCCAAATTCACCTTTTCTTTTCTGATAAGCTATCTTTTTGTAGTACAAAGGTATTTAAGAAATCTAGCATACCTTGGTATTTTCCGGATTACGTCTAGGAAGGGTATGTTGATTTCAACCTTTCAAAACACCTCTAGGATTTCCTTCTGTTCGGCTTGTTTGTCTCTTTTTACTAACATTAAAAAAAAGGTGGTGGAGTTTTATAGGGAGATGGTGTCAGTTTATGCTTTGAAACTTCTTTCTTTTTTCTTTGGGGATTTGCGTTAATCGCATTTTCCTTGGTTGGATTTGCGCCAACTACTTCTTCTTTTATTTGGGATTTCAGATCTTCTTCATTCCTTTGTGGGTTCGCACCAACATCCTCTAGGACTGGTTGTTCAAAAACTATATCACTTCAGAGAGTGATGGCACTTACATTCTCTCTTAGATTTGACTCCGTTTGAGAAGGTAACTTCCTATGTTATTATGATCTTCTAATAGTTTGAGCCAGTTGCCTCATTTATTTATCCAATTCTTGTAGATGGGCCTCGGTTTGATTTTGGAACTTTTCCTGGGAAAAGGCCAAATGTTCAACAATGGATTAAAGAGAGGATTTTTGTGGTTGAAACGTTAGTGGGGGCCTTTGCTGATAGGTTTGTTTCTACCTTGTGTTTTGCCCATAACTCAGATTTGGATGGTCTCTCCATACCAGATTATAAGTATTGGAGTATGGGTTATAGGGTCTATTGTGAGGTCCCAGAAAGTTCCCTACAGTATTTGCTTCTGCGCCAACTTCCTCTTAAAGCATTGGATAATAGTCCGTCAGATAATCTGGCATTGTGCATATTCCTCATACTTTTGCTGATCCAATTTTTCCTGTAACCAAAGAATTAACTACGTTAATTAATTTATCAATTTTGATTTCTAAGGAAATAGTACTTATCTCGTGAACCCGTCGATTAGGTTCACTTGAAATGCATAACTACTGAAAGTTGGCAACCAATGTCGAAATTAATTCCCTTGATGTAGCTGGTGTTTTGTTTACAATAGCTACTCCACTAGCAGCTTCTATAGTTTTCATGTCCATTGGAAGCATCTCTTCATAGAAATACTGGAGGAGTGTTTGCTCAGATAATTCATGCTGTGGACAGCTTGCAAAAAGCTTTTTAAATCGCTCCCAATAATCGTAAAGCGATTCTCCATATTTTTTTCTTATTCCCAGAATGCATCTCCTTAATTCACTCGTTTTTACTGCTATGAAAAACCTATCAAGAAAAATCCGAGTTAAATCAGCCCAAGTATTTATAGAATTTGGAGGTAAATAAAATAACCATTCTTTGGCTAAACTAGATAAAGAAAAAGGGAAAGCTCGTAGTTTTATTTGGTCTTCAGATACTCCCTGGTTTCATGCTTGAATAGACCATATGAAACTCTGTGAGATGTTTGTGTGGACTTTCACTGGGAAGCCCATGGAATATAGGAAGAAGATGAATAAGGTCCGTTTTCAGCGTCACAGAGTTGCCCTTGAGGAAAAGTGATGCAGAGAGTTTATTGTACGGCAGGTGCCGCAGCTAACTATCGAATCATTTGATTTTCCATTGGTTCTGGCATGTTCTCTGTGCCTATGGTATGTTCGGTTATTGGTTCTTCATTTTTATTAAGAAAGATAATTCTTCCAGATTTAATTTTGGATTTAAATGCTCTATTTGTTCCTGTTGTCGTTTCTTTCTTTTTTCTTGAAGTGTTTTTGCATGAATTCGTCTGGCTCGAGCTTCTATTTCTGGATAAAATTCTACCAAATCACCCAGATTACTTCTGGTCATAAATAAAAAAGAAATAACTTTATCAGTTACTGTTGTCGAAGTCCCCGACAACGGTGCCAATTTTGACAAGTGTCGTTCTACTGTCAAAATAATTTTGGCTTCTTAAAAATAAATAAATAAATAAAGATAGAGAGATAGTAGATTAGGGAATCAGGTTCGGTCCACAAGGCCTCTGGTGTTTCTGATGAAATGAACTTTCTGATTTAGAAAAGGATGAGATAAGGTAAAGTTTTGGATGAGATTAAATATGAGGCTTTAAAAATTGTTTTTAAAATAAAAGATAAGCATTAATAAAAGAAAATAATTAAATAAATAATTTAAAGAGATTGAGATAAAGATAAACTTATAGTGAAATTAGTCTCGGACTTCAGCTTTACCTCAAAATTCATGTTGATCCTCGAAATAGATTTTTGCTTCGATTATTTATCGGTTACAATCTACTGGGCCCAACCCCTGTAATTTGTTTTCTCTCTTATGAACTGATAAACCAAAATCTATTTTTGGATATTAGTCCTTTACAGAGACTAACTACGACTACAGTCGTTAGCACCAACATGTTTTATAGATCTGAAAAAACCCGACTCGGACTTTGTTACCTCAATGAGAATCTAGCCCGATCTCAATTTCCCTTAGTGAACCACCACTAAGTGTGTTCACAGGAAGTTGAACATGCTACCAGCCGATTCTCCCTCCCAGTTGTAAATCAAAACAACTTTCGAACCAACGTTGACTTTTTGATTAAAAAGCGTTTTGATTTTAAAATGATAGGTCAATTACCAATCTTATTCCTTCAGAAAATTGGGAAAATAACTCGAATTTATTTTAATGCTTTGCAATCCTCACAATAAGGATTGAGTCATCACTTCAGCCCTTGGCTATGGAGAAATTACCTATATATGAAAATTGTACTTAGCATCTTTGAAAAAAAAAATAAAACAAATAAGAACTTTGAAAAAGAAAAGAATTTTTTTATTAAAAACTAGAGAAAGAACAGTAATGATTTCTGAATTTGTTGCTAGGCTTACCCTGAGAGGGTATTTATAGCCTTCAAAATCTTAAAAATAAGAAATATAATTCTTAAAATAAAGAGAGTCATAATGAAAATACTTAAACTATTTAAACTAAAATACTAAAAACAAATATAAGATAAAATATAACTCTTAAAATATTTGAACTAAAATCCTAGAGATAAACACATGGAATAAAAATAATCCTAAATATAATTCCAAATGTTTTATTCAAATTCAAACTTTAAATATCCTAAGCTATCTCTGTCCGTCCACATTTCAGAATGTGCTGACTAGATCTTCTAGAAAACTACAGCTGATTGGACCTTCTAGAAACTATCACGTTAGATCATGTTATGCCCAGAGTCGTGCCCATGTCTCCAGCCATGACCAAATAATAAAAAAATGTAGAATGCGCCCTTTTTACTGCTAATTCTAGAAAGTAAGATCGTGCACAAAAATAAGCATAATACAACCAAATCAACAACAATAAATCCACAAGATCAAAGAATTAACAAAAAAATATTATCGATTTCGAACACTCATCAATTACTGTTTACTTAACTAATAAGAATTAAAAAAAATCAATTTATTTTAGAGTGCTAAGCTCATACATACTATAAAGGGGATCCATAAATTAAAACATTCATATGAACCCTCATACTTTGTTTACCTAAACCACCACTAAACACTAACATTTTAATGAGGTAAAGTTTCATATATATTTGTCTATATAGATTGTCAGTTCCAAAATAAAATCAAGAAGGGTAAACTATACGTTTAGTACTCCGACTATTATTTTTGTTCTATTTTGATCATTCAACTATTATTTTTTTGAAATCATACCTACTGTTATGTTTTAATTTCATTTTAGTCACTCACCATTAAAAATTAACGGTAATACTGATATGTCAACATAACAAAATACCGCATCATCTTTGAATTTTTTTTAAATGACACATCAGCAGTTATGTTAATTTTTTAACGACGAGTGACCAAAATGAATCCAAAACATATTATTAATTATGATTTTATAAAAAAAAATTAAGTGACGAAAATGGAACAAAAGTAATAGTTAGAGTAACAAAATCCATTCACGAATAAGTGAATGAACACAACACGTACATTACATAAACACATAAACATGCATAATTCAATCAAAACACATTTTCAAAAAAGAAAAAAAAGTAGATGCACAAACATTTGAAATTATTTTCAAAGAAAATCAGAAAAGAGACTACTAAATTTAAGAAATATGAGTGTGGAGGCCTCCTGATGCCTTTTCGCCCTTTGTTGAGCTCCAAAATCACCTGAAAAATCAGTAAATCAAAACATAATGACTGACAAGCACATTAAGGGTGCAAATAAGTAATGACAATCAGTATTTCTAGTAATATTTAGGGTAAAGTATAGTAATGGTCATTGAATTTTTCTAAATATTTCATTTAGGTCCTCTAACTTTTAAAATTTACAATAAAGTCCCTGAACATTTAGTCCATTTGCAATATGATCCCCGAACATTTAGTTTACATCGGGACCATATTGCAAACGGACAAAATGTTAGGGGACTATATTGCAATTATTAAAATTTAGGGGACCTAAATGAAAGCTTTAGAAAAGTTTAGTGACCAGTACTATACTTTACCCTTTTTGTAAATGTTTTAGTGATTTACCTTGGTAAATTGGTGCCAGTTAACACCATGATTACAAACTCAGAAATTTAACAATAATTATAGTATAGATTAGACGCAATTGCTTTCAAGGTTTAATAGTATGAGTTTTGATTTAAATAATTAACCCAACTAATTAATTGTAGTATAAATGTTTTACTTAAATCTAGTTTAATTGTTTTAATTTTTATTTCGAGAGCAAAATTAATGGTAAATGAGATGCTTTTTATGTGAAATTATGGCTGTGAAATCTTCAAATTTAAATCCATTTTGCTCAAGTTACTAAAATGATCATCGATTCGGGTGTTGTTTAGCCAGTTATGCTGATTCGGGCCAGTTTTGAAACAATCGATTGAATTGATAACATCATTAGTCAATTATCAATTTTAAAATAGTATTTCCCAAACAATTTCAAGATATAATCAGCTTATGTGAAATATTATGTCTTGAGATTTAAAAATTAAAGATAATTATATTATATGTTTTTGAATTGTAATTTTTATTTAAATTATTAAATATTCTAATTTTTTTTGAAAGGTGTCCTGCAACGTACAAAACAAAGCAAGAACATAGACTTAAACAGAGGAAAAAGAATGTATTATATAATTGCTGATACAAAGCTCCGTAATAGGAAATAAAATCACACACTAATCCAAAGAACCATTTCATCCAAAGCACCCAACTTGGATACAAGAACATTCCACAATTATTACACAGGACCAGTTTCAAACTTCAAGAGCCAAAAACCATCCCTCAAAGTCGTTAAATTTTAAATTGATTCTTAAATTTTATCTTTAAATTCATTTAACTATATAATTAATTTTCATCGATTAGTTTAATATGATGATTTACTCAATCTTTTAAGTTAGGTGTTTGAACTTTAATATTTAGAAATGAAACAGGATTAAGAATATCACTTCTGTATCAAATCTCTATAGTATATGATACGAATTAATTGATCAATAAATAAAATATTGATAGCAATAAAAAAGTAAACATATTATATTATTATTTGATTTAATGGTTTTATTAATATGTGATACTATTAGTAAATGTTGATAATTTTAAATAAAATTTAAATGATAAAAAAATTAAAATTAATTTAAGATAAAAAATATAACTTAAAATTAAAATATTAAAAGTTGTAAGATTAGTTTAGAATAAAAATTATATTATAAAAGTGGTAAAAAATAGTTGATATTTTTTTAGGTTTCGAATTCAAGTGTATAATGACCATCAAATGTATAAATATTTAATATCAAATGATTAAAAATTATTTTTAAATAAAAATTGTATTATATTCATCACATAATAATAATAATAATAATAAAGATAAAGTATAGTAATGGTCATTGATCTTTTCTAAAGCTTTCATTTAGGTCCCCCAACTTTTAAAACTTGCAATACAGTCCCCCAACATTTAGTCATAGTCACTGAACTTTTCTAAATCTTTTATTTAGGTCCCCTAACTTTTAAAACTTACAGTACAGTCCCTCAAAATTTAGTCTATTTGCAATATGGTCCTGCAACATTTAGTATGTTTGCAATATGGTCCCCGATGTAACTGTTAGGGACCATATTGCAAACGGACTAAATGTTTGGGGACTGTATTGCAAGTTTTAAAAGTTGGAGGACCTAAATGAAAGCTTTAGAAAAGTTCAGTGACTATTACTATACTTTACCCTGACATTTATTAGTTGGTTTATCAAGTTGAATGCACAAGTCGAGTTTCGGTGTTTCATAAATTCAGTATGTCCATATCTCAGTGACACATATATTAGTGTTCATACTTGTACGTATAGAGTCATAACACAAAGTAACAACTTCATCAGTAATGTAAACAGAAGAACAACCTTATAACTCAGTTGTACAGTCATTTTTTGCATTCAACAACTCGTATCAATGTTCATATCTCAGTTTACAAAATTAAAGTAATAAACAGAGGAAGCCTTGTTGTGGGAACGAGAATGAAACTGCCTGTTGCAAGTTGAGACTTGGAACCAGAATCCAACATAAATAACCTCTGAAGCAACGGAAGTTGATATTCATAACCAAAACAACAGCAAAGAAACGAGTGAAATTTTAAAGTCTTGGAATTTCAGTCAAAACCTTGGCTATGTTTTTGTGAATAGAAGACTCAAATAGCAGTTGAATCGGCTCCTTTTCCTGACTCTCCAACGGTAGTGGGTTGATGGAGGAGAAAAGTTGAAACTTAGGGGTGGCAGATGGATGGATGGGGTGGTGTTCTGGTACGTTTGACGCTTGGCTTGTATGTGACTGCTCTGTGCGTCGGCTATTGAAAACGCAAGAGCTGATGATTTCATCATAATTTTACTTCAAGATTTTTAGTTTTTTTTTATAAACCCTTAACACTTAATTAGAGCTCAATTGCTCCGAAATTTCTAACTCATTTTCTAAAATTAAGAAAAATTGAAGGATTAAATTTGTGTAGAGGGAAAGTTGCACCTAAAAATCGAAGGATTAAATTGGTCCATAACCTGTTATAAGAAAAATGATCCAATTTTTTGAGGAAAGATCAATCATTTGTGTAGAGGGATCAAATTGTTTTAGTTCAGTAGCCACTAGAATTCAAGGGATCAATCCTTGACTTAAGGGATCACTCATATGACTAAATGGACCGATCATTTGTTAAAAGATCGATCCTTTAAACAAAAAAAAATTTTAAAACGCGAAATTAATCGAGTGCATGCCTGTAAAGGTTTGATTAAATTGAAAAATGTTTTTCAAGTTAATTTGAATTTTAAATTATTTTTGATAAATTTTAACAAATTCAAGTAATTTCAAAATCAATGTCGCAATTACTTGCTATATTAAAAATATAAATTCTACAAAGTGTCATATTTTTTTATAAAGGATCAAATAATTTATAAGTTGACAAAACATATTAATATCTGATATCAATTTACGTGCGATATTATAGATGGAGGAGAAATTGTTGTGAGTAAATTTGACACTCATCATATTCTTGCAGATATAATGAATAAGCCACCTAAATTTGAGAATTGCTTGTTGCTGATTATTGAAGTATACCATTTGAAGGGGTTTCGTGGAAGAGATTGAGAACTTGTTCGATATAAATTGTGTTTAGATGGAGATTATTAAAGTTGTGTTATCCAAATTAATCGATTCAAGATGGTTAGAAGGCAACTCGTGAACTTAAAACAAAGGCTAAAATATGAATATGAATATGAATATGAATATGAATATGAATATGAATATGAATATGAATATGAATATGAATATGAATATGAATATGAATATGAATATGAATATGATGAATATATATGTGATGGTTTGTGGACTGCAGTCCGTGTAAACCCCCATTTTTTCCCTTTACGTGCCCACGAATAGTTGGAAACTTGGTTTAAGTATATTTGTTTTATGTGCAAGTTTTCTTTGTAAACAAGCAACTTATTTATATAAATAGATAATAAAGATTATGATTTAGATAAATAGATAATAAAGATTATGATTTAGATGTAAGTTGATTAAATCTTAAATCACATTTAGACACAATTTTTTTAAATTGTTTAATATAATAAATTTTCTCATTATTTTTTTAATATTTTTCTCAAAAGAATTTTTTTACATTAAACTTTGTTGTTATTTTACTTTATTATGAGCTTTTTAATAAAGTTATTTATTTGTTATTTTATGTAATAAATTACTTTATATTTTTAAAATAAATTATTTATTTATTTAAAAATAATAAGAATACTAAACATTTAATTTTTTTTATGATGATAGGAAATGAACCTTTAAATTGTGTGATAGAGATGAAGATGAGAGATTCTTGCTAGATACGATATAGCACACGTTTCCATTGGTCTTAAGTAGGGATGTAAAAAGTTGACGATTTGCAAAACTGACTGAAATTTATTTGAGTCAAAATTGTTTGTAACCCGAGTGGCAGTGATCCGAAATTAGTTCGAGTCTGAACTGGTGTTGGCCTGAACTCAAGTTGGACCTGGAAATTGTGGATTTGAACCTGGAAATTGTGGATTTGAACCCGACTTGTACCCGATTTAAGAACAACTTGAACCCGAATTGAACTGATAATATGATAATCGAACCTGACATGCATTCGATTGATATGAACCCGAACCCGCAATTAACCTGATAAATAACTAGTATTATCCGACCTGTTATGAACCTGACCTGTAATTGACCGAACCTTACTTCTAATTGAATTAATCTATAAATGATCCGACTTGTTATTGAATTAATATGATATTTACATAATTTGATTTTTACTTAACTTATAAGTTACAATTGATGAAGTTGTGAAATTTTTGAATTTATAATAAACTATATTACTTATAAGTTACAATTGATGTAGTTGTAAGATTTTGATAAAGTTGCAAGATTTTGAATTTATGATAAACTATGATAATTAATATGATTATTTTTTAAAATTTAAAACAAATTGTTAGTTATGATAATTAAATTAATAAATTTACTTTCTATATTAATTATAATCCTTATATTATAAATCTTAATTATAATCATTAAATTAATTTCATTAAATAATTTATTTATTGAACATGATTTAATTAGATTATATAAAATTAACTTAAATCCTTATATTATAAATCTTAATTATAATCATTAAATTAATTTCATTAAATAATTTATTTATTGAACATGATTTAATTAGATTATATAAAATTAACTTAAATATTTATAAGTTTAATTTATTTTTTATGTAATAGTTAATTAATAATTTAAATATAATTTAACGTAAATTAAAATATATATAAAAGATGAATTTATTTGAGATTTAAGCATCAATTTAAATAAACAGTATATACATATATACACACATGACTGATGAGAAAACTATAACACCCCAATTTAGGGGCAAATTTTTAATAATTTTAAGTATCAAATTAAAGTCGTATCAATGGAGAAATAGAGGACCAAATTGTAAATTTTTCAAAGTTGTAATTCGATTTCAAAACCTATGGGAAGTTAGGCATCCTTGGTTTTTCCCAATTTCACCTGGTAAATTAAAACTCGATTAACCCCAAAAAAATCCACAAAATTCAAACCCGTTTAATCTCTAACCCCAACTACACCCCGTCGGTCATCGCCTCAATTCGTCGTCGTCCGGCCGCCGTTCGATGCACTGCCACCCCCGTTCTAACTGTCGTACCATCCCGACCAAAGCCAGAGCATCGTCGTGCCGTGAAGCGCCTTATATCGTCATGAATCGATGATTTTCACGCGATGGAAATCCTAAAATTTCACCGTTGTTTTCGTCGAATTTCGACCGACCTTGTCGTTGTTTCTATTCCCCGCTGTTTCCATCAACTTTAATGGTGACGTGTGAACAAAACCTGATCGGTTTCGTTCCTCGTTGATGCACTGTCATCGATCCAACCATGGGTAAGTTTCAGGTTTATAGTTTGGTTAATTTTCTTTCGGTTTTGGCTAATTTTTGAATGGACTTGGCTTGTTGATGGTGTGTAGATGCTCCGGGATAAAACAACAGACCAACCAGACCTCTGTCGCCACCACACGCGCCGATAGTTTAACATCCCAAACTATGGGTTAATGACCAAATTGTAAAAGTTCAAAAGTTAATGATTAAAGTAGAATTTATTGAAAAGTTCAGAAATTTAAAGTGATATATTCTGGTATTGAATTAAATTATGAGGAATGAAAGTATTAAGGGTAGGTGGTCTTTTCATGTAAAAGATATTTATCTCTTTATTAAGAGATAAGCATGTGGGGAGAGTTATCTGGAAACTCTTCTCCCTTCTTCTTCCTCCTCCACGTGAAAACTCAAGGAAAAAGGTAAGATTTCTTTGTTGTTGATTATTAGCTGAAATTTAAGTTGGGTTTTCATCATTAAGTGATACTTAAGCTTAAGGAAAGCTTAAGTTGTCCTAAAATCAAAAGATAAAGGAGTTAGGAAAGATTAAATATTTGGAGTTTTTGAATGAAATATTGAAATAGAGTTTATAATAAGAATTGAAAGTTGGATTTGACTTGTCATCAACCCAAGTAAGGGATATGGAGTATTAGAATTGGAATTAAAACATGTTAAAAATTGGGTATGATTCTTGAAGTTCATAAAAAGGAGAGGATATTAAGGTTAAAGATGAGATAAATGGATATAAATGAGTTTAAACAAGTATATGTAAGTTAAGGATATGAAAGGGGTTGAAATATAACACAATTAAGTTTGAATAAAGTGATTTTCATGCATAAATTGGAATTCTGGGTTAGTGTGCATCGGTACACATTCAACATGTACCGATACATCAAGGGAAAAAATTTCAGAAATTATTCAGTGTGTATCGATGTACAGGAAGTGTATCGTTGCTCCCTTAAAATGAAAATAGTCTTCTTTTAGTCTAAGAAATGAAGGATCGAATCATAATAATTGGAATACTGATATGGATATTATATGTATGATTGTATAAATATCAAGCACAAACAAGTTTAGGAACAACCGCAAAGTTAGGATCAATCCAAAGAGAGAAAATCATAGAGGTGGATTTAGTAATTAAGTGAGGCTTAGGTGAGTGCATATTATAAGTATAGTACAATGGAATAAGACTTGTGATAAGTATAATTCCTATGTTGATTTTCATAGTACAACAGTTATGAACATGCATACATGATAATTATTATGATACATGCATAAGGTATATATGTTTATATGATTTGATAAATGATATATGTGAATAGATTCAAATGCACATGTGATATGATAAGTGATATGAGCTATGTGATCACAAGAGAAATGACATGAGTACAAGAACATATGAAACATAAGAATAATGCCCATGGTATACGATATGAAAGCTATAGGTATAGTTGGCATGCCAAGAGTCGAGGGTTCTACGTGGTCCTTCGGGAAAAAATTTCACATGCCCCTAGTGGGACCCCATATGAGATGTAATGACAGCAATAGTGCACAACCTCAATGTACTCGAATACTTTGAGTTGTCAGTAATGTACATGGGCCTATAAAAGGTTATCAAAGGTGATTGCATTATTATTGTTATATGTTACCATGTTATTATTGTTTACATTGAATTATATATGACATGATTGAATGGATAGATTACATGTTCATATTCATAAGAAATGCATTATCATTATAAGTTTATGCCTCACTAAGTCTATGACTTAGCGTGTAAGTGATTTACACGTATGTACAGAAAAACAAGAAGATTGATCTTAAGAGCAGCAAATCAGCATATCATCATTTGAAGATCATATCAGAAGAACCTTACATAGTATGTCTGTTTATGTAGTATATGTGTTGGCATGTAAATAGAGTCTCTTAGTATATATGCTCTGATCAACTTTTGTAATGTTTTAAACATATATTTATATGTAAATGGTAAATGTATAATTATGAAAGTTTAATTTTTATGAATTTTATAAGAATTGAGCTGAAGTTACTATAGCAATGCATCGGTACACTATAGCAGTACATCGGTACACTATAGCACTGTTCATGGTACTGTTCATTACTGTTCATACCGTATAGTACTTTTCATGAAAACATATTTTTTTCAAATTTGTTATAATGAAATATAATTCAACAATATATAATCGTATTTTATTAATATAAGTTCAAATTTTATGTTATTTTATACGAATATTGTTTTAAAAAGTCAATGTGACATCTCGGGCTCGTATTCGGGTTAAGTACGGGTTGGGGGTGTTACAGATAGTGCGCGTGGGCTTCTTTCCTTGCCTTGGAAGCTTCTGGACCGGCCCAAACCGGTCAACCCGACCCGACTACCCGACCTGCCTAGTCTAGTCCAATCATTAAGTCAACTCGACTAAGTCAACTCACCGAGTCAACCCATTAACCGTTAACTTTGACCGAGTCAACCCATTGACCGTTGACTTTGACCAAAAAATTCAAATTTTCTAGAAAGCCCAATTTTATGTTTTTTGACGTCCGAAGTCCGTTTTGCCAAATTCGCACCCGGTAAGGCGTTTTTCAATGTTTTATCTTTAGATTCAAGTTGGTTTCTCATTTAAGTTCAGTTTCTGACGTAAATTCGTTTGCTATGTATCCGAGAAATTATTGAACATTGAATTAAAGTTCGAGGATTATCGAATGTAGATTAAATGTTTGATTGGTGGAGCATGAAAATCGAGGTAATACTCTACTACGTTTTGTATTTTTTCGATACTCATTGATAGATGGTAAATGCATGAATGGACATAATTAGTCTATAAGATGTATTTAACTATCATTGTACTCAGACGAAAATTAGAAAATAAGACAGAACACTGTATAAGACTCAAACGGCTCGAAAAAGAGAAATTGGTAGACCGATAGGAAACAAATCTAAGTTCAGTGATTTAATCAGTAAATCAATCTCAGAACTCGTAAATTCTAATTAATCTCGTTAAAGGTTAAATGTTGGGAATAATTGGATAAGAAATTACCAAAAATAGCACTATGGGTAAAATTATGAAAATACCCTTATGAGGTAAAAGTAACCAAAACACCCTCAAAGTGTAAAATGACTATATTATATGACCAATTTGAACTAAGTGGAAGTATTGTATGTATTCAAATTGTGGAAACGACTGAATTACTTTGGAAACTCCGAAGTGACCGGGATAAACCTGACTACTAAATGACCTAAATACTCTCAATGACATAGAATTAAATGAATGATTGGATAGTCTAGAACCTTGATGAGCTTATATGTTGTACATCCATAAGGGTTTTGAGCAACAAAAAATCATGTGACAGAATTACTTTGGAAACTCCGAAGTGACCGGGATAAACTTGACTACTAAATGACCTAAATACTCTCAATGACATAGAATTAAATGAATGATTTGGATAAGTCTAGAACCTTGATGAGCTTATATGTTGTACATCCATAAGGGTTTTGAGCAACAAAATAATCATGTTGACATTTCGGGATATCGTTGCAACACAGAAATGAAATAAATACAATTGGAATACATGTTCATCTCCCTAAGATCCATTCAGCGACGATTGAAATCTTGATAATTCAAAAAATATGTATAATCTTAAAATCTCAAAAAACTCCGAAAGAATATATCTGTCAAATTACCAGAAAAGGTACATAGGTTTGGATTGAAAAGAATTTATCGAAATGTTATCGATCTATGAAATATTAAAATAACTCCGTTATACAAATGTCTGAAATACCCCTGAACCCCAAAAGGATTAAAATACCTAGAACTTCAAGATGACTGAAGTAACCTCGAGTATGAAAATGACCCAAATACCTTCAAGACCTTGAATTAAGTGAACATATTGGTCAATTCTGGAAACACCGTGAAAACCTAAGTATTGTATCACCCCTAAAGGTTGTGGAGTACGACTCAAGTATGTTAATCATCTTGGAGACTGTTGCAATTAATAAATAAAACAAATACCATCAGAATACGTAGAGTTCCTCAAGATCCGTTCAACGATGGTTCTGAAGATGTTCAGTTCGAGTTGACCTATTATCCTAATAAATTGACATGAATCTTGAATATCATGAATCATATTTTTACCCTTATTAGATTATGTTGCTAGGAATCCACTAGAAATCGTAATGTCTAAAATGCTCTTGTTAGGTTGAATAATGGAATCACCATTAGTAAATCTAAATCTAGAATTATTTTGATGTAAAGGTTCCTCAACACCTTCCTGATGCATCCGAATCATAAAAGGGTCCTAATGTATCAACTTTAAATTTATGATTAGATCCATTAGTAATTGATCCTTTCAATAGGACCTCGTTCCTGGAATCCGATCAAATTACATAAGTTTCATGTTTTCCTGATAACTTTTAAATGCTTCTGAAAAATACTTGGATCCTCTAGTGTGTTCCCCATGTACTATATGATTGTTTTATATGTTTTGAAACCAGTTCAACTATCGACTTCAATAAAGGAGTTCCTCAGGCGTTGCTTGCAGAGTACGGTGCATGTGATTAGGGAGCATGTAGGTTGTATTTTATTTTATATATGAGTCTGAAATCTTTTTTATTTTTGAATATTGGTAAATTTTACTTTTGTATTTATAAATTATTTTATGATTTTTACATGTTTTAACAAAAAATTTAATTTTTACAGTATTTTTATGGTGGGTCGCTCCGATGGCCCTAATGTGACACCCCGGATCGGATCGGGTCACCTGTGTCGGTCTAAGGGGTTACAAAAACTTTATGGGAAAACTTTTTGAAAGGAAGATTGTTTTTTAGGGAAAATTTGATATTTTGTGAATTAACAAATTTTGGACACATTTGATTTTATAATTTGGCAAATTTTAGTGTCAAATAAAATACTTTGGGTTAATTAGGCTTGCACTCTTTCAAAAATCAGATCTTTTCTATTTTGTAAATTAGCTTTTGATTTCTTTGGTTTCAATCATGGTTTAATTGTAAATCTCTTATTAAATTTTCAATTCAATGCAATTTAGTTCTGTATACATTCTAATTACTTTTAATTTTCCCTTATTTCTTTAATGTGCATAATTATTAAATGTGAATGTTAATTTTAGAATTTTTTATTTTAGTCACTTATGTTTAATGATATAATTATTTCTTTAATATACACACACTTATGTATATACTTATGTATATATGTTTATATATTATTTGTGTACATACATCATACATAAATACTTAAATATAGTTATGTATATACTTATATATACATATGCTTATTATATATATATATATATATATATATATATATATATATATATATATATATATATGTCATACATATATACTTATATATATAATTGTTTCAATTTGATCCTTGCATGTTATTTAATTTATTTAAATTATAGTCTATAATTTCATATTTATTCAATTTAGTCCTTACAATTATATCATAATATCCAAAACCTTATAAAATTGTGTTCCCAAGTTTTGAAATGAATGCAATTCAGTCCATTTTTATATTAATTTTAGCTTCATATTTTACAATTATTTCGATTTGATCCCTCTGTGTTGTTTAATTTATTTTAATTGTAATTTGTAATTTCATATTTGTTCAATTTAGTCCTTCAAGGTATATTTGTATATGAAATTGGCCCATACTTATTTATATTTTTTAATTTACTTCAAATCCTATAAATTACATAATAAATTTCATTTCAAATTCTATAAATTAAATCATAATCTCCAAACCCTATAAACTTTTTTCACAAACTTTTTAAATGGATGCAATTTAGTATATTTTATATTAATTTCAACTTCACATTTATAATTATTTCGATTTGATCCCTCATTCATGCGTGTTTTTTAATTTATTTAAATTTTTGTTTCTAATTTCATGTTTATTCAATTTAGTCCTTAAAATTATATTTTTATCAAAATTGACCCATAATTATTTATATTTTTATGTAATTTACTCTATATCATATACAATTACAAATTACAATTTGACGTTCATGAAAGGTGAAAAATAATTAACCAAAAACTGACCCGACCTGAAGTCAATTTGTATCTGGTACATAAATTTTGTCTGTCAATGATGTGACTCTATCTGAACGAGATTCAACTGAAGTCCATCCAAACTTTAATTAACCTAGTATTTAATAAATACTTCAGACTTGAATCGTTTTGACCTAAACTGATATCGATCTTAACTGAAATTAACTCGACTTGAACCAAATTGAATCTGATGTCAAATCAACCTGAAAATGACCTGAAAAAATTTAACTCAGACCCGACCAGATTCGACTCATTAAATTGACCTGACACAACATGTATTAGATTTGACCTGACCTGATAAGATCGACTGAAACCAGAACGATTACTTCATTTCGATTCCCTAGTCTTAATCACCTCATTTATTGTAGAAAAGAAATACTAGTTAACTATTTTCTCAACTTTGAAGATTGTTGCTGTGTTTTTATATTATATACCATAAACCCATTTGTCTTCTACCATTTGACAGGTTTATGGTAGGGACAGATTGATCACAATTTCAATATACAAATCTCATGCCATAGAAATAAAAAGCCAAAATAGAAACAAAACCAACCAAATATGAATCCGAATTTAACTTCATTGATTCGTATACAGAAAGTAAGAGGGAAACTGATTCATGTGGTGAAACAACAGAGCAAGTTGTCACTCACCTGTATACAGATGTGTTCCTCAGTTACTGTCGGGCTTTGGAACCAATGTCCTGCCCATTATTACGCTGTAAAGGAGCATGTTGAAGCATTAAGTTTGTCCACAAAATTTCATGATAACAACTTTTTGAACGATGACATATTATACCATTTTTTGGTCATAATCATGAACACCATCTAACCTGAAACAAAGACCTACTTAAGCAGTCCCATGAATGCTGAAGTTTTTTAATGTCCAAAGAAAATCGACGGAGAACAGAAGATGGAAACTTTTTGCGGATGGGAATATTTCCTACGTGGAAACTTCAACCTTGAGCCCCAAAGAACACAAAGCCATCTCATGATCCTCAAACCCACACCACACAGTATTTCCTTAATCTATCTTCTCATATTCATCTCATTTCAATCCTTTAATAACTAAAATGCCACTTGTTTTAAACTTTGTACACCTTACACATCATACCCGCTAGTTCTCTTTGGAGGCCTAGTTCTGGGAATCCACCTACTGAGTTGGATAAACACTGTGTTTATTATTACTATCTCTGTTTTTATAAGCATGGATTCTTAAATTGCTTCTCAGAGCCAATAACTTGTTCTTATTCCTAGGATTTTCTCTCAGGAGATTCCCAGTGATGTTACCGTTCATGTTGGGGGAGCATGTTTTTCACTTCATAAGGTAGAATTCAAGCACTTCAATTACTCTACAAATAGCATCGGCGCGTATATCTTTATTGTTTCAGCCTTTTTTGTTTGTATTTCCTGCTTCAATTGCAGTTTCCATTAGTATCCAAGTGTGGGTACGTAAGGAAAGTGGTATCAGAATCTAACGATGCTGATCTTTCTGTCATAGAAATTCCTGATGTACCGGGCTGAGCAGAATCATTTGAATTTGCTGCTAAATTCTGCTATGGAATAAATTTTGAGATAAGCACCAAAAACATCGCCGTGCTACGATGGGTGGCCGAGTATCTTGAGATGACAGAGGACTATGCGGTTGGAAATCTTGTAGGACGAACTGAAGCCTACTTGAATGAAATGGCACTTAAGAGCCTAGCAGGAGCAGTTTCTGTGTTACATGCCCCTGAAAACCTCCTCCCATTGCAAAGGAAGTTAAATTGGTTTGCCGGTTGTTGATGCCATAGCATGTTTAGCTTGCAAAGAAAGTGGAAATGATATTGCAGTGTCTTCAACAATCTCTAACTCGAAAACTATCTCTGGCTGAGGATTTAGCTGTTCTTTGAATCGACTTATTCGAGCGGGTGTTGATTGCAATGATAGCAAAAGGGTTTAAACAACATGTTCTTGTTCCTATGCTTATGCTTTATGCTCAGAAAGCTCTTAGAGGTTTGGTGAGACCCCATATCAACATGACTGACATGTTTACCCGATGTGGTTAATGCCTAAAGTTGAGGCTTCTTCTTTCATGGAGGAAATATTCGGAAAGGGGATGAAGAGAATCAAACCACGAGAAGAACACGAGAAGAGGGTTGTCTTGGAAACCATAGTGAGCCTTCTGCCAAGGGAGAAAAATGCAATGTCAGTAAACTTTCTATCGGTGCTGCTTCGAGCAGCAATATATCTTGAAACATCTGCTGTTTGTCGACTCGATTTAGAGAAAAAGGATGACCTTCCAATTAGGACAGGCTCTCTAGGATGATCTCTTGATTCCTGCTTATTCCTTTACTGGGGATACATTGTTTGCTGTGGAAACAGTACAGAGAATCATGATGAATTACCTTGAATATGGAACTCATGGTTGTCATTTTGGGTACAAAGAAGAAGAAGAAGACTGCATTCTCTTCTAGCAAGTAACATGGAAAGGGTGCGGAAGCTAATGGAGAGTTACCTAGCCGAAATAGTATCCGATCGTAGTCTACCTGTCTCAAAATTCATCGGTCTCGCTGAACTCATTCCCGAACAATCGAGGATAACAGAGGATGAGATATATAGAGCCATATATATCTACCTCAAGGTAACAGTCTCTCTTATATAATTACCCTCGTCCTAAGAATCTTCTACGACTTTTTACTCATTCAATAATTATGATTATTCAGCATGATTATATAAATTCTAAGATTATACAAGTACAAATCAAGTTTCAACACATTGTAGTAAAGGTGATTTTGAAGCGCTTTGTTAAAGGAGTGTTGGAACTATCAACAGAACCATTTTAGCTTTCATTGCTTTTCTTGATCATTATTTGAATGAATAGTATCTTAGTGGATTACTGACATGGAGAGGAAGAAAGTTTGCAGCATAATGGATTGCCAGAAACTCTCTCGGGAGGCCTGCGCTCACGCCGCAGAAAATGACCGTCTTCCTGTCCAGACAGTGTTTCAAGTCTTTACTACGAACAACAACGCCTTCGGGATGTCATGAATGGAAGCATTTCAAGTGGAAATTCACCTTCCATTTCTTCCAGCGTGATTTTATACCCTACAGCAGATATCCACCCCTCGGTGTTAGACGAACTTTCCAGCTTGAAAAGAGAGAACCAGGACTTGAAACTAGAGCTAGCAAAAATGAAAATGAGATTGAAAGAAATAGAAAGATCATTTGTTACAACAGCAGTAAGCAGTCCAAAGGGAAATGTTCTGCCAACATCTGATAAGCCACCTTTTCCTAGGAAATCATTCATGAATTAAATTTCTAAGAAACTTGGACAGCTAAATCCTTTCCCGCCTTCCAGTGCCAGACGTCGTACTAGACCAAGCAAAGACAGGAGGCATACCATTTCTTGACACATTAATTTGTTTGCCACTCATTATAATTACTTTTCTAAAGAGTTCAATGTCTGTGTTTTGCTCTCATATCTCTTTTGTTGTTGGCACCATCCATTGCTCTTGGACCTGTTGTATATCTGCATCTTTTGTGTGGTGTTGATGTAAATACTACCATATTTATGTTTGAGAAGCACATTATTCAAAGCATGTTGGTAATGACATGAATATCAGCATCCAAAATCATTTTGGTTTTAAAAAAATACAGGACAATATATCCAAAGTATATTTCTAGACAACCCTCATGCTATTCCTAAGGAAACAACAAGAAAACAAGACATGGGGAAATGTAAAATTCTACTTATAATCAAAACTTAGGTTTAAAATTGACAGTATCTTGTATCTAACAAGTCTGTTGGATATATATATATATATATATATATATATATAAGAAATAGCTAAAACAGAATGTGGGGTCTTTATATTAATTATTGACACCTTTTGGATAAATGACCTTTGGAAAAGCCATTGTAGCTTAAGGGACAAGCAACCAAGTTGTACCATGCTTTGTCTGAGGCAAAAGAATCAATGATTTCTAAAGACGGTTCCAAAATATCAAAGTTTCCATGGTCCCATACTTTTAAACCAAAATTGCATTCTCTTTAAGGTTAAAATGATGACTTCAATTTGCCTGAGTTGAACTTGAACCTGACTGATTTGAAAACTGAGCTCAGAGAATTAGAGGGTCTTTGCTAGTGAGGGAAACAAGTGATCTTGATATAATACTCCAATTGCTAAAACAAACTTAGCAGAAACTCCCACACAAAACATCAATCACAGGAAATTAGTCGATAGGAAACAGTATAAATTGGAAAAGAGTTTCATTTTCATTTTTTCAAGTCATATTCATACTTAGAACTTGAAAAAGCCAAGGAGGCTGTTTCAATCTCTTTTGTCTCAATTGTTCTTCAAGCTCATTGTTGTTTATACTTCCATTTTGACACCTCAATGTCATCTGACTGAATTCAGAGGAAGAAGAAGAAAAGCTTGGACTGGGATCGGAAGTTAGCAGAGTCCCATGTTTCTTCCTCCCTGTGTACTTTGTGAGACCTAAAGTCAGCTCAATCTCGCTCTCATCTATGGCTTCTAAACGACCACGGTTATATTCTGCAACATTGTATCCCTGATGATGATCAGCCTCAGCTGCAGGATATTCCAAGTCAAGTCTCGTTCTTGAACTGTGATGCATATCGGTATTCCCGTGGTGATAATTCTTCTTCTTGATAAAGCTTCCATTAGGTCTGCTGCTTTCAATGCTTTTCATCAGTGCCTTCTGGATTTGATATAGACGATGCAGCTCATAGACCTGAATTCGAAAACGTTGCTTCAAGCTTAGAGCAACAAATACAGTTGAAAAAAACAATAATACGCACACACACATAAATATATATATACACCTGCTGTTTGAATGTTTCTTCATGTTTTAACATTGCCATCCTCATATACTCCTTGTCATGCTGCCGAAAAAGGTTCTCCATTGCGAGTTTGATGTTGCTTGAGCAATAACCCCAAGAAAAGAAAATCCAGGATAAATAGAAATGATCCCTCTCTTCCCAAGAAATTTGCAGAAAAAGGTAGATCACATAACAACTGTGATAATCAAAATCATCTTTCACTATTCCTACCTGCAAAAGTGAGCAAAATTGCCCCAAAGTAGAAAAGAAGAAAAGAAAGCTGAGAGGTGGAAAGAGGGGGATAAAAGGCGTGGATTAATGTTTTCACAACACTAATATGAGAGTATGATAAACATCTTCATTTTAGTACATAGTTTGTCTGCTTGTTCTCATGATTTTTGGGCCACCATTCGTAATCTTCCATACAAAGTATCTTTCATGATGCAGCTTTGTCTATGAGTACAATATATATCACATCTGGCTTCAATGCCGTTCTTAGTTTGCTCTTATTTCGTCTTTTTCTTTGGTAAATATTCTAAATTTTCAGGCGTAAATGATTAATCTTTTTATGACCACACATTTACACTTATCTTCAAATTGCTTCTTTAAACCATTTAAGTTGTGCAGA
This sequence comes from Hibiscus syriacus, assembly GCF_006381635.1. Classification (NCBI taxonomy): domain Eukaryota; kingdom Viridiplantae; phylum Streptophyta; class Magnoliopsida; order Malvales; family Malvaceae; genus Hibiscus; species Hibiscus syriacus. Next base: position 8,264,819 of record NW_024063194.1, read on the forward strand.
TAGGAAAGCTGTTGGTAATTATGTCTACTAGTAGAATCATAATCACCTTATTAAAGGGTAATTATTAAATGAATAGTAACCATGTTAACAAGAAAATCAAATCTAAACACACTCCAACATCCTAGTTCTTTGCTATCAAAACTCAAACATAATATTTTATGGTTTTTTTGGCTCTTATTCTCTTGTTCTTGCAACGAATTCATGCATCAGAAAAGAAAAAAAAGGGGTGTAAAGAGAAATGTAGAGCATATTCTGACCTGTTACAGATTCTTGTAAGAGCTACGAAACTGTGAAGGACCACAGAAGCTTTTCAGTTGCTAAACCAGTTGAAGAAAAAGAAGGCAAAAGAAAAAGTGAAAAATGGGGATAAAAAAACTCTCTTGAAACCTTAAGCTGAGACAAACCTAGGTTTTGACTGAGAAAGAAGATGGCCTGGCTCTCACAATATTCCCCGTCAGTATATACTGCAAACAAGTTCCATAAACTATATATATATTTTTTATTTTATAAAAATGAAGGAGAATAATTTAAGATTCTGTGGTGATATTTTGGGTTTCAGGCATGCCAAACAAATCACAGTGATATTAGCCAATGCAATTCAAGTTTTGTGAAAGATGCCTAAAGACAGGTCCAGCAATGCAGTACATATAAAATAATAACACTCAAAACATGTTATTAGGATATTAGGATTTTGGAGACAAATCATAAATTAGATCAGCTTCGTTTGCCGTGGTGATTCAACCCAAGAATTCTATATCCCTTGTAACAGTTCGCTTAGCACCGATTAATCTGGATCAATTCAGATTACACACTTAATTTTGGTGAATGAGTCTCACAACAGAAATTTTCTACATATACAAAGACTCAAATTTAAGGACCTGGTTAAGCAATATCAAGTGTCTTACCACTTAAATCAACCCCCGTTGGTAATCTCTCTAAGATATTAATCATCGATCAACCCTACGTTTATTATATGGATAAATTATACATTTCCTCATTAAACTTTATTCTATCTTCTATTTCACTTATTGAATTTTTAATTTTTTTCAATTTACTCACTAAACTTTATATATTTAATTTTTTTGTCACTCAACCGTTAACTTTTTAACAGCATTATGACATGACAATCAATTAGATTCATATACAAAATCAAATTTTATTCAAAATAATATTGTTTCGATTAAAGTTTTAAAAACTTATTCTTTTTCTATTTTTTATTTTTTTTTCTTTTCTCTCTCTAAATCAATCTAGAATTTGACTCTCACATTAGTTGTCATTCTGACCATCGTCGGTCACCGTTATCGAAGACTGATGAGTCAAAGACTTGCATCTTCCTCTCTCCTCTCCAAGACCTCCGTCTTCCTCTCTCCCTCCCCAAAACCCTCACAATCTCCCCTTGAAACTCTGACAGTATCTCGTTCTCCTCCCAAATTTTTATTTTCGAAGAAGTGGTACAGCCTTTTGATTTGGCACAGGATGTGACAACATGACATTCTCCTTTTTATCATTTTTGGAATAAGAAGGATAGCCTTCATTATGGTTCCACTGAAAAGATTTTCCTTCCTTTTGTTTGTAGGATTTAGTAATTTTAATTTTATCTAATTTTCTATTTTAAAATCCTATTTGACATTAAATATCAATATTTTCATTATTTAATATTAATCTTTCGTGACATGTATAATATTAAATTATTCCACATCATTTCCCGGCTAGAGAGAAAACGATTGATTAATAAAAAAATTCAATTAATAAAGTTCAATGAATAAATTGAAAAAATTAAAAGTTCAATGAACAAAATAGGAGAGAGTAAAATTTAATGAGGAACGGTATAATTTACTCTTATAATATATAAACTAAAGGGTACTCTACACCATTCATCATTCAATTATCTTCTCACATCTATTTTGTTCACTGAAGTTTAAAAATTGTCAATTTACTCACTCAATTTTCAACTTGCTCATGTTTTGGTTAGTTTGCCGTTAAATAATTAACGATGTTATGACATGATAACCAACACTAAAATAAAGTAATTTTGGATTTATACAAAAAATTAAATATAGACCAAAACAACATCATTTTGATCTAAATAAAAGACCATCTTTCCTTCTACTTCATTTCCTCTCTTTCCTTCTTTATTCTTCTTCTTCTTCTTTCTCCCATTTCTCTCCATTTTCTCTCAATCTAAATAAACTCATATTCCCGCTATCATGTCGGTTGTTGTTCTGACCATCGTTGGTCACTGTCGTCAGAGTTCAATGACTTCCAAAATTTCACAATGAACGTGTCTCACCATTCTAAACGTGAACTTAATGTTCATTTAACCGAAAAAGAACCCAAAACTCAATTGATCCAAAATTGAGTTGAATTATGACAATTGAGATATTCAAAACAACAGTAGTTTGAGGCTCAGGTTGAATGATGGTTGTGTGGAGATGGTTACTGAATCTTTTCTAACTGGGTGGAGATTAGAATTAATATAAAAATAATATTAATAAAATTTTTATCTGTATTAATATAATATTTCAAAATTTAATAAGAAAATATCATACAACCATAGTGTTAGAAAGAAAAACGGTAGAGTAATCGAACAAATTTATTGTTTAAAGTTGAGTATGTAAATTAATTTTTTTTTTATATTTTAGTGACCAAATATGGATAAGAAGATGTTATACCTTAACTCAAAATATTAATAAATAACAATCATTTATTTAATTATCAAGGTCATTTGATTCATGTTAAATTATTATAATTAGTTATTTGAATGAAGACTTATAATTAAATTTCATCGGTTTAGTACTAAAATTTACTTTTAACTCCTAAAAGTAAAAAGAGTGACCGCGGCCATAGCCACCGGATCTGAAGATCATGATTCTTAAACTAACTATATACAAGTATAGATTTATATGGTATCAGATGTAGATATCACAATTCCCCATACAAACAGATAAAATAAGGGAAGGAAAGGTAAAACGCAAATCTCGAATACAATTAATCGGTTTTGTTAATAGAATAAAAAAATTGGCGAGGAATTGCAAGATGCTGATGGATCATTTGGATCTGAGTTGTTGGATTTGATTTTCAACCCCCCCCCCCCACCACACACAATGATTGTATCCGTTAATTGGCCAGGTGAGGTGGATTGTTGGGAAATCAATCATATATCGGACGGTCCAGATAAACTGGATGAAATATTGTACACATTAAATGTACATATATCATTTTTTTAATTCATATGCAGCAGGTTCCAGGATGTATCGATTCATACTATACTCTCCTCGTTCTTTTATTTGTAATTTGCTTAAACATATATTATTTGATATTTGCTATGTTATAACTGTAAATAGTACATTATATATTATAAATCATATTAACAATTAAACTCTAGCCGTTTTCCTTTTTTTAATTTCTTCTTTAGAATGTGTTGTGTTTTATAGATAAAATTTTTTCTTTGATTTTATTTAATCATTGATGATATTGATTTTGATGTTGGTTGCCGTCTATCAATTCTATTTTTTTTTGTTTCTCTTTTAGTTTTTTAATAAGAATAATTATATCTTTGTGGTACTTTTTCTCAGTTTTTGTTGCACATTTTCGTTTTCTTTCTTGATCATTTAGCCGCTCTTTTATTTATGTTTTCTCAAGGTGAGATTTGACGACGCCACCAGGGATAGACCGAGGAAGACGGTGGAGGCAGTCACCACCCTGAAAATTTAAAATGACCATATATTTTAGATTTTTTTTATGTATTTTCTATTGAAAATCTATTTTGTCCCTAAAATTTTATAGGTTCAAATTCACCTCTTGGAATTTTAAAAGTTAAAGTTTGCCCCCTTAAATTTTAAAAGGTCAAGTTCGTATCCTAACATAAACCCTGCGTTCATCCAAAACTGATCAAGATGGTGCTTACTTGTAATCGTAGTGATCTTCCCTACTATGAACCCTTTGAATTCGGATGCGTGATTTTACGTTCGTAGATAGTTCATGACTCTCGACTTTGATTTTGCAGTTCTTGGTAGTCTTTCAATAGCTTAATCTGTTTTTATGGTTCGTTTACCAATGCAATTAAATTTGTTCTTATCTCTTTTTTGTTCAAGTTTTTTGGTTGGGTTTTTAACATTTTTATGTATTGTCCTTATATGATCTAAAGTGACTAGTTTCAATGTTATAGGAAAATGTCCAAATTATGTATTTATTTTACGATGATAATAGTAAACCCTTATTTTAATTTTGAATATTTTTACTTTTCAATAAGACCTCGTTTGGTGTGACTTTATAAAAGCACTTTTAGTTAAAAAGCATGTTTTGATCGCAAAAGCAATATCAAACGGGTAAAAAAATGGTGCAAATGGTGGTTTCAAACCAACCGAAAGATCTGTTTGGTTTTAAAATTTTTTTTTCTAGAAAATAGTTTTCATTTTCAATTTTTAAAAAATTAGAAAACATGTTTGGTTAATATAAACGAAACTTGAATTCAAATCTAAAATAGTAAAAGTTCTTGTGGTATCTAATTTTTTAAAATATAAATAAACAAATAGTTATTAATTAATTAAATTAAACTATAATTATTAAAAAACACAAATTTAACATGTGAGTTATGTAAATATAAAACAATAAAATTAATAAGAAATTCAATAACACAAAATGTATTTTAGTTTATAATAAGAATATATGTTAATGTGTAACACCTCAAATTTTGGGCTAGTAGTTTCGAGTTTACCTGAGAGGTTTGTGGACCTTGTAGAGTTCGTATTTAAAGACATTGGGCCAAATTTGGGCTTAATTGGGTTAAAATCAAGACAAAAGGATTATATAAATGGAATTTTTCATAGAGGGCAAAAAACGAAGACCAAAAGTCCATATTTTTCTTTTCTTTTCATTTCTACATTCTCATTTATTCCTCCTTAAGCTCCATTGGTTATAGATATCCTTTGAGAATATGTAAGCTTCCTTTAAACTTCTAATCCACCATTAGTCTTCCTAAAATCCTTTATGCTAAGAAAATGTTTGGTTTCCTTGTGTGGTTAGAAAAAGTGGGTATGAAGCTTCCTAAAGTCAAGAAGAGAAGAAAACGAGATGAAGTTTCATAAATGAACTTCATTTCATATTCCTAAACTAAGGAAATGTATTTCTAATCCTTTGTTGTCTTATGAAGCCCCTGAACATATTGCCTTATTGGGGATTTAGGTGTTTGAGCATATTTGGGGGTTTTGCTTTATTCTTCCATTAGATGAAGTTTTTGTTGCAAAGATTGTGTTTTAAGGTGCTAAGTGACCCTAAGTAATTTCCATAAACTTTAGATAACATTTGAGGACCTAGAAGGGTCTTAGGAGTGATTGGACAGCTTTTCTTATAAGGAACGAGTAATCTGTAGAAGTGGTTTTGAAACCCCATAGCTTATTTTGAAACCCATTTTCCATAATACAAAATTTTTATTGTGGTTTCAAAACACTCTAAGTTTGTTTTGAAACCCCCTAAAATGGTCATTTTGACCTAAAACGTTACATGGAAGACCCTAGACCCATAGTATAATCATAAATAGGATCGAACATGTGTAAAACACTAGAAAAGTTGTTAAGGAAGATGTTTAGAGGTGGGCTACGAACGAAATAATCACATTAAGCGTAATACTCCAAGTATCTTTAATCGAATACGTATTGAGTAATCATGAATGAAGGGTCGTTATGAATGATGTGCCAATGAGTGAGACGATGAATATTGTGACTAGAATGATAGTGGAAGGCGAATACTAGGTGGGTACCTATAAATCAAATACGTGTAAGTTGCCCCATTAGTGTAAGGACGAATCGATATAAAGTACAATAAGAATGACTAGTGAGTCATTGTCAATGAACTATACCTGAATCAAGTGTTTGGCTAGTTATGGAATACCAAGTAGGTAGCAATGGTTATGAATTGCCATAAGGACATAAAACACTAAAATATTATTAATCTATTACATAATGTTCTAGGAAATAGAAGGAATGAGATAGTAGTGAGTGAGAGAATGATCTCACATACTTGTGTTGTAATTGATAATAATGAAAGAATAATCACTTTATAATAATATTACATGTGTTATAACCATAATAATCTTATAAGGTAAGATTCTATTAGACTAGCCTTTGCGTGATACTTGGGAAACAACAAGGACACCCGAATTACTTTAGTAGTGTGAAGATCGTCTTATGTGTACAAAATATCTAGATATATCCAAGTAAATGCAAGAGCACTTTATTTTCTAGTTGGATGTTGTGCTGATGCTAAGTGACTCGAACACGTCCCAAGTACTCTAGATGAGTAGAATAGTTGGGTGAGGTGTCGACGCTATGTGACCCGGACCTAAACCGAAAGATAGGAAAATGATGATGCTATGTGAACCAGGTTTTACCTAAGGTTCTTAGTAAGCAATGAGGGGGTGTGAGTTTCGTGATGCTATGTGACCTTGAGCAACACCACAATGCTTACTTGTTGTATGATTGTACCTGGTGTGTCTTTGTGATACTAGGTATTATCATTTAGTGTTGCGTGATGATACATTGTAGGATGATACTGAGGTTATAGATATAGTATATGTTGGCTCATGGAGAGGCCTTAGTAGAGAGTAAGGGAAACATAAGACTTACGTTAGAGATGTAGAACTGTTGAACTATAAGTAGGTAACACTTGATTATGATCATGCATGTACCTATTGCTTATTATCTTATCTTCTAGCATGCTTATGTTTTTGAGATTCATATGTTGATCTAGATTAGCGGTTATACTACTGGGCTTTTCAAGATCAACGTTCAGATATTTCTGTTCACATATTTGTAGTTGAGCTTTTCGAGGAGAATCATCGCAGCAAGATTTCAAGCATCTTTCCCAGAGTATTGTAATGTATCTTTAGTAGGCATGTGTATTCATAGAACCATACTTATGTTTTTGGATTGTTAATCTCAATTTGTATTATTTGATTTAAATTGACCATTGAGCTCCGATTTATAAAAGTGTTTTATAGCTGTCTTGTAGGTCTATTTGATACCATGTAGTATATTTTTTATTAAACACATTTTAAAGGAAAAAATTTTGGGTTACCCACTTTGGTGGTCCTGTGTAACACTTTATTTCATCAATCTTCAGGTCAGATCATATTAGGGTGTTGCATTTACTGGTATCAGAGCATCAGGTTGAGTCGGTCATAGGACCCAGTGGATGATTATAGTAAGGTGTCAATGAATACATTCCTCTAGGTACTAAAAGCACTCTTATAAGACTAGAATTCTGATAGTGTTTGCTCTTTGTAACCATATTTATGAAAGTGGTAATGATTTTGGATTCTTACCTAGAGTAATGAATCGTAAGGTTTCAATGTTTGTGAGTCATTGACATAACCTTGTTTAGAGGTTTGAATTTTCTCAATCAAATAGATTATAGAAGTTTTTGTAGTGCACAGGCTACTCAATCAGCTGCTTTAAGTGTGACAACACCAATAGAGTGTCTTTTAGGGGGACTAAGGAAGTTTAGGATGTTGACACTATATGGTTTAGTTGATGATGACTCGATTTTGAGCGATTAATGGTTGAGAGAAACCATGATAACCTTAAGACAACTTCACCTTACGCCAAAGGGTAAGTTAGAGTGCATCACCGCTTTGTTCAAGGGTGATGCCATAGACTGATGGGAGACTGAAGAGATAACTCTACAACCACAGATGCCTTCGTGGGATATAGTCCTCTCGGGTGGTTAAGGAGATTATACAACATATGAGTACATAAGAGGTTTCTGTTGGTCGAATCGATGTGCTTTAGAGTTGGTTCTAGCTGAGTTCTTAGGTTGCATAAGGTCCCTTGAAGGGCTTCATATAAATATTCAAGCATAGTGGCGACGAACTTGCCTAAATATTCTTGGAGTTGATTTTGTGGGTTGAGACCGTGGAAAGGGTGTAAGATAAGAGGATGAGTTTGATAGATGATATCGATAGGTTGAATAAGTGGACTTCTATACCAGTAGACCTATCTCAGCCGAGTGGCTAGGAGAGTAAGAGATTCTCATGGACAAAGGAGATCAACTTCAGCTTAGTCACTTCAATCGAGTTAAAGGCATAAAGTAGGGTCTCATAAGATATCACTAGCTTCACCACCTATAGCGAGCGCGAGAGGTTCTGGTAGAGTATTATTTTATCCAAAGTGTGTGCATTGTGGAACGAGGCATCAAGGAAAATGCCTAAGGCTCTGTAGGATGTGTTTTGAATATGGATCCTTGGAACTTTTGTGAGAGACTACACTAAATTAAAGAGTGATCCCAATAGCCTAGCGTGGCAGGGGGTCTGCCCAAAAAGGTGTCAGTGAAATGGTTTGACAAGAGAGTGGTGGAATATATCGATAAGTTCCCAGCTTAGTTGCATTTGTTTTAGCTTGGTAGGTCACAATGGGATATTTTGAGGGATGTTGATGTTGCTGTTTAGATGTCAAGTATGTTCGAAAAAATTTTGTTGATTATATTGTATTAGTAAATGCTTGTCCATGCACTCCGTCTTTGTGTCCATGTGAAAAAGTATAAAGAGTATTCATGTAGAAGATCTTAGCGCGATGAACCAAGTGTAACACTCATTTCCCGTATATGCTCACATACATGAGTCATATATGTTACATGACTTTTAAAACATTTTCGTACTTGAACACTAGTCAAATTTTGTTTTTTAAGTAAAACAATTTAATATAATAATATTATAAACGTTCATTAACTACTAGTATGTAAAATAGCCTTAAAGTTCGAACATAAAATTCTACTACAACCCATATGTTAAATGCATACCAGAGCTTCATCATATAACTAATACTTGCCAACTAGTAATATCAAAAGTAAACATCTAAAGATGTCATACAACTACTGATGAGGTAACCATTAATTTACGATGTGAGTTGTACTCCTTACTTCAATTGTACGCTATTACCTACGCGTGCAACCATCAAATGCTAAGTATTCACTTAGTGAGGCATAATAACATAAATAAGGCATTTTAAAAACATGAGTAAACCATTATAAGATCAAAATACAATTTATTATATAAAATACATAAACGCATAAAACTGACTTAATAAGTCAAGTTTCCATCAAATAACATACGAAACAATATTTAGAATGCCCAACATACCTATCAATCGATATATTCAAAAGTATTCATTCATAGCCTAATGTATGTCAAATTAGAATGCGAGGTACATGAGTTGCACATAAGTGCTAAAAGTAAGTATAGATACTGTAGTAACATCTACACTATACTAAAATATCAAAATGGTAATTCACAAACTCATTATGAATACCTTGAATGAACACATGGTGCCGAAAGTACACAAAGACACTAATACGAAAATGCAACATATGCATTAAACAAAATTGATCGATAACCATCATACTCCAAGTATGTCGAAACGCACATATGACTCTCAATGCACCTATGACTCTCAATGCACATACAATATGCATTTAAATCAAATTTACATATTAAACATTTATTACGAAACATCAATAGCTTTTAAAAGAATATAAAAGTTCATCCATCTATTTTAGGGCAATTCGTACCTTAAAATTTTTCGTAAAATCATTTTCATAAACTTTATGAAAATATTTCAAAATACGGTACAATATGCTTTTATAAAACCATTCGAGGTTGACTCATCGCAAGATGTACTTATATCATATAAATACATAATAAATGCACTGACCTGATATGCCTCGCTCTTATGCCTTACTAACAAAATTCAACTATTCTTGAACTTTTTCCTTGCCTTTTGGTTTGTTTGTATCACAAATTTGATCACGATCTACACATGCATCCATGATCACACATACAAATATAAATTACAATGTTAGTATCCTTACTAACATTTTTTTACAAAATAATAATACTCAAAAGTACTATTATTTTCAAATTCTTTTAAAATTCATCTTAACTTTTTCTTTTGATTCATAATGGGTCCTTGTACTTAAACTTTTCCAATACCTCAACAATGCAATATTTACTACTTAAGTCACTAACTTTTCTAATATTTGTCATTTTGTGCGTAAACTTTTACAACTTTCCAAAATAGCTAAGTTTTACATTCTAACTTCAATTTCAGCCCTCAAACAGTAATTTCCAGCAATGTAAATCATCTTTTGAATAATTACACATTTAACCCATAAATTTCAAAATTATCGAATAAGTCCTTCAACTTTTGAAAAATTACACATTGGCCCCCAAATTTTTTCTAAGGCTTGTAAAACCTTCCAAATATCATTTCTAACCCATGGGAATTTTCTACAATTTTCTATAATTTTCTACAATTTTCCAACTTATTTCCTCAAGGCCGAATGCTTTAAGGTGTAATTTTCATGATTTTCACTTGATTCAAGCATGAAACCAACCTCTATTCAACATTTCAAGACCTCTAAAATCAAACTTCTCGATTAATTTCATCAAAATAAATATTTCCCCTAAAGCTAGGTTTGGCTGAATTAAACATGAGCTTATATAGCCATGTACAAGTGATTTTAATCATTAATCATGCTTGTATATGATTCTATAACCTCAAAAACATCAAAATCATTTAGCAATTCCATAAACCCTAATTTGAACACACACCCTAAAATTTGGGATCTTTTAACATAAGCAAGATTCAAATATAGCGTTTTTCGCGTAGAACAACTTTCTATTTCACGGCACGATGCAAAACCAAAGGAAATTACTTAAAATTGAAAAAAAATTCTTACCTTTGGAGGAGACTCATAGCTTGGTGGCTGAGTTTAGGCTAAGTTTCATGAAATTTCTAAACTTATTTTAATTTTAATTTAGCCTTATTTAAGCTTAATGAATTTAATATTCATTTAAATATGAAAAGAGCAATTTACCCTTAATGAAACTTCATAATTACCATAAAAGCAAGCCATATCAACCTTATCATCTTCCAAAAGTCAAAGATGAACAAATTATTTCACCCTTTACCATTTTTTCCATGCAACTTTCCAAAAATTTCAATCTAGCCACTTTAATCCAACGGTCCAAATTTAACATGAAATTAAATCCTCAAATCCAATGGTCCATATTATTTTCCATCATTTTAAAATGTGGAAATAATATTTTTAAGGCTCATTTATCATCCTTCAATTTTTCCAAAATTTCTATTCGATCTGATTTATCGATTTTTTACTAGACTTTAACCATTTCTAGTTTTCAACATAAATTTCGGATTTAAGAATCTGATTTCAATAAAACTCCACTCTCAAGAGTAAACTATCTATTTATGGAAAATTACCACTTATGTTCCTGAACTTTTCACACTTTTATACTTTGGCCATTAAACTTTCAAAGCATATATTTTGGCCACTAACCAAAATTTGGGGTATTACAACTCTCTCCTTTAAGAAAAAATCATCCTTAAATTTTAGTACATACTTGCTGTGAAGAGGTGCAAATATTATCTTTTTCATGTTATTTTCTCTTTCCCATGTAGCTTCTTGGACTTTATGATTCCTCCAAATAACTTTGACTAACGAAATTGTCTTGTTTTGTAATTCTTTGACTCCTCTAGCTAGAATCTCAACTGGTTCCTTTTCATAAGTCAAATCTGGTCGAATCTCTATTTCCTCTAGGGTGGTAATATGCGATGGATCTGATCGATACTTCCTGAGCATCGACATATGAAAAACGTTATGAATCTTGTCCATTTCGGGAGGCAATGCTAGCTGATAAGCCACTTGTTAGACTCTTTTCATAATATCATAAGGTCCAATAAATCTCAGACTCAGCTTCCCTTTGCGTCCAAACCGCAATACTTTCTTCCAAGGCGATACCTTAAGAAATACCTTATCACCCACTTGATACCTCTTTTCTCTTTAGGTCAACATAATACTTTTGTCGATCAGAAACTATCTTAAGATTATATTGAATAACTTTCACTTTAGTTCGAACCAATTCAATGGTGTTCGACACTTCCTCCTATATAAGGCTTCATTCGGAGCCATCTTGATACTGGATTGATAGATATTATTGTAGGACAATTTCGCTATAGGAAAATATATTTCCCTTGATCCATTGAATTCAATCACACATGCCCTTAGCATATCCTTCAATATTTGTAATAATTCTCTCTGACTGACCATTTGTCTGTGGATGAAAAATTGTGCTGAAATTCAACCAAGTACCTAAAGCCTCGTGCAAAGAACTCCAGAATCTCGAAGTAAACCTTGGATATCTATCAGATATTATCGGTATAGGCACTCCATACATTTGAACTATCTCTTTCATGTAAAACTCATCATATTTTATCCGTTGAGTAATCTGTCCAAACTAGAATAAACTGAGATGTCTTGGTCAATCTATCAACAATCACCCATATCTAGTCTTTCTTGTTGGGTGTCAAAGGTATCCCTATAACAAAGTCCATAGTAAAACATTTTGCAACAAACTCTGTGATAGCTCTTTTCATGCTAGGCCACCAATATCAACTCTTTTATATCATGATACATCTTATTTTCACACTTCCATTCAGGAATAGATATCAGTTGTAGCAATCCAGAAGGTACTTGATGCTCAACTTTCACTTGTTGACTTGCCAAACATTTTGCAACAAACTCTGTGATAACTCTTTTCATTCTAGCACACCAATAACGACTCTTTATATCATGATACATCTTATTTTCGCCTGGATGCATAGTCAATGACTATAATGTGCCTCATAGAGAATATCTTTCTTTAGTTCTTCATTAACTAGAATACAAAGTCTTCCACGATAATATAAACATCCATCAGTCCTGACTTCAAAGTTTGTAGTCTCACCCTTTTCTACTTGTACAATTATTGTCAAACACTTTTCATATTTTCCTTGCAACTCTTTTATCCGATCCAAAAGAATCGAATTTAAATTTAGCTCAACAATCAAGACACCATATTCCTTTAACGATAAACGTGCATCCAAAACTCATAAAACTGCAAAAGTCTTTCGGCTAAGTGCATCAGCTACCACATTAGCCTTCCCTCAATGATAATCAACGATCACATCATAATCTTTTAAAATCACTATCCATCTTCTCTGTCTCAGGTCCACTAAGTCAATAAGTACTTTAGACTTTTGTGATCCATATAAATATAGCACCGCTCACCATACAGATAAAGGCACCAAATCTTTAAAGCAAACACGATCGCTACCAACTCCAAATCATGCATTTAGTAATTACTCTTATGAGTCTTTAACTATCTCGAGGCATAGGCCACAACTTTACCTTCTTGCATAAGCACACATTCCAAGCCGTTATGAGATGCGTCACTAAAAACCATATAGTCTTTAATCGACTCAGGGTTTACAAGCACTGGTGCCTCTATTAAAATCTTCTTTAGCATTTCAAAACTCTCTTTGCATTTCTCTATCCAAATAAAAGACACATCTTTCCTTAACAACTTGGTTAGCGGTGAAACTAACAATGAATTTTTTTTCACAAACCTTCGATAATAACCGGCAAGTCCCAAAAAACTCTGAACCTCATAAAAAATTATTTGAAGGTTTTCAATCCATTGTAGCTTGAAACTTATTGGGATTTACTCTTATTCCTTTTGTAGAAAGCACATGGCCAAGGAAAATAACCTTTTTCAACCAGAATTCACACTTGGACAGCTTGGCGTACATCTTTTACTCTTAAAGAATATAAAGAACAATAAGAAGATGAGCATCAAGCTCTTTCCTTGACTTTGAATACACTAAAATATCATCAATAAATACCGCCACAAACTTATCCAAGTAAGGTTGAAATACTCGATTCATCAAATCCATAAACGTTGCAGGAGCAGTAGTAAAACCGAATGGCATCACCCTAAATTCGTAGTGTCCATACCGAGTCCAAAAAGTTGTCTTTGGAATATCCTTCTCTTTAATATTTAATTGGTGGTATCCAGACTGGAGAAAAATCTTAGAGAACACCGCTGCACCTTTCAATTGACCAGACAGATCATCAATCCTCGGAAGAGGATGCATGTTCTTTATTATTACTTTATTCAACTATTGATAATCTATGTATAATCGCATAGACCCATTTTTCGATTTCACAAAAAGCACAGGTGCTCCCCAAGGTGAAACACTAGGTCTGATGAATCCTCGATCAAGAAGCTCCTGTAATTAAGCCATTAATTTTCTTAGCTCAGCTTGGGCTATTTAATATGGAGCCATAAAAACAGGTCCAGTACCCGAAAAAACATCAATCTTGAATTCCACCTAACGTTCTGGAGGTATACCCGGTAATTATTCCGAAAACAACATATGGAAATTCTTGAACTGTTGAAATATCATCCAATCTCACTTTCGATATTTGAGCGTCTAACACATTAGCCATAAAAGTTGTACAACCTTCCGACTTCATTTTCTTTGCAATCATTGCTGATATCACATTGGATGATGATTTCACTTTTTCATTAATTACTATAATTTCTGAATCCTTTACATCTTTAAAAAATAACCGCTTATTGTGACAATCAACCTATTCATGATACGGAGACAACCAATCCATTCCCAAAATAATCTCAAACATGTCGAAAGACAATTCCATCAAATTTACTGGAATACAACCCCTTGAATCTTTATAGGTCACTTTTTACATATCTGAGTCCATCTAGCACTATGGCCTAAAGGATTTATTACTATCATATCGCTAGAGATCGATTCTAATGGAATACCCTTTTCTCTAATCATTTTTGTACTAATGTAAGAGTACAAAGATCCAGGGTCAACCAAAACAAGAACATGTTCATCAAAAAGATGGAATGTACCTATTATAAAATCCAAGTCATCCCGATCCTCATTAGTCTTGATGTTATATATTCTGGCCATTCCACACGTCTCTGGCCGCTGAAATGACTCAAATTTTCCTCCGGATCTACCTCTTCCTATACCTCTCTGAGATACTATTGCTAATTTCCCAATCTACAACGATCTGTCCCCAGATCTCCTAGGATAATCTCGAGCATAGTGACCAGTCTCACCACACTGAAAATAGGCTCTATTGAGAGCTCTACATACTCCCCATGAAATTTGCCACCGTCTGACATGGCCCTGTTCGCTTTCTAAATTCTCTACCCAAACTAGCAGCAAATGATTGGAATTTTTTATTCTTATGTTAAGTTGCAGAAAAATCGAATCTATTATTGTATCGATAGCCTGAACATTTTCCTCTCTTGGCTTTATAGGAAGCAGAAGAAGTTCCGAATCTTTTCACTATCTGCATGCTCTGTTATACTTCTAAAGTATCATTTTGAGCTCTTTCAATTGCCTTAGCTCAGTTTATTACCTCATTATCTCTTTTATCTTAGGCCTTAAACCCTCGATAAACCAATCACGTCGACCCTTGTCATTGGGAACTACTTCAGCAGCGAATCAACTTATCTTGTTATACTCAATCTTGTACTCATGTATTTCTCGATCACCTTGTTTCAGGTTAAGAAATTTCAGCAGCATCGCTTGCATGAATTGTTCACCGATGTACTTATTATTAAATTCATCATAAAAGAATTGCCAAGTCACTTGCTCAGGTGGAACATACATCGTGGTGTTCGTCCACCACACTCAGGCTGATCCTTGGAGTAAAGATACAACTCCGTCCAACTTCTCAAAATCTGACCAGTTAACATTTTTGAGCATCACCTTGATGCCATTTAATCATAAATCAGCATCTAAGGGACCTTCATCTTCTTGTTCCCTAAACTCGGGTGCTTCCAAACTTTTTAGCTCTTTCGGGATTAACATCTGTGGTGTTTGAGGAGTAGGGGGAGGCGGAGGAGGCTGATATCGAGCCAAGATCACATCGAGAGCCTGCATAAACTCTCTATGTTCTCACTTTGGCACTCCCTGATGTACCGGTGGACTAGCTTGTCCAGATTGGGTCGGATGCTCACTATTAACTTCATTACTTTCACTACCTGACCCTTCTTGAAATTCTTATTCGGTCGTTTTTTGTGAATTCACATATTTCGACATCTAATGCGACACACAAAATAATAATAACTTAAATCAGTAAGGAGTGACATCAATCATATTCTATCGACACCATATCAATAACTTTGACATCCTAGTGGCATGTATATCATTTTAATGTAAAATACACTCAGTTCTGACCAAGAATCGACTAAACCTGTAGCTCTGATACAAATAAATGTAACACCCATTTCCTATACGCTCACATAAAACGAGTCATAAATGTCACACGACTTTTAAAACACTTTCGTACTTGAAAACCTATAATTTTTTTCTTTAAGTAAAACAATTTAATAGAATAATATTATAAATACTCATTAACTACTAATATGTAAAATAGCCTTAAAGTTCGAACATAAATTTTTACTACAAACCATATGTCAAATACATACCAAAGCTTCATCATATAACTAATACATGCCAACTAGTAATATCAAAAGTAAACATCTAAAAATGTCTTACAGCTACTGATGAGGCAATCTTTAATTTACGATGTCAGTTGCACTCCTTATTCTGATTGTATGCTATTACCTACGCGTGAAACCATCACACGCTAAGTATTCACTTAGTGAGGCATAATAACATAAATAAGGCATTTTAAAAACATGAGTAACCAATTATAAGATCAAAGTATGATTTATCGTATAAAATACATAAACACATAAAACTTACTTAATAAGTCAAGTTTCCATCAAATTACCTGCAAAATAATATTTACTATGCCCAACATACCTATCAATCGATATATTCAAAAAGTATTCATTCTTAGCCCAATGTATGTCAAATTAGAATGCGAGGTACATGAGTTGCACATAAGTGCTAAATCAAAGTATATGTAATGTAGTAACAACGACACTATACTAAAATATCGAAATGGTAATTCAAAAAATCATTATGAATACCATGAATGCACACATGGTGCCAAAAGTACACAAAGATAATAATACAAAAATGCAACATATGCATTAAACAAAATCGATCGATGTCGTAACCTATTTTCAGAAAAACGATATGTCTCGACTTTATCTTGTGAAAAATTCAATTTTTGTAATAGAAATGTTTTAGAGTCACCATCGACCTTCTGGGTTAGGTAGGTCGAATACATAAAAATTACCTTTTATAAGAACTTTTAAGAAAACATCATTTTAAAAGATAAAACAATCTACGTGTAACCATAAATTCATTCTTTTTATAAAAAAGGGGGTCAGGGTCGATTATGTGTGGAAAAGGATAAACACCCCTACAACCCCCAAAATTGGTACCCCATCAATTATAAATTGTCTCTAATAGTGAAAATCTAAGAATTCAAATATAAATTTAAGTTATGATCCTATTATTCCAAATTCAACCATACAATTTTTATTTAACAGAAAATTCTAAGGAGAACTAGAAAATATTCCAATATTTCCAATCAAAAGGAAAATAATATCTAAAATACTTTAGGATGAATATTTCTCTTTCCAACTGAAATGAAAAGAATATAATAATTTCTCTTTAAGAACTTGATATTAAGATAATTTGATTCGACCAAATAAAAGAAGAAGCCAATTAATTCAAATTACATATTTAATTAGAAACGATAAGGGATGTTCAATTATTAAAAAAATGTCAAGACCAAATCCCTAATAAAAATTAGACAAATTATCTCGACAAGTTTAAATAAAAGAACATTTCATTTTCCCTTTAATCTTGATTAATTTAAGCATATTCAATTTTTAGGCTCTTCTAGTAGGGTATTTATTTTATTTTAAAAATAACAAAATAGGACATCTAACTACTTTAAGACGATTCTTTCTTAATATTTAAAATAAATAAATACTACCTTTAATCTAATTATGAAATCAGTTGAGTTATGCTTATGAGGCTTTCATATATATTCGAAATGTATGAATCTATATGCACATACAAATTTACATGGAAAAAGCTAAAAAAATAAAAATACCAAATACGAACAAATAAATGGAAATTAAATGCAATTCAATGCTGGAAGTAAAACTTTGACTAATTAACAAGTGTATACTTTAAAGTATAAATATCAATTTAAATAAACAAACAAAGAAAAATAGATACTAAAATGATCATGACAAAAATTAAAATGCAAAATAGTAAAGCTCAAATAATAAAGGGTTGTAATTAAATTGTAATAAATGAAAAGTATTAAAATCTAAATAAAAGAAATTAAAGTTCCTAAAATCAAAACAACATAAAATGGTATAACAAGACAAAAAAAAAAGGATCGAAATAAAATAAACAGAATGTAAGGTTCTATAATTAAAGGACTGAAATTAAAGTACTAAAAGATAAAGAACTGAAATAAAAAAAGAAAATTAAAATAATGAAACTTAAGGACTAAAATTAAATAAATAAAAAGTAAAGGGAAAAATTTAAATATGCATAAAATTAAATAAAAAATAAAAGAGTAATAAAAAATGTTAGTGTTAATTTAATATTTAACACTGACCGTAAATAATGCAAGTGATACCATGGGGCGGGCGTGGCAAGGTCATACTATGGTTCGAACATAAAATAAATAAATAAAAGGTTTGCAGTTAGTAATTAGCAGTTAGAAATGTTAGTTATTAGAAAAGTTAACGGTTAGTGGTTAGCATAGTCCGAACCATAATAATGTGGATCGTACCCCGGATCCGTTCACTACAAGGTCAAATAATAATTCGAATATAATAAGCAATAATTTTTAAAGAATCAGTGACCAAAATAAAATAAAATAAAATCAGCAAACTAACTCAAAATAAATAGAAAACACATGTGGTGACTAAAACATTAATGAATAAAAGGTTATGCATGAAATTCGAAATAAAATAAAAAAGGAATAGGTGACCAGCATACGAATACATGACATAAGTGGAGGGACCTGAGGGTGATTAGCCCCTGAAATGGTGACCTAAAAGTTATGACATGGTAAAGTTGGGCTACTAGACGCATGATTAACCCAAATTAAAAAAAAACCCACCTAAACCAATAGAAACACGTGAAATCCTCATTTTCCTCCCTTTTTTACCCGTGTATCATCCTAACCAAACGAAAGTCGAACATCGAAAGATGGTGGTCACCTCCCTTGCCGAATGACAAAGAAAACCACAGGAGCAGCCGCCCCTTTCACCGGTCAACCAAGACTGAAAGATTATGTTTTATCGAGAAAATAAAAATGATGCACGACCATCATTCTCATGCTTTCTAGACAAACGATGGTGGCTCTTCACCATCAGCCACTAATTTGGTGGTCGTTCCTCACTCTTGCTGACATCGTCGACTCACAAAACACCATGGAGGCCAAAACGAGGCCTCTATTTATATTCTAACCTTTTCTCCTCCCTTAAATGAAACTCCCACGACCCTAACCTCCTACAATGGCCAAATGGCTACCGACTAGTAACCACTACCCCAAACACCGATGAGGGATGACCCCACAGTGATAGACCATTCACCCCTCTTCACTCTCAAGTGAGGTGTTGATGATTCAACTCCATATGTGATTAATCGAGCTAAGGTTGAACAAGTTATTCTCATTATGAACTCTCCCCTAGAAATATTAATCCCTTGATTGAGGTGTTGCTGATTCAACTCCGTATGTGATGAATCAAGCTAAGGTTGAACAAGTTCTTCTCATTCATCAGATGAATTCTTCTCATTATGAAATATTCGCTAGAAATGTTGATTGGTTTATCATCTCCTTGAAAAGTTTTAAACATGCAAAAGATTATCATATGTTAGTGATTTGTATTTAAAGAACCCAAAGGTAATGACCCGATGGTCCTCAATTTTTGTGGAGATATATTTTTAATGGTGAAAAATATGGATTGATTCTTTACTAAAGTAGTGAAATAAAATCTTTGTTGGCTCTTAGAATTCCTGTTAGATATTCAAAACTTGATAGGAAAAATGTGTGGGCTCATATTCTGCAAATGCCTGAATATATATGCATGATGGCATTTTAGTTTTGCAAATTCTACTATCCATTTTAAATGCATCCTGCTCGAGAGTCTTATGATGGCTCGAAAGACTTACAAGTTTCTCGAAGGACTTACTAAGTAAGAAACTTTGGAAATTTTTTTCTTACTTTTCAAAAATCAATTTTCAGAAAAGATTTAAATGAGAAACTTTGGAAATATTTTTCTCATTTTTTGAAAATCACATGAAAACATCATGCCCGAAGGTCTTATGGATGGCCAGAAGGACTTATCATCTTCCTCGAAAGACTTATAGATGACCCGAAGGATTTAAGCATCATACTCGAGAGATTTACTGATGACCCGAAGGACTTACTCATCAAGAAACCCTTGAAAATCAAGCTTAGTTTCTTAAAAACTTTTGTTTACAATTATCATCAAGAAACCCCTAAAAATTAGGCATACCTTATTTAAAATTCATTTAAAAACATCAAGAAACCCTAAAAATCAAGCTTAGCTTCTTTCAAATTCATTTGAAAACACCAAGAAACCTCTGAAAACCAGACTTAGCTTCATTTAAATTCATTTGAAAACATCAAGAAACCCCTGAAAATCAGGCTTAGCTACTTTCAAATTCATTTGAAAACATCAAGAAACCCATACAAATTAGGCTTAGCTTCTTTAAAATTCATTTGAAACATCAAGAAGCCCCTAAAAACTAGGCTTAGCTTCTTCATTTGAAAACATCAAGAAACCCATGAAAATCAGGCTTAACTTCTTTCAAAAATTCATTGGAAAAATCATTTAGAAACCCCTGAAAAATCTGGCTTAGCTTCTTTATAAATTCACCATGTCAAGAAACCTCTAAAAATTAGATGCAGTTTCTTTGAAAACTCATTTAAAAATCATCAAGAAACTTCTGAAAATTAGACTTAGTTTCTTTAAAAACTCATTTGAAAACCGTCAAGAAACTTCTGAAAATCAAACTTAGTTTCCTTAAAAGCTCATTTAAAAATCATCAATAAACTTCTGAAAATCAGGCATAGTTTCTTTAAAATCTCATTTAAACTCGTCAAGATACTTCTGAAAATCAGACTTAGTTTCTTTGAAAGCTCATCTGAAAATCGTAAAGAAACTTTTGAAAATCAGACTTAGTTTCTTTGAAAGCTCATTTGAAAATTGTCAAGAAACTTCTGAAAAATAGACTTAGTTTCTTTAAAAACTCATTTTAGATTCGTCAAGAAACTTATGAAAATCAGACTTAGTTTCTTTGAAAGCTTTTTTAAAAATCGTCAAGAAACTTCTGAAAATCAGACTTAGTTTCTTTGAAAGCTCATTTGGAAATCGTCACGAAACTTCTGAAAATCAGACCTAGTTTCTTTGAATACTTATTTAAGAACATAACATATCAAGAAACCACTGAAAATTAAGTTTAGTTTCTAAAAAACACATTAGCTGGGTGACATGCCTCACTTTAAAATTGAAGATTGTTCTGTGTATTGGGTTCCTCAATTCTTGAGTTTCTGCCACTCTTAATGCAATTCCCTCCATTTAAGGCTTGAATTCTTATTTGTCTTTTCTTTCTCTTATTTCCCTGGAAAATCTATAAGAATTATGTATATGCATGCAAGATGAATGCATTTAAATTTCTCTAAATCTAATGCATGACTATCTTCTATGCAGAAATGTTTATCATTAATACTCTTTTGGCTTCAAAGTGGAGATCTCTGTCATTATTCACTCGATCCTTTTTGTATGGGACCTGCCTCAATATCAAAGTAGAAACTTGCATTCTCAGGTTTTCAATCTTCTGGGGAGTAATCTAATTATCTTGTGCAATAGTTTCTTGTCTTTCTTCTAACTTTAGTTTTTTCGTTACAGTCTTAGAAGAAGTGATCTCTTGCGGTCAGGCATATGGTCTTGATGCCTTTTTCTGGCTCTAATTCAATGGTTCTATCAGGAAAGTTTTGAGGTAAACTTTTATTGTCCTCATGTTCTGCCCTTGGCATTCCAAACAATGAGGCTCATTCACCATGTTAGCTTGATTTAAATCTCATTATCTCGATGAGATCTGGTTTTCATAATTAGCCCATGTGGGTACTCATAGCTCTTTTCGTGCCAAAATCTTAATCTCGAATGGTCTCACTCTTGTGTCGCTAATCAGTAATCATATGCCATCAACAAAAATATTATCAAATAATTTAAAGGCTTCTCTTCATGATGCCATAATTAGATGGACACTTAAGAAGTGATCAATCATTCTAACAGAAATGTCTTGAATCTTTTCCATTAGTTGAGATATATGCCCCTTTCGACTAAGGTGATCATGTGCTTCTTGATGGATTATCGACAACGTCAAAAAGAGGTGTTAGTAGTTCTATCCTCCAATCTTTTGATCTCTTGGACTATATGAAATGTCTTTATTACTCTAGCATTGTTTGTTCTTTTCTCTGATTAAGGCTGAATAAGCCTCACTGGCTTCAAGGACCTTTTTCACTTGAGATTGTCTTGTTTGAAAATGTTTTTCTCCTTTCTTTTATTTCAGATATCTGAAAAAAATTGTTGAATAAATTTAAAAAATGTTGTCATTTTTTTCAAGCTCACAATCAAAACAACTTGTAAAAAACAAGTGTTCATTGAATATCAAATAAGTCAACTTCTTTTTTAATCCTTAAAAAAATTATATACATTTGAAAAGTATAAATATTAATGTTGATATAAGGCTTAGGATGACTTAGAAAGGTGTGTTTCGGGTTGATTTGGGGAGGTAATGTGTTTTGGGTTGCCTTCTTTGGTTGAAAACTTGTATCCTTGATTTTGGTGTTTATTGATTTGATGAAGTAGCCGTTATGCTTATCTTCTGGAAATATTCACTGGTTTTGAGCCCTCGTGAGTGCCATTGGGTTGTGTAGTGTTTTATCAAGTTGTATAAGGTCGTCTTCTGTGCAGTGGTTGGTAATCTTCGTATTCGAGCCACATTTTCAGGTTTTCAACTCCAATTCTCCTTTGATTTTAAGACATCATCTATAATTTTAAGTCATGAACCCTTATTTTATTATTTTCCCTATCATGCATTAAAGATTTTAGAAAACTTTTTTTTTCAAATAAAATTAACCCTGAGGGGTGGAATGAAATCTGAAGATAGTCTCTCCACTTAGAAACCCATGTATGATTAGAAGGGACTTTTTCGGGCACATAATGTAGGCTAGGGCTTACGGTTATGAAAGAAAGGGATAAATGGGCCCAAACAAGTGTTTAAAGGTTATCGAGCCAATGATCAATTTTCCTATTGTCTTCAATCTGTCTTGCTCAATTTGAGTTTGCTTGTGTTTCTTTTATTTTCTTTTATTTTCCTTTGGTGTTCCATGATCTTCTGGCGAATTGATTTTATATCTTTGAACCAGTTGTACTTGATAAACCTTATGACTTGAAGCTCGATGGGTCACTCATCTTGAAGTACTTGATCGATTTTCTTTCTTTCTTTCTTATTTTTTTTCTTTTTTCTTATTCTTTTTTTATGTTTTTTCTTTTTGCTTCTATTTGCGATATCTCTTATTTTCTTTCTGTGTTGTCAACTTGATTTGATCTTCGGGCGCTTCGTATTTGATCCGCCTTGCGGTATCTTATTATTTCTCACTATGAATTGCCTCTGTAAATAGAGTTCCTTCAACTTGCCCCTAGTGTGGAGGGTGATCCTTGGTTAGGGTTGAATCAGAAGAAAAATACTATAGGCTCAAATGGAGATAACAAGGGATATATATATATATATATAATAAATGAAACAAAGTCGTTCATCATCTCATACGCGGAAGTCCTTGTAAAAGAGGTATCCTTAGGGGGCGAATATTTAGTATTAACCTTATTTACATGAAAACTATGTAATTAATGCATCATAGAATTATTTAAATGATTCCCTTTATTTTTTCTTCTTTAATTTGCCCTTGGTATGCCCTAATTATTCAATTTCTCTTGCAAAAACTTGATCTGTAATACTCAATCTTGTCTTTCTTGTTACAGGAATGGTTCTCGTACACACGACCATCTCGAACTTTATGCCCCTGGATTTTTTAAAGTTAGGAAAAGAATGTCAGTCCTGTGTCTATGAAGAGAAATATGTGACTTTAGAGTCATAATTGTGAAAAAGGTAATGTTATTGAAAAGTTAGCTCTATCTGGGAAGGTAAGAGTACAGATTTTGGTGCCTCGTGAAGGAAAAGGGCATGGATTTATTGTTTCAGAGGGAAGTGATGTCAAGTTTCAGTCTATGTTATTTCATGTAAGAAACCAAGTAATGATTATTTTGGCTTTGGATGTCGTATGGAAGGTTTAATCTTGCCACTTGTAAAAAGTATATAATTAATGGAGTAATAAAAGAATCTTTAATTCATTCGATATTCAAAGAATTACGAGATTAAAACTTTATTTATTGCTCATAACCTTTGAAAATGACATAAGTTCAATGGACAAAATATTTATTAAGTATACAAAGAAAGAACAAAAACATGTTCAAATAGGATAATGCCAGTGCAATATGGTTTCACAGTGAATGGAAGAACTTTTTCCTGATCGACACCAAAATGTCTCATGAAATGTTAAAGGTCAATACCCTTGGGTCAAACAAATTATGGACCTTGCTCTTCGGTACCCCATAGATCTCAATGATCTGTCTTGAACTTCAGATGGTGCTAACATTACATCTTTAGCTCTCGATTCTTTTCTATGTACGAAGGGGTGACTTCAATTTACCTCAAAAGATTATGTGGGTTACTCCCAGGATCCGTGATTAATGCACGTTGAGATGCAATGTATATCATGCAATGTACAATGAATAGATGCTAATGTAAAGATGTAAAGATGCAAAGATGCACATGCAAATGCAAATATGCAAAAATGAGAATGCAAAATGTAAATGCAACAAAGGAATTGATCCCAAAGTAATTTTCATAAAACAACTTCCAAAGAACACAAAATGTCTTAATACACTGAGGCAGATGGAAACTAAAAAAACATGCCATATTACTGATTTCATACATTTTCATCGAATGTGAAAGAAAACATCCTTTTTCTATTTTCTGGCTTGATGGAAATTCCAATGTTTCGACTTCTTTTCTAGAAATATATTTGTTGAGAGACTATATGCGATTACATTATCCACTATCTCGTGTTGGTTATCGTTGTTTCTTGATGACTTCAAACATATTATTTCTTTTCGACTAGTTGTATCAACATCGTCATAGCACCGTTGAAAAGCTTGTTTTACTGCATCATTTGAGTTTAATGTATTCCAGCTTGATGTACCCCTTTAGTTGTTTCCTTGAGCACCCTTCAGGACTATTGATGTGTTTTTGCATTTCTATTCTACATTTTTGAGTGACATTGTCGTATTAAAAGCCATCTAATGTAACTATTAACTCGGGAATCAATACCTTCTATTCGATGACATGTATGAAACATATATTAATTTCAAGGTAATTATCTTAGAAAAACTTTCAAAGAACACACAACGTTCCAATATGTCAAAGAAGATAAAAATATCTACCCCTTCGTATGGCATTGCAATTTTAAAAGCCTTCTAATTTGATAATTACCTCGGGTATTTAACAACATGTTTATGCACAAATAAAGCAACATGAAAATGTATAGATGTTAGAAAAAATAATAATCAAAGAGAGGAAATGTTTGTCAGTGAAATCTAAAAAGATTAAATTCAACTAGTAAATGAACCATAAAATACGGTGAATAAAACACACAGAGGAGGTTAAAACCCTAACCACATGTCTTATAATTCACATGCATTTATTCAAGAATAATATATCGAATAAATTAAAAGATGAAGGTTAGAGTTCATTTCTCCTTTGTGTACACTTATTTGGGTACCTATGGATATATGTTTGGCATGGTCTCATATCGGGTGGGTTTTTACAGTTTTTTATATGCATAATTTCGATTCTAGGAGTAAAGGTACTCGAATTGTCCTTGTCGGTGCCCCCTTAGGTGAGCCAAACCCTCAATCCTCACCCATTATAGGCTTAAGCGGATCAAGTTCAATTTGACAGGGCACATTTCCATATGCCTGACACGGAGAATATATCCTCACGAAAACATAGGGCATATGAACCCCGGAAACTACTTGCTAGGTCTTCCACTGAGAATAAACTCTCACGAATACATCGCTTTAACTCCCACTTAAAGGGGAAAAGCTCGAGTATAGAGCTTATGTTATGCAATGCAAGTGTCATGTGTGAGGAGAAATTCTCAAACCTTTGACAAACAACCACACAAAAATTGAACTAAAGAGAATCTAAAATTTTAATAGCTGAAAATCAAAAAAATACAAACATTAGTATATAAAGATATAAAATAAAATAAAATAATAACACAATAATGAAAGAATTGAAAGAAATAAAAAAAAATCGATTTAGGACGTGATCCACTAAGTGTCCAGTTGAATCGCCAAGTTGTCGTAACCGATTTTCGGTGAAACGATGTGTCTCGACTTTATTTTGTCAAAAGTTCGATTTTTGTAAAAGAAATATTTTGGAGTTACCATCGACATTTTAGGTTAGGTAGATCGAATGCCTAAAAATTGCCTTTTAAAAGAGTTTTTAAGAAAATATCATTTTAAAAGATGCACCAATCTACGTGTAACCATAAATTCATTTTTTTTAAAAGGGTCGGGGTTCGATTACGTGTGAGGAAGGATAAACACCCCCACAATGCCCAAAATTGGTACCCCATCGATTATAAATTGTCTCTAATATTGGAAATCTAAGAATTCAAATATAAATTTAAGTCGATCCTATTATTCCAAATTCAACCATACAATTTTTATTTAATGGAAAATTCTAAGGAGAAATAGAAAATATTTCAATTTTCCAATTGAAGAGAAAATAATCCCTAAAATACTTTAGGACAAATATTTCTCTTTCCAACTGAAATGAAAAGAATATAATAATTTCTCTCAAGAACTTGATATTAAGATAATTTGATTCTACCGAATAAAAAAAAGAAGCCAATTAATCCAAATAACATATTTATTTAGAAAAGGTAAAGGATGTTCATTTATTTAAAAATATCAAGACCAAATCCCTAATAAAAATTAGACAAATTATCTCGACAAGTTTAAGTAAAAGAACATTTCCTTTTCCCATTAATCTTGATTAATTTAAGCATACTCGATTTTTTAGGTTCTTCTAGTAGGGTATTTGTTTATTTTAAAATATCAAAATATGAAATCTAATTACTTTAAGACAATCATTTCTTAATATTTTAAAATAAATAAATAATACATTTAATCCAATTATGAAATCAGTTGAGTTATGCTTATGAAGCTTTCGTATATATTCGAAATGTCTGGATCTATATGCACAAACAAATTTACATGCAAAAAGCTAAAAGAATAAAAATACAATTAGAAACAAAAAATTGGAAATTAAATGCAATTCAATGATGGAAATAAAACTTTGACTAACTAACAAGTGCATACTTTAAAGTATAAATATAAAGTTAAATAAAAAAACAAAGAAAAATAGATACTAAAATGATCATGACAAAAATTAAAATGCAAAAATAGTAAAGGTTAAATGATAAAGGGATGCAAGTAAATTGCAATAAATGAAAAGAATTCAAATGTAAATAAAAGAAATTAAAGTTCCTAAAATCAAAACAACATAAAATGGTGTAGCTAGACAAAAAAGGACCAAAATAAAATAAAAAGAATGTAAAGTGCTATAATTAAAGGAATGAAATTAAAGTACTGAAAGATAAAGAACCGAAATAAAAAACATAAAATTAAAACAATGAAACATAAGGACTGAAATTAAATAAATAAAAAAGTAAAGGGGATAAATTTAAATGAGCATAAAATTAAATAACAAAAATAGAAGAGTAATAAAAAAATGTTAGTGTTAATTTTAATATTTAACCCAACCGTATATAATGGGAGTCATACCCCGGGGTGGGTCGTCACAAGGTCGTATTATGGTTCAAACATAAAATAAATAAATAGAAGGTTACCGGTTAGCAATTCACAGTTAGAAATATTAGCTGTTAGAAAAGTTAGCGGTTAGTGGTTAGTAGAGTCTACACCATAATAATGTTGATCGTACCCCGGATCGGGTCACCACAAGGTCGAATAATAATTTGAATATTAATAAGAAATAATTATTAAAGAATTAGTGACCAAAATAAAATAAAATAAAATCAGCAAATAACTTTAAAAAATAGAAAAGCATATGTGGTGACTAAAACATAAATGAATAGAAGGTTATGCATGAAATTTGAAATAAAATTAAAAAGGAACAGGTGACCAACATGCGAATACATGATAGAAGTGGAGGGACCTGAGGGTTATTAGCCCCTAAAATGGTGAACCAAAAGAAAATTCATGCTAAAGCTGGGGGACTAGACGCATGATTAACCCAAATTAAAGAGAAAAACCCCCCACCTAAACCCAACAGAAACACGTGAAATCCTCAGTTGCCTCCCTTCTCTACCCGTGTATCACCCTAACCAAACGAATGTCAACCATCGAAATATGGTGGTCGTCTTCCTTTCTGAACAACGAAAACGACCACAAGAGCAGCTCGCTCCTTTCACGGAAATACAAATGATGCACGACTAACATTCTCACCGTCTCTAAACAAACAATGGTGGCTCTTCACCATCAACCACCGATTTGGTGGTCGTTCCTCACTCCCGCCGACACCAGTGACTCGCAAAACACCCGTGAGGCCAAACTGAGGCCTCTACTTCTATTCTAACCTTTGCTACTCCCTTAATTGAAACTCCCACAACTCTAACCTCTGCAAATGGCCGAATGGCCACCGACTACTAACCACCGCCCCAAATACTGACGAGGGCTGACTCCACGGTGACAGATCACTCACCCCTCTTCGCTCTCATCGTATTTTTTTGTTAATGCTAAAAAGGGAAAACCAGCATAGATACAAAAATATGAAGGAGATAAGTTTTTTTTAGCATACCAAAACCGAAGGGCTTTACAAAGTGGCTAGTTGGGGTTATTATAACCCCAACTGCATCAATTATATATATATATTTTTAATTTTTTAATAAAAAAAAATGGTGTTTACAATCGATAACCATCATACTCCAAGTATGTCAAAATGAACATATGACTCTCAATGCACATATAATATGCCTTTAAATCAAATTCGCATATTAAACATTTATTATGAAACATCGATAGCTTTTAAAATAATATAAAAGTTCGTCCTTCTATTTTAGTACAGTTCATACCCTAAAATTATTCATAAAATCATTTTCATAAAATTTATGAAAATTTTCAAAATAAGATAAAACATGATTTTATAAAAACATTTGAGGTTGACTCATCGTAAGTCGTCCTCGTGTCATATAAGTACATAATAAATGCACTCACCTGGTATGCCTCACTCATATGCCTTACTAACAAAATCTGACTATTTTTGAACTTTGTCCTTCCCTTTTGGTTTGCTTGTATCATGTATTTGATTACGATCTACACAGGCATCCATAGTCACACATACAAATATAAATTACAATATTAGTATCCTTGCTAACATTTATTTTACAAAATAATAATACTCAAAAGTACTATTATTTTCAAATTCTTTTCAAATTCTTTTAAAATTCATCTTAACTTTTCCTTTTTATTCATAATGGATCATTATCATAAATTCTTCAATTCAATCCCAAAATAAACCCAATAAATTTCCAGCAATTAATTTCCATCCCAATACCTCAACAATGCCATATTTACTACTTAAGTCACTAACTTTTCCAATATTTACCATTTTGTACTTAAACTTTTCCAGCTTTCCAAAATAGCTAATTTCTACATTCTAACTGTAATTTCAGCCCTCAAACAAAAATTTTCAGCAATGTACACCATCTTTCAAATAATTACACATTCAGCCAATAACTTTTCATAATTTTCAAATAAGTCCCTCAACTTTTGAAAAATTACACATCAGCCAAATTTTTTCTAAGGCTTGTATAACCTTCCAAATATCATTTCTAACCCATGTGAATTTTCTACAATTTTTCAAACTTATTTGCTCGAGGTCGAATGCTTTAGGGTGTAAATCTCATGATTTTCACTTGATTCAAGCATGAAACCAACCTCCATTAAACATTTCAAGACCTCTACAATCAAACCCCTAAATTAATTTCATCAATATACATATTTCCCCCTAAATTTATGGTTTGGCAAAATTGAACATGAGCTTATATAGCCATTTACAAGTGATTTTAATCATCAATCATGATTGTATATGATTCTACAACCTTAAAAACATCAAAATAATTCACCAATTTCATAAACCCTAATGTGAACAAAAACCCTAAAATTTGGGATCTTTCAACACAAGCAAGATTAGAATGCAATATTGGTACCAAATGATAGCGTTGGTTCACGTAGAACAATTTTCTATTTCACGGAACGATCTAAAAAAACCAAAGGAAATTACTTAAAAATTGAAAAGAAAATTTTTATTACCTTTGGAGGAGACTCATAGCTTGTCGGCTGATTTTAGGCTAAGTTTCATGAAATTTCTAAACTTCATTTCATGTTAATTAAGCCTTTTCTAAGCTTAATGAATTTAATGTTCATTATATTGTTTAAAGACCAATTTACCCTTAATGAAACTTCATATTTACCATCAAACCAAGCCAAATCAACCTTATCATCTTCTAAAAGTCAAAGATTAACGATTTATTTCACCCTTTACCATTTTGACCATGAAACTTTCCAAAAATTTCAATCTTGCCACTTTAATCCAACGATCAAAATTTAACATGGAATTAAATCCTCAAATTTAATGATCCATATTTTTCCCCATCATTTTAAAAATTGGAAATAATATTTTTAAGCCTAATTTATCATCCTTCAATTTTTCCCGAAATTTCTATTATCTGATTTACCGATATCTTATCGGACTTTAACCCTTTCTAGTTTTCAACATAAATTCCGGATCAATAATATGATTTCAATAAAACCCCATTCTCAAGAGTAAACTATCTATTTAAGGAATAAAAATACTTTTTTAGAAAATTACCACTTAGGTCCCTAAACTTCTCCCACTTTTATACTTTGGCACTAAACTTTCAAAACATATATTTTAGTCAATAACCAAAATTTGGGGCATTACACCAAGTTCCTAATTGGCGGGCCTTAGTGGACTAGGAAAAGTTATCTTAGACATTCTTTGAAAGATTGGGTGAGGCTCAATAGTTGACCAAAGCAAAGTTGTTAACTTAAGAATCGTTTGGACCTTAGGGTTGCGGGTTTAGAGGTATGTGAATAGGTGATTGTCCCTTTTTAAATTGAAGGTTAACTCTAAAAATTGTTCATCCAAATAATCTTTCTCCCTTGTTGTTCCTTATGGGAGCATCCATGTGGGTTGTTAAGTTAAGTGTGAGATTATGAGCATGTTTTTTCATAGTTAGTTGAGGGTTTGTGTGATTGATACCATATAGTTTTAGTAATCCTAAATTACTCTATCCACTATATTGATCATCCAATTTCCAAGAATAGCATGATACATATCAATTAGTGCTACAATACTTTAATTGCTAACTAGGCACAGATGCCCCTTGTACTCACAAGGAGTAAGTTAATAGGGTGTACGTTCCGATGCAGCAGTTCTAGATCTCACCCTAAGTCTAAAGGTACTATAGGTAAGAGTTTAAGTTTTTCGACCAAAAAATCATCTTTTATATCCTTGTATTGGTATAAGAGTGTGAGTTTTATACAACACCTATTAGTATGTAGAAATGCGTAGCACCATTGAGTATGTGTTCGAGGCTTTAAGTAATCAAGTACCTCAATTGTCATTTGACTAACGTTAGCATTAGCCATCATCGATTGGCACAGTGGTAGTAAGCGATCATGGGTGCAAGACGTAGAGTCATAGAATCTAGAAGTCCAAGTGTGGTTATAAAGGATCTTCGCTCTGTGTTGCTCTCTAGGAGAGCTAGATGTTGCTAGTTTTGCTAAGAAAGAAATCGATTCTCAACTGTGACTACCGTAGATGCACGATATAGTGAGTAGGGTATATGTAAACTACAAGGAAATTTAGAACCAATCGAATAGCATAGACGAGTGTTGAATCAGAGTTGCATAGTGGAAGTGTTTAGATTAACGTTTAAAAAATTGAGATTGTCATCATATCATTAGTATTCGATTTTGAAACCACATATGAAAAGTTTCTGGAAGACATCGACTCGTGATATATCGAGTTGCCTATGTTCAGAAAGTGAAAGAAATCGATGTAATTGTGCAGTGTATTAACTCGATCGAGTAGAGTTAGCCAATAAAGGGTCCAAAGATAGTTTTTGAAATTGTGGAGTAGTGTTCTCCTTATTAAACGTTCCAATGTTATAACAAACAGAGTGACACAGATGATTTTGCATTTCTCAAAGATTTTTTCTTAAGGTTCGATATAGGTAACGTCCTTTGGAAAATCATAGATAGATTTTGAAAGGTTCTGAGTTGCATGTCTTAATAGGGGAACTTCTAAGTGTTTGACTCAAGAGTAAGTTGTCATTGGATCTAAGTAAATTTTGAGGACCAAATTTCTTTTAAGGAGATGAGAGTTGTAACACCCTAAACTTTTAGACTAGTAGTTTCAGGTTTACTCGAGAGGTTTGTGAACCTCATAGAGTTTGTATTTAAAGATGTTGGGTCGAGTTTGGTCTTAATTATGTTGGAATCAAGCCAAAAAGGTTACATAAATGGGATTTTTCATAAAGGAAAAAAACGAAGGACCGAAAGTGCTTTTACCCCATTTCTTAAAAAATGAGAGTTTTTATACCTTCTCCATCTTCTTCCTTTCATTTCTTCATTC
Organism: Hibiscus syriacus; assembly: GCF_006381635.1. Lineage (NCBI taxonomy): Eukaryota > Viridiplantae > Streptophyta > Magnoliopsida > Malvales > Malvaceae > Hibiscus > Hibiscus syriacus. Next base: position 8,297,548 of record NW_024063194.1, read on the forward strand.
TCATTTCTTCCTCCCTTCTTTCTCCTCAAGTTCTATAGGTCAAAGGTAAGTCATTTGAGAATATGTAAGCTTTCTTTAAGCTTCTAATCCATCAATAGTCTTCCTACAACCATTTATGTTAAGGAAATATTTGGTTTTATTGTGTAGCTAGAGAAAGTGGGTATGGAGCTTCCTAAAGTCAAAAGGAGAAGAAAAAGAGGTGAAGATTCATAAAAGAACTTTATTTCAGATTCCTAAACTAAGGTAGTGTATTTTAAATCATTTTTTACGTTATGAAACTCTTAAACATGTTGCCTTGTTGGGGGTTTATGTATTTGAGCATATTTTGGGGTTTTACTTGATTATTCTTTTAGATGAAGCTTTTGTTGCAAATATTGAGTTCTTAAGGTGCTAAGTGACCCTAAGTAACTTCCATAAACTTTAGATAACATTTGGGATTCTTAGATGGGTCTTAGGAGTGATGAGAGAACTTTTTTCATGAAAAACAGGGTAATCTACAGCAATGGTTTTGAAACCCTCTAGATGGTTTCGAAACCTCTTGTCCATAATACAAATTTTTTAAAGTGGTTTCAAAACCCCCTGAAATGGTCATTTTGACCTAAAACATTACCCAGAAGACCTAGACCCATAATATAATCATAAATGGGATCAAAATGTACAAAACACTAGAATAAGTGTTAAGGAAGATGTTTAAAGGTGGGTTACGACCAAAGTAATCACATTAAACGTAATACTCCAAGTATCTTTAATTAAACACATATTGAGAAATCGTGAATAAAGGATCGTTCCGAATGATTTTCCAATGAGTGAGACAATGAACGGCATGACTAGAATGATAGTGGAAGGCGATTACTACGCGGGTACCTATAAATAAAATATGTGTAAGTTACCCCATTGGTACAAGGATGGATCGATAGGAAGTACAATGAGAATGACTAGGGAATCGTTGTCAATGAACTATACTTGAATCAATTGTTAGGCTAGTTATGAAATACCAAGTGGGTATCAATGATTATGAATTACCTTAAGGGCATAAAACACTAAAATATTATTAAGATCTTGTATAACATTCTAGGAGAGAGAACGAAAGAGATAGTTGTGAGTGAGAGAACGATCTCACCTACTTGTGTTATTCATAATATTGACAGAATAATCACTCGATAATAATATTACATGTGTGATAACCATAATAATCTTATGAGGTATGATTCCATAAGACTAGCCTTTGTGTGATACTTGTGAAACAGAAAGAACACTTGAGTTACTTTAGTAGTGTGATGATCATCTTGTGTGTACATAATATCCGAATATATCTAAGTTAGTTCAAGAGCTCTTTAGTTTCTAGTTGGATGTTGTGCTGATGCTAAGTGACCCGAACACGTCCAGAGTACTCTAGAGGAGTAGACTAGCTGGGTGAGGTGTCGGTGCTACGTGAATCGAACCTAACCTAAAGGAAAGGAAGACGTTGATGCTACATGACCCAGGTCTTACCTAAGGTTCCTAGTAAGCAAAAAGTGGTGTGAGTTTAAGGATGCTATGTGACCCCAAGCTACACCATGATGGTTACTTGTTGTATGATTGTACCTGGTGTCTTTGTGATACTAGTTACTATCATTATATGTTGTAGGATGATACTGAGTGTGGAGACTTAGTTGACATTTTCTCATGGTGAGACCTTAGCAGAGATTAAGGGAAGCATGAGACTTACACTAGAGATGTAAAACTATTGAACTTTAAGTAGGTAACACTTGATTATGATCACACATGTACATACTGCTTATTATCCTATCTTGTAGTTTTCTTATATTTATGAGATTCATATGTTGTTCTAGATTAACAATTATAATAATGGGCTTTCTGTAACACCATAAACCAGATTGGTCCTAAAGTATCACACTTGGCCACTGAGGTAAACCTTGATTTCAAAATCTAGTCATTTTCTTTTCAAACATAATGAATAGTATCATAATAAAACATAAATAACCGTTAGAAAAACATTTTTACAAATCTAGATCTCTGTGACACATAATTTAAAACCAAAATAATATAACATCGAGTTTAATAAACTGAATACATGACTAAGGTTCTATGAATACACATGCCCACTGAAGGTACAATATAATAATCTATTAGGTATGCTAGAAGTCATGCTTATCATCTGAATGTTGAGCTTACAAATCCCATCATTATAATCTATAGTCTAGAGAAACATAATAATTTCATAAACATAAGCATGTTGCAGACATGGTACTAAGTAGTAGGTACATGCATGATCGAAATTAAGTTCTACCCACTTAAGGCTTTACTGATCTATCACTGAAGTAGGGTCTCACGCTTCTTTTAATCCTCTGCTAAGGGCCTCTCGATGAGTACACCTCTAAAGGGTCTCTAACCCTAACGACTGAACATGCTACGCGTTATCTAAATGCGACACTAATAATCATGTGCATTATCTAAATATGAACCTGACTAGTATCTGGTCTCACATAGGCATATGATAATAGTTACTAAGGGAAACCTCATGTCACATAGCATCATCGTAATTCCCACAAAACATATTGAATGATCTCCTGGTCCCCACATAGCCATCAGGTAGATCATTGAGGGGAACCTGGTGTCACATAACGTCGGTACAATTCCCGCCTAACTAATGTATTTTCTCTATCTCACATAGCCTTCAAGCCAAGGTTTAATATAACTGACGTACTGAACTGATGAGAGTATACATGCATAACTAAAATAAGCTGACATGAAGTAGGTCTGGTGGTATGGTCGGAGGAATTTTACATGCATCTCAAAATAACACCCAAGCCTACTGTGAATACGGAATAGACTAGGGGTAAGAACTAGAATTTATGTGCATCAGAAACTTACCAAAATAAATTGAACTAACATAACTAACCATGAATATTTAAGGCCTACAGTCAACATAAAATTGACATCGCTAACGCAGTCCTTACTAGTGTTTTGTCCTCATACCCTAGTTAGCCCTTGAAGTGCCTTGTGCATTAGTAATGTCCCGCTGGGCAACTAAGGTAACCTGGGTATACCTTAACATAACTGAACTCACTAAAGTCAAGTCAATGTCACACTAATTTCTATCTCGCTCTTCCTCTCATCTAGAACGTTATCCGAAGGAAGATTTACCAATCGTGGAACTGACTAGCCCAATTTCTAGCTGGGTTCATTTCTAAGTATTGGTACTCTATTCGACCTTATCGTACTTCCCTTCAGAACCTCTTGATTTGAGCTTACTCTTATTGGGTTCACTGACATTCTCAAAGCTCATACTTTTCGCTACAACTGAATCTGACATAATCATCCTATCGCTTATCGGATGTCTCCTATAAAACCCTCAGTCCTAACTATCTGTATATGTCGATGGAAGATACTTCAACGTATTATACTTAATATGGTTACACCTGATATAACTTGCTCTTGCTAGTGTTTCTAGGTATGCTTGGTCATTTATATCCCTTACGGACTAATTCATACTATTACGGATCATACTTAGCTATTACGGGCCTTAAACGTGTCAAATCTGACCATCTAAAGTAAGTAGTATCGATACTCTACTTGCAGTATCGATACCCTAGGGTCAATTATTGATACTCTATGGTCAATTATCGATACTCCTATGAGTATTGGTACCAAAAATGCATTTTGTTGCAAAAATAAGGCCCCAGTATCGATACTACCACCCTGAGTATCGATACTACAGGGGCAGTATGGATACTCCCCTAGGCAGTATGGATACTCCCCTAGGTAGTATGGATACTCCCCTTGGAAGTATCGATACTCCCTTATGAAATCCCTAATTTTAGTCTCGATTCAGCCAGTATCGATACAATCCCTAAAATAGTTTATTTAGGCTCGAGAATCACTCAAAAATCATCCGAAATGACTTGATTTTTTTTCTAAACATATTCTGAAGTTTTAGAAAGTTGTTTAGGGTCTTAAGGTTTCATAAAAATGAGTTATTACCATGTAAAACGTTATTTTCTTTAGAAATAAATGATAAACCCTACACTACTCAAATCTCTAAATCTTAGTAAAATCTCTAAATTTATGAAAACTTAATACTCCAAAGGATTAGAAATACAATACCTTGATGTTTGAATCTCGAAATTGAGCTCTTTCCTTAGCCAAACTCTTCTCCTTGGTGATTTGGATAGAAATCCCCACTTTTCTTTAGTTAGGAATTAAACCAAGGCATTAATTCTTTAAAACTATATTGCAAGGGGGTTAAGAACAAAAATAAAACAAGAAACATGTTCAATACCTTACATTGGGACTATGGCTACTTAGAGAATATAAAGGAAGAAAAAATGAAGAAGGAAATGAAGAGAAGAGAAATATGATGATATATGAAACCCTCATCTTTGCAAAATTGAGAAATTTTACAATTAATCCTTTCTTGTTTTTCTACAATTTAAAATCTCATTTTAAGCCTAGTTGGGCCAAAATGCAAACCCAATTAAGCCAAACAACTTTACTTATGAATTTCATGAGGTTCATTTACCTCTCTTGTAAACCCGAAACTACTAACCCATAATTTGAGGTGTTACAACTCTCCCCTCCTTAAAAGCAATTTCGTCCTCGAAATTTGCTTGGATTGAAATACAACTTACTCTGGTCATCTTGACACTGAATACATAAAACGTTCCAAAAGGAAAACACCACTCCACAGCTCAACTACTATCTCTAAATCCTACATTAGCCAACCTTACTCAAGCGAGTTATCTTACTGCACATTTCTATAAGTCTCTGATACTTGCTGAACTCGGTAACTCGACATACTATATGGTGAGATCCTTCGAACACTTGTCATATACGATCTCAACGTTGACTATTGAGGATTGGATGACAATGCTTTATTCCCTAATGTTGAGATCTACGCTTTTGCTTTGTAACTATGATTCAATACTCATCCATGATACCCAACTGTTCCTCGATTGTCTTGGGGTCTACTTAGACGTTACTTAACTGCCTAAGCATCTAAGGTGCTCACAATTAGAAATGGCCACTTACCAAGTGAAACTGCAACATCTGGCATTCTTGGAGGGCACAATTCACAAAGCGAAGAGCATTCATCATCGCATTCTGATTCAAGGATTCAGAGATTCTATGTCACACACACACACTATCACTTTCCACCACTTAGCTATTCAACTATGACTAACGTTAGTCAAATGTAGCTTAACATTCTTGATCTACTTCCATTTGAGGCACTAAAACTTATGGTATTATGCGACTCTGCATGCTGCTATGTGTTGGATATAACTCGTGCTCATATACCAACACGAAGACACCACTGATGAGGCTTGGATCATTTAGCTGATTTACTCTATTCATGCAAAAAGGCATCCTGATGACATCTAAGGGTTCACTAAACCTTTAGAACTCACAACTCACTAACATACTAATTGTACCCTCAGTACCTAGAGTAAAATTTTAGAACCCCTTCATCGAAATATACACCTTGCTAACTTACTCCTCGCAAATACTTAGGACATCTACGCCTAGTTAGCAATTAAAGTTCCTTAGCACTTACTAAGGTATATCTTGATATTTATGGAAACAAATGATCGCTATACTGGAAAGGGTAATCTGGGTATTCTCAACACTTTCATGGAGATCTCTACCTCAAAGCCTGAACTTGGGATTGCTAATTCTCTCTGAGTCGATCACACAAACCCTTAAAGAATATCTACAAGAACTTTTTTTATTTTGCTAGGGTCTACTGACTAGACACATGGAACCTCACGGTAAAATCCTCTACACATACACTTTTTATACCTAGCTTACTTGGCACCATAAAAGAATGATGCACTCAAGCTTCATCGACAACCTGGCCCTGCCTTTCTGCTATCTAATAATTGAGATCAAACATCACCGAACTGAAAATTGGTCGGTATTCTCCTCTGCTCTCCTGCCTAGGCATAGAACCAACACGAATCAAACTAGGACAACCTATCACCAAATGTGCCGAGGATCCAAACCTATAACACTTCATATAAAGCTTGAAGCGCATTCCTCAATGATTTTTACCATAACGCTCACACTCTAGATGCCTCAAAACTCTATCAGAGCCTCTAGAGCTTGCCACAGATGGTGAAGCTAGTGGTCTTCTTCGAGACCCAACACCTGAACTCTGACTCGGCTGGAGTGACAAAGCTGACATCACTCTCCTTCGATCGCACATACATCTAGCTCTCTCTGACACTAACTAAGGTGGATCTATTGGTACACAAATCCTCATACTTGAGCTACATGATTCACACAACAAACACTTCTTCATAGTTTGTACACTCTCTAGGGCCTTAGCCTGTCGTGTCAACTCTGAAAATACTCTAGGTGGATCTTCCACCAACAGCTCAAGGAAATCAATATGTAGACTCTCAAGGTAGGTCTTACACCTCAAGGATCCATTCATAAATAACTCTGGAGCATAGCGACTCAACTGTAGAAAATCCCTCTTATACTTGTACATCGAGCGATCATGTTAAACTAGATAAGAGAATTACATCCTTAACTGGTCTATATGTGCCTCATTGATATGCATGTCTCTAGAATCGATTAAACATCAATCCCACGTAGGAACCTCTGGATTTAGAGCTATCTCTATAATATCCCACCAGTTTATAGCATCAACCTTGAGCAAAGAGATGATGCACTCTAACTTACCCTCTGGGGTAAGGTGAAATTGTCTTAAGGTTCTCATGGTCTCTCTCAACCACTGATCGACCAAAATCAGATCATCACTGTCTGATCCATAAAATTTAACAGTTTTGTACCTCTTCAGCCTCTCTACTGGGGACTCTATCGGTACCAATGTAATATGGGTAGCTAGTTGAACAGTCTATGCCGTAGGAATAACATCCACTATCTCCATGATAGTGGAAGTCAATCCTATGAAGAATTTCACCTCTGCAACACCTACATCTAATGAAACCCCCTAATCCTTTGGTCTAGGTAGGAACTCCTCACTAAGCTCTCAGGATGAGAGGCTCGTATCTCAATCTGATCCTTGACACCATGCTCGAAACTATCAACCATCAATATTTTTATACAACACAGGTTAAAAAGAAAGCACCATTAGGATTCTAGACTTATACAAGTATTTTAAGTAACTATGGTATTTTTTTCAATGACACCTCACTAAAACCGACTACTAGGTCCTATGACCGACTCAACCTAACATTCAGATACCATTAAATATAACACCCTAAACCCGATTAGACCTAAAATTCCACCGAGGCAATCCCTGATTTCAAACATGTTCATTTTCTTTTCAAACATACTGAATGATATCATAATAAAACATAAATAACTGTTATAAAAACAATTTTACAAAACTGGAGCTCCGTGACACATAATTTAAAACCAAAAATAATACAACACTAAGTTTAATAAACTAAATATATGAGTAAGGTTATATGAATACACATGCCCAATAAAGATACAGTACACTAGTCTGTCAAAGATGGTGAAAGTCCTACTACGACGATGCTCCGTGAATTGCTCAAGCTACTGACATGCCAACAGAAAACATCCAAATGCTAAACTTACAAAGGCCAGAACTATAATCGTTAATCCAGAGCAACATAAGAATTTCATAAACATAAGCATGTTGAAGACACGATACCAAGTAGTAGGTACATGCATTATCTATATCAAGTGCTACCCATTTAAGGCTTTATTGATGTATCACTGAAGTAGGGGTCTCACGCTTCCCTTAATCCTCTACTTATGGCAAGGCCATTAGTACTCCACTAAAGGGTCTGTAACCCTTGTAACACCCATAACCAGTATACGTGAACCAATAAAAGTTACAGATGTCACATCAGAAATTCAAAACATTTCTTTAATTGAACTGAGTAAAATTTTGTTTCATTCAAACATCTCAAGTTTCATAACTTGAACAATTATTATAAAATAATTATTCAGAGAAAAATCATAATATTTACTCATACTATTAATTATATTTTATAATAACTATTTTAAAAGATTTACGACATTTCATTCTCGTATACATGCCAACTAAGACTTTTAAAACACAGTAGGATGTCATCATTGTTACCTGTATATATTTCCTTGGTGATTGATGCCAAGCTCAACTTCTTACTCATTTTCTTCCCTTTTTCCTTCGCATAAAACTCGTCACACACTAAGTATACACTCAGTGAGACAACTATATGGATATTTAAAACAATGCAACAAATAAATTTAAATGAATAACTATATTCATTGCAATATGATCACTTTACCTATATTCCAATCATGTTACCATAAATTAACATGATATAACCGGATATCAAGTTTCTTATCAATATACTTGCCATTTATCTCATAAGCATGTACGCTTATTTTTCTGTTTATCAATTATTAACAAATAAACCATAGCTCAAAGTATAACTTTATGATGAGGACCCTGATATAGGATTAAAATATTGCACCGTAGTGCTGAGGTCGAGCGTTACTCACCTAATAATGTAGCGTAGTGTTTTGTACCATGTGTCTTGGCTAGAAATCTGAGGCATATCTATGTGCCTTCGCTAGACACTCTAGTTATACATAATATACAGCTCCTAGAGTCTATGGCATGCCATTAATACCATCGACCCTCAATAACATACTTGGGCATATAATCTATTTTTATTTGATCAATCCATGTCAAAGTATATTATCATAATTTAACATTGGACAGTTCATACCCGAAATATCATTCATGATAAATATCATATATATTCATGATAACGTCATATGTAACGAATAAGTGATAAATGTATTTTATACTCAACATTTGATATATTTAGAATATTTCAAATATATGTATATGACATAAATATCATGCCAACATAAATAGGGTAGACTTATTGCAAGTCCTACACAATGATGTATAAAACATCCATGTCTAACATTATGTGTAACACCTAAAACCCATATAATTATACCACCTAAAACCCATATAATTATACCCATATAAATTATAGATGTCACGTGAATTTCTAAAAACATTTTTTCAATTCAAAAGTGATTTAAAATTTATTTTCTTAAAATTGTAACTGATAATATAAAAATATTAAATCACATAAAACTATCACGTAATATTTAAAACATATATTAATATTGATTTATTCTATCCATATTGAAATAGAGTAAAACAATTTAGTTTAGTCATTACAAACCAGTTCCAAAATTGTTCAACAGAGCAACTAGGACATTGATAAGTACATGCCACTAACTAAGTCAAAATCACATCAAAGGATATCTTATTGATATTGTAATATACTCCACGATGCTTGATGTCACTTTGAACTCTTTACTCTACTCTTGGTTTTTTACCTACGCGTGAAAATCATCACACGCTAAGTATATACTTAGTGAGGAAATTAAAAACAATAAACATTGCAATACAAATCATGCATGAAATTCAATATCATTTTCCAATGACGTAATCAAAACGATATAATATAAATAAAATCATTTTTATCAACAACTATTGCCAACAAATTCTCAATCCATGAGGAACCCGGTATAGGAGTCAAATATTGCACAGTAGTGCTGAGGTCGAGCTTTCCTCACCTAATAATGCAAATACTGCTAAGGTCGAGTTTTGATCACCTAATAATGCACAATAGTACTAAGGTCGGGCTTTGCCCACCTGACTTGTACTATGTGTCTTTATTAAACACTCTAGTACTACTTAAATTTGTAGCTGCTAGACTCTATTACATGCCATTAATACCACTGAACCTCAATAGCATAGTTGGGCATCTAGTCATGAATTAAATTATCTATGGCAACTTAAAACCACGAAGCAAACATTAGGGCAGTTCAAACCCAAAATAACATCCATGTCTAAATCTCATGTTGATTAAAACAAGGTAGACTTATCAGAAGTCTTCCTGATGATGTATAAAACATATATGTACATGATGTATAAAACATCTATGTACGATGTCATGCACTCAGCTTGACACTTTATATATCTAAAAGATGTGCCTCACTATAATCCACAATAAACCTTTTTTTTTACTTGACTTGCCTTGATCACAAATCAATCACGATATGTACAAAATCACAAATTCATAATGATACATATGTTAGTATTGTACTAACATAAACACATCCCCAGAACAAAATCCCTATATACTTGAAACTTATTTTCTACCAAAATACTTAACATTTAATAATTCATTTTAATATTGGCACCATCTTTTCTAATTTAGTCAAAATGGTCCTTCACCATTTTATCACTTAAAATTTTTATTACCATAATTCCAACATTGAAATTATTACCAACTAAGTGCTTTTACAAAGGTACTATTATATTTAAGCACCCTAATTATGCGAATATTGCACTTAAATCACCAAACTTTTCAAAGTTCCAAAATAGTCATATTTTACATCTAAACACTCATTTAAATTCCAAAACAGTAATTTCCAACACAGTACATCAATTATTAGGCAATTACAAAACCATTTACAACTTTTCCAAATTTTTTAAATTGGTCCCCTAACTTTTCAAAAATTACAGAATAGTCCCCAAATTTTTCTAAGGCTTGTAGAATACTTCCTACGTCATTTCCATCCCTTATATCAATTTTTCCATAATTTTTTTCTCACTCAAACAACCCATGGCCAAATGCTTTAACTTATAAAACTAATTTTTCATGATTTTACTCGATTTTGATTTGATTCAATCATGAAATCAACTTCCAGTCAACATTACAACATCTCTACAATCAAAGACCTAATCAACTCTCATAAAACACCAAGTTCTACAATTTCATCTTTTGACCGAAAATCATAGGATCACTTCTAGGAAGTTTGAACATGTTTTAATCATAAATCAAGCTTGAAAATGAATCTACAACCTCAAAAAACATTAAGATTCATCATCAATTTCATGAACCCTAGTATGAACATAAACCCTAAGATTTGGGATTTTTGAAATTAAGCAAGTTGAACAGGCATAATTGGTAACAAAAGATAGCATTTTTCGACTAGATCACTTTTCTATCTCACAACCTAACATGAAATCTAAAGAAAATGGCTTAAAAATGGAAAACAAAAGTTTTTACTTACCTTAAGCTAGCTCACGACAATGGAGAAGATGATGAACAATTTTGGCAGGAAATTTTAGATTAATATCATGTTTATCTACCTTTAATTTAATTTTAATGAATCTTAAATTCATTTAATTGGGAAAATACCAATTTACCCTTAATGAAACTCAATAATCACCATTAAACCAAGACACCTAAACCTTATCATCTTCCAAACCAAGACACCTCAACCTTATCATCTTCCAAACCAAGACACCTCAACCTTATCATCTTCCAAACCAAGACACCTCAACCTTATCATCTTCCATAAGTCAAAGATGGACAAATAAAATCTTAGTTTACCGATTTGCCCTTGCCTTTTTCCAAAAAATCACAATCTTACCACTTTAATCCAACAGTCCAAATTAAATACGGAATGAAATCCTAAAATCTAAAGATTTATATTATTTTCCAACATTTTAAAAATATGGAAAGAATATCTTTAGGTCTAATTTAGCATCCTTCATATTTTCCATAATTTTCAACTCGATTCGAATTTATCGAATTTTTTCCTCATCTTAAATGCTTCATAACTTTTAATAGAAGACTCGTATTAAAATTTTGATTCCAATAGAAATGTTATTCTTTAGATAAACAATTTATTTATGGGTAAATTTGTAACTTTTTAAATTTACCATTTTGGTCCCTAAACTTTTTCAAAGTTTAACTTTGGTCACTTAACTTTAAAAATTTGTAATTTGCTCACTTATGTCCTTAAACATTTCTCAATTTTCTATTTTGACCATCAAACTTTCAAAATTAACATTTTGGTCATTATCCAAAATTTTGGAATAAAATTCTTTTTGGGAAAATTACCACTTAGGTCCTTAAACTTTCCCCAATTTTCTACTTTAACCATCAAACTTTCAAATCTTACATTTTGGTCATTATCTAAAATTTTGGGGTATTACAACTCTCCCCCTATTAAATAAAATTCATCCTCGAATTTTAAGACGTACCTGATATGAAGAGGTGTGGTTGTTGCTTTCGCATGTCCTCTGCTCTTTCCCAAGTAACGTCCTCGACTTTATAATTTTGCCAAAGCACTTTTACTAGAGGAATCATCTTGCCACATATTTATTTGATTTATTAAGCCAATATCCATATTGGTTCTTCTTTATAAGTCAAATCTGGTCGGATCTCAGTTTCCTCTGATGCAATGACATGTGAAGGATTCGATCGATACTTTCTAAGCATCGACACATGAAAAACATTGTGAACTTTGTCTAACTCTGAAGGTAATGCTAATTGGTAAGCCACCGATCTAACTCTCTTTAAGATCTCATAAGGTCCAATGAATCTTGGACTAAGTTTTCTTTTGCGCCCAAAATACAATACTTTTTCCAAGGCGATATTTTAAGAAAAACTTTGTCGCGTTCTTGAAATAAGATCTCTTTTTGCTTCAAGTGTGAATAAGACTTCTACCGGTCAGATGACATATTGATATTTTCTTGAATTATTTTTACTTTATCCTTAACCTCTTTCAATAAATCAAGGCCAAGAAGATTATGATCTTTTAACTCAAACCAATTCAATTGTGTTCGGCATTTTCTTTCATATAAAGCTTCGTATGGAGCTATCCTGATGCTCGACTGATAATTGGCACTCCATGCAGCTGAACTATCTCCTTTATGTACAACTTTTCATACTTATCTAATGAATAGTTCATTCGTACTGAAATGAAATATGCCGACTTAATTAACTGGTCAACTATCACCCAAATGGAATCCTTCTTATTTGATGTCAAAGGTAGCCCTAAAGCTTCGTATGGAGCTATCCTGATGCTCGACTGATAATTGGCACTCCATGCAGCTGAACTATCTCCTTTATGTACAACTTTTCATACTTATCTAATGAATAGTTCATTCGTACTGAAATGAAATATGCCGACTTAATTAACTGGTCAACTATCACCCAAATGGAATCCTTCTTATTTGATGTCAAAGGTAGCCCTGTAACAAAATCCATAGTAACCCTTTCTCGCTTCCACTCTGGAATATAAATCGGTTAAAACAATCCCGAAGGCACTTGATGCTCAACTTTTACTTATTGACATGTCGGACATTTAGCAACAAACTAGGAATGGCTCTTTTCGTACCCAGCCACCAAAATCGACTCTTTACATCCTGATACATCTTATTCCTGCCTGGATGCATAGTCAGCGGACTATAATGTGCCTTAGAAAGAATATCTTTCTTTAACTCATCATCATGTGGATTGCAGATTCTTCCTCGATAAAGTAGACACACATTAGACTTGACTTCAAAGTCTTTAGTCTCACCTTTTCCACTATTGAAATATTTTCCAAGCATCTCTCATATTTCCTTTGTAGCTCTATTATCTGATCTAGAAGCATCAACTTTATTTTTAATTCAGGAAACAGTGGGACATTTTCTTTCAACAATAGTCGCACATCCATAGCTCACAAAGCTGCAAAAGTTTTCCGACTAAGTGCATCTGCTACAAAATTTGCCTTCCCTGGATGATAATCAATGATCAAATCATAGTCTTTTAAGAGTTTTCTATCAATCTTCTTTGTCTCAAATTTAGCTCTTTTTGAGTCAACATGTACTTCAAACTCTTATGATCCGTGTAGATGTGGCATTGCTCACCATACAAATAATGACGCCAATTTTTTAGAGCAAAAAACTACCGCTGCTAACTCAAGATCATGAGTGGGAAACTTTCTCTCATGTGTCTTTAATTCTCGGGAAGCATACACTACCACCTTACCTTTTTGCATAAGTACACAACCCAAACCATTATGAGATGTATCACTATACACCACATACTCTTTGCCAGATTTTGGTTGTACCAGTACTGGTGTTTCCGTTAATGAGATGAGTATGGTTTATGATTGTGTATATCACAAGTTTAGTGGGAGTAAGCAAATATTTCAGGTTCTATATGTCGATGAAATTTTGTTTGCCAATAATGATGTAAATTTGTTACATGAAACCAAGATATTTTTGTCTAATCATTTTGAAATGAAAGATCTTTGTGATGTTTTTGTTGTCTCTAATCTAGATACAACAAGATCGATCTCAGGGTACTCTTGGATTCTCACAAAAGAATTACATCGATAAAGTACTTATTTGGCATGCAAAATAGTAAACTAGCTCTGTAACATCAGCAATACCGGGTTAGTGACCAAATTGTAAAATTTCAGAATTTGGTGACTAAAGTAGAAGAATAAAATAGTTCAATGATTATTGGATATATATGATGAAGGTTATTTAGTAATTATTAAAGGAAATAAAGGGTAAAAGGGTCAATTGGCCAAGAAATGAATTAAAAATGGGATTGGTAAGGATAAATACACGTGGAAAGGGAGAGAATTCTCCAGAGTTCTCTTCTCCTTTCTTCTTCTTCTTTACGTGGAAGCCAAGAGCAAAGGTAAGTTTGATTTAGCTTTTGATTTCTTGAAAGTTTTAAGTTGGATTTGAGTCTTTGGGGGTTATATAAGCTTAAGGAAAGCTTATATAAGTTTAAAACACCAAAGAGAGAGAATTAGAAAGGAATTTCTATTAAGGGTTTATAAATGAACTTTTTTTTATAGAAAGGTTTTTGAAGTTCTAAAGTTGGATTTGACTTGTCAAGGGTCTAATTAAGAAGTTAGAAGCAATTACATGGAATTTGGAACATGTTAGAAATTGAGTATGATTCTTGAATTTCATAAGGAAGATAGGATTTTGAGGTTAAAGATGATTTACATGGATATAAGTTGGTTTAAGTAATGGTAGTTGAGTTTAATGACATATTAGAGGCTTAAAATAGAAGAATTAAGGGAAAAGTTGATGATTTTCGTGCTAAAATGCAAATTATGGGCAAGGTGTATCGATGTAAATAGATAAGATATCAATTGGATACTGATATGTATCAATATGTGATTATGTAGATATCGAACACGAACAAGTTTCGGAATGATCATCAAGTTAAGATTCAATCGAAAGAAAGGAAAAATCACAAAAGTGGATTGGAATTTAGTGAGGCTCAAGTGAGTGCATATTAATTTGTTTATGGTGCTAAATGGAAACAAGACTTGTGACAAGTCTCTCCTATGTTGAATGCATGAATATATGATTGTATATGCATGACATAAACTGTATGTATGCATGATATGTGTTAACATGCTTTTGAAATGATATGAAAGTGAGATAACAAAGTATGGTTGATATAGGGTAATATAAGAATAGCTCATAGGTTTATATGAAAGATGGAACCATATAGGAACATTAGTACTTGATAATAAGTCATAGGTTATATGCATAGGTAATATAAGTTATAAGATGAGAATATATAGGAATATCAAATAAGTTATGAGATAAGTTGTGACATGATATATATGAGTTTATGTGATATAAAGTGTAAGTGAAATAACATGATAGGTGATAAAACCGTAAGCCTATATGATTATGTGTTATATGTTACATGATATGACATGCGAGTTACATGAACAAATGAAATGGTATAAGTCATATGAAACGATCTACGTGAATACATGCACTTGTGATACTGTGATATGAGATATGGTTACACATACATGTGGTATGTGATAGAAGAGAAATAACAAGTGATATGAAATGTTATAAATGATAATGCCCATGTTATGTGATATGAGAGCTAGGGGTATAGTTGGCATGTCAAGAGTCGAGGGTTTACCTATGTCTTTCGAGATATATGGACAGTTTACCTAGGTTCTTCGAGACCTATGGACAGTTGTCGAGGTTCTTTGTGACCTCTAGATAGTTACCGGGGTCTTTGTGACCTCTGGATAGGTCCTTCGGGACATTTATATGAGCTGTGGTGACAGCATAGTGGTGCACAACCTCAATAGACTCACATATCTACAGTTCTCATAGGTGCACATGGGCTAATAAGAGATAATATGGAATGTAATGTATATGATATATGTTAGTGATTATTATATATGCTATAAGATATATGATATGAGCTTAATTGATCATATAAACAAGAGAATAGAAATATGAAAGGTGATAATATGATAATGATATGAAAGAAGATAATTATATGTATGCGTGGATATATATATATATATAGATGAATATATGAAAGGTGCATAGTAGGAATTATTATATGTATATATGGGTGTGATGCTTGTATGTGATATGTTAGTAGAAATTGTTCAAGCATGATTACGAGTTAGAGTTTTATTATATGTTTTATGCCTCACTAAGTCAACGACTTAGCGTGTGATTGTTTCACACGTAGGTTACAGAAGTGAGAAGAGTAAAGAGGTAAGAGGAGCAAGACAGGTCAGCATTTTTCTTACAAAGTTTCAGATCAGAAAATAGATGATTTAAATGTGTATTGTTAATCTGAATATAGTTGGCATGTACTAATTGATTGAGTTGAATATGCTCTGATCGATTTTGGTTATTTTGGTCAATTTATGTAAATACGCAGTTTTTATTTTAATGAAAATTTTAAATTTTCTTTGAATTTTATCAAGAGTCAAAGTTTGAAAAGTCAATGTGATACCCCAAACTCGTATTTGGGTTTGATACGGGTTGAGGGTGTTACAAGCTCACACCCCTGTTGCTAAAGGAGATAAATTTATTCTTGCTTAATGTCCTAAAATTAACCTTCAAATTCAATAAATGCAAAAGATTCCCTATGCATTATCTGTTGGGAGTCTGATGTATGCTCAAGTATGTACTCGTCTAGATATTGCGTACATTGTCGGGATATTAGGAAGATACTCAAGCAACCTTGGTATGAACCATTGGATAGTAGCTAAGAGGGTTATGAGGTATCTTCGAATAACAAAAGATTATAAGCTCACTTATAGGAGATCAGATCATTTGGAGATCAATGGGTATTCTGATTTTGATTTCGTTAGAAACCAAGATAGTAGAAAATCCACTTAAAACTACATTTACATGCTAGCTGGAGGAGTTATATATGGAAAAGTGCCAAACAAACACTTGTAGCTTATTCCACTATGGAAACAGAGTTTGTAGCATGATATGAGGCAACAAACCATGGAATATGGATGGGAACTTTATCATTGTTTTGCATATTTTGGAGGATGTTGAAAGACCACTTAACTATTTTGCGATAATAAGTCAGCAGTTTTATATTCCAATAACAATAGGAGCTTGTCTAAGTCAAATCATATTGGCATAAAGTTCTTAGTTGTGAAAGAGAGAATGCAAAATGGAAAAATATCCATTGAATACATTGGAACAAATTCTATGATAGCAAATCTGCTCACAAAAGGTTTAGCACCTAAGGTATTTCATGAGCACACTGTTCCTATGGGTGTTATATCACTTGATGATATCATTATTTGAGTGAGAATTTTGTTTACTTATGTTTTTTTAGACATTTATGTATTTGGTTATTTTTTGATAAAAAATAAAGTATTCGGTTTATTCACTCTCTTTTATTGTTTTGAGATTGACCTCACTTATTTTTAAAGAAGACCAGTTGGAAATAAACATGTGTGGTTCACATTGCATGTAATTTCCATGTTACGCTCCATGATTAATCTATGTCATTTGTCTTTGTTGTTATACATGACCATTGATGGGTCTAGTCACGATAGATATGGCAAAGGCCGCTTTGATCCTATATGGATATAGTTGATGGACAAGACTATTATAGAATACATATTGCATGATAACAAGTTTTGAGCTCATAAAGCTATACATTTATCATGAAACATATGTTGCCCAAGTGGGAGATTGTGAGACTAGAATTTATAATTATGGGCACATATTTATAATGTAGATTATTATGATAAAATATAAATAAATTAAGTGACCAATTATGTTATAAAGACATAAGGTATAGAAGTATCATGGAAATAAAAGTGTAGATACTATTAAAGTTGTATTTCTAATTTTGATGAGGGGTGGAGTTATAAGTACAAACAATAATTGATTCAATCAGCTATAAAAAGAGGTTATGGTCCCCAAGAAATATATATCTCTATTTTCTCTTATCCCCGATAGAATGTTTATACTCAAGGGAATTCTATCTTCTTGGAAGATTACAACCATAAGGGCAATCTTCAAGATCTTCAATAATGGATTCGCTTCCGCAAATCTAGTATTTATTTTATTCTTGATAGTTTGGCATGATTATATCCTGGTTTGATTTCACATTTATTTATGGTTTGGTTCTAACAGGAAATTCTTACATGTTTATTCATATCATAGACGTCCTCAACGAGCCTATATTATGGAGTGCGTAGAATTTTATCACGATTTCTCCAAATTTAACTTTGCATAGGCGTGCATGCAAATTGCTTTTGGAATCAACAAACACATGTTTGTTAATTACTTTTGGCATTGAGGGAGAATTTCACTTTAACATGGAATTAAAAAAATCTGACTTCATTCGTCTTAGATTAAAATCATAAAATAAAATATAAAATATGTCTTAAGATTATTAGAAAATATGTTAATTAAAAATAATAATTAAATATTATTATTGAATTGAAAGAAACGAGACAAATAAAGAATTAAAATAGAGAAATTAAATTGTTTAATCTTATGTAGATAGTTTCCTTAAGAAAAATTTGTCCTCTCTTTGGTGTTTGAGTAACTTTGGACATCGGTGTAACGCCTCAAATCTCAGGTTATAAATTTTGGGTTAATACGAGATGGTTTACACAAGCTCATTTACCTTATTAAAGAGCTTATTACATATGAGTTATGAGTTGGGCTTGGTTTGGTCCCATTTGATATTAAAAAGGACAAACTTTAATATTAGGATAAAAGGGAAATGACTAAAATTACAATTAGACCAATTTTTAAAAACAAATGCTGAAAACCCATTAATTTGGGTGATCTCATGTCTGTTCCTCCCTTTTTCACCACAATACCTTTTGTCTTCTTCATTTCTTCTCCATTTCCTTCCTCTCCAAGAACTAAGTAAATGTCAAATTTTTGTAGTCCTACAAGCTTTGTTCGAGTTTACAATTGTAAGAATCTTCATATCCATCTTTAGAGCTTCAATTCAAGCCTCCTAACACAAGTTTTAAACCATGGTAGCTATAAAAAGGTTTTAGTGAGGGTTTAAGAAACCAAGTGTTTCCAACTCATTTTTAGTTGATTTAAGTGTTACAAAGTGTCCTTAACTTCAATTTAAGATCCTAGATGATTTCGTAACTCATTTACCTTGTATCTGATTAGTGAAAGAGGTGAGAAAAAGCTTCAAGACTAAAGGAAAGAAGAAATTGGCCCTTTTATACCATTTGTGAGTCATTAAAATGCATCTAGCTAGTAAGTATTGAGTTGTGAAGCATGAATGAAAATCTATGGTAGATTTAAGCATTTGGTTTTTATAACGTGTTTAAAGACCTATTATGAGTCCTTATTTCATACATAAAACTTTAAGAACTTTTGGGAACCTCACCAGTGCAGTTGGGGTAGATTAAGAATCTAGGTTTGGGTATCATTACTGTTTATCAGCTAGCTTAAAAATAAGGGAGTTTGGGAAGGGATGTATCGATACTTATCCAAGGAGTATCGATATTTTTGGTCGGGTTTCAATACTCATCGGAGTATCAATAGCTTAAAAAATACTGAGCACACTTGCAGATTCAGTATGCCATTTTGGTATCGATACTCATGGGAGTATTAATACTGAGGGTAGAGTATCAATACTCCAGTAGGAATATTGATACTGAGGTATTTTTCAAAACATCAAAGCAACAATTGTTATCGATACCCCGTATATTATCGATATCCTAGCTCAAGTGTATCAATACTACCTTTCTTTCTCAACTTGTAATCACCATGTAAGTATGTGTACCCAAGGGAAAATATCGATATTTATGGGTCAATACCAACATTAAAGGGGCTTAGTATCAATACCATCACACATTTTTGGGCAAGGAACCCAATAGATTTATAAATAATATTGAGGAACCCAATGTAACTAAAACACCATCAAATAAAAATACAAGTGAGAACCTTGTTAGTACACAATTACAGCTAGAAACAATATTAGCTAGAATGACATAAAACTAGCCTTGGTTTATGCTGGGGAAACGGTCAGGACACCCTAATTACTTTAGTAGATGATGATAGTTTTGAGGTATATAATATCCAGATATCCTTAAGCAAGTGCGCGAGGAACTTTGAGACTAACTAGGGCACGAGACAATATACGAGTAACCCTCCGACCACATCATGATGTCTACCCTAGTGTGGAGTGCAGTATATGAGTATACTCACTTCTTTATTGCTTTCGTTGGCATGAACATTTAATGAGCACTTTTAGTATGGTTTAGTTGTTAGTGTGGCACTAGGCTAGTGAGTTTAGTGTCAAATCTATTTCCATGTGCAAGTCTCTAGGATGAGCATTCGATGAGCCTATCACATAGAAGACGTTCCAGACAGTCCGAGCAGCAGAGTATGTCTTGAGTCTTATTCTTTAGAGGGCATGCATTATTTATAGACCTTCTTGTACTTGAGTCGTAACTTTATTTTCAAACACTCGACTGTATTATTTTTTATGTTTTTATTTTGGGAGCTCCTTATATGAACTAAACTATTTGTATTTGATTTTACGTTTTAATTAATGGTCTTTGTATGTCGTTTTACAAAAGCTTTAAAGAAAATTTTTGGGTTAGCCCCTCCGGTGGTCCTGTGTGACATTCTACTCGGTCAACCTCGAGTCATATCGAATTAGGGTGTTACAATTGGTCTCCTAGAATACAACAACAAACGATCACAACAGTAATCATAATTGTTGTGATCAGCCAAATACAATCTTACCTTTCCCTATCACCAAAAAGA
The DNA here is from genome assembly GCF_006381635.1 of Hibiscus syriacus. NCBI lineage: Eukaryota > Viridiplantae > Streptophyta > Magnoliopsida > Malvales > Malvaceae > Hibiscus > Hibiscus syriacus. The sequence continues at coordinate 8,318,438 of NW_024063194.1, forward strand.
ACAAATTTGGAAGGAGTTTTGAGTTGTGTCTAAGATTTGTGCCTCAACTAACCTATATATCGAGGGGAAGAAATGATTGAAAGGTTAATACTTTTTAATGAAGAGTTAAGATCTTTTGATGAAGAAAATTATTGAAAAACTAATAGATATAATTGAATGGAAGCACCTTTAAACCAAAAAATAAATATATTCAACAAGTGACATTACTTATTATAATAAGTCTATTCACCAAAACACATTATTTACTACAAATAACATCAATTTTATTTAATTAATTTATTATTTTCCAACCTTATCAACGTTTGATTTTCCTTAGTTTATTAATGTGGTGCTAGGGATTCAGGTCTATAGTTATTTCAAAAATAAACTGTATAAACCTAAACTATTATTGTATATAATTACTTAGATATCACTCGACAATTACAAAAATTATTAGAGGAATAACTGAATGACATATATAATCATGTCGGAAGGGAAGTAAACCCTTAATTCAAAATGTCAATAATTAAATAGGTAGTTTACCCATGTTAAATATTAATTAAATATTAATTTATGAATTAAGAAAATAAGATTACTTAAGTATTGTCAATATTGTTGGTGCTGGCAAAGATGACGAAAAGGTTTTTTAGTTAGATTATCCCAATTACAAATATAGAAAACTAAAACTAAGAGAAACCTGGAAATTTATGAAAGCGGTGCACTAAAAGAAATATAGAAACAAACTTGGTGATTTAGATAACCCTTTTCCACTCAAACGGTCAGAGACATAGCTATATAGAAAGTGAAAAAGCTGTAGTTCATCCCAAAATTTTTAGTTTAAAAGTCTTTTAGGTTCTCATTAATTTAAATTTAGATAAAATTAAATTTTTACTCTTGAATTTTTAAATTAAATATATAACTATTATTATTCTTTTGAAATTAAATATTTTATCCCTCCTAATATCTCATTCCGATTCCGTCACTGCAAACAGTGACAACACAGTGAAGAATGTAATGTGTTCGGCCACGTGCAAAGTTACAATTCACGACCAATAAACACGTATCAAACGTGTGGCACCGCAGCAGCAAAGCTAAAATTTATTAAATATAAGCCCACTATAAAATATAAACGATGGAATAACCTATAATAGCATAAGTGAAAATGGAGAAGAAGCAAGAAGATGTGGACAAGGCAGAGAAGAAAGAAAGCTTGGAGGGGCTGCCACTAGAGGATAGCCCTTACGTGAAGTACAATGACTTGGAAGATTACAAGCGTCGAGGGTATGGAACCCAAGGCCACCAACAACCGGATCCTGGCCACGGAGCTGCTGCCTCCACCGACGCCCCCACTCTTTCGGGTGCCGATCACTCCTCTGAGCGACCTTTACATGCTACCGATACCATTAACCGTCAAGGGATCCCTTGAATGCACAACCAGGCTTTGGCTTAAGAAAAAAGCTTCATGTTTAAATAATTTTGTTTGTTTTGTGTTCGATCAAATAAATATTTAACTGTTGATTGGATATTTCCTTGATGAGTTATAGATTTGATGATGTTTTGGGTACTTGTATTGAATACATTTTATGTTGTCGTAAATTTTATTCGATAATTTAATTAATCAAATATTCTTATATAATTAACATACATAGGCTATTAATGAATATTAAGATTTTAAGATAGTAAGTACAACGAATGAATTATTGGATCTCATATAATTAATCAAATATCTCGATAAGATCAAACTATATAAGACGGAACTTTTTTTTTTTTTGAAAATAAAAAGGCGTTAACCCTTCCTTTTCGGAATCATGGAATCATTAAAACGACAAATGAGATTGTAAATTGAAACAATAATTACTTTTCTTTTGTTGGACTTTGTGTTTCATGTGACATGGTCTACTTTAGTGACCGTCACGAAACGTTGCTTCATGTCCTGACATGTTAAAGTTTACAACTTTAATCATGATAGTCACCTCCACCACCGCCGCCACTTGTTTGATTTTCACTTCTTTCTAATTTTGAATTTTATTCCTTTGCACCCATCATGCTACTACCGTCTTTCAATCATTAAGATACATCAAAATGAAAACACAGGTTTTCTGGCCACAAGAGCCTGCGATTTGAAGTATTTCAATAAATATATAATCCATAAAATAAACGGAAAAAAGTGATAATGATGAAAGAAATGAAAAAAGAAGCACGTGAGAAATTATTCATGCGTCTTTTTTTGAGGCTCCATGGACATAGCTTCCATGTGAAAGCTCTGTTAACCATTCAAACGTTCGGTTACATGAAAAAGCTAGCTTTTCTTTCCTTTTCTTCTTTATCTTCAATTCTTGCAGAAGCTTCTTCTCGTTTTCCATGGAGTCAATTTTGTTGCAGTGTTTGCTCACCGCTATGCCATTCAATGGAACTGTTTCAGCTGCATTAACCGAACATTTACAACCACTCAACGATCCTATTCTCTTTCCCATGAACCCTTTGTAAAAATCCTGCGGATTTTTTACTACTTCACTACTTTTGTTAACAATCTTAGTGGTGCTGTTCTTGGTGCTTGAACTGTCGTTACTGCTATAACTATTCCAACTGTTGTTTCGGCTGACGGAGTTTTTATTGCCATTGTTGTTGTTGTTGCTACGAGCTTTCAAGTCTACTAATTCGAGCTCTGGTGCTCGAACCAAGCCTAACCTGAAAAAATCCCACATCGACGATTTCGGGTTTTGCCTGCTGATATTTACTGGTCGATGAGCTTTGGACGATCTTATATGAGGTTTGGGAGTTGGATGTGTGTTGAAGTTGTTTCTGGTTTTCACTGGCTTTGACTTGTAATAACTTGAACTTCCATTTGGAATGGAATTGAAGCTGCTGCTACTGCTAGTAAACCTACTCAATGAACCATGGTCCATGGATTCGGACCTTGACAAGCTATCTTCGTGGCACCATGTGAGCCCACTTGCTGAGCTAACTGAGAGACGGAGGGGCAGAATTTGTCCTTGAAAGAACACTTCATCAGCAGCACACATTTCTGGTTCAGTTGAAAGAGAACCGCGCAGAGAACCGAAGTTGAAATCTTCATCGGTTTTAGTTGCTTTGGATTCTTCGCCATCTTCTTCATTCTTTTGGTGAATTTGGATATCTTCTTGAATCAATTTGACTGGCAGATCCCACGATGACGATGCTTCATCTTGCTCAGCTTCCAATTTCCCTTCATCATCACAGTTAGTTGTAGAGCATCCCATGACTTTAAGTAAATACAAAATTACAAACTGAAACTTCCGTAATTCTTTAGGGTGTTCGTTGGAAGTGCAGAAAAGTCGGTTTTATACCACAAAAACTAGGCAATTTTGAATTGAAGAGGGAGACAAGTGGAATATAAACAAGGAAAAGCCACTGCAAAAGGAACAAAGGAAAATGAACAAGTCAGAGCAGGCGAAGCAAACTGGGATATTTCTTGCCAAGCAACAGAAGATAGGGCCTAGGAGCTACCACACTTTGTCATTATCCATTAGCCACTAGTTAATAGTATATATGAACTCTCGCTTTCGCCAATACAATTGTGGAAGCCGAAAGAAGTTAATTTTTTTTAGAGACTTCAGTGACCAAAAATCCCATATAATATACGATTTTAATCATTTTTTTCCGGATTTGTCAAAATGACCAACAAAATCGCAATGCGATCGCTAATTCGCAACGCGATCTCCATTATCGTAAATTCGCGTTGCATTTTCGCAATGCGATAGTTGAAAATCGCGTTGCGATGGTCTACAGTATCGTTGCGATTTTCCCAATTCGCAATGCGAATAAGTAAATCGCAACGCGAATTGGGAAAATCGCAATGCGATACTGACTATCGCAATGCGATAATAAAAAATCGCAACGAGATACTTACTTTCGCAATGCGATACTGACTTTCGCAACGCGATAATACATAATCGCAATGCGATTTTCAAAGCGCCATTAGTATCCTGGCCAAGTATTTTATTTTTAAATTCCAAACATGAATATTAATATATTGGAACACTGAACTGTCCACAGTATATCCCGTAATCGCAACTCATAACCTAAAACCTAAAATCACAACTCAGTCCCATCTCCATCTCTCACTCTCTCACCCATCTCCGACGAAATCCGTCCCCATCTCCGGCGAAATCCGTCTATCTCCATCTCTCAGAGCCACCCTCACAATCAGAAATGGAAAATCAACCAAATCAACCAACGAGGGTTAGTTTTTTTAATTATTTTCTTTTTGAAATTTTTGCATTATTATTAGGTTTTTCATATTGAAATTGATGATAAGTTTACTGGTAATTTCAATAATAGATTAACCATTTCACTTAGATTGCTTATTAAATCAACCAAGAATCGCAACGCGAAATGCAAATCGCAGTTTCGTGTTGCGATTCTCTCGTTGCGATAGTCATTTTCGTGTTGCGATTTTCATTTTCAGAAACTATTCTTCTTCTGCAAATACGAAATTCACAGTGTTGCATATTTAAGTTTGAAGAATAAACTACTACTATTTATGTTTATTATTGTTTTTGGTATATCTTCACAGTGTAGTTTTTGGTATATCTAATTTAGTATGTTTATTGTTTTTGTAGAACTTTTATTCGGCTCAATTGACCTTGAGAAATAAAGTCAGCCTGGCCAAAACAATTGCGTCGAAGCTTTCACCTGCACAAAGAAAAATGTTTGAGGATACATGCTTCGGGCCATGGCTGAAAGTACAACATCCCGGTGGAGATGCGATGTTGACACACCTGTTTCTTCAAACCATGACTAGCGATCTACCAAAGACTATACAACGTCGTGATGAAGAGATATGGTTTGATTTTCCACCGGCGTATACGTGTTTTGGGCGGGAGGAGTTTTGCTTAATCACCTGTCTACGCTTCGGACACGATGATGTAGGTCGGTACACTAGACACATTACCCGCCCATCATGGCTATCCCGGGTTTTTCCTGAGCTGGAGAGGCCGAGTCTACACGTAGAAGACCTGACAAGATTTTTGAATAATAAAGATGGTTTTACTCGGATGGATGACGTCGACGTTGTCCGAGTATGCCTTCTAATTCTTTTGCATGCCGGCTTTTTAGGCAGAGAGGCCAGACAACCTATTCCAAATGATCTAATCAATTGGTAGAAGACCTAAATGCGTGAACCTGTTTCCGTGGGGCTCGTATTTATGGAAAGCTACATGGAATAAGTTATCGTCTGCCTTGGATGATCGAAAAAGTTTGCATGGCGATGGTTCCAAATACACTTTGACAGGCTTTATTTGGGCCTTTAAGGTAAGAATTTTTATATGATTTTCCAAAATTATAAGTAATTATTTAACAATTACTAATGTTTGTTATTATATTGTTTGTAGATTTGGATATTTGAGGCCTTTCCCGCCATGAAGACATATGCAATAAAAACTTCAAATGATATTCCCAGGGCTATTCCTGGAAGAGGAAACGGACCTTGCAATGGGAAGATTTACTACGGTATACGACAATAAATAATGTAAGTTAACATAAATACTACCATATGTTTATAAACAAGTTATTACTAGTACACGTTTAACTTTGTTTGAGCTTTTATATTGTTAGGAGGCCAACACTCCTCTACAGAGGCTGACACCTACGGAAGCTGAGCTTGCCACTGATTGGTGGCAAGCTAGTAAGCGTTTTTTTGATGGAACGGTTGAGGAGCAGCCTCCACTTCGGGAGCCATCACCTCGCCCAGAGCTATCACCTCACCCAGAGCCATCATCTGATCGACCCGGCTATACACCTCCACAACGACAGCCATCACCTATTATGTCACATCATCGAGCCTCTTCTCCACCATCACCGCAAGATAGGCGACCGGCAAAGATGCCACGACGTTTATCTCCCTGTTCTCCACCTCCACCTCAACGGGATGAGTTAGGGGAGTTACGTGATTAGGTCAATGCCTTGCGTGAGGAGGTCGGTACTTTACGCAAAGACGATGGTGCATGGCGTGTTGAGGTGTCTACATTACGCGGTGAGGTAGCCGCTCTACGTGAGATGGTAGCATCGTTGCAGAATGAGGTTCATACTCTACGCAACGAGGTAAGTTTAAGATTTTTCATACTCGTAATTCATTCGGTTGCTACCAATACTGCTAAACTGTTTTTATTAGTATTTGTTTTTGGTTTTGTTTTTGTCTTTTGGCTGAAGTAATGCAATCCATTCAAGTTTCAATTTGCAGAAGAATAGTTTACTTTCGCAACACGAAAATGACTATCGCAACACGGAAATGGCTATCGCAATGCGAAATGAAAATCGCAACGACAAAATCGCAATGCGAAATGAAATCGCAACGACAAAATCGCAACGCGAAATGAAAATCGCAATGCGATTTGTGTTTCGCGTTGCGATTTTGTCGTTGCGATTTCATTTCGCGTTGCGATTTTGTCGTTGCGATTTTCATTTCGCATTGCGATAGCCATTTCCGTGTTGCGATAGTCATTTTGCGTTGCGATTTTAAGTTTCGTGTTGCGAAAGTAAACTATTCTTCTTCTGAAATGTTTATATATGTTGTCCTTTTAAATGTTTATATAAGTGCTTACTTCTGGAATGTTATCTGAGCATTTTGTGAACTATGATAGAATAATGATTTGGGTGAATACAATGCTAGTTTGAAACATATTTGTCTTTGTTTAATATCATGTCTGTTTATTTACTGATTTATGTATTAATTTTTTTAGCGGCCCGATAAGGTGGATGCTTTACGTCGGGTTTTCCTTGCACGACAGAGTTCACGCATCAGACGGCGTGGACGTGCTATTACGTCTCCGTTCACCCCAATGGTGCGAAGACTCCGCAAGAAGAAGCCCGACTCACCGGTCATCCCTCAAGAGTCCCCTCCAATCGTTCAAGAGGCCCCTATTCTCCCTCAAGATTCCCCCCCACCGTTCAAGAGGCCACTGTCATCGTTGAAGAGGTCCCTCCCACCATTCCAGAGCCCGATTCACATGGGGTAATATATCGAAGTATTGAGAAACCCCCACCGGTTCCGGACATGATGGATGAGAGTTGGCTCTCGTATGAGTTACCGGCTAGTACCCTTCCGGTATCTGAAGTGGAGAGGAGACAACTACCGGAAACAATTGTGGATAATACCCTTTGGGCTAAGACCGCAGTTGATTTTTATCTACATGAGCGGAGCCAAGGGTGTTACACTGACATCAGCAAACTCAACGATGAAATGTTTTTGTTGCTTGATCGGTCTTGGTGGGGTGTGCTATTAGGGGTTGAAGACAGTGGCTATTTGGATGGGGAGGTAAGTCTTATATTTGTCTTATATATGATTTGATTAATTTGTTTAAAAATTAATGTAATTCACTAATATATGTATTTTTTTGTAAAACAGCATATCGATGCGTGGGTGTCACGTCTACTAATAATAAGGAAGCTTAGGAAAAATAAAAAAAATTCGCTATATACAATAATGCCGACGGCTTTTCACGCAGTTCACTTGAAGAATCAACGAGATGAATCATTTTTGTTGGGCAATGGACAAGCTAAACTTTATCCTGCATGGTGGGAGGTCGATAAGGTTAGTGTTTATTTTTTAAATTTTTTAAAGGTGTTCATAAATAAGTGCGCAAATAAATGAATTATTACTTATGATCACAGGTGTTTATCCCTGTTTTGGAACGTCGTCACTGGCTTCTCGTCCAACTTCAGCTCCCATCCCTGAAGATAATAGTGTATGACAGCATGATCAATTACATATCACTGTCTGATTTGAGAGATATTTCAAGGGATGGAGCTCTCATTTGGCTAAATTCTTGGATGGGATTAAGTATTGGAGTCATTCTGGACAAAAGAAGCCAAAGAAGTTCAATGTCACAGTTGTCAGAGACGAGACCGCGCCACAGCAATCGCCGGGAGCCAGAGGGGATTGTGGTCCTCTCGTATGCCTTTGCTTGACGCGTTTGACGACGGGAAGCACAGAGTTTTTACCTCCCACCGATAGAGATAGAGCTGCAGTAGGCTTGTGGTTTTGGCATTATATGGCTAGAGCAATATATTCGAGACGCTGCCTACCTGCATCCGCGTTATGAAAGTGTCCATTGTTAATTGGTAAGTCAAATGCAAGTTTTGTTAACATATATACTCCTTTTGGTTTGAAAATGTTTGGTTAAGTACCTAGAATTCAATAATTTGCTGTTTGTAGGTTTTAGATGTGTAGGAAGTCTTGTTTGAGCAAATGTTTGGTTTCTGCAGGTTAATCCTTAAGTGAGCTGCGTGAAATGGATGTACGGGGTCACAAAGTTGTTGATTCATTGATTCAATAATTGATGAAGAAATAAGAATTATTATTATTTTTTGATTGTTTAATTGATTTGTAAAAGATGATTTGTAAATGTTGATTTGTTTAATTGATGTGTACATAATTTGTGTTGAAATGTAATAGTTGATTTGTTGATTTTCAATATGCTTTATGTTGAAGGCAAAACAGACTATCGCAACGCGAAATGGCCATCGCAACGAGAAAATCGCAATGCGAAATGAAAATCGCAATGCGAAATGAAAATCGCAACGAGAAAATCGCAATGCGATTTTCATTTCGCATTGCGATTTTCTCGTTGCGATAGCCATTTTCGCGTTGCGATAGCCATTTTCGCATTGCGATAGCCATTTTCGCGTTGCGATAGTCAAATGAATGTCTAATAAGTGATAACAACTGAACAGATCATAGCAATGTTCAAACTCAAGTTACTAATACATGCCTAACTGAAAATGTTAAAAGTGCACACATAAAATACACATAATGCAAGTTTTGTTAACATATATACTCCTTTTGGTTTGAAAATGTTTGGTTAAGTACCTAGAATTCAATAATAATTGTTAAAAGTTTATGCATGTTAATCCTCATTGCCTTTTTCATTTCGCATTGCGATTCTATCGTTGCGATTTGCATTTCGCATTGCGATGGTCAAATGATTGCCTTTCGCAACGCGATTCTGACTTTCGCAACGAGATAATACAGAATCGCAATGCGAGTTTCAAAGTTCGCAACAGGTTTTAGTTTCGCAAGCCAAATTTTTTGTGTATGTATATATACGCAGCAGCAACAACTCATAAACTAAATCCCTAAATCGCAACTCATTCCATCTCCATCTATCACTCTCTCCGGCGACATCCGTTCCAATATCCAACGACATCCTTCCCCATCCGACAACAGGTCTTAGTTTCGCATCTCGTTTGTTTAGTTACAACCATGAAATCATCTAATGTTGATCATGTTTGGATAGATTTGTGTTTTGGAGGGTCATGGGAGAATGTTCATGGTGTTTTACAATATATGCCTTTACCCATGAATCTTCAACTAAAACTGTCATTAAAGAAGTTAACTTATGAAACCCTAATGTTACGTGTTTCAAAGAAATTGAATTTAGAGCCCCTAAGTGGATTTAGGCTATCTTATCAGAGAAATGGTAAAGTTTATTTGTTAACCGACAATGAAGATGTTGAACGATTCATTGCTTACATTAATGTTTCAAGTGATGATGTTACATTGTATGTTGTTGAACCTAGAAGTAGTATTGTTGGGTCAGTAGCGGGTAGTAATCAACTAAGTGGGTCTCAAAACCCACAGCCTTTCTCTAATCCAAATCCAAATCAACTTTCAGCACCAAATTCTGGTTTTCGTATTGACCAATTAGACGATGATGAGCCAAGAGAAAAAATTGTGAGTACTAGTCAGTATTCGAAATTTGATCTTGGTCAATACCCGGACTTTGATATTGGTCAATACACGGATTTTGATGATGTTTCAGAAGAAGAAACAGACCCTGCGTGTAATGATTTTGATATTTGTCAATACCCGAATTTTGATGATGAAACACCCGTTGCCGAGGAAGATGTTGTTGATGATAATGAGGAGGAAGTTACGACTGTGAATGAACATGTTGAACATCCATTCTGTAATTCATATAATCCTGAAGAAGAAAAAGAAGAAGAAAAAGTCCCCGAAAAAAAGAAAATGCCACGGGAGTATAACTGGAATATGCCAGAATTACTTCAGTTACCGGAAGAAGAGTTGGCAAAGAAAGCAGTTGATTGTTACACAAAAGTTATTCGTATCAAGAAAGATGATTGTTTTGATACAAAGGAAGACTTGAAGATAGCTTTGTATACGAAATGTGTGGAAGATGCTATCAACTAAAAGTTAACAAATCAAGCAAAGATCGTTTCGAAACAAGGTGTACGATTGACAAAAACTGTACGTGGCGTATGATTGCAAAGAGGATAAAAGATTGCGCAATGTTTCAAGTTAGGACTTTTATTGATAAACATACATGTTCAAGAACCCAAGTTTTTCCTCACCATAGACAGGCAAACAAAAAGGTGTTGGGTGGTTTTTTGGCTGAGTTAATGTTTTTGAATGGCAGGGTATATCGGGGACATGAAATTATGACTGACATGAATGCTCGGTTCAAGATTAGTATATCATATTCTCAAGCTTGGAGAGCCAAATGTTATGCCTTAGAATTGTTGAGGGGGTCGCCAGAAGCATCGTTTGCCCAACTGCCGGCTTATTGTCACAATTTAAAGCTGAAAAATCCTGGGTCGATAACTCATATCAAAACAGATAGAGATGGACGCTTTGAGTTGTTGTTTATCGCCATTGGTGCTGCGGTTAGTAAATCAATATAATTTTGTTGACTCATTTCTGTTAGTTACATGCATTTCACATTTAAATGATTATATTTCTTGTGTATATTATTTTGTAGATTCGTTCGTTTATTACTTGCATGCGCCCAGTTATTATAGTTGACGGAGCACATTTGAAAGGTCGATACCTTGGAGTAAACTTATTAGCAGTAGCCATGGATGCTAACAATGGGATATTGCCAATAGCTTACGGAGTTGGAAAATCTGAAACCTCTGATTCATGGACATAGTTTATGGGGCATCTTAGGGATTGCATAGGTCCTATTAGCAATCTGACAATCATATCCGATAGGGCAAACTCAATTGACAACGCTGTTAGAAGGTGTTTCCCAGATGCTTTTCATGGACTTTGTGGTGTTCATTTGTATAGAAATCTAAAATCAAGGTCTGCTGGTATAAAAAAGCACAAATGGACATACTGGAAGGCTGTAAAGGCTTATCGGGAAGTGGATTTCAATAAGCATATAAACTGTTTAAGACGTGTTTTGCCTCAGTGTGCTCAAACACTAGAAGATGTCGGGTTTGAAAGATGGTCAAGAGTAAATCAACTTGGAGCAAGATATGGTTTCATGACGTCTAATAGTGCAGAATCAATTAACGCTCTAAGTCGTCATTCCTGGAAATTACCCATTACTATGTTAATGGAGTTTTTTCGAGCCTCTATTCAACAGTGGTACTACAAGAAAAGAAACCATGCAGGTATTATTTCTTTGAATTCGTAACTTATCATATTTTACTAAGTATTATTTATTTAAATTTACAGGAACATTGGAACATCGTGTTACACCATGGACTGAAAAAAAGATAACGAAACGTGTTGTGAAGTCAACGTCATGGAGAGTTGAACCATGTTCAAACACTTTGTTTGAAGTACTGGATAATAACTTAAATGGGCTTGTCGATCTAAATGCAAGGACGTGTAGTTGTATGAAATGGCAAACATCTGGTTATCCATGTGGCCATGTTATAAAAGTTGCTCTTCATCTAAACCAAGATGATTCAAGCACATACGCTATGGATTGCTACACTACAGAAGTATATCGACAGACTTATGCCGAGATTGTCTACCCTATTTCACATCCTTCTGAGTGGGACATACCAGATGACTTACAAACAGTTTTGCCACCAGCCATGGACAGAAGGCTACCTGGCCGACCAAAAAGTCACGATCGTATACCATCTAAGGGTGAAGAGAAGAAGAGATCGACATGTAGTCGGTGCAAGGAAAGTGGTCATACAAGGTTGACATGTGGATCACCAGTGCCATCACAATCATCTTTTCCTCTACCAAAATATGGATCATCATCAAAATCTAAAGCTCATATGGTGTCAAGAAAAAGGCAATCAAAATCGCAATCATCTTTAAAATCCCAATCACAACTGGCTTCACCTTTTGGGACTGTTAACTTAGGTGATTTTTAAATGCAAACGTTGTATTATGTAGATTTTATGTGTGAACTTTTAACATTTTCAGTTAGGCATGTATTAGTAACTTGAGTTTGAAAATTGCTATGATCTGTTCCAGTTGTTATCACTTAATAGGCAATCATCTTAATGTCCATCGCAAAGCGGAAATTACTATCGCAATGCGAAATGAAAATCGCAACGAGAGAATCGCAATGCGAAATGAAAATTGCAACGCTAATTTCGCAATGCGAAATGAAAATCGCAACGCGAATTTAATTTCGCGTTGCGATTTTCATTTTCGCGTTGCGATTCTCTCGTTGCGATTTTCATTTCGCATTGCGATAGTACTTTTTGCCTTCAACATAATGCAGATTGAAATCAACAAAATCAACCATTACATTTCAATCAATTAAACAAGCACAAATAAGAATTATGTTAACATCAATTAAACAAATCAACTTTTACAAATCACCTTTTACAAATCAATTAAACAATCAAAAAATAAGCAATAATTATTAGAGAAAATAACACTTCTACTATTGAATCAACTTTTGCAGCCATACATCATTTTCACACAGCTCACTTCTGAGATTAACCTGCATAAACCAAACATTTGCTCAAACAACACTTTCTACACATCTAAAACCTACAAACAGCAAATTATTGAATTCTAGGTACTTAACCAAACATTTTCAAACCACAAGCCTATAAACATACCAATTGTTTATGGACATTTTTATAACGCGGATGCAGGTAGGTAGCGTCTCGTATATATCGATCTAGCCATATAATGTCGAAACCACAAGCCTACTGCAGCTCTATCTATATCGGTGGGAGGTAGATACTTTATACTTCCTGTGATCAAACGGTCCAACGCCAAGCATACGAGAGGACCACAATCCCCTCTGGGTCATTTCGTTTGTTGTGGTGCGGTCTCGTCTCTGCTAACTGTAATATTGAGCTTCTTTGGCTTCTTGTTTCCAGAACGAGTCCAATAATTTATCGAATCCAAGTATTTAGCCAAATAAGAGCTCCATCCCTTAATAATATCTCTTAAATCAGCCAATGATATGTAATTTATCATGCTGTCATATACTATTGCCTTAAGGGATGGGATCTGAAGCTCGACGAGAAGCCAATGGTTACGTTCCAAAACAGGGATAAACACCTGCAATCATAAGTAATAATTCATTCATTTGCGCACTTATTTATGAATACCTTTAAACTCAATCTAAAATAAACACTAACCTTATCGACCTCCCACCATGCATGATAAAGTTTAGCTTGTCCATTGCCCAACGCAAATGATTCATCTCGTTGATTCTTCAAGTGAACGGCGTTAAAAGACGTCGGCATAATTGTATACCGTGTATTTCTTTTATTTTCCTTAAGTTTCTTAATTATTAGAAGACGTGACACCCACGCATCAATATGCTATTTTACAAAAAAATACATATATTAGTAACTTACATAAATTTACAAAAAAATAATCAAATGAAAATATAAGAAAAATATAGACTTACCCCTCCATCGAAATAGCCATTGTCTTCGACCCTAATAATACGCCCCACCAAGACCGATCAAGCAACAAATAGATATCATCATTGAGCTTGCATATGTCAGTGAAACACCCCTGGCTTCGCTCATGTAGATAAAATCAACTGCGGTCTTAGCCCAAAGGGTGTTATCCAGAATTGTGTCCGGTAGTTGTTTCCTCTCCTCTTCAGATACCGGTATGGTACTGGCCGGTAACTCATACGAGAGCCAACTTGAATCCATCATGTCCGGCACGTCAGAGGGTTTCTCAAGAATCCTACATATGACGCCATGTGAATCGGGCTCTTGAATGGTGGGAGGGACCTCTTTAACGATGACAGTGGCCTCTTGAACGGTGGGAGGGGACTCTCGAGGAATGATAGGGGCCTCTTCAACGATAGGAGTGGACTCTTGAGGGATGATAGGCGAGTCGAGCTTCTTCTTGCGGTGTCTTCGCACTATTGGGGTATACAGAGACTTAATAGCACGTGCACGCCGTCTGATGCGTGAACTCTGTCGTGCAAGAAAAACCCGACGTAAAACATCCACCTTATCGGTCCGCTAAATAAAAATACAAATATCAGTAAATAAACAGACATGATATTTAAACAGTGAAAACAAAGATAAATATATTTCAAACTTTCAACCAAAAGACAAAACAAAGACAAATACTAACTTCACAGTGTTAAAGTAAAAAGTTTAGCAGTTTTGGCAGCAACCGAATAAATTTACTAAGCAATCTAAGTGAAATGGTTAATTTAAGTGAAATTACGAGTAAATTTATCATCAAGTTAGATATGGAAAATCTTAAACTTACCTCGTTGCGTAGAGTATGAACCTCATTCTGCAACGATACTACCATCTCACGTAGAGCGGCAACCTCACCACGTAAAGTAGACACCTCCACACGCCATGCACCATCGTTATCGCGTAGAGTACCGATCTCCTCACGCAAGGCATTGACCTCATCACGTAACTCCCTTGACTCATCCCGTGGAGGTGGAGAACAGGGAGATAGAAGTCGTGGCATCTTTGTCGGTCGCCTATCATGAGGTGATGGTGGAGAAGAGACTCGATGATGTGACGGGATATGTGATGGCTCTCGTTGTAGAGGTGTATAGTCGGGTCTATCATGTGATGGCTCTGGGTGAGGTGATGGATCTCGAAGTGGAGGAAGTGGAGGCTGCTCATCATTCGTGCCATCAAAAAAACGCTGACTAGCTTGCCACCAATCAGTGGCAAGCTCAGCCTCCGTGGGTGTCAGTCTCATTAATGGAGTGTTGGCCTCTTAAAAATATAAAAACTAAAACAAAGTTAAACGTCTACTATTAATAACTTGTTTATATATATGATAGTATTTGTGTTAACTTACATTATTTTATTGTCGCATATGGTATTAAGTCTTCCCAATCCAACATACGTTTCCTCTTCCAGGAAATGGCCCTAGGAATATCATCTGAGGATTTTAATGCATATGTCCGCATGCTGGGGAAAGCCTCGAATATCCAAATCTACAAACAATATAATAACAAACATTAGTAATTGTTAAATAATTAATTATAATTTTGAAAACATTATATAGAAATTCTTACCTTAAAGGCCCAAACAAAGCCTGACAAAGTGTATTTTGACCCATCGCCCCGCAAACTTTTGCAGTCATCAAAGGCAGACGACAACTTAGTCCAGGTAGCTTTCCATATATACGAACCCCACAGAAACAGATTCCATGCATTTAGGTCCTCTACCAATAATATTAGCTCCTGAGGAATAGGTTGTCTGGCCTCTCTGCCTAAAAAGCCGGCATACAAAAGTAGTAGAAGGCATACTCGGACAACATCGACGTCATTCATCCGAGTAAAACCATCTTTCTTATTAAACAATTTCTTCATATCGTCGACGTGTAAGTTCGGCTTCTCTATTGACTCATCAGGAAAAACCCTGGATAACCATGATGGGTGGGTGATATGACGAGTGTACCGGCCTACATCATCGTGTCCGAATCGTAGACCAGTGATTAAGCAGAACTCCTTCCGCCCAAAACAAGTATACGCCTGTGGAAAATGAAACCATATCTCTTCCTCACCACGTTGTATATTGTCGAGTAGATCGCTAGTCATGGTCTGAAGCCACAAATGGGTCAAACTAGAATCTCCACCCGGATGCTGTACTCTCAGCCATGGCCCGAAGCAGGTTTCTTCAAACAATTTTCTTTGTGCAGGTGAAAGCTTCGAAGCAATTGTAGTGGCTAGGCTAACTTTATTCCTTAATGTCAATGAAGCCGAAAAAAATTTCTACAAAAAAACAATAAACATACCAAGTTAGATATACCAAAAATTACACTGTCAAGATATACCAAAAACAAAACAATAAACATAAATAGTAGTTTATTCTTGAAACTAAAATTTGTAACACTGTTTTTGTCTTTTGGTTGAAATGAAAATCGCAACGAGATAATGAGAATCGCAACGCGGAAATGACTATTGCAACGAGAGAATCGCAACACGAAATGACTATCGTGACCAGACAATCGCAACGCGAAATGAAAATCGCAACCACGAAATAAAAATCGCAACGCGAAATGAAAATCGCAACGCGAAATGAAAATCACAATGTGATTTTGGTTTCGCGTTGCGATTTTTATTTCACGTTGCGATAGTTATTTCCGCGTTGCGATTTTCATTCTCGAAACTATTCTTCTTCTACATTACTTCAACCAAAAGACAAAGCAAAGACAAATACTAACTTCACATGCTAAACAGTTTAGCAGTATTGGCAGCAATCGAATGAATTTAATAAGAAATCTAAGTGAAATGGTTAATCTATTATTGAAATTACCAGTAAACTTATCATCAATCTCAATATGAAAAACCTAAAAATAATGCAAAAATTTCAAAAAAAAAACAAAAAAAAACTAACCCTCGGAGGTTGATTTTCCATTTCTGAATGATTGTGAGGGATTTTTGACTGTGAATGGTTGTGAGGGATTTCGCCGGCGATGGGGACGGAAATCTTCGGAGATGGGGACGGATTTCGCCGTAGAGAGTGAGAGATGGAGATGGGACTGAGTGTTGTGTTTTTGGGTTTGAGGTTATGAGTTGCGATTATTGTGGACGGTTCAGTTTCCGATTTATTAAGAAAAAATTCGTGTTTGGAATTTGAAAAAAAAAATACGCGTTAATACGAATGGCGCTATGTAAATCGCGTTGCGAAAGTCAGAATCGCGTTGCGAAAGTCAGTATCTCGTTGCGATTTTGTATTATCGCATTGCGATAGTAAGTATCGCATTGCGATAGTCAGTATCGCATTGCGATTTTCCCAATTCGCGTTGCGATTTACTTATTCGCATTGCGAATTGGGAAAATCGCAACGACATTGTATACCATCGCAACGCGATTTCCAACTATCGCAACGCGAATTTGCGATAATGGAGATCGCGTTGCGAATTAGCGATCGCATTGCGATTTTGTTGGTCATTTTGGCAAATCCGGAAAAAGTTGGTTAAAATCGTATATTATATGGGATTTTTGGTCACTGAGGTTATTTTCTCTTTTTTTTTATGCTCCGGTGGGGCTAAAACTTAAAGAACATTGGAATAAAGCTAAAATACAATCTAGGTCTAGGCATGCAAAATTTATATAATTATTATACAACCATCCACTTTTTAAGCATGGAATTTGGTTTAGAAAAATGGAATGTTAATTCGCAGTGTCAAACAATGATATAAATAGAGGTGAAATTGAAAAATAACATTTGGTGAATTTGGTAAATTATTTATGAATCGTTTGTATGATGTTCGTTTATGTTCGTTTGTTAAGCTAAATAAACGAGTGTGAACAAAATTTGTATGTTCATTTAATAAACTAACAAACACGAACAGAGTTGTGTACGGCTCGTCTATGTTCATGAACAAATTCGTTTATAAGTTTATTTATAAGCTCGTCTATTTTTTTGACATTTTAAATATTGATGAAGATGTATACAAAATTGAATACATGGTGAAATTTGGAGTTTAAACTATGAATCTTAAGGAGTTTAATCATTAGTTGTGTAATTTAATCATTTTCTTATCACGATAAACAAATATGTTCGTGAATGTTAAATGAACGACCACGAACACCTTAAAAATAAATAAACGAAAATGAACATGATATTAAAAATTAAATTAATATGACCAGAACATAAACACCTTTAAAAAGATAAAAACAAATCTAATATAACCTTATTTGTTTAAGCTTGATGTATTTAAACCCCTAAATATAGGAAATTTGACAAAAAATCACCCTATTAAAAAATACTACCTATCAAACACCCTTTCCTAACTATTTCCCGATCTAACACCTTTTTTCAGGAGAGTGAAAGAGGCACACGGTAGGAGACGTGCCTTAGTCGGGGGAGGGAAGTGTGTCACATGAAACGTGTCTTCCATTGGTTTTATGAATGGCGTATCCTACGGAACGCACCTCCATTGAATGGCGCGTCCTAGGGAATGTGCCTCTCTTGAATGACGTGTCCTAGGGAATGCGCCTCTCTTGGATGGCGCATCGTACAGAACATGCCTCTCATGCTTAGTTCAGTGTTTTATGTTAAGTAACTATAGGGTTTTGTAATTGGTTTTAGGGGGTTTTGTAGTGGTTTAGGGTGTTATATTTGTATGGTTTAGGGTTTTTAAAGAAGTTTAAGGTTAAAATTGATTGTATGTTAGAATGTTTGTGTTTTTAAAGTAGGGTATGGTTAAAGTTGATTATATGTTAGATTGTAAGAAATAAACATTAAACATTTAATTGGAAAATTATATAGATAGAAGAAAGGGTCATTTTGTAAAATAAAAAGTTGAAATCACATTAATTGAAACCAAAAGAAAATCAAATAACATAAGTTGAAACATTAGAAAATATTATCACATGAGTGGCGGTCAACGATTATGTAATGATGAAAGATAAGAACAATTTCTCCTATTGTGGTCGAGATTTCTGCAATGGCCACATCTTAAGTTTTGTCATGACGTCTTTCAAATATCCATATAGCAATGAATTTGAGTGGATTTTGAATGACCTATCTCCTTTAATAAGTCCAGATCTGGTATAATTGGAAGCCAAGTCTGAACATCATTTGGGTCTTTATCATTACCTATGGGGGGAACTCATATTCATATACCTTGAATACGTGTGAAATTTGGTATACGAGATCCACATAATGCTTATAGTCTTGACGAGAAAACGAGCAAGCTGCTATAACATGGGAGCATAGATACTTCAAAGCTTGAAAAACCCCACAATCATAACATCTATCTCGTAGATTAATTCTGAAAGAGTTAGATTCAATCCCTTACAGAGGTCGTACTATGACCCGAAATAATTATTGGGTACGAGAAAAGCTTATTACAGACATGTTGTTTGATGATGCAACCTTTTGCTACAGATCTGCTACTAATCGTGGGTGATAAACATGATCGTTTTATATCCAACTAAGATCTTGTCCCCCCGAGCTTGGCATAAAGTTGACCAAAAAATACATCGTTTTAGCCAAATCAATTACTTGTAAATGACGGGTCCCCTTTAAGGTTGAATTGATTGCCTCAACCAAGTTCGTTGTCATATGTCCATATCGATATCCACCATCGTATGTGTTTGTCCACTTTTCTTTATTTATTTCATTAATGTAATTGTATCCATGTTCATTTTTTCCTCGCAATTCTTGAAGCATAACCTTAAACGTTTGAGGTGAGAGTTCATAACCTAAGTGAAATGAATTAGTTAGTATAAAAAAATGAAAATGAGTGAGAAATGAAATTGGGAAAAATGTAACATACCATGCTTATAATTAATTGTCATTAATCATTCTTCTTATATATGCCATGATAGTTTGCAACAATATGTCAGATACAGAGAAGATGTTGGACATGTGGGGGTTTTCACATTGGACCCAAAGAGTCAATTGTTGCTTTGATCCTAGCTCCTTGGTGTTAAATAATTCAAATACATTCCCTCGTGATAACATGTAACCATAGATTTCTCAGGAAAAAAGCCCAAGACTTTGTATCTTCTCATTCAACAAGGGCAAAGGCAACGGGAAGAATGTTATGATTACAATCTTAGACAACTGCCAATAATAAAACTTGCTTGTATTTTCCATACAAGAATCTACCATCAATTTGGACAATGGGTTTACAGTATTTCTCTACATTAATGCATTGTGGGTAAGTCCAAAAACCACAGTAGAATTGGCATCGATCACGAAGAACTCGATCATTATGATAGGCATGGCGAGTTTCAAACTCAATTATTGTCCTAGGATTCAATCGTTGAACCAGATTAAACTAACTGGGCAGTTGCATTCTGTTTTGCCTTCTATGTTTTTTTTTGTAGGAGACGGTGTACCCATATAGAGTTTGTATTGCAGAAATCAACACTACAATAGGTATGTGGGAGCTTGCTCTGACCAATGGCATAATGACCTGGCAAATCATGTTGTATTGAGATTGTATTTTGTTAGTACCCATGTGTCAGTCTTCTTCCTCTTTGAAACGCGGACCATCCAATTGCAGTCATTATCACGTTTGACACAATAACATACATTCTTTTTGGTGGTAGATCAATCGACTCTAGACTGAACTGAATTACGAATATTGTAATTCTTAATTTCCATCATTACTTCTTCTTTAGATGTAAACTCCATTCCATGATATATATCACCATCATTAATTGATGAATGCCTCTCATAGCCTCCAAGATAAGGCATATCAAAAATATTTTTCCCGTACATTGCATCATAATCAGCTTTATACATGTGTGTTGGAGGTTCATAGTGTACCATATTTGTAGGAACTTCATCCGCATCATCATGATAGTCCATGTTGAATTATGATAACTCAGGTTTAAGAAATAATCCAGTTTCAGCACAATCTGCTACTAACTTATGAAGAGGTTATTCTGGAGGAGATTAAGGTTCTTCAGTGACTCTGATATTTAGTTCGAACAATTTCGCAAATGAATGCCTTTCTCTGGAGTTTAAAGGGATGTCACCATATGGGTTATGAATTGAGTGTTATGTGGAATGCATTTCCATATCGAGGTCGAAGGTGCTGGTAGATGAATGTCTCCCAATTGAACTGAAAGGCATCTCCATATTGAGTTAAAAAAAGTGGCAGATTAATGCCTTCCCCTGGAAATTGATGGTATGCTAACAAGAGGTGGTTAGCCATTAATGACGTGAAATCATTACAAATTGTTTAAGTTGAACTGTCAACATCAACTGGTTTATGAAGCCATAGTGGGAGGATAAGGGCATACCCTGAATTGGATGTACGTCAACAAAAGTGGCATACATTTCTTTAATAGAGTTTAAATTTTAACCGGAAGCATCAACTATTATAGTAACATCGTTGTCGTTTGAGAGATTGAACAATCTATATGTTAACGAAAACATTTCAGTCAAAAAATTGTTTTGCAGTGTAACCAGTATTCTACTGTTTCCAACATGAACCTTCCTTGGGATTTTTGTAATTAAATCGTGAAGAATGATGTTTCTCCTTAAGGACAGAAATATATAATGATCTGATCAAAAAACAATCACGTATTCATATTCCCTAATTTCTCCATCATAGGAAGCAAAAGCTGAAATAAGAGTCATTTTCTTAGTTTAAGAGTTTTAAAGTTTGAAAGTTTACACGTTTGAGAGTTTGAGATTTCAAAGATACAGAGTTTTAGGATTGAAGATTTTGAGATATTGAGGGTTGGGGAATAATTCATATCAATTATGTGAAATGGCAGAGATTCTATGAATAATAATGAAACATGCGCCTTTCATTTCGGATGGGATGGAACACTATGAAATGACAGAGATTCTCTGAATAATAATGGAAAATGCTTTCCCTGGAATGCGCCTTTCATTTCAGATTGGATGGAACACTATAACATGGTAGAGATTCTCTGAATAATAATGGAAAACGCTTCCTCTGGATGTGCCTTTCATTTCAGATGGGATTGAACATTATGACATGACAAATATTCTCTGAATAATAATGGAAAATGCTTCCCCTCGAACATCCCTTTCATTTCGGATGGGATGGAACACTATGACATGGCAGAGATTCTCTGAATAATAATGGAAAACGCTTCCCATGGAATGCGTCTTTCATTTCGGATGGGATGAAACACTATGACATGGCAAAGATTCTCTGAATAATATGGAAAATGTTTCCCCTAGAATGCGCCTTTAATTTTGGATGGATAGAACACTAAGATATGATAGAGAATCTCTAAATAATAATGGAAAACACTTCCCATGGAACGTGCCTTTCATTTTGAATGGGATGGAACACTATGACATGACAGAGATTCTCTGAATAATAATGGAAAACACTTCCACATGGAATGTGCGTTTAATTTCTGATGGGATAAAACACTATGATATTGAAAAGATTCTCTAAATAATAATAGAAAACACTATGACATGGAAAATATTCTCTAAAATGATTTCATTGAAACGTGCCTTTCTTTTTCTTCAAATTTAATCTTATCCAGCGTCAGACACTAAATATATGAGAGAAGAAGCAAGTGGTCCTCAGTACTTTGCCTTTCGTGTATCTTTCTGATTATGTTATCTATAATTTTCATAGACTTTTCCATCGTTTTCAATGGCATCTAAATATTCATTATCTTATATCCCAAATGATATATTAGTTGAGATTTTACGTTGCCCTGCTTCTAATTCTATTAAGGACTTTCTCCACCTTCATTTAACTTGTTGAGACTTTTGCTTGGCATCAAATTACAAATTCATATTTGCAAATGTTTGACTTCATCGGTATGCCTTGAATCCTTTGGATCATTTTGAATGGCTGCATTGTTTAGGGAAGGTATAGTTTAGTGTTTTTCCAAATATTGTGCCAATATTGAAGTTGGTTGTCATATCTTGAAGTAAGCCTCTAGCATGGGTGTCAATGAAGCAACTTAAGCCTCTAGCATGGGTGTCAATGAAGCAACTTACGTTTTAGGCATACGATTGTTTCACATAAAAGAGAGGTTGCAAGAAGGATATCAAGTGTTGTCCAACCTAAACTCAATGCATATAAATATGAAACAAAAAGATCTTTTCCACCGTAGAAGCATGACTATCTCAACTATTACCAAAATTTTCTCGGTTTCGTATGTTGAAAAGATTCCATAAACATATTTCTCATGTGATCACACGTTTAGAGGTTGCTTTTATTGTTTTTGGAATCATGAAAGCAATATTGTAATGGATTTTGTTCTTAGTAGGACTAATTAAATTCAATGTGAGATTTGTTATAGGTGTGAACTATAAAAACAACAAACCATAAACATTACATTAAACAACAAACTATTAAACATGACATGAAGCATACCAAACCAACGAACCTGAAATACCACACATATTTCAAATACCTTAAACAATAAATAAAAGCATATGCATGCACCTAAAATAGTGAATAAAAGCATACAAATACACCTAAAACAAACTTTTCTTAATGATATTATGATGCCCAATTTTGTTTGAACCATGATTTTGAGTTTTCATCATCTATCTCTATATTTCCAAACTCATTCTGCTTAATTTGTTCCGTAGTCAAACTCAAACCATCATCATCAACATCCTAAAACTCTATAAACAAATCCACATGAGATACAAAATGGGTAGTATGTCTCAATCATACCACAAAGGTCGATATCATTACTTAGATGAAACCTCTTAAATGATATTGGTAATCTATAATATATCAAAGAGATTCTTATTTTCCTCCCGAGTTTAACATTTCTTTCTATTTTAAGCTTCAACTCCTTAAGTGAATTTTTGTTGTTGAAATATATACTTATATATTTGCAATAAAATTAAAATTTGCCTGAATAATAGCCATCCTATCTAAACAACTAAAGCTTTTGCCTGAATAGATTAAAATTAACTTTCACCTCGTACACACATACACACACACAAATATATATATAGGCCTTAGGAAGTTGTCCTATAAAATGAGCCTACCCAAATTATTATGTCTTGTTTGCCCTTGTTCTCAAAAAGACATTAACCATCTTATAAAAACTTACTTTTTATAAATACAGAAAAATGAAAGAAAATAAAAGGAAAAACTAATTAATAGGAAAAATCTTACTTCATATAAATACATAATAAAAAAAGTAAGAGGCAAATACATCATAGTAAACACACAATAAATAAAATGATTGATGTAAAATAGTCAGATTCATCAATGTCTCCTAGAATGTGATCCACAGGGTAGTGGTCGTCTACTTCTAGGAGGGTTTCTTCTTATATGTTGCTCCTCGTCATCCCCCATCATCGTCATCCTCATCCTCATCCTCATCATCCTTGTCATCATCGTCCTCATCCTTCTCCTCATCCTCCTTATTGTCATCAATGCTCTCAACAACATTATCTCGATAAGGGCTGAATATTGATATATGAACTTTGTAGAATAAGGACCATGAAAGTGTATGACTGACAATCCCACCACTCGCTGAGAACTGTAATAATTGTGAAAAATTGGACATCGATATTTGTGACACATACTACAGTTGAGGTGTTTGTGGTGGAGGACCACCCGCAACATAATTCGCGTAGGAACTAAATGTTGGATCCGTAAACATAGTATAAAAAATCCACCAGTGGGTGTCATAAAACCCTATTGGCTCTGTGCATAATCAAAAGGTGGTGACATCTGAACTGATGTATATGGCATCTAGACTTATGGATGTGTCATCTGAACCTGTTGTGGTGGAATCTAAAACGGTGGTGTCCCCATGTGAATTGGAAGGCTAGGGATGTAAACCGGTGTCGCTAGTTGCTGGTGTGATGGTTTTAGTGGCATAACTGAGGATAACCTGAAAACACCTCCTCTTCGTCTAGTAGTGGGGGACAATGATGTTGTGATATCGGATATTTTTATCGGTGACGATAAATTACCCCCTTCATGGTTCCGTTGAAAGTAAGAATGGTTTCCCGTTTGAGTTGAACCATTCAATATAACCATCTAAAACCATCAAACCAGATTCTTTTATATAATAATGTTGATGGGGCAAGCGTTAATACTAGTTCTCCCACATTGCCAACTACTCTCTATACTTCACCAAACAATTTACCTCTTTCTTGCCCCGCCTATCAATGTTATGCATATTATCGAGGTTCCTTAGTGCTTTTGAAATTAATTTTGTAAACCCAAACTGATGAAGCAAATGATCATTTAGATGCTACTCAAAATAGCATAACAAATAAGGGGCACAACCGCCACCCATACATCCAATATCCCACTAAGGTTAGGTGGGATGAAAACCCTCAATTCGTCATCCAAATATGGAAACCATTTGAATTAAAACAGAAATATAGATTTCTTATCAAAATTAAAATGAGATTCAAATTATATATATACAATTAAATAAAAAAAATTAAAATTAAAAAATGTGTGTGTTTGTCATTCTATAATAATCAAAAAACATTATTTAAAAATAAATTTACTATTGATACTGTTGAGTTAATCGATTGACGGAATCGGCCAAGAGGGGGGTGAATTGGAAATAAAAATTTTGGTGGAAGCTTTTGCAGAAAATTGAAAGAAATCGCACAGCGATTTAGAGTGGTTCGACTTTATCAACCAAAGTCTACGTCCACTACCTTAGCTATCCACACTAAGGATTTTCCAACAAATTCACTAATTTGTTCTTTCTTTTGAGACCAAAGAGATAACCTTACAACTCCCTCAAGAATATACCCCAATTCTTGAGAACACTCTTTTCTCAAAGAGAAATACAAATTTGCAAACTTACAAGAAAAACCTCATAAGGCAAATATGTTTGCACAATTCTAGAACAAAGAAAGAACACTCAAGAATAAATACAATTGAGCACAATAAGTGTTCTTGAAAGAAAAATGAATATTGAATGAAAAATAGGCTTGAAATGCTCAAACTTGAGGTTTGATGCTTTCTCTTTGATTCTCTCTTGATTCTAGTTGCTTGATGTTTCTTGTTTCTTGATGTTTCTTGTTATTGATCAATGGCTTCTAAGCTTGCTTAAATACACCTTGAATCACTTCTGAACGTTGGGGATGATTAGAGAAAATAATATAGCCGTTTTAGTGTGAAAATAATTAATAAAACAGTTTGGAGCGTGGGGGAATCGGTTCCCCCTATGGGGAATCGGTTCCCTAAGTGTAAAATTCAAATATTTCGACTGTTATACAAGGGGGGAATCGGTACCCCCTGGGGGGGAATCGGTTCCCTCCGAGCATACTGGAATTCTCGGAGCCAAACCATTCAGGGGGAATCGGTACCCCCTTGGGGGGGGAATCGGTTCCCTCTGAGCAATCTGGAATTTTTGGCTTTGAAATGGTTCGAAATACTTTGTAAAATTATTTTGAAATTGTTTTAAGATTAAAACTTAATTTTACACTTTGAGTAAGGATTAAAAATGATCTTTGAAAGATTTGGAGTAATGTTTTGATATTTGAATAATTCTATCGAATATACTTAGAAAATCATTTGGAAAATCTTAAAATTCATTTAACTTAATTTGTTATATCGAAATATCAAAATGTTTTCAACAATCTCCCCCTTTTTGATATAACAAAACATTTTAGTAATTTTAAGATTTTGAAATCAAGTTTTGAAATTACTCCCCCTTACTTTAACACTAACACTTCTCCCATTTATCATTTTTTAACTTCTCCCCCTTTTTGTTAAATAAAAAAGACATTTTAAAGAATTTAAACAAGGTTTTGAAATCATTTAGCCAATTGATTATATATAATATAAGCTGCTAATATCACAAGCAAGAGAAACATTAGCCATTAGTTTCATAATCAATATTCATAATTAATGTGAAATGGCAAAATTGGTCATATATCTAATCATGAAGTAAATGATGCAATAATGAATAAATTTAATCACACCAAATAGATAATTTCTAACCATTCATAAATCCAAACAAATTCAAAGTCAATCAATCCAACAATTCAAACATTCCAAAATATTCAAAATGTTAAAACAATAAGTTTGGAGTTCAAAGCAAAACATAGAATCACATATCAGGATCAGGAGGAGGAAAACGAGCTCGCATAGCGGCCATTTCATGAGTGAGGTCATTAATACGCGCGTTGGTTGCTTCATTGTTTGCACGCATCTCCCAAAGAATTTCTAATTGTTGAGCTCCCATTGTGGATAAGTGGGACTCTATAGAAGAAAAGCGTGAATCCATGGTAGCGTATCGGAAATCGAATGTCTCCATAAAGGATTGGAAATATGGAGGCATTTGATGCGTTTGTTGTGCTTGCTCTTCGGGCTGCTCCTCGGGCTGCTCAGGCTCATCTTTGGCTTCATCGATGTCTCGCATTAATTGCTCAAGCTCGAGATCTTTGTCAGCTGCGGGTGGAGCTTGTGAAGAACTAGCTCCCGGAGTATTTGTAGAAGATCGAACCCATTCACCGGTTTCCTTATCCTTAATCCATCCTGCTCTCGTTAAGAAAAGAAGGTTAATTTGTTTCTTAAGGGGAAAAATGTCATCTGGACCGACTCAAAGCCCAGCTTTGGAAAACATATTACTCAAAATGCAACCGTAAACAAGAGATGAACAGAGTTTCTTATTAGGAACAAGATTTACGGTTTCAACAATTTCAGCAAAAATAATCTGAGGTAGGTTAATTTTAATATTGTTTTCGAAACAATGTAACCACCAAAGATCTAAGGCTCTAAGAGTAGAATAACGACCTCCGGATGGTCGAAACCACCAAGAAATCATTAGATGAAGAAAACGTTCATGAAGGTCTAAGACACTTGCACTATCCCTTATTTTATAACGAGATCTTAAAACCTGTTTTTCATTTAAAATACCATCATTATCTAGTCCGAATGTATTGGCTAAGTAAGCAGAATCAATATATAAGAATTGTCCTAGGAGGTAGGAATGAATTCCTATGGTTTCAGTTTCAGTTTGGTTTTTAACACAAACGACATTAGAATAAAAAATGCGAACAAGTTGATGGTAAACGATGGGTTCAAGGTCAAATAGTTTATCAAATTTCCACTCTTGTAAAAGAGGAAGATATTTAAAATTGATAGCTAACATAGCTTGACGAGAAGGAATACGTTCTTCCCGGATTTTGTAAGAGTCGAAATATTGATAATACCAAAAACGATGATTTCTAGGACCAGGATGATTGAAACACGAATTTTGGATAGTCAAGTTAGGATCAATGGGATTAGGATTAGAAATTGGAATAGGAGGAGGATTTGGAGGTGGATTTGGTTGATGGTGTGAGGGACTAGATGATGACCTAGCACGTTTAGGATTTGACATGATTTAGGAAATCGAAATAGAATTGATAACCTTGAAGGATGAGATTGAGTGGATTTTGATGTTGTTTGCACGATTTTAATGATGATTGCAAGTTTAGGAGATGATATTTGAAGTGAATTCCGATTAAAATCGATGATTTGAGGCAAGAATAGAGATAGAGAGAGTTGAGGGAAGAAACGGCGTGAAGAGAAATGAGGGTTTTGAGTAAAAATAAGGGTTCTGCCTGTGTATAACCAGAACCCCAGGGGGTATCGATTCCCCTGTGGGGGGGAATCGGTTCCCCTTCAAAGGGGGAATCGGTTCCCTCAAGGGGGGATCGATTCCCTCTGCACCAAAATGCTAAAATTCGATTTTAAACACCCAAAATGCTAAATTAATTTCCTCTAGTGGTATTTGGCAACTCATATATTGAAAATTAATCATGTTCAAACAATTCAATTAATCTTTAAACGATATTTGAACATAAAATTAATTTTTCATCAAGAATCATAAACTCCCCCTAACTAATAGTAATGAATGCAATCAAAAATTACTATTATAAGCATTTTTTATTTATTATTAAAAGTGCTAAAATTATTTTAAACACTCAGTGAAGATAGGTTGGTCAAACCTAATTCTCTCCTAAGTGTCCAAAATCGTTCCTTGTCTAAAGGTTTTGTAAAGATATCCGCTAATTGGTGCAAAGTATCAGCAAATTCTAGAACTACATCTTCCTTAGTGACATGGTCTCTAATGAAGTGATGTCTTATTTCAATGTGCTTAGTTCTAGAGTGTTGGATGGGATTTTTAGTGAGACAAATAGCACTAGTATTGTCACACTTGATAGGAATGGTACCTACTTCAATTCCATAATCAAAAAGTTGTTGTTTCATCCATAAAACTTGTGCACAGCAACTACCAGCTGAAATATATTCGGCTTCAGTGGTAGATAATGCAACACAATTTTGTTTCTTTGAAAACCAAGAAATTAGAATATTTCCAAGGAATTGGCAAGTATCGGATGTGCTTTTCCTATCTAATTTGCATCCTCCATAATCCGCATCAGAAAAAGCATGCAAGCTAAAGCTAGAGTCTCTAGGATACCAAAGTCCTAAACTAGGAGTGTCCTTAAGGTATCTAAAGATTCTCTTAACAGCTAGTAAATGTGATTCCTTAGGACATGATTGAAATCTAGCACATAAGCAAACACTAAACATAATGTCCGTTCTACTTGCAGTTAGATAAAGTAGAGATCCAATCATTGGCCTATATAATTTAACATCTACAAATTTACCTCCTTCATCTAAGTCAAGCTTTGTTGAAGAGCTCATTGGAGTGTCATGAGGTTTCCCATTTTTCAGTCCAAACTTCTTGAGCATATCTTTGACGTACTTAGCTTGATTGATGAAGATGCCATCTTTTCTTTGCTTGATTTGGAGTCCCAAGAAAAATGAGAGCTCCCCCATCATGCTCATCTCAAACTCACTTTGCATTAGCTTAGAAAATTCTTGGAAAAGAACATCATTAGTAGAACCAAATATTATATCATCAACGTAAATTTGAACTACTAATAAATCTTTACCTTTATGCTTCAAAAACAATGTAGTGTCAACCTTCCCTTTTGAAAAACCTTTTTCAATTAAAAAATTTGACAATCTTTCATACCAAGCTCTAGGAGCTTGCTTTAAACCATAAAGAGCTTTTGTCAATTTTAAAACATGATCCGGAAAATTTGAATCTTCAAAACCTGGAGGTTGTTCCACATACACTTCTTCTTTTATAAAACCATTTAAAAATGCACTTTTAACATCCATTTGATATAATTTAAATTCATTGAAACATGTAAATGCTAATAACATTCTAATTGCTTCCATCCTAGCTACGGGAGCGTATGTTTCATCATAGTCTATGCCCTCTTCTTGAGTATACCCTTGAGCAACAAGTCTAGCCTTGTTTCTCACTATATTACCACTCTCATCAAGCTTATTCCTAAATACCCATCTAGTACCTACAATAGATTTATTACTAGGCCTTTCAACTAATGTCCATACTTTACTTCTCTCAAATTAATTTAATTCTTCTTGCATAGCCATAATTCAATGTTCATCGTTTAATGCTTCTTTAATATTTTTAGGCTCTATGCATGAAATAAATGCAACATAATTACAAATATTTCTAAGAGAAGATCGAGTTGTTACCCCTTTGGATGGATCACCTATAATCTCACCATCCTTGACATAGTTGTACTCTCTTGGATAAGACACTTCCCTTTCTTCAATGGTTGGATTCTCTAGGGGATCATGAGTTTCCTCATCTTTCGTTTCTTCTTTTGATGATGATTCTCCAACGTCATGTATATTTATAATACCTACATCATCATTAACACAAGAATCCTTCCTCGGAAGGGGATTATTATCGAAAACAACATGTATAGACTCTTCTACAACTAAAGTTCTTTTATTAAATACTTGATAAGCTTTAGAATTTAAGGAATAACCCAGAAAAATTTCTTCATCACTTTTAGCATCAAATTTGCCAAGGTTTTCTTTACCGTTGTTTAAAACAAAACATTTATATCCAAAAGGATGAAAATAACTAATGTTAGACTTTTTATTTTTGAAAATTTCATATGAAGTTTTCTTTAAAATTGGCCTAATCATTACTCGATTTACAACATAACAAGCGGTATTTGTGACTTCCGCCCAAAAATATTTTGGCAAATTATTTTCACAAAGCATGGTTCTAGCCATTTCTTCTAAAGTTCGATTTTTCCTCTCAACAACTCCATTTTGTTGAGGGGTTCTAGGTGCTGAAAAATTATGGCTAATACCGTTAGAGTTACAAAATTCAGTAAATCCAAGATTTTCAAATTCAGTTCCATGATCACTCCTAACACTAGTTATAGAGTAACCTTTTTCATTTTGGATTACTTTTGAAAACGTGATGCATTGTTCTAATGCTTCATCTTTAGTACTTAAAAATAGAACCCAAGTATATCTAGAATAGTCATCTACCAAGACAAATGCATATTGTTTTCCACCCAAGCTAGTAGTTCTAGTTGGCCCAAAAAGATCTAAATGGATCAATTGTAAAACTCTACTAGTTGATACATCTTTAATGGATTTAAAAGAAACTCGATTTTATTTTCCTTTAGCACAAGCATCACAGATTTTATCATTATCAAATTTAAGCTTAGGCAACCCTCTTACTAGGTCTCCTTGAATTAACCATTGCAAAACACTCATACTAGCATGTCCTAGTCTCCTATGCCATAACAAATTATCATGCTCATCCCTAGCAACTAGGCACAAAATAGTCATATCAATAAAATCTAAATGCATCATGTATATATTCCTATTTTATGACCTACAAGCATAATCGAAAATAGATGCAATGTCAATCAATTTTGCAATCATTTAAAATAAAACATTGTATCTTTTATCAATTTTATTTTTCAAAAGATTATGTTTTTAACCCATTCACATATAAAACATTATGCAATGTTGATTATAGAGATTAAGAGCACATGCATAAAGTTTTTGAAAATGTTATGCATTAAAACTTTATAATATTTAAACAAAAATCTATGCATAAACATTAAGAAAAATTTCAGGTCAAAATTTTGCAAAACCAAAGTTCTTGAAAAATCGATATCAATTGTTAAAGAGATATCAATTACATTTTAAAAACAATTTTGACCAAAAAAAATATGATGAACTAGAGTTTATAAAACATTACCAAAAATTATTATGTTCATCATACAATATTTTTCAACATACATGAGACAAAACATAATCGTTTAGAATTATTTAACATTTAAAACCTCATGCATGCATAAACTAAATGAGCAACCAAATAAAAAAAAATTAAGTTTAGAGGTTACCCATTCCTTTTTCATGTGTGGCTAGAGCATCTTGAATATCATCATCTTTATCACCATTGCTCTCACACACCTACAAGAGATATTTAAGTAGATTTTGGTATCCAAATTGCTTTGGATCCTTGAACATTAGTTTCAATGCCTCTTGTTCCTTTTGGAACCCATACTTGTCTAATTTTAAATAGTTTTCCTTTCTTTAAAGGACAAGGATGTTCCTT
Source organism: Hibiscus syriacus (assembly GCF_006381635.1). Lineage (NCBI taxonomy): Eukaryota > Viridiplantae > Streptophyta > Magnoliopsida > Malvales > Malvaceae > Hibiscus > Hibiscus syriacus. Next base: position 8,350,456 of record NW_024063194.1, read on the forward strand.
ATGACCATGATAATGACAATGTGAACATATTGTCATTATTGAACTAGATGAATTATTTAGAATGATCTCTTTTTCTCTTGTTAAACATTCAAACTTATCTTTCAAATTGAAATTTTCTTTTTCGATACTTTCAAATTTCATTTTTGAGAGTTCTAAATCTTTCTTCAAGATTTCATTTTGATTTTCAAAATCTATTTTCATTTCTAGAAGAAGTTTGTTTAATTTGAAATTTTTTTTCAAAGTTTTCAGATTTTATTTTTGAAAGCTCTAACTTTTTTCTCAACATTTCATTTTGATTTTCCAAGTCTGTTTTAGCTTTCAAAAGAAGATCATTTTTAGCAATAAATTTAGAAATCAATTTATTGTATTTGGAGTTCATGGTCTCAAAGTCCGAAAATAATTTATCATAAGCATCTTGTAACTCATTAAAATATTTTGAATTTGATATATTTGAGTTAGAAGATACCTTTGGCTCTGTGAGAGCTAATAGAGACACCACTTTTATTGGTTCTTCTTCTTCCTTGTCTCTATAGATCTCCTCAAGCTTATCCCACATTTCCTTGGCACTTGAACAAGAAGAAACTCCTTTATATACATTAGGATCAATTGCACAACACAACATGTGCATAGCCTTTGAGTTTTGTTGAGCTTCCTTCCGTTCTTGAACACTCCACTTCTTTGCCTTCTTAGTAGGAGAGGAATATCCTTTCTTGATTATCATCCAAGCTTCCATATCAAATTCTTTGATGAATATCATCATACACCTCTTACAATGTCGATAATTTGTTCCATTGAAGTGTGAAGGCACGTTAATAGGTCTGGATTATTCCATTGAGAATGAACCAGAAGTAGACGCCATCTTTATCGATTTAACTCTTCCCGGATCGACTCAAGAGGCGATTAAACCTTCAAATGAGTTAGGCTCTGATGCCAATTGTTGAGTTAATCGATTGACGGAATCGTCCAAGAGGGGTGAATTGGCAATAAAAATTTTGGTGGAAGCTTTTGAAGAAAATTGAAAGAAATTGCACAGCTATTTAGAGTGGTTCGACTTTATCAACCAAAGTCTACGTCCACTACCTTAGCTATCCACACTAAGGATTTTCCAACAAATTCACTAATTTGTTCTTTCTTTTGAGGCCAAAGAGATAACCTTACAACTCCCTCAAGAATATACCCCAATTCTTGAGAACACTCTTTTCTCAAAGAGAAATACAAATTTGCAAACTTACAAGAAAAACCTCACAAGGCAAATATGTTTGCACAATTCTAGAACAAAGAAAGAACACTCAAGAATAAATACAATTGAGCACAATAAGTGTTCTTGAAAGAAAAATGAATATTGAATGAAAAATAGGCTTGAAATGCTCAAACTTGAGGTTTGATGCTTTCTCTTTGATTCTCTCTTGATTCTAGTTGCTTGATGTTTCTTGTTATTGATCAATGGCTTCTAAGCTTGCTTAAATACACCTTGAATCACTTCTGAACGTTGGGGATGATTAGAGAAAATAATATAGCCGTTTTAGTGTGAAAACAATTAATAAAACAATTTGGAGCGTGGGGGGAATCGGTACCCCCTATGGGGAATCGGTTCCCTAACTGTAAAATTTAAATATTTCGACCGTTATACAAGGGGGGAATCGGTACCCCCTGGGGGGGAATCGGTTCCCTACGAGCATACTGGAATTCTCGGAGCCAAACCATTCAGGGGGAATCGGTACCCCCCTTAGGGGGGAATCGGTTCCCTCTGAGCAATCTGGAATTTTTGGCTTTGAAATGGTTCGAAATACTTTGTAAAATTATTTTGAAATTGTTTTAAGATTAAAACTTAATTTTACACTTTGAGTAAGGATTAAAAATGATCTTTGAAAGATTTGGAGTAATGTTTTGATATTCGAATAATTCTATCGAATATACTTAGAAAATCATTTGGAAAATATTAAAATTCATTTAACTTAATTTGTTATATCGAAATATCAAAATGTTTTCAACAGATACCTTGAAAGTAACGAAAAGGTATATGGTCATTCACGATCAAGCATAAAAAAGTCATGCCGTACCATGCCTAAGATTGGAGAAGCATGAGACAACTATCAATAGCAGTCTTCTTATAATTCATAACCTGACACATTTCTCTAAACAAAAATTATAATACCCCAAATTTTGGATAATGATCAAAATGTAAATTTTGAAAGTTAAATGGCCAAAGTATAAACTTTAGAAAAGTTTAGGGACTAAAAGGGTAATTTTAAAAAGTTTCAATTCGTTCTCGTAGATAAATAGTTTACCTCAAGAATAATATTTATGTGGGAATCATATTTTTCTAAAGAATTTGTATCAAAAGCTATAAAACAATAAAGTTTGAGAAAAAATTTGATAAATTAGATCGAATAGAAATTTCAGGAAAAATTGAAGGATGATAAATTTGACTTAAACATATTATTTCCATATTAAAAATGTTTGAAAATAATAAAAACCATTGGATTTGGATTTGAGGATTTAATTCCATGTTAAATACATATCGTTGGATTAAAGTGGCAATATTGAAATTTTTGGAAAGTTGCATGGACAAAATGGTAAAGGGTGAGTTAGTTTGTTCATCTTTGACTTTTGGAATATGATAAGGTTGAGGTTTCTTTTTTTATGGTAAATATGAAGTCTGATTAAGGTTAAATTGGTATTTTCCCAATTAAATGAATTTAAGAATATTAAAGCTTAAATTAAAGGTAAATCAACATGAACTTAGTATAAAATTTCATGTCATCTTGTTCATCTTTATTCTCCAAGCCGTGAACCCCTCAAAAGGTAAGAAAAAAATTTTGTTCTCCAATTTTTAGCAATTTCCTTTGGATTATGGGTTATGCCGGAAATAGAAAATTGTTCTATGCGAGAAACGCTATCTTTTGGTACCATTTATACTTGCTAATATTACTTTATTTCAAAGATCCCAAATTCTAGGGTTTGTGTTCACATTAGGGTTTATGTAATTGATGATGAATCTTGATGTTTTTGAGGTTGTAGATTCATTTTCAAGCTTGAATGATGATTTAAAACATGTTAAATCTTCCTTGAAATTGTTCTTTTAGATTCGACCAAATTATTGAGTTATGGAAGTTGATGTTTTGATGAAATTAAATTAGGGATTTGATTTTAGAGATGTTGTAAGGTTAGATGGAAGTTGATTTCATGCTTGAATCGAATAAAAAACGAGCAAAAACATGAAAATCCTAGTTTTGGAACTTCGAAGTATTCGATCATGGCTTAAATGGGTGAGAAAAATTATGAAAAAAGTATGTAAAGGCTGGAAATGATGTAGTAAGTATTCTACAAGTCTTAGCAAAATTTTGGGACCATTCTATAATTTTTGAAAAGTTGGGGAACCAAATTAATAATTTTTGGAAAATAATGGGTTGTTGTGTAATTATTCTATAATTGATGTACTATGCTAGAAATTTCTGTTTGGAAATTGAAATGAGTGTTAGAATGTGAAATTGGATCATTATGAAAGTTTGTAAAGTTTAGTGAATTATATGCAATATTTGAATAGTTTGGGGTGTTCATATGTAATTATGCCTTTGTAAATATACTTAGATGGTAATTATTTCAATGCTGGAATTTTGGTATTGAAACTTTAAGTGGTAAAATGGTGAAGGACCATTTTATATAAGTTGGAAAAGTTGATGCCAAAATTAAAAAAATTAATAAGTGTTGAAGTATTTGGTGGTGAATAAGTTTCAAGTATGATTATGGATTTTGTTTTGGAAATGTATTAATGTTAGTTCAATACTAACTTATGTATCAATATAAATTTGTGGGCTTGTACAGATAGTGACTGATTTTGCGTTCAAAGTAAATTTAGTATAAAAAGGATTAAGTTTGGAGCATAGTGAAGCAGATCTTTTGAAAATTATAAAGTGTCAAGGTAAGTGCAATGCATGCATGACATTGTACATAGATGTTTTATACATCATCAAGAATACTTGAGATGAGTCTACCTTGTTTATATCCGCATGATATTATGTCATTATTCATAATATCGACATGACCTTGATATGTCAGAGTGTAGAATCATAATGCATTGATCATTGACAAATATGATATTTTGCCATGAATTTATTTTGGGTATGAACTACCCTAATGTTAATTATATGGATATGAGATTCCATGGATGAAATAAATTATACTATATGCCCAAGTAAGTCATTGAATGATAGGGTATAGTTGGCATGCCATAAAGTATAGCAGCTGCAAGTTTATATTAGCATTAGTGTCTAAGGACACTAAGTGCAGGTGGTAGGCACAACCTTATGTGTCATATCCAGATTAGCACTAGAGTGTAAACCTGGTGTAGGTGGTGGGTACTACCCTACGTATCATATCCGGATTAACACTAGACCATAAGCTTAGTGCATGTTTAGCACTACGGTGTATATATTTTACTCGAATACCCAGGGTCTTCATAGGTTTACATTTGGGCTATGTTTATTGGTATAAATGATTATAATGATATTATTATCATGTGATTATGGTAAAATATTGGTCATGTTAGTAAGGTGATTTTATTGAAAAGGAAAAAGACATTTAATTTCATGCATGAGTTGTATTGCACTGTTTATAACTTTAATTGCCTCACTAAGTATATACTTAGCGTGCGATGATTTTCACGTTTAGGTAAAGATCAGGAGTATGAGTAAGGAGTGTTGAGCAACACCAAGCATCGAGGAGTATATTACAATATCAGTAAGACATCCTTTGATGTGATTTTAACTTAGTTAGTGGCATGTACTTATGAATGTCCTAGTTGCTCTGTTGAACTATTTTGGAAATGGTTTATAATGGATAAATTAAATTGTTTTACTCTATTTCACTATGTATAGTGTGGATCATTATTATTATTATAAAGGGATGTATTTTATATTAATATATGTTTTAAATATTATGCGACAGTTTTTTGTGATTTAATATTTTATAATAATAACTATATTTTGGAGAAATTAGTTTTAATCACTTTTGATTTGGAAAATGTTTTAAATAATTCGTGTGACATCTATAACCTGTGTTGGAATAAGCATACGGGGTGTAGGTGTTACAAAAATGCTAACACTGCATACCCAACTCAATGTGTCGGCTACTTTAAAATCGATCAGGTGTCTCAGCCACATATAATGGACATGGTTTTGTGATTTTTCAGGCATCAATATACCTCCAATGAGTTGTAGTATATATGCTCGGGGAAAATACTTTTGCCTCGTCCTCCAAACAGTTTTCGCACAACTCTTTAAATTCACTTTTCAGCCACCCTAATGTTATTTGACCACCGTTGAAACTAGGCGGACAACTTCCAAGATACTCACTGCATAAACCCCCGATCATCATCTGCCACACCAAAAATGGCAGTTCCATCGACCACCGTTAAAAAGACAAATTGTTGTAAGTTTAAACCATTGGGGACTTTTGACCTAATTTTTTCGGCGCCTGGTTGCTTATAATCGCCCGTGACATTGGTTCGAATCTCCAGGAGCACAACTTTGACCATTTAATTTTCACTTCAATTGGGCGGTGACACGTGTCACCACCTAAATGGATAAAAAAATTATTTAATTAAATAATTTTAAATTCATAAATAAAACCTTCCTATCATGTATTGACACGTGTTACGTTCTAATTAGATAGTTAAATTTATTTAATTGAATTAAAATAGAGACTAAATTGATAGAATATGTAAATATTAATGACCAAATATACAATTATGCCAATTTTATTAATAAACATGTCACCACCTCTGTTAAAAATTAACGGACAGTGGTTTGATTGAACCAATTAAATAGTTGGGTGATCTGATTGATTCAATTGAAAGTTCAGTGGTCAAATTGATTTTTGACCATAGTTTAGTAGTCTCCCGTGTAGTTTACCCTTCATATTATAATATTGTTTAGTACAGGATAAAATACACTAGTGACCATTTAACTATTATCATATTTCATTTTGACTACCGACATTTTGATTTAATAAATCAGACCACCCAACTATTTAAATGTTTCAATCAAGTCACCTGTCATTAACATTTAATGGGGATGTGATGTGGCAGTTAAACATTTTGATATAATTACACAATTAATCTTTATTACTGATATATTCTTTCAATTTGATCTTAATTTTAATAATTAAAATGAATTTAACCTTCAAATCAGGAGGTGTCATGTGTCATTGGTGACAAGTGTCAAAACATTGAACCTATGCAACCCTTTGATATATAATTTATACAACAAATAATACATATCTTGTATCTTAGTATGTTAATGCTTTATTCAAAATTAATAATTTTTATATATCTTAAATTTTAAAAATATCTTTTATTTTTCGTCTTACTTATTATATATATATATATATTATTTTAATATTTTATCTTATCTTCAGCTAAAAATAGACTTTATTCTTATCTTAATTTTTCAAAAAATATTTTTAAAGTATCTTAACTTAAAATATATTTCCATATTTTATCACTTTTTTAATATAAAATATAATTTTTTTGTCTTATCTTCATTTAAAAATATATTTTATTTTTGTTTTAAATTAAAAAATAAATTTTATTATTATTTTAACTTTAAAAAATATATTTTTAAAATATTTTAACTTCATAATATATTTTAACTTAAGAATAAAATATATTTTTAAGTTAAAATAAGATTAAAAATACTTCTAAGTGGAGATAATATTAAAAATATATTTTATATTAAAATAAAAATAAAATATATTTAATAAGTTAAATAAAAAATAAAGGATATTTTTGCAATTTAAGATTTATACAATATTAATAGTTTTGAGTAAAGTATTTACATACTAAGATACAATATATATGTTATTTCACACATGGCACCTCTAGATTCAAGGTTTAAATTTGTTTTAATTTATTAAAAATAAATCAAATTGAAACAATATATAAATAATAGAGATCAATTGTGTAATTTTACCAAAATATTTTAACTGTCACTTCATCTACTCCATTAAATGTTAACGACAAATGACTTTCTTGAAATATTTAAATAGTTAGGTGGTTTGATTGATTAAATCAAAACGTAACTGGTCAAAATTGAATATCATAATAGAGGGTAAGGTATTGTCGATAGTATAAAGAAGTAAAGAAATTGATGTGAAAAAAATTGTAAAAAATTGCAGTCAAACGACTAAATTGAGTAAAAGCAAAGTTAAGGATTATTTTTCAATAAAAAAGTTAAGGGACTAAATAAAAAAAAGAGAATATATTTTTAGTAAAAAAATAGGAATTGAAGTTTCATAGGTGTTCTATAATGGTATATGAGCATGTGTTTCAAATTTTGTAAAAAACAGACTTAAAATGATTGATGAATTGAAGAAATAAGGAAATCATGAAAAGTTGAGGGACTAAATTTAAAAATAAAAATATTGTTATCAAAATGAGGAATTGAAAGAATATATGTATTCTACAATGATTTATGAGAGCATGTGGTTCAAATTTGGTAAAAAAATAAACTTAAAATGAATAATAAATTGAAAGAATAAGGAAACTAGGTATTAAATAACAAAACTATAAAAATACTAAGTCAAAAAGTTCAGTTTTTTTAATGACTCGAAATTTTCAAATTCAACTCAAATCAAACTCAAAAATCGAATCGATGATTCAAATTGACTTAAATAACTCGACTTGAATAATATGAAATTAAAGAAATCAATTTTTTAAGTCTAATCAAGTTTTAATCACCCTAGAATAATAGCGACCATTTATAAATTTAAAATTCAATTACAAAAATTCTTATTTATATTTCTAAACTATAATTTTTTCTGAAAAATATAAATAAATATTGGTTATATTTTAATCTAATTAATATAATAATAATTATAACATTTTAAAAGGACGTTCATATAAACGTTCAAATAATGTATTGAGTCATTTTACTATGAAAAACAGGATTGAATAATATATTGAGCTTAAAATTCTATTAAGGAGAGTTTGGTATGATTTTTAAAAAGTGAATTTTAAAAATATGGTAAAAAAGAAATTTTAAAAATGTTGTTTAAAAGTGTAGTTTAAAATTTAATTTTTTGAGATTGTTGTTAAAAAAGAGAAAATGTCCATTATAGACATTATGTTGTAAACTAAAAATATAGAATTTAAATTATATTTATATTTATTAATATTATGATATATAAATTATATCAACTTAAACTATTAAAAAAATATAAAAAAATATTTTAAGATAACTCGTTTAATATTTGATAATATTTTAAAACCTAAAAGTATTATATGAAAATTATTATTATAGTTTGATTAAATAAGCATTTTAGTCTCTATTATTAATATTTTGGCCTTAATTTTTTATTTTAGCACAAAAAAACTCTTAATGTTGGACTAAATAATCACTTTGATTCTTATTCCTTTTAAAGTATTTTGACCTTCAATGTTTCATTTTAGGCTAATACGCTCCAATTTTAGAGCATTGATCATTTCTTGACTAACACTTTACATCACGTGGAGGGACCTTTTTAATTCAAGATGAAATATTGAGAGACAATATATTTTAAAAAGTAATAAAAACCAAAATAACTATTTAATCAGATGTTAAACACATTTTTAACATTAAAAAAATTTAAAATAAAACTTAACTTGCATGGTGTAAAGTTTTATATTATTTTCATTTTCATATGTGTCTATGAACAACTAAAACAACTTTTTACGTCTCCTATTATTTAATAAATCAAATTTTTTATTGTTCAGAGTTAATATTCAGTATACTTTGATTTGAAAATACTTGCATATAACTTTGATACATTATTAATTAATCGAAGTATGTGATAGGAATTTATAAGGAAAAAAATCGAAGCGAGATTAACATAAAAAAACATTACATAATATACAAGATTTAATGTGGTTTAGTTTTGTGTATCTCCACGTATGAGAAAAATAATTCATTATAAATATAGAGATCAAAAAGTGTACAAATATATGATATATCATGTATCTTATAATTCAATATTGATATCAAACTTAGAGTATCTCAAATCACTTTTTCAATATCACACTACAAAACTCATCTCTATAACGTAAACCCTAAAAATTATAATACTACAAAATAATTATATCTTTCCAAAATAATTTTCTCTCATAATTCTAAAGGCTATGAGATACTCTCTATTGAGTCAATATATATCAATCTCCTCTTTTACATAAATTCTATTAGAAAATTGATATATAAATCTTCAATAACTTTAATTTTTACATAAGTTAAATATCTTTTGAAGCTTCAACATCAAGTCTTCAACAACTTCAGTTCTTATGTAATATTCGTTAAACTACCGTTGGATAAATTGAGAATTACCTATCTTTAACTAAAATCTAATTGCAACAAAACTCTTATTGCATGTCTCCAATACCTCTAAGCAAATTCATAGTAACAAATTTCTCTAAAACATCATTATTCAAACTGTTGAAGAATCGAAAAAGAAAATGAAAGAACACAAGAATTTTAACGAGGTTCGACAATGTGCTTACGTGTGCCTAGGCGGCGCTAGAAGTTTTATTCATTGTCTCATAGGTTTAGGTTACATCTCTATTTATAATAAAAAAACCTGGTACATAATTACAATGTGGTATATTTATGAGCCATACCTATCAAATCTCCACCTTGGCGAATATCCTGCCCCTTGGAAACTTCAATGTGGGTTGGGTTACCTTACTTCCTTAACAACTCGAAACATTTAACAAGTTCAAGCAATGCTTGAACTTGTCTGTCATAACTGGATTGGTGAACATATCAGTGGCATTCTCATCAGTATGTACCTTTTGAAACAAAACCTCTCCAGATGTAACCAACTCTCTGATCTTGTGGATCCTTACATCAATATGTTTAGTTCTAGCACAATACACCTGATTCTTAGCCAAGTGAATAGCACTTTGATTATCACAAAGCAACTAAACTCCACCTTGTTGAACACCCAACTCCTTCACTAAACCAGTAAGCCATAAAGCTTCTTTTACAGCTTCAGTCGCTGCCATGTATTCAGCTTTAGTTGTAGATAGTGCCACAACATATTGAACAGTAGACTTCGAACAAATAGGCCCTCCACCAAGAGTAAACACATACCCTGTCGTAGATCTTCTATTATCCAAGTCACCTGCATAGTCTGAATCCACATATCCTACAACCAAAGGATTATCCCGCTGACTACCAAAAATAATTCCATGTCCCACAGTACCCTTTAAGTACCGAAATATCCACTTGATTGCTTCCCAATGTTGCTTACCAAGTTTAGACATGTACTTACAAACTTGACTAACAACATGAGCTAAATCAGGACGAGTAAATACCATTGCATATATCAAGCAGCCAACAACATTAGAATACGAAACCTTTGCCATATCTTCAGCTTCCTTATCTGTCTTCGGGCATTGTTCTGATGAGAGCTTAAAGTGATTCGCCAATGGAGTGCTAACTGGTTTTGCGCTGCTTATCGCAAACCTTTCTAGCATTTTCTTAACATAACCCCGTTGAGATAGCCACAGTTTCCTTGAGTCTCTGTCCCTGCAAATTTCCATTCCAAGAATTTTCTTTGCAACACCTAAATCTTTCATATCAAATTCCTGACTCAATAAGGTTTTCAAACCAATAACATCATCCATGTTCTTCGCAACAATCAACATATCATCAACATACAATAACAGAAAAATAAAAGAACCATCATCAAGGCTCTTAACATAGACACAACAATCATACTCACATCGGTTGTAGCCAATCTTGATCATATAGGAGTCAAACCGTTTATACCACTGTTTCAGAGACTGTTTCAACCCGTACAAAGATTTCTTCAATTTGCAAACTAAATGCTCATTTCCAGGTTGAATGAAACCTTCAGGTTGCCGCATGTAGATCTGCTCCTCTAAATCACCATGTAAAAAAGCAGTTTTAACATCCATCTGCTCTAAATGCAAATCCCAACTAGCCACTAATGCAAGTACTGCTCGGATTGAAGTATGCCTGACCACAGGAGAAAAGATTTCATCATAATCAACTCCTTTCTGCTGTGAAAAACCCTTTGCTACCAAACGAGCCTTGAACTTCTCCCCCTCTTTTTCTGTTACTGCTGGTTTCTTTTTATACACCCATTTGCAATCAATCGGCTTCTTACCATCAGGAAGGGGAACTAATTCCCATGTACGATTGTGATTCAAAGACTCCATCTCCTCAACCATGGAAGCCATCCACTTGTCGTTTTCCTGACTAGTAACGACATCATGAAAAGTAACTGGATCATCACTGCTAACAGTAAGTGAAAAAGAGACCAAGTCTTCAAAACCCAATCTACTCGGGGGCTTTATATTCGTCCGTCTCACCCTATCTCTGGCGAGACTATAATCCTGCAAATTATCCGTACCAGAACCACCAGAAGTCAGTGGAGAAGTTTTTGGTTTCTCAACTGGAAACTGCTCGAAATCCACCACTGTCGTGTATTTCTTCTGCTGCAACATGGATTGTTCATAAAAAACAACATCTCTATTGATCACAATTTTCTTCGCAACTGGATCCCAGAACTTGAATCCTCTGACACCTTTCTTGTAACCCAGAAAAATGCACTCCTTCGATTTTGCATCAAGTTTGGATCTCTCATCAGTAGGTACATGCACATAAGCAAGACAACTAAAAATCTGTAAGTTATCAAAACTAACATCATGACCAGTCCATACTCTTCTGCAACTTTCCCAGCCAATGATGCCTTTGGCGATCTGTTGATAAGATAACACGCTATGTTAACAGCCTCAACTCAGAAGTGTTTGGGAAGCCCCGCATTCAACCGCAAACATTTGGCTCTTTCATTCAACGACCTGTTCATCCGTTCCGCAACACTATTCTGTTGTGGTGTCTTGCACACTGTAAAATGCCTCTTAATCCCATGCTCCTTACAGAACTGTAAAAATTGTGAATCTGTGTACTTCGTACCATTGTCAGACCTCAAACACTTGATTTTTCATCCTGTTTGGTTTTCTACCTCAGCTTTCCACAGCTTGAACTTCTCAAAAACATCAGACTTATGTTTCAAAAAATACACCTAAACTTTTCGTGAAAAATCGTCAATAAAGGTAACATAATACCTAGATCCACCCAAAGACGATGTTGTGGAAGGCCCCCATACATCCGAATGCACATAATCAAGATTCACTTCAGTTGTGTGCTTCGTAGTCTTGAAATGAACTTTAGTCTGTTTACCAAGAACACAATACTTGCAAAAGTCGAGCTTACAACTTTTAACACCATTCAACAGATTTTTTATGTAATTCAGCCATACCACATTCACTAAGATGAGCAAGACGCATATGTCACAGTTTGGTTATATCATCATTGGACTCAACAGAATGAACTCCACCTACAAGGGTACTCCCTAACAATCTGTAAATATTCCCTGCAGTCATCTTTTCTTTCATCACTGTCAAAGCTCCTTTAACAATCCGAATGGTCTCCCTATCCTCATCAGCTTTAGGGATAAAACCATTCTTATGCAAAGTGCCCAAAGAAATCAAATTCTTCTTCAAATATGGGATATACCGAACACCACTCAACATCCGAACAGAGCCATCATACATCTTAATTCTGACATCACCAATACCAACAATATTGCAACATCGATCATCACCCAAATAAATAGAACCAAAATTAACCGACTTGTATGTCGAAAACCATTCCCTATTTGGCTTAATGTGATAAAAACATCCAGAAACAAGAATCCACGCATCCATCATTTGAGTCGTTGAAATAGAAAGCATATCACCCTCACTGCAATCATAATTATCATCCTCGACCACGTTCACAGACTTAGATGAAACATCACGCTTCTCATCAGTCTGCTTTTTCACTTTCGGACAGTCTCGCTTCATATGTCCCGCCTCCTTGCACTTATAACAGTGAATTGTCTTTTTATCCCTAGATTTGGATCTGGAATTCTGCTTGCCAGATCCTGCCTTCTCTGGCTTCCGTCCACGGTCTCGATTACCCTTGACATATAAGCTATCGGTTTGAGAATTTTTCCATGCATTATGCTTCCGCTGGTTGTGAGCCAACAATGTTGCGGTAATCTCCTCAACGTTGATAGTCTCTTTCCCATATGTAAGAGTAGTCACCATGTGTTCGTAAGAGGGAGGCAACGAACACAACAGAATCATCGCTCTGTCTTCATCCTCAATTTTCACATCAAGCCAAGCTAAATCAGAAACGATTTGATTGAAGACATTCACGTGTTGCGCCAAATCATGATCGTCCCGCATCTTCAGCCCATACAGTCGCTGCTTCAGATACAGTTTTGTCGTTTGGATATAAACTGACTTTCCAACTTTCTCCAAATTTCTTCTGGAGACGACAGATACATGACGTGATACATAACCTCGTCCGCCAAGCATAATCGTATGGTTCATGCCACTCGCTGTTGTAATTCTTCCCAATCGTCCTTCTCCATCGACGCCTGCTTTGTTGGTCGCAAAGCCTTTAGGATCCCCTACTGCGCCAATAGATCCTTCACCCTCGTTTTCCATAATCCGAAGTTACCCTGACCATCGAATTTCACAACTTCGAATTTTGCTCCTGACATCTAATACCAATTGTTGAAGAATCGAAAAAGAAAATGAAAGAACACAAGAATTTTAACGAGGTTCGGCAATGTGCTTACATCCTCGGTGCCTAGGCGACGCTAGAAGTTTTATTCAATGTCTCATAGGTTTAGGTTACATCTCTATTTATAATAAAAAACCTGGTACATAATTACATAATTAACCATCGTTTTATTCAATGTTCTTACGTCCTCTTTACTGGTATATTTATGAGCCATACCTATCACAAACCATGATTTTGACACTAGTTTTTAAGAATTTACAAGAGAAAAAAATAAAGAAATCAAGATCCACATAAAAAAGATCACAAACAAGAGATACGATTTAATGTGGTTCATCCTTGTCTATCTCCACGGATGAGAATAACAATAATATACTATAAACGTAGAGATCAAGGAGAGTACATACACATGATATACTAAAACTTAGTTTTTATATCAAAATCCTATGTATCGTAAATTACTCTTCCAATATCCTTATAAAACTCATCTCTATAATATAAATTCCAAAAGTTATATAGATTACAAAAGTATTTATAGAGTGAAATACGTAAGCACAAAGAATCCTTATTCAAACAATATTCTTACTAAATAAACATCACTAAATAATATTCAACTAGTATAATTATAACAAAATCTATTTTAATTTCTAATTAGGATTTGAATCAATATGTAATAATCTCTCCATTGAAACAAGTTCCATTAGAAAATTTATCTTCTAATATATAACAACTTCAATTATTACGTAAGCTAAATGTTTGTTAAAGCTAAACTGTTAAATCTTCAAAATCTTCAATTTTTACGTAATATATATTGAAATACCATTAGATTGATTAAGAATTACTATTTTACAACTGAAAACCTATTACATTAAAATTCCTCTTACATGTCTTCAATATCACTAACAAAATCAACAACAACAAATTCATTTAAAACTCTACAACTTGAATCATAGCTCTGATGTCAATTATTAAGAATCCATAAATCAAAATAATTCTCTCTCATAATTCTAAAGGCTAAGATATATTATATATTATAAAGTCAATTACATGGTCACCAAGAATCTGATTTTTATAAGAATTCTTAACCAAATAAACTTTAATCACCTAGTAATCTTTAATATAACACCCACAGGCCGATACGGGTAACTCGATCCGATCTGAGGTGTTACATTAGGGCCACTGGAGCGACCCACCGTAAAAATCCCAGAAAATTAATTTTTTTGTTAAAACATGTAAAATCATAAAACAATTTATAAACACAACAGTAACATTTAACAATATTCAGAAATAAAAAAGATTCCAGACTCGGATATAAAAATGAAATGCAAACTACATGCCCCCTAATCATATGCACTATACCCCACAAGCAACACCGATGGAACTCCCTTACAGATGTCGATAGTTGCACTGGTTCAATCCTTTTAACTTGAAAAGGCGAGTAACAGAGTGAGCTTTAGAAAACTCAGTAATACATACTTACCGGTTGATGCTGAAGAACATGCAGATAACATATAAGCATATGTTTCCTATTGATTCAGACATCTACAGACTTTTATGTTGAGCTGAGGTCGCATTGATATCTCGGATAGTAAAAGACAGTAAGCTTTCAATTCAGAAAAAATGTTTTGGATGACTGGGTTCAGGAGATCAGAATAGGCTGTCTAGTGTGTTCCCATAAAACCAGTAAAAAGGTACATATCTTTTAAAAGTTTAAAACGTATATTTCAAAAACCATAGTAAATCCCTCCAACCGAATGCCATATGCAGCTCCCTAGAACTGCATAACCTAAGGGAGCACCTTGGGGCCTGAGAGCCTACCCAAGTAAAATCTCGGGGCTGCATGGCCTACCCGAGTAAAATCTCGGGGCTGCATGGCCTACCCAAGAAGATCTCGGGGCTGCAGAGCCTACCCAAGGGTTGCCTTAGGTCCATAAGGAATCACCAGTCGGTACCGAACCTATACAATAAATTACCAGCAAGAACTGAACCTGCCAAAGTCTTCAGTCATACCAATCCCCAAAGTACCACGTATAAAAATAATTTCAATCAGTAAACAGTGATATCAGAAATCAAAGCAGAGATCAGAAAAAAAAAATCAGAGAAAACATGCATGTGATCATGGAACACACTAGAGGTTTCGGATATTATTCGGATGTACTTGATAATTTTACTGGGAAAAGAAACACAGATCTTCAGTATATTAATAGAATGCCAGAAATTAGAATCACTATCGAAGGAGTTCATTAGCTGACGAAATCATCAGTTATTCAGAATGTAATTTATCAGGATCATATAGTATTCAGAGATTTTTCGGAGGCATTAGGTAACCAGAAAGGTATTCAGAATCCTTTGCATCTAACTTACTTGTGTTTTAAGATATAACAGGAGTGATTCCATTATTCAAGAAATTAGAGACATTTTAGGCATTAGGTTCTTGGAGAATTCTTAGTGATTTGAGTTGATAAGGAAGAAACGAATATTAAGGCATTTACGATTTGTATCGATCTATCGGGATATCGAGTTAACCCGAACTGTACAAGTCCCATTAACGATACCTGTCAACCAGTCAAATCATTACACTTCCAGAGTATTCACTTTTTAATACAGACAATTATTTTCGAATTGATCATCTTCAGAATGATCGTGAAATGGATCTTTGGGAGACGAACATGTATTCCAATGGTCTCTATTCCAATTTGGCATTGCAACGTTATTAGGAAATATCAACGAGCTTGATTCATGGTTCAAAACCCTTATGGACGATACAATATATATATATATATATATATATATATATAACCATTGGTGTTTTCAGGCTTATCCAAGTTATTCGCTTAATTCAAGGTCATTGAGGGTACTTAGGTCATTTAATAGCCTAATCTATCCCGGTTACTTCGAAGTTTCTAGAGTAATTCGTTCGTTTCTGAAATTTGAATACATACAATACTTCCATTCCGTTTAACTTGGTCATATAATATTGTAACACCCATTTCCCGTATACGTCCCCGTACACGAGTTACAGATGCCACGTGACATTTAAAAACATTTCAATTTTTAGAAACCATTAAAATTTTGTTTCTATAATTAAAATATTTTAATATAATAATAATAAAAACATTCATTAATTGTTTGTATTCAAAATAACATTAAAGTTTCAACATATTAAATATTACAACATCATAAGTCCCACACATTCTAGAGCATCATCAAAAATCTATTACATGCCATCTAATAATATCAAAAGTAGACATATTTGTCATACATTTACTGATGAGGCAACCTTTGATTTATGATATCAGTTGAACTCCTTACTCCCCTCGTACTATTACCTACGCATGAAACCAACACACGCTAAGTATTCACTTAGTGAGGCATAATAATATAAATGAGGTATAACCAAAACATAAGTATATCATAAAATATCAAAATACAAATTAAATTGTATAAACCATAATAATACATAAAATTAGCTTGGTAAACCAAGTTTCTTTCACATAACCTGCGAAACAATATTTATTATGCCCAACATACCTTCAATCAGTATTTTTCTAAATTATTCTTTTATTTGCCTAATGTATGTTGAATGAGAATGCATGGTACATGAGTTGCACCTAAGTGCTAAACGAAAGGATAGTTTCTGTAATGACAGTAACACTATACTAAGGTAACGAAATGGAAATTCACAAATTCATTATGAATACCATGGGTGCACACATAGTGCCGAAAGTACACATAGTACTGATACAAAAATGCAACATATGGATTAAACAAAATCGGTCGATAACCATCATACAAAAATGCAACATATACATTAAACAAAATTGATCGATAACCATCATACAAAAAAGTATGTTGAAATGCACCTATGACTCTCAATACACATGCAATAGGCCTTTAAATCAAATTCGCAGATTAAACATTTATTCTGAAACATCTATAGCTGTTAAAACAATATAAAAGTTCATCCAACTATTTTAGAGCAGTCCATACTCTAAAATTATTCGTAAAATCATTTTTCATAAACTTTATTAATATATTTCAAAATACTATAAAACATGCTTTTATAAAAACATTTGAGGTTGACTCATCGTATGTCATCCTCATATCCTGTAAGTACATAATAAATGCACTCACCTTGTATGCCTCAATATTATGCCTTAATGTGGCCGACTATTCTGTTACTTTATCATTGCCCTTCTATTTGCTTGTCTCCAGAATTTGATTACGTTCTACCCAAGCATCCATAATAACACAAACAATATACAATAAAATGTTAGTATACTTTCTAACTTTTATACAAAATAATAATACTAAAAAGTACTATTATTTTTTAATTCTTTTAAAATTCATCCTAATTTAAAATTTCAGATTGAATAGTATCAGTACCCCTCTTGCAGTATCATACATCTTTTCTATGGTACCGATACTCCCTTCAGTATTGATACCATTTTTGCATTTTGGAATCAATTTTTCAATTACAATATTGATACCTTCCTCTTGATATCGATACATCCACATCAATATCGATTCTACTTTAATCAGTATCGATATTATTCATCGTGTTCATACTCTTTTCTTCAATTTAACCTTATAGTATCAGTATTGTTCTTCCAGTACCGATACCCTTACCCATATTTTATTTATTTCACTTTGAGTTTTGCCCAAATTTCACCTAAATCTCTTACTCTTATCCCCAACCATAACATCTCAATATCACTTATCCCAACTAATTTACATTCATAAATCTCCTTATAACATCCAAATTCTCCAAAGAACACTTAAAACTAAAAATCACACCTAAAATTTAAACATGTTTTCAATTACTTCTAAGGCTCCAAATCTCTTATTTACATCTTTGACAAGTCAAATATGCTTTTAAACTCCAATAACTGACCATATTTCATCAAATTACTTAAAACTCCATTTTATTAAATCACTAATCTCTTAGTTTTAATAATCCTTAAATTTTCCTTAAGCTTCTATAATAAATAAGGCTTCAAAACCAACCCAAAAATGAAAGGAAAAACCAACTTGAATAAACCTTACCTTAGTAATGGAGGTACGAGGAAAAGAAGAAGAAGAGTAGAGAACCCATTATCCAGACTTAACCTTCCCCCCCCCCACTCATCACTAATAAATATCAAAAGAAATAAATATTAAATTAATTTCCTTATAAAAGACCATAATACCCCTCCATTTCTTTTATCCTCAATAATAAGTCTTAAACATAATTTTCTAAATCAGTCATTGTAGTTTTTAATTTATTCAAATTAACCCACCAAATTTTAAATCTTTACATTATAGTCACTAACCCGATGTTTGGGGTATTACAATTCTCCCCTTAAAAAAAATTGTCCTCGAATTTTAAGACGTACCTGATACGAAGAGGTGTGGATAATGCATCCTCATGTCCTCCTCTCTTTCCCATGTAGCTTCTTCAACTTTATGATTTTTCCAAAGCACTTTAACTAGAGGAATCGTCTTGCTACTTCGTTTAATGATTTCTCAAGCCAAGATCCATATTGGTTCTTCTTCGTAAGTCAAATCTGGTCTGATCTCTATTTCCTCTGGTGTGATAATATGCGATGGATTTGATCGGTACTTCATGAGCATCGACACATGAAAAAAATTATGGATCTTGTCTATTTTGGGAGGCAAAACTAACTGATAAGCTACTAGTTTGACCCTTTTTAAAATCTTATAATGTCCAATAAATCTCAGGCTCAGCTTTTCTTGCACCCAAACCTCAATACTTTCTTCCAAGGCAATACTTTCAGGAATACCTTATCTCCCACTTGATATTCAATCTTTTTTCTCTTTAGATCAACATAAGACTTTTTGTCAATCAGAAGCTATTTTAAGATTATCATGGATAGCTTTCACTTTATCTTCTATTTCTTTCATTAAATCAAGGCCAACAAGAACTTGATCTTTTAGCTCAAACAAATTTAATGGTGTTCAACACCTCCTTCTATACAAGGCTTCATACGGAGCCTTCTTAATACTCAATTGATAACTATTATTGTAGACAAATTCCGCTAAAGGCAAATATCCTTCCCATGATCCTTTGAATTCAATCACGCATTCTCTTAGCATAACCTTCAATGCCTGAATAGTTCACTCTGACTAACCATCTGTTTGCGGATGGAAAGTTGTGCTGAAATTCAATCGAGTACCCACTCGTATAAAGATTTCTAGAATCCTGAAGTACACCTTGGATCTCAGTCGGATACTATCGATACAGGTACTCCATGCAACTGAACTATCTCTTTTATACATAACTCTGCATATTTATCCATCAAGTAATTTATCTGAACTGGAATAAAGAGAGCTGTCTTGGTCAATATGTCGATAATTACCCATATTGAGTCCTTTTTAGTGGGTGTCAAAGGTAACCCTAAAACAAAATCCATAGTAACTCATTCCCAGTTCAACTCAGGAATGGATATCGATTGTAGCAATCCGAAAGGCACTTGATATTCAACTTTCACTTGCTGACATGTCAGCCATTTTGCAACAAACTCTGATATAGTTCTTTTCATGCCAGATCACCAATAACGACTCTTTATATCATGATACATCTTATTCCCACCTGGATGCATAGTCAAAGGACTATAATGTTCCTCGAAAAGAATATCTTTCTTCAGTTCTTCATTGTCTAGAATGCAAAGTCTTCCACGGTAATATAAACATCCATCAGTCCTGATTTTGAAGTCTTTGGCCTCAACTTTTTCTACTAATGCAATTCTTGCCAAATACTTTTCATCTTTTTCTTGTCGCTCCTTTATCCGATTCAACAACATCGTCTTTAAGTTAAGTTAAGCATTCAAGGAGACATCTTCCTTTAATGAAATACGTGCATCCAAAGCTCGTAAAGTTGCAAAAGTCTTTTGGCTAAATGCATCAACTACCACATTAGCCTTCCCCGGATGATAATCAAAGATCCCATCATAATGTTTTAAAAGATCGATCCATCTTCTCAACCTCAAGTTCAGTTCTTTTTTAGTCAACTAGTACTTTAGACTTTTGTGATCTGTATAAATATAGCATGGCTCACCGTAAACATAATGACGCCAATTTTCAAAGCAAACACGACCGCTGCTAATTCTAAGTTATATGTCGGGTAATTTCTCACGTGAGTCTTCAACTATCTCGAGACATATTCTGCAACTTTCCCTTCTTGCATAAGAACACATCCCAATCCATTATGAGATGCATCACTAAAAACTAAATAGTCTTTGCCCGGCTCAAGTTGTACAAGTACTGGTGCCTCTATTACAATCCTCTTTAACATTTAAGGATTTTCTTGACACTTCTCCGACCAAATAAAAGACACGTCTTTCCTTAAAAATTTAGTTAGCGGTGAAGCTAACATCAAAAAGTTCTTCACGAACCTTCGATAATAACCATAATTCCCAAGAAACTCTGAACTTTAGAAATATTATTTGGGGTTTCCAATCCACTATAGCTTGAATCTTTTTAGAATCAACTCTTATGCCTTCTGCGGAGACTATATGGCAAGGGAAAGCAACCAGAATTCACATTTGGATAGTTTGACATACAACTTCTTCTCTCGAAGAGTCTAAAGAGATATACGAAGATGAACATCATGCTCCTCTCTTTACTTTGAATACACCAAAATATCATCAATAAATACCACCACAAATTGATCTAGGTAACGTTGGAATATTCGATTCATCACATCCATAAATGTTGCATGAGCATTAGTCAAACCGAATGACATAACCACAAATTTGTAATGTCCATAACGAGTCTGAAAAACTATCTTGAAATATCCTCCTCTTTAATCCTTAATTAGTGGTATCCTGACCGAAGGTCTATCTTAGAGAACACTGTTGTGATTTTCAGTTGATAAAACAGATCATCAATCATCAAAAGAGGATACTTATTCTTATTGTTACATTATTGAAATGTTGATAATATATGAATAATTACATAAAACCATCCTTCTTTTTCACAAAAAGCACAGGTGCCCCAAGGTTAAACACTGGTCTGATAAATCCCTTAACGAGCAACTCCTATAATTGGGCCTTTAATTCTCTTAACTCAATTGGAGCCATTCGATATGGAGCCATAGAAAATGGTTCAGTACCCAAGTAAACATCGATCTTGAATTCCACCTCATGGTTTGTAGGTAAAACCAATAATTCTTCTGAAAAACATCTAAAAACTCCTGAACTGTTGGAATATTATTTAATCTCGCTTCCAATATTCGAGTGTCTATCACATTAGCCAAAAAACAAAACACCCTTCTGACATCATTTTCTTTACAGTCATTGCTGATATCACATTGGATGGTGCTTTTGTTTTTTCATCGATTACTATGATTTCTGAGCCTTCCTCATCCTTAAAAAATAACGCATCCTGCGAAAATTAACACATCCATGATATGGAGACAACCAATCCATGCCTAAAATAATTCCAAACTCGTCGAAAGGCAATTACATCAAGTTTACCGGGAATACAACCCCTTGAATCTTTATCATGTACTTTCTACATACACAAGTTACCCTTGCACTATGACCCATAGGGTTTACCACTATCATCTCACTAAAGGTTGGCTCTAAAGGAATTCCTCTAGCTCTAATCAACTTTATACTAATATATGAGTGCGTAGAACCAAGGTCAACCAAAATAAATACATGTTCATCAAAAAGATGGAATGTACCTACTAAAATCTCTGGGTCATCCCGATCCTCATTAGTTTTAATATTACAAATTATGGCTACTCCCTGTGTCTCTAGTCGCAGGATTGACTCAGATTGTCCTCTGGATCTACCTCTTCCTCTGCCTCTACTAGATTTTGCTACTGATCTCTCAGCCTGCACTGATTTATCCCCGGATCTCTTAGGACAATTTTGAGCATAGTGTCTAGTTTCACCACACTGGAAACAAGCGCCACTGAGCAATCTACATACTCTACAGTGAAATTTGCCACATGTTTGACATGGTATAGTTCGTTCTCCAATTGATATTCCTCAGCTAGCATCAAAAGACTGTAATTGTTTATTCTTCTGTGAAGCTGCAGAGGAACCATCTTTATTATTATATCAAGAACTCAAACCCTTCCCTCTCTTAGCATGATAGGAAATTTAAGATGTTCCAACTCTTTTTCCCATCTGCATATCATGCTCCGCTGCTAAAGTCTCCTTTGAGCTATTTCGGTGACCTTAGCTCGATTTATGACTTCTTCTAGGTTAGGCAAGTTTAAAGCTAACATCATCTCTTTTAACTTAGGCATCAATATTTCGATGAACTAATCACGTCGAGCTTTGTCATTGGAACTACCTCAATAAAAAAATGACTCAGCTTGTTATACTCAGCCTTGTACTCATGTATTGGTCGATCACCTTGTTTCATATTAAGAAACTTTAGCAACATCACCCACCTAAATTGCTCACGGATGTACTTATTCTTAAATTCATCCTGAAAGAACTTCCAGGTCACTTGCTTAGGTGGTGCATAAATCGTAGTATTTTTCCACCACACTTGAGCTGATCCTGAAAGTAAAGAAACAAATCCTCCCAACTTTTCAGAATCTGAACAGTTAATTCTCCCCAGAACTCAGGTGCTCCCAAACTTTTTAGCTCTTTTGGGATTAACATCTATGGTGTTGGAGGAGTAGAGGGAGGTGGAGGAGGTTGATATCGAGTCAAGATTGCATCGAGAGTCTGCATAAAAGCTCCAAACTCTTGCACTGGTATACCCTGATGTATCGGTGCACTAGCATTTTCAGACCGGATCGGATGCTCACTATTAGCTTTATTGCTCTCACTACCCGACCCTTCTCTAACTTCTTGTTCAGTCGCTCTCCGCAAATTCGTAGATTCTGACATCTAATAAGACATACGTAATAATAACAACTCAAGTTAGTAAGCAGTGACATCAATCACATTCTAACGACACCATATCACTAACTTTGACATCGTAGTGGCATATGAACCCTTTTTAAAGTAAAATACACCCAGTTTTGGCTGAAAATCAGCTAAACTTGTAGCTCTGATACCAATAAATATAACACTCATTTCTTGTTTACTTCCCCGTACACCAGTCACAGATGCCACATGACTTTTAAAAACATTTTCATATTTGGAAACACTTAAAATTTTGTTTCTATAATTAAAATATTTTAATATAATAATAATAAAAACATTCATTATCTGTTTGTATGCAAAATAACCTTAAAGTTCTAACATATTAAATATTACAACATCATAAGTCATATACATTCCAGATCATCATCAAAAATCTATTACATGCCATCTAATAATCTCAAAAGTAGACATATTTGTCATACAGTTACTGATGAGGCAACCTTTAATTTATGATATCAGCTGTATTTCTTACTCCGCTCATACTATTACCTACACGCGAAACCAACACACGCAGAATATTCACTTTGTGAGGCATAATAATATAAATGAGGTATAACCAAAACATAAGTATATCATAAAATATCAAAATACAAATTAAATCGTATAACCCATAATAATACAAAAAATTGGCTTGGTAAATAAAGTTTCTTTCACATAACATACGAAACAATATTTAGTATGCCCATCATACCTATCAATAAGTATTTTTCTAAATTATTCTTTTATTTGCCCAATGTATGTTGAATGAGAATGCATGATACATGAGTTGCACCTAAGTGCTAAACGAAAGTATAGGTTTTGTAATGACGACAACATTATACCAAGGAAACAAAATGGAAATTCACAAACTCATTATGAATACCATGGGTCCACAAATAGTGTCGAAAGTACACATAGTACTGATACGAAAATGCAACATATGCATTAAACAAAATCGATCAATAACCATCATACAAAAAGTATGTTAAAATACACATATGACTCTCAATACACATACAATAGGCCTTTAAATCAAATTTGAAGATTAAACATTTATTCTGAAACATCTATAGTTGTTAAAACAATATAAAAGTTCATCAAACTATTTTAGATCAGTTCGTACTCTAAAATTATTCCTGAAATCATTTTCATAAACTTTATGAATATATTTCAAAATACTGTAAAACATGCTTTTATAAAAACATTTGAGGTTGACTCATTGCAAGTCATCCTCATATCCTATAAGTACATAATGAATGCACTCACCTGGTATGACTCGATATTATGCCTTAATGTATCCGACTATTCTACTACTTTATCCTTGCCCTTCTGTTTGCTTGTCTCCGAAATTTGATTACAATCTACCTAAGCATCCATAATCACACAAACAATATACAATAAAATGTTAGTATACTTTCTAACATTTATACAAAATAATAATACACAAAAGTACAATTATTTCAAATTCTTTTAAAATTCATCCTAATTTAAAATTTCAAACTGAATTGTATTGGTACCCCTCCTACAGTATCGATATTTTTCTTCTATGATATCGATACCCCCTTCAGTATCGATACCATTTTTCCATTCTAGAATCCATTTTTCAATTACAGTATCGATAGCTTCCTCTTGGTATCGATACCTCAATTTCAGTATCGATACTACTTTCATCAGTATTGATATTGTTCATCATGTTTATACTTTTTGACTCCAATTTAATCTTATAGTATCGGAACTGTTCTTCCAGTACCGATACCCTTACCCATATTTTACTTATTTCACTTCGATTTTTGCCCAAATTTCACCTAAATCTCTTACTCTTATCTCCAACCAAGACATCAAACTCATTATCACTTATCCCAACTTACTTACAATCATAAATCTCCTTATAACATCCAAATTCTCCAAAGAACACTTAAAAATAAAAATCACACCCAAAATTCAAACCTATTTTCAATCACTTCTAAGGCTCCAAATCTCTTATTTAGTCGAATATCCTTTTAAACTCCAATAACTGACCATATTTCATCAAATCACTTAAAAATCCATCTTATTAAATCACTAATAAATCACTAATCTCTTAGGTTTAATCATCCTTAAAGTTTTCTTAAGCTTCTATAACACTTAAGGCTTCAAAACCAACCCAAAAATGAAAGGAAAACCCAACTTGAATAAACCTTACCGTAGCAATGGAGGTACTGGGAAGTGAGGAAGAAGTGTAGAGAACCCACTTTCCAGACTTATCCTTTTTCCCCCACTCATCACTAATAAATATCTCTAAAAGAAATGAATATTAAATTCATTTCTTTCTAAAAGACCATAATACCTTCCATTTATTCCATCCTTAATAATATGTCTTAAACACAATTTCCTAAATAAGTCTTTGTACTTTTCAATTTATTCAAATTATCCCACCAAATTTTAAATCCTTACATTATAGTTACTGACTCGATGTTTGGGTATTACAAATATAATCATATTGGTATACAAGGTTGATTTGTTCCTTTTAAAGCTGAGGATATTAGTTAATCCAAGGGTTGGGTGTGTTTCGAATCATATTACACTTCAGGGGCATTCTAAATAAATCAAGAGTTTAATCGGTGATTCCAAGATTCCAATGGATCATGATAAGTTCTCAGGTCGTCTCCATTATCACTGTCATCCATATTCCTTTTTACACTTTAAGGGTATTATCGTCATTTTAATCAATTTTGTTAGTGCCATTACTTTAGATAACTTTGGCTCGAAAGTATTCTAGTTCCTTTTATAACTGGAGGTTATTATAGTTATTACAAACTTCGAGGACATTGCAGTAATTCCTTTCAATTCGATCATATGCATTTTTTCTGATAATTAGTCAAGTATGTCCTTTCAGAGTTATTTTTCACCATCCGGGTAAGTCTTGGTCCTTTTCTAATACAAGAGCACTTTCGTAATTTTACCCTATAGTTCTATTTTTGGTAAATTCTTATCCAAATATTTTCATCGTTTAACCTTTAACGAGATTAATCAGAATTTACGCATTCTGAGATTGATTGATTTACTGATTAAAACCATTAAACTAAAATTTGTTTTCGATTAGTCTATAAATTTCTTTTTCGATCCTTTAGAGTCATATACAGTGTTCCACCTTTAATCCAATTTCAGTTTGGGTCCAAAGATAGTTAACTACCTTAATCGACCAATAATTTCCATTCACGCATTTACTATCTATCAATGAGTTCCAAATAGCATACAAAATGTAGTAGAGTATTACCTCGATTTTTGTTCCATAAAGATCGACCATTTAAACTCTATTTGATCATCCTCAAACTTTAATTCAATATCCAATAATTACTCAGATACAAAGCAACCAAATTTACGTTAGAAACTAAACTTAATTACAAAAAACAGATCGAATTAAGAGATTAATCAGTGAAAATAACTTACTAAGTTTGAATTTGGCAAAACATACCTTAAAAATATACCCAGGACATCGAAAATTATCAAGATAGGTGTTATCAGAAAAGGTCAACGGCGGTAAACGGTCAACGAGAGTCAGCTCAACAACTGAACTCGGTCTAACGACTCGGTCGATTGGCTCAGTCGGGTGGCTTAGATGGCTTGGACGGCTCGGTCATCGAACTCCCCTAGATGACAGATGACACCCACGTGTATGACACAGCGCGTACGGTGGTTTGGGGGTTATTTTGACCGGCCGATTCTTTCTCGATCTTCTTCATATTTGAATTAACCAATTATCAACCCAACAATCACCATAAAATTCGCTAAAATCACCAAAAATAAAAAATTCGAGCTTTCCCATGGTGGACGGAGAGAACGATGATGATACGGTGACCTACGGGTCGGGTTTTGATCGAAACTGGAAGGGGAAGTCATTGGCAATGGTGGTGAGGCGAGCTGACAACCGAGGTCGCTGGAATTACAAAATAACCGAGGCACGTAGGGTGGTTTCAACGAAACTTCTCAGTGAGTTTTACGGTGAACGGTGGCAATTCACAATGGAATAAGGTCAGGTTTTGATCACCGTTTGACAGTGAGTCTAATTGTAGGAGCGGCTTGAGTTGGGTGGCTAGACGGCGGTGGATCGAGGCGGTAAACATGGGTTAGTGGGGAAGAAATTGGGGGTTAGAGATTTTGATTTTGAGTTGATAATTTGGGGTTAACCGGTCTGGGGTTTTATTTTTTATGTGTAATAAAAATGGGTAAAATCTGGGTTTAAGTCCCTAAATTTTCCTACACTTCTAAAACTGAATATAAGTTTCAAAAACTTATAATTTGACCCCTAAATTAGGGTGTGACAATTATCCCTTGCTTAAAAGAATTTCATCCTCGAAATTCACTCAAGTCACAAAAATGCAGAAATCAAGCTTCTATCAGTTCTTCCATATCTTCAAGTAGCTTTCATAGAAGTATGGGTCCTCTAGTAATCCTTAACCAGCTGAGTGTACATTCTCATCAAAATTCTCCCTTATTACCAATAAATGAATCTGAACAGAATTATCCTTGTGTAATAAATTCGACATTGGCTATGAGGTTAGGTTCATAGAATGATAACATCTCCCAATTTAATTTATGGAGTTGGGTCAGAATTTCTCGGATAAGTAACTCTTACTTTACTCGTGAAGTACTTTACAGAATTTAGACAAATGTTACTGGTATTTCTTTATGCATGGTTGAGCCCTAACGGATAGAAAACTTAGGTTAGCATATTACAGAGAAGAGCTCGACTTTGGAGTTACGGCTTAGAGAAGTATAGTTGTAGTCTAGGGGCATGTACTAACCAGACATCATATGGCATTTGATCGGCCAGTCTACCCAGAAAGTTTGACTTAACCTAATCTCTGATACTACTAAATGTAACACCCACGTATCGATATGGGTAAACTGATCTGATCTGAGGTGTCATATTAGGGACATCGGAGCGACCCACCGTAAAAATCCCAAAAAATTAATTTTTTTATTAAAATATGTAAAATAATAAAACAATTTATAAACAAAACAATAACATTTAACAATATTCAGAAATAAAATAGATTCCATACTTGGATATAAAAACAAAATACAAGCTATATGCCCCCTAATCACATACACCGTACCTTGCAAGCAACACCGGTGGAACTCTCTTACAACTGTCGATTGTTGTACTGGTTCAATTCTTTTAACCTGAAAAGGTGAGTAACATACTGAGCTTTGGATAACATATAAGCATATGTTTCCTATTGATTCAGACATCTATAGACTTTTATGTTGAGCTGAGGTCCTACTGATATCTCAGATAGTAAAAGATTAGTACAGAGGAAATGTTTCGGATGACTAGTTCAGGAGATCAGAATAGGTTATCTAGTGTGTTCCCACAAAACAAGTAAAAAGGTATAGATCTTTTAAAACAATAGCAGTTTAAAACATATTTTTCAAAAATCATTGTAAATTCCTCTAACCGAACACCATATGCAGCTCCCCAGAACTGCATAACCTAAGGGAACACCTTGGGGCCTGAGAGCCTACCCAAGTAAAATCTCGGGGTTGCAGAGCCTACCCAAGAAGATCTCGGGGCAGTAGAGCCTATCCAAGGGTCACCTTATGTCCATAAGGAATTACCAGTCAGTATCGAACCTATACAAGGAATTACCAACAGCGACTAAACCTGCCAGAGTCTTCAGTCATACTAGTCATCCAAAGTACCACGTTTAAAAATAATGTCAGTCAGTAAACAAAGATATCAGAAATCAGAGCAGAGATTAGGACAAAAATCAGAGAAAACATCCATGTGATAAGGGAACACACTAGAGGTTTCGGATATTATTTGGATGTACTTGATCATCTTATCAGACAGGGAAACACGGATCTTCAGTATACTGATAGAATGTCGAAAATAAGAATCACTATCGAAGGAGTTCATTAGCTGACAGAATCATCAGTTATTCATAATGTGATTTATCAAGATCATATAGTATTTGGACATTTTTCGAAGGCATTAAGTAATCAGAAAGGTATTCATAATCCTTTACATCTGACTTACTCGTGTTTTCAGATATAACAGGAGTGATTCCATTATTCAGGAAATCAAAGACATTTTAGGCATTAGGTTAATAGAGAATTCTTATTGATTTGAGCTGATAAAGAAGAAACAAAGATTTAGGTATTTATAATTTGTATCGATCTATCAAAATATCGAGTTAACCCGAACTGTACAAGTCCCATTAATGATACATGTCAACCGGTCAAATCGTTCCACTTCCAAAGTATTCACTTTTTAATACAGACAATTCTTGTTGAATTGATCATCTTTAGAATCATCATGGAATGGATCTTTGGGAGACAAAAATTTATTCCAATGGTCTCTATTCCAATTCGACATTGCAACGTTATTAGAAAATGTCGACATGCTTGACTCTTGGTTTAAAACCCTTATGACAAGTACAATATATATATATATATATAACCATTGGTTTTTCCAGACTTATCAAAGTTATTCGCTTAATTTAAGACCATTGAGGGTACTTAGGTCATTTACTAGCTCAGTCTATCCCGATTACTTTGGAGTTTCAAGAGTAATTTGTCATTTTCAAAATTCGAATTCACACAGTACTTTCATTCTATTTAACTAGGGCATATAATATAGTCATATTGGTATACGAGGTTGATTTGTTCATTTAAGAGCTGAGGATATTAGTTATTTTAGGGATTAGGCATGTTTCGAATCATATTACACTTCAGGGGCATTCCAAATAAATCAGGAGTTTAATTGGTGATTCCAAGATTCCAATGGATCATGATAAGTTCTCAGCTCATCTCCATTATCATAGTCATCCATATTCCTTTTTACACTTTAAGGGTATTATCATCATTTCAATCAATTCTGTCAGTGGCATTACTTCGAATAACTTAGGCTCGAAAGTATTCTACTTCCTTTGATAACTAAAGGTTATTATAGTTATTACGAAGTTCGAGGGCATTTCAATAATTCATTTCAATTCGATCATATGCAGTTTTTCTGATAATTAGTCAAGTATCACCTGACAGAGTTATTTTTTACCATCCAGGGAAGTCTTGGTCCTTTTCCAATACAAGGGCACTTTTGTAATTTTACCCCATAGTGCTATTTTTGGTAATTTCTTATCTAGATATTTTCAACATTTAACCTTTAACAAGATTAATCAGAATTTATGCGTTCTGAGATTGATTGATTTACTGATTAAAACCATTGAACTGAAATTTGTTTCCGATCAGTTTACCAATTTCTTTTTTGAATCATTAGAATCTTATACAGTGTTCCATCTTTAATCCAATTTTTGTTGGAGTCCAAAGATAGTTAACTAACCTAATGGACCAATTATTTTTATTCATGCATTTACCATCTATCAATGAATTATAAAGAGCATACAAAAGTTAGTAGAGTATTACCTCGATTTTTGTGTCATAATGATTGATTATTTAAACACCATTTAATCGTCCTCGAACTTTAATTCAATGTCTAATAATTCTTCGGATACAAAGCAACCGAATTTACGTCAGAAACTAAACTTAATTACGAAAAGTGGATCAAATCGGGAGATTAATCAGTGAAAATAACTTACCAAGTTTGAATTTGGCAAAACATACCTCAAAAACAGACTCAGGACGTCGAAAAACATTAGGGTAGGTGTTCTCAGAAAATGTCAACGGTCGGTCACTGGCATTCAATGGCCGGTAAACGATCAACGCGGGTTAGCTTGGTCAACTCGACTCGGTCAGGTGGCTCGGTCGGTCGGCTCGGTCAGCTCAGTCATCAAACTCCCTTGGATGACAGGCGATGTCCACGTGCAGGAGGCAGCATGTACTGCGGCTCCTGGGCTGTTTCGATTGGCGGATTTTTTCCCGATCTTCTACATATTTCAATTAACCAATTACCAACCCAACAATCACCATAAAATTCTCTAAAATACCAAAAACACAAAATCTGAGATTACTCATGGTGGATGGCGAGAACGACGACGATACAGCTACCTACGGGTCAGGTTTTGATTAGAACTGGTAGGGGAACTCATTGGTAATGGCGGTGAGGCAAGCTAACAACCGAGGTGGCCAGAATTGTGAAATAACCAAGGCGCGCAGGGTTTTGATTGAAACTTCTCAGCGAGTTTTACAATGAACGACAGAGATTCACAATGGATAGTTAAGAGATCTGGTGGTTTATTTTTCATGTGTAATAAAATTTGGTAAAATATGGGTTCAAGTCCATAAATTTTCCTGCACTTCTAAAACTGGCTATAAGTTTCGGAAACTTATAATTTGACCCCTAAATTAGGGTATGACACTTAACATGTAGACTTACAACAATATCAAACTTAATTTCTAATTAGAATTTGATTCAATATCTAATAACATATGTTAATGGTAAAATATAGTCATGACAGTTATATGCGATTCACCCTCTTTTAGTTTGGGTAAAAAGTTGTAGTCGATGGTTCGTATGATGAAGAAGATGACAAAGTGAAATAACTTAGTGAGGATCATTGAGTGGGAGAGAGAGAGAGCCTCCTTCTTAGTTTTGTTTAGTGATTTATATATCATTCCTTAATGTTCATGTCAGGTTTAGAGCCATTATGACTATTTGTAGGTTAACATGATGAATAAATTTGATTGTTAGATAGTAAATTTAATTTTAACAAATCACATGAAACTATTAATTGTCATATCAAGGAACCGTAATTGGTTTGAACTTTTAAAAGCTCTGAAGATCTCTAAAGGCTATAGTTCTTCGTAGGATGTAGCACTTCAGAGGTATGACACCAAAGGTGCAATCGTGCATGACTTGGGGAGAAGGTCTTTGACGAAGGATATCTGAAAGTAGTATAACAAGGTATTTCATTTTGACTGATTATGTATATACTTATATACATTAGTGTTGATATATTAAATTTTATTAATTACTATTTACAACAACTATAATAACAATAAAAATAATAATGGTCTGCTATATTTATATTCGTATATGCATATTTTTTAGGATAAATTATCTATTTAGTGATATTATCTATCTCATCATTTTTGTTTTGGCCATTCAATTTTTATTCTTAAAAGCATACATAAAACTTTATTTTATTTCTATTTGATCACTTGTTGTTAGGTTTAACCGCTAATTTAACAAAAATGATGATATGACATGGTATAATAACATCTTTAGTCCCTAGAACTTACCCATTAATACAACAACAACAACAACAAAACCCAATTCCCATATGCAAAACTTACCCATTAATGTGTATTTAAAATTTAAGTGAGTTGAAATTTATATACCACTACAACAAAACAGGTTTTTAGTGGTGATTTTTAGTCCTATAGGGGCGTTTTTAAGCGCCGCTAAAAACACTATCGACGTTAGTAAGAACGCCATAAGAAGCGCCACTAAAACGAACGACGCAAAAGTTAGCGATGATTATGAACCTAAAATGCCACAAAAGGTTCAGTTATATAGCGGCGTTTGTTCTTTCAAACGCCGCTATATGTTGTGATTTATAGTGGCATTTTTACCCCAAGCATTGCTAATTATCTTATCTTTAGTGGTGTTTTTTCCGCAAATACGGCTAATTCTCTTGTCTTTAGTGGCATTTTTTACCACAAACGCCGCTAATTCTCTTGTCTTTAGTGTCGTTTGTAAAACTAAACGCCGCTATATATTATTATTTGTAGTGACATTTTTACCACAAACGTCGTTATTTGTAAAAGGTTGGCACAGGCAGGTTTGATTGGATTGCTCTTTGTTGAACCTGTAAATTGTTGATCATCACTATCTTAATCCTTAAACTTCCATTAATGCTATTATATTATTATTAAAGAATATGAAGGTAAGTAATTTATTAAAGAAAATAATTTATCGTCATTCATCGTACACGATCTCTTTAAAGAATATTAAGTTCAAAGGTAACAAACTAAACTTTCATAGCTTCAAAGAATATCTTCGCACTCCTTGAGCTTTTCTTTTTCAATTACTTTTAGGACTGATAAACCTCTAGTGATAGAGACAACACTCCAAGTTATAAAGACTGAGGAAAACATGATGAAAGATACCATGGTCAGTGATTAAAAAATAATAATGCTAAGAAGCTTTATAAAGAAACCAAAAGATACAAATGCAATACTTGTAAACATCTAATCCAACATACTTAAAGAAACCGAAGGTTGATCTTAGTGCTTGTGATTAAGAGGGCATACAAGTATGGAACTGATAGAATATTAATCAATAAGTTATTAAAAATAAAAGCATTAAGAGTATATCTCTTATTTGTATAGTTTGGTTTCAAACAAAATTTAGAAAAAACAGACAAAAAATTGGCAAAAAACAAAATATTTACCATCTATACACTTGAATGATGAAGCATACAAAAACATGTTTCCTTTTATTCTTCCATTAAAAAGATTAATTCCTATGTCATCTTATGTTCTAGTAGACATTTTTTTCCATAATCAAAACCATGATGCATCGATCTAATTTCAACAATTCTACAAATGATTTGAAACATATGAAACAGGATGACATCTAACCTGGGAAATATATTTAATCATCGTCATGACAACTTGAATTAAGCTGCAACAAATACAAAACCAAGATGTTATCTATTTCGGTTCCTCACATGGATAAAAAGTATTTAAAACAAAAAAAAAGGAACTTACTTAAAGATGGAGATTAACCAAATCCATAAATGGCTAGGCAATGCTACAAAGAAACAAATGGCGGCTATTAACCACACAACAGAGACAATTCCTATAGAAATCTTAGAAACCTTTTACGTCCCATGCTGCAGAAAATCGATCCATCAATGAAACATCGATTTTCAACTTTCAAACTCTATGAGAGTACTCATCAATTCATCATAGCAATGACAAAGCAAGTGAAACTAACCTCATAAATCACAATTTGAAACAACATTATAGTTATCAACAAAACATCATGTATAGAAAACACAACATCATTAGCAGCTACGGGGATCATTTGCATCAAGCATAAAGTTAACAAAACAAAAGAAAAATGAAACAAAAAACATAAATGGTCATTAAAAAGTGGTTTTAATTCATCATAATTCTTTGCCTTGATAACATCAAGCTAACATCTCAAAATTTAAATTAACTATGAGAATGGATTTATGTTTTCAATTATTTTGAAAGTTAGCTATACAAATTCAACTAATTCACCATATAAAACATAAAAACCCAACATAGAAAAGGGAATACTAGAAAAGAACATGTCCACCATATCTTTCAAAGCATTGTTGTTGAATAACTAGGCTAAAGTAGAGACAAATGTTGTAGATCATATAAGAGGCTCAAAAGTACACATACCATACCAATGTTACTATACTCTCTAACATTTATACTTTAATAATACTCAAAAGTACTATTATTTTCAATTTCTTTTACAATTTCAGCCTATCTTACAATTTAAGGCTCAATGGTATTGGTACCCCTACCATGGTATCGATACTTCTATAATATAGTACTGATACTCCCTTTCAATATCGATACCATTTCAGTATTTTGGAATCCATGGTATCGATACCTTTCTCTTAGTATTGATACTCATATCAATATCGATACTGCTCATCGTAATTTTTCAAATTTAAACCTGTAGTATTGATACTGTTCTTCCAATACAGATACCCCTACCTTGATTTTCCATTTTACAGCTTGATTTTTACCAAATTTTCGTTTAAATATCTTACTTTTACCTCAAATAATACCCTTAAACTTAACATCACTTAACCCAACTAACTTTCCTTCATTTAACTTTTTATAACATCTAAATTCTCCAAAGAACATCTCAAACTAAAAATCATACTAATTTTTCTAACATGTTTTTAATCACATCCAATTCTTCTAATATCTTATTTATTTACTTGACAAGTCAAATATACTTGTAAACCTCTATAAACACTCATATTTCAACATATCATTCAAAAACCCATTTTCTTCGATATTAAATAAATAGTAAATCTCTTAGTTTTAATCCTCTCTAACCCTTACTTAAGCTTTCACATCACTTAAGGTTTCAAAATCAAACCAAAAACTAAAGGAAAAACCAGTTAAATGAAATCTTACCATTGGCTATGGGGAGAGTACGGTCACGGGAAAGAAGGAGAAGAAAAGATAGCTTAGTGTATTTTTAAACTTTCTCGTTTTCCCTTTTTCTTTAATACCCTAATTAAAATGACTTTTAAATTCATTTCTCTTTAAAGGACATGTTATTTGGGGTATTACAATTCTCCCCCTTAAGGAAATTCGTCCTCGAATGTAAAGAAGTACCTGATACGAAGAGGTATGGAAAATGTTTCCTCATGTCCTCCTCTTTTTCCTAAGTAGCTTCTTCTACCTTATGGTTTTACCAAAGAACTTTAATTAGAGGAATCTTCTTGTTATGCAGTTCTTTCCTTTCTCAAGCTAAGATCCGCACTGGTTCTTCCTCATAAGTTAAATCTGGTTGGACCTCTATTTCCTCTAGTGTTATAATATGGGATGGATCTGATCGGTACTTTCTGAGCATCGACACATGAAAGACATTGTGAATCTTATCGATATCCGGAGGTAAAGCTAGCGATAAGATACTGGTCTGAACCTTTTCAAAATCTCATAAGGTCCAATAAATCTTGGACTCAGCTTTCCTTTGCATCCAAACCGTAATACTTTCTTCCAAGACGACACTTTAAGAAATACCTTGTCTCCCAATTGAAATTCAATTTCTTTTCTTTTCAAATTTGCATAAGACTTTTGTATTTCGGAGGCTATCTTTAGATTATCCTAGATAACTTTCACTTTCTCCTCCATTTCTTTCATCAAATCAAAGCCAACTAGATCTCGATCTTTTAGTTCAAACCAATTTAATGGAGTTTTGCACTTCCTTCCATACGAAGCTTCATATGGGGCCATCTTAATACTCGATTGGTAAATGTTATTATAAGCAAATTTCGTTAAAGGCAAATACCTTTCCCATGATCCTTTAAACTCAATCACACATGCCCTTAGCATATCCTCTAATATCTGAATAGTTCACTCTGATTGACCATTTGTCTGAGGATGAAAAGATGTGCTACAATTCAAGCGAGTACCCAATGCCTCGTGTAATGACTTCCAAAATCTTGAAGTAAACCTAGGGTCTCATCAGACACTATCAATATAGGCACTCCATGCAGCCGAACTATTTCTTTTATATACAATTTTGCATATTTATCAATCGAGTGATATAGCCAAACTGTAATAAAATGAGTTGTATTGGTCAATATGTCTACAATTACCCATATCGACTCATTTTTACCTAGTGAAAAAGGTAGCCCCGAAACAAAATCCATTTTAACTCATTTCACTTCCACTTAGGAATGGATATCGGTTGTAACAATCCTGATGGAACTTGATGTTTAGCTTTTACTTGCTAATATGTCAAACATCTCGCAACAAACTCTAATACAGATCTTTTTATACCAGTTCACCAATAACGACTCTTTAAATCTTGATACATCTTATTCCCGCCTTGATGTATCATTAAAGGACTATAGTGTGCCTTGGAAAGAATATCTTTCTTCGGTTCTTCATTATCAGGAATACAAAGTCTTTCACGATAATATAAACATCCATCAACACTTATTTCGAAGTCTTTGACCTCTTCTTTTACTCGATTCAAAAGCATCGGCTTTAACTTAAGTTCATCATTCAAGGCACCATATTCCTTTAAAGACATACGCGAATCCAAAGCCCGTAGAGTGGCAAAAGTCTTTCAGCTAAGTGCATCCGCTATTACATTAGCCTCTCCGGGATGATAATCAATGATCAAATCACAATATTTTAAAAGCTCGACCCATCTTATCTGTCTCGAGTTCAGTTCCTTTTGAGTTAGCAAGTACTTTAGACTCTTGTAATCCGTATAAACATGGCAATGCTCACCATACAAATAATGACACCAAATTTTCAAAACAAACATA
Organism: Hibiscus syriacus; assembly: GCF_006381635.1. Lineage (NCBI taxonomy): Eukaryota > Viridiplantae > Streptophyta > Magnoliopsida > Malvales > Malvaceae > Hibiscus > Hibiscus syriacus. Next base: position 8,387,908 of record NW_024063194.1, read on the forward strand.
ACCACTGTCAATTCCAAGTCGTCTGTCGGGTAATTTCTCTCGTAAGTTTTCAACTGTCTTGAGGCATAAGAAATGACTTTTTCATTTTGCATGAGCACACATCCCAACCCATTATGAGATGCATCACTAAAGACTACATAGTCTTTACCCGACTCAAGTTATACGAGTATTGGGGCCTCTGTTACAATTATTTAAAACATTTCAAAACTTTCTTGACATTTCTTCGTCCAATCAAAAAGCAAATCTTTTCGTAATAACTTATTTAGCAGTAAAGCTAACATTGAGAAGTTCTTCATGAACTGTCTATAATAACGAGCAAACCCCAAGAAACTATGAACTTTAGAAACTTTCTTTGGGGGTTGCCAATCCACTATAGCTTGGATTTTTTTAGGATCTACTCTTATGCCTTCTATGGAGACTATATATCAAAGGAAAGCAATCTCAGCTAATCAAAATTCACACTTGGACAATTTGGAATACAACTTCTTTTCTCAAAATGTCTGAAGAACCACTCGAAGATGAGCATCATGTTCTTCTCTTCACTTAGAATACACCAAAATATCATCTATAAATACCACCACAAATTGATCCAAATAAGGATGGAATACTCTATTCATCAAGTCTATAAGTGTTGCATGAGTATTAGTCAATCCAAACGGCATTACCACAAACTCGTAGTGTCTATATCGAGTCTGAAAAGTTGTTTTTGAAATATTATCCTTTTTAATATTTAATTGGTGGTATCCCGATCTCAGGTCTATCTTAGAGAACACTACTGCACCTTTTAGTTGATCAAACAGATCATCAATCCTCGGAAGAGGATAACTATTCTTTATCGTTACTTTATTTAATTAACAGTAGTCGATGCATAATTGCATAGACCCGTCCTTCTTGTTCACGAACAGTACAGGTACTCCCCAAGGAAAAAAACTGGGTCTTACAAATCCCTTATCGAGTAACTCTTGCAATTGGGCTTTTAATTCTCTTAACTCTACTGGATCCATTCGATATGGTGCCATAGAAATAGGTTCGGTACCTGGGTAAACCTCAATCTTAAATTACACCTTGTAATTTGGAGGTAATCCAGTAACTCCTCGGGAAAAACATCCGGAAACTCCCTAACTGTGGGGATATCATATACTCTCACTTCCGATACTCGAGTGTCTATCACATTATCTAGGAGATCTATACACCATTTTGACATCATTTTTCTTGCAGTCATGGCTGATATCACATTGGATAGTGATTTCACTTTTTTGCCTATCACTACGATTTCTGAGCCTTCTGTATCTTTTAGAAATAATCGCTTCTTATGAAAATCAAACCATCCATGATGTGGAGACAACCAATATATTCCCAAATGATTTCAAACTCATCGAAAGGTAACTCCATTAAGTTTACCGAAAACACAATCCTTTGAATCTTTATCGGGCATTTTCTACATACCCGAGTTACTCTCGCACTGTGAACCATAGGGTTTATCGCTATCATCTCACTAATTATTGGTTCTAAAGGAATTCCTCTAGCTCTAACCAACTTTGTACTAATATATGAGTGTGTAGAACCAGGGTCAACTAAAACAAATACAGGCTGACCAAAAAGATGGAATGTACTTGTTATGATCTCTGGGTTATCCCGATCCTCATTGGTCTTAATGTTTTAAATTTTTGTGACTCCCAGAGTCTCTTGTCGCTATATTGATTCAAATTATCCTCTGAATCTACCCCTTCCTTCGCCTCTATTAGAGACTACCACAGATCTTTCAGATTACGCCGAATTGTCCCCAGATTTCTTAGGACAGTTTCAGGCAAAGTGACCATTCTTTCCACATTAGAAACAAACTCCACTGAGAATTCTGCATACTCTACGGTGCAATTTACCACATGTCTGACACGAATTTCTTTCTCCAAGTGCTCTACCCGAGCTAGCAGTAAAAGACTAGGATTATTTAGTTTTCTGTGAAGCTGCAGCAGAACCATCTCTATTAGTATATCTGGAACTCAAGCCCTTGCCTCTCTTAGCAAGATGGGGACTGGAAGGCATTCCAACTCTTTTCCCCGTCAGCATACTCTGCTCCGCTACCAGGGTCTCTTCCTGAGCTCTTTCAATAGCCTTGGCTCGGTTTATAACTTCTTGCAAACCAGGCAAGTTCAAAGCCAACATCATCTCTTTCAACTTTGGTATCAAACCTTCTATGAACCAATCACATCGAGTCTTGTCATTGGGAACTACATCAATAGCAAAATAGTTCAACTTATTGTATTTTGCCTTGTACTCATGTACAGTTTGCTCACCTTGTTTCAAATTAAGGAATTTTAGCAGCATCACCCGTCTAAATTACTCACCAACATACTTGTTCTTAAATTCCTCCAGGAAGAACTGTCAGGTCACTTGTTTTGGTGGTGAATACATTGTAGTATTTGACCACCATACTCGCGATGATCCCCGAACTAAAGATATAACTCCACTCAACTTTTCAGAATTCGAACAGTGAAGACTTTCAAGCATTATTACAACATCATATAGCCATAAGTCAGCCTCCAGAAGACCCTCATCATCTTCTCCCTGGAACTCTGGAGCTCCAAAACTCTTTAGCTCTTTTAGGATCAACATTCTCAGTGCTGTAGGAGAAGGGGGAGGTGGAGGAGGTTGAAATCGGGTCAATATGGCGTCGAGAGCTTATATAAAAGCTCCAAACTCAGGCACTGACATCCCCTGATATGCAGGTGCACTAGGATTTTCAAATGGAATTAGTTTTTCACTATTAGCCTCGTAACCTTTGCTACCAGATCCTTCTCTAATTTCTTGTTCCCCCACTTTTCGCGAGTTTGAAGATTCCGACATCTGTTAGAACATACATAATAGTAACACTACATAGTAATGAGTGTCATCAATCACACTTTAATGAAACCTTATCAGCAACCTTGACAACCTTAATGGAATGTAATCCCTTTTTTTAAATTCAAATAAAACCAGTTTCGGTCGAGAATCAGGTAAACATTTAGCTCTGATACCAATAAATGTAACACTCATTTCCCGTATATGTATACTTACACACGTCACAAGTGTCACATGACTTTTAAAAAACACATTTTTCTTATTTATAATCTTGTAAAATTTTGTTTTGAAAATAAAAACAAAATAGTTAATATAAAAATAAAACATTCTTTGTAACATATTACCAAAAATTTGTCACTTTAATTATATTCCAAAGCATTTTTCTTAAATTCAATTACATTCCAATTACTTTTCAAAATAAACATGATTGTCCTACAGTTACTAGCGAGTCAGCCTTAGATTGATTATAGTTGTTGTTGTACTCCTTACTCGACTAGTCTTCACTTTACCTACACGTGAAATCAACACACGTTAAATATTTACTCAGTGAGGCATAATAATGTAAATGAACTACAATTCATAGATAAGCATATTATAACTATCAACATCCGAAATAATTTGTATACTCCATGAAAATCATTTAAAACCTTTTCAGTCAAACCAGTAATAGTACCTTTATGCCAAAATGCATTGTTATGCATTTAAGTTTCATTTAAGGCACATTTCTGCCAAAATGCACTGTTATGCATTTAAGTTTCATTTGTGGCACCTTTCTGCCAAAATGCACCGTTATGCATTTTCATTTATGGCACCTTTCTGCCAATAATGCACCATTATGCATTTTCATTTATGGCACATTTCTGTTAATAATGCACCGTTATGCATTTTCATTTATGGAACCTTTATGCCAATAATGCACCGTTATGCATTTTTATTTATTCATTCATTTTAGAATAGTTCATACCCTAAAACTTATTCATAATATTATTTCCATACACATAATGAAAGTATATTAAATACTGTAAATCATAGATTAAATCAAAATATTTTAAGTTGACCCTTGTGAGTCTTCCTCATCTCATATAAATACAATAAATGCACTCACCTGATATACCTCCCTAGTATGTTGTAATGACTCCCAACTACTCGGAAACTTTATCCTTGCCCTTTTTCTTTCTTGACTCAGGAGCTTGGTTATGATCTACACAAGCATCCATTAAGTACACATACCATACCAATGTTACTATACTCTCTAACATTTATACTTTAATAATACTCAAAAGTACTATTATTTTTTATCTCTATTACAATTTCAGGCTCAATAGTATCGTTACCCCTACCATGGTATCGATACTTCTATACTATGGCATCGATACTCCCTTTCAGTTGGTATCGATACCTTTCTCTTAGTATTGATACACACATTAGTATCGATACTAATTGCATCAGTATCAATATTGTTCATCATAATTTTTTAAATTTAAACCTACAGTATCAGTACTGTTCTTCAAGTACTGCTGCCCCTACCTAGATTTTCCATTTTTTAGCTCAATTTTTATCAAATTTTCGTTTAAATCTCTTACTTTTACCTCAAACAATACCTTTAAACTTAACATCACTTAACCCAACTAACTTTCCTCCATTTAGCTTCTTATAACATCTAAATTCTCCAAAGAACATCTCAAACTAAGAATCATACTACTTTTTTCTAACATGTTTTTAATCACATCCAATGCTTCTAATCTCTTATTTACTTATTTGACAAGTCAAATATACTTGTAAACCTCAATAAAAACTCATATTTCAACATATCATTCAAAAACCCATTTTCTTCAATCTTAAATAAATCTTCCATCTCTTAGTTTTAATCCTCTATAACCCTTCCTTAAGCTTCCACGTCACTTAAGGTTTCAAAACCAAACCAAAAACTAAAGGAAAAACTAGTTAAATGAAATCTTACCTTTGGCTATGGGGAGAGCACAATCACATGAAAGAAAAGAAGAGAAGATAGCTTAGTGTATTTTTCAACTTTCCCTTTTTCCCCTTTTCTTTAATACCCTAATTAAAATGACTTTTAAATCCATTTCTCTAATGGACCAAAATGCCCCTTTCATTCTTTCATTCTTACTAATTGGTCTTAAACACAATTTCTAAATCATTTTCTTATACTTTACCATTTATAAAATTTAGTCCTCCAAAATTTTAAATCCTTTCAATATAGTCACTGACCTCTTATTTAGGGTATTACAGAGCAGTTTCGTTAATTTGTATTTTTAGTAAGCTACGTATGTGATAGAACTCTCATCTCTCTTTGAACCTTTAAATACACATAATCTACTCAAATTTGAGATGCTCAAATTTTTCGAGGCATTATAAGTATGTTCAGATAAAATAATAGGCTTTACGTATATTTATTCATTTTAGAAAAAAAAGTGAATTACTTTGATATATTTAATATTTATACTAAATCCATATTCCTTTTAAATATTATAAACTAAAAGATTTTGTTTAACTTAAATATTAGTACGATAATTATTCTTTTGAATATATCAAATTAAAAAATATATTTATTATTTATTTAACTATAAATATTAAAATATAATTATATACTTTTAAATATTTCAAATTAAAATCATATTTATTTAAGTTTGAATAGTAAAAGGAGTTTATATCCTTTGAATATTTTAAATTAAAAGATATTATTATCTGTTTAAATTTGGATATTAAAAGATATCTAGATGAAGTAAAACTCTCTTGAAAATCCCCAATAAATACTGAGCTAACCTAATAGGTTTTTCACATCTCAAAAATTCAAGAACTTCTATTTTCTTGAAAAAAAAAATATTTTCTCTCCTTATTAGTTTTCTGGTGATAGATGAAGGTAAGGATTGTTCGTGATATGTTCTGTTGTACTACTATAGTTGATCATCTAGTTGGTGTATCTTAGGAGACAAACAACCAAAATATCTAGAGTACCTAGAAGTGATCAAAAATTTGTCTTAAGGAAACTGTGTAGCGATATGCCCCAACTGTTTCCAATCAATAGATCAAAAATTATGTCGTCATAACGGGTTTGCTAAAATCTCAGAGTTGCCAAATATGTTTAATAGAAATTTTCGTGGAAGTAAATTTGGTTACTAATTTTGTTTCAGAACGTTGATTTTGTATGATAACAAAATCTAAAATAAACAAGAATTAATTTTGTTTACTAGAATTATTTTTAATTATAGTTTCATTTTTTTACAGAAAATAGAGACAATAAATTATACTAGTTTATCTAGATTGGATGCTAAAATGGTGGTACAAATTTAGAATCCAAATCTGGATACGAGTCAATCGGCAATAGTAGTTACCACAACGAGAAACTGACGAAATTCTACAGAGAGAATTTCAAGAAGTAGCAACAAAATATATTTTTCTATTTGACCACAATGAATTTTCAAAGTTATTGAAGGAAGATCCTCTTATTCTTAAAGAAAGAGAATAAGAGGTAGACAATGTTATTGCTTTCAATGTTGTCAAAGCTTCGTAGCAAACCAATTATATATGTCGAAATATAGTTCTAAATAGTCTACAAGATTAATTGCATCAGTATATGATGGTTATGAAATGACTAAGAAATTGTGGGAGGTATTAGATCACAAATACAAAACTGGAGATCCTGGAGCTAAAAAGTTTTTATTTTCCAAGTTCTTAAATTTTACTAAGGTTGACTCCAAACTAGTAGTAAAACAAAAGGACGAACTCTAATTAATTATTAATGGAATTCTTGTCGAAAGAATGGTCATACGTGAATCCTTTCAAGTAGCTTTTATTATTGAGAAATTACCTCCTGGATGGAGTGACTTCAAGAATTATCTGAAGCACAGAAGGAAGGAAATGATCGTGGAATAACTAATTGTCAACTCGAATAGAAAAGGATAATAAAGTTAGTGCCAAAAGGCTCAACCAATAAACCTTCAAAAAGGCTAAGAAAAACATGATAGAAGTAGCAGACTTCAAGAAGGGAAAACAACCCAAAATTAGGTCGAAACTAGGACTAAAAGGTGGAATTTCCAAGAAGGTGAAATTCAAGGGAAGTGATTTAACTGTGAAAAGATAGGGCACCAATCCTCTGAGTACAACCATCCAAAGAAGGCCAAAGCTCACGTGGTTAATGTTGTGGAAAGAATAGCTAAGGATGAGGATATAGATCTATGTGTTATGATATCTCAATTCAACCTGGTAAACTTTAATATAAGAGAATAGTGACTTGACATTGAAGCCATGTGTCATATTTGTTCCGACAATAACTCTTTTCTGAATTGACTCCTTTCAACAAGGTGAATAAGCTTTACATGTGCAATGTTGTGACTTCTGAAATCAAGGGGAAGGATATTATAGTCTTGAAGATGACTTATGGCAAAGAACTCATGTCATAGAATGTGTTGTATGTACCTCACATACGAAAAAATCCTATTTCTGGAACACTCCTAAGTGTTCACGGATTTAGAATGATGTTTAAATCCCAAAAGCTTATTTTTTTTCTAAAGGGGGAATGTTTTTAGGTAGAGTTTATGTATTGAATGATATGTAAAACTCAATGTTATCTCTATAAAAGCCAAAAGCCTGAATTAGAATAGTGTTTCTTATTCAGTTTGTAAGCTTGAGTCATTTAATTTATGGTATGGTAAACTTGGACGTGTTATTTATGATGCTTTACGAAGTTTAATTAACTTTAAAAATATTTTATTGTTTCTTATTAATTATAATCATAGATGTGAAGCATGTGTTGAGGTAAAATTAATAAGGTCATGTTTTCAAAATATTGAAATAAATATTGAACCGCTTGATTTAATTCATAGACACATTTGCGACTTGAAATTTGTTCAAACGGGATGAGGGAATAAATATTTTATTACCTTCATTGACTATAGCACAAAGTACTGCTATGTGTATTTGCTTAAGAGCAAAGATAAAGCTATAGAGAAATTTATACTTTATAAGCAAAAAGTTAAAAACCAACTTAATAAAAAGGTTAAGATGATAGAGTGATTATGGTGGTGAATATGTTGAATCATCCGCTGAATTTTGTTTACAAAATGGCATTATTCACGAAGTAACACCACCATATTCTTCTTAATCAAATCGAGTACCCGATCGAAAAATCGATCTATAAAAGAAATGATAAATGCCTTGTGTTAGGCAGTTCTAGGTTATTATAGAACATGTGGAGGAAACTTTCCTTTCAACTAATTACCTTTTAAGTAAGGTACCTAGAAAGGAAAAACACAAGACATCATAAGGATTATGGAAAAATAAAAAACTTTCTTACAAACATTTAAAAATGTGGGGGTATATTGCCGAGGTAATTGCCTCATTACCAAAGCCTATGAAAATAGGTCATAAAACTATGGATTACATTTTAATTGGCTATGCAGAACATAGTAATCCTTATCGATTTCTTATGTATGAATAAAAAATCATGAGATTCATAAGAACACGATAATGGAATCAAAGAATGCATCATTCTTTGAAAATATTTTCCCTTATAAATCTAAAGAGGTTGATCAAAGTTTAATTAAACAAACTTTAGAGACTAACAATAAAGATTGTCTAGATGATCAGCAAGAAGTTAAACTAAAATAGAGCTAAAAATGAGCAAACGAGCAAGGGTGGAAAATCATTTGGATGACAATTTCTTACCTTTATGTTAGAGGCTGAACCTTAAACTTATAATGATTCTATACGATCCTCTGAAGGCACCTTATGTATGGAAGTCATTAAGAGCGAAATAGATTCCATCATGCAAAACCGTAAGTGAAAATTAGTAGATCTTCATCCAGGGATTAAACTAATAAATTCTAAATGGATTTTCAAATAGAAAAATAGAAGATGATGGAATAATTGATAAGTATAAGGCTAGATTGGTAATAAAAGGATATCGACAAAAAGGAATGCCTTGACTACTTTGATACATACTCTCATGTATCAAGAATAACATCCATAAGAATGATACTCATAATTGTTGCTTTGCGAAATCTAGAACTACAAAAAATAGATGTTAAAAAAGTTTTCCTAAATGGAGACCTTGACGAAGAAAATTACATGGAATAACCTGCAGGTCATGTAGTTCTAGGCCAGGAAAGGAAAGTCTATAGGTTGGTGAAGTCTTTGTAAGACTTAAATAAGAACCAAAACAATGGCATCAAAAGTTCGATGGTGTCATGATGACAAAATGCTTCAAGATAAATGAGTGTGAAAAGTGTGTATATGTCAAAATTGCAAACATTAGATATATTATTTCATGCTTGTATGTTGATGACATACTCATTGTTGGAAGTAATAATGAAATAGTAAAACATACCAAAGACATGTTAAATTCAATATTTAACATGAAAGATATGGGATTGGCTAATACAATTCTGAGCATCCAAATTAAAAGATCATTTGAAGGCCTCATACTAACCTAGTCACACTATATGGACAAGATTCTTGAGAAATTTAACAAGGATGATATTGTTATAGCCATAACTCTAATAGTTACTTTTTTAAATTTGTCTAAAAAATCAAGGTGAAAGTCTTCAACAAGTGGAATATGCAAGGATCATAGGCATCCTAATGTATCTCATTAGTTATACGAGACCAGACATCACTTTTACTGTGAGCTGTCTAAGCAAATTCACAAGCAATCCAGGTGAAAACCATTGAAAAACGATGACAAATACACTGATATATTTTAGATATACTCGAGATTATGGGTTGCATTATTCCAAAGATCTTACTTTATTAGAAGGATACCCAGATGTTATTTGGATATATGATATTCAAGATACCAAAGGTACAAGTGGATATGTATTCACTTTAGGAGGAGAAGATGTGTCTTAAAAAACTTTAAGAAAAAATGATTATAACTAGATCCACAATGGAATATAAGTTTGTGTCTTTATACAAATATAGAGAATAAGAATGGCTTTGAAACTTTCTTGAGGATATTTTAGAATGGCCTAAACACGTTCCCACCGTATGCATATATTATAACAACCAAACAATAATTGTTAGAGAACATAATTTCATATATAATGGTAAATTAAGACATATGCATTCTCTATATAATATCATTAGACAACTGATCTCAAATGGAGTTATCTCTATTGATTTTGTAAGATCAAAGAATGACATCACTGATCCGCTAACCAAAGGATTGAATCAAGATCAAGTTAAGAAAACACCCAAAGGATTATAACTAAAGCCCATGAAATTTAAAGGCTTTATGTGAAGAAAAACCCTACCTTGTTTACTAGAGATCCCAATATCTAGGTTCAAAGGGACAACCTAATTGCATAAATGGTGTACGGTCACTAAGGGGGTTTCTTAACCCAAGTTCATTCCTATGATATAGATAATAATCCAAATGGTATAGGCTAAGCAAAACTTTTAATGGCCATTGTCAACACACCTTTTAGTCCTACTAGGATAAAATTTTGCTAGGATTCAAACTCCTAAAAATAGGATAGAGTTCTACTATTATTTAAACTCCTAAAGATAGGATCCACAAGCATTATAAATAGCCATTGTAACTCACTATTGTAACACATTCAGAAGAGATATACGAAATACTAAGAAAAAAATTACAAGCAACTCGTAGCCATTTTTCGAAGCATTTATATTTTGAAAGACAACTGGAAATTACGTATTACCGAAAGGGCGGTTCAAGGGTGCTAATCCTTCCATGACCATAACCGACTCCCAAACCTGACACATCTTTGGAAAGACGCAGATCAGGTAATAAATAGGGTATCTGATCAACCCATTTGTTTTAAATAAATGATCGGTGGCGACTCCAATCCACATTTTTCAAGTCGAAACCCAATTTCGGGGCCCAACCGAAAGACGGTTGCGATAACTTGGTGACTCCGCTGGGGACACAGGTAAGTGAGTCAGGCTAAGGTAATTTTCAGTTGTCTTTTTAACGAAAAGGGTAAGTTTAAATTTTAAGGTAATATTTTGATCATTTTTACTTACTTTTGATTATATTTTCGAGTAAATAGTTGGACTAATCGTTTTCTCATGATTTCATCCTTCAAAGTTTTTTTTTCATCTAAGGCTCTATACCCGAGCTCCAAACCCTATTTTAAATAGGGGTGAAAGTGACACCTTCGTGTGAATTTATTCACCGTACGGGCCTAGCAAGTAGCCTTCGGGATTCATATACCTTATGTCTTCATGTGAATTTATTCACCATGCGGGCATAAGGGAATGTGTCATCTCGAGTTTAACTTACTCCACACAAGCCTGTGATGGGTTTAGGACTAAGGGTCTGGCAAGCCCAAGGGGGCACCGGCAAGGAGAACTCGAGTACCTTTTTTTAGAAACTAAACTCGGATACTACAAGGAGTTAGGGCCCACCCCAAAACCTCGTTTTAAACCCTAGGATACCGAAATTATTTTCTGCTTTACTTTCTGTTCAAAACATGTGAACTAGAAATTTATGCGGTTAGGACTTGTTCAAAATCAACTTGCGGGATAGAGATCATGTCCGGGTAGGAATAATAAGCATGTGGGGTAGATATCATGTGGGGTAGGACTTTTATTTTCATGATTGCTTTGATTATTATCTTTACCATACTAACTCTTTTCATTTTTTTCCTCCCTTTTATTTTATTTCCATCATCTGCATCATTCAAAAGAGGTGTTGATCCACCAAAAAACGTGTTCGTTAACCATAAATAATCTGCATTAATGGACAAAGGTGTTGTAATACAGGAGATTAAAAACCCCGAGGTACGACTATGGTCCGAGAAGACTCAGAAAGAAAAGGGAGACAGTCTTCAAGGAAGTTATGTGTCAGAGCTTGTTAGCTAAGCCTCTATCAGCCTAAAATAGAACAATGTGCAAGAACTTTGAGACATCTGGGATAGTTGGAAGAATGATCGAAAACAGAAGTTCAGTCAGCGGTATGGTGACATTGAACTTTTGCTTCATGTTAAGACCGGTGAGCCCTTAATCAGAGCCTTGGTTCAATTCTGGAACATGGGATACAGTTGCTTCACTTTTAACCAAGAGGACATGGTACCTACCATCGAGGAGTATACTACAATATTGCACTGTGAAAGCATTAAACTGAAGCGAGCCTACATCAAACACATCAAGAGTCAGCCTTTCAAGAACAGACTGGCCAAGATTACAGGGGTTGATGAAAAGTGGGTGACTGACCGACTCCGAAACAAAGGTAACGGGAAAGGAATTGAGTGTATCCACATAAGGAAACTAATGAATGACCACCCTAATGAATGGAAGACTATAGACCTTTTTTGCACTAGGTCTGTATGGCTTGATCATCTTTCCGAAGATTTTGGGATGCATTGACGCAGCCGTGGTGGAACTGATTGAGCAACTTCCGAAACGAGTCAACCCAGCACCACCAACCATCTTAGCTGAGACCTTTCGGTCTCTCAACCATTGCCGAAGAGCTGGCGGAGGTAGATTCATTGGATATGTTCAGCTCCTTCAAGTCTGGATTCACAGCCACTTCTGGAAGACTAATGAGGTTGCCTACCGCCGATTTAGCACTATGTATTCACCTTTGAGATAGTTCATCACCATGAAATGGCTTGAAGGTGCTTCGAAGGAAAAATGGATGAAGGTCTTCACACATCTTCAGGACTGGGATATTACTTGGAGAGCCCCCCTGGTTGTTCCTCAATGATGTTCTTTTTCGATTTGGGGATTCTGACACTATGACCTTACTTGGACTTTGGGGTGCAGTTGGGTATGATCCGTTGTTGACACTTAGACAGTATGGGGCACGTCAGTTTGTCCCAGCAACATACGGATTATCTATATCAGAGTTTGTGTATCACGGTGATAGTTATAAGAAGAAGATCAAAGAGATAGTCGAGTCATGGAAGAAAGTATCCCAGATAGATGTTGTGGCTGCTAGAGATATCCTCACTCCGGATTATGTTGAATGGCGAAGACTGAGAAAGAAAGATAACATCCCGGTGCCAGACTGTGAGGACACACGGACCATGGAGGAGCATCTCAAGCATGTCTCTTCTGAACTTGAGATAGCTAAGGCGGAGTTTGAAGCTGTGAAAAATGAGTTAAAGCAAAAGGTCAGAGAACTTGAAGCCGAGCGCTATCAGTGGAAGCTAGATGCCGACTCTCAGAAATATTGAGCAGATAAACTGGAAAGAGAGCATAAAAGAGTCTGTTTTGAGCTCAAAGATCTGAGAAAGGGGTATCAAGATGCTGTCAAGGATAACTCCAAGTTTGAAAGTGTCCTCTGAGTATTGGAAAGGTGAAACCCATAGCCTGAAAAGAAAATTCGAGGGGCCTGATGAGAGAACTTGGAAGGAACAGATGAAGACTGCCTAGAGGCGCTTAGCAGATAGTCAGCATCAAAACCAACGCCTGAAAATCCAAATGGTTGATCTGGAGAAACAACATGAGAGAGATGGTAAAACAATAGCTGAGTTAGAACCTATTGTAGATGGATTCAAAAAGCAAGCAAGCACAACAAAGGGTGAAGGCCAGAGACGCAATCATCCGAGATTTCCTGGATCAAGTACAGAAGCCAGCTCGCCATCTACACGGCCTGGCAAGGGAAGCTGGGGTAGTCCAACAAGGTATACAACCAGTAACAGATGAAAACAGAAGACTTGTCAACCTGCTGGAAGTTGTTCGAGGTCTAGAGGATTTAGTCTGAATGTACCTTTGATTGTTTTTATGTCTCTTACAAGATAAAACATTTTTGTCGAAATAAGGATTATTTATAATAATGGGCACTTTTCTGGATCAATGCCTCGAACATTTCATGCATTTTTTTCATTTTGCGTTGTGCATCTACATTTCATTTTTAAGCATTTTCATAAACATGAAATTTCTTCATGGAGGATTCGATTAAGTTGTTTTAACCACATGACACCACATGGAAGCAAGATTGTAACATCAAAAGAAAAAAACTGAAAACAATACAGTGAGAGCCTGATTAGCTGATTGTAGGACAAAGCCTGCCAGGATTATCTAAGAAAAGAATCCCCATATCCTAAGGGCTACGATGTTGAAGCTGTTAGCTTTTACCACATAAGAAGCCCCAAACATTTCTCTGAAAACTGTAAGACGCTTGCCGAAGAAGGGGCCATGGCATATACCATTTGCACTTAGAGGATTGTTTTGTTTGAACACGTCTTTGATCTTTCATGTTTGCTTAATCTTTTGAATGATTGAATTTATGCTGCTTTCTAAGGTGGAGCAATTGAACAAATTTTAATCTTTAGTTCTTCGAATATTAAATGAATTAATGATTATTTTAATTCTTCAAGAATTATAGATTTTTGACATATGGAAAGATTAGACCTTTTTTACCCTGTCTCAAACCCCAGAATAAAATACCTTGATTCTTTGCCCAAAACAACTCGTGGTCATTACCAAAAGATGAAATTTTGACATTACCTCCTTTTGAAATTCTTGAACATTGCCTTTATCTTTTTGATACATTTATACCTTTCTTTGAGTCAATAAGATCACACCACTATCTTTTTTAGACTAAAAATTAACCTTTCTTACCATTAAAACCCAAGGCATTGAGTTGTTCATTTTAACATGAGCATTCTTCTAAAGAACCAACTTGGGGCATCTCGCGGGGAGCCTGAACATTGAGACATCTAGGAAAAAAGAAGAAGAATTCATTCGAAATAATTCTATCATACATTAATTACATTGTTTTCATGTGAATAGAATTTATCTTGAAAATCTATCCCCCTGGGGATACCTCTTCTGTGAAGATTTACATGTATGAAATGATGAACGGCTTTCTTTCTTTATCCCTTCACAACAGGAAAAAAATATATCCCTTGTGTCCCCTTTTGAGTCTGTAGTATTTTTCTTCTGATACAACCCTAACCAAGGATCACCCTCCACACTAGGGGGTAAGGTGGAAGAAATATGCTCACATGAGCGAAGACATTGATTCAGATGAGATACCAAAAGGTGAACCAAATGCCAATTACGAAGATTCAATCAGAACAAAAAGGGCAAAAATAAAAAAAGAAGAAAACAAAAAAAAAGAACAAAAATCAAAAAGAAAATGGGACAAAAAAGCACATACAAAGATTCCCTAAAGACAAATGGCACATCAAGCTTCAAACTATGAGATTGATCAAGCACAAACATTCCCGAATCAGTGAATCACTTCACTTGAAGATCATAGAGCATCAAGAAAGAGACATTTTGAGCAAGACATGATTGAAGGCATCAAAATGAATTGATCCTTGCTTCAATACCCTGAAACACTTGTTTGAGCCTATTTATCCTTTTCTTTCATAACCATAAACCCTGACCTACATTACGTGCCTTAAAAGTCCCTTTTAATCATACATGGATTTCTAAACATAAGAGATTATCTTCAGATTTCATCCCGCTCATCAGGATTAATCTTTTTTTGCAAAAAAAACAATATAATTAATGCATGGTAGAGAAAAATAACAAAAGGGGTTCAAGACATAAATCCTGAATAACATCTTGAAACCAAAGGAGGATTCGAGTTGAAAACCTGAAAAAGCGGCTCGAATTTAAAAATTGTGCAACTGAGGCGATCATAAATTCCTTGTTAAGGCATCGCACAATCCAAATGTGAGCATGAAAGCTGGGAGTCGGAGAACACTTCCAGTAGAGGAGCATGCAAGCTACCCCATCAAACCTTTGAGCATCAAATGCCAAACCTTTGACCAAACATAATAACCTGAGACATTTTTATCCTTTCCTTACTTAACCATTTCCTAAAGATAGCTTTGATCTTGGCACGTGTCAAATAGCTATAATTTATTGAAGGATTAACATTGTAATTAAACATTTGATATCCAATGAACTCTAGTTTTATGATTCGTCTCAATTGTAAAACCGTGAAAGAGACAATATTTTCAAAACTTTTGATTAAACATTTTTCGAAACTCTTTATTGATATTTTCAGAACTTTGAAAATAAAAGAGAAAGAAAAACATTTTTTTTCAAACAAGACAGTCTCTCTAGAGTGGATCTTGGTAAATGACATGTGACTCTTAGACACAAAACTCATGCTCAGAATCAATGCAGAAGCAAGAAATAAGGAACATTTGGGGCATCTTTGAAGATTCAACATCAAATATTGGGGCATCATTTGGGGATTCAACATCCTAATGCAAATTATCAACCTTTTTCAGGAGATAAAATATAACCAATTCATGTTACATGCATCTTATGCATACATTTTAGAGCATCATATTTATCATTTTCCACATACATATTTTTTTGTAGCTTTTAGAGTCAAGTTTCGACTTCAAGACGAAGGATACTTGATTCAAAAGCACCTTTAAAGATTCATGTTGGTTGCTTAACTCAGCAGCAAGAAGCTACACTTCGACTAACTCGACAGATTGAAAGTTTCTTTCGAAACAACATAATTTGCTCGAGAGTGGATTTCAACTTCATGACGAAGGATATCTATCTTGAAGTCAAACTTCACAATAAAGGGGTCTCCACAGTTTCAACTTCACGACGAAGGGACGGCTGGTTGTCAACAAACAACTTCCCAATTTTAGAGCCAATTTCAACTTCACAGCGAAGGATATTGGACTCCAGACAACGTAAGTTCAACATCACGATGAATGGACCGATGGTTGTCAACAAACAACTTCTCAATTTTAGAGCCAATTTCAACTTCACAATGAAGGATATTGGACTCCAAACAACGCAAGTTCAACTTCACTATGAAGGGACCGCTGGTTGTCAATAAACAATTTCCCAATTTCAGAGCCAATTTCAACTTCACAGCGAAGGATATTGGACTCCAGACAACGCAAGTTCAACTTCACGAGGAAGGGACCGCTGGTTGTCAATAAATAACTTCCCAATTTCAGAGCCAATTTCAACTTCACAGCGAAGGATATTGGACTCCAGACAACGCAACTTCAACTTCACGACGAAGGGACCGCTGGTTGTCAACAAACAACTTCTCAATTTCAGAGCCAATTCCAACTTCACAACGAAGGATATTGGACTCCAGACAACGCAAGTTCAACTTCACGATGAAGGGACCGCTGGTTGTCAATAAATAATTTCCCAATTTCAGAGTCAATTTCAACAGCGAAGGATATTGGACTCAAGACAACACAAGTTCAACTTCAGGACGAAGGGACCACTGGTTGTCAATAAACAACTTCCCAATTCCAGAGCCAATTTCAAATTCACGACGGAGGATATTGGACTCGGAACAATGCTACTTACTTGGATTTCAACTTCACGACAAAGGATATCCAATTCCAGGCTCAACTTCACGACGAAGGGGCCACCCGCGGTTTTAACTTCACGACGAAGGGAATCATGCACACAAGCATCATCCATCTTTAGATTGGATTTCAACTTCACGACGAAGGATATCCAACTCAAATAAGGAGTATCTGTCAACAAAGACCTTCGAGTTTGACTACGCTCAGCTCCAAGGCACATCATTTGCAGCATAACTCAAGGCTAGAAGGGTTATCTGCCATCAAAATTGTCGAGTTAGATTCCATTCAGCTCGATGACATATCAATCGCACTACTTTTTGGTTGCAGTCGAGGTTTTCAAGTCGATAAGAGGACCTGGGTTAGTCGCGCCTTAGTGACAAGCAACCATTTTCAAGAAGCATAACTTAAGTCAAGAAAAAGCTATCTGTCAATGAAGATTTCTGAATTCGATTCCGATCCAATGTCTTTAAACCGAGAAGAAGACCGAATGGCAATGGGAAGCCACGTGCTGATTCAAATTCTGAACTACGGCTTCAATTTCATATCATTTCAAGATGAACTCGACTTCACGATGGAGGAGTCATCCGTAACTCAATTCGACAGGGAGTTATTGAAACATCAGAGTCAATTTTCAGCTCCACTGAACGAAAAGTGTGTCTTTTAATCTTTACCCTATCCCCGTTACACGACTATGGGCAAAGAGGGGCAGCTGTCAACACACCTTTTCATCCTACTAGGATTCAAACTCCTAAAAATAGGATAAAATTTTGCTAGGATTCAAACTCCTAAAAATAGGATAGAGTTCTACTATTATTTAAACTTCTAAAGATAGGATCCACAAGTATTATAAATAGCCATTGTAACTCACTATTGTAACACATTCAGAAGAGATATACGAAATACCAAGCAAAAAATTACAAGTAACTCGTAGCCATTTTTCGAAGCATTTATATTTTGAAAGACAACTGGAAATTACGTAGTACCGAAAGGGCGGTTCAAGGGTGCTAATCTTTCCTTGACCGTAACCGACTCCCAAACCTGACACATCTTTGGAAAGACGCAGATCAGGTAAGAAATAGGGTATCCGATCAACCCATTTGTTTTAAATAAATGATCGATGGTGACTCCAATCCACATTTTTCAAGTCGAAACCCAATTTCGGGGCCGAACCGAAATACGGTTGCGACAACCATTATGTGCTTCGGTGAGCCGAGCAACATAAGTCACCTATGTGAGAGTGAAGTGAGGCTACTTCAAGAGACTATTGGGCATAGTTCTTTCAAACTTTTTTAGAACCAGACAATGTCCATGGCTTTGAGGACATGCCTATGAGAACTAAATTCTTGTTTGATGAGTAGTTGTGTAAAGTATGTTATTGTTTACACAAATGGTAGAATGGTTCAAGGAAACCGTGTCTATTGTTTATCTAGTAAAGTAAATATATCGTCACAATATAACGTTCAAATGAGGAAATCTATCTAGCTTATGTAATTATCGATCATAGAGGCTATCATCACATCGTGTCTAAAATATTTTAGATAAAATCATCAATTTCATTCATGTGCGCGATTGTTGGAAAAAGAGTGAATTACAATGATGGACTTAATATTTATATTAAATTCATATTCCTTTTGAATATTATAAATTAAAAGATATTCTTTAATTTTAATATTACTAGGATAATTATTATCTAGAATATGTCAAATTAAAAAGGTATTTATATCTATTTAACTTTGAATATTAAAAGTTAATTATATAGTTTTTTAATATTTCAAATTAAAATAATATCTTTTTTTAAGTTTGAATAGTAAAAGGAGTTTATATCTTTTTAATATTTCAAATGAAAATTTATTATTATCTATTTAAATTAGGATATCAAAAGATATTTTCTTGAAAAAATAGTTTCTCTCATTCTTAGTTTTCCGATGATAGATGAAGGTAAAGATAGTTCGTGATCTCTATTATTGTGCTATTGTAGTTGATTATCTAGTTGTTGTATCCTAGGAGACAGACGAACAAAATATCTCAAGCACCAAGGAGTAGCAAAAAAAATGTCTTACAAAAACTGTGTAGTGATAAGCCCCAATTGTTCTAATCAATATATCAAAAATAAAAAAGTATTTTTATTTTTATTTATTTTTTGTTTTTAAATAAATTTAATTTCTTCTATTTTATTTTTCTCAAGTTCGCTTTCATCTTGGATTGTTATATATATTGAATAACAATCTTAAGACAAATTATATCATTCTTCTACCCTTCTTAATCCGACATGATTCAGAAATTGTAAGAAAATCGATATAATAAACAAAATTATTTCAGGTTTTATACTGCAGTCATAACGAGTTTCCTAAAATCTCAAAGTGGACAAATTTGTTTAATAGAAATTGTCATGAAAGTAACTTTGGTTACTGATTTTGTTTTAAAATGTTTATTCTTTTTTATAACTAAATATAAAAATAAACAAGAATTAATTTTGTTTGTTAGAATTATTTATAATTCTAGTTTTGTTTCTTTTACATAAAATAGAGACAAAAAATTCTATCGGTTTATCCAAATTAGATGCTAAAATGGTGGTACCAGTTTAGAATCCAAATTTGGATGTGAGTTAATCGACATTGGCAATTAACCACAATGAGAAACCGATGAAATTCTGTGGAGAGAATTTCAAAAAGTGGAAACATATGGTTTTTTCTATTTGACCACACGTAACCTTTCTAAGTTCTTGAAGGAAGATCATTTTGTTCTTAAAGATTGAGAAGAAGAGGTACATAATGTTATTACTTTCAATTTTGTCGAAGATTGGTAGGACACTTATTATATATCTCATAATGTAGTTCTAAATAGTATATAAGATTAACTGCATCAATATATGCTGGTTATAAAATGACTAGGAAATTATGGGAGGAAATTGACCAAAAATATAGCTAAAAAGTTTTTATTTTCCATGTTCTTGAATTTTGCTATGGTTGACTCCACACCAGTAGTGAAACAAGTGGATGAACTGCAACTACTTATTAATGGAAATCTTGTCAATAGAATTGTCATAGGTGGATCCTTTCAAATAGCTACTGTTATTGAGAAATTACTTATTATATGGAGTGACTTTAAAAATTATTTGAAGCACAAAAGGAAGGAAACGACTGTGGACTAACTAGTTTTCAAACTCGAATAGAAGAGGATAATAGAGGTAATGCCAAAAAGATCAACTAAGAAACCTTCAATGAGGCTAAGATAAATGTGATGAAAGTTAGGGACTTCAAGAAGGGAAAACAACCCAACATTAGGTCAAAGCTAGGACAAAAGGTGGAATTTCCAAGAAAGAAAAATTCCAAGGGAAGTGCTTTAACTTTGAAAAGATGGGGTACAAATCTTCTGAGTATAGACATCCAAAGAAAGCCAAAGCTCACAAGGATAATGTTATGGAAAGAATAGCTAATGATGAAGATATAGATCTATTTGTTGTAATATCAGAATTCAAGAACTTCTATTTTCTTGAAAAATATTTTCTCTCCTTAGTTTTCCAATTATAGACGAATGCAAGAATAATTTGGGATCTCTACTATTGTGTTGCTAGAGCTGATCATCTAATTGTTGTATCTTGAGATATAGATAAAAAAAGATTTCAAGCAACAATGAGTTACTAAAATTTGTTCAATTGTTTCCGATCAAAAGATAAAAAAATAAAAGAGTATGTTCTTTCTATTTATTTTATTTTATTTTTAAAGAAAATTAATTTATTATATTTTATTTTTCTCAGGTTTGATGATTAAATCCTCCGAATCATATGTAAGTCTTCCAAGCAAGATGATAAGTCCTTTGGGTCATTTATAAGACCTCCGGGAATAATTTATGCATATAATATTCATGAAAAATGATAAAGAAATTTTCAAAGTTTCTCATTTAATCTTTTTTGAAAATGAAATTTTAGAGAAGAAAGAAAGTGATTTTCAAAGTTTCTTACCAGTAGATTATTACCAATACTAATAAGTCATTCAGTCCATTAGTAAGTCTTCTGAGCATGATGATTAAATCTTACGGTTCATTTGTAAGTCATCCAATCAAGATGATAAGTCATTCGAGCAATCTATAAGACCTTCAGCCATGATCTTTTCATATGGTTTTTTTAAAATATGAGAAAAGGTTTTAAAACTTTCTCATTTAATCTTTTCTAAAAATGAAATTTTTGAAAAGTAAGAAAGCGATTTCCAAAGTTTCTTACCCAATAATCAATTTCTAAAAATGATCAAGTATTGTAGGCCATCATTAAGTCTTTCGAGCATGACGATTAAATGTTTCGAGTCATCTATAAGTCTTTCAAGCAAGATGATAAGTCCTCTCGACCATCTATAAGACCTTCTTGTAGGAAGTTTTCATATAACATTTGAGGAAAATATGAGAAAGCGATTTTCGAAGTTTCTGATTTCATAAAAATGAAATATGAAGAAAATAAAATAGAAAAAACAAAAACAAAAAGAAGAATAAAAAAATAAAAGAAAAAAATTTTAGGTGAAAACTAAAAGGGGCGCTCTAGGGAATTTGAGGTAGAAACTTGGAAGAAATGCAAAATAAAAGGTGAACCTAAATGAGAAAGTGAAGCAAAGATAAAGACTCAAGGAAAGGACTCAACAAAGAGAATGAAGCAAAGATTTACTAGACAGTAGAGCTCACAACACTAAAATGACATCATGCATGAATATTTAGGCATTTGTAAAATAGGATCATACACGTTCATTTTACCAACTGTTGAATGTTTGATAGAAAATCAAAAGTTAGTAAATATTTCACTTTCTAGATTCTGTACAAAGGAAGAGAATTTCAGCAAAGAATCAATTCATAGTTCTACTGATCTCAACTAAAGATTAAAGACCATCGAGTCACTACTTTCTGGCAATTTAAAAACTTATCAATGATATATGATAATCATATTGCAGATTTAAAATTCTTCAAAAAATAAGATAGACCAATCATTCCCAGTAGAAGGGTTCCTAATGAGAAGAACTTGTTCATCCTTGGCTCATCCATCACGTAAGGAGTTGGATCAACATTTTCCAGTGGAAGGGTTCCTAATGAGAAGAACTCATTCGATGAGGGAGAAGAACTTCCTAATGAGAAGAACTTGTTCAACCTCGACTCGTTCATCACATAAGGAGTTGGATCAACATCACTTTTTTTGTTAGATTACATCATAGAAGGAGATTAATCAGTAGTTTTTCTTTTCTTGATTCTATAATATCAGAAGTTTGATCAGTATCACTTTTTGCTAGATTCCATCACATGAGGAGGTGCATCAGTAGGATGAGGAAGAAGAAGTTCAAATAGGAGAGCTTGTTCAACCACAGGATGACCTTTGTGAAAGAACAATGGGTTTATATAGGAGAGTTCATTCAACCTTTCCAAAGAATGAAGACAACTTAATTTTACAAGGGAGTAAAAAGTTCCTAAAGGACTTCAAGATCTAAGATTTCATAAATGAGAATTCGATCTCGAACAAAAATTTGTGTTATTTTAATCTTTTTCCTATTCTCATTACATGATAATGAACAAAAATAGGCATCTGTAAACACATATTTTCGTCATAGGTTATATTTCAATTCTCATTTTTGTATTTTTGTTATAAATAAATACATTTAAAGGTTATATATATATATATGTATTGCATTATATTATTATATACAAGTAAGATTGGGATGGTTGTAAATACTAAATATAAATACATATATTCGATTAGGATCTATAGTTTTGGTAATTAATTATAGTGTGTTTGTGTGTATATATATATATATATTATACTTCGGTTAGTGAAATATAAATATTAAATATATGTTAATAATAAATAAATACAATATTAATGTTTATATTTTCAGATTTAAAACATGTTACAAGTTAATGTTTCAAGCCCAAATTAAATTACAGAGTTAACCTAATAATAGTAGAAATCAACAAGCTTGACAGAATCCCAAGTGCTAGACCAGCTGCCTATACGCGTTGACCCAATGAAGTAAGGGTTTCCATCTTTCTTCTAAGTGCTGCCAAGAAGGAGCTGTTAGATATGAAGAAGGCCCAATGATGCAAGATCATCAAGAATTAGGATTTTCACCCTCTTTCAAGCATCACACATCAAGGACCACTAGATCTATACCCATTTAACGGTATAGATCGAAAGAGCAATTAGGGTTTTCTACCCATTTTCCAAAGTCAACATGACTAGAGTCGTTAGATCTAAATCAATCCAACGATCTAGATCAAGAGAAGTAGTTAAGGTTTTTCATAAACCTAATGAAGCATCCGCCCAGCTGATGGAAAGTCATTGGATTTGATCTGGATCTAACAACCCAAATTTAAAGATATTAGGGTTTATCATAATAACCACTTTATTTTTATGGCCTCTAGTAATCTCAACCATCAATCTTGGTCACATGAGATACACACACAGTCTCTAGAGCTTTCCAGGTGCCTTCTGTATTGTAATACCCCAAAATTTTTACTAGTGACCGAAATTAATCAATTGAAAGTTTAGTGGCAAAGTATACATTTGGGAAGAGTTTAGAGACCAAAATGCTAATTTTCTCAAATGGATATTTTATCCCATAAATGAATAGTTTACCCACAAGAATGACATTTTCGTGTCACTCAGATTTTCGTACGAAGTTTATATTAAAAAATTTAAAGCAATAATGTTTAAAAAAATTCGGATAATCAGATTGAATCGAGTAGTTGAGTTATTCTGAGGGATGATAAGGAAAGTTTAATAATTTCATTTTTATGCCTTAAAATAGTAGGATTTAATATGGATCATTTTCCACGTTAAATTGGGACTATTGGATGAAATATGACAAGATTGTAATTTCGAGAAACTTCAATGGTAAAGTTGGAAACTATTAATTTACTAGTTTATTTTTTACTTTTGTATTAACAAATTGACATGTGGCAAGTTTTGGAGCATTTGAAGGGAAAAATGGTCATTTGGCATTAAAATGAATTCAAAATTCATTTTAGCTAAATAAATGACAAATGTTCTTAATTAAAAGAATAGAAAAACCAAGAGAATTCTCATATTTTCTTCATTTTCTCCAAGTTTTCCATGAGCTATCTAAGGTTTGGTAAAATATTTTTATTTGGATTTTTCATCCCAATTTATTAGGATTTTGGATGAAAGCATGAAATATAAAATTAATCTACATGAAATTCTCTATCATTTGGTACCATTGTTCCTGCTTTTCATGCTTGAACTCCAATTTTTTGAATTGGATGGATGAAGGGGAGGTTAGATTTTGATGTTTTAAGACTTGATTATGATGTAGTTGATGTTGTAGAATCATTTCCATGCTTAAAATATGATTCAAAACCATTAGAAATGGTATATTTATGATTAGAGCATAGTTAGGGTTTTGATAGAAAATGAATTTTGAATTAAATTTGATATGCGATTGATTGTTATTTCTTGAAAATGATCTTTGGAAGTTGAATTCATGCTTGAATCAAATTGGAAATCACTCCTAATGAATAATGTATAGTTTGACCATGGTAAAATAAATAGGGAAAATTATGGAAAATTTTCCTTAAGGTTAAAAATGATGAATGTTTAATTCTACAATCTTTATAATGTTGTTTGGAAAAATTTGTACGTATGTAAAGGTTAGGGGACCAAATCACAAAGTGTAGAAATTAACGACGTTGATATGGAAATTGATTGAAATTGATATAGAAAGCGTAAAAATGTTGTTAGATGTTAGAAATTGAAGTTAAATGGAAATGGACCAATTTGAATATTTTGGAAATATTAAGGTGAATTCCGTTTTGATGATTAAATTTTGAAATTGGAAATGATTATGTGAATTATTCATTGATTTGGATATTGAGAGATTTGAAGTTAAATTGTGAATGATTAATGGTATTTTGAAGTATTAAAGTTTGGTATTGATCAAATGAAATAGAATTAGTATCAAATAAGTATTGAAAGAATGTTTATGCTAATGTGCACCTATGTTAGTAAGATTACTAACATGTACTTTGAAATGTATATGTTTTGTAAATGATGTATATGAAGATCGTGATCGAAATCGAGATACAAGGAAGCTTAAAATTAAGGGAAAAAAACAAGAATAATGCATATATCATTAAGAAATGTTTGCTAGTGAGGCATACCAGGTGAGTGCATTCTTACCTATATTATATATATGATATAAGGAACGCTTGCAATGACGCAACCTTGAATGTTTTCAAAAGAATATGATTTGATTACATTATGGTATTTTCATAATATTTTGCTAAATGGTATTTGAATGATTTCCGATATGAACTGCCAATGCGCTATTATATGATATTTTGACATAACTATCGATATTGATATCTTTGGTACATGGTTGATATATGATTTTTATAAAAGGCCCATTATATGTGCATTGAGAGTCATTGGTATAATTGGCATACCATGAGGTGGAGTAATTATTGTATTAGTATATTCTTGTACATTCTACGTGGCACGATATGTGCATTATGGAATTCATGATGTTTGACATTGTGATATTTCTTATTATTGGCACAGTGATGATGTGTTCTATAGTACATGTATATTCTATGTGGCACTAAAAATGCAAATTATCTATGTGGAAGTAAAATTGCATATTGTGCACACTCGTCTGACTCACGTACCTTACATTCTCATTTATTATATGTTGGGCTATGATTTGGATGAATGTAAAAAGTGCAGGTTTTGAATGAAATTAAATCTTTCATTTAATACTCTAATTTGGTATAAACAAATTTATATCTAACTTGTTAATTTTCAGGTTATATTATAAGAAAATGGCTTTAATAAGTTTGTTTTATATGTTCATACATTATTATATGATATTTTTGTAATATGATATTTTATTTATATTGATATACTTTACTTTAGTTATGAAAAATGCCTCACTAAGTGTATACTTAGCGTGTGATAGTTTCATACGTTGGTAAAGGAAAGTAAGTAGAGTATAGAGCTTAGTTTGGCATCATTTACCGAGGATCATCTCCTAAGATCAATATGAAATCTTTTAGATGTTTTTGATTTCCTAGTGGACATATATACTTATGTGGTTATGATACTCTAATATAAATATGTTTAAAACCGATTTGTTTCATTATATATATACTAGCATATAAGGGGTAGTACTTATTATTACTAGTTATAAATAATGGTTTCATGATTAGTATTTTAGTAAACTATTTTTTAATTGCTATCAAGATGAATATTTATTTTAGCAATTTTTTAAGTCTTTTCATTTAATATATAAAATAGTATTGAACTTCCATGTTGTTTTAAAAATAGATTTGATTTGAATATTAAAATGTTATATTTCGATTTTACGCGATTAAGTAGTGTTTGGTTACAAGTGTTAAATATAATTTTTTAAAGAAACAAAACTTTAGTGATTTTCAAATTTAGATTGCTTTGATAAATTTATATGACATTTCTGACTCGTATTCGGGTTGGATACCGGAAGGGGGTGTTACAGTTATTAGTAAGAGTTGTATGTTTAGTCGATTCTAAGCCTAAATCAAGTCTGTTTAGAGTTGAATAGTGTATTCATGTCACGAGGAAGTCAATATTTATGATATCGAGTTTATATGATTAATGACACTCCTTACTAATGTAAGTTTATATGTGTTTGTATTAGATTCTAATAGAGAGGAATTTCATTAGAATCAATCTCAGGTGATATAGTAGGGACTAACTCTTTAGGCTAGAGCTTGAGGGTAAGTTATATTTGTACAAACTGTCTGTTGATAATTCAAGGAGTAGAGTTCCCAACGAACTTGATGGAAAAACCCTTTGAAGAATTTGAGATAATTTTGAGTAATGATTAGTTATCTCTCGACCATGCCAAAGTGAACTATCTCTTAAAAAAATTAATTCTAAAGAAACTCGAAAGGTTTTGAGATTATAGTGGTTGGTAAAAGGGTAAATTCATTATCTAATTTGATTTCAACAGTAAATGTTGATAAGTTATTGTGACAAGGTTTCCAAGCCTTCTTAGCTAACGTGGTGGATACTCAATATTTAAAGGGTAAGTTAGAAGACATCTCAACTTTTTAAGAGTATCCATATGTATTTCTAGATTAGTTATATGGTTTACCTTTAGATCGAGAGGTAAAATTTAAGATAGAGGTGCTACTAGGTACAACTCCTATATCTATTATCCCGTATAGAATGGCTCCCATCGTTCTTAGGGAATTAAAATCACAGTTACAAGAGCTATTAGATAGGGGTTTATAAGATTGAGTGTGTCACCTTGGGGAGAACCGATATTGTTTATGAAAAAGAAAGATGGGTCTATGCGATTATGCATAGACTACCATCAGTTGAATAAAGTAATAATAAAGAATAAGTATCCTCTCCCTAGAATCGATGATCTTTTTGATCAGCTAAAAGTCGAATCAGTGTTTTATAAGAATGATCACTGATCTGGATATCATTAGTTAAAGATTACGGAAGAATATATTCCTAAGATTGCTTTTAAGACTCGATATGGACACTATGAGTTTGTGGTGATGTCTTTTGGGTTAACTAATGCTCTTGCGACATTTATGGATTAGATTAATAGAGTATTTTGCCATACTTGGATTAATTTGTGGTGGTGTTCATCGACGATATTTTGGTTTACTCAAAGATTTAGGAAGAACATAATGTGCATCTTTGCGTAGTTCTTTAAACTCTACGGGAGAAAAAGTTATATACTAAGCTATCAAAATGTCATTATTTGAAGTTGTTTTCCTTGGCCATGTAATTTTAGCAGAGGGGATAAGAGTGGATCCCAAGAAGGTACAAGCTATTATTGAATAGAAAACTCCAAAGAATGTCTTTGAAGTACAGAGTTTCTTGGGACTTGCTGGTTATTATCGAAGGTTCGTAAGAAACTTCTTGATGATCACCTCTCCTCTTACCAAGTTATTGAGGAAATATTTGTCATTTATTTGGACTGATAAATGTCAAAAAAGCTTCAAGACACTAAAAAGATATTAACGAAAGCCCCATACTATTACAACTAGAATTTGGAAAAGATTATGTGATTTATAGTGATGCCTCTCATAATGGTTTAGGATGTATATTAAAACAAGAAGGAAAAGTTATCACTTATTCTTCGAGGCAGCTTAAGACGCATAAGACAAATTATCCTACTCATGATTTAGAATTGGCAACAGTTGTGTTGCTTTGAAAATACGGCATAATTACCTGTATGGTGAACAATGTTATATCTACACCAATCACAAGAGTCTGAAGTAATTCTTAACTTAAAAGGAGTTAAACTAGAGGCAAAGACAGTTGATAGAACTTCTTAAAGACAATGATATGATTATCGACTATCATCTAGAAAATGCTAACGTGGTAGCCAATGTATTAAGTTGAAAGACATTTTTTGCCTTAACAGCTTTGGATGCACGAATATCAATGAAAGAAGATGGTGAATTGATCATAGAATTAAGAATAAAGTCTACACTATTGGATCGACTAAAAGAATTTCAAAGAAAGGATGAGAAGTTCATGTCAAGGATTGAGCAAGTAGGAAAGGTGAAACTAAATACTTTGAAGTAAAATTGGATGGATGCCTATGCTACTGAGGATGAGTTTATATTCCAAATGATGAGGAATTAAAGAAAAAACTTCTCCTTAAGGTACATTATAGTCTTTTAACTATGTATCCTAAAGGAAATAACATGTATATGGATTTAAAGAGTTGGCATTAGTGGTTAGACATGAAAAGGGCTACAACTGAGTTTGCTTATGTTCAGGGTTTAGGTTTTATGGTTACGACCAGATTTAACGGATTACGATAAAGTTTTCTAAAATATTTTTCAATAATTTAAAACCATATTACAAATAAACATCTAAAAATATAGTTAATAACATTAAAGTTCAATCCTATAAAAATTAAAATAATAAGGACTGAGTAAAATAAAACATTCCATAATCAGTGTCAAATCAAATCTGACAATATTAGCAAAAGTAATATAAATCGTAAAACAAGTACTTTCGAAGTATAGGCAAATGTCACCCAAATTAATTGCAACTCGAAGGATAAAACATTACAACAAAATGATATTGTACAAATGTGTCGATCCTCCAAGTGCCAAGTCCGGGTCGACTATAAAAAAGAATCTGAAAGAGAAAAGTTTGGGGGAGTGAGATAGAGAGCTCAGTGTGTTCCAACAGTGTAGAAATAAAACATATAATTAAGATTTCAAAATCAGTCCATCGTTAAAAACATAGACATAAATAGAGTTTCCAAAATTAGTTTAGTTTCAAATTGTAAAAACTTCAATAGTGTTTTTAACTTAAAATACAGAATCTCCCCCTAACCGAACACCATATACAATCCCACAAAACTGCATCCATAAGGACTTACCCTAGGCCCAAAGGGTGTAGGAGCCAACCTAAGGGAGCACCTTGGGTCTGTAAGGTCTTACCCTAGCTGAAGCGTAGGTGCCCACCTAAGGGTGTGCAATCAGACCTATAAGGACTTGCCTAATGCACATAGCAGAGGTTCCACCCTAAGGTAGTACCTTACAGTCCATAAGGTCTTACCACTAGGCCAATTGGACCTAGGAGCCCACACAAGGGTCGTCTTAGGTTCATAAGGAATTACCAGCTGATCGGTGCTGAACTTATATAAGAAATTACCAGCTTGATCAGAACTTAACCTACAGAGACTTCATACAGATCCCAGAGTACCCCAAAGAAAACATTTTTCAAGCAACAACCAGTGGTAGCAGGAAAATCAAATTTCAGACATTTATTTATCAGTAAACAGTAACAAGAGAACATATGTCAAGCATATATAATTTAAAATATAGTAAATCGGGAATCATAATTAAATCAGATAAATCATACGGTAGTCAAATCAGAGTAAACAATTCATTTCAAATCAGAGAAAATCATCATGCGCACATGGTATTTCAATCAGCTATTTAGAACTGTAATATGGCACACAAGGAATACACCTTACAAAATGAATCAGTCTGGGAGATCTATCGAGCATCGGCTTCATTACGCTCTTCGATTGTATGAGAACCTAAGTTATATCATAATAGGGTTACAATTGGAATAGTACACTAAACTGAGTATTTAACAAGGTTACAAAGCTATACGAGTAATCATGGGATCACCCTAACAGACGTATCATGAGGAAACGGGTCGAGTAGATGAAAGGTGAGGAGATCCATGAGTACCTTGACTATACGATAACATAATTTAGTCCTTGACCCTTTAATTAAATCAGTTGTACTAAATAAATACTTAAATTACATATGCACGTTTAGGTTTAATAGTCAATTCGGAGGCTTTCGAGTTTAAATTTGACAAAACAGAATTCCAATTCAGACTTAGGATGCCAAAAAACATAAAATGTGATTTTTTGAAAATTTTGACTTTTTAGTCAAAGTCAACGATCAACGATCAATATCAATGGGCATGTCAACAGTCAGGTCAAGGTCAATAGGTTTGATCGATTTGAGTTGACTCAGGCCAGTTTAGGTTGACTTAATACTATCCGAGTTGACTCAATTAGGTCAAACAGGCCCAGTTTAGACCAGGTTGGGTCGGTTCGGTCCACCTGGACCATTCTAGAAGGCTTTTCTGAGTGAGGACGA
Source organism: Hibiscus syriacus (assembly GCF_006381635.1). Classification (NCBI taxonomy): domain Eukaryota; kingdom Viridiplantae; phylum Streptophyta; class Magnoliopsida; order Malvales; family Malvaceae; genus Hibiscus; species Hibiscus syriacus. Next base: position 8,418,621 of record NW_024063194.1, read on the forward strand.
GTCCCACGCACATGTAGTAATGAATGGCAACGAAGATAGGGTCGGGGATAACTGCCGAGCACTCCGAGAGCATCCAAACACCATTATTATGCCAAACCAACTCAAAAATCAGCCAAAACCACAACAATTAACCAAATAAATGAGATCGGGAGCTTACCTATGACAAACGATTAGAATAACGATGACAATGTAACCCACCAGATAAGTTTTAAGCGCACAAAAATGAGAAGTCCAATAGTGGAGGCAGTGATTTCCTTCCAAACATTGATGAACGGTGGCTGAATAAATGAATTGGGGTTAGGGTTAGATCACTGGTTAACGCCAATATTGTTGGACGCGATGGTGTACTACACCACCGACTGAAGGAGGCTAAACGGAGAGGTGGCGTAGATGGTTGGGTTTGGTGAGAAGATGGGTTTTGGTTCACGATCAAGGGGTATCTATTTTGGTTTTGAGTTATAACCCAAACCAAATTATTATAACATATATTTTTATTATTTAAAATCACAATTAGAAGCCTAGCCTAGTAGCTAGGGAATGGAAGGCCATAACCCTAGGGTCTCGGGTTCAAGCCTCTCTAACTACCCTTTATTATATTTTTGGTGTCAGATGAGTTATAGAAAAATTATAGGGCTAGTCCCTAAACTTTCTATATATTTAAAACTAGCATAATAGTTTCAGAAACTTACAGTTTAGTCCGTAAAAATAAATTAATTTATTTATTAAATTTTAAATTAAAAAATCGATGGTGTGACATGTCAGTAAGTTAAAGCATAGCATCAAGTGTCCTCGAGATTATTGCGACTGATTTTTACCCTCAGTGGAATGGGGAAAGAGTTACAATGGACTTTGTTACAAGATTACCTTTGACACCTAACAAAAAGGACTCAATCTGAGTGATTATGGATAGATTGACCAAGTCAGCGCACTTCATCCCAATTCAAACTGATTACTCCATAGATAAGTGTGTTGATTTGTATATTAAAGAGATTTTTTTACTACATTGTCTCGATAGTATCTGATAGAGATCCAAGGTTCACTTTGAGATTTTAGAAATCTTTGCATAAAGACTTAGGAACTTGACTTAACTTCAATAGTACTTCTCATCCTCATAAGGATGGATAATCAGAGAGAACTATTCAAATTCTAGAAGATATGTTAAGTCATGTGTAATTGAATTTAAAGGTTCATGGGAGAAATACTAACCTTTAGTTGAATTTACTTATAAAAATAGTTATCAAGCAAGTATCAATATGTTTCCTTTTGGAGCCTTATATGGAAAGAAATTTTGAACTCCTTTGAATTGGTATGAGCTTAAAGATTGGGACACCATCGGCCATGACCTTATTAAGAAAGTTGAAGATAAAGTGAAGATTATTCAAGATAATCTTATGATTGGGGCCGATCGATAGAAGTCTTATTCAGATTTAAAAAGAAATGAGATTGAATACCAAGTTGGTGATAAGGTATTTCTTCAAGTATCACCATGGAAAAAGGCACTACAATTTGGGAAAAAAAGGAAATTGAGCCAGAGATTTGTTAGTCCTTATAAGATAGTAAAACAAGTTGGTCCAGTGACTTATATGTTAGCGTTACCTCCACAAATGGACAAGATTCATAATATATTTCATGTGTCGACGCTTTTAAGGTATCATTCAGATCCTTCACATGTCATCATACCAGAGGAGATTAAGATTCAATCAGATTTGACCTATAGATTTGACCTATGAGGAAGAACCGATAAAAATATTAGAGTATATAGTCAAATAACTGAGAAACAAGAAGATACCACTTGTTAAGGTTCTTTAGAGAAATCAAAAAGTCGAGGAAGCCGCATAGAAAATGAAAGACATGAGAAACTAATATCCTCATCTTTTTTGATCAAGTAGGTATTGAAAATTCGAAGTCAATTTTTTCTAAGGGGGAGAATTCTAATACCCCAAAATTTTAGCTAGTGACCAAAATGAATAAATTGAAAGTTGAGTATAAATTTAGGAAAAGTTTAGGGACTAAAATATTTCCCCAAAATGATATTTTATCCCGTAAATGAATATTTTAGCCCCAAGAATGACATTTTCATGTCACTTGGATTTTTCATATAGAGATTGTATTGAAATCTATAAAGCAATAAAGTTTGAGAAAAATTTGGATAATTGGATCGAATCGAATCGAATAATTGAGATATTTTGAAGGATAATAAGGCAAGGTTAATAATTTCATTCCATGCCTTAAAATATTAATATTTAATATGGATAAGTGGATTTAAGTTGATTTTTCATGTTAAATCGGGACCATTGGATGAAAAATGGCAAGATTGTAATTTCGAGAAAGTTCATGGGAAAAGTTGGAAACAATTAATTTATTGGTTTATTGTTTACTTTTGGATGAACAAATTGATATGTGGAAAGTTATGGAGCATGTTATTATAAGGGCAAAATGGTCTTTTAGCCTTAAAATGAATTAAAAATTCATTTTAGTTAAGTAAATGACAAATGGTCTTAATTAAAAAAATAGAAAAATCAAGAGATTTCTAATATTTTCTTCATTTTCTCCAAGTTTTCCATGAGCTATCTAAGGTATGGGAAAATATTTTTATTTTGATTTTTCAACCCAATTTATAAGTATTTTGGATGAAAGCATGAAATACAAAATTAATCTACATGAAATTCTCTATCATTTGGTACCATTGTTCCTGTTTTCCATGCTTGAAACTCCAATTTCTTGGATTGGATGGATGAAGGGGAGGTTAGATTTTGATGTTTTAAGACTTGATTATGATGTAGTTGACGTTGTAGAATCATTTTCATGCTTAAAATATGATTGAAAACTATTAGAAATGGTATATATATAATTCGAGCATAGTTATTGTAATTTCTTGGAAATGATGTTTGGAAGTTGAATTAATGCTTGAATCAAATTGAAAATCATGGCCAAGAAAGCATATAAGGTTTAACCATGGTAAAATAATTATGGTAAAATTTCCTCAAGGTTAGAAATGATGAATTTATGATTTTACAAGCTTTAGAATGTTGTTTGGACAAAGTTGTAAGTATGCAATGGTTAGGGGACCAAATCGTAAAGTGTAGAAATTAATGATTTTGATATGGAAATTGATTGGAATTGATATTGAAAGCTTAAAATGTTGTTAGATGTTAGAAATTGAAGTTAAATGGCAATGAACCATTTTGAATATTTTGGAAATATTAATGTGAATTCTTTTAGAATTCATTTTGATAATTAAATTGTGAAATTCAAAATGGTTATGTGAATTATTCATTGATTTGGACATTAAGAGATTTGAAGTTACATTGTGATGGATCAATGGTATTTTGAAGTATTAAATTTTGGTATTGATAAAATGAAATGAAATTAGTATCAAATAAGTATTGAAAGAATTTTTAGAATTTTTTATGCTAATGTGCACCTATGTTAGTAAGATTACTAACATGTAGTTTGCAATGCATATGTTTTGTAAATGATGTACATGAAGATTGTGATCGACATTGAGATACAAGGAAGCTTAAAACTAAAGAAAAAGTGCAAGAGTGAAGCTTATATCGTTAAGAAATGTTTGCTAGTGAGGCATACCAGGTGAGTGTATTCTTACCTATATTATATATATGATATAAGGAAGGCTTGTGATGAGGCAACCTTGAATGTTATCAAAAGAATATGATTTGATTACATTATGATATTTTCATAATATTTTGCTAAATGGTATTTGAATGAATTCGAGTATGAATTGCTCAATGCACTATTATATGATATTTTGATATAACTATCGATAGTGACATCTTTGGTACATATTTGATATATGATTTTTATAAAAGGCCCATTGTATGTGCATTGAGAGTCATTGGTACAATTGGCATGCCATGAGGTAGAGTGATTATTGTCACTAAGTGTATACTTAACTTGTGATGTTTTTACACATAGGTAAAGGAAAGAAAGTGGAGTAAGGAGCTTAGTTTGACATCATCTATTGAGGATCATCTACTAGAATCAATATGACATTTTTAGATTTTTATTTTTATTTTTTTATGAGCATGTATACTTATGTGGTTATGATACTCTTATATAAGTATGTTTAAAACTGGTTTATAGTATTATATATATACTAGCTTATAAGGGATAGTACTTATTATTACTAGTTATAAAAAATTATGTTGGTTAGTATTTTAGTAAAATATATTTTAATTGCTATCGAGATGAATTTTTATTTAAGCAGTTTTTAGGCAGTTTCATTTAATATATAAAATAGTATTGAATTGTCATGTTGTTGCTTGAAAATGGATTTGATTTGAATATTAAAATGTTATATTTCTATTTATGCGATTAAGTAGCTTTTGGTTACTAGTGTTAAATTTTATTTTTTGAAAGAAATAAAACTTTATTGATTTTCAAATAAGGATTGTTTTGATAAGTTTATATGACATCTCAGACTCATATTCGGGAACCGATTCAGGAATGGGGGTGTTACATGCATCATCTCCGGTCGAGACGCGCTCACAATTCACTCCTCAAACGATCGTGTACTCCTGCCTTTGTCCCTTCTGCCAAATCTCCGAATTCGTTGTACCAAAATGTCATAATATGTTGGTGAAAGGATTTCAGCCCTTAGTTTAGCCAAATTTCACGAATGAAACCCAGGCAAGCAAAAAGGAACAAAGAAATTAAAGAAAATTCAATTTTCTTTTTACATTTTTGTAATTTTTGTAAATGGGTATAAAACCCCAACAAATACCAAATGTAAAGATTGGCAACGAGAAATCAAAAAGAAACTTTTCAATGGCAAATTCAAAGCAATTAGAGGTTCAAACCTCATTTTATTTTTCCAATGCTTTCTTTCGTTTTATTTGTGGTGATTTCAAAGTGAAGAAGAAAAAAGGGGAATGATTGGGTTTACCTAAGCGTTAGGATAATCCTCTTCAGAGTCATCGCCGATCGGGAGGCACGATGTAGTTAGGGTCACAGATATATTTGGTGGTTTGCATGTAATGTTTGGGGGTTCGTTTTAAAGATTAGGTTAGAGCGAGGGTTCATTTTAAGTCTAAGTTTAGGACGTGGTTGGCTCGACCACCATTGACGATTGTCAAAGTTTTGAGCAGCCAATTTATGACATTTTTTTAGCTTCATTGGTTCGGTCGAGAGAATATAGAGAGTTTAGGGGAGGGTTTAGGTTAATTTTCCTTAAGTCCTTGGAATCTTACCGCGTTTTCACAAAATGATCATTTGATTGTTTTAATTTTGTTATTTTGCTTCGAACTAGGGTACTAAGCATGTTATTTTTCCTTTTTATTATTGGTCATTAGTTATTATGGTTAAAAAGAGAAAAATGCATTTAGGTCCCTCTAACTTAGCCATTTTTTACATTTTGGCCATTGTATCCTTATGTTTTATTTTAATTTAATTGATATAATGTTAGGTTAGTTCAATTCAAATTTGTTTTAATTTATTTCATTTTATTTCTAGCATATTAATACCATTAGGTTTAGATTCCTTTTAGTGTAGTCCCTAATTAAAGCCTCACTTTAGATTAATTTCACTTTTAATCCCTTAATTTAGGTAAATATTCGATTTGGTCCTCGCCTTAATTCCCAAGATTCCATTTCGATTATTCAATTCAATAATTAGTTAAAATCAATTAGGATTAATAATTAGAGCCTCCACTTTAGATTAATTTCACTTTTAATCCTTTAATTTAGGGAATATTCATTTTGGTCCTCGCTTTAATGCTCGAGGTTCCATTTTGATTATTTGATTTCATAATTTGTTAAAACACGATTAGGATTGATATTAGAGCCTATATTTTTATGTTTAGTCCTTTATGTCCTTTAAATTTCAGAATTTGACACTTTAATTTAGGTAGATGCCTTAATTAACCCGCTTAGTATAATTAGGCATAATAATAATTGATTGTTTGATTGCATGAATCAATTTCAAAACAAAGCCAATGTTCATTTATTAGAGGTTAATGGTGTATCTCCCGTGTTATGCCCTAGGGTGACCACTAGTAATTCTCGAAGTAAATTAACATCATTTTCAAAACTCTGCATCATGATTTCTAAATCCTCGAGGCAATATTTGTTTATTGGAATTGATAACGAAGCTTCTGCTACTGCCCAGGGTGGTCATTATTGGTTTTGGTAAATCATCATCTTCAAAATTTTCATATATAATGGATTTAAATTAAATAAAATTTAAAACTCAAAAATTTTAATTTAAAAAATAGGGAATTGACTAGGTACTAATTTTTTGGCACGGTGGGGGTGTTAATCATTCCTTACGTGTAACTAATTCCTGAACTCGATTTTTGATTTTTGTAGACCAAAACTTGGTACTTTTTATAAAATAAAATGTTTTATTAAAATTACCCGATTTTAGGTGTTCCAATTACACCTTAAAAATTATTTGTGACGGCTCCTATTTCAAAAAAAAAATGTTTCAGAAAAACCATCTTTGTACAATCTTAAGTACAAGTACAATTAATAAAACATTTAATTATCAATGACTATCAACCATCATGAAGAATAAACAAATATATTGATAATTATAACATATTTAAATTTAAATCATAATAAATCCAAATTAGATATATTAAAAGAAAATAAATTTTGAACTGAAAATTGAGGTAATTAGAAGATAATATTTATTCTAAAGATTCTAAACTATTTGACATTGAATGTTCAAACACTTTTGCATAAGTTGGCGCTCAAACCTAAGACCTTTAAGAAGGACAATATTCATCCTTTTAACCATTGAGGTAGCTTGATTCATATCGTTAAACTCTCAAAATTTTAAATTATAATTGTGCATATTATATATATATATATTATATTTTTTTATTTTTCAAATATAAATAAATGTTATTTTTTATGAAATTTACACTATCCTATTAAATCTAAACATGGCCTATTAAACATGAATAAATGTTTGTATCTAGATCATAATAAATTTAAATATGATGTATTAAATTGAAATAAAATTTGAATAGAAAACCTACGCACGAATAAATTTATGCTCGTTTAGATTTGAATTTAACTCTGCATAACTTTTAAATAATTGAAAGTATTTAGAACATATACAATTTTGTAATCCTCTTAACTTAATAAAAAAGTTTAATTGTGCATAATTCTAATTTTGTTTGAATTTTCAAACATAAATAAATGTTGGAGTAAATGTCCGGTATATTTTTCTAAATTTGGATAAAAGTAATTGTATTGGGTTGAAGAAATTGCAGCCCATGCACCCGAAGATGAGCCCCAGGTGCGGTCTTAGCCAGTTTTGGAAGACCAAAACATAAAATTGGTCAACCCAATTTAACACGTGTCACCTACACGTGCCGCTTAACCTTCACATCAATTTCCTCGCCGTTAATTTTACTTTCCTCGCCGCTTCCCCATTTCTATTTTCCCCAACTCGCTCTCCTGTCTGCGTGGCTCACCATGAACTCAGCTATCTCCGAGCGAGTCGAACTCGCCAAACTCTGCAGCTCTCGCGACTGGTCCAAGGCTATACGAGTCCTGGACTCGCTCCTCTCTCAGTCTTGCGCAACCCAAGACATCTGGTCCTTTAAATCTCTTTCCCCATTTTATTCTCGTAGATCTTCCAACTTTTTCCCTTTCCTTTACATTTTCATTTCCCTGATCGATGTTTACTTTTTTATTACAGCAATAGAGCCTTTTGTTATAGTCAATTGGAGCTTCACAAGCACGTGGTTAAAGACTGTGATAAGGCTCTTCAGCTTGACCCTAGGCTTCTTCAAGCTTATATTCTTAAAGGCATTGTTTTATTTTCTTCGATGATCCTCCTATATCTGAGTGTTCTGTTTCATTTGTATTGTTTAATGGCACTTATTGGTACCTGATTTTATTCATTTTTAATCAATTAGTTTGTTTATTGAATCTTAGATTAATCGAAAATGTTTTCTTGATCCTTGCATACCTTTTGGGTCTAAGATTCAAGTTTTAGGCCTGTGATTTTATGGTATTGACCAAAATCCTTTAGAACTGTTGATTTTGCTATACTTTAGATAAATTGGGTTCTGTTAATTTAGGGAAACATTTGCTTCTTTGTCATGCAACGCACACTTCGATTGAATATCATAATGAAATGATGCGTTTGACTTCTTGAAATTAAGTCTGTATCATGGTAGTATAGTATAGAACATTGATCAAGCTCTCTCTCAAATTTGAATGTCATTTGTGGTTTTCGATCACCAGGTTAGGCTTAAATCTGTTTACATAATACGTAATGAGAAAATTAACTGATCTAATGTATAATTTGTAATCAAAGTGATGTTTTCCTTGCTTTAGATTTTCTGGAGAATTTCCTGTGCGCTTTGTGCAACTGATGATGTCCTTTTATGTCTCATTGGGGCATTCGTCTTTCTTTCTGAACCATCACTGTTTATTTGACTGTAGACAGCAAAGTATATTGTCTTGTGTTCTAGGCAGGCTATTAAACTCAATGTTTTTATTTTCCTCGTATAGGCAGTGCATTTTCTGCATTGGGAAGGAAAGATGATGCTATTGCAGTTTGGGAGCAAGGATATGAACATGCTTTACGGCAGTCTGCTGATCTGAAACAATTGCTGGAACTGGAAGAGCTTTTGAGCATGGCAAAACCAGGCAAACAAGACTTAGGTTTCACCAGTGACAACCATGTGGCAGACTCAAAGTTATCTACCTGTGTATCCTTATCTGGACCTCATATTGATGGGAAGTTAAATAACTCTCTCATGTACCAAAATGAATACAATACCTCTAGGTTATTCCGAGAGCATAGCGTTGTATCGAACTTCTGCAACACGCATACTGACAACTTTGACACACACGATATAAATAGTGATGGAGAGAGAAGTAAGTCATCATTGTCTTTATCTGAGTTACTACCTGACAGATATGACATAACATGTGAAAGTTTCAAAAATCGCAATGTTTTGGGTGATGGATCTAAGTTAAGTATGGATTCTGCTGATGCTTCTGACAACAACAACATTTGCCGTGATAATTTTTGTTTAGGATCAAGTGATCTAACCAGTACAAATCAGAAGCTTTGTGGCCTGACAAATGGAACTCATAATAATTTTGACACACCTAGCTATGCTTCTGATTCAGGTACTGGTTTAAGTGAGAAATCAGAGCATTGTAGTGAATCCTCTGCCAGTACCAGAAACTCAAGTGATATAACTGAAAGCCACAGTCTGCCAAACAACACATTTGACCCAAATAATGAAATCAGTGATGAATCCAAGAGGAGTAAGAAGTTCTGCGTTGCTAAGATTTCAAAGACAAAGTCTATAAATGTAGACTTTCGCTTATCAAGGGGTATTGCACAGGTATGTTTTAATTTTTAACACATTTTCTGGTTTTAAACTTGGTACAATTACCAATTGCACTGTAAAAACATCAAGCCATGATTATGCTTGACAGGCAGTGTTTTTCCTTTTACAGGTTAATGAAGGAAAATATGCTTATGCCGTATCCATATTTGACCAGGTGATTCTTTCTTGTCATAGTAGGTTTCTAGCATGTAACGTTGACCCTCTTCGCCTTTTTCCCTGTCCCTTTTATTATATATATTTTTTAAACTATGTGCAGATACTAAAAGAGGATCCGACTTATCCTGAGGCACTAATAGGAAGAGGGACTGCATATGCTTTCCAACGAGAGCTTGAATCTGCCATTGCTGATTTTACGAAGGCACATTATAGATCTTTGTGGTTCATATGTCTAAACAAAGTCACAACAGTTTTTTCTGTGCTTCATATGATTAATTTTTGCTTTAGGCAATTCAATCAAAACCATCGGCTGGTGAGGCTTGGAAGAGGAGGGGACAGGCTCGGGCTGCCTTAGGAGAATCTCTTGAGGTGAGGAGGATCTTTAGCAAGTTCATTATCATACTGTCTTTGTTACCAAAGGAAAACATGTTCCTATTGTCTTTCCATAGTCGCATGTAATCTTTAGCATGGGTACATTGGTGTGGTCATCCAGGATTTTAAGGTTACTTAAATTCTAGGACATACTTTCTAGACTGGTTTCTACTTTCTATTCCCTTGCATGTTATGTTAGCGATTGCAAAATTGGATTTTGAATATAGAAGTGACTGATGGAAAATATAGCTTAATAGTTGTTATTTATGTCCTGAAGGATGGAAAATTTAGTGCCTGTTGCTACACTATATTGCTGAGTATTCCATCTGTGAAGCAAATAAAAGAGCTTAGTGCTCGACTGCTTGTGATAACTGAAGTTGACTTCTTTAATTGCATCTTTATGCTAGGCAATTGAAGACCTGACCAAAGCATTGGAGTTTGATCCAGATTCAGCTGATATATTACATGAAAGAGGTAGCTTGTCTAATCCAGCTCTTTCGTAATTTAGTTTCCTTACATTCTTATTTGGAATTGACTTGCTTAAATACTGAAAATTTTTGTTTATGTTTTCATGTCCTGCTTTTATGCTCAATATGAATGTCAAAAAGTAACTATGGTGTATTTTTGTTTTGATTATTCAAGTATGCTCTTTCTACCCGTTAATAATTTCAGTTATAATTTTTCATATACCCATTGAAACAATATTTGTAGGATCCAGTTCATATACATCAGTTTTATAACAAAAGACCGTTGTTTCTGGAAAATGAAAATCACTTTGTTCCAGGAAGTGATATGTTGAATTTGTACTTAATTCAGGAATCGTGAATTTCAAGTTTAAGGATTTCGATGCTGCTGTTGAAGATCTATCTGCATGTGTGAAGCTTGATGAGAGTAACAAGTCTGCATATACATATTTGGTTAGAATTTCACATATCTAACCTTGCTAGTTTTGGAGGAATCTGATACTTTTGGACTTTTTTCTCATTAGTTGATTTTCTCTGGCAGGGGATGGCATTATCCTCAATTGGTGAACATAAAAGGGCTGAGGAGGCACATTTGAAGTCAATCCAACTTGACCGAAGTTTTCTTGAGGCCTGGGCTCATCTTACCCAGGTAACTGTATTTGATTATTGTGATTTATTAGAGGAATTTTAGCACATCATTTTGCTCTCAAACTCAAATTCCCATGATTGTCCATACCTTTTTTCTTATAATTTTCTATAAGTCTACTATGTTTTTGGATTTTTTAGAAACTATTATTTATTCTGGTAAAAGTAGTTTTCTCCGCCAATCTACTTTAAACGTATTGCCACATGACTAACAGACTAAGTGATATCCTTGTCAGTTTTTAAGCAGATGACGGGGTGTGGTAGTGAGTGATAATTCGTGTGCATCTTGAGAAAACTTTTATATTGAAATAAAGCTAGTTTTTAAGAAGATGACGTGGTGTGGTAGTGAGTGATAATTCATGTGCATCTTGAGAAAACTTTTATATTGAAATAAAGCTAGTTTTCTGTGCTAACCTGCTTTAAATGTCTTGTGGCATTACTTGTGTGTGATTTCTTGACAGTTCTATCAAGATCTAGCAATCTCTGAAAAGGCTTTCGATTGTCTTCAACAAGTTATACAAATTGATGAAAGGTAAAATTGTCTTTTCATTCTTATCTATCATATCCCTCCTAGGATAGTGTGATTAATTTCCAGACTTGATAATTATTTGATTTACCTTTTCTTGTAAACTTGACACCCTTAATGTTCTTTGTAATAGGTATGCTAAAGCATATCACTTGCGAGGATTACTACTTCATGGGATGGGAGAGCACAGGTGTGTTCACTCAACTTTGTTTTCTGAATGTTTTGATTGTTCTCTGTTTTGGTATCATGTATTTATTTTTCTGGTGGTGATATGAGCCATCTATGATTCTATTTTTTCTCTGAAGTGCCATTGTAACTGAAGCAGTTGCAATTTAATATGTATAGTCTGTTGTGGTTGCATTGGCCAGCCATCAATAGTTTTTTTTCCTAATCCTTTATTCCTTGATCTGTTCACTTTAGGTTGTTCATCAGCACTATTATTGTCCCGTCTGTGCTTAAGTGACCGGACTTTTTCTTTAGTATTTTATTACTTGATCTTTAACTAGATTTCTTATTTACTAGCACTACCATTTTTCTCATCTGTGCTTTAAGTAAACCAATTTTACTGTTGCAGGAAAGCTATCAAGGATTTATCAATTGGTTTGAGCATTGAAAACTCAAATATTGAGTGCTTGTACTTACGAGCTTCATGCTATCATGCTATTGGAGAATATGCTGATGCGGTAAATAATATTTTTGAATTAGGAGACTGTTTGGGTAATTTATGACACTGAACTTATTGCACTTTGGCATTACTTTACTGTGCTAAAATTGAACATGCACAGGTCAAGGATTACGATGCAGCCCTTGATGTTGAACTTGACTCGATGGATAAGTTTGTGCTTCAATGTTTAGCCTTCTATCAGGTTTGTGATGATGCACAACAATGATTTTTGCCTGAAATTCGCTTCATTTGGTTTTCCTTTCATATCCTTGTTTTCAGTGATGGAATTGTTAGCATGTTCCTCTCTGGTCCATTTCTTTCGTGTTTTCACTTGTGATTAGTACTATCTTTCAGCTAATGGTTTCACATCAAACTTGATCCTAGATATCTGTTGAACCTGGAAATTTTTCTTGGTACTTGAAGATAAACAAAATGTGGCATTTTGATGGATCTTGTGGGTTTTCCTTGCTTTTCGTTTTGTACACTTCTTGGACGGATTTTATTGTCCCAAATTCATTTCCTATCTAGATTTTTCTTTTTTACAACTGTGATGGGTCTATGGCCAAAGATTTTTGTGTAATGCAGCAGGAGATCCAATCTGTCTCTCAGTTTTAAGGTGGCTACATTGGGCTGTACACCTTTTTCTCCCAAGCGTCCCTCAGTTGCATACCCTTCAACTTAAGGCATAATATTCATGTTTTCAGTGTTTTTATGAACTGTCATTCCATATACATGCCACTTTTCCCATTTGTTTTGTGTGAAATTATTTTGTGATACTACTTTTGTGTGTTTAAGAAAGGGCTTACTCCTCTCTTAAAGCCTAGTTTATAGTTCCTTTGACAGTGTTATTGATCATGTTTGATCATTTTCGTTATCTCATAGGATCTCTGAACTTGAAATTCTTCATTTGCAGAAAGAGATTGCTTTATACACTGCTTCCAAAGTCAACAGTGAGTTTTCGTGGTTTGATGTTGATGGAGATATAGATCCACTGTTCAAGGTGATAATTCATAGTGATCTTATTAAACTTAAAGTTTCCTATTGTGTGCGTGCTTTTGTTTTTTTTGTTCTCTTTTAGTATTACTGGTGTATCCATCTCTTTTGCACTAAGATTGTGAATTTTCTTTTGCATTTAAAATGCAAGGAAAATTAATATTTTTTTCTCTTCCATGACTTCTGTTTTCCATCATTTGAGATTTATCTTGTCTTTTGTCCTTCTTGTTTCTTACATTCATTCTTATGTAGGAGTATTGGTGCAAAAGATTGCACCCCAAGAATGTATGTGAAAAGGTTTTCAGACAGCCTCCATTGCGCGATTCTCTGAAGAAGGGAAAGCTTAAAAAGCAATATATGGCTGTCACAAAGCACAAGACTGCTCTTATACTAGCTGCTGACTCAATTGGCAAGAAAATTCAATATGACTGTCCTGGTTTCTTACCCAATAAACGCCAGGTAATTAGTTTTGAGAATGATGTAATTTTCTGGGTTTTCTTTTCTTTATTTATCCCACTTCCTCACCTTTCCTCAGTGTTTCATTGGCTCCCTTCTAAAGATTTTCCCTCCTTGAATTCAGCTGGCTTGATGAAAAACTAAGAAACTCATCTAAAATGAATCTCTACAAACAAGAACAAGGATGAATTCGTGTATGTTCATTTGTGCGTGCTTGCTTCCCTTTTTTAGAAATCAGAGTAATTCTCTGTATTTTCATATTATTTTCAATAGGACAAATTACATATTTATATACAAATTATCTCTCTAAAGTAGGAAACACTTAAGAAAGGAAAAATACTAATCCTAGGATGTGATCCCTTAAAATAAGGGATTGTATAAATATATATACAAAATCCCTTAATTAAAGGAATGATATCAAATCATAACAAATCATATCTCTATAATTCCTACACTCCCCCTCAAGCTGGAGAATATACATTGTATAATCCCAGCTTGAATAGGAATTTATTGAAAACAAGCTTTGGCAAAGCCTTAGTAAGAATGTCTGCAACTTGTTCTTCTGAAGGAATGTATGAAAGTGTGACTGTCTTTTTGTTAACTTGATTAGTTATAAAATGCCTATCAATCTCAACATGCTTTGTCCGATCATGTTTTTTTTATAGGAATAGAAGGCCTCATTAAAAACCTCCCTCATAGATAGCCCTTTCCCAACAGAAAGGATCCACTATTGGAGGGAGGAAAAGAGTGTCTCGTTTTATTGTTGAACCAAAATTACATAAAACTTAACAATTACACCAGAAATCCTGACATAAAACTTAAAAACTCCACCTACTTGAAAAACCTACTAATTGGGAAGGAAAATAACAAGCATCTATAGTCTTACAATCAACCAATCCCCGTCTTTGCTAAACTATATGCCTCCCCATTACAAGCCCTTGGAATCAACCTAATTAACAACACCTTTTCAGAGAAGAGTGATTGAATTTCTTTAACTAGAGGCAATAAGAAAATAGGTGCCAAAGCCGGAAAGTGAACCCACTCCACTGCTGACTTGCAATCACTCTCAACAATCAACCTAGTGACAGAAAACCATCGTGATGCCAAAAAGATTTCAATGTCTCTTTTAATAGCCTTTAACTCAGCAACTGGTGGGGAACCTTGACCGATATTCTCTGAGAAAGTTAACAGAGTACAACTATTCCAATACCTAAGGATACCTCCAATCGAGTCACTTAACCTTACAGCTCCATCGACGTTCATCTTCAAAAAATCAACAGGGGGTAGCCAGCAAAGCACAGAGCAATCCTTTGATTCAGAAACCGAAATTCCATCTGCAAGTGAAGGATCCCCAATGAGCAAATCCTCTTGTATAGGAATTTTGGGATACTTGGCTTTAAACCACTTAGATAACCTAAATCTTACAATGAAAAACAGAGAAATCCTATCAAGAAATAATCCTTCAAACACAATCTCATTCCTTGCTTTCCAAATAGACCAAAAAATGACTCTTGGGATAAACTTCCAAATCAATGACTTCACCCTCAAATTCCCCCACGAGATAAGGAAGGAGGGTCCTTTGGTAAAACTACAGATAAATCCCAAAAGCTTACTACCTTATTCCATAATTCCCGTACTACATTGCACGTAATAAACAAATGCTGCACTGATTCCTCATGCTTCTTACAAAATTGGCAAAGGATATCTTCCCCTAGGGACATTCCTCTGTTAACCAACTCCACTTTTATTGCCACTTTCTGATGGGCTAACTGCCAAAGAAAGGCTTCAACCCTTGGTGGGGACAGTCCCAACCACTCCCCCTTTGACCACAAATCATTGTTCCCAACTTCCATCCCGAGCGCATTCCTGCAAGATTTGACTGAGAATAATCCATCCCCACTAGCTGACCACGAGAGACTATCCTCTACAGAACCTGAAATTTTTATATCCTTCAATTTCAACATCAAATCCATCCATTGATCCAATTCGCAATCAGACAAATTCCTCCTAGTGCAAATATTCCACACCCAACAATTTGATTCATGACTGCCAAATTCAGCAACCTTGCCCCATTTGTTAGGGGATAATGCATAAATTCTCGGGAAAAGATTTTTTAGAGGAACCTCTTCCATCCACGGATCAATCCAAAATAAAATAGACTTTCCATTACCAACTTGCAGCTTCGAACAAATACCCACCGAATCATTCTTCCAAAAATTGTTGTCAATACTTCTCAAAATCCAAGATCTAGGTGAAATAACCTTGCTGATAGACATCGAGTTGCAACTGATCTTGTGCTTGCTACATAACACTCTTTTCCATACGGAATTCTTTTCATTTGCGAACTTCCACACCCATTTCCCCAATAGTGCCCGATTCGTAAGATTCAAATCAAAAACATCAAGGCCACCATTGCTCATAGGTTTGCAAACTGAACTCCAATTAACCCAGTGAATCTTCCTCTTATCCTCGCTGTCACCCCATAAAAATTTAGCCATTAAAGAATTTAACTTCTTACCTACTTTGCAAGGCATTTTAAAAAATGATAAGAAGAATATGGGAAGGGAAGATAACACAGACTTCAATAGGACTGTCCTACCAGCCAAAGAAAGAGAAGAAGCTTTCCACCCGGCTAGTTTAGAATTAATATTTTTAACAACTGGCTCCCATAAAGCTTCTGAATTCTTCCTAGCACCAAGGGGGAGTCCCAGATATTCTGTTGGAAAACGATCAACTGAACAACCCACTTCCAACGCCCAATCAGATAGGATTACCTCATCAGCGTTAATCCCAAAAAGTTTACTCTTCTCTAAATTTAAATGCAACCCCGCCATTATACTGAAAATCCTCAAAATTCTTTTAACGTTTTTAATCTGGGTAAGTGAAGCTTGACAAAAAATGATGAGATCGTCAGCACTGAAGATGTGATAACCGAAATGAATTTTCAGAATTCCCAATAACAAAGCCTTGGAATAGTCCTTTATCCACTGCTTTAGAAAGCATCAAATGCAGCAGCTCCCCTACTATATTAAATAAAAGCGGCGAGAGACTACATCCTTGTCTAAGCCCTTTAGCCATAGAAAACTCATCCGAGGGGGAGCCATTTACAAGAACCGAAAT
Organism: Hibiscus syriacus; assembly: GCF_006381635.1. Taxonomy (NCBI): domain Eukaryota; kingdom Viridiplantae; phylum Streptophyta; class Magnoliopsida; order Malvales; family Malvaceae; genus Hibiscus; species Hibiscus syriacus. Next base: position 8,435,363 of record NW_024063194.1, read on the forward strand.
AGAAGCTGAGGAAAGGCACTGTGAGATCCATGAGTACCATTTCATACCAAATCCCATCTCCTTCATTGCTCTAATTAGTATAGGCCATTCAACATAATCGTAGGCTCTCCGAAAGTCAACTTTTAGTACCACCCCTTGTAGTCCTTGTTTTCTCCAATAATCGATCCCTTCATTAGCAATAAAGGCACAATTCAACAACTGTCTCCCCGGTATAAAAGCGAACTGGGAAGGACTAATGACATCACCAACACAGCAACTTAGTCTCTTAGATAAGAGTTTTGATAGAATCTTGTACAAACTGCCCACAAGGCTAATTGGTCTAAAGTCTTCTATATTTTTCGGATTTAATTTCTTCGGAATTAGAGTAATAAAAGCATGATTTATCCCATGCTCCCACTTCCTTCCTATATAAAAATCTTTGAAAAATTTCAACACATGCTCCTTTAATGCAGGCCAACATTTCTTGAAAAAACCCATTGTGAACCCATCCGGTTCTGGAGATTTAGAGTTGTCCGAAGTAGCAATTGCTTGCCAAATCTCCAGTTCTGAAATCTGCTCCTCTAACTTAGATGCCTGATCCCGTGACAGTTTTGTAAAGTCTAGAAACAAGTCCTCCACTTCCATTGTTAAAATGGAATTATACTCGGTCTTGAAAAACTCAGAAATATGAGTCTTAATCAAGATAGGATCTGAAACAACACTTCCATTGATCTTCAAGCTAGTAATGGCATTTCTTCTACTTCTATTTAGAGCAGACGTGAAAAAATCTTGTGTTTCTATCCCCATCTTTAATCCATCTTGTTCTTGCTCTTTGAAACCAAATACTTTCCTCAATCCTGTATAACCTCCATAGATCTGATCTAAAGCTGCTTGACCTGTTCCCATTCCTGAGTAGAGAGACTACCACCTTGCGCCTTAAATTCCAACTCATTTATTTTCCTTTCGGAATCTTCAATCGACTCAGAAATCCCATTAAGTTTCCTGCTTGACCAGATTCTAATTGATTTTTTGTTCCCTGCAGAATACTGAAGATGCCACTTCTTTTGTTCCTCTCTCTCAAGCCATCCATGGTAGATTTAACCAAGTCCTCAAAACCTTCTTCCTCTAATAGATCATTATAAAATTTGAAAGGTTTAGGGCCCCACTCCACAGACGATTCCTCCAAAGAAACTGGATTGTGATCAGTTAGAGACCTAGGTAACAATCTTTGCACTACCCTCGGAAAACTGGTAAGAAAATTCCTAGAAATTAAGAAAATTCCCCCCTATCGTTCTCCTAAGAGCCATAGAACAATTAGCTAGCTTTGTTTCTTGGATAAGTAAGATGCACAGCTTATTCTTTTTCACCAAACGGGACACTGCTCTGGATTTCTCCTTTTTCCCCAATCCCCTTATGTTCCATGAAATAATATTGATAACTGTCATAAAAACAAAACAAAAAGAACCCAAAAGCCTCTGAACTACGAAGCACCAAATCCTAGTCCTCTACTTTCAACAGTTCCTACTATCCCCAAACCCTCCTCAAGATTAGCTATTTTTTCCAAAAAAGCTTTCTTCCCTTCTTTGAAGGAAATCCTCAGCATCCTACTAACTCCCCACGTAGCCAATGCCTCATCCAAAAACAACGAGAAAGGAGAGTAGGCCGTAGAAGAACTAACCACATCCAATGCTTCCCTTATCAAAATCCTTCTCTCTCCCCTTCTCTTTCTCCTTCTCTGTTTCCCTACCCCTGCTCCAGATAAGAAACCTACTTGAACCTCTTCTACACTCTCAGAGTGCTGGAATTTATCAACATCTTCTTTTGGAGAACCACCATCCTCATCAACACAAATGTTACCTTCCTCCATTAAAATTGGAAACGAATGAGTGTTCGCGATATGATTGGATGTTTTTCCATTTTGGTCAATCAACTCAACTGATTGCAGTAGCCCTTCTTCTTTGCTCGGATTGTACGAAACCTTTCTTACTTTTGATCTTCTGTACACTCTATTACAATTACCTCTATTCCACCTTCCAATCGGAACGGTTCTAATAGCCAAACTTCTAGACAAATGATCCAAAGGACTCCAGCTCCTTATACCATTTAATAACAAACCCTTAGAAATTTCCAATGGCTGAATTCCAGCTGGTTCAACCGGTATAGCTTCCTTTTCCACCTCTGTATCTTCCACATTCTTGACCACCTTGTCCAAGTCCACCCCATCCTCTACCACTTCATTCCTTGGCTTATTCAAATTCCTATTTAAATGGGGAATAAATCTTCCTTTGGACCCTTCACTAATCCACTTTAAATTATACACAGGCCCTGAAGGACACAAAATCTTCATATTTGACATTGAACTCCAACTATCATCTTCTTGGGCTTGAACACCAAGGCCCATTTCTTCCCTCAACCCAAGACCCATGTGATCCCCTTTATGATATTTTCCTTTTCCAAGAAAATCTGACAACCCAAAATTATAGGTATCAGTATTTGACTTTTTTGGAATAAACTGCTCCTCGTCCCCCTCTTTCAGCCAACTACTCTGACCCTGATCAAGCCACCCATCTACCTTATGCCTAGAGTCCTCAGATTTCTTGTGATTGTCAACTTCCTCCAGTGACTGTCGACGGCTTCTCTCTTCCTCGAAAAAATCATTATCACTGTACCCAAATTTTGAAATTTCACCAACCTTCTCCCCGGAGAAATAATCCGATTTTGAATCAACCGAACCCAATATGACTTTGACTTTGTATGATCTGTCGTAGGACCCTATCGTGACCGATTCCAGGAAGTCAAATGGACTCACCGCCCTTATCAAAACTCTCGCCAACGATAGGTCTGACTTGTTTTTTGAGGATTCTTTAATGCAAATGAATTTCCCCCATTTCTGAACAAGTTTCTCCAGAAACTCCCCGTTCCAGCACAATAACGGCAATCCCACTAATTCCACCAGGCAGAACGCCAATGGCACTCCCTCTTCATTCAGCAATGGAGCCATCCAGCCAAACTAATAAAACAGATCCTCTTGTTTTTGTGCCCATACTTCGGAGTACTCTTCAATCGAATTAATCGTAACGACACAAGCATTCCATGCATAACCCCATCTCGCTATTTTGACATGCATACCTTCATTCTCCAAAGCTTTTTGCACAAAATCCTGCTTGAATGAAAGCTTGATTACCCCTGTAAAGGGCCTTTTAACCCAGTCCGAATCCTCCTTAGGAATGTGCATCTCCCAAACAATCCTTAACCCATTTGCAGACTTCATTGTTCTGTCTCTAACTCCCTCGGTAACATTTTCACTCTCCTTTCTATTAATAGTTTCCACCACCTCCTTGTATGATCTACTATCCCTCAAATTACCCAAAGATCCAACATGATTCTGTCCTTTTGTTTTCTCCACCCTTAATGCCTTTGAACCGATCCTCTCATTCCTACCTTCAGAAGATTCTCCATCCCGACTTTTTCGATATTTTTCTATCCCTATTGTAACCCTTTTCCCGTCAATCCAAGTTCCATCTACATACTGTATAGCCCTCCTTCTCCCTTCCTCACTTGCAAACTGAACAAACGCAAAGGTAGAATTTGTATACTTTGGCTTCATAGTAAACTTTGGAATGAAAATCCTCACAACTTGACCATAATGATGAAATATTTCCCTTAAGTTTTCCTCTTGAAACCCTCTTACTAAGATTATCAACGAAAATCGTCCAGCTCTCCCCAACAGAAGAATGTCCTAACACTATTTCTCTCTCTAAGTTTTTGACTCTCTCACATGTTTTTTTTCTAGTTTTATTAATTTATTGAGAATTTCCGATCATGTTGAACTGGGTTCTTGGCAATTTGAATAGCAGATTGATTATCACACAAGACTTCAAAGTGATCCTCTTGATTAGTGCCAAGTTCTTTCAGTAGTTTAAGTAGCCAAATTCCTTCGCATATTCCCAATGCTAGTGCTCTGAATTCAGCTTCAGCACTACTTCTTGAAACGATATATTGTTTCTTACTTATCCAAGTTGTAAGGTTACTCCAAACAAATGTGTTGTAGCCACTAGTGGATCTCCTTTCAGTAAGGTCTCCGGCCCAACTAGAGTCTGTAAAAATTTTAACAGTTCTGTCTTGTGTCTTCTTAAACATTAAGCCGTGTCCTGGAGTTTTCTTCAAGTACTTGAGAATTCTATTTGCTGCTGCCATATGCTCTTCAGTAGGATTAGTCATGTGTTGACTCATCACATTTACGGGAAAGGTTATATCTGGCCTTGTCAAGGATAAATAAATTAGTTTCCCAACTAATCTTTGAAATTTCTCTTTGTCTACTAAGGACCCATCTTCTTTGTTAAATTTCAAGCTTGCCTCCATTGGTGTATCAATCGGCTTACAACCAAGAAAACCAGTTTCTTTGAGTAAATCAAGTACATATTTTCTTTGGTTGATTACAAGTCCTTTTGACCTTGCCACCTCCATTCCTACGAAATACCTTAGCTTTCCCAAGTCCTTGGATTCGAATTCCTCATTTAACAGCTTCTTCAAATTGCAAATCTCTTCTTCATCAGCTCCGGTAAGAATTATGCCGTCCACGTACACAATAATGATAGCTTTCTTATTTGTAGAAGTTACCTTGATGAAAAGAGTATGATCGGCGAGGGACTGCTTGTAGCCGTTTTTCATAATGACTTTAGTGAACCTCTCGAACCAAGCTCTGGGTGATTGTTTTAATCTGTATAGAGACTTGTTGAGCTTGCAAACCTTGTTACTTCCTTTAACAGACTTTAAGCTAGGTGGCAACTTCATATAGACTTCTTTTTCTAGGTTGCCATTAAGAAAAGCGTTTTTTACATCAAGTTGGTGTAATTTTCAATCTCAATTTACAGCCAAACTTAGGAGTACTCGAACAGTATTCAGCTTCGCCACAGGTGCAAAAGTTTTTGTGAAATCTATCCCGTATGTTTGCGTAAAGCCTCTGGCCACTAGTCTAGCTTTGTATCGTTGAATACTACCATTGGAGTTATACTTTACAGCAAAGATCCATTTACAGCCAACAACCTTTTTTTCTTTGAGGAAGGTCTGTAACGGTCCAAGTAGCATTTTTCTCTAGTGCACAAATTTCCACTTCAACAACCCTTTTCCATTTTGAATCCTTTAGAGCTTCAGCTATGCTTGTGGGAACCTGTTCTTTATCCAAGTTTGTTGTAAATGCTTGAAAAGATGGCATCAATGAATTATACCCAGCAAATTTTTCAATAGGATGTTTGGTGCACTGTCTAACCCCTTTTCTAATAGCAATAGGGAAGTCATCTAGAGTAGGGGAAGTGGACTTACTGATTTCTTCTTCTATTTCGACAGCTGGACCCAAATCCAATTCTCGGCAAGCATCAGATTGCAAAACAGCCTCAGGAATATGTTTGTTTTTCCTTGTATAGACACGAAGTTGTTTGATTGGTGATGTTTGTAGAAGATTTTGAAAGGGAGTAGGTTTGTTTTCAGGAAGGGTGTTTAAAGTAGGTGTGGGTGAAGTAGTGATATGTACTACAGATGAATCAATGGCAGTAGTTACAGGTGACAAATCTGTAGGTAAAGACAAAATCGGTGGCAATTCTGAAGGTTGAGAATGAAGAGTAGGAGGAGATACCTGATGTGGCTGAAAATCCTTCCATGTTTCCCCCTGAATTTCAGCCTGAGTGAAATAAGGATCCTGCTCATAAAATGTTATATCCATAGTGGTAAAATATCGTTTAGAAGGAGAATGATAGCATTTATAACCCTTCTTAAGTGAAGAATACCCAACCAGTACACACTTTAATGATTTAGGATCTAACTTGGACTTATTAGGAGTAATGTTTTGGATGAAAACAGTACAACCAAATATTTTAAGTGGAAGAATGGAGGAGATAGGTTTAAAATGGGGAAAGTATTGCAAAAATATAGATTGAGGTGTTTGAAATTGTAAAACCATACTATGCATTCGATTGATTAAATATGTGGCAGTTAATAAGGCTTCCCCCTACAAATATTTTGAAACATTAGTGGTAAATAGAAGAGAACGGGTAACATCAAGGAGGTGTCTTTTTTCTTTCGGCAATGTCGTTTTGTTGTGGGGTGTCAACACAAGAACTAATCTGAACTATGTCATTTTCCCTGAAAAACGCACCCAAAGACTTAGCAAAAAATTCACTGCCATTATCAGATTTAAAGAGCTAAATTCTATACCCAAATTGAGTGAGAACCATGTTATAAAATTGGGTAAAAACAACAGCAGTTTCAGATTTATCTTTTAGCAAATAATTCCAAGTTATCTTACTGTGATCATCAATGAAAGTGATCGACCACTTACAATTATCAGCATTCTTCACCCGAGAAGGTCCCCAAATATCACTGTGGATCAAAGCAAAAGGGTGAGAAGGCTTATATGTAGAAGGAGAATAAGTTGATTTAGTATGTTAGGCAAGAGAGCAAACTTTGCAAGAAAAAGAATTTGGCCTTTTATGAATAAATAGAGCAGGAAAAACTTTTGCAAGATAGTGGAAACTATGATGACCTAAACGATAATGTCATAACATAACATTATCAACTTTTTCTAAAGCGGTGAAAGATTTCGAGATTTTGGTTTTAGTAGAGGCAGGAAGAATATAGAGACCATTCTGCAAGCTGGCCTTACCAATCATCTTCTTCGAGTTCAGTGCTTGCAAAGTACAATCAATATCATTAAAAATTGCAGAGCAGTGCAAGTCGGTGGAAAGTTTACTAACGGAAACGAGATTGCAAGCTAGATTTACGAAGAGGGCATTTTTAAGTACAATCTGGTCATTGAGAATAACAGTGTCATGTCCTTCTATTTTGCACAAGGAACCATCGGCTGTTTTGACAGCTTTACCAAAATTTGGAAAAAATTGCAAAACAAATCTTTATTACCAGTCATATGATCCGTAGCACCAGAATCGAGGATCCAATTAGGGGTCAAGTGGGAGGAGAAAAAAACTGTACATGAGGTTTACCTTCTGGTTCTTTCATGACCAGATTACCTTCTGATTAAGCAGCAGAACCAGAAAAATTTTCTGGATTCGAAGTGATCTCCGGAGTAGGAGAAGAAGTTGTGGACATCGTCTAGGTTGGAAAGAAACCGTAACCTAATCTGATACCATGTAGAAATCAGAGTAATTCTCTGTATTTTCATAATATTTTCAATAGGACAGATTACATATTTATATACAAATTATCTCTCTAAAGTAGGAAACACTTGAGAAAGGAAAAATATTAATCTTAGGATGTGATCCCTTAAAATAAGGGATTGTATAAATATATGTACAAAATCCCTTAATTAAAGGAATGATATCAAATCATAACAAATCATATCTCTATAATTCCAACACTTTTAGTTATTCTCTGCTTGGGTACCAAATTGAAAAATCTCATAAGCATATTTTCATCAAACAATGATGTGGCTTGTTTGATATCTGAATTTAGGGTATATGAAAATTGAAATGAAGTAATATGTTAATTCCATTGAGAATTGAGATTCTTAACAAACTGTGTTGCCTTTTGTTTGGAAATTGAAATGAAGTAATATGTTAATTCCATTGAGATCCTTGACAAACTGTGTAGCCTTTTGATATTCATGATTTCTGCTACCCTTTATATCATATTTTTCTCCCTTGCAAAAGGAAAGCAAAACTAAAGGGCTTGCCATTGTGTTTTCAATGATTGCACTTACAAAGATGCACTTTTTTTTTCCCTGAATCTTGATTTATTAATTTTCTTTTTATTTAATCATGTGTTATGCATCAGCATCGAATGGCGGGATTAGCAGCCATTGAAATTGCGCAGAAGGTGTCAAAAACATGGCGGTCTTTGCATGCGGATTGGAAGCATTCTAATAGAAGCACGAAAAGTGGTAAGAGGCACCGAAGAAAGGAAAGAACCAGTTTAGCTAGCCAGAACAGAGGTGGTGCTGGTTGTAGTACAAGCAGTTCCTCAGAAACATCTGCTTCATATGGCAGTACTGAAGATAGATCATCTAGCCGTCCTATGATGTCATGGCAAGATGTTTATTCAATAGCTGTCAAATGGAGACAAATTTCTGAGCCTTGTGATCCAGTTGTGTGGGTTAACAAGTTGAGGTCTGCTATCTTTTAATCTTTAATCTACATTTACCAAGATGCCTTAAATGTTCAATGTTTACTTTTTGAGATTTCTTTATTTTCTATCTATTATGGATTTGGAGCCCGACATGTGCAAATTTGTAAACTAATTTTTCAGGATTCGCTTTGGGTAAAATCTTTTCTGCTTTTTATTGGTTCTTCAAAGGGTGTTTTAAATGTTCGTTTCTTTGTTTTGTGTTTGGTTTTCCCCCCAACTGTGCCAACAAGTCTCATTAGGTCATACAATTACAATAACTGAATTTTCATTTACCGCAAAACAGGTTGGGTTCAATTTGGAGAAATTGTCAGATCTACTCATAGGATCATAGATGTCAAATTCTCTATGTAAACCATGTAAATATATTTTATGATGCTGGAGATCTTGGGCATAGTTGTCACCATAATAGTATCTAGGATGAGTCAGATCAGCATCTTGAATAATTTCAATTTTTCCCGAGGACTTGATACTCAAATATATGATTGATTATTCAACGTCTGCTCCTTTGTTTTGTTGTTCAGTGAAGAGTTCAATTCTGGATTTGGTTCTCACACACCAATGGTACTTGGACAAGCAAAAGTTGTCCGGTACTTCCCAAATTATGAAAGGTAAGTATCTGTTTTGGTTCGTTTAAAACAGGACGTGTACAATTTCTTATTATTTGGTGACATTGCAGAACATTAGATGTAGCAAAGACTATCATGAGGAATAAACTTTCTGTGCACAACAAGTCTGATAAGCCTATTGATCTATCCAAAGAGGGGAAGTTGGAAAATGTAAGTTCTCTGAGTGGCTTAATCCTTCTATATCATTTTGCCATTGCCTTTTTTTGATATATAACATTGCTTGCAATTTGAGTATTTAAAAGATTAGTTTTATACTTTTACTTGGAAAAGTCTAAATTTAATACAAAAATCTTGGACTGATTTGAAGTCTCTAATGCTTAAATCCTTGATTTTGGATAAATAAGTAAAAAAAATAAAGAAATAAAATGTCTTATACTCTGATTAATGATATTCTCAGTAGTAATATTAGTTAGACATTGGAAAAGTAAGTATCAGAAAAATAAGTATCAGTATTCTCTATTTCAGTTTTTTGGGTAAACTACATGTTTAGTACCTAAAATATCAGTTGTATTTCGTTTTAGTACCTATCATTTGTTTCAAATCCATACCTAATATTTACATTTTGGCACTACATTTTATATTTTTTATGAGTAAATTACTTCATTCATCACTTAACTATCTTCTCACTCCTATTTTGGTCACTAAAGTTCAAAATTTTTAATTTAATTACTCAACTTTCAAATTACTCTTGTTTTAATCACTTTAAATTATTTTAGTAATAATTTTTTAGACATGACATTTTTATTATTATTTTATTAATATATAATTAAAATAAAAAATTAAATTTGAAAGTTATAGTGATTAAATTAGGAGTAATTTCGTTAAGTAATTAAATTAAACTTCAGTAACCAAAATAGGAGTGAGAAGATAGTTGAGTGATGAATGATTCAATTTACCCACAAAAAAGGTGTCATGTACAACAGCCCCGTTAAGTTTTTAAGGCAAGGTACTAAAATGAAACAAAAGGTAGACGTTAGGTATGGTTTTGAAATAACTGAAAGTTAAGGTACTAAAACGAAATAAAACTGATTGTTTAGGTACTAAATGTGTAGTTTACCCCAGGCTTTTTAATGTTCTGTTCCTGAAATTTAGATTTTTTCAAAATTCTGACATTTTTTCTTATCGAATAGACGGTTTTGCACAATATGCACAAAAGATGCAGAATTGTTTAATCCAAGATTAAGCTAATTAGTAGAAATGGTTACAAAAAGAATGGAGTATGCATTAAGATTAAATTTTTTTCCCATCCTTATCTAGTTCCATCCTTGTTTGTTCTGGCTGTTTTTGAAGTGCAATTAGTTTTTTATTAAATATCTGCCTTTGTATCTGAAATTTTCATGTATGTAGAAATATTAATATGTTCTTTTCAGATTGATCATGCCAAATCTTGTGATGATCTATATGAACTTGTGGGTGAGGATTTCTGGTTGGCTACCTGGTGCAACAGTACAGCCTTTGAGGGGTAAAACTTTGAAGATCTAAAAAGGATGATATCTTTAAATATAAAGAAATATAATGTTTCTTTTCATGGCATAATGCCTTTTACTTTATTTCAGGAAGCAACTTGAAGGGACTAGAATTACCATGGTGAAAATGTTAGTTTGTGCCAAATTCTTTATTTTTTCTCTGGAAAGAAGTTTTTTATTATAGCTTCTTTTTTTTAAAATAACTTTTCTAATTGAAAAACATTCAATGATCCTAATGATTTTGATAGGGGACAGCAGCGTGGATATGACTTTGCAATCAGAACACCTTGCACACCCTCCAGATGGGAGGAATTTGATGCTGAAATGACCATGGCATGGGAAGTAAGTTTCTCTTATCTTAAAACATGTGTCAATAATCTATAATTATTTCCCAATTTTAGTCTTTCCATGCTCTTTTTTGCATAGGATGTTGTCATCTTCCATGTTTGCTCTCTGACATTCTACAATAATTTCTTTCTGGTTTTCCATTTTAGCAGATATATAAATGCCCCGAATATATATCTTGCTGTCCCCCCTCGAAAAGTACATATAACTTGCTTTTTATTGCTGTGATAAAGCTTTGAAATTCCAGATAAAATGCGGGAACCAGCCAAAATTTCTAATTGGCTTCTTACGGTCTTAATAAATATTCTTTATTTTCTGTTTTCTGATTGACTGTGACATTTGAATTTACTAACTTATGGATTTGCAGGCTATTTGCAATGCTTATTGTGGTGAAATTTATGGGTCCACTGATTTCAATGCCCTTGATAGTGTGAGAGAAGCTATTTTAAGAATGACTTATTACTGGTAGGGCATGCTATCGGACTGCAAATGGTTGGTTTATTTTTGGAGGAACTCAATATTTTAATGCAAATAATGCTTGATTGCTTGTCAGGTACAATTTCATGCCGCTCTCAAGGGGCACGGCAGCAGTCGGCTTTGTTGTTTTGCTCGGTATGCTTCTTGCTGCTAATATGGAGTTTGCGGGCAACATTCCGAAAGGTGTGCAGGTTGATTGGGAAGCCATTCTCAACTTCAATTCCAACTCCTTTGTGGATTCTATTAAGAGTTGGCTATATCCATCCCTAAAGATTAGCACGTTGTTGAAAGATTTTCCCGATGTGGCCTCAACTCTTGCAACAACAGGATCAGTTGTTGCGGCTCTCAGCTCATATGATGATTGAACTCTTAACCTAAACCAGGTGGGTCACTTCTTACAAGTGATTGAAAATGTATAATCTCATCCTCTCTTTCGTCATCTTTTTATCGATCGTCTTAAATGCCAAAATTAGGCCTACTGAGCTTGGGCAACTATAATTAAATAATTTGAAGTGAATTCTTATTCTATAGTTATAGACTCGAAGTCAACTAGATTTGTCAGGTACCGGTGTCATGTGTTAAATGTATTTGGATGGTTCATGTATTCATGTAGTTCTAGTATTGTGTTTCATGTGTTCTAGTTTTTTTTTTTTTTATTGTAACTGTATCATGTTCTTAATAGATCTCTTGGGGGTCATAAACTAACTTTGAAAATCTAAACTTTGTTGCTGAGCTATTGCCACTGCAGTTGCTGTTTTATTGGGTGGTTTTTGTTTTCTGCATGTATCGTCGATGACTGCACGACTATGGTCATTCGGAAGGGCTAGATTTCTTTGTTTCTACACTGTCTTGAGTTTTCTTTTATTTATGATGATGGTGATTATTACGACGAGCTTGTAATCTAAAATTCTCAACAATGAGGTTCGTTTAGTCTTTGAAGAAGATATTATTTTGTGCCCCAAATAAACAATCAGTTGAATGCTTTGAAAAGGTTATTTATCATTTTTTTCTTCAAGGGGTTCTCTTCATAACAGCGGTTATGCTGTTTTGTCAACATTAAATTTGTTTTAGATTTTGGCTAATGTTATTGTAATTTAGGTAATAAAATTAGCAGGAATTAGGTTAGTGGGTTGGGTACGATATCTAACTCATATAATCTAAGATTCGTTGATACCAAATTTTCTTAATGTCAAAGATTGTTCTTAGATATTCTTTCCAAGTTTTTAAAATATATTGTTTTTGTTAGGACTTACCAGTTTTTAAAATTAGCAGGAATATATTGTTTCATATAATCTGTCACGTCAAATCCCTCTCGCATATAATTTTTTTAGGGTGGGTAATAGCTGGATTAATTGGCATGCAGTAAAAAAAAAAAAAGTAGCCAGGCTTAGACTATTTATCATTTGTCAATTTTTTTTATACCAACATATGAGATTTTATTATGTATTTTGTTGTGGACTTTTGATGCACATGGGGCCCTGGAGCCTTGGAGCACGTTTTCTGTAGGCGAGGAGCCCTTTATATTTAAAACTATATATCCAAACTTAATGAGTCAAGCACTTAATCTTCTTTTCGCACTATTCCTTCACCATTCTTGTTTCCAAAACACTTCAACATAGAATTAAGGTTATACTATAATAAATTAATTATTTCATTTTAAGTATTAATAATTGAATATATAAAATAATTTTAATTATCTATCTAAATTAATTATTTTATAATATGTAAATATAATAATTAATTATAATTTTAAATAAAATACTAGAACTTCTTATTATTTTATTTAAAAAGTATACAATTTGAATTTAATTAAAATTTTATATTGAATTTTCTCATTACAAGTTTTTAAAGATTTATTTTTAAAGTTGATAAAAGAATATAGTATATTACTAAAAAAATAAATGAAAATATTAATTTGTAAACAAATTTTATCAATATTATAATTATATAATATTTTAATTATAAAAAAATCATTATAATTATAAAACTAATTATTAAATAATTATAAAAATAGTTATATTTTTCCTACTTATCTATGTATTAAATATCTTAGTTATATTTTTATTCAATTTATTATACTATATCTTATCTTTGTCTATAAGATGAAAATAATAAAAAAGAGTGAGGGGCAGGGGACAGGCGGCAAGCGACAGAACTGTGTTTAGCGATTCTGACTATCGCAACGAGATTCTGACTATCGCAACGCGATGCTGACTATCGCAACGCGATGCTGACTATCACAATGCGATTTTCAAAGCGTCATTATTATCGCAACGCGTATTTTTTTTTCAAATTCCAATCAGAACACTGAACCGTCCACAGTATATCCCGTAATCGCAACTCATAATCTAAAACCCTAAATCACAACTCAGTCCCATCTCCATCTCTCACTCTCTAAGGCGACATTCGTCCCCATCTCCGACGAAATCAGTCCCCATCTCCGACGAAATCCGTCTATCTCCATCTCTCAAAGCCACCCTCACAATCATTCACGGTCAGAAATGGAAAATCAACCAAATCAATCACCGAGGATTAGTTTTTTTAATTATTTTTATTTTGAAATTTTTGCATTATTATTAGATTTTTCATATTGAAATTGATGATAAGTTTACTGGTAATTTCAATAATAGATTAACCATTTCATTTAGATTGCTTATTAAATTCATTCGATTGCTTCCAATACTGCTAAACTGTTTAGTCTTTAAACCATGTGAATTTAGTATTTGTCTTTGTTTTGTCTTTTGGTTGAAGTAATGCAATCCATTCAAGTTTCAATTTTAGTATTTGAAACCGATAATCGCAACGTAAAATGAAAATCGCAACGTAAAATGAAAATCACAACGACAGAATCGCAACGCGAAATGAAAAGCGAAACGACAGAATCGCAATGCGATTTTAGTTTCGCTTTGCGATAGTCATTTTCGTGTTGCGATTTTAAGTTTCAGAAACTATTCTTCTTCTGCAAATTGAAACTTGAATGAATTGCATTACTTCAACAAAAAAACAAAGACAAATACTAAATTCACAGTGTTGCAAATTTAAGTTTGAAGAATAAACTACTACTCTTTAGACCACAAGATATCATAAAAAGGGATAGACGTGAACAAAGCAAAAGTGAAGTGATCGAGAAGTTACTTCCACCCACCACAATGAAAGGCATTTGAAGTCTTTTGGGACATTCAGACTTCTATAAGAGATTCATAAAGGATTTCTCCAAAATCTCCAAGCCTTTATGCATTTTGCTACAACAAAACAAACCCTTCGTGTTTGACGAGAATTGCTATAGTGTATTCAAGGAGCTGAAAAAAGACTTATCTCAGCCCCAATCATTGTTCCCCTAGATTGGACTTCACCATTCAAGCTGATGTGTGATGCAAGTGACTACATAGTGTGAAAAATACTTGGGCAACGTTGAGGCAAAATATTTCATGTTATTTATTATGCTAACCATACTTTAAATGATGTACAAATTAATTACAGAACAAATAAGAAAGAATTGCTTGATGTGGAATTTTCTTTTGATAAATTTAGGACATACTTGATAGGCACTAAAGTTTTTGTACATACTGATTATTCAATTATTAAATATTTAGTGACTAAAAAGAATGTCAAACATAGACTTATTAAGTGGATACTTCTTTTGCAAGAATTTGACTTATAGGTTAAGGATAGAAAGAGCATTGATAACCAAGTTGTTTATCATCTTTCTAGGCTAGAGAACAAGGTTGAATGTGATGAAACACTAGATATCAAAGAGGAATTCCCTGATGAGAAAATATTATTTTCTGTGGTAATTTCATGGTATGTTGATATTGTTAACTTTCTTGTTAGTGGTATTTTATCTCCTAATTTGAACAACCAAGGCATGAAAAAATTTAGGCATGATGTGTGATTTTACTATTAAGACAAGCCTTGTTTGGTCAAGCAATGTGTCGATCAAATGATTAGAAGGTGTGTCCCCGAAGAGAAAAAAAAGGAGATTATATTCCATTGTCATGTAGCTCCTTGTGGAGGACATTTTGGAGGGGTAAGGATTATTGCAAAGGTCCCACAATCTAGATTTTATTGGCCCACACTCTTCAAGGATGCACATGGATCTATTAAATGTTTGTGATATATGTCAAATAACTAGAAACATCTTTAGGAGACATTAAATGTCATTGCAAAATATCCTGGAAGTGGAACTTTCCGACATATGAGGGATAGACTTCATGGGACTCTTTCCTTATTCATTTGTAATTTTTACGTTTTACATATATTATATAATTAGTTTTAAATATTTAGTAAGTTGTAATTTTTAATTTTGTAAATTGTGGAATTATTTTTGTCATTCAATGTGATATTTTCAATTCTAGTTTAACGTTTGAGTCGTGTTGAGGGTGTTATTTGTAGGGATGTGAAATTAGGTAATCATTTAGGTTTTAGTGGGACCCTGTCAGGTCATGTCTAATTGGATACAAGTCATGTCAAGTTACTTTTATGGTTTGAATTAGATGAGGTTGGGTTTGAGTCAAAACAATTCGGGCCACTTTCAAGTTAATTTGACATCAAATTCAGTTCGAGTTTGGACCGGGTTAATTTTAATTTAGATCGATGTCAGTCTAGGTCAAAACTATTCAGGTTTGAAATAGTTAAATTCTAGGTTAATTTAGGTTCGGGCATACTTCAGTTAGATCTTGTTCTGATCGGGTTACGTCATTGATAGACAAAATTCAGGTCAGATATTACTGGGTATGGATTGAGTTTAGGTCTGGCCATTTTTGGGTTAATTATTTTTCTTCTTTCATGAATGAGGAATTGTAATTTGTAATCGTATATAATTTGGAGTAAATTACAAAAAAATATAAATAATTATGGGTCAATTTTAATAAAAATATAATTTTAAGGACTAAATTGAATAAACATGAAATTACAAATTGAAATTTAAATAAATTAAACAACACACATGGATGAGGGATCAAATTGAAATGATTATAAAATGTTAAGTTGAAATTAATATGAAAATTAACTGATTTGAATCCATTTAAAAAGTTTATGAAAAAAAAATTATAAGCTTTTGATATTATAGTATAATTTTAAGGACTAAATTGATTAAACATGAAATTAAAAAATATAATTCAAATAAATTAAACAACATGCAAGGATAAAATTAAAAAAACTATAATATATATATATATGATAATGATGATGAATGTTATGATACATGTATATATATAATGTACGTTATACTTATGCAACCATTATACTTATAACACACACCCATATATATATATATATATATTAAACTATATATATATCATATATGTATATGTTATAATATATATATATCATATATGTATATGTATATGTATATATATATATATATATATATATATATATGTTATACATGTAAATATATATGTAATTATGTATGATCGATAATGGATGTATATATATTTATTTTTTTATGTCATAATTTATTTTAAAAAAAATAAAAGAAAAAACTATATATATATATATACCTCTATGTTATACTTATATACTTATGCATAAACATGTATACATATATATAATTTTAATATATAAGCATATATAAGTATGTATATATGTTGTACTTATTTATGTATATATAAGTTTAATATACAAATACATATGTATGATGTATGGTGAATGTATACATATACATATACATGTATGTATGTATATATGTTATTCTTAGATATGTATGTATGTTATACATATGTACATATATGATGCATGTATGTATGATGCATGCATATATATATATATATATGTCATATTTTATTTTTAAAAAATAAAATTTAAAATAATAAAAAATTTAATTATTAAAAATAAATTTATCAAAACATGATAAATTATAAATAATAACATTAAAATATATATAATTTAGGAAAAATTAAATACATATGAAATTTTAAATCTAAATTTAAATAAATTATAAAATATATATGGATCAAATTGAAAGAATTGAAAATGTAAAGATTAAATTAATATAAATGTGGACTAAATTGAATGAATTTATAAACTTGGGGACGACGATACTATCCCCATTAAACATTTCGTTGACACGTGGAAGAGGCCTAAATTTTAAATTACTATTTAAAGGCAAAATTTTCTGATTTCAGAATTTTTTTTCTCATTTTCTTATTATTTTGTTCTCTCTCTCTACAATCCGTTCCTCTTAAAATTCTCTGTCGTCTCTCTAGAATTCTTAGTGAGCTGGAAACAAGGATCAATGATCTTGAGGAAGAAGGAAATGTGGACGGTCTAGAGCTGCACAAACAAATGGAACTCAAGAAATGGAAGATTGAATTGTGGGAGAATTTGAAATTGCAGGAGGATTTATGGAGGCAAAAAGCTCAATCAAAATGGATTGCGTTAGGGGATTCGAACACTGCTTTTTACCATAGCGTAGTAAAATTCTGCGTAAAGCGATGCTCGATAAATGGGTTAAAATTGGGAGACAAAAGAATTACTGATCCGAAGCAGCTGAAGTGGAGGATGTTTAGGCACTTTAATGAGCATTTCCAATGTAAGAAAAGACGTTGGTGGAACGCGTTCAACATGGAATACAAAAAAATTTCCAGAGAAGAAGCAAAAAGATTGGAATAGCCATTTTCAATAGAAGAAGTCAAGGATGCTATCTGGTCTTATGACGGTTCAAAGGCCCCAGGCCTCGGTGGATTTAATATGAACTTCTTCAAGAAATGTTGGAATGAGGTCTAAGGCGAGTTGATGTTATCAATGAAGGAATTCTATAATACAGGAATATTAGCTCCTGGGGTTAACGTTTCCTTTATTGCACTCATACCAAAAGTAGAGAATCTAGTGGATGTGGCGGAATATAGGCCTACAAGTTTGGTTAGTTCGATCTATAAAATCATTACAAAAGTGTTATCGAGAAGGCTGAGAGAGGTTATGGACAATCTAATAAGCGACACTCAATGTGCTTTTCTAAGAGGAAGACATATTTTCGATGGAATTCTTGTTGCAAATGAAATAATTCACACAATGGCAAATGGTGGCAGCAAGGCAGGTGGAGTAGTATTAAAATTGGATTTTTTTGAAAGCATATGACTGTGTTCGGTGGGAATTTCTGATTATGGTTTTAGATAAGATGGGTTTCGGACTAAAATGGAGAAATTGGATTTGGGAGCGTCTATCATCGGCTAAAGTTTCAGTTTTAGTGAACGGCTCACCTTCGAAAGAGTTTCAAATGGGGAGAGGCCTACGTTAAGGAGATCCACTCTCATCGTTCTTATTTATTATGGTCACGGAAGCTCTACACTTGTTAATCAATCGAGCCGGAAACAGTAGGGATATAGCTGGTATTTGCCATGTCATTGCGAATCAAACTTTTACTCATCTACAATTTACTGACGAAATAATAATTTGTGTGAAATCGGATGTGGATGTTTAATCAATGTGAAGCAAATTTTGCTGTGATTTGAAGTTGGCTCCCCGGCTTACGTATAAACTTTAGCAAATCTTGTCTAGTGGGTATTGGAGTTGATGAGGTTACGGTGAGTAAGCTGACTAAGTGTTGTGGATGTAAGGTAGGAGCTATTTGTTTACTTGGGGAATTCCACTGGGTGCAGATCCACGAAGGGTGTTGATGTGGGCTCCGGTAATTGAGAAATTTCGTGCCAAACTAGCTGGTTGGAAAAGTAGATCTCTCTCATTTACTGGTAGAGTGGTATTAATTAATACAGTGTTGTCAGCTCTTCCATTGTATTACATGTCCCTTATCGAAATCCCAAGAACTGTGGTAAAAAAAAGTTGAATCTATTAGGAGGGGTTTCTTATGGGGGAGTGTTGCAGGAAAGAAGAAAATAGCCAGAGCAAGTTGGAATAGAGTATGCTTATCTTGCAAAAAAGGAGCAGCAGGAGTTATAAACGTGCAAGCCAAGAATTGCGCCCTTCTAGCAAAATGGGGATGGCGTTTTGCTACAGAAAGGAAGACGCTTTGGAGACGAGTAATCAAATCTAAGTATGGAAGCTCTATCTAGTATGACGGTATGAAAATTTCTAATTCAAAGAAAATGTCTTCAATCTGGAGAGGAATTGTTAGAAATTGGAAGAAAGAAAATGTGAGCAAATGGATGGAAAATGACTCTTACCGTTGGATTGTGGGAGATGGAAAACTTGTATTATTCTGGGTGGACACTTGGTGTGGCGACAAACCGTTGCATGTGAATTTATAAGGCATTATAGATTTGCTTTCAATAAAACGTCTCCTGTAGCGGAGTTCGCAAAAGATGGGGGACTCGAAAATATTGATTGGGACAAAATCTTCACTAGGCGTCTGTTGGAGAGGGAAAAATTGCGTGGTTCACTAGCCATTCAATATGATGCAAAATTGCGTGGGTTCTGGCTTGCCTCAGTTGCTGCAGCAGTGTGGAGTATTTGGTTGGCTCTAAACGATATGTTGTTCAATGGAAAATCAATTTCCTTTAAAGATCTCTTGTTTTATTCTTAGATCCGTGGTTTGGCTTAAAGCCTTAAAGGATGATTTAATGGTAAATATGGACATCTGGTGGGAAAATCTTAGGGAGTGTCTCTCAGAAAAAACCATCGGCATCTCAAATTGTCATCCTATCAAAGCTGACCTTATTAAATTTTGTGTGAATGATGTGGTCAAGGAGGGGCTTGCTGGGTGCGGTGGGTTCCTCTTCACTGAGTCGGGCACGATTAAAGCCTTATTTTCAATTCTATATTACAGTTCTGATTTATATCATGCGAAGATGATTGCTCTAAAATCAGCGTTGGAATTATTTGTGGCGGCAAGTTGGGTGGGGAAAACGATGTTGATAGTGGAAATTGACTCGAGTGTGATTTTAAATTGGATTGTGAAACTGCTTGAACGCCCATGGAAGTTGTGGCCTGTTTGTGGTGAAGTTGATTCACTATCGAAACTGATTGGTAATGTTAAATTCACTCTGGCTGAGAAAATTTCTAGTGCAATGGTTGCCTGGCTGGCAAATGACGGGTTGTCGAGAGCTTCCGGTTTCCAAGCTTGTTGGCAATAGGAAGATCTTAGCAGTAGAGTCAGTGGTCAAAATTAGGTGGGAGGAGCTTCAGCTCGTGTACCGCTTCTGGTTATCCATTCTGGAGCTTTTGGAACGACTTTTTTTTCTCTGTGAGCGTTACTGGTGTCGTGGTATTTACTTTCCTGGAGCTAAAAAATCTATAGAAGGTCGAATTCTCAGTTAGTAGGGATTTGCTTGTTGAGTCCGTTTATGCTTATAGACTGCTGTTTCATCGTGCATGAAAGTGGATTTATAGTTCCAGCCTTGTAGAATCTATTCTGCTGACTTCCGTAGCGGGTCCGTTGGAGGTTTGCTGCTGATTTAGGGGTTCTTGTAATCTGCCTTTTTAGAGTTTGTTGAATTGACTGCAGCTGTAGTACGTAGCTATTTCTTGTCTTGTCTTTTTTCATTTCGATCCGTATCTATATATCGCTCCTTCTAGTTTTTGTTTGGTAAATTTGTATGTACTTTTTTCTCTCACTTAAGATTATGGAGGTTTTTAATGAGACATACACTTTGGTCCGGCTCGGTCACTTCCATCAATAAAAAATTTTCACCGAGAAAAAAAATATCAAAGGTATGGGTTTGAAGTTTAAATTTTCGTATTTTGTAAGGTTTTAAGTTTTCATAAAATAAAAATAATGTTCATTCAAGAAAAGAAAATGTTAACGGGAGAGGATGCTAGGCAAAACATTTAACTGATTGGTGACAGTAAGAAAAGACAGTAAACAGTAACTTGTATTAAATTTGTTTGATTAGAGCAAAATTTCTCGAAGTTGCAACTTTTTTCAAGAATTTTAGTGACAGTAAGAAATAAACAGTAAACAAGTACAATAAATACAAACTGAAAGTCGATGTTTGAGAAGAGGCTTGGTGATGGGCAAAATTTGAGCACTTGCATCCGTCACTTTTGAGCCACACAAAGGATGATGCGTTTATTTAATTTTATTCTCTTTTCAAAAGCAATTGGGTGCAGAATCCATAGTCTGAAATTCTGATTAAATTTGTTCCAAAGTTTTTTTAAGGCTGCAGTGGTTGGAGTTCTTGTTCTCGAGCAGTTCCATCAACGGATTGATATGGAACAAACCTCTGTTGTCTGCGTCTCCACAGCCAAATCCCAGAAGCTAATAATCCAACAATAATTAACATTATAACAGACATAAGCGCCCCCAGGTAATGCTGCTGCCACCATGTTCTGTACCAACAAATCCCTTTACAGCTTATATCATACATACTTCTCAACAAAATCTACAGCAAGCAAAATTTTGATCACTGGAAACATACTGCGTCAAAGAAGGCTTCACTTCCCATTGCACCAACTGATAATTTCCGAAGGCTTCGGGAATCGTCACATGATGTTCGGCAAGCCGAGATATTATGTTCTGGAAGCCGAGATTCATCAAGAAAAACAACTGTAATTTACATGTTAAATGAATTGCAATGATCTAGAAAGAAAACTTACTAGGGCAGTAACATTAGAAATGTAGGTTGCTGATCTTGAAGGGACTATGGCCCATCTCACAAGAGAACTATTTCCTTCAGATGAAAAATCCAATAAATGGACCTGAAATCATCCAAAAGTTATCAAAACCATAGAAAGAAAAATCAACCGTTCAATAAGATAGTTGAAAATTTCCTTCAGTGCTAATGCCTTGCATTTGAAGATAGTAGTTGTTTAACCTGTGAACCATTAACATCTAGCTCCTTGGCCATGAACTCGAGAAGTTCGACCAGACGCGGCCTTAGATATGTGTAGTTGACACTCAATGCCATATCCAATGAAATTGCACCAATTTCTATTTCTCCTATTTATCAACAAGCAAATGTCTTTATAATATGACAATTTCACTCAGAAAGCATAATTAACAAAAGTACTGAACTATTGATCATTTTCCGGGAATAACCATGTTTTAGCGTACCTGGAAGAGCATAATAAGGTGCTCCATCAGGAGCAGACGTAGGTGGCATTTTGAAGGTTGAATGATCTTTCCCACTTGAAGATGAAGGAGATGGTGATGGTGCACCAGTTACATGAAGTCTTTTCCATAGCCCAGAACAATTAGTCTTCCAAAAACCAATCTTTGAATGCTCGCGGTCATACGTAACAAGAGTATTCCGCACAATGATTCCTATTACAAATAGAAATAAAAAAAATAGCAGTCTCACAATTGTCATGGCATCAAACTAAAGCTTTGCAATCGAAATTGAGATATTTCGTCAAACTTTGCCCGATGAAGATCACAAAATCCTCGAGTTATCTAAAAATCAACATACCTCCCAGAAGGGTAGTTGGATCCACACCATTTTGGAAGACCCCAAGGCAATATGCACCTTCCACCTTAGAATGCTTCATGAGTACGATGAAATATAAGTGAAAAAACCCTAGTCACATATTGAACAACAAGGACAGGGCAGAATCAGGGTTTCAATCGCGGCCGTTATATCGCGGTCGCGGCGGTGTCTGAAACCGCTATCACGGAAAATAACGGTGTGAAGCAGGATCACACCGATAGCGGCGGATCGCGGCCGCAATTTAACGGCCAATCACGGCGATAGCGGACCGTTATTCTGTTATTATTCCGTTATTTTATTTTTTTTCAAAACAGGTTTTTTATTAAAAAGATCAGCTCCTTCGAAAAAAATTCATGATCGCGATATCCACAATGACCGCAATATCATCCATTATATCCGCAACCGTGATAAACGTGACGCGACCGAAAATATGACCGCGAACTCTATTTAAAACCCTGGGCAGAATACTTGACTGAATCAAATACAACTATTGCTAAACCAACTCAAAGTATAACCTTAAGAAGGTTACCTTGAGAAATGAAGATGTTCGATCAACAGAAAGCAATTAGAATGTGAAAAGCTTACTCGAAACAAGTAATTCTCAGGTGAAAGCGATAACTTCTGCTGATTGCCAAATACCAGTTCCACTGTTGGAAATATTTTTGAGAGTTGAGAGACATCACTGAAGCAGAAACCAAATTTTAACAGTTAAAAGTACATAACTAATCAGTTTCTATGAAAAATAATTACAAATTTTTCATTTTTTCTGTTATGATAGGTAATATAGGTATACCTGCTACCACCGGAAAAGCATGTATCGTTGTAACTTGCAACAGGGCCTTTGATCTGCTTTAAGCTATTAAGTTCCTTCATAATCTTCAATATAAAGATGCAAATATGAGATATGAGGAAAATACAAAACACAATAAAACTTATTAGTTTTAAGTTATGACTTCTAAAAGGTTAATCTATTGAGCATGTAGTCATCACATGCCCTTAAGCACATAAATTCCAGTTCAAATATGAAAAAATGTTGAGAATAAAACTTCAACTATCCGCATATCAATGCCATGAAGGATGAAGAGTGAAAAATTTTAAGTCACTTAGCCAGAAGCAAAGCAAGACTAGTCAGAGCACATTAATAGGCCCAACTAAGATTTTCAGAAACTATGATTAATTTATGGGAACAAAACCTTACAGCATGCTTAAAGGCCGCAAACACTTTTTCTGGTAGATATGCATATGTTGTGCCACTATCCAGAACAGTTCCAAACTTTCCATCAAAGATGCTTGGGTTCAAAGCTAGCTTCTTCCCAGCAACATGTATCTCTTTCAACTGAATGTTGTAATATGGACTGTTTCCATCCCGAAACTAGAGTGAATGTGCCGGGTGTATCGATTGTTTTTGTTAGGAAGTTGACGAGGTACTCTATCTCTGAGATAAAATTGTTTACAAAACGTACCTGCGTGTAGGATCGGAATAACTAAACACCATGTCTGATGGGGCAGATATGCCACCAAGAACCATAGCGCCCCCACCAGCATCCATCCCACCGTAACATAATGAGAAAGAATCACTAATCACACCTTTATACACAAGCTGGTCAACAATGCTGAGATCGCCACGGCCTAATCCGATAATGCCGTCAGCATGTTGTCTGTAAAGGTCACCGGTTTCCTCAGTTTCACAGCCAAAAACAATACGCTGGGGTGGAAGTTCACTTAGATTCCCAAATGAAATGACATCATCAGCAAGGACACCGCTAGTGACACTCATTTCAGCATACTGTCTCTCATATATACATTGATCCTTGTTTAGGTCACAATTGCAATCCAAACTGCACTTTACAGGTTGGTAAGTACTGGACATTTCGGGCTGAAACTTTGGATCCTGATATTATAAACAAATCAGAAACCACCTAAGAATATTTTGTTGAGCCAACCTTATGAAAACTTTGACCGAATATCATTAGGCCTGTCCTAAAATAATTTCTATAAACAAATAGTTTGATTTTACATCTTAAGAAATGTAAAATCTTATTATATATGTAAAAAAGAAACCATGCATTTTGCTACATGTGAAAGCTGTAATTTTTTACATTTATTTTTCAAAAAGATAATCTTTTTATTTTCTTTTCCCTTGTAAAAACAGAAGCAATCAACGACCACATAAAGAATAAAATCGAATGTCTCAATAAGAGTAATGCTAAAGAATGATCTCTAATGGGCTTGGAATACAAACTAATCACATCGGATTGGGAAAGAATGGAAATATCCTGCCCCGAAATTGTCTCTACCCCTGCCTCCTACTCTAATTTTTTAACACGTAATTACCTCAATAAAATTTTTTAAGCTTTTTTGGTTTAATATTAAAAAGTTTGATGGTTTTTTTCTTTTGCTTATATTAATTTGTAATTTATATTTTTAAAATTTATCTTAAGTTTCAATTGTATAAAAAAAATAAAAGATAATAACAATAAATAATAAATAGAAAAATCAAATCAAGTAATTATAACATTTTATAATTTATAAATATATTTTGAATATAATTTACTTTAATTTTTTATTTGATGTTTCTTATAATATTTTATATTTTTTTAAATTCTAATTATATGAAGATTAAAACGTCAATAATAAAAATTAAAATTTTAAATATAATATTATTGAATTTTTTTATTCATATGTTTACACAAGATGAAACAAAATAATTTTTTTATCATTATAATAACAAAGAGTAAAAATGTAAGACTTGTTTTCATTTTATAATTTAATTTTATATTATAACTCAACTTTTAATCTTAATCATTTTTTATTTTCAAATTTTAAATTGATAATTAATTGATTCTCTTAAATTTGATGGAATAATTTTTTTTATCTTTAATAATTCGAATTAATTTGTATGTTCAATTTTAGATGTAACTACTGTATTTTTATTCAAATTTAAACTTAATTTAAACTAAGACTTTTAACACTAATTAAAAAATAGAAAATAGAAAGACTCTTTTAGTCTTATGAATTAATTGATTTGAAATATATCTAAAGTATATTTATAAATTACAAAATCTTATGATTACCTGATTTGATTTTTCTATTTATTATTTATTGTTATTATAATTTATTTTTATACAATTGAAATTTAAAATAAATTTAAAAATATAAACTAGAACTTAATATAAGCAAAAGAAGAAAAACACCAAACTTTTAATATTAAAACAAACAAAGTCTAAAAGAACTGTATTAAGATTAATACGTGTCAAATAATCAGAGTAGGAGGCAGGGGTAAGAGCACAATCTTAGAATTGAATATTTTTGTTCATTGGGAACATGATCTTAAGATTTAGATATTAATTTATTTCCATGTATTATGTATACATTAGTTAAAGTATGAAAACATAAATTTAAAAATAACCATTAACGCTACATTTACACCTATACTGTTACACAATTATACGATCACGTTTATAGTATTTTACAATTACTAGTTGAAACACCAATGCAATCTAAAAAAAATTAAAAAAGAATAAACCGTAAAAATGAAAAGGAAAAGAAGAACACTATTAACGAATATTCGGAAAGGAAGAAGATGAATGAAAATTTAACATCACCTGATGTGCACCACAATTTTCACAAGTAGAGCAAGGAACGTAAGTAACAGTGCTTCCGGTATCGACTATAAGGGCAAATTTCTGCGGAGGTGTCCCGATCCAAAGCCGCGTAGTGTAATACCTATGAAATTTCAAATCCTCATAAAATGTGAGTATTATTTAGGGAGATTAATAGTGATGGCACATGCGTACCCGCGGCTGAGGAGGTCGTCATAGAGTCGCATGCGAGCGCTGGGATGAGATGAGTTGGAGTCGGATCTCAGGAGGCGACGAGAAGCGCTGGAAAATGTTGTGGAGGAATTCTTGGGAGCAGAAAAGAGAGGGAGGGCTAAGGCGGGACGAGCGAGGGGGTGACGTGGAGGGAGAAGGATTGGCTGTAACAGTGACGCTGATTCGGATAGTAGAAAGAGGAAGAAAGCGAGGGGCCATGCCATTGCCATTGTCTAGAAGCGTTGTTGACTCGGGCTGAGGCAAAAGTAATCAAGCTGACGAAAAAGAGAATCAGAAAATGAGCTTTCGCACCAAACTGACAATGATGATGATGAAATACAACTGGAATTATGGCCTTAGCTTTGGTTTGGATACAAATGAATGCTTGAATTTGTCTGTTTCTACTCTAACCAACTTCCGTATTGTCGTTCTCTATATTAAACTCTACGTTACAATAAACTCCAAACGAAGTCGTTTCACTTTTGATTTTCATAAAATATTGCGTAAACTATGCGGTATGTGCTTGGTCCCTTACGGTTCGTTTGGTTTAAATCCCTGGACTGTTAACTTTTGTTAAACCAGTAACGGAAGTCCTCCTCTTCCTCCTAATAATAATAATAATACTATTATGCGCCATAGCATTACCGTTACGGTTCTAAGGATTTTGTGCAAATATCAAATATACTGCAGAAACACTTTTTCAACAGTAAGTCGCTCCTATAACCGCACACAAAATCATCAAAAAATCATATCATATATTGTGAGAACGGCCAATAAAATCTGAAGCCATCACAGTGACTAAAGGAGATTCAAATATGTTTTCACTATAATTCCAAGTTATCACATTGAGGGGTTGGCAAGTTTGATCTGTTGTTGTGAGGGCGTTGAGAGATTGTTGGTCGTCGAGTTTATGCCCAATGAAACGTTGACTAAGCATCTTTTTCTCTGTAAGTCACTAGCTTTCTTTTTTCTTCCATTAGACTTAGAGTGAAGCTTGGGATTAAAGTTAAAAAAAGACAATGAGGAGGGTGATACTCTATTTGACTCAAGCTTTGGAGTATTGTAGCAGTAAAGGGAGAGCTTTGTATTATGATCTCAATGATTATAGAGTTTTGTTTGATGATGTAATTTTATTAAGTTCATGGAGATTTTGGTTGTGAAATTAAATCACCCTTTGATTATAATTTCTGAATTGATTTGATTTCTTTTTATTCTTTTGGTAAAAGGATGATAATCTCAGGTTGTCATATTTTGGGCTCGTGAAGAACAGCAGAAACGAAAAGAGTTATAATAAAAACTTAGCTTTTACACCTCCAGAATACCTTAGAACAGGTTAAACATGTTCAAATGATTTATTCCTTATATTGTTTATACCGTAGTAGTCATAGTCACAGCAGTAGCAGTAGGAGGAAGAGGAGGATGAAGGACCCAACGCCTTTAATTTTTAAATCGGTGATCTAAATCAGTCAAACTAAAAGCAAAAGGAACTATTCACATAATTTACCCTTAAAATATTGGACATCTTCTTCACCCTCGTAAATACTAAATACATACGATAATTTTTTTATGCAAATAACATACGTCAATTTTATTAAAAAGGAAAAATATCTCAAATTATAATAAAAATTTATAATTATAAATATAAATTAACATATAATTAGGATATTTTTATAATCATTGACATAAGAAATTAATCAAACAACCATACAATGAAAATGTTAAAAACTCATCTAAATTTTTTTGAACAAAGTGTACATACAAACAAATCTTGCTGCATTGACACACGAACCATGACAAAAGATCAACCTATTAAAAGACCACCGACAATCGTCAATCAAAGTCAAGCGTTGTGTTAAAATTATCTCTGAACACAAATTACGTATCCAAATTCAATCTAAGAGTCCAAAGCAAGTAAGATCAATATAATAACAAATAAGTGTCATCTTGATCAATCGAGGAGATGTATAATCCAATCCTAAGAAAATAAAACAAAGATACCAACTAAAATGATCGATAAAGAAGAACAAAATGTACCAAAAGATAAAAAAATGTACCATAAAGACAGAGAAAGTGTACCACAAAAGCATAGTTATTAAAATTTTAAAAAAATTGGAGAAACAAAGATGTGATATAATAAAATAAAAAAACATAGAATATTAGTGATCAACTGTAACACCCTAATCCGATCCAATCCAAAATTCTAAGGATTATAATATTACACAGAACCAACAAAGTGGCCAACAATTTCTTATTTTTTTAAAAACAATAACATTGTAAATCATTCCTGAAGTCAATATCATAGCATAACCATAAGTTTAAAAGTAATTTAGTACATAATACAAAATGGAGAGCTCCCAATAGTATATTTTAAAATACAAGAGTTCATCAAAATAGAGTTTATGACTCAAGTACATATAAAGTCTATGAAGATACATGTCCACTAAAATATTCGAGACGCAATCTAATACTCAATCAAGTCTAGAAGCCATGATCTATGATGAGCTCCTCGAACCAGCACCTAAGAATCCGAACACGAAAAAAATTATGAACGCTGAACTCACAAGCTCAATGCCACACAAATAACATTACTATACTACATGCATTCATCAACTGAGAATTCTATACGTATAGTCATGGACAATAATGCATCAAACACACAACACATGCAATAACCCTTACCCGGACCAGGCTTTTAACTAAGTAAGAGATGTTATATTAGTCGTCATTTTATGAACAAGCAATTAATCACATCATTCAAGCTTCTACAACCATTTTGAAACTATATTGAAAGAATCAAATCGATTAGATTTGAAGAAAATGGTTGAATGATAATTTATGAACCTTAAGACTATATTGAAAATATAAAAAAGATAACTAATTTTGACGTTGTATGCAAAAGTTATACGGAAAATACTAATTTATGAGTGTTTGGAAACCACCGAGGGGGTTCAAAACCACAACTTTGAGCATTATGTCGAAATGGTTTCGGAACCTCCGCTCTAATTCACTATAAAAGTAATTTTATGCCCCAAGTTACCCCTATTTAGTCCCATGATAATTAAGTAACACCAAAACATGAATTTGGATATCAAAAAACACTCAACATGCATTACATAATCCCTAAACTCCACTTATACTACCCATAAACATTCACCATCCATTTAAAACATTTAAAGACTCTTTTATAGC
Organism: Hibiscus syriacus; assembly: GCF_006381635.1. NCBI lineage: Eukaryota > Viridiplantae > Streptophyta > Magnoliopsida > Malvales > Malvaceae > Hibiscus > Hibiscus syriacus. Next base: position 8,464,717 of record NW_024063194.1, read on the forward strand.
ACAATCAAACAATTTTCAACACTTATAAACCTTTTTACCCTTTCATGGACACTATAAGAAGGAGCATGGAAATCATACCATTATGAATATTGAATGAATTGAGTCTCTAAACATGGCTACATTCAACAAACCATTTCAAAATACGAGTTCAACCAAATAAGTGAAATATATAGCAAAACACTTAGGTTACCAATGGGTGCTTTAAGCTAAAGGTCTATTCATCCACAAGGTAAACTAAGCATTCTCATAAGAAATCTACCTAATCAATGTACCATCAAAATAAAGGCCCTTAAAGACCACAAAAATCCATCAATGACTAGTTATATTAAGTACCTATGCTACCACTCGTATACATAACACTAATATACTCAAAATACACATAATAGGATGTTTATTGTGAATAGTTTGCAGTGAACCTCAATCGGTGATGCAACGTCTCAAACTAATCACGGTACCCTTGAAATACCTGTGTGAAGAAACATACACGTGCTAAGTTTCACTTAGTGAGGCAATAATAAAATATTTAAGAACATAAATCAAATATGATAACCATTTCATATATATGTTAGAATTCATGCCCATATTGCATAATCATTCATTATTATCATTAGTTTGCAATAACATGATTAATCTTCTCAATTTGATTTATTCACAATATAATGCCCGAAGTAACATAGTAGAGCTAGGTAGGATACATGAGTAAAAAATGGCACGAATGCCCATGATGCACCGAAGTGCTACAAAATGCACCCAAGTGTCACAATTTACCGAAATGTCACAATGTACCGCAATGCAACTGTTAGACTATATGACATGCCAATTATAACCTAATGCTCTTAATAAGTTTACTTGGGCAGTTTATATTAAATAACATCATACTAGTCCACAAAATTCACAATATCTCAATATCATACTTTTATTATCATGAACTTGAGGTTCCATATGCTTAACATAGTTTAAATGAGGGTTCATTCATAACACACAAGACGTGGACTTTTATACATTGACACCGTGGTAATTTATGAACCTATCATACATACATAATACATAAAATATCAATACATCACTTTACCACTAACAATATCATATATGTGCATATATTCACATATATATAAATATATACACAATAATGAGATTGAATGTGAAATTAATAGAGGGAGTGAATTTCTCAACTAATATAAACTCTATTTAATGCTCTCACTTTAAATCCTAAACTCTCAATAATTTCATATGGGGTTTTTTCAGGATTTTTCCCTCATTAGCTAAACCCTTAAAATACTTATCTTAAAGAGAATTTGAAGAACAACTTGCATTTCACAAGGTAACTCTAAATCCCACTCAAATATGAGAAAATGAAGATAAAGGGAGAGACTTACCTCTCTTTCTCTCACCACCAGTTATAAGTTCGGGGGGGGGGGGACGAATGAGCATGTTTTTCATCTTTACCTCATTTAAAAATGCTCATATAATGCATAGTTTCCTTTTAATTCTAAATCTCTTATTATCCATATATCTAAGAGCCCAAAATGAAGACAGAACCCCCACTTAAATCCAATGACCTTAATTAATTATTTGTTCTAGCTTCTATAAATATTTGGGCCAATAATTTATTAAAGAGTCAAATTCTTCCCTTGTTTTCATTTTTGAGATGTGTAATTCATTTATTTCAATTTAGTCACTCATTTTCTACAAACTAAATTTTAAGAATTAGTTCTTCATCCCATAATCTAAATTTACTCCCACAACACACATAAAATATATAACTAGTTCTCAAAAATAATTTTATTTACCATTTTAGTCATCAATGAATTTTGGGGCGATACAATTCTACCCCTTTTAAGAAAAATCGTCCTCATATTTCTTACATGATTCAAACAATTGAGGATGTTGAAGACGCATAAACTCCACAGTTTCCCATGCCGCTTCTTCCACTTTGTGATTTCTCCAAAGAACTTTCAGTAACAGAATTGTCTTATTTTGTAACTCTTTGATTTCATACTCAAGGATTCTCATTGGTTCTTCCTTGTAGGTCAAATCCGGTCGAATTTAAATAACTTATGGAGTTATCACATGTAAAGGATCCGATCTATATCTTCTGAGCATATATACATGAAAAACATTGTGAATCCTAGCCAAATCTGGAGGCAAATCCAATTGATATGCCACAAGACATAATCTTTTTGGAATCTCATACGGGCTAATAAATCGGGGGTAAGTTTCCATTTTCTCCTAAATAGAAACACTTTCTTCCATTGTGAGACTTTGAGAAATACTTTCTCACCTACTTCGTACTCAATATCCTTCATCTTGAGATTAGAGTAGGATTTCTGCCTATAAAAAGCCATCCTAAGATTATCTTGTATAATCTTTACTTTTTCCTCGACATATTTAACCAAATTGGGGCCAATTACTTGGTGATCATAAAGTTCAAACCAATTTAGAGGAGTTCGACACCTTCTACCATATAATTCCTCATATAAGGCCATCTTGATACTTGATTGATAGTTATTGTTGTAATCAAACTCAGCTAATGGCAAGTATTTTCCCACGAGCTCTCAAAACCTATCACAAAATATCGAAGCATATATTCTAAGATCTGTATAATTCTCTTAGATTGTTTATCTTTCTAAGGATGAAACGCAATATTGAAATTTAATTATGTCCCTAAAGCATTATACAAAGAGCCATAATATCACATGGTGAATCTCGAATCATGATTTGAAATAATGGAGATTGGAAGACCATGAAGTCAAACAATTTCTTGGACACAATGCTTCGCATACTTCTTCATAGAATAATTTGTTCTAATCGGAATGAAATGTGCTGTATTGGGTAGTCGATCCACCATTAACCATACAGAGTCCTTTTTACTTGGAGACAATGGAAGTTCTATTATAAATTTCACCGTAACTCTCTCCCACTTCTATTGTGGAATTGAAATTGGCTGAAGTAATCTAGATGGCACTTGATGCTCAGCTTTCACTTGTTGGCACGTCAAACACATAGCAACGAACTATGCCACTGCTCTTTTCATACCCAGCCACCAAAAGTGACTCTTCAAGTCTTGATACATCGTGTTACCTCTTGGATTCTTATTAAGTGGACTAAAATGGGCTTCTTGTAGAATATCTCACTTCAGCTCTTCGTCATTGGGAATATAGATTCTTCAATGATAGTACAAACACACATAAGATTTAATCTCAAAATCTTTAGTCTCATTGCTCTCCACTTGACTCTTCTTCAACATGCACTTATCATCAACCAACTGAAGTCCCTTAATTCGGCCTAGGAAATTAGATCTAAGTTTTAGCTCAGATATCAAGCTACCATCATCTCCTAAGGAAAAATTTGCACTCAAAGCTCTCAAAGCATAAAATGTTTTTCGACTAAGAGCATCAACTACCTCATTCATTTTTCTAGGATGGTAGTTAATCACAAAATCATAATCCTTTAGAAGTTTGACCCATATTATTTGGTGAAAATTAAGTTCCTTTATGTCAATAGGTACTTCAAACTCCTGTAATTTGTGAAGATGTAACATCTTTCTCCATATAAGTAATTTCAACTCTTAAGTGCAAACACAATCGCAGTAACCTCGAGATCATGAGTTGGATAACTCCTCTCATGAGTCTAAAGTTATCGAGAGGCATAGGCTATCCTTTAACTTCTTGCATCAATATACAACTCAACCCACTATGAGATGGATCACTAAATAGGGTGAAATCCTTTCCAAATTCAAGTTGCACTAATATCGAGGCCTCAGTGAAAATCTTCTTCAACTCTTTGAAACCTTCTTGACATTTCTCGATCCAAACAAATGGAATGTCTTTCTCAACAACTTGTTGATGGGAAAAACAATCATCAAAAATCCTTTCACAAATCAACAGTAATAGCCGGCGAGTCTTAAGAAGCTTCAGACTTCAGATACTGATGTAAGGCGAATCTACACACTTTGATGAAAAGAGTAGATAGCCTTATTGTGTCCCGATCTAGGATTGACAAGTATTGATGTCCTTGAATTAATAAGCTTGGGCTGCAAAATAATAAGAAAGAAATATGATTAATAATGGGTTTAAGAAATGAATAATAATATAAGTAATGGAATCAAAGAATAAGAATAGAGATGGCTATGGAATTATGGGATTGATGATGGTCTTGATGAAGGATGTTGATGATGAAATGAAGATGGTGGTGATGTTGTATCTCAAACTCGCCAAAGAGGAAACAATGCTAACGAGCATAATCCCGGTCTTCACAAACTAGTTTGAGGGGTGGTGATAGTGTCTTCAACCCACTAGATAATAATCTAGGAATTTAGGAATCAAGTTGGAAAGAATGACGCCACAAATTGAATCATTTGGAATATCTCCTTAATCCGACACATCATATTCGTTAAAAAGAATATGTATATCTTCATCTCCACTCTTTGAATCATCATGATGGTTTGTGGAGAGTCTTAACCTTTGAAACTTCTTGAAATGCTTGAGTTCAATGCACCAATCAAGCTTATAACGATAAATGATCTTGCCATTAACGTTTGGTAAGATAATACCATGTACATAACTCAAATTCCTGCAAAGTAAATCAAAGTTAAAATATAAGCAATTATTAACAAGATGAATGAAGACATCAAACCAAGGTGGATGTTTAATAGGAGTTGGTTGCTGAATTCTTTTCGCGATTGGCAATGCACTTGGAATGTCAATGAACACAACTCTTGGCACTTCAAATGACGTTTCTTTTAGAACTTCAAATGGCATCATCTTTGAAACATCAAGAGACATGTTTTGTGGATCAAAAGTAACAACTATATGTTCTTCAAAAGTCACATCTTTTAGTCCTCCAAAAGACATGATTCTTGAATCATCTCCTTGAAAAGATATGTCTCTTGAATTGTCCTGCAAAACAAAAGGAAGAATAGGAGAAAAAGTAATGTTAGATAAAATTTGTTCTTTACTCTCCTCTTTATCTCCAAATTCATCTCTTTTAATTCTCTTATTTGCAATCCCAACTTTTCATCATTTGAATTTCCTCAAATGTTCTCCTTCAATTGCATTGTCTTTAAGTTGCTCGTCATTGCTTCAATGTTCTTCTTCAAGGTGTTTTGATCTTCATTTACTGGCTAGGAGATAGTGGAGTCAAGATGATTTTCCTTTCATTGTGAAAGAAGGAGTATGGTTTGTGAAACCATCATGAACAACACGCTTGTCAAATTGCCATGGCCTCCCCAAGAGTAAATGACTCGTATTCATATGTACCACGTCACATAGAATATCTTCTTTGTAACTTCCAAGTGAGAATGGAATAAATACTTGTTCAGTAACCTTCAATTCTTCATTGTCATGCAACCATTGCAATTCATATGGGCTGGAATGTTTAATCGTTATAAGCCCCAATTTGTTCACCATGTATGTACTTGCAATGTTTGTACAACTTCCTCCGTCAATAGCTACAAGACACACTTTACCATTTACATGGCAACGAGTGTGAAATGTGTTTGTTCTTTGTTGTTCGTTCTCCATTGTTGGAAAGATGAAAGATCATAAGACATGTTAGTAGAAAGAAAAAAAATTAAAAACCTTACCAGCACACTCTCAAAGCCTCACAATCTTCACTCCAAAGAAAATTAAGAGATCACTCCACTCAACACTCGTGTTTACTCTCGGGAATAGAATTTGGCTTTTAACAATTCCCCTTCTGATCTCGTTCTCTCAATTAGCCTTTTTCCACTCAATTTCTCTTGTTAAGTCCTTTGAAAAACTAACTCAAGATTAGAACAAGTTAATTCTTTCCTTGTGTGCGTCGGCTGCAAATAGGTTAGGGTAGAAAGAATAGAAGAAATGGAAAAGGTAGAAGAAAGTTTTTAAGGTATTAAAAGATAAAATGGTTGAAGACAAGGAAAATGAAGGTATAGAAAAGAAAGAGGTGACTTACAATCCAAGAAACAACACTTACTGCAACCTTTCTCAAGAAACAATAAGGTTATATTCTCTTAGTGTAGATGGCCTCTTTGATGTACTTTGCAATGGTAGAGCACTTTCCTTGGCTTGCTTTCTTTTTGAATTTCTTTTTCTGAATTTTCTTCTTCTTTTTGCACTCCAATTTGTTGAAGGAGTCTTTTTCTCTTTTGAATTTCTTTTTTGCTTTGCACGCCAATGACACTTTTGTTGTCAATCCAACTATGCTCTGATTACCGCTTGATGTAAGGCAAATCTACACACTTTGATGATGAAAAGAGTAGATAGCCTTATTGTGTCCCGATCTAGGATTGACAAGTACTGATGTCCTTGAATTAATAAGCTTGGGCTGCAAAATAATAAGAAAGAAATATGATTAATAATGGGTTTAAGAAATGAATAATAATATAAGTAATGAAATGAAAGAATAAGAATAGAGATGGCTGCGGAATTATGGGATTGATGATGGTGATGAAGGATGTTGATGATGAAATGAAGATGGTGGTGATGTTGTATCTCAAACTCACCAAAGAGGAAACAATGCTAACGAGCACAATCCCGGTCTTCACAAACTAGTTTGAGGGGTGGTGATAGTGTCTTCAACCCACTAGATAATAATCTAGGAATTTAGGAATCAAGTTGGAAAGAATGACGCCACAAGTATATGAATTATACTTGCTTAATCGATAAAGTTCACAAAGAACTTTGAAGAGAAATTAACTCACAAGAGTATGTTTTATATAAGAGATGAGATGATTACAAATGAAATGTACTAGCCTATTTATAGTTTTTCAAAGGGTTTAGGCCGAATAGACACATGATGGTTCGGCCAAGGTTGAAACCCCTTTGAAAATACATGATTTTTGATGAAAATACATGATTTTAATGAAGATACATGCTCTTGGCCGAATGGTTATGTGTTGGTTCGTCCCTAAGGATGATTTGAATGTATTTGGAAGTTATTTGGGCGCCAAAATGGAGAGGAATAAGTCTTTGGCTGAATAGGAAGCATCCCTTGGTGTTTTTGGCGCCTATTTGATGTCACATGGAGTGCACATGCTTGAATGATGCACATGGTAGCCTACTTGAACGCACATGGGTCTTCTTGCAAGGATTTGGTGAGGTTGCAACCATAGGATAATGTCTTGAAGTCCATGGAATGAAGATGGCAGCAACTAGGCGTGACTTGGCTTCCAACATGCATCTAGGTGTCATGGTCTTCAATGGGCAGCAACTTGTCATGAAAGGTCACATTTGTGGAAGGTAACCTTTCATCATTTGAGCTACTTCCCATGTGTATGAGCTGAAGATGAGCTGGTCATAGGTGAATTATATGAAGATGAGTCTTTGGCCAGCTCCTTGTGAAAATGCACCTCTTGGAATGGCAACTCTTCGCGAAAAGGTACGAATCCACAAAAATTGACTTAGACCATATTTGAAGTACTCTGTGTGGTGGTGATGATGGTGCAACTCTCCAGCTGAAATGAGGTCTCTAGCTAGCTCAAAGGTCCAGCTCAAGTGAGCTATGAGCTCGGGGGTCAGCTGATAACTTTTCACCATTTGTTCTTCATGATCTCCCGAGTCATCCTATGTAAGTTTTCCTAGCTCCTTATCCTTAGTTAAGCTCAAATGTAGCTCCCAAGTGCTGTCCGAATATTCCTATATGCATAACATAAAGAAATAAACTAAGTATATAAACTATATAATGCATATAATAATGATGCATATATAAAGATGTGAACTATAGGTTATCTAATACTCATGCATCATATGATAATGAATATTATATTATAACTATAGATTATATACATGAATATCAATCAATGATACAAACCATAGGATAATGAATGAATGCACATACTATGATAATTCAAGTATAGTCTAATATGCAAATGTATGCTCATAATAATATATATAGTGCATAAATAAGTAAATATAATATAAAGTATGGTAGAATTCCCTTATATTGAGTTTGATGGTTCTTCAATGATGTGAGCATGTCATGCAGAAAGTTGGTGCTAAACAGGATCACATCAGATACATTCTTTGGAGCCTTCCACCCCACAATCGCTTTGATGTTCTATGGGTCCACACAAATCCCTTCCACTAAAGCCACATGGCCTAGAAAAGAAATCTTATTCAACCATAATTCATACTTATAAAACTTGGCAAAAAGCTTTTTCTCATGTAGAATCTGCAATACAATCCGAAGGTGCCTATCATGATCTCCGATAGTATTCGAATATACCAAAATCTCATCAATGAAAACAACTATAAATTGATCAAGATATAAGTAAAATAATTGGTTCATGAGATCCATGAACGCTGTTGGAGCATTAGTCAATCTGAAAGGCATAATCTATTATTTTCTATTTTTCAAAAATTAGAATCAATGAAAAAGTTTTTTACTCCCCTTTGTTTGGTTTTTTTTGTTCATATCTTCTGTTATTTCGAACATATCCTAGTGAACTTTCTAAAGAACAAATGACCTACAACAAAACTGAGACGAAGTGAGAGAGGAATGAAACGTAAAATAAAGAGAAAGGAAGGCCTTACCTTTTGGTCGTCGACGTTCGGTGGCTAGAGATCTCTATTCGAAATGATCCGACGATGGACGACGACATATCAGAGTAAGAGAATTTAACAATTTTTAACATTTTTTTGGCAAAGAGACATGTTTTGGAGAAATAGACCCAGGTTCGGCCTCTAGGTGTCGAGTTGAACCTCTCGGTGAAATTTGGTGTCTATCGACCATCAGCGACAATAATCATCAGTCGACCGATGGCGGTCATTGACCGACCGAAAATTGTTATCAACGACGAGTGCTGGACTCTGGAGAAAGGCGAAGGACCATAACCAAAAATGATCATTATGGAAGCTCCATCGCTGGCCTCTGAGAATCGGAGCGGAGGAGTGTATAGAGAGCTCTCTCTGTTCATCGATTTGAGAAAGATAAAAAATGAACCAAAATTTTTAACTTTGGTTCTCATAATTGATTAAACGTGTGTCAGGCCACTCTAGGGTGTAACCCACCTATGTTGAAGAATTTTGGGCAAAACACCCCTACATTCCCTCCAACTTTTTTTTATTAATTTGATTCGGTCCCTTTTTATCTTTTTTATTTATTTAATTAGTCATTTTAAATTGGATTTTTTATTTATCTTGATTTATTTTAATTAAGAACTTTAATTTGATTGAACGTGTGTTTCAAGTCATTCCAAAGTATAACCCACTAACGTTGAAGAATTTCGGGAAAATCACTCTTGTAGTCTCTCCAACTTTCTACATTAATTTGATTCGGTCCTTTCTACCATTTTTATTTAATTTAGTCATTGAATTTTATTTTTATTTTAATTTGACATTTTTTTATTTATCTTAATTTATTTTATTTAAGAAATTTAATTTGTATTTAGCCTTAATCTAACTTTTCTTCTTTTTATTTATTTCCAGGTTTCTTGTGGTTAAGATATAAACTTTTCATTCATGTTTAATTCGTTTGCTATTTAATTATTTTGTTTAATTCTTATTTATTTATCTATCACTTTGCCTCTAATCATTGTTTCTAAGTTACTGTATTACTTCAAATTTCTTTTTATTTTAGTTCGTTTTTATTATTTATTATTGTCTTATTTTATTTAAGGATCTTAATTTATATTTTACCTAATCTTTTTTCTTTTGTTTTCTAATTTTCTAATTTATTCTAATTAAGACCCTTAACATTTTTAAATTTATTTTTTAAAATTTAATTTATTTATTTGGTTTTTTCTTTCACGTCTATATTTATTTTTACAGAGCTAATTCATTGTTTTAATTTTGAGATCTATTGTTGTTATCTTATTTTTACTGATACGATCTTTTTTTGTTCTTTCTCATTTTTAGTTGAATTCTCCTATTCATTCTTAAGTGAAAACTACTTCCATGGTACAAGCGGGATGTAAGGGACCATAAATGAAATAAAGTTTGAATCATCTATTTATTCTAATTAAGACCCTTAACATTTTTAAATTTATTTTTTAAAATTTAATTTATTTATTTGGTTTTTTCTTTCACGTCTATATTTATTTTTACAGAGCTAATTCATTGTTTTAATTTTGAGATCTATTGTTGTTATCTTATTTTTACTGATACGATCTTTTTTTGTTCTTTCTCATTTTTAGTTGAATTCTCCTATTCATTCTTAAGTGAAAACTACTTCCATGGTACAAGCGGGATGTTTAAGGGACCATAAATGAAATTAAAGTTTGAATTCATCTCTAAGGACAACAACATAACCGATCATGTATCAAAAGGGCATTGTGGGGGTGTTAATCCTTCCCCTCACGTAATCGATTTTTGAATCCATGTTCATTTGGTAACTAGATTGTTTTGTCATTTTAATTTTATTAAAGTAACGATTTCTTTTTGGGTGATCTAGTCACACCCTAAAAAGGATTAGTGGTGATTCATTCGAACCACGATTTACTACACATTTGAAGTGGAACTTTAAAAGGGGATCCACATCCCGACCCTTAAAAACATTTTGGCAGCTTGAAAACGCTACTAGGGATATTAGAGAGTTAGGCCATGGTCGGTTAGTTATTGTCTGTTAAATTTATTATTATGTAATTTTTTTTATCTCATTTGGGCTATATTTATTTTACGTATAAATAGTTGTACTAACGTGTGCTTTCATTGTTTTCATATTTTTTTTCAAAAATTCATTTATTAAGCATTATACTCGAGCTCCGAACTTTTTTTAGTGGGAGTGAAAGTGACGCCTTCGTGAGAAATTATTCTCCGTGTCAAGCCTAGCAAGTAGCCTTCGGGATTTATATATTGTATTGTCTTCATGGAATTTAATCCTCGTGTCAGACATAGAGTAATGTGTTAGAGTATGCCCAAAGACCAATCATATGATGATTGCAATAATACTTTCATTTACTGATTTTATTGAATAAAGGCATTGCCGCTATTATTTTCAGTTATATATACGTGTTTAACATAAACTAGAAGATAATAAAGTCCATATAATGACATAATTGTTATTATTAAAAGATCCCTACTCAAGTATTATTATGGGCATGGACAATAATAATATGTTTAAGACTAACATGTTATTGATTGATGACAACGAGTTGTCATTGACATAGAGATTGTAACATCCTCAATACCGGGTTAGTGACTAAATTGTAAAATTTCAGAATTGGTTAAAGTAGATTAATTGAATAGTTCAGGGATTTATATGGAAAATTTTATGTAGGACTAAAAGCAAAGAAGGATGAATGGAAGGGCAAAATGGTTATTTGATCAAGAAATTAATTAAAAATGGTTTATGATAAGAATATATACACAAGGAGAAAGATAAAAGAAAAAAAGAAGATTTCTCCAGAAATCTCTCTTCTTCTTCTTCAGCCGTGAACCTTAAGAGTAAAGGTGAGTTTTCTTGTTAGTTGATTATTAGTTGAAATTAAGTTTGGTTTTTGATCATTAGATGATATTTAAGCTTAAGGAAAGCTTAAGTTATCTTAAAATTATAAGATGGAGAAATTAGGAGGGATTAAAGATAAGGAGTCTTTAAATGAAATCGTAGCAAAGAGTTGATAAGTGGAATTTGAAACTAAATTTGACTTGTCAATAGTTGAATTGAGAGATATGAAGTGATAGAATTGAAATTAGAACATGTTGAAAATTTGGTATTATTCTTGATTTCCATATAGAGGATGGGATTTTGAGGATAATGATGTGTTGAATAAATAGAAATTGGTTTAAGTATGTGTGCTTGAGTTAAGAGTATGAAAGCGATTAAGACATGAAGTGTTTGAGCTGAAATGAGTAAATTTTTGGGTTTCAAATGTAAAAATATGGTCTTGAGTATCGGTACTGCTTCATCCAGTACCGATACTTCAAGAGAAACAAAATGATATTTGGTATGGGGGTATTGATACTGGTTGAACAATATCAATACCAAAAGCCTGAATTTAATGAAGTTATTCATGAGGTATCGATACTTGGAGGTTAGTATCGATACCATTGGTACCAATACCATAAAGAGAATATTGATTCCACTTTTGAAGTGAAGATTACATAATGCAAAATGGGTATCGATACCCTGGCTTGGTATCGATACCACAGCTAGGGAAGTATCGATACCCTATGGGGGTACCGATACTACTTAAAAGGAAAAATAGAATTAAATCTTTCTTTTAGCATAAGAAAATAAGGATAAAATTGTAATACTTGGAATGTATGATTGTGTAGATATTGAGCACAAGCAAGTTCCAGAGCGATCAAAAAGTTAGAATCGTTCAAGAAAGAGAAATCAAGCTATAGAAGTAATTGAAATCAAATGAGGCTAAGGTGAGTGCACACTCTAGGTGTAGTTCAATGGAAATAAGACTTGTGATAAGTCTATTTGAAATGATCTCAATTATGTGTTCTGAGTCATATACGATGTTGCCCGATCGTGATTCTAGGAAAAACTTCACAGTGCTTTGATTGAAGATTGACAATGCACAAACAACGTTACAAGAAAGAAATTGATATAAGTAAATTGAAAATGAAAGGTTGTAGGTTATGATAAAGTGGTTTGAAGGTGATGGAAGAGTGATGGTTGTTGTGGTTTAATGAAATGAAGGAAAGTGGGAAAAGTGTAGTGGTGATAATAGTTTATAGCGTGGAAAGAATAAAAGTATGGTGAAGGTAAAAGATGTTATGGAGTGGGAGATGAATGATGAAATAAAAAGTATGGATTGTGGCCCGCTAGCTATATGGAGCTAGGAACCAACAATATAAAAAGATGGAATCGAGGTGATAGAGGTGGAACGTGACCCACTAGCTATAGGTGAGCTAGGAACCAACGTTATAAAAATATGAAATGGAGGAAGGCTTCAAGACTAACAAGAAACCGATAGAGTTCTAATCCAGGAACTAAAATGAAAGCAACCTTTCAAAGAGTATATTATGCAAAAAGTTCTAAGTAAAAATACCATGGAGGTGGCTATTTATAGTGTTGATAGGCACCATATTAAGAGTTTTTACAAAAACAATCACCTAAATGAAATTGAATTCAATTAAATGACTTGTTATTCTTCTTATCCTTTGATGGCTGGCCATGTAGATTGAAAATGGATGAATTAAGCTTTAATTTGAGATAATTCTAGCCTTAAATTCGTCCAAAAAGGAGGGGTGACTCTTGGGATGCCTTACTTTGCTTGCAAATGGATGAAAAGAGGATAAATGAAGTCATAAGATGAATGTGGACATCCTACATGTTCAAATTAGCTTGTCTCTTGAAATTCCTAGCTGATTTTATCACTTAATGGCGGTTAAATGAAATAAAATCAACCTTCATTGCTTGTTCCCTTGTAGAATATGATCAGCCTTCAAAAGATGATAAAGGTATTGAATGCTAAGTTTTGAATGCTGGTTATTGCATGTCCCCTTGCTTGAACATGAATGACCTTCAATAGGTGATAACATCAACCTTGAATACCTTGAATTGGTGAATTAAGATTGCCATCAATTGCTTGTCTCTTGTTAGAAGATGAAAGGACTCTTCCTTGGCTCAAACTCATCCAAATCATCCATGCATAAAATTCCCGTAATAAAATTCCAGCATGCACTGTCTTCAATAAATCGATCATATCTCAAGCTCCCGATATTGGATTGAGGTGATTCAAAAGGCGTTGGAAAGCTCAGAGATAGAGGAATAATGCCAAATTGATTTCTGGAACCAAGAACATCCGTATCGCATCCAGAGTTGGAAGACATTCTGACTGATATTCTTGCATCTGATGAAACTGTTCAACTTCTCTCATGCACCTAGACACAAAGATGAACTTTATTCAATGATTAATTGAAAACATGCATGGAAAAATTAAGAATTAGTTTAATAAATGAACTAGTTTGATGAATGAACCAATTTAATTAATGAACTAACTTTCTTCAATGAACTAAATGCATGAATGAAGTAGTTTATTAAATAACTAGATGCATAAATGAACTACTTCCCTAAATGAAATACATGCTTAAATGCAATGCATGCTTGAATGAACAACTTACTTATTAAATGCAATGAATGTCATGCAACTAATAAAACTCATGCAAATTCATACAATGAATGATATCATATGATAAACATATCCTAAGAGGTAAATACAAACATATGATAAAATATAGTGCATAAATGAGCAGGTATAGGATAAAGTAAGGTAGAATTCCCTTTGAATAAGCCTTGGTGAACTTCAATGATAGTGCCCATATTATGTAGTATGATAGCTATATATATAGTTGGCATGCCAAGAGTCGAGGGTTACATATGTCCTCCGAGACATATGATAGGTCCTTCAGGACATAGATGACATCCTTCGGGACATAGATTTCACATGCCACTCAGTGGATTCTTATACGAGCTGTGGTGACAACATATGTGTGCACAACCTCAAAGTACTCACATACCTTAAATATACATGGGCTTATAAAAGACATAAAGAGTATGTACACGAGTATATGTTAACATGTTATTATTGTTTACATTGAATCATATATGACATCATTGAATCATGAGATAATAAGTATATGCATTTGGTTAGTTAGATTGCATGTTCATATTTATAGAAAATGCATTATTATATTTTTATGCCTCACTAAGCCTATGAATTAGCGTGTAAGTGTTTTACACGTAGGTACTGAGAAGCAAGATGATCAGGCTTAGGATCAGTAGGACAAAATACATCCAATCGAAGATCAGATCAGAAGTAAATTCACAGTATGTACTTTTAATGTATCAAAAGTGTTGGCATGTAGAAAAATGTAATTTACATATGCTCTGATCAATTTTGTAATGTTTTGGAACATATTGATGTAAATGGTTATCTTTATATTAATGAAAGTTTAAATTTTCTATAGTTTTTATAAATGTACATGTTTTGAAAAGTCAGTGTGACACCTCAGATTCGTATCCGGGTTGGGTACGGGTTAGGGGTGTTACCGAGATTTCAGAATTGATACATTACTATATTGTTAGAGAACAATGTATTGGATTGACCCACTGTGAGCATATGTCTTGGATTACTATGTGACAGTCATAACATTGCTCATGGTGATGACTATATGTATGATCCTCAGACTTGAGATCAATACTATCCCAACATATATTGTTGTATGTTTTGATGCAGTTAAACAAGCTCCGTAACTGGTTGCTCTATAAAGATTGTTATTGAATATATCTCAATATATGTAGTGGGTATGTATGATTAAGATATGATTTGTCCTTCCTACATAATAGGAAATATATCACATGCCACTTGATTGAGTGAGACTAGAAATGCATGGCAATGCTCGAATAGGTTGATATGAGATATCACAAACTATTCGTTAATTAAAATCTACTATAGATATCAAGAAACAATAGATGGGCTATACAAGTGTGACTATTCCAAGACTTGTGCCTATTCTAGATATAAAAGACATAAGGATGTAATACATAAAAGAGTTAATCACCAAGATGATACGTCGAATCATATTTTCTTGTAACTTAGGTGACAATGATATATTGCTAGATGGCACTCATTGTATGTAATATTAGAATTGTTCTAATAATTATTGCTAACGTTACAAGAACATACAGGGTCACACCCTAGGATTGAAAAGAGCAAAGATGTACAATTTGTTGTACATTACTAAAATATATCTAGAGTTAATATATGTATGTTTGATATACATATATTTTAATAATCCCGAATATTTAATTCCAATTAATTAAATAAATATTTAATTAATTTGAAATAATAAAATCCCTAATATGATTAGGGGATATAAAAGGATGTGTTAGGTCTAGCAGCCGTTAAGAATACACATAATCTTCAGCCATTTTTATCAAAAACAGTTTTGGGGAAAACAAATATTGCTCTCAATCGGGTGAACTGAGTAGAGGTTGAGACGTGACTTCGTGGAGGCTTACGATTCGAACCGATCGACACCACCATTTGTCGCTGCTGTCCTTGCTGTTTTTCAAGGAACCCGGTGTAAGTATTCGCATCCCTTCCTCCCAATTTTGGTTTTACGTACTTGGAGCTGGTGAGACTGTCAAGTTTTGTTTCTACTGTGCCATGAGGTGCGTCGACGGTCCCAACAGTGGTATCAGAGCCACTTTTACGATCCGAATTCGGGTTAAATTCCTGGTTGATGCAATATGTATGAGATGTATGTTCTAGTTTTATCGTTTTTGGAAAATATGCATGATATCATTGTTTGATTCGATAACCGAAACGATCAATATATTAACATGTTAATCTGTTTTTACAATCTATGTGTTGCTGCAAGGATTTTACAAAATCCATATGTCAATTATTGACATGATGATCCATGGGTGTGCGATAGCAAATCACGTTTGGTAGTGGAACAATGGTTGTTCCGATGTAGAAAACCTTCGGGATTAAAAAAAATCCCAAAATCACGATTCTGTTGATAAGTGTTATCAAATCGTGAGTTTTTTCTATAGAAACGAAAGTACTGTTTTTCAAAAAAAAATCCCACCGGTAGTTGCGGTTCGCCCTTGACCCTTCATCAGCAGTACAAATTAAAGGCCTATATTAATATTTTTAACAAAGGCGTAACAATTTGTATATATATATATATATGGTATGTTTGTTTTGCACGGTGTTTGACGTGCATGTTATAGCCCTTGTTCAATTTTACAATAGTTTAATTTGAAATACGGTCTGGGAGCCGTGCCTTTTTATATCTCAGTTGTATTTCTCTTCTCATCTTACTCCCTCGTTTGTAAAACGAGTATCTTTTAAAATTGTAATTCTATGAAGATTCACAAATAGCACAAGAATGGTGAGAAAATACCTAGAGAGCAGTCTTAAGCTTTAGGGTTTTTTGGGTCTCCCATTGGCTTGGGATGGGCTACCTTAGTCATTGTTTTTGGGCTATAACCATTGCATCTTATTTATTTCTATATCTGTTATGTATGCAATGCATCAAATGATAAAATAAGAATGAATATTGATGAGATCATTAAGGGCCTAATATTAAAACGAACAATGATGAGATAATTACACAAATCCCTCTTTATAATCTAAGCTAACTTAACCGTCCAATATTTACCCTCGTTAAGGCTTGATTGATATTGTGTGGGCTTTGCCAAAGCATTGACACATAAATCTATCTTGGTTAAATGCAAAGAATTAGAAGTGATATTCACCGGTTGATATATTGGAATAACTTAGCTATGTTATTATAATAGGATTAGAAACCTAAAGGTGAAATATTTAGATAAGTCATGAGATGACTTGAACAAAAGTTGTTCATCAAATGGAGGAGTTACATGAGATGTAACTAGTAAAGTATTACTTACCTAAATAATCACTACCCTAAAAGAAAAGCCAAAGCTGATTTAGGAAATTGATGTATTATGGATCCTCACCCACTAAAAAATATTTCATTGAATTTTTCTGAAATTAAAAAAAGAGGGTTTTTTAATTTTGAATAAAATAGTGGAAGTAATTTGTAAATAAAGACCTATTTATAAATTTTAATTCGGTAAATTTACTTACTTTAATATTTCCATTGTTGTAGATTTAATGGCAAACAACACTTTATCACTGTGATCACTCCTTGAGAAGGATAAACTTAATGGCATAAACTTCCTTGACTGGTTTCGTAATTTGAGAATTATTCTCAAATAGGAAAGGAAGGAATATGTCATTGATGAACCTGTTTTTGATGATCCGACAACTAATGGTTCAAGAGCTGATAAATACAAATTCAAGAAACATATGGATGATATGTTAGATGTTGGATGTCTAATGCTTGCCACCATGACTCCTGAGCTTCAGAAGCAATATGAGGACATGGTTGCATATGAGATGATTCAAAATCTCAATGAAATATATCAAGGGCAAGCACGTAAAGAGAGATATGAGACCTCTAAAGCTCTATTTCAATGCAAAATGGCAAAGGGAACTCCTGTAGGAGGTCATATCATGAAGATGATGGGCTACATCCAAACGTTGGAAAAGTTGGGATTTTCTCT
The DNA here is from genome assembly GCF_006381635.1 of Hibiscus syriacus. Taxonomy (NCBI): domain Eukaryota; kingdom Viridiplantae; phylum Streptophyta; class Magnoliopsida; order Malvales; family Malvaceae; genus Hibiscus; species Hibiscus syriacus. The sequence continues at coordinate 8,482,693 of NW_024063194.1, forward strand.
CAAAGATGAATTGGCTACCGATGTTATCCTGCAATCGTTGCCAGATAACTTTAGCCAATTTTTCCTTAATTTCAACATGAATGAAATTAACAAGAATTTACCATAGTTACTTGGCATATTATGAACTGCTAAAAGTAACATGAAAAAGGTTGGACATAAGCCCATTCTGATGGTCTACAAGGACAATTGACATGGAAAGAAAAAGGTAGTGGCAAAGTTTAAGGGCATTGATAAGGCCAAACCAAAAGGGAAAAATGCATTGAAACCCAAAGGGGGGGTTAGCAAGGAAGGAAAATGTTTCCATTGCGATAAGACCAGACACTGGAAGAGAAACTGCCCTGTTTACCTTGAATAGGTCAAGAAGGCAAAAGAAAATAGAACGTTTGTTTCATGTATTTATGTTATTGATGTTAATTTGTCAACATCTACTTCTTGGGTATTAGATACCGGCTATGGTTCTCATATTTTTACTTCTGTACAGGGACTGCAAAAGAGAAGGATTCTAGCTAAAGGAGATGTATACCTACGAGTGGGAAATGGAGCAAGAGTTGCTGCATTAGCTATAGGGACATATGTTTTATCTTTGCCTAGTGGACTTGATTTAAATTTAGAGGATTGTTATTTTGTGCCTAGTTTGACTAAGAACATTATTTCTATTTCACGTTTGGACAAGATTGGTTTTGAGATTATTATTAAGAATAATTGTTGTTCTTTTTATCTCGATAATGTTTTTTATGGTTTGACACAATTGGTTAACGCTCTCTATATTTTGGATCAAGAAAACACCATTTATAACATAAATACTAAGAGATCAAAAACAAATGTCTCGAATCAAACTTATCTTTGGAATTGTCGTTTAGGCCATATAAGTGAGAAACGCATATCAAAACTCCATAAAGATGGATTCTTAGATTCATTTATTTTCGAACAATATTGTGTATGCGAATCTTGCTTGTTGTGAAAAATGACTAAAGCTCATTTTAATAGTAAAGGTGAGTGAGCAAGTGATTTATTGGGGTTAATACATAGTGATGTACGTGGACCGATGAATACAGAAGCCAGAGGTGGATTCCATTACATCATTACTTTCACCGATTACTTTAGTCGGTATAGGTATATTTATCTTATGTACCATAAATATAAAGCCCTTGAAAAGTTTAAGGAATTTAAAAATGAAGTACAAAATCAACTAGGCAAGAGTATTAAGGAACTTTGATCAGATCGAGGTGGAGAATACTTAAGCATAGATTTTGATGAACTCCTGAAAGAATGTGAGATTGTCTGACAAATTACACCACCTGGTACACCACAGTAGAATGGAGTTTTTGAAAGAATGAATTGAACACTGTTAGACATGGTTCGATTGATAATGAGTCATAATGATCTTCCGACTTCTTTTTGGGGACATACACTTGAAACATCCGCTTTTACACTAAATCATGTTCCATCTAAATCGGTTCAAAAGACACCATATGAGATATGGACTGGGAAGCATCCTAGTATGTCTTTTATGAATATTTAGGGTTATGAAGCTTATGTAAAACATAAGATGTCTACAAAGCTCAAACCTAAATCTCATAAGTGTATATTTGTTGGATATCATAAAGAAACTAAGGTATAATATTTCTTCAACCCTAATGAGAACAAAGTGTTTTTTGCTCGAACAGGAGTTTTTCTCGAAAGATAATTTCTCTCAAAGAAAGGGAATGTTAGAAATATTGAACTTGGAAAAGTTCAAGAATAACAAATCAATGAACCTAAAGTTGAGCATGTTTCACAAGTTGTTGAGGAACAATTAACAGATTTAGAAACACAACCATTGTGCATATCCAAAAGAGAATGCCATGCACCTGATAGATTTGGATTTCTCATTACTGCACATAGAGATGTTCTTCTTATCATTCAAGATGAGCCTAGGACTTATCAAGAGACAATGTCTAGCCCATACTATGAGAAATGGCTTGAAGCCATGAGATCTGAGATGGATTCCATGTCAGTAAACCAAGAGTGGGCTTTGGTTGAACCACCTGAAGGGGTCAAACCTATAGGGTGTAAATGGGTTTTCAAGAAGAAAACCAACATGGATGGTAATGTACAAACATTCAAGGGGCGAGTAGTCGCTAAAGGTTTTTGACAAGTCATGGTGTAGACTATGACGAAAAATTCTCCCCTGTAGCTCTGTTTAGTTCCATCCTGATCTTCCTCGCAATAATTGCATTCCATGATTATGAAATTTGGTAAATGGACGTCAAAACTTCTTTCTTTAATGGAAAACTTGAAGAGGATGTGTATATGACACAACCAGAAGGTTTTGTCGCTCCAGGAAATGCAAGAAAGGTTTGTAAGCTACATAGGTCTATTTATGGACTAAAGCAAGCTTCTTGAAGCTAGAATCTTCATTTCAATGATGCAATCAAAGAATTTGGTTTTATCAGAAATGAAGATGAGCCTTGTGTTTATAAGAAGGCTAGTGGGAGCATTGTTTCTTTCCTAATCTTGTATGTAGACGACACACTCATTATAGGAAATGATATACCTACTTCACAGTCTGTTAAGACTTGGTTAGGTAGTTATTTTTCTACGAAAGATTTGGGTGAGGCAGCGTATATCTTAGGAGTTAATATCTATAGAGATAGATCAAGATGACTTCTAGGTCTGAGTCAAAGTACATATATAGATAAAGTGCTGAAAAGGTTCAGTATGAAAGAATCCAAGAAAGTATTTTTGCCTATGAGACATGGCATTTCTCTTTCGAAGGAAATGTGTCCTTCAACTCCACAAGAAAAAGAACGAATGAATAAGACTCCATACGCTTCGGCTATTTGTTCTATAATGTATGACATAATATGTACTCGACCAGATGTATCGTATGCTCTAAGCATGATGAGTTAGTATCAAGCAAACCCTGGTGAAAATCATTGGGTTGCGGTTAAAAATATCCTTAAGTACTAAGAAGAAATAAGGATAAATTTCTTGTCTATGGAGGGGATGAAGAGCTTGGTATAAAAGGTTATACTGATGCCAGCTTCCAAACTGAAAAAGATGATTCACGATCGCAATCAGGTTTGTTGTTTTGTCTTAATAGAGGTGCTGTGAGCTGGAAAAGTTTGAAGCAAGACACAATAGTTGATTATACAACAGAGGCTGAATACATTGCAGTAGTGAAGCAATAAAATAGACTATTTGGATTAAGAAGTTCATATCAGAATTAGGGGTTGTTCCCAATATATCAGGTGTTGTAGAACTCTGTTGTGACAATAATGGAGCCATTACACAAGAAAAGGAACCCAGATCTTATCAATGATCCAAACATATTCTTAGGCGCTTTCAACTTATTCAAGAGATCATAGATCGAGGAGATGTGGAAATATGTAGAGTAGACACGGATGACAAAAATTACTGATCCCTTGACGAAGCCTCTTACACAGCAGAGGCATGATCGTTACACTGAGTCACTCGCTATTAGATATGTGAGTGATTTGTCTTAGGGCTAGTGGGAGATTGTTAGAGTATACCCAAAGACCAATCATATGATGACTCTAATAGTACTTTCATTTATCGATTTTATTGAAAAAAGGCATTGCCACTATTATTTTCAGTTATATACATGTGTTTAACATAAACTGGAAGATAATAAAGTCCATATAATGACATAATTGTTATTATTAAAAGATCCCTAGTCAAGTATTATTATGGGCATGGACAATAATAATACGTTTAAGACTAACATGTTATTGATTGATAACAACGAGTTGTCATTGACATAGAGATGTCAGAATTGGTACATGATTATATTGTTAGAGAACAATTTATTGGATTAACCCACCATGAGCATATGTCTTGGATTCTTATGTGACAGTCATAACATTGCTCATGGTGATGACTATATGTATGATCCTCAGACTTGAGATCAATACTATCCCAACATATATTGTTGTATGTTTTGATGCAGTTAAACAAGCTCCGTAACTAGTTGCTCTATAAAGACTGTAATTGAATATATCTCAATATATGTAGTGGGTGCGTATGATTAAGATATGATTTGTCCTTCCTACATAATAGGAAATATATCACAGGCCACTTGATTGAGTGTGACTAGAAACACATGGCCATGCTTGAATAAGTTGATATGAGATATCACAAATTATTCATTAATTAAAGTCTACTCTAGATATCAAGAAACAATATATGGGCTACACAAGTGTGACTATTCGAAGACTTGTGCCTATTCTAGATATAAAGGATATACGTATGTAATACATAAAAGAGTTAATCACCAAGATGATATGTCGAATCATATTTTCTTGTAACTTAGGTTAAAATGATATATTGCCAGATGTCACTCATTGTATGTAATAATAGAATTGTTCCAATAATTAATGCTACCGTTACAAGAACGTACAGGGTCACACCTAAGGATTGAAACGAGCAAAGATGTACAATTTGTTATACGTTACTAAAATATATCTAGAGTTAATATATGTATGTTTTATATACATATGTTTTAATAATCCCGTATATTTAATTCCAATTAATTAAATAAAGATTTAATTAATTTGAAATAATAAAATCCCTAATATGATTAGGGTAAGTTGGATATAAAAGGATGTGTTAGGTCTAGTATCCGTTAAGAATATACATAATCTTTAGTTGTTTTTCTCAAAAATAGTTTTGGGGAAAGCAAATATTGCTCTCAATCGGATGAACTGAGTAAAGGCCGAGATGTGATTTTGTGGAGGCTTATGATTCGAGCCGATCGACACCACCATTGGCTGCAGCTGTCATTGCTGTTTCTGAAGGAACCCGGTGTAAGTATTTGTATCTCTTCCTCCCGACTTCGGTTTTACATACTTGGATCGTTGGTGAGACCGTTGAGTTTTATTTACGCTGCGCCGTGGGTGCGCCGACGGTCCCAACATTATATATCCTCTCGAGTTTAACTCGTTCTACATATGCTATTGATGAGTTTAGGATGGAGCAATTGGCAAGCTCAAGGAGACACGAATAATTAGAACTTGAGTCCCTTTTTAAAACTGAAAAAATGTTACTACACAAGATTATATCCAACCCCAAAGTCACATTCAAAATCTAGGATGCTTGTTACTTTATCTTCTACTTCAATTTTACTATTATAAGCACGTGAACTAGAAATTCATGCAATTATAGTTCTTTTTTTTTCTGCCGGAAAACATGCAGGATAAAAAATCATGATCTTGGTAGGAACAAAAACATGTGGGTAGGTATCATGTGGGTAAGATTTTATAATTTTGATTTTATTATTAATTTATCTTGATAACTCATTTTTTTCCTCTTTTTATTTTTATTTACATCACTATATAGAGGTGTTGATCCGTGATGTGTTCTTTAACTCTGAATAGTTTTCATTAATGAACAAAGGGGTTGTAATGCAAGAGATTAAAAATGCGGAGGTACAACAATGGTCTAAGAAGACACAAAAAGAGAAAGTAGGCAGTATGCAAGATGACTACATGTCAAGAGTTAGCTGGCTATGCTTCGATCGAGCAGAGCGACATCTAGGAGCTACGAAGCATGTGTGGCAAGCGAAAACATGAGATGAAGTAGAAATTCTCAGTATCCGCTTTATGTACGAGTGGATAAGGCTCCAATTTTAGCATTATACGACTTTTTTACATTACAAAAGAGTCCAGACAGGTCGGGTCCAGTTCAAACCTGACAAAGATTGCACCAGTAGAGCGAGTCAAAAGATGATGAGATTAAAGCACTCTATCCAAATGCACACGGAACAAGAAAACATTGAACATGATTTCATGAAAAAGCGCAGGGCATCATGGAATGATACAAGAATAAAACGAGTGAACTTCAGATAGTCCCATAAGATGGATGACTTCAGTGGCGCTTTAAATGGGAATGGGTCTAACAAAAAGTAAACGTAAGAGATGTAATTATCTGGGAGTTCATAGATTAGGTTCACAAGATGGCTTATCACTTGTAGGACTTACAAAAAGGAGTTGGGGCGGTAAGACAAAGTACTTAGCTAGTGACTAACGAAGCAAGTAGACTTGTCAACCTGCTAGAAGTTGCTTAGAGTTTAGAAGATGTAGCTCAAGTGTACCTTTAAAATGTTTTTGATCTCATTATAATAGCACTTTTATCCGAATAAAGATGATTTATTATGACAAGAACTTTTAGATCAATGCCTCAAAATATTCATGCATTAATCATACACTTGCATTTTAATTTCACTGACATTTTAATATGCATTCATTATACATAAGTGACTAATGAAGAACACTTTGTCATTTTAATATGCATTTATTATTTCCCTAGGTATATATATCTTTCCCCCACTTTTCTTCAAGTTCGTAGGTATCAATGGTATGGATAACAATGACTCAGACTGAGAGATTAATTTTGAGCAATACATATGTTGTGATGAAATTGATGAGTGTGAAAATAAGGAATAATGTAACATGCCTTTCGAGTTATTAAAAATAGAAAAAAAAGGAGGATAAGCGGATTATGTCTCATAAAGAAAAGATCAAAGTCTTGGGATTTGAGGAACAAAAGAGTGAGGTTATAATTAGCACAACTATTGTAACACCATAAATTTTTTGCTAGTATTTTTGGGTTTACCCGAGAGGTATGGTGAACCATATGGAGTTCGTAATTAAATTTGTTAGGCCAAGTGTGGGGTTGATTAGGTTTTAATTGACCCCAATTATTAAATTTTTAAATATAAGAAAAAATATGAAAGGCCAAAAGTGTAATTAGACCATTGATGGAATAGAAGAATGATTTTTTGGGTTTTATTCTAGGGTGGGAATGGGGTTCTCCCACTTTGACTTATCTTTATTTTTTCTCATTTTTTCATCTTCTTCCTCTATAACAAGGCATACGTCAAGGTAAGTGGTTGAGAGTTCTCTCATACTCCTTTAAGATTCAAGATTCATCCATAATCTCCATCATTTCCATCTTGTGTTAAGGAATCATTATCTTAATGCTTGGCTAGACAGAAATGATGTAGAATCAACAAGTTCTAAAGGGATAGTGTTATATAGCAAAACAATCTTCATTTCAGGATTTTTTAACCAAGGTAGTGCATTTCTAATCCTTTGTTGTGCTATGAAACTCCTAAACATGATACTTTGTTAGGGATTTGGGTATTTGAGCATATTTGAGGGTTTTGCTTGATTCATGCTTAGATGATGTTTTTGTTCTAAAGGTATTGCTTTTATAGTCTTAAATGCCCCTAAATAACTCCTTTAAGATTTAAAAGTTGATTTAGGACCAAACTAGAGTGTTTAATAGGATTTTTAGGGTTTTTAGCTTATTTCTAGGTTTTTTGGGTTAGGGTATCGATACTGGATTAATAATATTGATATTGGATTGACTGGGATAAATTTTGGGTATTTTCAAATGGGAGTATCGATACTGCTAGGGAGATTTTTGATACTGCCCCTATAATATCGATACTTAGGGTTTATAATATCGATACTAGGCCAAAGTTTTAACAAAAAAATCTAATATTAGTACCAATACTCATAAGGGTATCGATGCTTGACCCTAGGGTATCGATAATACAAGTAGAGAAATGATACTACTCACTTTGTATGGTTAGATTTGACCTCTTTAAGACCCATAAGAGCTAATGATGACTTGTAATAGTGTGATTTAGTCTGTGGAGGACTTAAATGGCTAAATATGCTTAGAAACACACTTAAAAATGATTATGACTGAAGTAACCCTATTAGACATAATACTTCAAAGTAGCTTTAATCAAACACGTATCGAGTTATTGTGAACAAAGGACCATCATGAAAGATGTACCAGTGAGTGAGGCGATGAACGACATGACTAACATGATAGAGGGAAGTGAGTACTATGTGAACACCTTTAATCAAAGATGAGTAAGATAACCTACCAGTTTAAGGGTGAACTAATGGGAAAAATGATGAGATCGACTAACGAGTCGTTGTTAATGAACCAAAACTTGATAGTAAAGGCATAATAACATTATATGTTTGATAATCATAAGAACCTTATGAGGTAAAATTTCATAAAGCTAGCCTTTGTGTGATGCTCGAGAAAAAACAATGACACTCGAGTTAATTTAGTAGTATGAAGATCGTCTTATGGGTATAAAATATCTAGATATATCCAAGCCAGTACGAGATCACTTTAAGCTCTAGTTGGATGTTGTTCTGATCCTGTGTGACCTAGACACATCTCATGTACTCAAGAGGAGTAGACTAAACATGCAAGGTGTCGATGGTGTGTGACCCAAACCTAGTTTAAGGTATTTGGAAGGTGCCGATGCTGAGTGACTTGGACCTCACCTGAAGTACTTGGGAGATGCTGATGTTGTGTGAGATAGGTCTTACCCAAGGTATCTCTAGTAAGCCAATAGGGATGTGAGTTCCCTGATGCCATATGACCCCAAGTTATACCATGATGCTTACTTGTTGTTGTGTGGTTGTATATAGAGTCTTTGTGATATCGAGTACTATCATTGTGTTTTGCCTGATGACGCATGATAGGATGATATTGAGGTTAGAGACCTAGTATATGTTTGCTCATGGCGAGGCCCATAGTAGAGACTAAGGAAAACGTGAGACTTACACTAAAGAGGTAGAAATGTTGTACCTTAAGTAGATAACACTTGATTAGGATCATGTATGTACCTACTGATTATTACCATATATTATGAAATGCTTATTTTTTCAGATTCATATATTGCTCTAGATTAGTTATTATACTATTAGGCTTTATAAGTTTAGCGTTTGGATTTCTAGTATTCCTCACAAAGTATATTATGGTTACTTATAGCGGGCATGTTTATTCTAGGACTCTTACTTATGTATTATGATTTATGAACTTTGTCTTGTATTAAATGATTTAAAATATGTCATAGAGCTCTGTTTGGAAAAAAATATTTTATGACTTTTATTGATGTCTTTTCACAAATGTATGGTGTTTTAAATGAATAAAAATGTTAGCCACTTCGGTTGTTCTTTGTAATATTCTAATCCTCTAGATTTTGAGTCGGATCAGAGTAGAGTATTACTTTTAGTGGTATCAGAGCATCAGGTTGAGTCGATCTTAAAACATAGTGCCAGTTATAGTAAGGTGTCAGTGAATACATGCTTCTAGGTAATTAAAGTGCTCTTGTAAGTCTGGAATCCTGATGGCTCTTCCTCTTTGTTATTGTATTTACGAAGTGGTGATGGTTTTGGGATCCGAGAGTAGTCTTGATGGAAGAATGGGGAGCTATGTCTCTCATCCCAATAATTCTAGTGATAAGTTCCTACCTAGGGTAAAGGATCGTAAGGTTCCTATGTTAGTGAGAGTTGTTAAGAAGACATTCCTTAAATATTTTACTCTCATGCTCTAGGAGGTAGTGGACATTTTTCACATATCATAGACTGCTCAAGAAGCTACTCTAAGAGTGACAACATTGATTGAATCTCTGCTAGAGAGACTAAGTAGGTTTAAGACATTGAAATTATACATTTTAGTTGATGATGACCCGATTTTGATCGATTGGTGATGGAGAAGACCCATGAGAACCTTAAAGTAGCTTCACCTTACCTCTAAGGGTAGGCTTGGATGTACCACTATTTTTCTTAAGGGTGACATTATTGACTGGTAGGAGATAGTAGAGATAGCTCCATAACCCGAGATGCTCATGTGGGATCAGCTCTAAGTGACTGTAGGGGTAACATGTCAATATATAAGGACACCTTGTGGTTGTAGTCTTCTCTGAGTTGACGCAATGGGTTAAGTCCATAGAAAGGGTATATGACATGAGGACGAGTTTAGTAGACGATAAAGATAGATTGAATATAGGGATTTCAGTACCATTAGACCTATCTCAGTTTAGTGGCCAAGAGACCTAGAGATCATCATAAGCGAATGAGGGTGACATCAATTCATTCGCTCTAATTGATTTGGAGGCCTAGAGTAGGGACTCATCAGAGATCGTTAACAACTGACCTAAGTGAAGTTGTTAGCACAATGGACCTTAGGGTTGAGAGTCCAGAGGTATATGAATAGATGATTGTAGCTTATGGATTTGAAGGTTAACTCTAAGAAATATTTAACCATATAATCTTTTACCCTTGTATGATTCCTATGAGAGTATCATTGTGGGCTGTCAAGTTAGGCATGTGACTTTGATGACTTTTTGCATTATTAGTTAAGGGTTCGTATGACCAGTCTGAAAGAGATATAGTAACCCCAACTTCATTCTTAGAGGTAGATACCTCCATAAGATTGTTAATGATGCCTCAAGTACTCATGAGTAGTAAGTTAGCTAGGTGTATGTTCCTATGTGGCAATTATGGATTCACCTTATTTACTAATGATACTATGGGTAAAATGGTGAGTTACGAGGCTCAAGGTACAGAGACCCTGGATCATTTCTTATTGAGTTGAGGGCCAACTATAAGGAGATGATTGTTAGTAGAAACATTCACCGAAGGGTGTTCCTTGAAAGAGAGCATCTAAGTGGCTATTCAAGGATAGGAATGAGGCTTGGGAGTGTGTGTCTACCTCAAAAGTCAATGGCTCATGCAATCATATCTGTAGGGCCTAAGTAATCCTAAGTTTGGAATTTAAAGGTGTAAATCTCCAAGAAAAAAATTGAGGACGTTGAGTGGTGTACGTTGTAAAGGTAGTGTTTTTATAGTGCTAAATGACCCTAAATAAATCCTCTAAGCTTTACAAATTGATATAGGATCAAACTAGAATGTTTGGAAGGATTTTTGAGTGTTTCCCAAGCCTATTTCTATGTTTTTTGGGTTAGGATATCGATACTAGATGAACTAGTATGAATTTTGGGTATTTTAAAATGGGAGTATCGATACTATTGGGGAGAGTACCGATATTACCCTTACAGTATCGATATTGGGCCAAGTATTTAGCAACATAAGTAAATTTCGGTACTAATACTCATAAGGGTATCGATCCTTGACCCTAGGTTATTTATACTGCATATAGAGTATTTATACTGCCAACTTTGGATGGTTAGATTTAACCTCTTTAAGGCACATAAGAGCTAAGGATGATCTATAAAAGTGGGATTTAGTTCGTGAGGGACTTAAATGGCTAAAGGTGTCTAAAAACAAGCTTAGAAGTAGATTACGATCGAAGTAACCCTATTAGACATAATACTTCCAACTATCTTTAATCTAACATGTATCCAGTAATCGTTAATGAAGGATTATCTAGAAAGATGTACCAATGAGTGAGGTAATGAACGGCGTGACTTGTGTGTGATAGAGAAGTGAGTATTACGTGAACACCTTTAATCAAAGATATATAAGATACCCTACCATTTCAAGGGTGAACCGATAGGAAGTATGTTGAGAGTGACTAGCAAGTCATTGTTAATAAACTAAAACCCAAAATGAGTGATGGACCTGCAGTAATGCCAAGCGGCAACGACGAATATTATCTTCCTCAAGGGAATAAAACTTTGAAAACTAATGGGTGTTTATATAACATTCTAAACGAGAAATTAACTAGAGGGGAGAGTTTGGTAATAAAGGCAAGATAGTAAAGTATTATTATATGTGTGATGATCATAAGAACCTTATGTGGTAAGATTTCATAAAACTAGTCTTTGTGTGATGCTCTGGAAACAACAATGACACCCGAGTTACTTTAGTAGTGTGAAGATTGCCTTGTGGGTATAGAATAACCAAATATATCCAAGTCATTGCCAGAGCACTTTAGGAACTAGTTGGATGTTGTTCTAATGTTGTGTGACCCAGACACATCTCATGTACTTAAGAGGAGTATACTAGCCTGGCAAGGTGCCGATAATGTGTGACCTAGACCTATCCTAAGGTATTTGGGATGTGCTAGTGTTGTGTGACCTGGACCTTACCTGAGGTACTTGGGAGATGATGATGTTGTGTAACTTAGACCTCTCCTGAGGTACATGAGAGATATTTATGTTGTATGACCCATGTCTTACTGAAGGTACCTCTAGTAACCAAATAGGGGTGTGAGTTGTATGATGTTATGTGACACCGAGCTACACCATGACGCTTAATTATTGTTGTGTGTTTATACCTACTGTCTTTATGATATTGGGCACTATCATTGTGTGTTGCATGATGACACATAGTAGGATGATACTCGGATTAGAGACCTAGTATATGTTTATTCATAGCGAGGCATTTATCAGAGACTAAGGGAGGGATGGGTGAGACTTACACTAAAGAGGTAGAACTGTTAAACCTTAAGTAGGTAGCGTTTCATATTCTAATCCTCCAGATTTGGGGTCAAATTGGATTAGGTTGTTACAACTATTTCTACTGAAGCACGTAAAATTATTATTGAGTTATTGTATGAGTACAAAGATTTGTTCTCATGGTCGTATCAAGATATGCCAAGGCTAGACACATACATGGTAGTTCATAAACCACCAATAAAAAAAATACAAGTTAGTGCACAAAAACTTAAATGAATGAGACCCAAAGAGCTTTAGTGTCTGACATTGATAGTGACCTTCAGCTCGCACCATCTTAATGACATTGAACAAGAAAACAAGAGAGGGAGAATAAGCTCAAATAATTGGGGGAAATTATAAAAGCAAAAAAAACAAATTAATGAATCATCATGCCTTAATGACTTTCTTGAATAAAAGGTTAACTTTGAACATATATCCCTCATAAAATATCTCTTTCACAAGGATTTTTATGTATGAGATGATGAATGACATTGTCTCACTATCCTTTTCAAAAAAAGAAAAAATATTTTTACTGATGTCCACTTTGAGCCTTAAATATTATTTTTTTCTCTAGATTTAATCCTAACTAAGGATGACTCCCTATATTAGGGGGCAATACGAAGGAAAATCTACTTATATGAGTAAAGATGATCGATAAAAAGGCACCGCTAGGTTGACCAAATAGAGTATGATTGAAGATTTAGATAAAGTCAAGAGTAATAAGAGAAGTAAATTGAGATCTCGAATTCAACAAGAAAATAGGAAAGAAAGGGGCATGTGAAAAAAATTCCCACAAATAAAGTGATTCCCACAAATAAAGTGATTTTTTTAGTCTCGAACCACAATGAGAGTTACAAACACCAAAGACATTAGAAAAGGAAATAACCTCTAAGGTGAAAAGCCACAAGTGGACAGTCTAGAGGGATCCCAAAATGAAGACAAAAAAAATGATGAATCAGATTCAAGAAAAAAATGAATCAATGCATTGATCCTTGGTTCAATCACCCTTAAACACATTTTTTGAGTCTATATATATCTTTCTTCATAACTGTAACCCATGAACTACGTTACATGCCTTATAATACCCTCAATTTTGGTTAGTGACCAAAACATAAATTTTAAAGTTTGGTGACCAAAGTATAAAATTAGGAAAAGTTTAGGTACCAAAGTGGTAATTTCTCCAAAACAAATTTTTATTCCATAATGGATAGTTTACTCTTTAGAGTGGGATTTTATGGAAAAAAAGATGTTTCATCAAGAAATTATGTTAAAACCTAGAAGGTGCTACAGTCCGATAAGAATTCGGTAAATCGGATCGAATAGAAATTTTGAGAAAATTTGAAGGATGATATGTTAAGCTTAAAAATATTATTTCCACATGTTTAAATGTTGGAAAATAATATTCACCATTGGATTTGAGGAATTATTGTCATGTTTAATTTGGACCATTTGATGAAAAATGACAAAATTAAAGTTTTTGGAAAGATTGCATGGGAAAAGTTGTAAAGGGTGAATTATTTTGTTCACATTTGACTTTAGGAAGATGATAAATGTTATATGGCTTGGTATTAAGGTAAATATGAAGTTGCATCAATGGAAAAATGGACATTTTTCATTAAATGAATATTAAATTCATTTAAGCTTAAATATAAGGTAAATTAACATGAAATTAATTAGAAATTTCATGAAAGCTTGGTGATTTTCATATCCCATGGCCATGTACCCTATATGGAGGTAAATAATATTTTTTCAATTTTGAACAATTTCCTTCGGATTTTGAATCGAGCCGTGAAATAGAAAATTGTTCTTTTCGAAACACGCTAATATTTGGTACCAATATTGCATGCTAATTTGGTTTGTGTCCAAAGATCCCAAAATTTAGGGTTTATGTTCATATTAGGGTTTGAAGAAATATGAAGTATTTTGATGTTTTTGAGGTTGTATAATTAATTTCAAGCTTGTTTGATGATTAAACTACTTGTACATGATTATACAAACTTATAAAGTTTTAGCCTAACCCTAATCTAGGAGGAAAATTATGTTTTGATGAAATTAATTTAGGGGTTCGACTGTAGAGGGCTTGAAATGTTGTATAGAGGTTGATTTCATGCTTGAATCAAGTGAATCATGAGATATACACCCCTAAAGTATTTGGCCTTTAAGGTAATGTTGGGGACAATTTATAAGGCCTAGAAATTATATTTGGAAGGTTCTACAAGCCTTGGAAAAATTTTGGGTCATTTTGTATTTTTTTCAAAAGTTAAGGGACCTAATCGATAATTTTGAAAAGTTATGGGATGAATATATAATTACTTAACAGTTGATGTTCATTGCTAGAAATTATTGTTTGAGTTCTAAAATTGAGATTAGAATGTGAAATTAGGCCATTTTGGAAAGTTGACAAAGTTTATGTATAAAATGGAAAATATTGGAACAATTAGTGACTTAAATGGTAATTATGGTAATGTTGAGGTATTGGGTTGGGAATTTATTGGGCTTATTTAGGCCTTGAATTGAAGAATTAATGACAAAGGCCCATTATGAGTAAAAAGGAAAAGTTAAGATGAATTTTAGAATAATTCCAAAATAATTGTACTTTTGTGTATTATTATTATGTATAAAATGTTAGTATGAATACTAACATTTAATTTTATATTTGTAGGTTCTCGTATGAATGTTTGTGTAGATCGTGAACAAACCCGAGATATAATCAAAGCAATAGGCAAGGAAAAAGTTCTAGAGTAATAAGATATTGACAATAAGGCATAATAGTGTGGCATACCAGGTGAGTGCATTTATTATGTACTTAAATGATATGAGGATGACTTGTGATGATTCAACTTCAAGTTGTTTTATTAAATATGTTTGAATGTATTTTGATATATAAATTTTTTCATAAAAGTTATGAAAATGATTTTACGAATGATTTTAGGGTATAAACTGCCCTAAAGAGAATGGATGTGTTTCACACAAATTATCATTTATTGATGGTTTGGAATAAATGTTTAACATGTCATTTGGATTTTAAAGGATTTTAAAGCCTATTGTATGTACATTGAGAGTCATAGGTGCAATTTTAATACCATAAATAAGGTGGTATTGTAGTAGTATTTTGTGTACTGTAGGAATATGTCTATAATTGGTATACTTGGTGTATGATTGTTATCGATTGATTTTGTTTAATGCATTTATTGTATATTTATGTTAGTACCTTGCATACTTTCGGCAATTTGTGTGCAAGAATGGTAGTCGTACGGGATTACTACTCTAGAATTAGTTAGTATAATGTTGTTTTGTACCACATTACCTATACATTATTGCGACACTTAGGTACTTATTGGGTACCTTGCATTCTCATTTGTCATACATTGGGTTGTGAATGGATTTTTGAATACATCGATTGATAGTATGCTATGCATATGGAAATCATATTTCGCAGGTTATTTGACAGAAACTTGGCTTATCAAGTCAGTTTTAAGTGTTTATTTATTATACGGTTTCAAATTGTATTTGATCTTTATCGATATACCTATATTTTAAAATGCCTTACTTACTTTATTATGCCTCACAAAGTGAATACTTAGCGTGTAATTATTTCAAGCGTAGGTAATAATTAAGATCGAAGTAATGAGTGTAGTTGATATCAACCGTCAAGGGTTGCCTTATTAGTAACAATATGACATCTATATATTTTTATTTTGATATTACTAGTTGGCATGCTTTAGTTATATTATGATTATCTGGTATGGTATTAGATATAAGGTTTGTAGTGTTATATTATAATTAAACTTAAACTACTGCATGATGGACTTAAACATTATTTTACATATTAGTAGATAATGGATGTTTTTATTATTATAATTTTAAACTATTTTATTTTAAAGAAACAAAATTTTTTACTGATTTTTAAGTATGCAAATGTTTTAAAATTTATGTGACATCTACGAATTGTGTGCGGGGACGTATAAGGCAAATATTTTAAAGGTTATTGACATTTATTCAAAAAACGCTATCAGTTTGTACCATTATTACATACTAATTTGGTTTGTGTTCAAAGATCCTAAATTTTAGGGTTTATGTTCATTTTAGGGTTTGAAAAAATGATGAAGGATTTTGATGTTTTTGAGGTTGTAGAATTATTTTCAAGCTTGTTTGATGATTAAAACTACTTGTACATGATTATACAAGCTCATAAAGTTTCAGCCTAACCTAATCTAGGAGGAAAGCTATGTTTTGATGAAATTAATTTAGGGGTTTTATTGTAGAGGGCTTGAAATGTTGAATAGAGGTTGATTTCATGCTTGAATTAAGTGAAAATCATGAAATTTACATCCCTAAAGTGTTCGACCTTTAAGTTAATGTTGGGAAAAAATTATGAAAATTTTCATGAGGCCTAGAAATGATATTTGAAAGGTTCAACGAGGCTTAGAAATTTTTTGGGTCATTTTGTAATTTTTCAAAAGTTGCAGACATATTCGATAATTTTGAAAAGTTATAGGCTAAATGTGTCATTACTCAATAGTTGATGTACATTACTGGAAATTAATGTTTGAGTGCTGAAATTGAGTTTAGAATGTGAAATTTGACCATTTTGGAAAGTTGGCAAAGTTTAACTTAAAATGGCAAATATTGGAAAAGTTCATGATTTAAGTGGTAATTATGGTAATGTTGAGGTATTGGGCTAGAAATTAAATGCTTGGAATTTATTGGGCTTATTTAGGCCTTGAATTGAAGAATTATTGACAAGGGCCCATTATGAGTAAAAAGGAATAGTTAAGATGAATTTTAGAAGAATTTGAAAATAATAGTACTTTTGAGTATTATTTTTATATATAAAATGTTAGTATGAATACTAACATGTAATTTTATATTTGTATGTGCTTGTATGAATGGTTGTGTAGATCGTGAACAAACTCGAGATACAAGCAAAGCAAAAGGCAAGGAAAAAGTTCAATAGTAATCGTATATTGACACTAAGACATAATAGTGAGGTATACCAGGTGAGTACATTTATTATGTACTTATGTGATATGAGGACGACTTGCGATGAGTCAACCTCGAGTTCTTTTATTAAATATGTTTGAATGTATTTTTATATATAAATATTTTCATAAAATTTATGAAAATGATTATCGAATGATTTTAGGGTATGAACTGCCCTAAAGTGAATGGATGTATTTCACACAAATTATCATTTATAGATGGTTTGGAATAAATGTTTAACTTACGATTTGGATTTTAAAGCCTATTGTATGTGCATTGAGAGTCATACGTGCAATTTTAATACCATAAATAAGGTGGTATTGTAGTGGTACTTTGTGTATGTAGCACTATGTATGTAATTGTCATACTTGGTGTATGATGGTTATCGATCGATTTTGTTTAATGCATTTCTTGCATATTCAAGTTAGTACCTTGCGCACTTTCATCACTTTTTGTGCAAGGATGGTAATCGTACGAGATTAATACTCTGGAATTGGTTAGTATACTGTTGATGTGTACCACAGTACCTATATGTTATTGCGACATTTAAGTGCTTATTAGGTACCTTGCATTCTCATTTTTCATACATTTGGTTGTGAATGAATTTTTGAATACATCAATTGATAGTGTGCTATGCATATGGAAATAATATTTCGCAAGTTATTTGACAGAAACTTAGCTTATCAAGTAAGTTTTAAGTGTTTATATGTTATACGGTTTCAAATCGTATTTGATCTTTATCGATATACCTATGTTTTAAAATGACTTACTTACTTTATTATGCCTCACTAAGTGAATACTTAGCGTGTGATTGTTTCACGCGTAGGTAATAGTGTAAGATTGGAGTAAGGAGTGTAGCTGATATCAACTATCAAGGGTTGCCTCATCAGTAACAGTATGACATCTTTAGATGTTTATTTTGATATTACTAGTTGGCATGTATTAGTTATATTCTGAAGCTCTTGTACGGTATTTGATATATGGTTTGTAGCGTTATATTATATTTGAACTTAAACTACTACGTGATGGACTTAAATGCTATTTTACATATTAATAGTTAATGGATGCTTTTATTATTATAAAATTAAACTGTTTTATTTTAAAGAAACAAAATTTTTTTACTAATTTTTAAGTATGCAAATATTTCAAAAGTTATGTAACATCTACTGTGCACGGGGACATATAAGGGAAATGGGTGTTACATGCCTAAAAAGTCCTTTATAGTTATTCATGAATTTTTGGGTGAAAGAGATTATCTTCAGATTTTGTTCCATGCACCAAGGTTAATCTTTTTTTCCTAAAATTTTTCTAAAAATTTTAAAGCATGATTTAGAAAAATGAAAAAAAAAAACAATAAATGAAGGTTGAAATTGAAAACCCACAAAGGGCAGCTTGAGTAGCGAGGTAGATTCTTGCATGAGAAAGTCTTGAGTCAAGAAAACATTGTCAGTAGAGGCATCATATCAAAATTGAGTGCAACTAGAGATTTAGTTATGGCATCAGAAATCCCAAAAAACTTGATGTTTTGGGAAGAATTTTACACACTTTGAGGTTCTTTTGGCAGAAGCTACGTTTGAGATATCCTACGGCAAATCAGTTCAAAGGAATTCATACCATTGATATATGGGACACCTACTTTGCTCTTATATGATTTTTCTTTCAAATGTTTGTCATTTACTTGTCAAAAATTCATTTAACTCGTGAAAATAAAACAAATCTTTTCTTTGAAAGCTCAATTTTCACCGCATTTTGCATTGAAATTAAGTATAAGTAATTTATTCACTTTGAAAAGAGATCATTGTGTATCATTGTACAAACTTTTCTGAAAAGTGCAGGTGTTTTAGAGGCTGAAAGTGGTTTACATATGAGACCCATGAGAATGGTTTAAATTCCATGTTGATGGTCTTTATCTTCCAATTTTCAAAAGAAAATGTGTATTTGGTGAAAATACACTTATATTACTATTTCCCGCTACCCGAAGAGATTCTTTATTGGGGTCCATGAAGAAATCATCATTTTGTAAACTGCAATGATTGAAGCCGTTTACAAGACATTAGAAGATTTTGAACTTAATTTGGAGAAAATCAAGATTAGCATAAGAAGATTGAGACTTCTCTCAAAATAACACATTTACACATGGATCTTAGGCATACTTAAGAGCATTTCATTCTTAACATTATGTATATGCATACAATTTTATAGATTTTTTGAGTCAATTTCAACTTAAAGACGAATGATATTTAACTCGAAGTACACCGGGGATCGACTTAACTCGCGATGGAGGAGTCTTCCGGAATAGAACTTAACTCAATGACGATAAGCAATATCTCAATCAATTTGGCCTATAGAAGGTCCACAAATCTTTGCGGCAATTTCAACTTTACAACGAAGGATATTGAGCTTGAAAGATGCCCAGGATCGATTTAACTCGCGATGGAGTCATTCGAAACATAGCTTTACTCAACAATGAGGATCTACTTTCCAACCAAGGTCTACAACTCAAATTTCAACCTCACGATGAAGGATATTGGACTAAAAGAAGACCCAAAATTGACTGCGATTTAGCTTAACTCAACGACGATTAGCTACTTCCCAACTTTCATACACTAATTTTTTCCTAATAATTTAAATTGAATTGAAGGCAATAGAAGATCAACCTAGAATTATTCGTATGTTCATATCGGACTGGATATGTGATGAATCTGTGCCAAGTCAATTAGGGACTTTTGAGGGCTTTGTTTAGATTGATGGGCCTAAACCAAAACCGAATGCCTATGCTCACTTTACAGTCTCAAGATAACAAACATGCAAATCTCCATATGGATTAAGTCGTTGGTAGGTATGTACTCAGAAGTGATGTTCAACCATTTTCAATGACTCTGGGAAAATTTGAAATTGCATGTTAATGGAAATGCCATCCAATTGAAATGTCCAAGCCAAAGTCCATTTTTCCCAAACCGAAGATAAGCACTCAATGTCAACATTCATTTACCCTAGACTGTTACAATTAAACCCATTTGTTCAAATAATAATTAATACCCATTAAAACCAAACCAGATCCAGCATCCAGGCTCAAATACAATGATACAATAGTCCGACATATTTGTAACCATAAACCCAGCCGGTTGAAGGCCAAATCAACCCAAATGTTGTGAGTTTGCAAGAAATCCTGGCCATAGAGGGAAGCTGTCGCCGCCCTCACCAGAATTCCAGAAACTTCTTTGCATGCCTCTCACACTCAGTTGGTCTAACTTCCATGCCAGCTGTGATTCCAACTATGGTCCCAGCAACGGCTTCAAGCTGCCAGATCAGCCCGATATGCAAAGATACGCACTGTGGCCCCCTCTTGATCAGTGGTACATTTCTAGAAGATCCGTTCGGTCCCATCAAGCTTCGGATGAATAAAATAAATGAAAACAGAAAAATGATTAGGGGTGGTTTTTTATTTTTACCTATGTAAAATATCGGGAATAAAACCCAAAAGATAAGCTTTTTAAACGAGGAGAACCCTAGCAGTAAGGAAGCAATAAAAAGGAATAAAAAAGGGTTTTCTTTTACATTTCGAAAATGAGAGCAAAATCAATACAAAACCTTTACGTATTTTCCCGTTCAATCTCAAGTACTTTTGTGTGTGTCTGGTTGTGGCTGGAGGTAAAATTAATAAGAGAGAAAACTTAGGTCCTTTACCTTAGAGAGGAGTCTCTCCGGAACAGGTCACAGGAGATAGAAACCGAGAGGTCGAAAGGGTTGAGTTCTCCTAGCAATTTAGGGTTTTGCATGTTGGTTTTATGACTAGATTTAGGATTAAGAGATATAGAGGAGTTTTAGGTGTTTTCTGGGTTCTTAGTTTCCGTTTTTTGGTTTAAATGGGGCGATGAGGCGTTAGGGGTAGTTTTGGTTTCCATGGCCATCGTTTATGGGTGCCTGGGGTAGAAGCGTTTTTGAACATGGGGAGGAGGTGGCTGTAAGAATGAAAAATGGTTTGGGTGAGAAAAAACAAATTAAGGAGGTTTATGATTTGTTTTATTTAGTAATGAATCACGTTAAACCTAGGTTTTATTAATAGTTTTTGTGTTAATCGCACTTAGGTGGTTTTAAATAGACAAGGGTAAATCGTTTCTTTGATCCTTTGCGTTTTTCTCCAGTTCATTTTTGTCCTTGAATCCTTTTATAAATGCAGTATTTATGTTTGCAATTCGGCCTTTCATTTTTGATTTTTCTCATTCTAACCACCGGTCGTTGTTATTTATTTATTTATTTATTTGAAGATTTGCATGATAGGTCCTTTTATTTTATTGTTGTTATTGTTTTTATTTTGATTCGAATATTCTATGCCATTTTCGTTTGATGGGATTTAATTCATGTATTTATTTATGTGATTTTTTTTATTTGAGCCCTGCATTTTATACTCATTTTGATTTAACTCTTTTCTGTACATTTGGACTTAAATTCAATTTGGATTCTGTTTTACGGTTTTTATTTTTGTGTTAACTTCATCTTGATCCCTGTATTTCTTTTAAAATCTTTTGTATGTTAGAATTATATGTATGTAGCTTGATTGATCCTCATATTATGGATTAACTTCATGTGTGTATTTATATATATTTATTTCTCGTTTTAATTCACTGTTTCTTGAAGTTTGGGTGTTGATTTATTCGATTTGCAGCATATTTGTTGGGATATTTATTAAGTTACTTCTCATCATTTATGTATATTTTGCTGTAATTTATTGACGCTGATATACTTTCCTTTAGTTTTCCCCTTTTGTATGATAAGTATTATGCCATAAGTAGAGATCTGATTTCAATTACTTAAGAAGCGTATTATGGATGCATCTTATGCTTTCTATGTTTACTAAAACACACATATATATAGTAAACGCGTATGATAAGTTTTACTTACCAATTATAAGGTGGTATTGTAATATATATCTACATGCGTGTTTATATGTGTGTATACGTATATGTTAAACCCATTTTGTGTCCTACATGGAAACTTTTTAGTATATTACTTTTTGTCAACTGTTTTCCAGAGTAATGTATACATGTATATATATTAGTATTGCTTTAACATGTTAAAGTTATTAATTAGCAATGTTTTTAAAATCAGACCGAACCTTGAACCGGTGAAGGTACTGGTTCAGTGGTTCAACCGTGGTTCAACCAATTTGAACTGGATTTTATATAAAATAATTTTTTTTTTAAATTTTACATAATATTCAAAGCAATATTAATATATATATAACACTTTTTTAAGTTTACAATATTAAAAGGTATAAAAATATCACAAGTTATAACATATATAAGTTAAAAAACATAAAATCAAGTGAAAAAATCAACTAAAACATAATATTTAAGGTAAAACATATTAAATAATAAATATAATTATATAACTATAATCAAAAAATAAATTTGGGCCTGAAAAAAATCATAACAAAAGATGTCGTTTGGTTTAATTTTTTTTAAAAAAATCCCACATGGCTAATAAACATAGAAGAACATCCCAAAAGTCTAAAGAGTAAAAATATGAGAACAAAACTATCCCACATGGCTAAGAAACATAGAAGAGCATCCCAACTGACTTCTATAAATAATAGAGGTAATTTGGCATTCAAAATCATGGAGTCTTTTAGTGAGCACAAAGTGAACTATTCTTTCGCTTCAATCGAGCTTGAATTTCAGGCTTCAATCAAGCTTCTAAAATCCTTTTCGAGTTCAAGTTTCAATATTATATTTCGAGTTCGAGTTGAACTTGATAATTTTTAGCTTGTGAGTTTTTGAGTCGAGTTGAGCTTACTTTTAAAGTTTTCGAGTTCGAGTCGAGCTCAACAATACTTGAGTTCGAGTCGGCTCGTTTAACAAACAACGTCGTTTGGTTTAATTTTTTCTAAAAGAAAAAAACAGAACCAGTGGTTCACACTGGTTGTGCCGGTTTTTAGCCGGTTCACCCCGGTTTTACCGGTTTTCAGCCAGTTCTATCGGTTCTCAACCGGTTCATTGCAAAACTGGTTTTGGAAGTTAACCAGATCGGACAGGCCATCGGTTCACGGTTTAACCGGTTGAACCGGCCGGTCCAGTCCAGTTTTAATAACCATGTTAATTAGTGATTCCTTTTTTTAAAATATTTTTTAGGAAGTCCCTGAACTTTTTAAATTAAGGAGACTTTCAATTTGGTCATTGCATTGATGCCCAAGGATTTAAATTGATTTTCTAATTGACATAATAATTAGAGTTAGTAATTAGAGCCTTTGGTTTATCTTAATTTCACTTTTAATCCTTTAATTTATGGAACATTTGATTTTGCTCTCGCATTAAAATGCCCGATGGTCTATTTTAATTATTCGACTCAATAATTGGTTAAAATAAATTAGGATTAACATTAGAGTCTCCATTTTAGGCTTAGTCCTCTAGGTTCTTAGTTTTCATAATTTGACACTTTAGGTTAGAGATTGTCTTCATTAACCCACATAGCATAATTAGGTATTAAATGATTGTTTGTTTGCATCTTGATTTTAAAATAATATAAGACAATGTTCATTTATCAAGGAATTAATAGTGTATCCTTCAGTTATGCTCAGGGGGTGACCTACTAATAGTTCTCGAAGTAAATCAACATCCTTTCCAAAACCCCATATCATGATTTTTTAAACTTTAAGGCAATGTTCATTTACCTAGATCAATAAGGAAGCTTTCACATTAAATTCTCGAGGTTAATCATTATTAGTCTTAGTAAACCGACATCAAACCGACATCCTTTTCCAACCCTGGCATCCATAATGATTTTTAAATTAAATAAAATCTCAAACTCAAAATTTCCAATTTTAAATATAGGGTAATCAACTAGATATCAATTTCTGAACGTTGTGGGGGTGTTAATCCTTCTCCACGAGTAACTGAATCTCGAACTTGATTTTTGATTTTCGTAGACCAAAATTTGGTTTGATAAAATAAAACGTTTTATTAAAATTACCCAGTTTTAGGTATTTTAGTTGTACTTTAAGTGACTCCTAATATTTCATAAAATCATTTCAAAAGAAAAACCTTATCATTCGTAACTAGTCGACTTTCCCCCCGAAGGGTCGGTTGTGACATCTTGGCGAGTCCGCTGTGGATATTTTGTTTTCTTAAAATAAATACATAGTTGAGCCACGAGTGGATTACCCTATATTTAGAAATTTGAAAATTTGAGTTCGAATTTATTTAATTTACGATACATTATGTCCTTTTTAAAAAAAATTGAAAAATGTTTTCTCTTAGGTTAATGATTTAACTTGTGTGAATTTTAATAAGACTATTGTATATCATAGCTCTATACCTGAGCTTCGACCCGTTTCACCTAAGTATGGAAAACGTCACACCATCGAGGAATATTGGTTTTTCTCTAGTGTAGGTCTGACAAAGTACCTCTGGAAAACATTCTAAATGTTTGTTCGGATACTGATTTTCGTGACACTCATTTAGTAATGTGATCTCCTAGACTAAATTCGATTCACAAAGTTTGTAATGGGTGAGAATCGAAGTCTCTATATACCTTAGCAGGTTACAAGCACAATTTGGGAACATTTCTTAGAATTGAACTTCATATAGAGAATTTAGTAAGTCCGCTCCTTTAGGGCCATGTGGATACCCTAAAAGAACTAGAATGTATGCAGTTAGGACTTTGATTTTCTTTGTGTGTTTTATTTGTAGCCTCATCTATGAGTTATATTTAATTATATTTTTTCGATTCACATTACTTAATTATCATTTATACTAACTTGATTTCCTTTTATTTGTTACGCTTGTTGTGTTTTATTTTTTTTATAAACATGACATCTCATAAAAGGTATTGATCTCTGAAATAGATGATCATTTAGAAGGTTCTTGAAACAAAAATGCCTTTCGTTGGGTTAGATATAATTTCAAAGATATCTCCATGGAAAAAACAGAAAGAAACAAGAATAAAGAGATAGTTCACCTACTGAAGAGATAAGTTGGACTTAAGAATGTTTAACGTTGAAGGCATTAGCTAAAGGTCGCGAACTAGTTCAACAAACTATTGCTATAGAAGATGAAAAATAAGATCTAAAGATTTTTTGAAGTGTTAGAGTCTGACAAAAAATGATTCCTCATCCAACTACTTGCATTAGTTGAACAACTATAAGTTGGACCAGACTTTATCTATAATGTTTGATTTTCACTTTCCCATAGTATCGAGACATTGTCACTTCTTCGAGAATTATTTTAGGAACATTTATTTTGGGATCAATACCTTTTTCTCCTTTGTTTCATTTACATTTTGCATTTGCATTCGTATCTTTGCATTTTTGCATTCACATTCACATCACTACATTATGCATTATCTAATATTATTTAAGAATTTCCATAAGCATTCAATCAAGAAAATATGGGAATAATTCGTTGATAATTCTATGATAGAATTCTGAAAGCAAATTTAAGCAAATCGGGTCGTATATAGAAAAAGATCGAAAACAATGAATAAGATGTTAGCACGTGTCAGTAGGATCGAGAGATTTTAGGAACAGCTTGTCAAAAGTCAACAAGAAATGATCGATGAAGTGAAAAAGTTTAAGATGAGTCAAGAAATCAAATGTCCAAGTTGATGAGCATGATGACTACAGTGATATATGTGGAGAATGCGTTAGAGGATCTTGTTATGTAAGAAAAATGAAGACTTTGAATAAGGATGTGAATGTATATTTGAGGCCAGAGTGATATTAATAGATGATCAAGATCTTGTTAAGGTGCATACATGGTAATCTAAGAAAACTATAGAAATCATGTATGGTCCCGGAGAGCATAATAGATGTCATGCTAGAAAAAAACAACAATTAAGGATGAAGTTTCTGCTTTAAATAAGGATGTGAATGTAGGTTTGAGGCCAGAGTGATATTAAAGATGATCAAGATCTTGTTAAGGAGATGGTAATCTAAGCCAATTATAGAAATCATGTATGGTCCCGGAGTGCATAACAAATGTCATGCTAGGAAAAACAACAATTAAGGATGAAGTTTCTAACATAAAAATTGAGTATCACTCCAAGAAGAGGGGCATAGAGCAAATTCAAATGCCAATAAAAGATCTAAAAAGAAAAAGAAGAAAAAGAATAGAGCACCACTTGTTCCAATCCCATAGTCATATTCAGACTTGTTACGCTTTCTCTTCAAGAGTGGCCTTCTAGAGCCTATTCTTCCAATACCCAATACTTATTTGTGTCCAGATTAGCAAGGTGTAAAAATTCATACATATATCATTATGTTGATTTTATCCGCTTTGCATAAAATTATGGGATCGTGAGATTAAAGGTTCAAATCCTCATCACATAAGGGTTGCCATGCTTTGAAGATGGAAAACCTAAGCTCTCTAGAAGCTCAAAACTTATCGATATGCCTAAGGAGAAAAATAATCAAGCCCAAACATCTGCAAGCGAATGTCTTAGTATTCCACAAGTTCGTAGTTAAGAGATCAACCTTCAAAATTAATCTGTAAAATTTACTTTATCTTAGAATGACCCCTTACCAGATTTTCATGTTGATCGCAAAAATGACAAGGTGAAAATGAAATCCAAAGGGCCTTTATTCTATTTTTTCATTCCCATGCAGTAAGTTATACCCAAGTTGCTCGAAGCTTGATTGATTACTCCACGTCTTGCTAAACCTCTATTGTCCCCTTATCCAAATTGGTATAATGAGAAAGTTTCTTGTGAATATCACACCAGAACCTGGGGATACTCTATCGAGAGATGTGGTAACTTCAAGAGAAAAGTTCAATACCTTTTAGCTTATAGAGTTATAGAATTGGTTGCCAACAATCAATCTATTTTAATCAAACAATTGAAAATCAATCACCATGATGAAATTGACATAGTCAAGTCGAATGAGGAGCATATGAAAAAGGGTATGGAAAAGAAAAAATGAAATGAATGAAGAAGATAAGGCATGTGAGGTAGAGTTAATGTATCCAAATCTCAAGGTATCTCTATTGTTAGATTAAGAAAGAAAGAAGAAAATGAGAGAATATGGTAGAAAAGACATTAAATTAAAAGTAATTCGAGACTAGTCGCAAAGATGTTTTGGAAAAATACAACCATCACGATTTTCCAAGTGCCATTTCAGACCTGTTGCCCTATTTAATTAGGAGTCAATACCTCACCCAAGGGTTTTAAGAATGAGGACTAGCTCATCTTCTTATGGATATGACCCAAATAGTTCTTGTGATTTCCATATAGGGGCATTGAAACATCCCACTGACAAATGTATATCGTTTATGGAAGAGATAGAAAGACTTGTTGACAATGGAGTTCTAACATGAAAGCTGATTGAAGAATGGGGAGAAAATGAGGCATTAAAGGGTGAAGACCCAAATCCAATTCAACTGAGAAACCAAATATCCAATTAGTAATGGGATGTTCCAGATGAAAGAGATGAGGTTGTTATCCATCGATCATCAAGCACAATTGCACTTCACATTGAAAGTATTTTATTTTGTTTTATTTTTTTCATTTTTTTTTGTTTTTTTTAGATTTTTGTAAATTTCTTTAACTAATAAACACTACTCTTTTTCAAAGTATGAGCAATAAAACAAATTTATTTTTAAAGTTCAAGGAATATAATAAGTTATTCTTATAGCCGTTGAAGAGTGGCAAGATTGAACCCTTGTAAAACAATAACCTTAATCATGTTTTAGATGTTACATCCAAATGATATCCCCATTTTCTTGTAGGATTGAAACTACTCCTCACACGACAAGATATACAAAGGAAATGCATTCAGGTATGTATAGAAGCTGACAAAATGAGGTAACTTGTGTTTGAAGTTACGAAAGTAATTAGATCACGCTTTTGTTGAGAACGTTCAATGATGATTGATAACTCCGTAAAAGGTCACATTTTGGGACCTTTTCACTTAATTTATTGAGTGTCTAATAGCTCATTTAGGACCATGTAGATGTATTTAGAAGCATTTAGTTGCAAGTGGTGGAATTCAGTTTGCCGTGGCATTTTATTTTTAAAGCGGTGCTGCCTTATGGGAAAGGTGCTTGTTTAATGATGTGAAGGAATTGAAAGTAAGGAAAATAGGAAAGAAAATGCCAAGACATAAGGAGATTGCTGAGCAAATTGAAATTGCCAAGTTTGACTAGCATTTCGATAGCGCTCAAAGTGCGAGAAGATATTTTTTAAGCCAGTTATCTCCGACTTTCCGAGAGCTCTGCCTGAGGAATCCACCTCGAAAATTTGCCTGGAAGGACCGGCACTGCAACCGCCAGTTCTGCTGATGACACCGCCTGACCCTACAGATCCTGTCTATCATTGGGTGCCTGCAACGGGATTATATCGGTCACTCAGCCAGCTACTCAGGTTGTATCATAGCCTGTTCTACCTGACTCCCAAGCAACTTAACCATGGTTTTGGGGTTTTCTAGGAAAGTCAACACAAAGTCCTAGGATTAATTTTCCCTATAAATAGAGGATGAAGCCACATTGTTGAAGACTTGGGTTCCACCCAAAATTGAGCTTAAAAAGTTAGAGAGAGAGAGTCTCATTTTTCTCCGTCAATCCTAGTGGCTGTGGCATTTCTCCTAGAAAAGCTTGAGAGAGTAGCGTCCTGAGCATCCGAGAGGAGCCAGTTCGCTGGAAGCAGTTCTTGGTGGTCGAGGGAAGGATTGGGCAGTCCAAGTCGAAGGCTTTCTCTCATACCCTTACTTCTTTGCTTTTATATTTTGTTATTGGGTTGTAAGGAACAAATGAAACTTGCTTTGTGCTTGTTTATTTTGAACTGTACCATGAAGTAAACCTATTTGGTGGGAGTTCGCTTGGATGTTTAAGTTTTTATTTCAATGAATGGTTGGTTTTCTATGATATATTATATTTTATTTATGATACGTAATGCCTTAAGGTTGTAGGAGCTACGAGAGTTGCCTTTCCTTAGGAGGTTTTTAGGGTTCGAGAGAATGCCTTGGCAAAATATCCTTAGTATTCGAGAGAAACTAGGGAGGAACTACATAAACAAGGTGTTCTAGGTAGTAACTAGGCCTAATTCACCTTAGAGATAAGGTTAGGATTTCATTCGACTAAAAAGGAGTTGTGCAAGAACGATAGGTTAGATGTTAATGCTTACGCAAAAAGGTATTGCCGAGACAATTCCTATTATCTGGACCAATAGGATCACTACAGAGGTTTACGCCAATCGGTTTTGCCAGGGCATCTTTAATCTGTCGAGTCCCTTACTAGAGATAGAATAGGGCACCTCAATAGACTCTGTTGGGCAGGCTAGGCATAGAAGAAATACCATTAAGAGAAATAGACTTAGATTTTCCTAGTGACTCCTATCACTCATTCCCATAGCTGCTTGTCGTGTGAGAAAACTAAAGTCCTACATTTTAAATCCAGTATTTACATTTTATTTTGCCTTGACATTTCTATTTGTTTGCACTTATCACAATTGAATTTTCCACGACATTTCATCCAACTTGCCACGACATATTCAATTGCGACCACACTGCCACCATTCCATTTTCACATCAGTCATTCCATTTTGCCACAACAATCAATCTATTTTAATCAAACAATTGAAAATCAATCACCATGATGAAAATTGACATAGTCAAGTCGAATGAGGAGCATATGAAAAAGGGTATGGAAAAGAAAAAATGAAATGAATGAAGAAGATAAGGCATGTGAGGTAGAGTTAATGTATCCAAATCTCAAGGTATCTCTATTGTTAGATTAAGAAAGAAAGAAGAAAATGAGAGAATATGGTAGAAAAGACATTAAATTAAAAGTAATTCGAGACTAGTCGCAAAGATGTTTTGGAAAAATACAACCATCACGATTTTCCAAGTGCCATTTCAGACCTGTTGCCCTATTTAATTAGGAGTCAATACCTCACCCAAGGGTTTTAAGAATGAGGACTAGCTCATCTTCTTATGGATATGACCCAAATAGTTCTTGTGATTTCCATATAGGGGCATTGAAACATCCCACTGACAAATGTATATCGTTTATGGAAGAGATAGAAAGACTTGTTGACAATGGAGTTCTAACATGAAAGCTGATTGAAGAATGGGGAGAAAATGAGGCATTAAAGGGTGAAGACCCAAATCCAATTCAACTGAGAAACCAAATCTCCAATTAGTAATGGGATGTTCCAGATGGAAGAGATGAGGTTGTTATCCATCGATCATCAAGCACAATTGCACTTCACATTGAAAGTATTTTATTTTGTTTTGTTTTTTTCATTGTTTTTTTGTTTTTTTTTTTTAGATTTTTGTAAATTTCTTTAACTAATAAACACTACTCTTTTTCAAAGTATGAGCAATAAAACAAATTTATTTTTAAAGTTCAAGGAATATAATAAGTTATTCTTATAGCCGTTGAAGAGTGGCAAGATTGAACCCTTGTAAAACAATAACCTTAATCATGTTTTAGATGTTACATTCAAATGATATCCCCATTTTCTTGTAGGATTGAAACTACTCCTCAAACGACAAGATATACAAAGGAAATGCATTCAGGTATGTATAGAAGCTGACAAAATGAGGTAACTTGTGTTTGAAGTTACGAAAGTAATTAGATCACGCTTTTGTTGAGAACGTTCAATGATGATTGATAACTCCGTAAAAGGTCACATTTTGGGACCTTTTCACTTAATTTATTGAGTGTCTAATAGCTCATTTAGGACCATGTAGATGTATTTAGAAGCATTTAGTTGCAAGTGGTGGAATTCAGTTTGCCGTGGCATTTTATTTTTAAAGCGGTGCTGCCTTATGGGAAAGGTGCTTGTTTAATGATGTGAAGGAATTGAAAGTAAGGAAAATAGGAAAGAAAATGCCAAGACATAAGGAGATTGCTGAGCAAATTGAAATTGCCAAGTTCGACTAGCATTTCGATAGCGCTCAAAGTGCGAGAAGATATTTTTTAAGCCAATTATCTCCGACTTTCCGAGAGCTCTGCCTGAGGAATCCACCTCAAAAATTTGCCTGGAAGGACCGGCACTGCAACCGCCAGTTCTGCTGATGACACCGCCTGACCCTACAGATCCTGTCTATCATTGGGTGCCTGCAACGGGATTATATCGGTCACTCAGCCAGCTACTCAGGTTGTATCATAGCCTGTTCTACCTGACTCCCAAGCAACTTAACCACGGTTTTGGGGTTTTCTAGGAAAGTCAACACAAAGTCCTAGGATTAATTTTCCCTATAAATAGAAGATGAAGCCACATTATTGAAGACTTGGGTTCCACCCAGAATTGAGCTTAAAAAGTTAGAGAGAGAGTCTCATTTTTCTCCGTCAATCCTAGTGGCTGTGGCATTTCTCCTAGAAAAGCTTGAGGGAGTAGCTTCCTGAGCATCCGAGAGGAGCCAGTTCGCTGGAAGCAGTTCTTGGTGGTCGAGGGAAGGATTGGGCAGTCCACGTCGAAGGCTTTCTCTCATACCCTTAGTTCTTTGCTTTTATATTTTGTTATTGGGTTGTAAGGAACAAATGAAACTTGCTTTGTGCTTGTTTATTTTGAACTGTACCATGAAGTAAACCTATTTGGTGGGAGTTCGCTTGGATGTTTAAGTTTTCATTTCAATGAATGGTTGGTTTTCTATGATATATTATATTTTATTTATGATACTTAATGCCTTAAGGTTGTAGGAGCTACGAGAGTTGCCTTTCCTTAGGAGGTTTTTAGGGTTCGAGAGAATGCCTTGGCAAAATATCCTTAGTATTCGAGAGAAACTAGGGAGGAACTACATAAATAAGGTGTTCTAGGTAGTAACTAGGCCTAATTCACCTTAGAGATAAGGTTAGGATTTCATTCGACTAAAAGGAGTTATACAAGATTGATAGGTTAGATACTAGTGTTGTCACAAAACGGTATTGTCGAGAAATATCCTATTATCTGGACCAATAGGATCACTGCAGAGGTTTACGCCAATCGGTTTTGCCAGGGCATCTTTAATCTGTCGAGTCCCTTACTAGAGATAGCATAGGGCACCTCAATAGACTCTGTTGGGCAGGCTAGGCGTAGAAGAAATACCATTAAGAGAAATAGACTTAGATTTTCCTAGTGACTCCTATCACTCATTCCCATAGCTGCTTGTCGTGTGAGAAAACTAAAGTCCTACATTTTAAATCCAGTATTTACATTTTATTTTGCCTTGACATTTCTATTTGTTTGCACTTATCACAATTGAATTTTCCACGACATTTCATCCAACTTGCCACGACATATTCAATTGCGACCACACTGCCACCATTCCATTTTCACATCAGTCATTCCATTTTGCCACAATATTCTCATTTGTACATATCATCACTAGCTTTACCTAGGTGACAAAGTAAAGTGCCTTGACAAACTTATTTGATTTCCCCAATTCCCTGTGGAGACGATACTCAACTTATCACTGTATTACTTGTTCGATTGTGTATACTTGCACATATATCCGCACTCATTTATAATACTTATACCAAGCGGATAAGTTTTTGGCGCCGTTGCCAGGGAATTGGCAACTGTAAGTTAAATTGTTTTGTCATAGCATTTTTATTTTACTTGTTTATATTTCTTTTATATAGTTTTACCCTTTATTTTTCTTATTTTCTTCAGGATTTCATGGTGCATGACCAGAAGTAACCTTGACGAGCCATTAGAACTAGTTGAACCTGAAATTGAAGGCTCTTTAGAAGAAGAAGACGTGATCAATGCACAAATATGTACCAAATTGGAAATCTAGGCATTGGTCATGAGGAGGATCAGAATACCGAGGCAAATCCATTTGCTGGGAATACACCCAGACCTCGTGCCATTAGTGATAACTTAAACCCAATTCTAGACGATTTAAATCCTGGAATTGTGGCACCAGAAATTCAGGCAACCCACTTCGAGCTCAAACCGATCATGTTCAATATGCTGAACTCCATAGGGCAGTTTGGGGGCATGCCAAATGAAGATGCCAGTCAGCATATTCGTAACTTCTTGGAGGTGTGTGGTTCTTTTCGCCAACAAGGGGTACACGAAGATGTTCTGAAATTAAAGCTATTTCCATATTCTCTGCGTGACCGAGCAAGGGCTTGGTTGAGTGGCATTCCCTCGGGTTCAATGGAGTCGTGGACTGATATGTGCAAAAACAAATTATACAGTATAATCCTCCGAACATAAACACACAACTGAGGAACGACATTGCTTCTTTTCGTCAAGCTGATGATGAGCCAATGTATGAGTGCTGGGATCGATACAAGGCATTACTTCGTAAGTGCTCAAATCATGGTTTTCAAGATTGAACGCAAGTCGTGATGTTCTACAATGGAGTAAACGCACCCACGAGGATGATGCTAGATGCCTCGACAAATGGGACACTGCTTGACAAATCACCAGCAGAGGCATTTGACATTCTGGATAAGATTGCCATCAACGATTATCAATTTCCATCCACAAGGCTTGGAGTTGGGTGAAAATCTCATGTAGCTTTCGAGCTAGATTCTAAGGATTTGGTGTCCACCCAACTTGCTGCTATCACCAACAAGTTGAAGAATTTGCAAAGGCCAAGTGAGGTGAGAGAAGTGAAGGTAGCTCATTCAGCATGTTTATTATGCCACGACAATCACAATGAGAGTGATTGCCCAACCAATCAAGAATCCATCAACTTTGTAGGCAACTTCAATCGAGGTAACAACAACCCCTATTCCAATACGTATAATCCTAGATGGCGTCAACATCCAAAATTTTTATGGGGAAATCAAGGAAACAACAATTCTCATCAACCAGCTCGGCAGCAAAATTTCAATGACTCCTAGGGATTTCAATCGAATATGCCATGGCATAATTCTAACAAGGGAGGACCATTTTCATTAAATACCAGTTCGTTAGAAGCCACAATGCAAGAGTTCATTGCAACAACAAAGACAATACTGCAAGATCATGTGACCTCCATCAAAAATCAAGAGGCCCTGCTTCAAAGACATAGTTCGTCATTAAGGGCGCTAGAGAGTCAGGTTGGTCAAATTGCCGCGGCATTACAAGAACGCAGACCAAGTCATTTACCGAGTGACACTGAAGTCACCAAACCTCATGGCAAAGAGAATTGCAGTGTGCTAACTCTCCGAAGTGGTACACTAATTAATGTTGAAGACAAGTTTGGGGGAAGACCGAAGGATGATTCACCCCTTGTAACCATGAAAGCTGATCAAGAAGTGCAAGAAGAAGCACCAGTGGAAGAGGACAAGGCTGAGAGTTCATCAAGTAAAGAAACTGAGGGGGCAAATAAAAATGCCAAGGCAACTTCTGTTCGCACCCCGTCAGTACAAGAAGCCAGACCCCCACCTTCTTTTTTGCAAAGACTGAAGAAGCATAACGAGGATATTTAATTCAGAAAATTCGTTGATATTCTGAGTCAACTTCAAATCAATGTTCCTTTTTTGGAGGCTATGGAACAAATGCCGACATATGCTAAATTCATCAAAGAAATTGTTACCAATAAGAGAAAAGTGGAGCAGTACGAGACAATTGCCACGGCAAAATAATTTTGCTCTTCATTAAGTAAGCTGCCACCAAAGAGACATGATCCTGGCAGTTTTATCATCCCATGTTCGATAGGAGACAAATTTATTGGGAAGGCACTTTGTGACCTTGGCTCAAGAGTAAACGTGATGCCTAAGTTAATTTTCGTGAAGCTTGGAATAGGGAATGCGAGACCCACATCTATCATCTTGCAGTTAGCTGATCGTTCACATGTTCGTCCTGAATGGTGAATTGAAGATGTCATCATGCGGGTTGACAAATTCATTTTTCCTGTTTATTTTTTTTATTCTAGACTATGAGGTTGATGCCACAGCACCCATGCAAGTTAACGATCTCATTGAAGATCTCATTGATTGTGAGAGGGGCGTGCTAACCATGCAAGTGGCCGATCAATAAGTCACTATGAATGTCTTCCGATCTCTCAAGTACATGGATGATTCTGAAGAATGCCAGAGCATTTTTGAAGTAGATACAACAATTGCAAAGGAAGTAGATCAATTTTTCCAAGATAATTTCATTCAGCCGGACCCTGATGAGAGGATACTTGAAGACTTAAAGGCTGGAGAGCTTAATGATTTTCCTACTGAGGAACAGCAGCTTAGCTTTGAACCTTTGAACTTTGAAGAGTTTGTTCCCCTAAGCCCTCATTACAGCATGTTCCTACCCTATAACTTAAGAATTTGCCACATCATCTTAATTATGCTTATCTGGATAGTAACAAAACTTTGCATGTGATTATTTCCTCTACCCTTACTCCTAATCAAGAATCGAGTTTGTTAAGTGTTTTGTCACATCATAAGAAAGCGTTGGGATAGACGATGACAGATCTGAAGGAAATAAGTCTAACTATCAACATGCACAAGATCCTGCTGGAAGAATGCCACGTCAAATCCATAGAGCCACAGTGAAGATTGAACCCAATCATGAAGCAAGTTATGATGAAAGAGATTCATAAATGGCTTGACGCTGGACTAATATACCCCATTTCAGACAGCTCATGGTTAAGTCCTGTCCAATGTGTGCCAAAGAACGGAGGCACGACCATGGTGACGAGTGAAGACAACGAGTTGTTACCTACACGCACAGTCACCGGGTGGAGAATCTACATTGACTACCGCAAGCTTAACAAGGCCACCAAGAAGGATCATTTCCCTTGCCGTTCATCGATCAAGTGATGGATCGACTTTCTGGCAAGGCATTTTATTGTTTCTTGGATGGATACTTGGGGTAAAATCAAATTGTCATCACACCAGAGGACCAGGAGAAGAAAACATTCATATGTCCCTATGGCATATATGCATTTCGAAGAATGCCATTTGGACTCTGTAATGCCCTGACAACTTTTCAGCGCTACATGTAAGCCATATTCTCAGACATGGTTGAGGATTTTCTGGAGATTTTTATGGACG
Source organism: Hibiscus syriacus (assembly GCF_006381635.1). Classification (NCBI taxonomy): domain Eukaryota; kingdom Viridiplantae; phylum Streptophyta; class Magnoliopsida; order Malvales; family Malvaceae; genus Hibiscus; species Hibiscus syriacus. The sequence goes on from NW_024063194.1 coordinate 8,518,804, forward strand.
ATTTTTCTGTCTTCGGAGTTGACTTTCAAAAATGCCTCGACAATTTGGCAAAGGTACTAAAGGGATGTGAGGAGGCTAATCTTGTGCTGAACTGGGAAAAATGCCACTTCATGGTGACTGAGGGCATTATTTTAGGCCATAAAATTTCAGAAAAGGACATTGAGGTAGACAAAGCCAAGATCAAGGTGATCGAGAAGCTACCCCCATCAACTTCTGTCAAGGGCATTCGGAGTTTTCTTGGACATTCTGGATTTTATAGACGATTCATCAAGGACTTCTCCATAATATCCAAGCCCTTGTGCACCCTGCTGCAATAGAACCAACCGTTCGTATTCGATCAGAAATGTCATGGTGCATTCGATGAGCTGAAGAAGAGACTTATCTCTGCACCAATCGTAGTTCCCCAGACTGGATGACACCATTCGAATTAATGTGTGATGCAAGTGATTTTGTCGTGGGAGCTGTGCTTGGGCAGCGTAGAGGTAAAATCTTTCATGTTATATATTATGCTAGCCGTACCTTAAATGAGGCACAAATGAATTACACTACCACTGAGAAAGAATTACTTTCCGTGGTATTTGCATTTGACAAGTTTAGGCCATACTTGATAGACACCAAAGTCATAGTTCACACTGACCATTCTGCTTAGTGAACAAGAAAGATGCCAAGCCTAGACTTATTAGGTGGATATTACTGCTGCAAGAGTTCGACTTAGAGGTCATTTATAGGAAAGGTACTGAAACCAGGTTGTAGACCATTTATCTAGGCTAGAAAACATTTTAGAATGCCTTGAAATCATTGATATTAAAGAAGAATTCCCTGATGAGAAAATTTTATATGCCACGGCAATTCCGTAGTACGCTGATCTTGTTAATTTTCTTGTTAGTGGTGTTTTTCCTTATGAACTGAATAGGCAGGGCAAAAAGAGAACTGTTGCCACATAGCACCCTGTGGAGGGCATTTTGGTGGTGCGAGGACTGTTGTAAAGGTCCTCTAATCAGGCTTCTACTGGTCATCACTATTTAAGGATTCCCATGCATTTTGTAAAGCATGTGACAGATGCTAGCGCACTGGAAACATTTCCAGACGTCACGAAATGGCACTGCAAAATATTTTGGAGATTGAGTTATTCAATGTTTGGGGCATTAATTTCATGGGACCATTCCCATCTTCCTTTGGAGATTTATACATATTGTTTGCGGTGGACTATGTGTCTAAGTGGGTTAAAGCAATTGCCACACCAAGGAATGACTCAAAGACGGTGCTCAAGTTTCTTCACAAGAACATCTTCACTCGATTTAGAGTACCACGAGCCATTATCAGCGATGAAGGCACCCACTTTGATAACAAGCTAATCGCCAAGGCATTACAGAAATACAGAGTGCGACATAAGATTGCCACAACATATCACCCGCAAATAAATCGGCAAGCTGAAGTGTCCAACCGTGAAATCAAGCAAATCATGGAGAAGGTGGTGAACCCTCGAAGGAAAGACTGGTCCCCAAGACTCGATGAAGCACTTTGGGCATACCGGACGGCATTCAAAACACCTTTGAGAATGTCGCCCTTCAAGATGGTATATGGAAAAGCTTGTCACCTTCCAGTTAAGCTAGAACACAAGGCATACTGGGCGATAAAGAAGCTTAACTTTGATGAGCAACTTGCTCGGGAAAAGCGAATGCTTGATCTAAATGAAATAGAGGAGTTTCGAGCGCAAGCATATGAAAATGCCAAGCTCTATAAAGAGAATACCAAAAAGTGGCACGACAAAATGCTTTTTCCACGACATTTTCATGAGGGACAGAAAGTACTACTGTTTAACTCTAGGCTCAAACTCTTCCCAGGCAAATTAAAGTCACGGTGGTCGGGACCATTTGAAGTCTACCATGTTTACCCGTACGACCCTGTTGATATTAAGAACATGGAAGATGGGTCTATCTTTAAAGTTAATGGCCAGCGCCTAAAGGCTTACCAAGGAGTCCCACAATTGCGTGACAAGTTGGAGCTTCTCTTGCATGACGTCGATATTGGTCCAGCATCTTAAGGATGCCATGACATTTTAAATTTACTTCGGTGCATAAATAATTTTTACTTTGCCATTATTGTAGTCTTTCTTATTTTTAATTAATTGATTTTATTTTATTTTTGTTGCAAGGGGTATTCCACATGGCTAGCACGTGAGGTGTATGGTGGAAGCTTGTGAAAATTATGGCGGCAAACTTGAATAGTAAAAGGAGGGAAACTTTTTCACTTTTCACTCTTACTTAGGATTAAAATTGTTACTCTTTCTTTTTGTTTTCTTCTCGCCTAGACCCTACCATTTCACTTTTTTATGCCCTACAAAATCGCTATTTTGTTCTTATCTTCTTATTTTGCTTCACTTTAACTTTTTCTTCTTTCTCTTTCATCTTCTTCTTTCCTCCTTTGCCGAAACCACCATAACCGCCAAAAAGCTCTAAGCTTTTTCAACTTTTCTTTGTTTTCTCTTTGAACAATGGTCCGATCACGACCCTCTTCTTCTGCACCACCATATTTTGTGGACGATGCTATCAAGGACCGGTTCTAAACCATTAAAAACCGGCGAGTCTTTTTTGAGTTGGGATTTGTCTTCTTCGAGGAGAAGGATACCACCTTCGGAAGTGAAGTGCTCAATGTGGTTAACAAGTACAAGTGACATAAATTTTCCAAGCATCCGACCACTATCAACGCATCGATTGTGAAGGAGTTTTACTCAAACATCTCCGAGCCAAACCAATATGCCGTTGTAGTTCGTGGCATTTTTATTCAATTCACTCCTACTGCTATTAATCGCTACTTCAAATTGCAGGTTCTGGAAGACCGCCATACCACTTTTGCGTAAGATGCAAATAACGAAACATACCAAGGCATTATGGAAGACCTCTATCTTCCCGACACCCAATGGAACGGCCAACAACTAAGTCGCAGGACCGTGGACCGGGAGAAGCTGCTCCCGCAAGTGAAGTTGTTGAACCATTTTATGAAGCACAAACTTTTGCCTACTTCCCACAACACCACCGTGTCTTTCCAGCGGATGCTTTTACTACACTCCATCATATTCAGGTGCCCCATTGATATGGGGAAAATCATTGTAGAGAAAGCCCATTTATGCCTGAAGTGATCTGTAAGTGCCCTAGTATTTCCTAATCTCATCACTGCTTTATGCCATAAAAAGAAAGTTCCTGAGGAGCAGTTCGACGAGATTTTACCGGTATTGCTGGAATTACAATGGCAAAAATCCCTATGTTGTTGGGGCTGAAGGACGTAAAAGGAAAAGAAAAGGAGGCGATCACATCTCGTGTTTCACCATCTCCACATGCCAGGGCAAACTCAGATGCCTTTGAGCAGGCTATTCAGCGCACTTAAGAGCACGTCGGGCGGCTGTGCGACAAACTAATGACATATTTTGCCTACGCTAAGCGCCAAGATGAATTTTTCACCAACACCTTCTTAGAGTTTCTCCCACATACAAACTTCACCGTCCCAGACTTCCCTGCAACACTAGTGCCACCAAATGAGGATACCGAGGCATCTGCAGAAGTACCTCGCCCTGCCATTGCCGACGCTCATCAATCGCACAGTGAAGAAAGTCCCAGCCCACTGAAGCAGAAGAGCCCACTGAAGCTGAGGATCCCACTGACCCTGATCCCGTCCATGTTATATCGTCCGATGCAGATCGAGAAGCCAAACTCCAATTCACTCATCACCCGAAATCCCCACAATTTGTTGAACCCCTGGTGGCAGAAAATCCTGATATGCCGCAACCTGCTGCACCAATGGAAGAAGAGCACCCCAAAGTACCACAGCCCACCGAGTCAACCGAGGAATCCCAATCCGAGATGCCACGACAAGCTCCTTTGTGTAGGAGTTGACGCCGCCTGAAGAAGGCATCTAAGTGTGAGGAGCCCCAGCTCTCCAATATCCTAGAAGGTCCAAGTACTCCTCCAGCCACATCCACTTCTGACTCTGAACATTCTATTCCCGCCAAACTGAGAAAGCGCCCTCAGTGCGCGACCGCTACACCACCACCCGTTTAAGTCAAGGTACCTTGCATTGCAATGCATTAATAGCATGTAGTTTATTTTCCTTAGTTTTAGTAAGCATCGAGGACAATGCTTCTCTCAAGTTTGGGGGAAGTAGGGTTCTCGCATCATTGCATGATAGTATCAATACAATAAATAAGCCATGACATTAGTAAATGTTTAAATAGTTTTCTGGAATTAGTTAAGGATGCCCAATGATGATGAATCTTGATGGCTAGGATAGAATGTACATGACTGGTTGAGGATAATAGAACCAACTCTAGGACTTGCTTCTTTGAAATCCTTGAATATACGATTGTATGTTTTCCATGCTTGAGAAACTTAGGAAATTTTTATAAGAGAATTCTTAAATGACGTGGCATAAAACTTTGAATGATGAAAACTCCTTTTAAAAGAAATGAAAAATGATGGTAAAATTGTGAATAAATGCCTCGGTATATCTGTAGAGGGACACTCCGCTATGCCAGGGCATATGAGTGAATGAAAGTAGTCACGGGATGACTCTACCTGACTAGCTCGGGGGTAGAAGGTATGCTCCCTTTCATCTAGAGTGCGGAAGGGTAGAGTGATAGGCTGACTCCCGTCGTAGCAGAAGTAAAGAAAAGAAAGAAAGTTGGGAGTAAAAAATTTGTAAATGTCATGGCAAATTAAGAAAGCTTGTTTAGAAAATTTTTAAGTTTATTAAGCATGGACTGGATACAATCACGCACACACCCACACAAAGAATCTTGCTCTAGGGCACAATACTAGATTTCTCGAACTAGTCTAGCATGGTGAAGCCATATGTGCTGAGGGTTTAAATTTTATCCCATAAGACTATTCTGTTTCTGAACTTGTCATAGTATTTTTTTTTGCTTATTATTATCCATTGCTTAAGGACAAGCAATAGCTTAAGTTTGAGGGTATGATAACTCTGTAAAAGGTCACATTTTGGGACCTTTTCACTTAAGTTATTGAGTGTCTAAAAGCTCATATAGGACCATGTAGATGCATTTAGAAGAATTTAGTTGCATGTGGGGGAATTCAGTTTACCGTGACATTTTATTTTTAAAGCGGTGCTGCCTTATGGGAAAGGTGCTTGTTTGATGATGTGTAGGAATTGAAAGTAAGGAGAAAAGGAAAGAAAATGCCGTGACAAAAGGAGATTACTGAGAAAAATGAAATTGCCAAGTTCGACTGGCATTTTGATAGCGTTTAAAGTGCGAGAAGATATTTTTGAAGCCAGCTGTCTCCGATTTTCTGAGAGCTCTACCCGAGGAATCCACCTCGAAGATCCTCCTGGAGGGACTGGCACTGCAACTGTCAGTTCTGCTGATGATGCCGCCTGACCCTATAGATCTTGTCTGTCCTTGGGCGCCTACAACGGGATTATGTCGGTCACTCAGCCAGCTACCCAGGCTATATCATACCATGTTCTGTCCGACTCCCAAGCAATTTACCCATGGTTTTTGGGTTTCCTAGGAAAGTCAACACCAAGTCCTAGGATTAGTTTTCCCTATAAATAGAGGATGAAGCCACATTGTTGAAGACTTGGGTTCCAACCAAAATTGAGCTTAAAAGTTAGAGAGAGAGAGAGAGTCTCATCTTTCTCCGTCAATCCTACTTGCCGTGGCATTTATCCTAAACAAGCCTGAGGGAGTGGCGTCCTAAGCATCTGAGAGGAGCCAGTTTGCTGGGAGCAGTTCTTGGTGGCCGAGGAAAGCATTGGGCAGTGCACGTCGAAGGTTTTCTCTCATCTCCTTTGTTCTTTGCTTTAATTTTTTTTATTGGGTTGTAAGGAACGGGTGAAACTTGCCTTGTGCTTGTTTATTTCGAACCTTACCATGAATTAAACCTATTTGGTGGGAGTTCGCTTGGATGTTTAAGTTTTTATTTCAATGAATGGTTGTTTTTCTATGATATATTATATTTTTTTATGATACTTAATGCCTTAAGGTTGTAGGAGCTACGAGAGTAGCCTTTCCTTATGAGGTTTTTAGGGTTCGAAAGAATGCCTTGGCAAAATATCCTTAGTATTCGAGAGAAACTATGGAAGAACTACATAAACAAGGGGTTCTAGGTAGTAACTTGGCCTAATCCACCTTAGAGATAAGGTTAGGATTTTATTCGACTAAAAGGAGTTATACAAGATTGATAGGTTAGATACTAGTGTTGTCGCAAAACGGTATTGTCGAGACATATCCTGTTATCTGGACCAATAGGATCACTGCAGGGGTTTACGCTAATCGGTTTTGCCAAGGTATCTTTAATTTGTCGAGTCCCTTACTAGAGATAGCATAGGGCACCTCAATAGACTCTGTCGGGAAGGCTAGGCATAGAAGAAATACTATTAAGAGAAATAAACTTAGATTTTCCTAGTGACTTCTATCACACATTCCCATAGCTTCTTGGCATGTGAGAAAACTAAAGTCCTACATTTTAAATCCAGTATTTACATTTTATTTTGCCTTGACATTTCTATTTGTTTGCACTTATCACAATTGAATTTGCCACGACATTTCATCCAACTTGCCACGACATATTCAATTGCGACCACACTGCCACCATTCCATTTTCGCATCAGTCATTCCATTTTGCCACAACATTCTCATTTGTACATATCATCACTAACTTTACTTAGGTGACAAAGTAAAGTGCCTTGACAAACTTATTTGATTTCCCCAATTCCTTGTGGAGACGATACTCAACTTATCACTGTATTACTTGTTCGATTGTGTATACTTGAATATATATATGCACTCATTTATAGTACTCATACCAAGCGGACAATGATCATAATCTTCACAAATGGAATAGTGTAGTAGATGAAATTAGTTCAGGTTAGTTTCTTGGGAATTAAACTCTAAAGATGAAATTTTCCGACCTTCAATGACACCCAGACTTTAATAGGTTCTTCTTAATGAGCTTAAGAAATCTTGAATCTAAGTACTCAAAAAGCGGTTATTAGGCAAGTGTAATAAAGGCGATAATGTCTAAGGTGAGGATGCTAAGTGCAATAAAGGTAAGAATGCCTAAGCTGAGGATGATGAATACAATAAAAACGATAATGCCTAAGGTGAGGATGTTGAGTGCAATAAAGGCGATAATGCCTAAGGTGAGGATGATGAGTTTAATAAGGGCGATAATATCCAAGAATGAGGTAAAATAATTGTTTATAGACCAATAAAGGCATTAATGCCTAAGGCTAATGATGTGTTTAGGTGAATGATGGACTAAGGGAGTTAAGAAACACTTGTTATAGTCAACTTCACACAAGCACTCGGGAATTTTATTTTTAGATGGATATTTCAACACTACCTTTGATAAAGAAGTCTATAAAACTTAAACAAATGGAATATTTCAGAGAACCGAAATAGAAATGTTCTAAAGGTTTAGCAATTGAATATGCTAGTTGCTTCATTATATACGTATCTGATTGAAATGTTGAGCCAAGATAGAGGGGCATCTTATGATTCTTATAAAGATCGAGAAAATAACAAAGTCTTGATGATTAAAACTATAAAAAATATGAAACCAACCAGAAACCAACTCATTGATCTTGACACTTGTCAAAGGGTTATAATTTCTAAAAATAAAATTTTTGATTTACTAAGTATTCATTGAACAGTTGATTTTCTTCAATTGTGAGCCTGAAGCAAGGAGCATCATTTTGTTATATAATATTCTTTGATTCATATGAATTCTAAAAACTGAAGAATGGAGAAAAATATTTTTGAATAGGACAATCTCGAGAAATGAAGGTCCTTAAAGCTGATGAGGCTTGTTGGCACCAATTTTCGTTTGATTTTTTATTATTATTAATACATCTTTTATCTTGTTAGCCCAATTACAAATAGTAACCCAAAACCAATAAAACTAAACATAATTAAATACAAACATACCCAAACCGGCCCAATATCCCAAGTCTAAATTAATTTTACAAAAACACTAAAACCTAATTTATCCTAACCTTTCTACTATCGCTGCCACCGTCTGGGAGGAGAAGAGCATCCGCTGGTGATGTCATATTATTTATGCCAATTCTAAACCGTCACTGTTTCAACCTAAGCAAATCAAACAAATCAATCAAAAATCTAAACACGTCTAATAAAATAAAACCAAATCAAACCAATCCCAAAAATTTTGAGATTTCCCCACCAACCAACCCATCCCCACTACGAAATATAGGCCCTTGGCATCGGTTTTAGGAAGAGATGACCTAAGATTTGGGTTTAGGAGAAAAAAAATGGACATTTTGGGTTCATTTTAGATTTTCCAGCTACCAGTGGCAGTTACCGATGTTGATGAGCAACGAACAGTTGATGTATCTCCACCCCTAAGAATAAAAGAGATAAAGAGTTTGGGAGTTGTTTTTTAGTAAAAAATGGTGAGAGTTACAAATGAAAGCTTAGTCTAAAATTTAGCCGTGGTTTTTACTTATATATGAAACCCAAAACTACATCATTTAGGGGAGGAGTTGTCATGCATTTAGCGCTTGGTATATCCACATAGGGAGGGTCCCTGATTTTATAATGTTTCATTATAGTCACTAAATACAATTGTTAATTTCTTTATTTCAACCTTTGAATTTTTCTATAGTTATATTTGTTCAGATTTGCGGAATCTCGAATCGATAACCGAAATGGTTTGCCAAGAGGGGTCGAGTCAGTTCTTGTGTTTAGGGAGTAAGGATATTGAAAAATAGGAAATTTGCACAACGATTTATAGTGGTTCGACTTCTCAACCAAGTCTACATCCACTACCTTAGCTCCTCACTAACGATTTTCCAACAAATTCACTAATTTGTTCTTTCTTTTTCAAGGATCAAAAGTAACCTTTACAACTCCCTAGTTTTTCACGGGCTAAACTAGAACCTTTTCCCTAGCTTTTAGCAGGCTTAGCTAGAAGTAAAACCCCTTTACAATGAAAGCAAATGTAAACAAGAAAACCTCTCTAAGGTAGGTGTTTACAAGAATTAGCTCACAAGAACAAAATATTTATAAGAGAAACATGAAATAAGAATGAAAAACTCTTCTCTTGTGTTTGATTGCTTGGATAGTTGTTCTCTTTTTTTTTCAAGTGTATTCAGCTTGTTTTTATAGCTTTAAATGAGTTTGAAGTCGTATATAGCCGTTGGGTATTAATTTCCTGCAAAAATAGGCTGTTCAAAACAGGGGGTATCGATACTCCTTTATGGGGTATCAATACTACCTTTGTTAAATTCAAATTTAACTAGATGTTGCTAGTAGTTGGAGCCTTGTAGTATCGATACTGCCTAAGGGGTATCGGTACTACTTTGCACTATGGTATCGATACCCTTGCATGGTATCATACTCATTTTGCATTCGATGTTTGAGCCTTCATAGGGGTATCGGTACTACCCTGATGGTATCGATACTACACTTGCCTAAGGTATCAATACTATACAATGGGTATCGGTACCCATTTATGTGGTATCGATACTACATGAAGCAGTATCTGTACTTCTTTGCATTTTTGCTCAAATCTGAATTTAATGGACTTTGAATTATTTTTGAAACCTTTTGAAAACATTGAATAAATTCAATTCAAGTCCAAAACCATTTTGCCTTAATTTGTTATATCGAAACATAGTTCTACAATCTCCCCCTTTTTGATATAACAAAACATTTGAAAATTTGTTTTTGGTATAACTCCCCCTTAATAAAATGTTTAATGAAAAAGATACCAATTGTTACTAATTGATGGAAAATATATGAAAATGTTAATATCCCCTTTTTTTCATTAAGAAATATGAATTTTTCAAACCATACTTCTCCATTTTTTTGTTATATCAAAAATAATTCAATCTGTAAAGTTCTAAAATAACACTGTAGAGTAAGTGGTAAATTTGACATTTAAAAAATCATTTGAAAAATCAAAGCTCCCCCTCAATAACTTGCATTCCAAACAAAATTTAGCTTTAAAATCTTAACACTTAAAAAAATTGAATTTCAACAAAGAATAACAAACATGTTAGTAGCACATGAAATTCAATATATTCAAGTCTAAAATACTTTATGGAATATCAATTGTTGAAATTAAGTGCATATGCATAAAGTTTTCTAAAAATGTTACGCATTTGAAAATTTTGATATCAATTTTTAGAGAGATATCTATTACATTTAAAACACATGCATAAACATTTAAATTTAGGTCAAAAATTTAAAATTTGTAAAATCAAAGTATTTGAAAAGTTGATATCAATTGTTAGAGAGATATCATTAAAATTTTAAAATGTTCATCATAAACATTTTTCAACATACATGAGATTAAAAACAATGCATAATCATTTAAAATCAAAACTCATGCATGCTTAAACTCAAATGAGTAACCAAATAACCAAAATAAAAGTATTAAGCTTAGAGGTTACACATTCCTTTTTCAAGTGTGACTAGAGCATCTCGATATCTTCATTTTCATCACCATTGCTCCCACACACCTACAAGAGACATTTATTTCAATTTTGGTATCCAAATTGCTTTGGATTATTGGACGTTAGTTTCAATGCCCCTTATTCCCTCGGGAACCCATACTTGTCTAATTTTAAAAGATTTTCTTTTCTTTATGGGACAAGTATGTTCCAAATGACCATGAAAATGGAAATGTGAGCATTTTGCCATTTTTAAACATATAGGTCATTTTTAGAAATTAATTCCTTTTCTTTTGTTAATTTTTCAAGCTTAACTTTTAAATCAAAATTTTCTTTTTCTAAATCATTTTTCAAAATTTCATTTTGATTTTCAAAATCAAAAATCGATTTATCTTTAATTTTGAGTTTTGAAATTAATTTCGTATATTTGGAATTCATGGTCTCAAATCCCAGATACAACCTATTATAAGCATCTTGTAACTCATCAAAAGTAAATGAATTAAATTCATTTGAGTTAGAAGATACCTCAAATTCTTCTTTGGTGGCCATGAGGCATAGGTTGACTACTTCATCTTCATCATTGAAGTCATCTTCATCACTCCAAGATGCAACAAATGTCTTCTTCTTGCTTGACCTATTTTTCTTTAGAAAAGGACATTCATATTTGACATGTCCATTTCTTTGACAATTGAAGCACACCGGGGGACTCTTCTTCTTGGTTGATTCATGCTTCACTTTCTTGAAAATCATGAATCTCTTGAGTTCCTTCAAGAGCTTTGTAATCTCATCTTCTTGTTCATCATTGTCTTCATCTACTTCATCACTTGAATCTTGATAGCTTTCATTGGTGGATTTGAAGGCAATACCTACCTCTTTCTTCTTCTTGTTTTTCTTCTCTTCACCTTCTTTTTCTTTCTTCAACGTCATCTCATGAGTGAGAAGAGAACCAATTAGCTCGTCGAGAGTAAGAGACTTTAAGTCTCTAGCTTCGATAATAGCCGTCTTCTTCGATTCCCGCGACTTTGGAAGAGAGTAGATCATCTTCCTTACAAGCTTCTCATTAGGGACTACTTCTCCAAATCCCTTGAGCCATTGACAATCACGAAAAATCTATCTGTCATAGTTTTGATGTCTTCATCGGGTTTCATCATGAAATTTTCGTAGCTATGGTTGAGAAGACTTATCTTTTTTTCCCTCACTTCGTTTGTTCCTTCATGAATGACTTGGAGCTTATCCCAAATCTCTTTGGCACTGGAACAAGATGAGATTCTTCCATATTGTAGAACTATATTTTGATATAAAAAATTAAGGCAAAATGTTTTTGGTCTTGAATTGAATTTATTCAAAGTTTTCAAAAGATTTCAAAAATAATTCAAAGTCCATTAAATTTGAATTTGAGCAAAAATATTAAGAGGTATTGATACCCCTATGAATGGGTATCAATACCCATATGAAGGCTCAAATTACAGAATGTAAAATGGGTACCGTACCGTACAAGGGTATTGATATCATAGTGTAAAGTAGTATCGATACCCCTTAGAGGGGTACCGATACCCCCTTGCTCTAACAGCTAGTTGATTTGAATTTAATAAAGGTAGTATCGATACGCCTTAAAGGGGTATTGATACCCCCATTTTTGGACAGCCTATTTTTGCAGAAATATTATTCTCAAACGGCTCCAAAACATCCCCAGTAGCTATATACGACTTCAAACTCATTTCAACCTATAAATACAAGATGGGTACACTTGAAGAATAAAGAGAACAACTATTCAAGCTATCAAACACAAGAAAAGATTTTTTTCATTCTTATTTCATCTTTCTCTTGTAAATATTTTTGTTCTTGCGAGCTTAATTCTTGTAAATAACTACCTTAGAGAGGTTTTCTTATTTACATTTCCTTTCATTGTAAAGGGGTTTTGCTTTTAGCTAAGCCTGATAAAAGCTAGGGAAAGGTTATAGTTTAACCCGTGAAAAACTAGGGAGTTTGTAAAGGTTATCTCTTTGTCCTGTAAAAGAAAGAACAAATTAGTGAATTTGTTGAAAAATCCTTGGTGAGGAGCTAAGGTAGTGGATGTAGACTTGGTTGAGAAGTTGAACCACTATAAATCCCTATGCAAATTTCCTATCTTCCAATCTCCGTACTCCCTAAACACAAGAATCGACTCGACCCCTCTTGGCGAACCCTTTCGATTGTCGATTCGAGCTTCCGCAAAATCCCAACAATTGGTATCAGAGCTTGACTTGTTAGAAGGCTTAACATCCTTGAGACAATCCTCGAAGAAGCTCTATTAATTCCTGACGCAACCGACAAAGAAATGGATTTAACCTCTGGTGCCTATTACATTGAAGATTCACCTATTATGGATTCACAATCGGTTCAAATTATGCCCACTCGAGCTTGGAAATTGAATCGACTCGACTCTGGGAGTAATAAAGAGAACAAAAAGTTCCAGCTTAATTCTAAGGCTATACATATTCTCTTTTGTGCTTTCGGCCTAGATGAATATGGAAGAATATCCTCTTGTTGTACTGCTAAGGAGATTTGGGATAAGCTCCAAGTCACTCATGAAGGAACCAACAAAGTGAGAGAAACAAAGAAATGTCTTCTCAACCATAGCTACGAGAACTTCAATATGAAACCCGATGAAGACATCAAAGCTATGACGGATAGATTTTCCGTGATTATCAACGGTCTCAGGGGATTTGGAGAAGTAATCCCTAATGATAAGCTTGTAAGGAAGATGATCTACTCTATTCCAAAGTCGTGGCAATCGAAGAAGAAGACCATTATCGAAGCTAGAGACCTAAATTCACTCACTCTCGACGAGCTAATTGGTTCCCTTCTCACTCATGAGATGATGTTGAAGGAAGATGAAAAAGATGAAGAGAATAAAACAAGAAAAAAAGGGATGTAGGCATTTCCTTCAAATCCACCAATGAAAGCTATCAATATTCAAGTGATGAGGTGGATGTACACGATGATGAACAAGAAGATGAGATGGCCAAGCTCTTGAAATAACTTAAGAGATTCATGTTTTCTAAGGAAGTGAAACATAAATCAACCAAGAAGAAGAGTCCCCCAGTGTGCTTCAATTGTCAAAGAAAGGGGCATGTCAATCATGAATTTCCTCTTCTAAAGAAAAAGGGATCATGCAAGAAGAAGGCATTTGTTGCATCTTGGAGTGATGAAGATGATTCCAATTATGAAGATGAAGTAGTCAACCTATGCCTCATGGCCATCGAAGAGGAATTCGAGTTATCTTCTAACTCAAATGAATTTGAGATTTGGGATTATAATAGGTTGTATTTGGGATTTGAGACCATGAATTCCAAATATACAAAATTAATTTCAAAACTCAAAATTAAAGATAAATCGATTTTAAAAATAAAAGTCGATTTTAAAAATCAAAATGAAATTTTGAAAAATGATTTAGAGCTTTCAAAAATCAAAATAAATGATTTAGAAAAAGAAAAATTTGATTTAAATGTTAAGGTTGAAAGCTTAACAAAAGAAAAGGAATTAATTTCTAAAACCAACCTATTATGTTTAAAAATGACAAAATGCTTACATTGTCATTTTCATGGTCACAAGATATTTGTCCTTTGAATAAAGGAAAACATTTTAAAATTAGACAATTATGGGTTCCAAAAGGAACAAAGGGCATTGAAACTAACGTCCAAGGATCCAAAGCAATTTGCTTACCAAAATCAAAATGAATGTCTCTTGTAGGTGTGTGGGAGCAATGATAATGAAAGTAATGATATTCAAGATGCTCTAGCCACACATGTAAAAGGAATGGGTAACCTCTAAGCTTAATGCATTTAATTTTGGTTATTTGGTTGCTCATTTGATTTTAATCATGCATGAGTTTTTGTTTTTAAATGATTATGCATTATTGTTTTAATCTCATGTATGGTAAAAAGGTTTTACTGTAAACATTTTGAAGATTTAATGATTTTTCAGAATTTTTTAGTTCGTCATAATAAAATTTTGGTCAAAATTGGTTTTAATGAAAATGATATCTCTCTAACAATTGATATCAACTTTTCAAATACTTTGATTTTAAATGCAAATGATATCTCTCTAACAATTGATATCAAAATTTTAATTTTTTTACTTAAATTTAAATGTTTATGCATGTACTTAAAATTGTATAAGATATCTCTCTAACAATTGATATAAACTTTTTTTTAAATGCATAACATTTTTGAAAGCTTTATGCATATGCACTTAATTTCAACAATTGATATTGCATAAAGTATTTTAGACTTAGATACATTGAATTTCATGTACTACTAACATGTCTGTTATTCTTTGTTGAAATTCAATTTTGTTTAAGTTTCAAGTTCTTAAAGCTAAATTTTGTTTGAAATGCATTTATTGAGGGGGAGTTTTTGATTTTTCAAATAAATTTTGAATGTCAAATTTATCACTTACTCTCCAATGTTATTTTAGAACTTCAAAGATTAATGTTGAAAACATTTTGATGTTTTGATATAACAAATAAGTAAAATTGAATTTTAAGATTTTATTCGATTTTTAAAATCATATATTCGAGTAAATTATTCGAACATCAAAAATATTACTCCAAGTTTTCAAATGTCAATTTTAATCCTTACTTAAGTGTAAAATTGTGTATGGGTCTTAAAATATTTTTAAAATAATTTTTACAAAGAATTTCGAACCTTAATCAAGCCAAAAATGATTTTTACAAAGGGAGGTATCGATACATTCTTTGATGTATCGATACACCCTTAACATCGAATGCATTTTATGTATCGATATAATGTTTGATGTACCGATACACCCCTGTCTCAGGACAACATCGAATGTAATTAGTATACCGATACACCCCAAGTGTACTGATACACTAGGTCAACCAACGGTCGAAATATTTAAATTTTACATTGAGTGTATCGATACACCTTGAGAGTGTACCGATACACCACGCTCCCAACAATTTTTTAAATGTTTTTCACACCATAACTGCTCTATTGACTTCACCAATGATCCCCAATGTTCATAATCAATTGAAGGTGTATTTAAACAAGCTGAGGATCCATTGATCAACAACAATTGTGATAGAAAGTGATAGAAACAAAGAGAAAGCCTTAAACATCAAGTTTGAGCAATTCAAGCCAATTTTCATTCAATTTTCATTTTTGCTTTCAAGAACACTACTTGTACTCAATTGTATTCATTCTTGAGTGTTCTTTCTTTGTTCTAGAATTGTGCAAACATCTTGCCTAGTGAGGTTTTTCTGTAATTTTGCAAAAATTGTAATCTTCTCTTTGGGAGAGAGTGTTCTCTAGAATTTGGGGTATAATTCTTGAGAGAGTTGTAAGTTTACTCTTTGTCCTCAATAGAAAGAACAAATTAGTGAATTTGTTGGAAAATCCTTAGTGTGGATAGCTAAGATAGTGGACGTAGACTTTGGTTGAGAAAGTAGAACCACTATAAATCGATGTGCAAATATTTTCTATTTTCTGCAAAAGCTTCCACCAAAATTTTAATTGTCAATTCACCCCCTCTTGGCTATTTCGTCGATAGATTAACTCAACAATTAATATCAGAGCTACACTCATTTGAAGTTTTAACCACCTCTTGAGTCGATTTGGGAAGCGTTATATCGATATTCAAGTCATCAATGGCCTCCACTTCAAATTTCGACTTAGTTCTTGATTCAATGCCCGTCAACAAGCCTCCTTTCTTAAATGGAGCTAATTATGCTTATTGGAAGAATAGAATGAGGTACTTTATTCAAGCAAGTGACATGGGAGCATGGAATATCGTGGAAGACGGATACATCATACCTTCCACTCATTCAAGATTGTGGAGTGAAGAAGAAACGAAGATGTTCTAGCTCAACTCAAAGGCTATCCATATTCTATTTTGTTCTCTTGGACCAGATGAATACGGGAGAGTTTCAACTTGTACAACCGCCAAGGAGATATGGGATAAACTATAAGTCACTCATGAAGGCACAAACGAGGTAAAAGAATCTAAAATTAGTCTTCTAATAGCTATGAAAATTTCAGGATGAAACCGGATGAGCACATCAAAGCTATGACTGATAGATTTTTCATGATTTTCAATGGTCTCGAATCATTTGGGGAGATCATTCCAAACGAGAAGCTTGTGAGGAAGTTAATTTATTCTCTTCCTAAAACTTGGCAATCTAAGAAGACGACGATCATCGAGGCTAAAAACCTAAAGTCTTTAACTCTCGATGAACTCATTGGCTCTCTTCTCACCAACAAAATGATGATTCAAGATGAGGTAGACCTAAAAAAGAAGAACGAGACAAAGAAGGAGACAGAGAAAAAGAAGAACGTTAGAGTTGATCTCAAATCTACAAAAGATGAGAGTGATTCGGATGAAGATGACGATGACGAGGAAATAACATTATTTGTCAAACGATTCAGAAAACTAATGAAGCCTAACAGAGGAAGAAAATTCAAAAGAAATGAAGGCTTCAAAACTGAATCAAAGGAGAAGGACCCAATCATTTGCTACGAATGCAAAAAGCCGAGGTATGTCAAATACGATTGCCCACAATTGAAGAAGAAAGGTCAATCCAAGAAGAAGCACAAGGCACACATGGCTACATGAAGTGATGATGAACAATCCAATAAAGAGGAACAAGAAGTAGAAAACTTGTGCTTAATGGCCATCGGGGAGAATTCTCAAGTAACTCCTAACTCATCTGATTTTGAAGATTATTCTTTTAATGAGTTAATAGAGGAATACACTGGGTTGGCTTCAGATTATGAGAAATTATTTTCAAAATACAAGAAAGATATTTCAAAATTGAAAAACGAAAATAATCTCATATCCAAAACCAACAATGATCTTGAAAGTAAAATTAATAAATTGCAAATCAAACTAAATGAGTTTGAAAAAAAAAATTCTGATTTGCATAATTTACTTTCAAAGGTCAACGATGATCATCAAAACGAAATTGATGATCTTAAAGCTTCTTTCGATATAGTTGGATCAAAACGTTTTGAAAATGGAGAAAGTTCAAGATCTAACTTTGTTAGAAAAAGTTTTAAAAACTACAATCATAGAGATCCCCAAAGAACCTCAAATGGAAAAATCGTTAGAAGTATATGGGTTTCTAAAGAACTCATTACTACTAAAGATAAGGATATTCTACACAAATGGATACTCAAGGGTACTAGGATTTTAGAAACTAATGAATATGGAACCAAAAGAATTTGGGTACCAAAAATCAAAAATTAATATATGTTCGTAGGAAAAGAAGCATTGCTACAAGGCACAAAATACAAGTTTAAATTCATGGTTCCTTGATAGTGGATGCTCAAGAAACATGATCGGAGACAAAAGTCGGTTTATATAGCTTAACGACAAAAATGGAGGAGTAAAAGGTTACATTGAAGGTATAGGTACTATAGGTAATACATCTTCCATACAAATAGAAAACGTATTATATGTGAATAGGTTAAAGCATAATCTATTAAGTATTAGTCAATTATGCGATAAACGATACAATATCTTATTTGAAACAAATGGTTGTAAAATTATTGACATTGCATCTAATCGGATTATGCTTGTTGGTCGTAGAATAGGAAACATATACATGGTGCATTTAGATTCTATTGATATGACTAACTTGTGCCTAGTTGCTAAGGATGAACATGATAGTTGGTTATGGCATAGGAGACTAGGACGTACTAGCATGAGTGTTTTACAAATAATTCAAGGAGATTTAGTAAGAGGATTGCCAAAGCTAAAATTTGATAATGATAAAATCTGTGATGAATGTGCTAAAAGAAAGCATAAAAGAGCCTCATTTAAATCCATTAATGATGTATCAACTAGTAGAGTATTACAATTGATCCATATAAATCTTTTCGGGCCAATTAGGACTGTTAGCTTGGGTGGAAAACAATATTGTTTTGTATTGGTAGATGAATATTCTAGATATACTTGGGTTTTATTATTAAGTACTAAAGATGAAGCATTAGAAAAATTCATCATGTTTTCAAAAGTAATCCAAAACGAAAAAGGTTATTCCATAACTAGTGTTTGGAGTGATCATGGTATTGAATTTGAAAATCTTGGATTTACTGATTTTTGTAATTCTAATGGTATTAGCCATAATTTTTCAACACCTAGAACCCCTCAACAAAATGGAGTTGTTGAGAGAAAAAATCAAACTTTAGAAGAAATGGTTAGAACCATGCTTTGTGAAAACAATTTGCCAAAATATTTTTGGGCGGAAGCCAGAAATATCGCTTGTTATGTTATATATCGAGTAATGATTAGGCCTATTTTAAAGAAAACTCCATATGAACTTTTCAAAAATAAAAAGCCTAACATTAGCTATTTTCATCCTTTTAGATGTAAATGTTTTGTTTTAAACAACGGTAAAGATAATCTTGGAAAATTTGATGCTAAAAGTGATGAAGGAATTTTTCTGGGTTATTCCTTAAATTCTAAAGCTTATCGAGTATTTAATAAAAGAACATTAGTGGTAGAAGAGTTTATACATGTTGTTTTCGATGATAATCCCCTTCCGAGGAAGGATTCTTGTGTTGATGATGACGTAGGTATTGTAAATATAAATGACGTTAGACATGACGTTGGACAATCATCATCAAAAGAAGAATTGAAAGATGAGGAAACTCAAGATGTTCTCGAGAATCCAACCATTGAAGAAAGGGAAGTCTCTTACCCAAGAGAATATAACTATGTCAAGGATGGTGAAATTATAAGTGATTCATCCAAAGGGGTAACAACTCGATCTTCTCTTAGAAATATATGTAATTATGTTTCATTTATCTCATGCATAGAGCCTAAGAATATTCAAGAAGCATTTAAAGATGAAAATTGGATTATGGCTATACAAAAAGAGTTAAATCAATTTGAGAGAAGTAAAGTATGGACATTAGTTGAAAGACATAGTAATAAATATACTTTAGGTACTAGATGGGTATTTAGGAATAAGCTTGATGAAAGTGGTAATATAGTGAGGAACAAGGCTAGACTTGTTGCTCAAGGCTATACTCAAGAAGAGGGCATAGACTATGATGAAACATACGCTCCCGTAGCTAGGATGGAAGCAATAAGAATGTTATTAGCATTTGCATGTTTCTATGAATTTAAATTATATCAAATGGATGTTAAAAGTACATTTTTAAATGGTTTTATAAAAAAAGAAGTGTATGTAGAACGACCTCCTAGTTTTGAAAATTCAAAAATTTCCAGATCATGTTTTTAAATTGACAAAAGCTTTATATGGTTTAAAACAAGCTCCTAGAGCTTGGTATAAAAGATTGTCAATTTTTTAAATTGAAAAAGGTTTTTCAAAAGGGAAGGTTGACACTACATTGTTTTTAAAACGAAAAGGTAAAGATATATTAGTAGTTAAAATTTATGTTGATGATATAATATTTAGTTCTACTAATAATGTTCTTTGCCAAGAGTTTTCTAAGCTAATGCAGAGTGAATTCGAGATGAGCATGATGGGAGAGCTCTCATTTTTCTTGGGACTCTAAATCAAGCAAAGAAAAGATGGCATCTTCATCAATCAAGCAAAATACGTCAAGGATATGCTCAGCAAGTTTGGATTGGAAGATGAAAAACCCCAAGCCACTCCAATGAGCTCATTTACAAAGCTTGACAAAGATAAAAGAGGTAAATATATAGATGTTAAATTATATAGGTCTATGATTGGCTCTTTACTTTATCTAAAGCAAGTAGACCAGACATTATGTTTAGTGTTTGCTTATGTGCTAGATTTCAATCATGTCCTAAAGAATCACATCTAAAAGCCATTAAGAGAATCTTTAGATACCTTAAGGACACTCCTAGTTTAGGACTTTGGTATCCTAGAGACTCTAGTTTTAGCTTGAATGCCTTCTCTAATACGGATTATGGAGGATGCAAAATAGATAGGAAAAGCACCTCCGGTACTTGTCAATTCCTAGGAAATATGTTGATTTCTTGGTTTTCAAAGAAACAAAATTGTGTTGCATTATCTACCACTGAAGTGGAATATATTTCAGCCGGTAGTTGTTGTGCACAAGTTTTATGGATGAAACAACAACTTTTAGATTTTGGAATTGAAGTTAGTACCATACCTATCAAGTGTGACAATACTAGTGCTATTTGTCTCACTAAAAATCCCATCCAGCACTCTAGAACTAAGCACATTGAAATTAGACATAATTTCATTAAAGATCATATCACAAAAGGAGATATAGTTCTAGAATATATTGATACTTTGCATCAATTAGCAGATATTTTTACAAAACCTTTAGATAAAGAAAGATTTTGGACACTTGGGAGAGAATTAGGTTTAACTGGCCTATCATCACTTAGTGTTTAAAAATAATTTTAGCACTTTTAATTAGAATTGAAAAATGCTTATAAAAATAACACTTTTTAATTGCATTCTATGCTATTAGTTAGGGGGAGTTTATGATCTTGAGTGAAAATTAATATTATGTTCAAATAAAATTTAAGGATATATTTGATTGATTGAACATTGTTAATTTTCGATATATGAGTTGCCAATACCACTAGAGCTAATTAATTTAGCATTTTGAGTGTTTAAATACATATTTTAACTTTTTAGTGCACAGTGTATCGATACCTATGTATCGATACACCCTCACTATGTATCGATACACTATGATAGTGTACCGATGCATTCCTTGAATGTTTATCGATACACTCAAGAGTGTACCGATACACTAGTCGGGTTTTAGTCTTAAAATCCCTAAAAACTTCGTTTAGCCAAAACCCCTCAAAACATACTCATTGCGTCATTTGCTCTCAAATCACCCCCTACTCTCAAACTTTGCTCATTTTCAGCGATTCAAGTCAGAATTAATTCGTTCTTCAACTCCTAACCCTGCAACGATCATCAAAATTGTGCAAACAACATCACATTCCTCTCAAATCTGAATTTTCAAGGTATTTTTCTAAAAACTCTATTTTATTGATTTTTGAACTTAGGACTAGTTTTAGTTAGTTCTAGGTTGAATTATATATCGGGCATTTGTTAGATTGTAGTCTAGAACTATAATCTACAACTAATTTCTTCAAAAACAACACTTTTTCCTAATTTTTTTAATTTTTGAAATAAAAAAAAAGTTTTTGATTTTAAAACTGTTGTTTTTTATTTAATAATGTTGTTTTCATGAAAACTATACGTATTATAATTTTTCAAACATTGTTTTCAAAATAGTTTTCAAAAATTTCCCATTATGATTGATTTTAGAGAACTTTGAATATTGAGGACTCATATTGAGTTTTGGGATTGATTATATTGCATACATTTTTTTTTAAAATTGCAGGTAACCTTATCCATTCTGATTTTTAATCATGTCTCATTCAAAAAGCCCTAGGTCATCTTCTAGTAGGTCATCAAACCAACCTCCTATTCCACCTCAAAATCCAAACTCAAACGCTCCTGATATGACTATCCTAAATTCTTGTTTTAACCAACCTGATCGTAGACAAGATCTCTACCATAGGTTCGTTAATTTATTCCAGTCATATAAAATCCGGGAAGAGCGTATCCCCTCAATCCAAGAAATGGTCGATATGAAATTTCAATATCTTTCTACCCTTAAATCTTAGAAATTTGATAAATTGTTTCAGCTCCAGGCCATCGTTTATCACCAACTGGTCCGTATTTTCTACTCCAATGCGGTTTGTGTCCAAAACGAGTCTCGTACTGAAACTGTAGGTATTCGATCTTATCTCTTAGGCCAATTTGTCTATATTGACTCCGACACAATCGCTAATATTTTTGGTTTAGATAACGAGGGTCTAGACAATGAAAGAGAAATTGTGGCTACTCCTTATAAAGCCAAAGCTAGTGCAAGTACATTGTTAACCTATCACGAGCGTTTTCTTCACTTAATCATCTCTTGGTGGTTTAGATCATCCAGAGGTAGATATTCTACGCTTAGAGTACTAGACCTTTGGTGGATACATTGTATCCAAAAAAAAGAAAATAAATCTTCCATAAATCATCTTTGGTGAGCTAGTAGAAATCGTGAACAATGTCACATCCAAATATGTTGAAATTTTAGTTTACGGTTGTATTCTTAGCAACTTGTTTATCAAATCCAACCTATGTAGGCATCCTACTTAAGAACCAAATAAATTTCACAACCTTGAGGAAATCGGGATAGTCCGGGGACAAGGATCAATGGGTTCGATCCACGGAGAAAACACCGGGAGCTAGCTCTTCATGAGCTCCTCTGGCACCGGCTGCGGACGATGATCCAGAGCTTGAAGAACTCATGCGCTATATTGATGATCATGTACCCGATGACGAGCTGGCACAGCAAGAGAGTCAGATGCCTCCATACTTTCGATTATTTATAGAGACTTTTGACATGAGGTTTGCATCCATCGAGTCCAATCTAACTGCTAACAACGAAGCGATGAATTATCGATTCGATGCTATGGACGAAAGGGTCAATGTGCTTACATGAGATGTGGATAACATATGGGCACATCTATCACCTCCCGATCCACCAATGGATGATTAGACCTTCTTTCTTACTTTGTTTTCTTAGGTTGATTTAAAACTCAATTGTTAAAACATTTTGGATGTTTGAACTTGAATGCTTATATATATATTTGGTTTTGATTATTTGAATTTGGTTTGATTAATTTATATTGCTTTTATTAATTTTTGCTTAATAAGTTAAATATGACCAATTACCATTACACATTGATTATGAATATTGATTATGAACTAATGGCTAATCTTTCTCTTGATTGTGATCTTAGCAGCTTAAGCTTTTATCTAAATATCAATTGGCTAATTTTTCAAAATCTTGTTTAAAAACGTTTTATAGAGTCTTTTTGATTTAACAAAAAGAGGGAGAATAAAGTAAGGGGGAGTAATTTTCAAAATTGATTTCAAAAATGAGTTTTTCAAAGAAAATCTTAAAATTACTTAAATGTTTTGTTATATGAAAAAAGGGGGGATTGTTGAAAACATTTTGATGTTTTGATATAACAAATAAGTACAATTAAAATTTAAGATTTTATTCGATTTTAAAATCATATATTCGAGTAAATTATTCGAATATCAAAAATATTACTCCAAGTTTTCAAATGTCAATTTTAATCCTTACTTAAGTGTAAAATTGTGTATGAATCTTAAAATATTTTTGAAAAAATTTTTACAAAGTATTTCAAACCTTAATCAAGTCAAAAATGATTTTTACAAAGGGAGGCACCGATACATTCTTTGATGTATCAATACACCCCTAACATCGAATACATTTTGTGTATCGATACAATGTCTGATGTACCGATACACCCCTAGCTCAGGAAAACATCGAATGTAATTAGTGTACCGATACACCCCAAGTGTACCGATACACTAGGTTAACCAACGGTCAAAATATTTGAATTTTACATTGAGTGTATCGATACACCTTGAGAGTGTACAGATACACCTACGCTCCCAACAAATTTTTTAAATGTTTTCCACACCATAACGGCTCTATTGACTTCACCAATGATCCTCAACGTTCATAATCAATTGAAGGTGTATTTAAATAAGCTGAGGAGCCTTTATTCAACAACAATTGTGAGAGAAACAAAGAGAAAGCCTTAAACGTCAAGTTTGACCAATTCAAGCTAATTTTCATTCAATATTCATTTTTTCTTTCAAGAACACTACTTGTACTCAATTGTATTCATTCTTGAGTGTTCTTTCTTTGTTCTAGAATTGTGTAAACATCTTGCCTAGTGAGGTTTTTCTATAAGTTTGCGATATTTGTAATCTTCTCTTTGGGAGAGAGTGTTCTCAAGAATTTGGGGTATAATTCTTGAGGGAGTGGTAAGGTTACTCTTTATCCTCAAAAGAAAGAACAAATTAGTGAATTTGTTGGAAAATCCTTAGTGTGGATAGCTAAGGTAGTGGACGTAGACTTTGGTTGAGAAAGTCGAACCACTTTAAATCGCTGTACAAATATTTTCTATTTTCTGCAAAAGCTTCCACAAAAAATTTAATTGTCAATTCACCCCATCTTGGCTATTTCGTCGATCAATTAACTCAACAATTGAATTATTTTTCATATAACAAAAAGAGAGAGAAGTATGGTTTGAAAAATTTAATTTCTTAATGAAAAGGGGGAGCTTAACATTTTCATATATTTTCAACAATTGGTATCTTTTTAATAATTGATATCCTTTTGTAAACAATTGGTATAATTTTCATTAAACATTTTATTAAGGGGGAGTTTTGCCAAAAACAAATTTCAAATGTTTTGTTATGTCAAAAAGGGGGAGATTGTAGAACTATATTTCGATATAACAAATTAAGGCAAAATATTTTTGGACTTAAATTAAATTTATTCAAAGTTTTCAAAAGATTTCAAAAATAATTCAAAGTCCATTAAATTTGGATTTGAGCAAAAATATTAAGAGGTACCGATACCCCTATGAATGTGTACCGATACCCCTACGAATGGGTATCGATACCCCTATGAATGGGTATCGATACCCCTATGAATGGGTATCGATATCCCTATGAAGGCTCAAATTACATAATACAAAATGGGTACTGATACCGTGCAAGGGTATCGATACCATAGTGCAAAGTAGTACCGATACCCCTGGCTTCAACGGCTAGTAAATGGCTAGTTGATTTGAATTTAATGAAGGTAGTACCGATACCCCTTGTTCTGGATATCCTATTTTTGTAAAAATAAATTATCCCCAAATGGCTCCAAAAAATCCCCAACAACTATATATGACTTCAACTCTTTCAAGCTATAAATACAAGCCGAAGACACTTGAAGAATAAAGAGAACAACTATACAAGCTATCAAACACAAGAAAATAGTTTTTCATTCTTATTTCATCTTTCTCTTGTAAATATTTTTGTTCTTGTGAGCTTAATTCTTGTAAACACCTACCTTAGAGAGGTATTATTGTTTAAATTTCCTTTCATTGAAAAGGGGTTTTGGTTCTAGCTAATCCTGCTAAAAGCTAGGGAAAGGTTCTAGTTTAACTCGTGAAAAACTATGGAGTTTGTAAAGGTTATCTCTTTGTCCTGTAAAAGGAAATAACAAATTAGTGAATTTGTTGGAAAATCCTTGGTGAGGAGCTATGGTAGTGGATGTGGACTTGGTTGAGAAGTCGAACCACTATAAATCGCTGTGCAAATTTCCTATCTTTCAATCTCCTTACTCCCTAAACACAAGAACCGACTCGACCCCTCTTGGCGAACCCTTTCGGTTGTCGATTCGAGCTTCCGCAAATCCCAACAATTGGTATCAGAGCTTGACTCGTTAAAAGGCTTCTCATCCTTGAGACGATCCTCCAAGAAGCTCTATTGATTCCTAACGCAACCGACAAAGAAATGGCTTCAAGCTCCGTACGTATTAAATTGAAGAATCACACATTCTAGATTCACAACCGGTAAACAAGCCACCCTTCTTCAATGAATCAAATTATGCCCATTAGAAGAATAAGATGATGTTCTTTATTTGAGCCTACGATCTAGGAGCTTGGAACTCGATCATGAAAGGTTACTCCACTCCACCCGGTGAGATAGATGATTGGGACGATTAGAGTAACGAAGAAAAGAAAAAGTTCTAGCTTAATGCTAAGGCTATGCACATTCTCATTTGTAATTTAGGCCTAGATGAATATGTGTTGGGATTTTTCAGAAGCTCGAATCGACAACCGAAAGGGTTCACCAAGATGGGTCGAGTAGGTTCTTGTGTTTAGGGAGTAAGGAGATTGAAAGATAGGAAATTTGCACATCGATTTATAGTGGTTTGACTTTTCAACCAAGTCTACATCCATTACCTTAGCTCTTCACCAGGAATTTTTCAACAAATTCACTAATTTTTTCTTTCTTTTTACAGGATCAAGAGTAACCTTTACAACTGCCTAGTTTTTCATGGGCTAAACTAGAACATTTTCCCTAGCTTTTAGCATGCTTAGCTATAACCAAAACCCCTTTACAATGAAAGGAAATGTAAACAAGAAAATCTCTCTAAGGTAAGTGTTTACAAGAATTAAGCTCACAAGAACAGAAATATTTACAAGAGATAAGAATGAAAACTCTTCTCTTGTGTTTGATTGCTTGGATAGTTGTTCTCTTTTTTTCAAGTGTCTTCAGCTTGTTTTTGTAGCTCGAAATGAGTTTGAAGTCGTATATAGCCATTGGTGATGTTTTAGAGTCATTGAGATTACTTTCCTGCAAAAATAGGTTGTCCAGAACAGGGGGTATTGGTACTCCTCTATGGGGTATCGATACTACCTTTGTTAAATTCAAATTTAACTAGTTAGCCACTGGAGCCTTGTAGTATCGATACTACCTAAGGGGTATCGGTACTACTTTGCACTATGGTATCGTTACCCTTGCATGGTATCGATACTCATTTTGCATTCGATGTTTGAGCCTTCATAGGGGTATCGGTACTACCCTGATGGTATCGATACTACACTTGCCTAGGGTATTGATACTACACAATGGGTATCGGTACCCATTCATGTGGTATTGATACTACATGAAGCAGTGTCGGTACTTCTTTACATTTTTGCTCAAATCCGAATTTAATGGATTTTGAATTATTTTTGAAACCTTTTGAAAACTTTGAATAAATTCAATTCAAGTCCAAAAACATTTTGTCTTAATTTGTTATATCGAAACATAGTTCTACAATATTTTATTTTAGTCATAATGTTTCTATTTATGTGTTGTGGTTAAATGCCGGATTAGATTGGTTAATTTTATATTTATTTCATTTTCGTCCTTAATGTTGTTATATTTAGAAAAATGCTCTATTTGTGTTTTAGACCCTTTTGTTTTTGCCATGTTATTGTTTTTGATCACTACATTAGGCTTAATGGATAATGTTTTATTTCATTTTTATCCTATTTTACTCTTTGAGTTAATTATTTTAAATGTTCTTAACATAGCTCGTCCTTTTGTTTTACTTCCAGATTTGATCTTTATATGTGTACCGATTTATTTTGATATATTCACTTTATTTTCATTTTCATATCGTTTATGGTTTTGTTGTATGTTTGCTTTGCTTGTGATCATGACCTTAAAGTTACTGCACTTTTTTTATTTAGTAACATATTCATGGTTTATCTAGATGTTGTTATCTTGCGATTTAATCCTCCATGTCTGCATCTATTGAATTTAAGTTCATATTTGCATGCTATATTATGTGAGCATATTAAATATTTTTAAGTTTATATATATATATATATATACTTTTATGCCTTACTTTGTTATGCGGGTGTTGCATGATATATGCATATATTTTATATTTATTGAAATTGTTTTAAACTAGTTTTTAAGGAATAAATACGTATGAAACTATAAAATATCCTTACATTTTAATAGTGTTTTATGTTTGTTATTTTATTATTCATTTATCAATCTATTCACTTATGTTATAAATTCATTTTACCCTAATGTATCTTGAAGAACATTTATCGTAGAATGGGCTTGAAAAGAACAACTTGATAGAAGTAGTGTGAATCGATGGTATTCAAACGAAAAGTGAACATTGTTAATTTCAATAGAAAGATCGTAGAATGTATCTTTTGATTCGTCGTTAGTTGTTTGATTGGGTTGTTGTTTCTTCTTTTTATTGTAGGTCGCCATGATCATGTGAATGTGATTGGTGTTGTAGTTGGCATAGTTGTTAGTGTACTCATTAGGGATGGATAGGAGGTGGGATAGGGAGATGCTGGTTTTCTTCCTACCCCAACCCCGACTCAAAAATGCATTACTTCCGGTAGACCTCAATCCAACTCAATCTAAATATATTAATATTTTAAAATAATATATTCATAATAATTTATTATATTCTAAATATTTAAAATAATATATTTTATAATAATTTATTACATTTTAAATAATAAAAAACTATATTTTAATATTATAAAAAGGGGAATTTCTAAAATCTTAAATATATTAAATAAGAGTAATTTTTTACGTTAAACCCCAACTCTATCTATTATATAAGCCACCTTGATTTGCCACGAACCCAGTATTTTAAAGGGGGGAAAATCACACTTATAGGGTTAGATCGAAACCCATCGAATTTAGGTATTTTGATCGTGCCTAGTACTCATGGGTTGAGCTAAGAAGTGAATCAGCTGAAAGAGCTATTGAGTGGAATGAACTTGGTGATTTAGTTTTCACCGATTCATTGTTTTGGTGAATCAGGATGGCTAGAAAAGAAAATAAGTGGATGGTCGATTGGATAGGTTTAAGGTTCCAAACTCAAAACATCAAAACCACCCTAAAACTTAGGGTTTCAAACCTACTAATTGTAACATAATAGGACACTCACCCAAGAAGCTTAAATACAAGGACACAATTTTTTTAATAAAGTAATAATAATATAATTTCAAAAAAGTCAACAAAGTTCACATCTCGAATATGAATGAAATAAATTAAATTCTTAGAATCAAATATAAAAGAATATACTTATAAACTATTTTGATTTCTTAACTCGGTATTCTTAAAATAATTACGAGACACTCATTTGTAGGGATGGGCATGGACCTGAACTCGAGGGGTTTCGATCCGATCCGACCTGATCGGGCCGGGTTGGATTCGGGTTTAGGGTGAAAAATACCTGATCCGACCCGACTAGAAAAAATAATTTTATCTTATATATTTAGGAATAGTTACAATAATATCCCTCTATATATTATTTTTTCAAATAAATCACTGATTTTATTAAATAAAAATAATGTTTTTTATTATTTCGGAATGAGTTCTAATTTTTTCTCAAAAAATCGAATCGAGTGGAGGGTATATATTTTTTTGGGTCGGGTCAGGTTGGTCGAAACCTTATCCAAACTCGAGCCATGCCCATCCCTGCTCATTTGATGTCCCATACTTCGTAAAGATGTATATATATCGACAAATTTACTTAAATAATAAACCAAGTATACATATACGTCTAATAATAAGCATCTTTAAAAATCAACTCGATATTCAATATTACTTTGGAATAATCACTTGGCGCAGTTCCAAACAAATACGAGACACTCTATATTAAATAATTCGTAATAATATTTGATAACATTCTCAAAAAACCAAATTTCACGAAAAATCAATCGAATACCTTAAAACTTTGATCATTCAATACCGACTAAAATAATTATTAATCCAAACAAATCATGTTTTGTAAAACCCTAAATTATAGGCTAGTAGTTTTGGCTTTACCCGAGATGTAGGCAAGCCTCAAGGATTTTGTCATTAAAGCCATTGGAGCAAGTTGGGCTTAATTGGGTTTGGATTTAGGCCCAATTAACTTTAAAAAGAGGATTTTTGCATATGAGGTAAAATATGAGGGACTAAAAGTGTAATTATCCCATCAAAGAAAACAAGGTTGATTCTTTAGGGTTTTATATCAAGTTGGGTGTGGGGTTTGTTCCATTTTCCTCTTCATCTTCTTTCTTCTTTCTTCCTTCTTCCATCTTCTCCTCCAAGCTCCATAGATCAAATTGGACGGTAAGAACTTTCTTCCTCACATCATTAAACTTGAAATTCGTCCTCAACCCTTCTTATAGTGCTAAGGAATTCTTGTGTTTCTTGTTTCCTTAACGAAAGTGGGGATTTACATCCAAGTTCTATAAGGAGAGTGAATTCTAACTAAAAGAGCTTCATTTCAGGATTCTTTAACCAAGCTATTGTATTTCTAATCCTTTGGAGTGTTAAGGCTTTCATAAGCATGAAGATTTGTTGAGATTGGGTATTTGAGCATTTTAGGGTTTCATACTTTATTCGTGATATAGATGACGAATTTGATATAAAACATGTGTTTTTATAACAGTTTAAGCCCCTAATTAACTTTCTAAAGCTTTAGCACATGATTAGAAACTAAACTAAGGCCTTTAGATTGACTTTTGCATGTTTCTCAAGCTTAAATAAGATATTTCTAGGTTTGAATATCGATATTGGATGAACAGTGATGATACTCAATGATTTGGGATGAAATTTGGGGTTTTTAAGAAATGAGTATCAATACTTCTGGGAGAGTATTGATATTGCTCCTATAGTATCAATACTCAAGTATCATGTATCGATACTAGGCCACAGTTTAAACAACAGAAGTCACTTTTGGTATCGATACTCATAGGGGTATCGATATTTGACCCTATGGTATCAATGCTACCCACTTTGGGAGGTTAGATTTAACCTCGATAAGACTTGTAAGAGCTAAGGATGATCTATAATGGTAGAACTTAGTTCGTAAGGGAAGTAAATAACCGAAAGGGCCGGAAACTCTTTCGGTCAGAAACACTTGTAAGATTGGGTTACAACCAAAGTGACCATACTAAGCGTGATACAACCAAGATCTTCAGTCGAGAGCACATCGAATAATTAAGAACGAGGATCATTGCATATGATGTATCGACAAGCGATACGATAAGTAAGTCAGATTAGGCAATGGTGAAAAATGTGTACTTTGAGAACATTAGTGAATTGAGAACGTATCAATCATCCTTGTAATTCAAAGGGTATCGAAGAGAAGTATAATAAGGCGACTAGATGTCGTTACCCAGTAATGAACATGAGTTAGGTAGCGGGCTAGCTAGTGTTACAAACAATAAACACAATAATTTTCATAAAATCACGAAACGCGTATAGACTTCTCTAGAGACAGAGAATGACTAAAATGCCCTTAAGTAATGAATGACTAGAATATAGTTGCTTAATAAACTAATACAAGTAACCAACTAATAAACCTTTGCATAACATTCTTGATGAGAGAACGTGTGAGATAGAAACTAGTGAGGGGTTGACCTCACTTTATTGTGTCGAGTTACACTAGTATATAGTTAGGCTACCTTAGTTGCCCTAGTAGGGCATTGTCAGTTTTGTGCGGCCTTAGGGCCCTCAGTTATGTATGTATAGTTACATCGATCCAATAGAGTAGATATCCTTAAAGCATGGCTTGACGGTTATATAAGAGTGAGACAATGCTTCAGTTAAGCGAGAATTATACCAATGTTATGTAACATCGGGTTTCCCCTCCATGATTTACCTAGTGAATGTGAATCTAGGAGATCATTCAGCAGCTTGGTTGGAGTTTCACTGATGTTATATGATACTGAGTTCCCTTAGTTAACTAGTGCCTAATAGTTATGTGAGGCCATATACAAGTAGTGTTGCATTTAGATAATGCACAACAAAATCAATGTTGCATTTAGATAATGCATATGAGTGTTAGTGTCACATTTAGATAATGTGTAGTAGTTATATAGTTACTAGGGTTAGAGATCCTTTAGAGGTGTACTCATGCGAGACCCTTAGCTGAAGATTAATGAAAGCGTGGGATTCCTACCTCAGTGTTAGAATAGTTAAACCTTAAGTATGTAGCACTTGATTAAGATCATGCATGTACCTACTGCTTAGTACCATGTCTTTAGCATGCTTGTGTTTATGAAACTCATAATGTTGCTCTAGATTAGCGATTATACTGTAAGGCTTTGTAAGCTCAGCATTCAGATTTTTTTCGTTCTCATGTTAGTAGCTAGAGCCGATCATAGAGCACCATCACAATAGGACTTCCAACATCTCCTTAAGAGTATTATATTGTAACTTTAATAGGAATATGTATTCATAGGACCCTTATTATTGTATTCAGATTTATAACTTAGAGTTTTATTATTTTGATTTTAAATTATGCACAGAGTTCTAGTTTATAAAATATTTTGTAATTTTCTTGTATTTCTATTTTGATATCATGATGTGCCTTTTTGAAATGCAAATGAACTTTTTTTTTTGAAAATCAGGGGTTGTCTCAGTAGCCCAATGTGACACTTTGGCCCAATCAGGTTTAGGGTGTTACATTTAGTAGTATCATAGCGTTAAGTTGAGTCGTATAAGTCTAGAATCCTTATAGTGGTTCCTTTTTAGTTTGTGTTATAGAAAATTTTGATGGTCGATAACTCTGAGTGTGGTCTCGATGGTAGGATTGAGAGTCGTGTCTCTCATCTCGGTAGTGGTGGTGATGAGTTCCTACATATGGTAGAGGATCATGTGATCATGTTAGATGCGAGAGTAAAAGAGATGACCTTCTTTAGAGGTTTGACTTCCACTCTTTGGGAGATAGTGGACGTCATTCCTATAACGTAAACTATTCATTCAGCAACCCAAAGTACGTTAATGTCATTAAAATCCCTAGTAGAGAGACTGAGGAGGTACAAGACAGTTGACTTCTATGGATGAAGTGATGATGATTCTATTTCAGGCGGATCAGTGATTGAGAGATTCCATGAGGACTTTAAGGCAGCTTAACCTTACTCTAGATGGTAATTTAGAGCGTGTCACTGCTTTGCTTAAGGGTGATGCTCTTGACTAGTGGTAGACTGTAGATATATCCCCACAACTAGAGGTGCCTAAGTGGGATCAGTACCTGAGTGAGTTTAGAGGCAATTATATCGATGAGGCACATATAAATAGGTTGAGGATGAAGTTGTCTGATATAGTTATGGGAGATCTCTTAGTGTATAAGTACGAGAGAGATTTCTTTCAGTTGAGTCGTTATACTCCAGAGTAAGTTATGATTGACTCCTTCAGGTGCAAGAGGTTCCTTGAGGGACTTAATATTGATATCCATGTGCAGTTAGCGGTGGACCCTTCTAAGGAATTTTCAAAATTGACACAACAAGCTAAGGTTGTATAAAGGGTGCAGAGCATAAGAAAGAGATTGTTAGGGGAATTACGAAGTCCAAGTATAAGGGCTTGTGTACCAGTAGACCTATCGCAGCCAGTGGCAGAGAGGGCCAAAGGTCTACGTGAGTAGAGAAGAGTGACTTTAGCTTTTTCACTCAAGTCAAGTTAGAATTCAGACGTAGAGTCTCGTAGGAGACCGCCAGCTTCACCGTCTGTGGTGAGCTTTAGAGGTTCTAAAAGAGTTTTGAGGTATCTAGAGTGTGAACATTATGGAAAAAATCATCGAGGAATGTTTTTTAAACTTTCTAGCAAGTGCTATAGATGTGGATCCTTGGCGGATATGGTAAGGGATTACCCTAGTTTCGATGACGATGAGTGGATCAACCAATTATCGA
The DNA here is from genome assembly GCF_006381635.1 of Hibiscus syriacus. Lineage (NCBI taxonomy): Eukaryota > Viridiplantae > Streptophyta > Magnoliopsida > Malvales > Malvaceae > Hibiscus > Hibiscus syriacus. The sequence continues at coordinate 8,552,314 of NW_024063194.1, forward strand.
TTTGACTATGCGTAATCTTGTTTTTTATATTTCAATGAGGTAGGGACAAGATGTTGATGTTGCAGATGAGATGCCATGTATGTTTTTAGCTATCTCAGTTTTTCATATTGCTCCAGTAGGCATAAGTGCATGCATTCTTTTGTAGTGTCAAGCGAACTAGGTAGGAAAAGTATTCATTTAGAGGATCCAAGCATGAGTATCCACGTGCCTAGTTGGTGGGCCTTGGAAGAATAGGCATGGTTTACCTTAGAAATTCTTTGAGAGCTTGGGTCAAACACGGTAGTCGACCTAAAGAAAGTTGTTAGCACAAGTGTTACTTTACCTCAAGATTTTAGGTCCAGAGATAGGAGAATAGGTGGTTGCTCCTTGTTGAGTTGAATGTCAACTCTAAGAAAACATTGAGCCGTGGAATCCTCTACCCTTGTGTGTTCCCTAAGGGAACATACGTGTGGGTTGTCAAGTTAGATGTGAGACTTTAAGAATGTTTTTTCATTTCTAGTAGAGTGTTTTAGGAATCTCAAGTTTAACATTAGGGGATAAAGATCTCCACGAGAATGTTAATAATACCCAATTCATCCTAGCAAGTATGTCGATCACCTTCTTTCCAAAAACACTAGGATATATTTCAACTAGTGCCAAGGCCTTCAGTTTCTAACTAAGAGAAAATGCCCCAAGTACTCATGAGGAGTAAGTTAGTAGGGTGTGTGTTCTGAGGCAACAGTTTCAAAATATCACCCTAGGTACTAAGGTTACTATAGGTATGATAGTGAGTTATGAGTCTTGAGGTGCAGTTAACGCTCCAATGTCACCATGATGCCTTCTTATTTGAGTAGTAAGTTAATTAGCTAAGTAAGACAAGCCTCGTCTGTGATGCCTTTGTGTTGGTATATGAGCGTGATCTATATACAACACATAGTAGTATGTAGTGTCGTATAGTATCACATATTTTAGAGCTTTAGACTAAAGGAGATCAAGTACGTTAAGCGTTATTGAATAGTATTAATCGTCATCGAATAGTTCCATGGTGGTAAGTAATTGTGAGTGCAAGACGTAGAGTCTCAGGATCCTTAAGTCAGAGTGCAATTGCGAGAGATCTCCCCTCTGTGAGGTGTGCTCCCCAGGAAAGCCAGAGGTTCTTATTTTCACTAGGCAAGTGGCCAACTTTCAGTTGTGAGAAACTTAGATGCACGATCTGATGAGTTGAGTGTATGTAAATCGCAAGGCAAATGAGAAATAGTCAAGTAACATGGATGAGTATTAAATCAAAGTTGTGCAGTAGAAGAATAGTGATCGACATTAGGAAGTTGAGAATTGACATCATATTTTCAGTAGTCAACATTGAAACCGTGAATAGCAAGTGTTTATAATATCCCAACATGTAGCATGACAAGTTACATAAGTTTAGCAAGTAAAAAGGATTTATAAGATTGTGTAGCATGCTAACTTAATCAAGTAGAGTTAGCCACTGAAGGGTATAACGGATGTAGATGAGTCTTTGATAAGTGTTTATCCTTATGAAATGTTCTAAGCATTCAGTTTTAGATGACAAGAATGAGATTCTTTGGCTTTAGGCCTTTCGAAGATTGTTGCTTAATGTTCAACGTAGGTAGTACCCTTTAGAAAATCGTAGATCAATTTTGCAAATTCCAAGTTACACATCATGTTGTGGGGACTTCTTATCTAAGGATAAAACTTGATAAGAGTTTATGTGCTTCAAGGTTTCTTAGTATATGACCTAAGGATAGGTCATTATTAGATCTAATTAAATTTTAAGCAAGAAATTTCTTTCAATGATGGGAGAGTTATAAACCCTAAAATCTAGGCTAGTAGTTTCAGGTTTACCCGAGATGTATGTTTGCCTTAAGGATTTCGTAATTAAAGTTGTTGGACCAAGTTGGGATTAATTGGGTTAGGAATTAGGCCTAGTTATCTTTGAAAAGTGGATTTTTGAATATAAGGTAAAATATGAGGGACTAAAAGTGTAATTATCCCAATAAAGAAAACAAGGTTGATTCTTTAGGGGTTTTATATCAAGTTAGGCGTGGGGTTTGCTCCATTTTCCTCTTTATCTTCTTTTTTATTTCTTCATTCTTCCATCTTATCTTCCAAGCTCCATAGATCAAAGTGGAAGGTAAGAACTTCTTTCCTCACTTCATAAGACTTGAAATTTGTCCTCAATTCTTCCTATAATGATAAGGAATTCTTGGGTTTCTTGTTTGCTTAGAGAAAGTGGGGGTTTTATCCAAGTTTAGAAGGAGAGTGACGGCTAGCTAAAGGAGATTTATTTCGATATTTTTTTACCAAGCTAGTGTATTTCTAATCCTTTGGAGTGTTAAGGATTTCATAAGCATGATGATTTTTTTAGATTTTGGTATTTTAGAATTTTGGGGTTTTATACTTGATTCATGACATAAATGACGACTTTGATGTAAAGCATGTGTTTTTATGATAGTTTATAACCCTAATTAACTTCCTAAAGCTTCATCACATGATTAGGAACCAAACTAAGCCCTTTGTAGTGATTTTTTTGTGTTTCTCAAGCTTAAATAAGATATTTCTAGGTTCGAGTATTGATATTGGATGAATAGTACTCATACTGGATGATTTGGGACAAAAAATTGGGATTTTCAAGCAGGAAGTATCGATATTGTTGGGTAGAGTATCGATATTGCCCTTATAGTATTGATATTGGGCCACATTTTTAGTAACAAAAGCTATTTTTGGTATCGATACTCATATGTGTATCGATACTTAACCCTATGGTATCGATATTGCAAGTAGAGTATCGATACTACCCATATTGAATGGTTAGATTTGACCTCGTTAAGACCCATAAGAGCTAAGGATGATCCGTAATGATAGAACTTAGTCCATAAGGGAAGTAAATGGCCAAAAGGGTATTAAGGAGAAGTACGATAAGGTGACAAGAGAGTTGTTACCGAATAACGAACATGAGTCAGGTATCGGGCTATCTAGTGTTATAAATAATGAACAATAAGCATAGTAATTATCATAAAATCACGAAACGCGTAGAGACTTCTCTAGCGATAGAAAATGACTAAAATGTTGTTAAGTAACGAATGAACATAATATAGTCTCTTAATAAATTAATACAAGTAACATACTAATAAAGCTTTGCATAACATTCTAGATGAGAGAACGAGTGAGATAACAGCTTGTGAGGGGTTGACCTCACTTTAGCTTGTCGAGCTACACTAGTATGTAATTAGGCTACCTCAGTTGCCCTATTATGACATTGTCAGTGTTGTACGACCTTAGGGTCCTCAGTTATGCATATATAGTTGCATCAATCTAGTACAACATATATCCTTAGAGCTTGACTTAACGGCTACATAAGACCGAGCCAATGGTTCAGTAGAGTGGGAATTGTACCAATGTTATGCGATAATGGGTTCATGTTCCATGATCTACCTTACGGCTATGTGAGACTAAGAGATCATTCAGCATATTAATGGGAATATCACCGATACTATATCACACCGGATTTCCTTAGTTAACTAGGGTCTGATGGCTATGTCAGACCAGATTCTAGCAGTGTTGCATTCAGATAATGCCCAACAAAGTCAATGTTGCATTAAGATAATTTCAAAAACTTATTTATTCTATTAATTTTATTTTAATAAAAAATAAATTATATTTAAATTTTTTTATTAATTCAATCCTCATTTTAATTTAAAAACAATTTAATAATTCAATAAATTTATAAATATCATTTCTGGCATTTACATTCATCAAACAAATATATAGTTCTCTTGGAATTTATCCAAACTCCAACAGAGTTGCTTTTAAGTGGATTCAGCGCATACATGTCCAGAATCACACGAGGGAATCTTCAAGCTGAAGCCTCTATTGTGTCTAATATTTTCAGTACTTATGAATCTCACTATTTCTTTTCTTTAATTTTCATATCTAAAAAGATGTTAACTTTTTTGAATTATTAAATTATAATGAGAATCCAATTAATAGAATATGAAATTTTAAAAGTTAAAATTATTATTATATTGAATAGTATTAGTATTTTTATTAATTTTTTAACGACGAATGATTAAAATAAAAATAAAATATTAATAATGATTTTATAAAAAAAATATAATAACTGAATGGTTAATAGTGTAATTTATCCTGATAAAGTATTTAGTTTAAACAATTTGTGTTTTATAGAACACAGCAGAGATAGAGGTTCCGTGGTAGAGAGAGTAGAGAGGCCGGAAAATGCTGAAAAAAGAAAGAAGAGAGTGACTTATGTAAATCAGTGCAGTTCGGATGTGACGCGTGTCCGTTAGCCAGCTGTATCCCAAACCAACCGTTTAACTGGAACAATCGGTTCCCATAACGCCTCCGTTCCCTTCACTCTTCACCGTTTCAACCGGTTATTTCCCTCTGCTCTCTTATATATGTAGTTTAAACTGGCACCCGTAAGAAGAGAGGAGAGAAAAATTGGACATCCAAATTTGATTTCATGGATGGTGCAACTACAAGCACATCAAACAGAAAAGAAATGGACCGGATCAAAGGTCCATGGAGCCCCGAAGAAGATGAGTTGCTCAAGAAGCTGGTACAGAAACACGGCCCCAGAAACTGGTCTTTGATCAGCAAATCAATCCCTGGCCGATCCGGCAAATCCTGTCGGCTCCGATGGTGCAACCAACTGTGTCCCCAAGTTGAGCACCGGGCCTTCACTCCAGAAGAAGACGAGACTATCATCCGAGCTCATGCCAGGTTCGGCAACAAGTGGGCCACCATAGCCCGACTCCTCAACGGCCGTACCGACAACGCCATTAAAAACCACTGGAACTCCACGCTTAAACGTAAGTGCTTATATGATGGTAATCTGGGAGGGGAACACCAACAGCCCTTGAAAAGATCGGTGAGTGTGTGCAGTCCATCGGGATCCGATTTTAGCGATTCCAGTGTTCCCGTTTTGTCATCCTCGCACCTGTACAAGCCCGTCCCAAGGACAGGTGGAGTTAATGTTGATGTCCATGTTACGCCGGCTGGGGAGGAGGCGGCGGCGTCACCTTCTAACGACCCCCCGACTTCACTGAGTCTGTCTTTGCCGGGTGCAGAGACATGCGATGTGTCAACTCATATGAGGAGTGAAGAAAGGGGAGGTGGGGTGATGGGGTTCAGTGCGGAGTTTATGGCGGTGATGCAAGAGATGATAAGGGCTGAGGTCAGGAATTACATGGTGCAGCAGCAAAACGGCGCAGTTTCGGGAGGAGCGGGAATGGGGACGTGTTTGGGTACGAATCTTGTGAGTATGAACCGAGTTGGGGTGAGTAAGATCGAGTGAGTTATAATGAGAGGAAAAAAATTTGGGCTGTGTTTTCTTCTTCTTCATCATCTTGTTATGGTGAATTATTTTGGTCATTTTAGGGGGTTAAAGAAAAATGAGAGAAGGGGAGTTTTCAATTAAAAACTAGCTGTCTCTTGGCCTTGTTAATGTTTCAAGTAGATTTTACTCCAGGGAAAAAGGTTCCTTTCATCAATTTTTCAATCATATTTCTTCTTGTATTTTAAAGATCTGAAAACAAGACTGTAAAATATCCATCATGATGTTTTCTTTGGGAAAAAACGTTTTGTAAAAATGGTGATTATATATATAATCATAATTTTTTCGCACTATATTATTATTATTATTATTATTATTATTATAAACTCAAAACTAAAACCGACCCAAATACAACCAAGTCCAATTACAAGCTTTAAACTAAACTTAGCCAAATTAAACTCTAAACCTTCACTAGCTTTTCATCATCGTTGTCATTGTCAACCATCGTTGTTACCATCAATAAGCCTCTGAAAGCTACCTATCACTTCCCCTGTTCCAAAAAACCAACCACAAAATCAAATCAAAACATAAAAATCAAATAAAAAATAAAATCAAATTTAATAAAAAAAATTCAATTTAACCCCTTTAAAAATCTAGAGCCTTGTATCACCAAACATCACCAAACCCATCAATCAGAAGCAGGTAAGAGAAGATAAAAAGAGGAATATAACCAATCAGGCAAGATACGAAAAGAAAAAGAATCGAAAAAAAAGGAAAAGAAAAGAAAAAGAGAGGGAATGAAGTTTACCTCTCGGCCAGTGATATTCACCAGTGTTCGAGACCTCTTTTGGCTAATCCGGGGAAGCGTCACTCGAGCAGAAGACCAACATACTTCGAAATCAGACTGATCCAACGATCGGATAAGGAGATCGGCAAGTGAGGATATTGAATAGTTTTTGGTCGATTTGTGAGAATCGAAGCATTTTTCGGCAAACCAACACCGGATTTGCAATCCTGACGTTAAGGCGAGTTGCCGGTGTAATTTTGGGCCCAAACGACCACTAGAGACGACAGCGATCAGTGATGGCTGAGACGGTCGGCAGGTGACTACGATTTAGAGAGAAGAGAAAGCTTCTCTCTAAAAAAGGAAAAAAAATGAGAGAATAATGAAAAAAGAAGGGATAAAAAAGGTATGAGAAAATAACCTCAGTGACCAAAAGTGTCTTATAATATACGATTTTAACCAACTTTTTTTGGATTTGCCAAAATGACCAACTAAATCGCAATGCGATCGATAATTCGCAACGCGATCTCCGGTATCGCAAATCAGTTTCTAGATTCGCAACGCGATTCTGACTATCGCATTGCGATTTTCCAAATTCGCAATGCGAATACGTAAATCGCAACGCGAATTTGGAAAATCGCAATGCAATTACGTAAATCACAATGTGAATACGTAAATCGCAATGCGAATACGTAAATCGCAATGCGAATACGTAAATCGCAATGCGAATATGTAAATCGTAATGCGAATCTGACTATCGCAATGCGAATCTGACTATCGCAACAAGATTCTGACTATCGCAACGAGATTCTGACTATCGCAACGAGATTCTGACTATCGCAATACTGAATTTCAAATTCGCAACTCGATTTCTGAATTCGCAACAGGTTTTAGTTTCGCAACACAAATGTTTTGGGTATATAACTACGCAGCAGCATCAACTCATAACCTAAATCCCTAAATCGCAACTCATTCCATCTCCATCTATCACTCTCTCCGGCGACATCCGTTCCTATATCCAACAACATCCTTCCCCATCTGGCAACAGGTTTTAGTTTCGCAGCTCGTTTGTTTTGTAAATTATTTTACAATAATGAAATCATCTAATGTTGATCATGTTTGGATAGATTTGTGTTTTGGAGGGTCATGGGAGAATGTTCATGGTGTTTTACAATATATGCCTTTACCCATGAATCTTCAACTAAAACTGTCATTAAAAAAGTTAACTTATGAAACTCTAATGTTATGTGTTGCAAATAAATTGAATTTAGAGCCCCTACGTGGATTTAGGCTATCTTATAAGAGAAATTGTAAAGTTTATTTGTTAACCGATAATGAAGATGTTGAACGATTCATTGCTTACATTAGTGTTTCAAGTGATGATGTTACATTGTATGTTGTTGAACCTAGAAGTAGTGAAGTTGGGTCAGTAGCGGGTAGTAATCAACTAAGTTTTTCAACCCCAGTTTATGGTGCTCAAAATTTAATGGTTCCACCACAATTTCATCACCAAGCAAATATTGTTTCACCACATTTTCAATACCAAACACAATCTCAAAACCCACAACATTTCCCTAATCCAAATCCCAATCAACTTTCAGCACCAAATTCTGGTTTTCGTATTGAACAGTTAGACGATGATCAGCCAACAGAAAAAATTGTGAGTACTAGTCAGTATTCGAAATTTGATCTTGGTCAATACCCGGACTTTGATCTTGGTCAATACTCGGATTTTGATGATTTTTCAGAAGAAGAAACAGACCCTGCGTGTAATGATTTTGATATTGGTCAATACCCAAATTTTGATGATGAAACAGCCGTTGTCGAGGAAGATGTTGTTGATGATAATGAGGAGGAAGTTACGACTGTAAATTAACATATTGAACATCCATTCTGGAATTCATATAACCCTGAAGAAGAAGAAGAAGAAGAAAAAGAAATCCCCAAAGAAAAGTCCCCGAAGAAAATGCCACGGGAGTATAACTGGAACATGCCAGAATTACTTCAGATACCGGAAGAAGAGTTGGTAAAGATAGCAGTTGATTGTTACACAAAAATTATTCGTATCAAGAAAGATGATTGTTTTGATACAAAGGAAGACTTGAAGATAGCTTTGTATACGAAATGTGTGGAAGATGGCTATCAACTAAAAGTTAACAAATCAAGCAAAGATCGTTTCGAAACAAGGTGTATGATTGACAAAAAATGTACGTGGCGTATGATTGCAAAGAGGATAAAAGATTATGAAATGTTTCAAGTTAGGACTTTTATTGATAAACATACATGTTCGAGAACCCATGTTTTTCCTCACCATAGACAGGCAAACAAAAAGGTGTTGGGTGGTTTTCTGGCTGAGTTAATGTTTTTGAATGGCAGGGTATATCGGAGACATGAAATTATGACTGACATGAATGCTCGGTTCAAGATTAGTATCTCATATTCTCAAGCTTGGAGAGCCAAATGTTATGCCTTGGAATTGTTGAGGGGGTCGCCAGAAGCATCGTTTGCCTAACTGCCGGCTTATTGTCACAATTTAAAGCTGAAAAATCCTGGGTCGGTAACTCATATCAAAACAGATAGAGATGGCCGCTTTGAGTTGTTGTTTATCGCCATTGGTGCTGCGGTTAGTAAATCAATATAATTTTGTTGACTCATTTTTGTTAGTTACATGCATTTCACATTTAAATGATTATATTTCTTGTGTATATGATTTTGTAGATTCGTTCATTTATTACTTGCATGCGCCCAGTTATTATAGTTGACGGAGCACATTTAAAAGGTCGATACCTTGGAGTAAACTTATTAGCAGTAGCCATGGATGCTAACAATGGGATACTGCCAATAGCTTACGGGGTTGGCAAATCTGAAACCTCTGATTCATGGACATGGTTTATGGGGCATCTTAGGGATTGCATAGGTCCTATTAGTAATCTGACAATCATATCCGATAGGGCAAACTCAATTGACAACGCTGTTAGAAGGTGTTTCCAGATGCTTTTCATGGACTTTGTGGTGTTCATTTGTATAGAAATTTAAAATCAAGGTCTGCTGGTATAAAAACTCACAAATGGACATACTGGAAGGCTGTAAAAGCTTATCGGGAAGTGGATTTTAATAAGCATATAAACTATTTAAGACGTGTTTTGCCTCAGTGTGCTCAAACACTAAAAGATGTCGGGTTTGAAAGATGGTCAAGAGTACATCAACTTGGAGCAAGATATGGTTTCGTGATGTCTAATAGTGCAGAATCAATCAACGCTCTAAGTCGTCATTCCCGGAAATTACCCATTACTATGTTAATGGAGTTTTTTCGAGCCTCTATTCAACAGTGGTACTACAAGAAAAGAAACCATGCAGGTATTATTTCTTTAAATTCGTAACTTATCGTATATTTTACTAAGAATTATTTATTTAAATTTATAGGAACATTGGAACATCGTGTTACACCATGGACTGAAAAAAAGATAACGAAACGTGTTATGAAGTCAACTTCATGGAGAGTTGAACCATGTTCAAACACTTTGTTTGAAGTACTGGATAATAACTTAAATGGGCTTGTCGATCTAAATGCAAAGACGTGTAGTTATATGAAATGGCAAACATCTGGTTATCTGTGTGGCCATGTTATAAAAGTTTCTCTTCATCTAAACCAAGATGATTCAAGCGCATACGCTATGGATTGCTACACTACAGAAGTATATCGACAGACTTATATCGAGATTGTCTACCCTATTCCACATCCTTCTGAGTGGGACATACCAGATGACTTACAAACAGTTTTGCCACCAGCCATGGACAGAAGGCTACCTGGCCGACCAAAAAGTCACGATCGTATACCGTCTAAGGGTGAAGAGAAGAAGAGATCGACATGTAGTCAGTGTAAGGAAAGTGGTCATACAAGGTTGACATGTGGATCACCAGTGCCATCACAATCATCTTTTCCTCTACCAAAATATAGATCCTCATCAAAATCCCAATCACAAACGGCTTCACCTTTTGGGACTGTTAACTTAGGTGATTTTTAAATGCAAACGTTGTATTATGTGTATATTATGTGTGAACTTTTAACATTTTCAGTTAGGAATGTATTAGTAACTTGAGTTTGAACATTGCTATGATATGTTCAGTTGTTATCACTTATTAGACATTCATTTGACTATCGCAACGCGAATATGACTATCACAACACGGAAATGACTATCGCAACGCGGAATTGACTATCGCAACGCGGAAATGACTATCGCAATGAGAGAATCGCAATGCGAAATGAAAATCGCAAGGAGTGAATCGCAATGCGAAAATGAAAATCGCAATGCGAAAATGAAAATCGCAACGCGAATTTAGTTTCGCGTTGCGATTTTCATTTTCGCATTGCGATTCTTTCGTTGCGATTTTCATTTCGCATTGCGATTCTCTCGTTGCGATAGTCATTTCCGCGTTGCGATAGTCTGTTTTGCATTCAACATAATGCAGATTGAAATCAACAAATCAACTATTACATTTCAATCAATTAAACAAGCACAAATAATAATTATGTACACATCAATTAAACAAATCAACATTTACAAATCATCTTTTACAAATCAATTAAACAATCAAAAAATAATAATGAATTATTTCATCATCAATTATTGAATCAACTTTTGCACCCATACATCCATTTCACGCAGCTCACTTCAGGATTAACCTGCAGAAACCAAACATTGAATCAACAACACTTTATACACATCTAAAACCTACAAACAACAAATTATTGAATTCTAGCTACTTAACCAAACATTTTCAAACCAAAAAGAGTATATATGTTTAACAAAACTTGCATTTGACTTACAAATTATTGTAAATCGCATTGCAATAGTCATATTTGCATTGCGATTTACATATTCGCATTACGATTTACGTATTCGCATTGCGATTTACGTATTTGCATTGTGATTTACGTAATCGCGTTGCGATTTTCCAAATTCGCGTTGCGATTTTCCTAATTCGCAACGCAAATTTGGAAAATCGCAACGCGATAGTCGGAATCGCGTTGCGAATCTGGAAACTGGTTTGCGATACCGGAGATCGCGTTGCGAATTATCGATCGCATTGCGATTTAGTTGGTCATTTTGGCAAATCCAAAAAAAAGTTGGTTAAAATCGTATATTATAAGGTATTTTTGGTCACTGAGGTTATTTTCTCAAAAGGTATTTATATCCTCTTTAAAACGTCGTTTTGCCCTCTAGAAACCGTGCATAGTTTTTGGGATAATTACTCTTTTAGTCCTTTATCGTTTGTAATTTATTATTTGGGTCGTGAAACAAATGTTTAATTATGTTTTTAGTCATTCGATGTTTCCATGCTTACATTTTCGTCACTGCTCCAAATAATAAGGTTTGTTAGGGGTTATTTACGTTCCTAGTCTCCAAGTTTTACGTGTGTCACATTTTAGTCCCTTTTATAATTTTATCTACTATTTGCATGTTTAGACCTCATAACTGTAATTTCTTTCAGATTAGCCCTAAACTAAAATGTATAATCACCTATTTGGCCATTGTATTTGTTATTTGTTCGTTTTATACTATTATTATTATGCACATATATTAGATTTAAATATTACTTTAGCTATGTACGTATATATGTATGAATGCGTTAAATTTTTTCTTTTTAATAATGTATTTTTATATAGTATTAAGAATGTAAATATCAACAAACGTATTTTTAGAAAACTTATGTAAGTTTATTATTAAAAAAGAATTTTTCTAGTATTGTATTAATTAGTAATATTTTAAAAAATAATAGCTATGATTAATATTAGAAAATTCACCGCTAGTTATTCGACTAACCTATAAAAGACCTCAAAATACCTAGAGTTTCCTTCCAAGGGTTATTCAAATAAAATAATATTACTTATTATTTTTTATTTTTTATTTATTGATCTTATATTAGGTTAATGAGGTATAGTCTGCATAAATATGTATGTTTGATATCTTCTATTATAATAATGTAATTATTTTAATAAACAATGCATATTAGGAATTTTATCTATTTTAGTATTTCGCTTTTCAGGTTACTTATTCATTTGTTACATCATATGGTTATTGCATCCATATTGTAAATATCATTCATTATTTGTTGCATTTATGATCATGTTTGATTTCCTGTGTTCTAAAACGATTAAAGGCAATGTTGTCTCACGTCATGAGTTAACGATATTACGTTCAATATAACTGGATTTTAATTTCCGTTATTTCACGTAGCAAGAGGACATCTTTTTAAAATAAAATCAAGTGAATTAAATCTTTCATAGATTAAAATATTTTAAAAAAATGAATTCACTCAGTCTAAAAAAATCATAGAAATGAAAAGGATCGTAAGTTAAATTTTGAGTTCAAATTTGTAAAATTTCATCATTTCCGACAATGTATAATCGAGAAGTACCAATCTTGGGTGCTGTGGGGGTGCTTACCTTTCCCCACACATAATCGACTCCTGAATCCTTAAAAAAGAATATATGGTTAAAATGCAAACCAATTTTTGTCTTTAAATGATTTTTCTAAAATTCGTTTAAAAGACGTTTTCATTGTATTCGAACTATCTAACCAAAAGGTCAATGGTGACTCTAGTCTTTTCTGAACTAATTCAATTTAAAAATTGATATTCCTTAAAAGTTATGTCGTACATCTATTTTTCGATGTCCTGGGTGAAAAACGGTGACAACAACTTGGTGACTCCACTAGAGATTTTCTTTAAAGTCAAGCCTTACATGATTATACGTTATCCGAGTTGTTGGAATTTTTTAAAATTTTAACCGTTATCTGAATTACAATCCTCATCATATCTTTTGTACTCTTGTAAATAGTTTTACTGATATTTGATTTCATTATTTTCAGACTTGTTAAGGTTTTAAAATTTGAGTCTTTTTTTTCTTTTTGTCGAAAGGTTTGTGAGTTCCTCCTCACACACAACAGTGCATTGCATGTCATAAGAATTATACCCGAGCTTTGTCCCAGTAAGTGGGAATGAGTCACTAGTTCTCTTCGTGAGTAGCCCTTCGCACATGCTAGTGAATCATTCTCAGAGTACATGCCCTTATGATCTTCGTGAGCAGCCCTCTGCATAGGTATAAGGAATGTGCTTCCTCGAATTGAACTCAATCTACTTAAGTCTATAATGGATGAGGATTGAGGGTTTGGTAGCCCAAGGGGGTACCGATATTAGGGACAATTCGAGTATCCTTACCTTTTGAGCTGAAAACATGCATATAGTGGACCATAGACTAGTCACCCCAGATAGAGATATACCAAACTCGTCGGTAGGTACCTAAATAGGTGTACACAAAGGAGGAACGACTCTGAACTTTACCTTTGCTTTACATTTCATAGAATAAATTTCTTTTCAAATAAAAGCATGTGAACTAGATATCATGCAGTTAGGATTTAATTCCTGAAATAAATCATGTCAGGTAGAAAACATTTTCGAGAAGGATTCTAATTTAATAAAAGCAAGATAGGGTAGATATCATGATTGGGTAGGTATTATACCTATCTATAAACATCACCTTTTATCGATTATTTTACCTGTACTAAATCTTATTTTTATGTTATTTTTCTTCTTTTTACATTGCATCATCATCAAAGAATAACATGAAGGTGTTGATCCACAGATGACTCTCTAATTGAATTTTTTTCATAAATAGAGATAAAAGTTTTCAATCAAGTAGTTGCATACAACATACACTGATGGCTAAGGGAAGTCAGAGAATAAGAAAACTCACTTGAAGATTACGTAACAAAGTTGACTGACAGGACAATGTTCAAGACTCGAAAGATGATCTCTTAATCTAAGAAACAATGTAGTAGTGGATTCTTATCTATGAAATCTCCACCTTTAATCATCAAGGATTGATGCATGACTCCAGCATCACAAGAGCATCAACCGAGACAAGTGATATGGCATTTAAAGGCATAATTTTAAGGGTGAAGCCATGAGATAAATCATCAACCCATTTCAGATCTAGTGTCCAAGCGAAAGAATGTTTTTGAAAATGGATAATGGGAAAAATTTTGTCTTTAATGAAACTTGTTCTAGGATATTCATCTTTGGGATCAATACCTTTTTCATTGCCTTCACATTTGTATATTTACAGTTGCATTCACATCTTTACATATTTACATTTGCGTTCACATCTTTGAATTTGCACTTTCATCTTTCCATTGGCATTTATATTCGTATTTATGTATTCACATCTCTGCACCATACATTTTACGATATTCAAGCATCTCAACATGCATTGATATGGGAACTTAGAGCAACTCGTGAAGAGTCCTGTGATAGAAGTTTTTGAAGGTAAATTGAATCCATCATATTCATGCCTAGAAATGAGTTGAGAGCCATAGACCTGATGTTGACCCCATATATGGAGTTTGGGACATACCTTTGAGATCTGCGGGACACCAAAGAGCAAGGTCTAAAATTTGATTGACCTAGGGACATTGACCATTAACGCATAATGAGACATTCTGATACAAATTAAAAAGAAGTTCTTCCATCCACCGTGATACCTTATTGCACTGGCTTTGTCCTGTTTGAATTTGTTTTTCTTTCTTTCTTTCTATACTCTATAAATATTTTGTTGCTTGAACTTATGTCGTTTTCCAATATTATGAGCAATAAATCAAGTTTTAATCTTGTAATTCTTTAAATAACGAATAAATTAAAGGTTCTTTTACTACTTCATTAATTATATACTTTTGACAGGTGACAAGATTATACTTTCCATACCCCATCCAAAGAAGAAAGAACCATTACTTGGTTCCTTGCCCAAAATAACATATGTTTACTACCAAAAGATCGAACCTTGACATCACCTCCCTATGAAACAATAAAGTCATGCCCTTATCCTCCTTGAGGAACCAAAATTCACACTTTTACCTGTCCATAGGATTACATTTTTTCAGAATTATGGCTTTAAAGTCATAGATTTCCCTTCCTAGACATAACCGACGTTTATTTCTAACCTCAATAAATCCTGGAGGCATAAAGTACAAGATGGTCATGTGTGCGAGAAGTATTCTTACAAGAAAGACAATATGGAATGTTTCAGATCAATTTTGAAGAAAATCTCGAATAATAGAGGCATACTAGGAGAAAAGTGAAGTAGAAATAAAGGGAATCATTGAAATAATTCTATCATGAATTCATTACATTATTTTCATGTGAATAGAAGTTAATCCTGAATACTCGTCCCCCTAGGGATACCTCTTTTACTAGGACTTTCGTGTATGAGATGATGAATGGCTTTCTTTCATTAATCCTTTCAAAAAAAAAGAAAAAGAAAAATTATATCTCTTATTGTCCCCATTTTAACCTGAATTATTTTTCTTCTGATTCAACCTAACCAAGGAGCATCCTCCACACTGGGGGGCAAAGGTGAAGGATATCTGCTCGTATAAGTGAAGACCATCAATACATATTTTGTTAAAAGAACAAGCTCATGTGAAATAAAGCGAAATAACAAGAAATCATAAGGTGGACCAAATACAAGGTGCTCAAAGATCAAATCAAGGCGGAACAAAAAAAAGAAAAAAATAAAAATAAAAAAGAAAGAAAGAAAATCAATCAAGTATTTCAAGACGAGCGACTCATCGAGCTTCAAGACACAATGTTTATCAAGTAAAATTGGTTCAAAAATCTAGAATCAATTCACCAGAAGATCATGGAAAACTAAAGGAAATAAAAGAAAATAAAAGACACACAAGTATATTCAAATCGAGCAAGACAAGATTGAAGACATCAGAACAAATTTATCCTTAGTTCGATAACCCTTAAACACTTGTTTAGGCCTATTTTACCTTTCTTTCATAACCGTGAGCTCTGGCCTACGTTACGTACCTGAAAAGTCCCTTCTAATCATACATGGATTTCTAAGTGGAAAGACTTTTTTCAGATTTCATTTTTCCCCACAAGGTTAAGTTTATTTAAAAAAATGGTTTTCTAAAATCTTTAATGCATGATAGGAAAAATAAAAAAGGGGTTAAAGACATAATAATGTTTTGAAACCAAAGGAAGATTTGAGTTGAAAACCTGAAAAAGTGGCTTGAATATGAAGATTGTACAAATATTGTAGAGTATTTGGTCTTATGCATCTCTTGGTAAAGCGCCATACCACCTTAAAGTAATCTCGAGAGTTTGGAACCAATGAACATTTCCAGAAGATGAGTGCAATAACTATTTCATCATATCAATAAAGACCATAATCAAGGATGCAATATTTCAACCAAAGAAGCCAACCTAAAACACATTACCTCCTCAAATTAACCTGAAACGCTCTACTTTCCCAAGTCAGCCTAAGCCTTATATCAACATTAATCTTTACACTTGTCAAATGTATATCATTTTTGAAGGATTAAAAAAGAAGTTGACTTATTTGATATTCAATCAACTCTCATTTTACAGTTTGTTTTGATTATGAGCTTGAAGAAAATGACAACATTTTTTAAACTTATTCATCAAACTTTTTTTTCACATTTCTAAAATTGAAAGAGGAAGAAAGATATTTTCAAACAGGACAATCTCAAGTGAAAAAGGTCCTTAAAGCTGGCGAGGTTCATTCTATCTCAATTGGAGAAAAAGAACAAATGATGCTAGAATAATAAAGGCATTTCACAATCTTGAATGCAAAATAGTCAGAGAGATCAGAAGGAATGGAGGATAGAACTTCTAACACATCCTTATGACATTTTCAGTAATCCATCAAGAATCAGATGATTGCCTTAGTCGAAAGGGGCATATATCTCAGCTCATAGAAAATAATTCAAGATACTTCTGTTAAAAGAATTGATCACTTCTTAAGTGCCCATCTGATTATGGAATCATGAAGATAAACCCTCAAACTATTCAATAATATTGTTGTTTAGTGACACCAGAGTGAGGCCATTCGAGATTAAGATTTTGGCACGAAGAGAGCCATAAGTACCCACATTGGGCCATTACCAAAACCAAATATCGTTGAGATAACAAGATTCAAATCAAACAAACATGGTGAATGATCTCGCCGTTTGGAGCTCCAAGGGAAGAATGAGGACAATAAGAGTTTACCTTGAAACGTTTTTGATATAATCATTGAATTAGAGCCAGAAGAGGCATCAAGACCATATTCCTGACTGCATGAGAACATATCTTCTAAGACTATAACAAAGAAACCAAAGATAGAAGACAGAAAATACATGATTGCACAAGATAACCAAAGATAGAAGGCATTATTCATTCAAGCATTGATAATCAACATTTCTGTATACAGAAACGACATGCATTACATATAGATACATATCTACTGCATTCAAATTTCATGAATCAAGACATATTTTTATAGATTGTTCAAAGAAAGAAGATAGCGAAGAAAGAGCATAATTCAAGCCTCGAATGGAGGGGATTTTGTTCAAAGTTGCTATGCCTCAAGGATCGAGGAGACCAATCAAGAAGAATCATTACTTTGATGTGGGGCATGTTACCCAAATTATATGATGTTTTTAAATGAATGTTTTAAAGAAGTTAAGCCTAATTTTTAGGGGTTTCTTGATAATAATTGTAAATAGATTTTTTTAAAGAAGCTACGTCTGATTTTCAGGGGTTTCTTGATGATTACTTAAAAAGAATTTTTAAAGAAGCTTAACCTAATTTTTAGAGGTTTCTTGGTGTTTACAAATGGATTTTGAAATAAGCTAAGCCTAATTTTTAGAGGTTTCTTGATGTTTTCAAATGAATGTTTAAAGGAGATAAGCCTAATTTTTAGGGGTTTTTTAATGATTACTTAAAAAGAATTTTTAAAGAAGCTTAACCTAATTTTTAGAGGTTTCTTGGTGTTTACAAATGGATTTTGAAATAAGCTAAGCCTAATTTTTAGGGGTTTCTTGATGTTTTCAAATGAATGTTTAAAGGAGATAAGCCTAATTTTAGGGGTTTCTCGATGTTTTTAAAAGATTTTTTAGAGGAGCTAAGCCTAGTTTTTAGGAGTTTCTTGATGTCTTCAAATGAATTTTGAAAGAAACTAAGCCTAATTTTTAGGGGTTTCTTGATGTTTTCAAACAATTTTTGAAAGAATCTAAGCCTAATTTTAGGGGTTTCTTGATGTTTTCAAATGAATGTTTAAAATAGTTAAGCCTAATTTTTAGGGGTTTCTTGATGATTACTTCAAATGAATTTTTAAAGATGCTAGGCCTAATTTTAAGGGGTTTCTTGATGATAACTGTAAATGAATTTTTTGAAGAAGCCAAGTTCGATTTTCAAAACTTTCTTGATGATAAGTCCTTCGAGCCTCGTAACATACAATTACATTATTCTGGTGATTTGTCGTGCATTAACGTCGAAGCCACAAGAAATGATGAATGATTCCCTTATCAGTAGTTATGATGTTGAGACGATGTTGAGACAATGTTGAGTTCATAAGAGGTTTCTATAAATTATAATTTCACCCATTTGGAAGGTTATGTTCTCTCTACCCAATATTAAAAGAGGATAATTAGGAAGTTTTCTTTCCGCTAAATAAGCGACAAAACTTTGAAAAAAATCAATGTAAAGCTTTAAGGGCTGAATTCGATGTTAACAATTAAGCAAACACCTTCAATTCCATTTGTTTATAAGGTTCCAACTACCATTCTTGGCATGGATGTATCGTATGACTTTTCAGGGAATACGAATGTTCTGTCAGTTTCTGCGGTGGTCAGTTCTACGCAATGACTATTGATTTTTTGTCAAAAGGTAGTAGTGAGTACATGGTATCCAAATCTTCAAATGATGGATTATCTTTTCAAACGTTTATGGAAAAGATGAACGCTCTATTTGATTTCTACACAAGTTAAGGCATGAAAAGCCAAATTTACCAAGGGCCAAAATTTACTGAAGCAAGATGCGCTCGTTCACAAGTTAAGATTCGCTAGAATGCACATAGGTATGACTTATAAGAAAGATAGTCGAACCAGGAAAAGAATGAAGATTGTTCTTGCAACATTTCCCAACAGATCAAGAAAACATGCATTTATACATATTACATGAATTTGCATCTTTGCATCATACATTTCATCATTTCATAAACATGATATATTTTTATTTACCTCTCATTAAGATGCCTGTAAAATCTATTTTGAGAAGCTATTTTGTCATTCTTAGGATTGTTTCTCTAGAAATTCATTTAAGTCATTCTTAGGATTGTTTGTCTAGAATGTCGTTTGAGTCCTTAGGATTGTCTTCCTAGAAACCTTTTCAGTGATATCTTTCTTCAACTTGACTTTTTCGTATAGAAAAGTCAACCATTTACCATGAAGTGGCTAGATAACTTTAATGCAAGTGAACAGTGTTGTTTCCAAGATTGACCTAACAAACACAAAAACACAGCGAAGATAAAGGAGCAAAGATTAACTAGACAATAGAATTTGCAACACTAAAATGACATCGTGCATGCATATTTAGGCATTTGCAAATTAGGAGCATACACATTAATTTTTCATCAAGTTTTGAATATCTGATAAGAATTCAAAGAGTCAACAAAGGTTTCATTTCAGGATTTCTTGTAAAAATCTGAGAAGAACTCACTCAACATTTGCTTGATTCCATCACATAAGAAGTTGGAACAACACTGACCTTGGCTCATCCTTCGCATAAGGAGTTGGATCAGCATAATCACTTTGTTCGAATCCATCACAGAAGGAGGTAGATCAACATTTCAAATGAAAAAGTTCCTAATAAGAATAACTTGTTCATCATTTCACTCGATTCCATCACAGAAGGAGGTGGATCAACATTTCCAATGGAAGGGTTCGTAATAAGAATAACTCATCTGATAAGGGAGAAGAAGTTCCTAATGAGAAGAACTTATTCAACATTGCACTCAATTCCATCATAGAAGGAGGTGGATCAACATTTTAAATGGAAGGATTCGTAATGAGAAGAACTCATTCGATGAGGGAGAAGAAGTTCATAATGAGAAAAACTTGTTTAACCTTAACTCAATTCCATCACATAAGGAATTGGATCATTATTACCTTTTTTCGCTCGATTCAACACATACGGAGTTGGATCGGCACTACCTCACTCGAGATTGATAAAAATTTATAATAAATAAGTTCATAATGATAAGAACTTATTTAGCACGCTCGATTCCATCACATAAGGAGTTGGATCAGCACCAGCACTACGTTTGATTCCATCACATAAGGAGTTGGGTCAATGTTTTTGAGAGAAGAAATTCACAAGAAGGTGGATTAGCATCCCCGACGAAGAGTTCCTAATGAGAAGAACTCGTAGCGCAACAACTAGTGATCACGCTAAAAAATGGTGCTTTATATCTTTACTCCATTCCCGTTCCACAACAATGAGCAAAGACGGACAACTGTAATCAACATTTTTTCGCTTTATATATTTATTATTATTATTATTATTATTATTATTATTATTATTATTATTATTACAAACCCAATTACAAGACCTAACATAAGTCTAGCCAAATCTAACTCTAAACCTTCACCAGTTTCTTGTCACCGTTATCGCTGTCAACCACCACCGTCATCACTGATGAGCCTCTGACAGTTGTCGATCACTTCCCCTATTCCAAGAAACCAACCACTTAATCAAATCAAAATAAAAAAAATCAAATAAAAAAACAAAATCAAATTTAATAAAAAAATTCAACCTGACCCCTAGAAATCCAGAGCCCCATACCTCTGTCATAGTTGCCTCACTAAACATCACCGAGCCCAATGAGTCAAGAGCAGGTGAGAGAAGATAAATAGGGGAGCAGAACCAATCGAAAAGAGGAGGGGAAGAAGAAAAAAAGGGAGAGCATATTCGGAAAAAAAGAAGGCAACCCATCAAAAAAGGAGATAACAAGAGAAAAATCTGACAAGATACAAAAAGAAAAAGAATTGAATAAAAAAACAGAAAAGAAAAAGAAATGGAGAGAAGTTTACCTCTCGGCCAATGCTATTCACCGACGTTCGAGACCTCTTTTGGCTAATCCAAACGATGGAAAAGTATCCCTCAAGCAGAAGACTAACATACACCGAAATCAGGCCGATCTAATAGTCGAATGAGAAGATCAACAAGTGAGGATACCAAATACTTTTGGTCGATTCGTGAGAATCGAAGCGTTTTTCCAACAAAACCAACACCAGATCCGTGATCTTGACGTCAAGACGAAGTCTCCGGTGTAATTTTGGGCCCGAATGACCACCAGAGGCGGCGTTCGATGGTGGTTGAGATGGTCTGCAGGTGGCCACGATTTAAAGAGAATAAAGAGTTTCTCTCTAAAAAAAGGGAAAAAATGAGAGAAGAATGAAAAAGAAGTTCTAAAAAGAGGTATTTATACCTGCTTTAAAACGACGTCATTTTGCCCTCTAGAAACTGTGCCTTTTGGGATCTTGGGGTTACTCTTGTAGTCCTTTTTCCTTTTTAATTTATTATTTGGGTCATGAAACATATGGTTTAGTTATGTTTATAGTCCTTTGATGTTTCCATGCTTACATTTCCGTCACTACTCTAATTAATATGGTTTATTAGGGGTTATTTACATTCTTAGCCTCCAAGTTTTACCCATGTCACATTT
Source organism: Hibiscus syriacus (assembly GCF_006381635.1). Classification (NCBI taxonomy): domain Eukaryota; kingdom Viridiplantae; phylum Streptophyta; class Magnoliopsida; order Malvales; family Malvaceae; genus Hibiscus; species Hibiscus syriacus. The sequence goes on from NW_024063194.1 coordinate 8,573,970, forward strand.
TAGTCCCTTTTATAATGTTATCGACTATTAGCATGTTTAGACCTTGTAACTTTAATTTCTTTCAGATTAGCCATAAAATGTATAATCAACTATTTGGCCATTGTATTTGTTATTGTTCGTTTTTATACTATTATTATTATGTACATATATTATATTTAAATATTACTTTAGCTATCTAAGTATATATGTATATTATATTTGTATGAATGTGTTAATTTTTTTTACTTTTTAATAATATATTTTTTTATATAGTATTAAGAATGTAAATATCAACAAATGTATTTTTAGAAAACTTCCTTATGGAAGTTTATTATTAAAAAGAATTTTTCTAGTATTGTATTAAGTAGTAATATTTAAAAAATAATAGCTATGATTAATATTACAAAATTCACCGCTAGTTATCCGACTAACCTATGAAATAATATTAATCATTATTTGTTACTTTTTATTTATTGATGTTATAATAGGTTAATGAGGTATAGTTTGCATAAATTTGTTTTTTTGATATCTTCAGTTATAAAAATGTAATTATTTTAATAAACAAATGCATATTAGATTTATCTATTTTAGTATCTCGTTTTTCGGGTTATTTATTCATTCGTTACATCATATGGTTATTGCATCCATATTGTATATGTCATTCATTATTTGTTACATTTATGATCATGTATTTGATTTCTTATTTTCTAAAATGATTAAAGGTAATGTCGTATTGCGTCATGAGTTAACGAAATTACATCCAACATAACTTGATTTTAATCTCTGTTAATTAACGTAGCAAGAGGAGATTCTTTTTAAATAAAATCGAGTGAATTAAATCTTTCATTGAGTCAAATATTTTAAAAAATGAATTTACTCAGTCTAAAAAATCATAGAAATAAATAGGATCGTAAGTTAAATTTTGAGTTCAAATTTGTAAAATTTCATCATTTCCGACAACATATAATCGAGAGGTACCAATCTTGGGCGCTGTAGGGGTGCTTACCCTTTCCCATACGTAATTGAATCCCGAATCCTTAAAAATGAATCTCTGGTTAAAACACAGACCAATTTTTGTCTTTAATTGATTTTTCTAAAATTCATTTAAAAGACGTTTTCTGGGTATTCGACCTGCCTAACCAAAAGGTCGATGACGATTCCATTCTTTTCTGAACTAATTCAATTTTAAAAATTGATATTTCTCGAAAGTCGTGTCGTAAATCTATTTTTCGACGTCTCGGGAGAAAAATGGTGACAATAATATAATATACGGTAAATTATATGTTTAATGTCTAAACATTTAATTTTACTCTATTTTAATATTTAAATTTTTATATTTTATAATTTAATGTTATTTGTTTTTGTTTTGGTAATGAAAGTGTTGTAGGTGACATTTTTATTACTAAATTACATTATTCATCGTTGAATTATCTTTTTATTTTTAATTTGATCATTAAAATTAAAATTTTAATTTAGTTATTTAACTTTCAAATTATTTATAATTTTGTCAGTAAACTTTCTAATTCAATTTTTATTTTAATTATATATTAAAAAATAATAATAAAAAGTCTTATCATAAAAATATTTTAAAAAATAAATTAGAATGAATAAAACATGAGTAATTTAAAATTTGAGTAGTTAAATTAAAAATGTATAAATTTTAGAAATCAAAAATAGGAGTAAGAAGATAATTGAATGATGAAATTTACCTATAAAAATATTGCATATAATAGTTCAGATAAAATTTTAATAACGAGATACCAAAACATTAAATATAATTTAAAAAATATAAAATTTAGCTATTTCATTAAGTATTTAACAGCGAGATGTTAAAACAAAACAAAAATAAACATTATAGGTAGTTTTTAAAAAATATAAAACGTAGATACTAATGTAGAAGAGAAGTAGTAATAAAAAATATAAAACTTAGATACTAAAGTAGAAGAGAAATAATAATTCAGATACTACACATGTAGTTTCATCTATAATTTAAGTACACCTTATGTTTCATGGTTTAAGGAAAACAAATGCAAACGTTAAGCAATTTGAGATTTTATTACCTACCACGTCTAAAAACCGGTGTGTGGAAGTTTAAGAAAAAGTAAATTAATTCATGAAAATTTCTGGATTTTGAAGGGGACACGTTTGTTGTTTGAGTTGCATACAACTGTCAGAGAGAAACACACGCCAAGAAAAGAAAGAGAACAAGGTTTTCTTGTCTCTTCATTCTTGTTAAATAAAACTAAAATTGATCTTATTGGTAGACAGTGAAGGTCAACCAAAAATATCTCAGATGCAAACGGTTGGTGAACTTACAGGTGGGTGGGCTTTAGCATTAACAAATCCACACTTTCTTCAAATTATCTAGAAATGGGTAAATTACCTAGAAATTGTAGTTGGAAACATTTTTTCTTCAAATTATTACATATCAATTATCATAATTTATTCTTCAAGATGTTTGAATAAGAAATTGAAAAGATGTTTGAATGGTCAGTTGAAAGATGGTTTGATTTGATTATAAACTGTCTTCACTATTCAATTTATTTTCTAATAAAAAATATAGAAGGCGGATTTACATTCCGTTTTTGCTGTTCAATTTTTTTTATAAAATATTATCGCTACAGTGAATACAATTTATCCGCAATTCATTTTTATTATTTATTTAAAAATAAGTACTTAAATTAGACATTTTTTAATCATTTAGGTGTCTAAATTATTTTCGATTAATTTAAGAACTTCAAGAATGAAGATGAAGTAGAAAATCTTTGCCTCATGGCCATTTAAGAAGACTCTACGATAGTTTTTAGCTTTAGCAAATTATATTCTTATTCATTTAAAGAGTTACAAGATGCATATAATGAATTCATTTTGGAATTTGAGACAATGAATTTAAAATATAATAAATTGATATCTAAAATAAAAAATGAAAATGATTTTGTTTTGAAAACTAAATTAGATTTTGAAAAATAAATTAGATTTTGAAAAATAAAATGAAATTTTAGAAAATGATTTAGAGATTTCAAAAATGAAAATTTAAAAGTTTAGAAAATAAAATTTTGATTTGAAAGTTAAGATTAAATGCTTAACAAAATAAAAAGAAATCATTTTCAACAATTCATCTTGTTCAATAATGGTAAACTTCTCACTATGTCATTATCATGGTCACAATGAACATAATTGTCCTATAAAAAAGCTTTTAAAATTAGAAAAAAAATATTAGTTCATAAAGGAACTAGAGACATTGAAACTAATGTTCGAGGACCTATAGTAATTTGGGTACCAACAATCAAGTAAATGTCTCTTGTAGGTGTGTTGGAGTAAGATTGAGAAAAGAAAATGAATTTGGATGCTCTAGTCACACAAAGGAAATACGCCTAACCACTAAACTTGAATCTATTTGATTATGTATTATTGTTGTCTATTGAAATTTTTATTGTGATTTAATGATTATTTTTTGGGCATGAGATTTGAGTATGATTGATTATATGTTATTTGATGTTTATTGTTAATTCTCTTAAAATCCAATGCATATATAAAATTATAGTCTCATGCATATTGAAAATGGATTATTATGGACTTTTTTTTAAAGTTAAATGTTTTTATCGTAATTTAGTTTGTCGTCATATTTTGATCAAGTTGTATTTTCATGATTTCTTTAAAAGATCTTGACCTTAATGTGCTTTTGTTGAAAAATATTATAAATGCTGCATATATAAGAAAAAATCAAAATTTTCAATTTGCATATGCATTCTTTGACATCCTCTATGTATGCTATTGATATAATAATTCTCTTTGTTTGAATATCAATTGGTATCACTTTCTTTAAATGATTTATTTTAACATATTAGTAACCCGTGAGTTTTGTCTTTAAAAGTTTTCTTGGGATGTGTAAGGGAGAGTCATAGAAAAATGATTTTTAATAGATTTCTATTCATACAAATCTAAATCATGCAAAATGTGATTTATGAAATATATTTTTCTATTACATGATTATATAGTAAATAGTTTGAATGTTCATCAATTGACTAAATGTTTGAATCTTGATATTTTGATGAAATTCATTGTTTTACTTTTTGCATATTTGCTTATATATGCTTAGCTTTTATGTCTTTAATATGCTAATGAAAATGGTTAAATGTTCATGCATCATGTTCTTATTATCAATTAGTATACATATTAAATGCATGAAATTGTGTACTAATTTATGCGTATGAGATTCAATGTTCTATTCCTAGTTATTGCATAAGTCTATCAACTCTTGGATTTATTGAATTTTATATGTTCTTAAATATTTTTATCTAAATCGAAATTCAATATTTATATTAAGTGTCAAAATATTTCTGCTAAATTTTTATATGAGATGTTTTATTAAGGTGGAGTTTTATTTTTCAATGATTTTTGTGGTTAAGCTTTTTATTTTGTATCTAACACTCTCATTTTCATTTATGGATTTGAAGAAAACCCCCAAATTATAGGGTCTTAAAATTAAGGAAAAATTGGGGTGTTACATTACAAAAGTAATCGTATATGGTTTCAATCCCTGGTTTGGGCTTGCGATTCTTGAGTTGAAATGTTGGACTATAAAATCCTAATTTATTAAAATTTGAATTTGACAAATAAAATGTGTAACACCCTAAACTTGATTGGGCGTAAGTGTCAAATTAGGCTGCCAAGACAACCCTTGATTTTAAAAAATTGTTCATTTGCATTTCAAAACGTACAACATGGTATCAAAATAGAAATACAAGACAATTATAAAACACTTTATGAACACGAGCTCCATGACACATAATTAAAATAAAAAAATGAAACTCTGAGTTATAAATTTGAATACAATAACGAGGGTCCTATGAATACATATGCCGAATAAAGCAACAATACTATACTTTGAATGAGATGCTGGAAGTCCTGTTGCGACGGTGCTCCACGATCAGCTCTAGCTACTGTGATCTAAGAACGAAAAACATTTGAACGCTGAGATTACAAAGTCTAGAATCATTATGAGTTTCATAAACAGAAGCATGCTAAATACATGATACTAAGCGGTAGGTACATGCATTATCTTAATCAAGTGCTATCTATCATGTCTATTAATTTTTTTAATCGTATGTAGCAAATGTGATTTACTCTATTTATTATTGGAGTGGAAGGGAGCAGGTGGGGGTTGGGCTCTTTTTTAATTAATGCCGTCATAGTTTCATTTCAATTTGGAGCGTCCTTTCAAAATGTTAAAAAAATAATTTCTATGAATTATGAAAAATGTTAGGGTATGTTTACTTTTAAAAAAATATGAATTATTCTTATTTTCTTAGAAAATGAAAAATATTAAAAAAATATGTTTGATTACAAAATTAAAAAATAAATTATAAAAAATAAAAATAATTAAGTGAAATTTTAAAAACATAAAAACATAAAGTTATTTTAAAATTTTAAAAAATGAGATTTTTTTAATTTAACTTATACAAATTTAAAATTTTCTAATAATAATTTTTTATTTAATATATATGATACCCTTAAACTTTTACAAATAAATTAATTTGGGCCTTGAACTTTTTTAATACTCAATATAACTCTTAAACTAAGAAAAATTAATACGATCCTTTAAACAATGAAACTAAACGTTAATAGTAAAAATGCTAATGTGATGATCCACATCAGCATCATGTACTACAACATAATCACCGTAGACTGTTAAATAGGTATCGTAATTGTCAACATTTAATTGCATTGGTTAAAGAGTCATATTAATTATTTTTAGTTTGAGTCACACTTAGTGTAAAAAAATTCAAGGGTCGGACACTAATTTAATAAAACAGTCTCATATATATTAAACTTAGTTTTATATTTTTGTGTATTTTTTAGTTACAACAGTATTTAATAGTAATTTTTTAATTTAATTGGTGCTCAACATGCCTTAACATTATATTATAAACTCAAATAATTGTTGTGTTATGAAAACTGTCAGCTTTCTGCTAGGCAAAATTCCTAGGTTAATCTCTCTACTTATCGGAGTCTCTAAACCCTCGTCTTTTGAGTACAAGCAACTGCACAACATAAACAATATTTTTGATAGATTAATGGCATATATCATAACAAAATACAAGACTTAATTATTAAATCTATCTAAACCATTAGTATACAAATAATTATAATTATCCTATTTACGATACTATTAGTTAGAATATTTATAAATATTATTCAAACAAAACTAATAAGGGACTTTCTCTTATTCTCATCAAAATGATTCATATTCTCTTTTATATTTTTTTTATTTCTCCAATAAAAATTATTAATGAATATTTGTTTCTTTATCAATTACAGTTCTTTATCAAAATTATTAGGGATAAACCATCAATAATGACACTCAATCCAACTCATTTCATCAGTAGTGTCATATAATATGGTAAAATATACCGCATTCCCCTTTAATTTCATCGAGCTGGATTCTAGTGTAATGTGATTGTCGTAACCGGTTTTCATCCGGGTACGAAATTTTTACTTGGCGGAAAAAATAATGTGGATAAAAATGATTTTGATTTAAAATATATGTTTTGGGAGTCACCATTGATCTTTCGGGATTAGGTAGGTCAAATACCTAAAAACATAATCTTTTAAAATAGTTTTGAATAAAACATAATTTAAAAGGTAAAATTGATCTGCGTATAACAAATTTTTTTAGTAAAATAGGATTCGTGGTCAATTACGTTTAGGGAAGGATTAGCACCCCTATAACGCCCAAAATTTGGTACTCATTAATTATAAATTGTCTCTTTTATTAGAATTTTAATTATTCAAAAATATATTTAATCTATAATTCTGTTATTTCAAATTTATAATTTTATGAAAATATATTAATTTAAATAAGATATTTATTTATTTAGAAATATCAGAAAATGGCTTCTAGGTGCTTTAAGACAACTCTTTTCTTAATATTAAAAAATAAATAAAAATTAAAACATTTATTTAAAATAGATATAGTTTTATAAAAGTAATATATTTTTTAAAATATCAGAAAATGGACATCCAGTTGCTTTAAGACTGCCCTTTCTTAATATTTAAAAACATAATTAAAATAATTTAAAAATAATTTATAAAATTTATAAATAGGATTATAAATAAATATTACTTATTGTATATATATTTATATGAATAAATAATAATAATATTCAAATATTAAGAACATATAAAAATAAATAATAACTAAAATCAATATATATATATATATATATATATATAAATAATAATAATACTCATAATTAAATAAAGGTATTAAATGGATAAATTATAACATTCTTAAAATTATATTCCTAATTTACCAATTATTTAATATTCTAGTGACTAAACATGCAATTTTACTTGTATTATTAATTTAGTGATTAAAATAAAATTGTGTAAAATTTGAACATCAAATTAAAATAAATTAAAACATGATGTTCGGGATTAAAATATTAATTTCTAAAATTAAAGGACTAAATATGTTATTTATCTAAAATATATATAATTACAGTTAAGGACTAAAATACATATATGTAAAATTCGAAAACTGAAATAAAAGAATCTAAAATTTGATTTAGTGACTAAAATATAAAGTTATAAAACTGATGGACTGCGGATGGGGTTTACCCATATGTGAAATTACACAGATAGCCTCACCAAAACGACGTCGTTTTGATGAGGGTATTTATACCCATCTAAACCCTCCACCGGAGGGGGGCAAATTCCGGCCGGTAGCCGTGTTCCGGCACTGATCACCACCGCCGACCACCGTCAACGGTGGTCGGAAATTTCCAAAATTCCCTAGGATATAGATCTATTTATTTTAAAGCCAAATCCAGTATCTATTTCCTTTAAAAATCCCTATAATTTCCTAGATCTAAGAAAATACCTTCGGTATTTTTAGTTTTCCGGTGACGTTTGGGGTTCTCCGGTGAGGTAAGCTCCTCTTCTTCTTTTCTCTTTTTTTTCTTTCTGTTTTATGGATTTGGTGGTTGTTGTGTTGCTCGTTGCGCCTCTCTCCTTTTTTTTCCCAGGTTTGATGGTTTTCTTATAACCATCACCGGTGATGGCTTTGGACCGGGTAAAGGGTGGCTATTTGGTGAGTCACCGAGCTATGTGGTGACTCACCCTAATAGCTGCGATGTGGGGGATGTGTGGTACTCTTGGAAGCTTCTGGAGAGGCTCGTGGCAGCGAGATATCGACGTGGGGAGGCTGACCGTCGGCAGTGGCCAGTTGGAGCATTTGGCAGCAGAGCATTGGACCACCTTGCATAATAGGCGTCAGCGGTGTGGAGGTTCTGAAAGCAGCGGCGGCTGGGATGGGATAATATAAACCCTACTCAATTTAGGGTTTCCATTAGGCTCCGAGTTTGGGTTTGGTTGTAAGTGGGCCTCGGGTATTGGGCCTGTTTGCAAATAAAATTATTTAGTAATAATAATAATAATAATAATAATAATAATAATAATAATAATAATAACAATAATAATAATCAAATAAAAAAACGAGTATCTTCAGCTGCCCCTATTTGCTTATTTTTGTATTAACAAGAATATAGCAAAGACGAAAAAATAATAAGTTTTTTTTTTCATTTGACTTCATTTGATTAGGATGGAAATGTTGAACAAATTCTTCTCATCATGAATTATTCCATTGGGGATGTCAATTCATCTCCTTCTATGATGTAATCTAGTAAAAAGTTTGAACAAGTTTTGCTCCTTCTTCTTCAGATGAGTTCTTCTCATTATGAACACTTCTGAAAATGTTGATGCTGGTCTATCTCATTCTGTGATAGAGTCATGCAAAAGGTTGAACAAGCTCTTCTCATTATGAACTTCTTCTTCCTTCTTCAGATGAGTTATTCTTATTATGAACTTTCTCTGGAAAAGTTGATGCTGATATAACTTCTTCTGTGATAGAGTCATACAAAAGGTTGAACAAGCTCTTCTCATTATGAACTTCTTCTTCCTTTTCAGATAAGTTCTTATCATTATGAACTTTTCTGGAAAAGTTCATCCATCGAATGATGAATTCAAACAAAAGGTTTGAACAAATTCTTCTTATTGTGAATTTCTTCTTCCTTCTTCAGATGAGTTCTTCTCATTATGAACTCTCTCTGGAAATGCTGATCCATCAAGTGATGAATTTGAGCAAAAGGTTAAACAAGTTTTTCACATTATGAACTTCTTCTTCCTTCTTCAGATGAGTTCTTCTCATTATGAACTTTCTCTGGAAAAGTTGATGCTGATCTATCTCCTTCTGTGATAGAGTCATGCAAAAGGTTGAACAAGCTCTTCTCATTATGAACTTCTTCTTCCTTCTTCAGATGAGTTCTTCTCATTATGAACTATTCCGGAAATGTTGATCCATCGAATGATGGATTCGAATCTTTGCTAAAATCTTTGAATTTCCTGTCAAATATTTAACATGGATAAAATGGATGAAAATGCACCTATTTTACAAATGTCTAAATATGATGCATGAATGTTAATTTCATCTTTATTTAATTTCAAAGAGGTGAACTTAGTCTTTCTTCAATTGTGTAGAAATCCAATAAATCTTTCCTCTTCGAATGGAGAATCTATCATCTTTGAAGAGTGTAGATGTAGATATGCCTGAAGTTTTGCATGATGTCAGTGTCGATACTCGATATTTCATCCCGTTATTATTATTATTATCATTATTATTATTATTTATTAATATTAATATTGCTTTTGTAGGCCATGCAAGCAGCCAATCATCATTTTCTTACATGAGATATTCATACACAGGATTGGTGAAATATCATTTTCTTACATCTAGGGGTGGACCACATATGAAAATGGCTTTTGCATTATGTCCAAGTGGATTTTCCTTTTCCCATAAGTAAAAAAATGACAGATTTGGCACCACCACTGAAAACTACATGCCACGCCATCAATGCTTCCTTATCTTCCATCAAAAGTCACCAAACATGCACCAAATCAGCCACCCAAGTCAAAAATATTCGACAAACCTTTACCTAAACTTTGAAATAAAAATAAATCCCAGAAATTATGGGATTAAAACATACCTGCTTCAGCACTAATCCAAGAAAGAAGGAAAAAGATGGATTCGAAGCAACCATAAATACGAGGGAGAGTGCAAGACGGAAGGGGGATGAGCAAACAGAAACAGAAAATTAACTAAAACAAAGCAAGACATTCGAAGGGCCATCAACAAACAACAATCATGGGGAAGCAATTCACAGGATTCGATCAAGGGGGTGACCATTCGAACAAGGGAAACAAACAGAGAAGCAATGTAAGGGATTTACCCCTCCATTCAAAATCAATAGAGAAACATTTTCATCCTATTTTTGTTCCATACATAGATCAAGAGAAAGCATTTTATTTTTTTTATTCTCATTCGAAAACCATAAAAAAGAACTCAACATCTCAAAGGTATATTAGACATTTTTTATTATTTTAAAATGAAAACAAGTATGAAATAAAGAGAGATTAAAAGGCAAAACTAAAAACTAGAGTGTTTACATTCGTAGGAATTGGGGCTTGCATGCGTTTGATAGGCTCGGCGTGGGGTGTAGCCATGGTAGTCACCATAATTGTTGTTTCAAGTTTCTGGTTAACAAGAAAAATGAGGGAGAGAGTGGATAAGAAAGGGGGTTGTGCGGCTGATATGGGTTTAGTTTAGAATAAGTTTAGTATTAGGTTTTTTAAATTAAGAGATATATAGCAACTTTAGGGTAAATTAGTTTTTTTAGTCCTCTAAGTTTTAGCGCGAATTTGCACTTTAGTCACTCGAAAGGGCTTATTTCGAATTTATCTATTGGTATTTGTCTTGATTTAGTTATTTTCCAAATTTACATTTTAGTTATAATTTTCAGGGTTATTTGATATTAGGGTAATAGCATATTTATTTATAATTCATTTAAGTCATCAAATCAATGTTTGCATGTTTATAATTTTGTCTCTTTAGTTTATACTCGTTTAATTTTGGTCCCAAGTTAGTGTATTTAATTTTTGCTGAATTTAGACATTTGACCTTTACATTTTTGCATGTTTCTTTTAAGTCTTATATATGTTTAGAGGTTTATTTCAATTTAAGTACATGGAATGTGATAGTTTATGTTTTATAACTTGATTTGTATCTAATCTATGATTTTAATTTTTATGCTTCACCAAATCTTTCTCCTCGTGTTATGGTTGATTTATTTGTGATTGATGATAATGATAAAGTAGGTAAGATTTGTTGTAGTGGTTTATCTGCCCATTTATTTTCAACCCTTACGTTTCTTTTTATTTTTTTATGACAATCTAGGTGTAAAGGTGATATTACAAAGTTTAAAAATGAATTAAATGGTTCCATAATAGTTTTAGTAAATTATATTTATATTAAGTAAATTTGTTAATTATTTTGTTGTATATATATATAAACTAATTAAGAAATATAAATCTTGTTTTCATTTGTTTTAATAAGTTAACGCCGTGAACATTAATTTTTTGTTATATTATTATAATATATTTTTATTTAACCTCAAAGTGGATTATTTTTATTTTGTTAACATTATTTTATATATTTACATTTTCTTTGACATTATTTGTATCATTTTATTAATTAGTAGTGTTATAATTTGCATGATATCCTCACGTGCATAACTCGATATTATTACATAAATTGACTAAGGGTAATATTCTAGCATTTTAATATTGTCGTAAAGTGACTGTCTTAACGGATAAGAAAGTTACTTTCGATAATTTTAAAATGAAAGTCTATCCCATCAAGTGATACCAATTAAATTGAATCCATCTTATAAAATTTGGGGATTGAGGAAAAGATCGTATTCTTTTAATTAAATTCATCGAGAAAAGACAGCTAGATCGAATCTATGGTCTCGTCTCTTGATATTTAATTAATTGAATATCCTTGTTCTCATTAAATATTGGTAAATAAATAATTAATCAATTGCTTGATAGTTTTTTTTTTTACTTTTGCATGTGTTTTTAAAGGGTTTTCAAAATAATAATGTTCGATCATAAATAATTAAATATTATTATTTTTTATCTCTAAAAATTATTTTGGGTGTTATTATTTTGAAATTTAGAATGAAATTTTAATATTTTTTTTTATTTCGATTGGAGTAAGAATCGATTGCTTCAAGGTATGATAGATCATTTCTTCTCGATAGGAAATAATTAAATATTATTATTCTTTCATCCAAAATTTTGAAAAATATTATTTTAGGGGATCATAAATCAAATTAATTTTGAACTTATACATTTTATTACAAAGACAATTAATTAATCGACTAGGTACCTATTTAGGGCACTGTGGGGGTGCTAATCCTTCCCCACATGTAACAGACTCCCGAACTCATTTTCTGATAACACGGACCTAAATTTGTTGTTTTAATTAAAATTAATTTTTATTTAAAATGACAAAACGTTTTTGGGTGCCCAATCACACCTTAATCAAAGATTGGTGGCGACTCCTCGAACCGTATTTTTATCATAAAGGAATTTCCAAATTTTTGAAACGAGAGGTTTTTTTAATCACATTCATTTTTAATTTAAATTTAATCTAAAGAGAATAATTAAAAATTGGTGTGGTTTCCAAAATCTCACACGGGAAAAAACCGTTTCGACAGCTTGGCGACTACGCTGGGGACTTTTTTTTTAGAGAGTCAGGCCAATAATTGATTAATTAATTGTCTTTGCAAATAAAAAATACAAGTTCGTTCTAATTTGGTTTTTGATCCCTTGTTTTGTTTTAAATAAGTTTTGTTTGCTTTTTGACTCTTAATTTGCTTAACCACTAAATAGTTGTACTGATCTGTTTGCTAATGTTGTCAGATTAAATAATTGTTTAGGGTCTTGAGTTTTATGTTTAGTGTTGTTTGCTTTGTTTCGCTTTTCCTCACACACTGCACAATTGCATTCGCATAACATGAGCTAAAACCCCGCTCCGTCCTATTAAAGTAGGAGAAAGTAACTAATCCCTCGTGTGGTTTTCACCTCCGTGCGGGATAGTGAAATGCTCCTTGGGCTCATGCCTTATGATCCTCGTGAGGTTTTCACCTCCGCAATGATATAAGGAAGTGTGTCCCCTTAAATTGAACTCAATCCGAAAGCCTGTGATGGGACAGGATTAAGGGTTCGGTAGCCCAAGGGGGCACCGACAAAGGACAATTCGAGGACCCTTTACTTTAGAACCGAACCCAGCATATAGTGAACATAGAGCCCAAATTTAGGTCGAGCCTGACTTGAAACTTAGGAGTCCCGTGAGGAGGGTACACAAGGAAAAGTTTTTGAGTCATTTATTTTCACTTTTTGAATAAATGTATGCGAACTAGAAATCAGGCGGTTATGATTATTTTCCTGAACAAACATGTGAATTAGATATCATGCGGTTAGGATTTTTGTAAATAACAAAAGCATATGGGTAGAAATCATGACTGGGTAGGATCTACTAAAGCATGATTGGGTAGCTAACATGTAGGGTAGGTTTTATCGATAAATTGATTTATGTTTAGTCAATTCATTTATGATTACTGACCGATTTTCTTTCTTTTTGTTTACTTTATCCTCATCTTGCATTGCACTATTCATTTCATTGGTGTTGATCCATGACTGATGTCCATATAGAAGACTAGTATTATGGAACGAATGATTCAAAAAGTAGGGGACAATGCAGACGTCTTGATATGGTCCGAGCAGTCTCAACTAACAAATGGAGACAGTTTATCACCAGGGTATATATCAGAGCTGAGAGGGTATACTCACATCAACGTTTGTCAGAATGATCTGAACGAACTGAAAGGGATTTGGGGAAGATGGGAAGCGTCCGATAAGAAATTGTTCTATCAACTCCATGGTGACATTTCATATCTCCTTGATATCCCGATTGATCGGAATTTGTTTAGAGCTCTAGCTCAGTTTTGGAATCCCGCTTATAGCTGTTTTACATTTGGCCGAGTAGACATGACACCTACTATAGAGGAGTATCGTGCCTTGATTCGCTGTCCGAGGTTCCAAGTAGACAAAGTATACACCAAACCCCCAAATACTCCTTCATTTAAGAAGAAACTTATTCTGATGACTGGCATGAGTGAAGAATGGGTTATGAGAGGCATAAAAAAGAAAGGAGACCGCGAATACGTTACTTGGACCCTTATGAGAGATTTGATTGACTGTCATCCTGATCGAAGAAAAAAGATTGACTTCTTTGCTCTAGGTATCTATGGATTGGTTATTTTCCCGAGAGTTCTCGAGCATATTGATGTATCAGTGGTAGACCTGCTCGAAAGATTGGATAGACATGTGGATCCTATTCCAGCTATTCTGGCAGAAACATTTCGTTCCCTGAGCTCTTGCCGAAGAGAAGGGGAAGGATGATTCATAGGTTGTGCACCATTGTTGTTAACCTAGATCCTTAGTCATTTCAAACATGTCGAGAGAGCACCTGGTCGGGTCTTCTTAAATGGTTTTTCACCGTTGAACGATTTCATTTCTCGGCAGTGGCCTGGGGGTTTTACTGAGGAAAAATGGATGATCATTTTCAAAAGTATCCGAGACAGTGACATATTATGGCGTACCTCATGGAATGTCTCATCTGACATATTGCATCGATGTGGAGATAGAGATTGGGTTCCATTACCTGGTATTTGGGGATCTGTAGGGTATGCCCCATTACTGGTTTCCCGACAATTTGGGTCGAGACAGTTTATTCCGGCAACAAGGGAGTTATCTAAGTCTGAGTTCGCATTCAGGGGAGAACTGTTTAAGAATAAAGTTAAAGGGGTCACTGATGCTTGGAGACACACCCATCGGGTAAATCTCTTTACTTTTGAGTCAAGGCTATCTCGAGGATACGAGGAGTGGAGAAGCAACCGAGTTAATGATAATATTCCATTAGGCAATCAAGAGAATATCCAATCTATGGAAGAACACCTCAGGGTGATCCCGTCTCCGCTCGAGCAAGCTAGGCTTGATTTTGAGGCAGAAAGGAAACAATGGAGAGTAACTTTGCAAAAGCTAGAAGATGAAGTGTATCAGAAAGGGCTGGAGACTGACATCCAAAAGAGTCGGGCTGATCGGATTGAAAAAGTGGAGAAGCAACTTAGATTGGATTTCAATGACCTCTATTTATCACACCAGCGAATGATCAAAGATCAGGCATCTGCTAGCTCTAGTAAGTCTTCTACTGAATGGAAGCAAGAAGTGGCAGGACTGAAAAGAGAAGTTGGGGAAAGCAGTGAAGAACTCAAACGGAGTAGACATCAGGCCAAATTACTCTTGAGAGACAAAAATGCCCTTGAACAACAATTGCAAGAGAATCAGACCCAGAATGATAAATTAAAGAATAGGGTCTTGAGCTTAGAGACTGTTTTGCAACGATATAGAAGTCGAGAAAGTAGTTCACATGCTGAAGTGGAAAGATTGACGAAGCGTTCGAATGAACTCGAGGCCTTAGTTCAAGATTTGCAAAGAAGAGCAAATGAACTTTCATTGGTCCCTTATGAAGGAGTTATACAATGGCGCTATCGTTGGGAGCAGGCTCAGTGGAGAGTTAAGCAAAGGGAGGATCTCATTGCAAGATACCTACAACAAGCTCAAGGAGTGGCTCAACACTTAGTTGATCTGTCACAAGAAGCTGATAATGTGATCGAAGAACTGGATCCAGAGGCAGAAGAAAACCAGAAGATAGTGGAATTACTGGGACATATCCAACAATTAGGAGAGATAGCTCTATTTTATCTGTGATCTGTTTAATCCTTGTAATTGAGCTTCGTTTCCTATATAAAAAGTTGTTCTAAGGAATCGTCCCAGAATCAACACCTCGTATTGCATTCATCTTGCATTCATATTGCATTTACATTGCATTTCCTTTTATAAATAACATTCAAATCACATTTTTCATACCTCATTAATAAAACACCATGATTAATAAAAAATATTGTGGTAGAATACTGGACACTTATAAGCATCCATACAACACGCGAAAAAAGGCAATGGAAGATAGAATTGTCAATATAGAGAAGGTTCAAGCTGAAATGCAAGAGAATTTAAAGAAAGCGCAAGAGGAAATGCGCGAACAGTTAATGAAGGCTCAAGACGACATGATGGCAAAGTTGGTTAGTTTGTTATAGGGAAATAGTGTGGTCCAATGAGAGGCTCCAGTTATCAGTCCTGCTACTGAGGAACCTGAACCCACAACCAATTGAAGATGTCCCTGATTTGGATGAGGAAGACAAAAAAGAACATGATAAGGAGATTAAGAAAGAATGGGAACAAATGAAGCATGAATTCCGAGCTATGAAAGAAGATGCTAGCTTATATGGAATTGACGCCAGAGAGCTAAGTCTGGTCCCTGATTTAGTGTTACCACCGAAGTTCAAAGTTCCAGACTTCGAGAAATTTGATGGCACCAGTTGTCATTCTACACACATTACCATGTTTTACAGAAAAATGACAGGCTATGTGGGAAACGATCAGCTATTAATTCATTGTTTTTAAGAGAGCCTAGCAGGCTCAGCAATCCGTTGGTACAATCAGCTAAGCCGAGCTCAGATTAAATCCTGGAAGGATTTGGCTAAGGCTTTTCTAGAGCAATATAAGCGCCTAAAAGATGTGAGGCCGAATCGAATTCTGTTGCAGAGTATGGAAAAAAGATCCAATGAGAGTTTCAGGCAATATGCCCAAAGGTGGAGAGATGTGGCTGTACAAGTTCATCCACCATTAGAAGAGGAAGAAACCAATATATTTTTTATAAATACTCTGAGGGCCCCGTTCTTTGGACATCTCATTGGAAATTCATCCAAGAATTTTACTGACATAGTTAATACAGGAGAAATGATCGAGATGGCGATCAAAAGTGGGAAGCTAGACGGGGGAGAATCTAGCCGAAAGCCTCCAGTGAGAAGAAAAGATAATGAGGTCAGTAATGTGAAGAAATATGATTCTAATAACATTACAGTATCTCGACCACCGGCCACTGCGTCGTCAGCATTAAATCCTGTCCAGCAAGGAGTGAAAGAACCAAGATAGGAAAGAGAAAGGGTTCAATTTGACCCTATCCCCATGACCTATAAAGAATTATTCCAGATCCTGTATGACAAACATGTGGTGTCACCTTACCACACTTCTCCAATATAACCTCCTTACCCAAAATGGTTTGACATCAATGCTCAATGTGAGTATCATGCGGGTGCATCGGGGCATTCAATTGAAAATTGTATGGCCTTTAAAAAGTTGGTGCAGAGATTAAGACAAAGAAATATCATCAATTTCGGTGATAGTGAGCAGCCGAATGTGGCTCAGAACCCATTGCCGAACCATGCAGGGACAGGGGTTAATGTTGTTATTGAAGAAAGAGTGAACAAAGTCATAACCAAAGTCAATGAAGTGAAATCACCCATGCATTGGGTATAGGGGCAAATGGTCAAAATAGGTTGGTTGACCTTTAATGTTAATGGGAATAAGCATGCTTGCCCCTACCACCATTGTGAGGATCATGTCATTCAAAACTGTGATGAGTTTAAGGCTTTGGTTCAAAGGCTGATGGATAGTAAAGGCATGGAATTTTACCATGAAGCTATGGAGGAGGAAGAGGTAGAGATTTGTTCTTCCGAGGGTACATCCAAAGGAGTCTACAATTCCAACTGCCCTCTGGTTATTATGCTGAAAGCCCGTACAGTAGAGAATATAACCCCAAAAGTGATGATCATACCCCCATCGTCCTTTCCTTATAAAGATATCAAACAGGTCTCCTGGAGGTACGAGTGCCATCTAGGTGATGTTGGTGTTTCAAAGGGTGCCAAGGAAGAGGTGGATGAGGGAGGCCACTTCACCAGAAGTGGGAGGTGTTATTCTCCTAATCCGACCAGTGAACCCGAAAAAATAGCAACCCCGGATAAAGGAAAAAAAGGTCGAGATACAGCTGAAAGATGATGAGCCAACAATTAATGAGCCTGTAACTGAGAACGAAGCTGTGGAGTTTTTAAAATTTTTGAAGCATAGCGAGCACAACATCGTCGAGCAACTACACAAATTTCCAGCTCGCATCTTAATCCTGGCTCTACTATTAAGCTCTGAGGCACATCGAAATGCCTTGATGAAAGTCTTGAATCAGACCTTTGTGCCAAAAGATGTGCCAGTAGAAAAGATAGACCGGTTGGTTGCAAATATTCAAGCAGACAATTTCATCTCTTTCTCTGATGATGAAATCCCGTCCGGAATGATGGGCAATCCTAAAGCCCTGCACATTACCATCAGGTGCAAGGGACATGTGTTATCGCGAGTACTAATTGACAATGGCTCTGCCCTGAATGTGATGCCATTAGTGACATTGAAAAAACTGCCGGTTGATAGTACATACATGAGAAATTGCCAAAGCATCGTTCGAGCTTTTGACGGAACAAAGAAGGAGGTGCTGGGGAAGATCGATATTCCTTTAACCATTGGCCCATCAACCTATGAGGTCGAATTCCTTATAATGGATATAATGCCTTCCTATAACTGCTTGTTAGGAAGGCCTTGGATCCATCAGGCAGGAGTTGTGCCATCCACTTTGCATCAGAAACTCAAATTTGTAATTGAGGGGAGACTGGTATGCCTTAATGCTGAGGAAGATATCATTGCTTCTATATCTACTACCGCTCCATTTGTCGAAATAGATGAAGATGCGGTCGAGTGCTCTTTCAGAGCCTTGGAATTCATTAATGCCACCTTTGTTCCCGAAAGAAGAAAATTCCAAAGCCTAGGCTATCCAATTGTACCAAAATGGAACTGAAAATGACTATGGGAAGAGGAGCCAAGGTTGGAAGAGGGCTGGGAAGCCGCCTACAAGGAAATATTAGTCCAGTTTTTCCTGGTATTAAGCGAGACCGTTTTGGTCTGGGATATCACCCGACCTTAAAGGAAAAGTTGAAAAATGTTCAAAAGAGCCAGAAAAGGAGGAAAGCCAGGTTAGTCGGGGAAGATATTAAGTGGGAACCCATGAATTTCCCATTTTTGCGTGACACCTTCATATCTGGGGGTCATATGTTTCAGGGGAGTCGATCATCAAAAGAGTCTGTTATTGAAAATACCCTGAAGGATTTGGGCATAAATCTGATATCAGAGGAAGGAATCGAAGACGGAAGGGCTATGGGCATCTATCCCGCACCACCAGGCTTTGTGCTAAACAATTGGACTGCAGAAGAATTACCTGTAGTTTACAAAACTATTTCAGAGTAATGCACATAAACTTTCCCTATTGTTTAAACCCTGAGGCAATAGGTGATCTCTTGTAAGGGGTTAATCTATCTGTTTTTTTTAAATAAATGATGCATTCCTCTTAATTCACGAAATGGCAAATATCATCATTTCCATTCTTTTATTTATTTATTTATTTATTTCTTTTTTATATATTATTATTTCATTCTATTTTGATATGGGATAGATTTTCCTGTATTTGTATATGTATATATCCTCTCGTTCGTTATTCTTTCAGGACCTCCGATATCAATAGTATGAATACTGATGAGTCTGAGCTGAAGATAGATTTCGAGTTGCCCATATGTCAAGGGGAAATTGAAGGTTATGATAGTGATGATGGAAGCCACTTATCTTCTGAACTACTAAAAATGGTAGAAAGAGAAGATAAACAAATTCTGCCTCATGAAGAGCCCATTGAGATCTTGAACCTAGGATCAGAGGAGGATAAAAAGGAGATAAAGATTGGCACCATCATATCTGCTGAGGGACGACAAAATCTGATTCAGCTGCTTCGAGAGTACAGAGATGTGTTCACTTGGTCGTATGAGGACATGCCAGGGTTAGATACTGAATTAGTGGTACTTAAATTGCTAATAAAGCCTGAATTTAAACCGGTACAACAAAAGCTCAGAAGGATGCGACCCGAAATGTTACTTAAAATTAAAGAAGAAGTAAAGAAACAATTTGATGCTGGGTTCCTAAAAGTAGCCAAGTATCCGGAATGGGTAGCGAATGTTGTTCCAGTACCAAAAAAATATGGAAAAGTTCGCATGTGCGTCGGCTACAGAGATCTTAATCGGGCCAGTCCAAAAGATAATTTCCCTCTGCCACACATAGACACCCTGGTGGACAATACAGCTGGAAACTTTCTATTTTCATTTATGGATGGGTTTTCAGGTTACAATCAAATAAAGATGCATCTAGATGATATGGAAAAAACTACGTTTGTCACCATGTGGGGTACGTTCTGTTACAAGGTGATGCCGTTCGGACTAAAGAATGCAGGGGCAACCTATCACAGGGCCATGGTAACACTATTCCATAACATGATGCACAAGGAAATAGAGGTCTATGTCGATGATATGATTGTTAAAGCTAAAACGGAGGAAGAACACATCGAGAATCTGAGGAAACTCTTCCAAAGATTAAGGAGCTGCCAGTTAAAGCTCAATCCAAGCAAGTGTACCTTTGGGGTAACATCGGGAAAACTCTTGGGGTTTGTAGTAAGCAAAAAAGATATTGAAGTAGATCCTGACAAGGTCATAGCTATTCAGGATTTACCACCCCCACAAACACAAAAAGAAGTTCGAGGATTTCTGGGAAGATTAAACTACATTGCCCGATTTATTTCGCAATTAACTGAGATGCGCGATCCCATTTTTTGCCTTCTCCGTAAACATAACCCAGGGGTATGGAATGATGATTGCCAGGGAGCTTTTGAAGCAATAAAAGGATATTTTTCGAATGCTCCAGTATTAATGCCACCAATATCCGGCAAACCATTAATCCTCTACTTATCAATCTTTGAGAATTCAATGGGGTGCGTATTAGGGCAGCATGATCAAACTGAGAAAAGAGAAAGAGCAATTTACTACCTCAGCAAAAAGTTTATTGATTGCGAGACAAGGTACTCACCAATAAAAACGTTGTGCTGTGCTTTAGTTTGGACTACCCGAAGGCTCAGACAATATATGTTGTATCACTCTACTTGGCTCATATCTAAACTTGATCCTCTGAAATATCTAATGGATGTACCTGCTTTATCTGGAAGATTGGCTCGTTGGCAAATTTTATTGTCAGAATTTGATATCCAATATGTAAGCCAAAAAGCAGTTAAATGAAGTGTTGTGGCCGATTTCATTGCAAGTCGGGTTTTTGAAGAGTATGAACCACTGAACTTCGATTTTCCAGACGAAGATTTAATGGTTATTTCAACAGAGAATGCAGTTTCCTTTACACATGAACAATGGAAGATGAATTTCGATGGTGCCTCTAATGCTTTAGGGCACGGGATTGGGGCAATTCTCATCTCACCTTGTGGAAAACACTATCCTTTCACCAGCCGATTGAATTTTGATTGCACAAATAACATGGCCGAATATAAAGCATGTATTCTGGGTCTGAAAGCTGCCATTGAGCGTAAAGTGAAAATACTCGAAGTATACAGAGATTCAGCCCTGGTAATTTATCAACTCAGAGGTGAATGGGAAACAAAAGATACGAAGTTGGTGGAATACCGGAAGTTGGTCTTAGAGCTCATTAAAGAATTCGAGAGGGTGATATTTCATTATCTCCCCAGAGAAGAGAATCAAATGGCGGATGCTCTGGCCACTTTGGCAGCAGCTTTCAAAGTCAATGAATATTCAAGCATGATGCCTATTACGATGGAAGCTTACGGGTATCCAGCCCATTGATATAGCATAGAAGAGGAAGATGATGGAAATCCCTGGTATTACGATATCCTGCAATATATTAAAAATCAAAGCTACCCTAAGCATGCCATTGAGAATGACAAAAGAACTATTCGAAGAATGGCTGTAGGATATGTGCTTGATGGTGAGGTCTTGTACAAGAAAAGTCATGATCAGGTCTTGTACAAGAAAAGTCATGATCAGGTCTTGTTACGGTGTGTGGATGCCAAAGAAGCCAGAACAATCATTGAAGAGGTGCATGAAGGAGTATGTGGTACCCATGCTAATGGACATGTAATGGCTAAACAAATAATGAGATTTGGATATTATTGGTCAACTCTGGAAACTGATTATATCAATTTCTCCAGAAAATGTCACAAATGGCAGATTTATGGAGATAAGCTCCACACCCCTCCTCATCCATTACATGTAATGAATGCTCCGTGGCCATTCTCTATGTGGGGCATGGATGTCATTGGGAAAATTTCACCCAAAGCTTCTAATGGCCACCGTTTTATATTTGTGGTAATAGACTATTTCACTAAGTGGGTAGAAGCGGCATCCTATACAAATGTCACTCAGTCAACAATTTGCAAGTTCTTGAAGAGAGAAATTATTTGTCGGTATGGGCTACCAGAAAGGATTGTCACTGACAATGCCTTGAATTTAAATAATAAGATGATGGAGTCAGTATGTAAACAATTCCAAATTAAACATCATAATTCCACCACTTATCTCCCAAAGATGAATGGAGCGGTAGAGGCAGCCAATAAGAACATCAAGAGGCTCATACAGAAAATGACTGAGACTTATAGAGATTGGCATGAGAAGTTACCATTCGCTCTGTTTGCCTATCGAACTTCAGTGAGGACGTCTACTGGGGCAACTCCATTTTCTTTAGTTTATGGTACGTAGGCTGTGTTACCCATCGAGGTTGAGATTCCGTCACTACGAGTATTGTCAGAGGTTAAGTTAGATGAAGCAGAATGGGTGCAAGCTAGGTATGATCAATTGAACATGATTGAGGAAAAAAGATTAAAAGCTATCTGTCATGGGCAAATGTACCAGAGACGTATGATAAGGGCACATAATAAAAAGGTTTATCCACGAGAGTTTCAAGAAGGAGACTTGGTGCTAAGAAAGATTTTGTCAATTCAGAAAGACTTTCGAGGAAAATGGATGCCAAATTGGGAAGGACCTTATGTGGTAAAGAAGGCCTTTTCTGGAGGAGCTTTGATCCTCACCGAGATGGATGGACCAGAGTTATCTAACCCTGTGAATGCTGATGCAGTCAAGAAGTATTTCGCCTGAAAAATGAATGGAAAAAAATGAAGAAAAAGAAAGAAAAAATGAGGAAAAAGGAAAAGAAAAATAAAAGAAGGGTTCAATGGAAATTGAAAAGCTTGGATAACAAGAAAGTAAACGAGACTCAAACGCTGGCTTATGATATCCAATAGTAGGGAATTTGGCAGTACAGGGGGAACTTCATACCCTTACGCATTACCACAATCATCAAGATCCCCTTGACAGAAGCTACACTCAGGTCTTTTTACGGCGTGTCATTTTAAAAGTATTCGTATTATTGATGTCTGAGGACGCCTACTGTTTTTATTATTATTCCAGTTAAAGTTTGCCATGTATTCATCCAAAAACTCTTTATTTATAAATAAAAAGATGTTTTTAACCACGTTGCAAGCATACTTATTGAAAATAAAAACATGTAGATTAACTCAGGAAACATGAGGTCATTGTGCATTATTGTACAAAAAGTTTTGGAAAATACAGATATTCTGAAGCCGAAAATGGTTTTAGCATAAGGCTTATGCAATGTCATACCACAAGAATTTAAAGCCTTGGGATATACTTGAATACTCAACAATGTGGGATAACCCAACAGGTTTTGTCACTGATTAAATAGCGGGTCATGAGAAGCACATGGGTTCAAAGAGTAAAGAGAATTAGAGTCAAGCTCAACCAAAGAGTGTCTAATCAGGGTTATTGATTGAGATGGAATGTTGATTGATTTTTCGTGCCCAAATCAAACTGAAGGACAAGGCCGTTAACAAAATAAAATTCTCGTTTGAAAAGAAAATACCTTAAAAATAAATGCATCATTGCACACAATTTAGGCATAAACAGGACCATGACATAAAATGCATAATGATGTGTGTTTGCAGGTTCTCTTAAAAAGGACAAAGATGTAAAGACCCAACATAGAAATAACCAATTCAAATTTTCATGTTTTGTCATGGCAAGACAAGCTTCCACAAGAAAAATCTTTTCAAAAAAAAAATTATCATCCCAAGACTTTCAGCTATGATGTTTTTGAATCCTCAAACACATACTAACAAATGTTAATGTTTAATTTTCAGGTTCGATCCCAATTCAATGGATCAACTTCTCCAAGATTTGATATTCCCTTCAGAGTAAGTGGAACAAGTCTGCTTCGATTCAATGGATCAACTTCTCCAAGATTTGATATTCCCTTCAGAGTAAGTGGAACAAGTCTGCTTCGATTCAATGGATCAACTTCTCCAAGATTTGATATTCCCTTCAGAGTAAGTGGAACAAGTCTACTTCGATTCAATGGATCAACTTCTCCAAGATTTGATATTCCCTTCAGAGTAAGTGGAACAAGTCTGCTTCGATTCAATGGATCAACTTCTCCAAGATTTGACATTCCCTTCAGAGTAAGTGGAACAAGTCTACTTCGATTCAATGGATCAACTTCTCCAAGATTTGAGATTCCCTTCAGAGTAAGTGGAACAAGTCTACTTCGATTCAATGGATCAACTTCTCCAAGATTTGATATTCCCTTCAGAGTAAGTGGAACAAGTCTGCTTCGATTCAATGGATCAACTTCTCCAAGATTTGACATTCCCTTCAGAGTAAGTGGAACAAGTCTACTTCGATTCAATGGATCAACTTCTCCAAGATTTGATATTCCCTTCAAAGTAAGTGGAACAAGTCTGCTTCGATTCAATGGATCAACTTCTCCAAGATTTGATATTCCCTTCAGAGTAAGTGGAACAAGTCTGCTTCGATTCAATGGATCAACTTCTCCAAGATTTGATATTCCCTTCAGAGTAAGTGGAACAAGTCTGCTTCGATTCAATGGACCAACTTCTCCAAGATTTGATATTCCCTTCAGAGTAAGTGGAACAAGTCTGCTTCGATTCAATGGATCAATTTCTCCAAGATTTGATATTCCATTCAGAGTAAGTGGAACAAGTCTGCTTTGATTCAATGAATCAACTTTCCCAGATCTGATATTCCCTCAGAGGAAGTGGAACATATCCCTCTCTTTCAAGATTTGGTATTCCTTGAGTGATAGCGGAACAAGTCTACCTTGATTCAATGAATCAATTTTCCCAGATCTGATATTCCCTCAGAGGAAGTGGAACATATCCCTCTTTCAATATTTGATATTCCCTGAATGACAGCGGAACAAGTCTACCTTGATTCAATAAATCAACTTTCCCATATATGATTTTCCCTCAGAGGAAGCGGAACAGATCCCTCTCTTTCAAGATTTGATATTCCCTGAGCGACAGTGGAACAAGTCTACCCTGATTCAATGGATCAACTTTCCTAGATCTGATATATTCCCTCAGAAGAAGTGGAACAGATCAAATCTCTTTCAAGATTTGATATTTCATAAGTGATAATGGAACAAGTCTACCCTATTCAATCTTCCCTGAAGAACAATGGAGTGGATCAACATCCCCAGATCTGATAATCCCTGAATAACAGTGAAACATATCCTTTATCATATTTCAAACTATGAAGTTGACTAGACGAAAAATTGATTGTCTCTTCATCTTTGCTCAATTCTTGTTAACACAAGAATGGAAAAAGAGGGGCAACTGTCGATACTCGATTTTTCATCGCGTTATTATTATTATTATTATCATTATTATTATTATTTATTAATATTAATATTGCTTTTGTAGGCCATGCAAGCAGCCAATCATCATTTTCTTACATGAGATATTCATACACAAGATTGGTGAAATATCATTTTCTTACATCTAGGGGGTGGACCACACATGAATATGGCTTTTGCATTATGTCCAAGTGGATTTTCCTTTTCCCATAAGTCAAAAAAATGACAGATTTGGCACCACCACTGAAAACTACATGCCACGCCATCCATGCTTCCATATCTTCCATCAAAAGTCAGAAAAACATGCACCAAATCAGCCACCCAAGTCAAAAATATTCGACAAACCTTTACCTAAACTTTGAAATAAAAATAAATCTCGGAAATTATGGGATTAAAACATACCTGCTTCAGCACTAATCCAATGAAGAAGGAAAAAGATGGATTTGAAGCAACCATAAATACGAGGGAGAGTGTAAGACGGAAGGGGGAGGAGCAAACAGAAACAGAAAATTAACCAAAAAAAGGCAAGACATTCGAAGGGCCATCAACAAACAGCAATCAGGGGGGAAGCAATTCACAGGATTCGAACAGGGGGTGACCATTCGAACAAGGGAAACAAACAGAGAAGCAATGTAAGGGATTTACCCCTCCATTTAAAATCAATAGAGAAACATTTTCATCCTATTTTTGTTCCATACATAGATCAAGAGAAAGCATTTTATTTTTTTATTCTCATTCTAAAACCATAAAAAAGAACTCAACATCTCAAAGGTATATTAGACATTTTTTATTATTTTAAAATGAAAACAAGTATGAAATAAAGAGAGATTAAAAGGCAAAACCAAAAACTAGAGTGTTTACCTTCGTAGGAATTGGGGCTTGCATGCGTTTGATAGGCTCGGCGTGGGGTGTAGCCATGGTAGTCACCATAATTGTTGTTTGAAGTTTCTGGTTAACAAGAAAAATGAGGGAGAGAGTGGATAAGAAAGGGGGTTGTGCGGCTGATATGGGTTTAGTTTAGAATAAGTTTAGTATTAGGTTTTTTAAATTAAGAGATATATAGCAACTTTTGGGTAAATTAGTTTTTTAGTCCTCTAAGATTTAGCGCGAATTTGCACTTTAGTCACTCGAAAGGGCTTATTTTGAATTTATCTATTGGTATTTGTCTTGATTTAGTTATTTCCAAATTTACATTTTAGTTATAATTTTCAGGGTTATTTGATATTAGGGTAATAGCATATTTATTTATAATTCATTTAAGTCATCAAATCAATGTTTGCATGTTTATAATTTTGTCTCTTTAGTTTATACTCGTTTAATTTTGGTCCCAAGTTAGTGTATTTAATTTTTGCTGAATTTAGACATTTGACCTTTACATTTTTGCATGTTTCTTTTAAGTCTTATATATGTTTAGAGGTTTATTTCAATTTAAGTACATGGAATGTGATAGTTTATGTTTTATAACTTGATTTGTATCTAATCTATGATTTTAATTTTTAAGCTTCACCAAATCTTTCTCCTCGTGTTATGGTTGATTTATTTATGATTGATGATAGTGATAAAGTAGGTAAGATTTGTTGTAGAGGTTTATCTGCCCATTTATTTTCAACCCTTACGTTTCTTTTTATTTTTTATGAAAATCTAGGTGTAAAGGTGATATTACAAAGTTTAAAAATGAATTAAATGGTTCCATAATAGTTTTAGTAAATTATATTTATATTAAGTAAATTTGTTAATTATTTTGTTGTATATATATATAAATTAATTAAGAAATATAAATCTTGTTTTCATTTGTTTTAATAAGTTAACGCCGTGAACATTAATTTTTTGTTATATTATTATAATATATTTTTATTTAACCTCAAAGTGGATTATTTTTATTTTGTTAACATTATTTTATATATTTACATTTTCTTTGACATTATTTGTATCATTTTATTAATTAGTAGTGTTATAATTTGCATGATATCCTCACGTGCATAACTCGATATTATTACATAAATTGACTAAGGGTAATATTCTAGCATTTTAATATTGTCGTAAAGTGACTGTCTTAACGGATAAGAAAGTTACTTTCGATAATTTTAAAATGAAAGTCTATCCCATCAAGTGATACCAATTAAATTGAATCCATCTTATAAAATTTGGGGATTGAGGAAAAGATCGTATTCTTTTAATTAAATTCATCAAGAAAAGACAGTTAGATCGAATCTATGGTCTCGTCTCTTGATATTTAATTAATTGAATATCCTTGTTCTCATTAAATATTGGTAAATAAATAATTAATCAATTGCTTGATAGTTTTTTTTACTTTTGCATGTGTTTTTAAAGGGTTTTCAAAATAATAATATTCGATCATAAATAATTAAATATTATTATTTTATCTCTAAAAATTATTTTGGGTGTTATTATTTTGAAATTTAGAATGAAATTTTAATATTTTTTTATTTCGATTGGAGTAAGAATCGATTGCTTCAAGGTATGATAGATCATTTCTTCTCGATAGGAAATAATTAAATATTATTATTCTTTCATCCAAAATTTTGAAAAATATTATTTTAGGGGATCATAAATCAAATTAATTTTGAACTTATACATTTTATTACAAAGACAATTAATTAATCGACTAGGTACCGATTTAGGGCACTGTGGGGGTGCTAATCCTTCCCCACGTGTAACAGACTCCCGAACTCATTTTCTGGTAACACGGACCTAAATTTGTTGTTTTAATTAAAATTAATTTTTATTTAAAATGACAAAACGTTTTTGGGTGCCTAATCGCACCTTAATCAAAGATTGGTGGCGACTCCTCGAACCGTATTTTTATCATAAAGGAATTTCCAAATTTTCTAAACGAGAGGTTTTTTTAATCACATTCATTTTTAATTTAAATTTAATCTAAAGAGAATAATTAAAAATTGGTGTGGTTTCCAAAATCTCACACGGGAAAAAAACCGTTTCGACAGTCACAAAACCACTTGAGAATAAAACTCAATAGTATAGGCTCTTGAAAAGCCCGCACTCATGCAACATGTTGATTCTGATAACTACTCATCTGACTATGAAGCGATCTTTCACGGTGATTTCATAGATATTAATAGTTCTTCTGATATCGAGGAAATCCTAAATTTTGATTCTGATGAGGAGAGTAAACTGTTATACTTGTCGAAAATGGGATACTCAGATGCTAAGTCTTCAATAGTCATAGAGATGTAGTACGAATTCATCAATTGCAGAGTTGACAGATTTTATATGTGCTGCTCAAATGGCTAAGGCTGCTGACACATTTCTTCCGGTAAAAGATAGGAAGCCATTATGCAATGATCCCAATTATAAGAAAAGGCGAAACTTGGGCTATGATTTTCTTAGAAAAAGAAGAAGCAGAAGTAGCTTGAAAAGAAGCTTCTTAATGAATACGATCATGCAGTTCACCTTATTTCTACTATGATAACGTGGTATTTGCTCCAGTTGTATTTGGGCTGAAATGTTACGGTAATTATACGATGTAGAGCCAGAATTTGTAGATTCGAAGCACTTTTGTACTGCTTCATGGAAAAGGGCTATATTCATAATCTGCCAATTGAGAATAGATTTCCTCTTGTTCCGCTTCCAAATGACTCTATGATGGACATAACTTGTTTGCTTTTCAACAGTGATTGTAAATGTCGATAAGACTTACTTTAAATTCCATGTACTTAAAAGTATTAACATGAAGGAATAGCTAGAAATATTTTTTTTGTTTTTAAGATTATATTAATCTATTTACAGGATGTTTATATGAAACAAATTGAATTTCAAAAATAAATTGAATTTCAAAAAGATAAACTTGGAATAAATAATAAATATATAAAAATGTATTCAAAGTCATGGCAAACATAAAAATGATAAAAATTCAAATGACTCAACAAATCATTAGCATAAGTATTTCTAAACTAATCAACTTGATATAATTTAGAGCACTGAGGTAAGCTTATGTCTGGAAGATCTCAAACGTTGTTAGAATGCTTGTAGATGTGAAGTACCTCCGAAACTATCAAAATCTTAAGAGGGTTTAATTGCCAGATGCCTAATATCAACTTGCATTTGAGTAGCCTTTTTAGGTTTTCAACTCAAATCCTTCCTTTGGTTGCATGACGCCCTTTTCGGGTTTTCATCTTGACCCTTCTTTTCTTTTTCACTCATTTTTTTTTTTCATTTTATTTTTCTTTTATTAGTTTTTCTTCATTATTTCTTCATTATTTTTTTTCCATCATTTTTTTTTCTTCAAGCATAATATTTCTTGATAGAATATGAGTTTATTGGGTTTCTCATATCTTTTCCATCCATTTCTGCCAAGATCAACGCACCTCCGGAAAAGGCCTTTTTTACAACATATGGCCCTTCCCAATTAGGCATCCATTTCCCACGGAAATCTTTATGTATAGGAAAGATCTTTTTCAATACTAGATCACCCTCTTGGAATTCTCTTGGATGTACTTTCTTGTCACGAGACTTCATCATCCGTTTTTGATACATCTGTCAATGGCAAATAGCTTTCAATATCTTCTCCTCAATAAGGTTCAATTGATCAAATCGAGCTTGGATCCATTCAGATTCATCCAATTTTACTTCTTTCAAAATTCGAAGTGATGGGATCTCAACTTCAATTGGTAAGACTGCTTCCATCCCATAGACTAAAGAAAAAGGCGTTGCCCCAGTAGATGTTCGCACATTAGTTCGGTATGCATATAAAGCAAAAGGTAACTTCTCGTGCCAATCTTTGTAAGTTTCAGTAGTCTTTGTAATGATTCTCTTGATGTTCTTATTTGCTGCTTCAACTGCTCCATTCATCTTTGGATGATATATCACTGAGTTTGCATGCTTGATCTTAAAATGTGCACAAAGTTCATTCATCATTTTGTTGTTCAGGTTCAGAGCATTATCTATAATAATCCTTTCTGGTAGCCCATACCGAAAAATTATTTCTTTCTTTATGAATTTGCAGACTGTAGACCTCCTAATATTGGCATATGAAGCAGCTTCAACCCACTTGGTAAAATAGTCAATTGCTACTAAGATGAAACAATGTCCATTCGATGATTTTGGTGTGATTGCCCCAATGACGTATATTCCCCACATATAAAATGGCCAAGGTGCAGTCATTACATGTAAAGGAGATGGGGGTATATGAATCTTATCTGCATATATCTAGCATTTATGACATCTTCTTGCAAAATCAATGCAATCTGTGTGCATGCCAATAGTATCCATATCTCATTATTTTTCTAGCCATGGAAAGACCATTTGCATGTGTTCCACATATCCCACTGTGTACTTCCTCAATGATTCTTCTGGCTTTGCTAGTATTTAAACATCTCAATAGCATTTGATCATTGATTCTTCTGTATAAAGTCTCGCCATCAAGAAAGTATCCCGCAACCATTCTTCTCAATGTTCTTTTATCAATTTCAGATGCATTTTGTGGATAGCTTTAATACTTGATATATTGCAGGATATCATAATACCATGGTTTGCCATCTGCCTCTTCTTCCACACTATAACAATGTGCAGGAATTTCATATGCTTGTATTTTGATCGACATCATATCAACTTTCTTAGTTGCCTGAAACATAGCAGCTAAGGTAGCTAAAGCATCTGCCATTTGATTTTTCTCTCTAGGGAGATAATTGAAGGCGACTCTCTCAAATCCTTTCACTAATTTGGGGATAAAATCACGGTATTCCAGTAATTTGGGATATTTTGTTTCCCATTCTCCTCGTAGTTGATACACCACTAATGATGAATCTCCATATATCTGGAGAAATTTAATTTTCCTTTCTATGGCTTCCTTCAATCCCATGACACAAGCTTCATATTTTGCCATGTTATTAGTGCAAAAGAACTTCAGTCTGCTTGTGAAAGGATAATAAATATTTTCTGGAGAAATCAATACTTCCCCAATTCCTCTTCCTAAGGCGTTGGATGCTCCATCAAAATAAAGCTTCCATGATTCATTATTTGTTATGACTTCTTCATTCAAGGATATGCACAACAAATCTTCATCTGGAAAATTAAAACTCAGAGACTGATAATCATCTGATACACAACTAGCCAGGAAATCAACTATGACACTTCCTTTTATCGCTTTTTGGTTGACATATACAATATCAAACTCGGATAATAACATCTGCCATCTAGCCATTTTGCCTGTCAAAGCTGGGGATTCCATTAAGAACTTTAAAGGATCAATTCTAGATATCAACAAAGTGGTATGATATAACATGTATTATCTGAGACTTCGAGTAACCCACACCAAGGCACAACATAATTTTTGTATTGGTGGGTATCGAATTTCACAATCAATAAATTTCTTACTCAGATAATAAATGGCTTTCTCTTTTCTTCCAGATTCATCGTGCTGTCCCAGTACGCATCCCATCGAATTTTCAAAGACTGTTAAGTAAAGAATTAATTGTCTGTCAGGCACTGGTGACACTAAAATGGGGGCATTAGATAAATATTTCTTAATAATATCCAAAGTTTCTTGACATTCATCATTCCAAACTTCAGGATTGTTCTTTCGGAGTAATTTGAACACTGGATCACATTTTTCAGTTAATTGAGAAATGAACCGAGATATATAATTTAATCTTCCCAAAAAGCCTCGAACTTCTTTCTTAGTATTGGGTGGTGGAAGATCTTGAATTTCTTTTACTTTATCTGGATCAATCTTGATTCCTTTTTTGCTGACTACAAATCCCAAAAGCTTCCCGAAAGTTACCCCAAAAGTGCATTTAGCGGGGTTGAGCTAATTGATACTTCCTCAATCTCTGGAAAAGATTTCTCAAATTTTGAATATGTTATTCTTCGGTTCGGGACTTGGAAATCATGTCATCCACATATACTTCAATCTCTTTGTGCATCATGTCAAGAAACAGAGTTACCATGACTCTTTGATACGTTGCCCCTGCATTTTTCAATCCAAATGGCATTACTTTGTAGCAGAATGTGCCCCACATGGTTACAAATGTTGTTTTTTCCATGTCCTCAGGATTCATTTTTATCTGATTATATCCTGCAGGAAACCTGCATTAATTTGCTTCATTACTTTCTCTTTGATCTGTAACAACATTTCTGGCCTCATTCGTCTGAGATTTTGTTGAACAAGTTTATACTCTGAACTGATTGGAAGTTTATGGACCACTATATTCGTACTCAAACCAGGCATATCTTGATAAGACCAGACAAAGATATCTTTGAACTCTCGAAGAAGATCTATCAATTCTTGTTTTATTTGGGCTGACAAAGTAGTACCAATTTTCACTTCTTTCATTTCTTCATCGGTTCCCAGATTTACAGTCTCAATCTCTTCTTTATGAGGTAAAATTTGCTTGTCTTCTTTTTCTATCAGTCTTAACAATTCAGTAGGAACATCACATTCTTCTTCATCCTCACACTCATTGACTTCCTCCAAACATGTGGGCCGCTCTAAATTTATCTCATGATTAAATTTAGAAATAAGCAGGCTATTAACATTGTGACACCTGCAAGTTTAAGTCGGACATATTTCCGAAAAGATATAGTAAATTTATGAAGAATGAGAAATAATGAATGTAAAAACTGTAAAAATGTAAAGAATGATTGTCATTTGAGAATTTTATGAAAACTTCTTATATTTGATATTAAGTGAACTTAACAACTGCCTTTACAAAATAACTAAAACTTTTTATATTCTTGGGCTAAACATAAAGATTAGTTCTGAGTATTACTATGTGTTAATACTAAACACTACATGGAGGTCTTCAGCAGTCCAATTGTTGAGGGTTTTACCAGGAAGACAAGGGCGAATTCCAGCCAAGTACTTGTCAATCTTGTTATCATTCGTGATCATGTTGATAATTAATCTTCCCATAGCTTCTTCAACCCTACTTTGATCTGTTGTCGAATTTTCTTCTTTGAGAGCATCAACAAGTTGTTGTTCTACATTAACCATTCCTCCTGATTTAAATGTGGACTTCAAAGGAGGGAAAGACATGCGCTCCCAAGGAATTTCTTCTCCTTTCAATTTTGCTCTTCTATTTTCACCTCTTCTTTTCGTCTCTTTGTTCCTTTGTTGAAAATTAGGCTTAAATACAAGCCTAAAACGATCTTTATTTATCTTTATACTTACAGGAACTGAACTCCCCTGAAGATTGTTTCCCAAACCTTTCCCAGTTTTAGCTCCAATGCCTAAAGTCTGTCGTACAGCCATCTTGGTGCAATCAGACAATCTGGGATGTGGAATTTTGCTTCCCTCAGCAATAAAGGTTGCATTGACAAATTCCAAAGCTCGAAAAGAGCATTCGAGAGCATAATCATTGGTTTCAATATTTGGCACATCACTTGTTACAGTCGCAATGATTTTTTCCTCAGCTCCTACGTATATTAGTTGTCCATCAACAACAAATTTTAGTTTTTGATGTAATGAAGAAGGAACAACTCTTGCATAATGAATCCACGGCCTCCCCAATAAACAATTATAATTAGGGTGGATATCCATCACCACAAAGTCAATATTGTACACGACTGGTCCGATCAACAGCGGTATTTCTATTTTCCCAAGAACTTCTTTTTGAGTGCCATCAAAAGCTCGCACTATATTCTGATAGCTTTTCATGTGCGATTTATCCACCGGTATTCTTTAAAGTGTGACTAAAGGCATCAAGTTAAGAGCGGATCCATTGTCAATCAATACTCCTGGCAAAACATGACCATGACAATGTGTGGTAATATTCAAAGCTTTTACTGACCCTATTTCGCCTTCAGGTATTTCATCATCCGTGAACGTTATGTAATTGTTAGCGGCTATATGTCCCCAATTCTATCAAGCTTGTTGAGGGATATATCTTCAGGGATAAAGGTTTGATTAAGCATTTTCATCAAAGCATTTCTGTGTGCTTCTGAATTCATCAATAGATCAAGAATAGAAATCTGCGCTTGTTGTTTATGTAGCTGTTCAACCACACTATATTCTCTATGTTTCATGAATTTCAAAAATTCTTGCGCTTGTTTTTCTGTTACAGGCTCATTGAATGCTGAAGGGGATTCATCATCAAATAACTTTTAGGGTATTACCGTAGCTTTTCCTTTTTCTTTTACCTGTTCTGATGCATTTGATGTTTCGGGAGAGTAACATCTCCCACTTCTTGTAAAGAATCCGACTTCACTCACTGCTTTTCCCTTCTGCTTTTCCCAGAGAAACTGATCCTCCTACCATTGAAACATAGGTAGTATAATTCCAAGGTACCCTGCTGGTATCCTTATATGAAAATGGTAAAGGAGTCGTGATAACCACTTTCGACTTTGTTGGTACAGGATTCACTGTAGATGATTTCACATTAATAATCACGGGATCACTTCTTCTCTGATTAGGTTTAGAATCTTATGATGAGTAAACATCATCTTCTATTTTCCCTGGTTCTTATTCAAAGAATTCTATCTCTTTGTTATTCATCAAGTTTTGCACCAAATCCCTAAATTCAGGGCATAGTTGAATTCCATATCCCTTCTCTTGATGATATTCACAATAATTCTTGCCTTCATTATGCTTTGGCCTGAATTCTTGTGGAATCATATCGGATAAGGAGAGTTGTTGAAATGTCCAACCAAAAGGAGATTTAATCTCAGAAATGTCAGCTTTTGCTTTCTTTTTGTTCTCTTCCTGAATTGTGTTCACGTTTTTATCTCCATGATTTGGCAGCGGATGATTTGATGTAGTTGGTGAATTGAATTCCAACTTTCCAGTGTTGATCAAATTTT
This sequence comes from Hibiscus syriacus, assembly GCF_006381635.1. Taxonomy (NCBI): domain Eukaryota; kingdom Viridiplantae; phylum Streptophyta; class Magnoliopsida; order Malvales; family Malvaceae; genus Hibiscus; species Hibiscus syriacus. The sequence continues at coordinate 8,609,253 of NW_024063194.1, forward strand.
GGACCACCTTTTTGAATACCAAACAGTTTTCAATAGAATGACCCGTAATTCCTTCATGGTAAACACAATGCGCTTTTACATCATACCATGGAGGGAATGGTGGTTGCATGGGAACCAACGGATAGGGCCGTATGACATCTGCTTTTAACAACGAATCATAGATCTCAGCATAGGGTACTGGTAAAGGTGTAAAAGACAACCTTTCACTTTCCCTTCGAGATCCTCTGGACTCTACTCGATTAGTGTTTGTTTCTTCTTTCTTAACCCTTGGCTGGGTTATTGTAACACTTTTTGAGGTATCTTTGTTATAAGAGTTCGCATTGTTGACTTCGTTCTCTTTTTTCCGGTACATAGGTCTTTTGGAAATAGACCCATCGTTTGATTCAATTTTGCCACTTTTCAAGACATTTTCAATGAGTTCTCCAGAAATGATCAGATCTGTAAAATTTCTGGTTGCATTCCCCATTAGATGACTTAAATAAGGAGCCTTTAAAGTATGGACAAACATTACTGTGGCCTCTTTTTCTGATAGAGGTGGCTGAACTTGGGCTGCTGTGTCACGCCATCTCTGAGCGTACTGTCTGAATTTTTCATTGTTCTTTTTCTCCAGATTTTGGAGAGTCCATCTATCCGGGACCATATCTATTACGTGGCGGTACTGCTCTAGGAACGCCTTTGCCAGATCTTTCCATGATCTAATGTTGGCTTTGGTTAGTTGAGTATACCATTTTAAGGCTGGTCTTGTCAAACTATCTTGAAAGTAATGAATTAACAATTTCTCGTCTTTCACATGACCTGTCATTGTACGAAAAAATATAGTAATGTGGGATAAAGGGCATGTGGTACCGTTATATCTCTTAAATTCAGGAACTTTGAACTTGATGGGGAGGATTAGGTCTAGAACCAAACTCAACTCACTAGCGTCAAACCCATAGAATGATTCTGTTATTTCTACGGATTTCATTCGTTCCTCTAAGCTCCTGATCTGTCTGGCCAATTATTCATTTACTTTTTCTTTCTCATTCAGCTCATTCAAATCTGGGATTAGATACTCAGCATTAAAATCCCCTATTTTCACATCTGATATAAGCGGATTTTTGCTTGAAGATGCAGGATCCACTTGTTGATTTTCATGTGGTTTGGCCTCTTGAAGTGCTGATGTGCGGGCATGGATTTTTGTAGGTGTAGTATCAGAGTGATAAATTGGTTCCGGTGGGAAACCTAGAGGATACATAGGTTCTTGGTCAAAAGATACATCATTTTCATGAATTTTTCTAATGGTAGCCTGGTTTTTGAGCATGTCTTCTATTTTCTGCATCATGCTGTCTTGTGAGTTTGCAATATTGGCTTCAATTTTCTCTAGCTTCATTCTCATCTCTTATTGTTCTTTGTTATGATGTTCCTCAATAAGTTGTATTTTATCTTCCATGATTTTCTTAGTAGCTTGTCTAGTACCGTAGTGATGTTGTATTTCTCGTTTGGCCATAATAACTACGATTGAAAATTCTTTTGATATTATTTTTTCAAATTTTAATTTATGAATGTTTATCTTAATGTAAATAAAAATTATACATAAAGAAAATGATGCAATGAATAATGAATGTATAAAGAAAGGTATTGATCCCAAAAAAGTTAACTGTCATAGAACAACTTCCATCGGCATACAAAAGTTTCTTTATAATAGGTCATAACTACAGATACGGCGTAGCTTTCCTATTAAGCTCTATAATTTCTTTCATCAACCAAGTCATCATCTTTCCATACTTGGAAACTGGATCAACGTGATGCTCAATTATTTTTTCTTCAACAGCTAGCTCCCCAACATATCTGGCAACTTTGCTAATTTGTACCATGGCCTTGAATACCATATTGCTTCTTTCTTCACTTCTTTCTACATAGAAATCAATCAATTTTTTCCATTGATCATTAGTTCCTTCGAGAGTCTGCTCTAACTCAGTGATTTTGACTTGACAATTATGCAGAGTTTTTTCAAGATCTCTAATGTGACTTCGCAGTGAAGCATTCTCCTCATAACTTTCTTTATGATCATTAGGTCCTAGATGAACCTTTTCTTGAAATAATGACTCTTCAAGTTGCAAAATGTAAGCATTAAACTCCGAGTTTTTGTTTCTAGACTGATCCAAATCTTCTTTGAGTTTTGTTCGTGCTTTTTACGTCCTTTGACTAAGCTTTTGGATTTGAACATTCTTGTTTCGACATCGTTGCATCCAATTGCTAGCCACTTCCTGCTCTACCTCAAGTCTGGTGTTGAAACTCTTCTTCTCCAATTCCTATTTTTCTTTTTCAACATCGAACTTTTCAATCCTTTGGCCCCTGACTTCAAGTTCGGCAATCAGATTGTTCATTTCAGATTCAAATCCCTTAAACATGGTATTTTTCTCACCTTCAAATTTCTCAAGCATTCTGTTCTTCATCTCTTCTAATTCTTTGGCTTTTGAGCAAACAACTATTCTTTTCTTTCAAATATTCAACTCGGCATTTCTCAATATTCAATTCTTTGTTCATCTGTGTTGTTGCTTTGCTTGATCCTGATGCTCTCCGGGATTTGTATAGCTCATGGTAATTTTTCTTTAATGTTCTGAACTCACCATCAACTTTTTCTTTTTTTTCTCTCAGCATTGCACATTGTACTGAATGAAAGTCAATGTTAACACCCAACATAGCTTTATCTTGTCTCATTTGCTCTAATTCTTTCGACCAACCTTCTCTTTCTGCTTCAAACTCAGCTCTCAGGATTTCAATCTCTGATGGAACCACCTTAATGCGATCTTCCATAGAGATATCCTTATTTTGGTATGGTAGAGGAATATTTTCATTTTTCCTGACAGATCTTCATTCCTCATAATCGGGAGTTAACATTTCTTTTGATGCTTTAGCTCGAATACAAAAAGTTATTTTCCAAGCTGTAAAGGCCTCCATGATATTTCTTTTATAATTTTTGTTGTGGAATGCGAACTCAGATGAATGTAATCCAGTAGTGACAGGAACAAATTGGCGACCTTCATACTGCCTTATAACCAGAAGTGGTGCATATCCAATTCCTCCCCATAATCCGAGCAGCATCATCCAGTTGTAATCACCACATTTGTAAAATAATTCCCTTTGGATTTACCACGGGGCTCGCCAAACAATGTCATCGCTTTGTAGATTTCGAAATGCATTGATCCACATATCTTTCGTAATTTCTTTTGGCCATTCTTGCTCCAGAAATTCTTTCAATGGTGAGTAGTCCGTACTAAAGCACCGGTATGAAACCTTTTCTTTCCTCCAAAAATGGCTACGGATCCAGACATATAACAATTGGGCACATCTTTAGAATCGTCCACCTCTTAGCCTTCTGCAAGCGCTTAACGATTGAAAGGCCTCTGCTAGAATTGTAGAAGAAGGATTGACCCTTTTTAGTAGCTGCTCAAACAAATCTACTACTGCAGCTTCAATTTATCCCAATACTTTCGGGAAAATGACCATACCATATATACCCAGAGCAAAAAGATCAAATCGTACTTTATCATCTGGATGACTCTGAATAATTTCTTTGATGTTGGTCCAAGCAATGCTTTCACCTTCGCCCTTTTGTTTTGTGCGGGATACCACCCATTCCTCTCGTACTCTGGCAATCTTTTCTAATTTAACTCGAAAAGGTTGAGTTTTAATTGACCTTGAATAAATTCAATTCTCCAAAGCCCCTTCTATATGTAGCAAAGTTGTGTACTCTTCAATAGTAGGAACCAAGTCCTCCTTATTGAAAGTGAAGCAATTGTACCCTGGATTCCAGAATTGAATTAGGGCTCGAAGTAAGTCATCATCAACTTCGACATAGAGCAAATATGGGATGTCCCCGTAAGACTGGTAGAATTGCAGCTTTCTATTTGAATCCCAACTCTCCCAAATGCCTCGTAGATCTTGCATATCATTTCTTTTTAGAGAAACTAGAGCATAACTAGCTAACTCATATACATAGTCATCTTGCAGACTGTCTCCCCCTTGTCTTTGTAAGTCCTCAGCCCACTGTCTTACTTCTGAGTTTAGAACTATTTGATTTGAACACTTTTTATCCATGGATGAAGGTTTTCTAATGAGACGATTAACACGAGGATCAATGCCTTTTATCCTGTATGATGCTATGCAAACAAAAGAAATAAAGAACACACAAAAAGAAATGAATTAGTTTACATAATAAAGAAAAAAATTAATTTAATAATAATGTCTACCTAAATATCTTTATTTAAACATGCTTTCTTCATACTTTAAATAATTTAAATTCACATGCAATTTATTTAGTAAGAAAATAAATAAATAAATAAATAAAAAGGAAAAGTTATAATTCATTTCTCTTGTGTGTACACCTATTTTGGACAAAATTTTGGCATGGCTTCAGATCGGAAGAGTTTCTAGGGTTTATTATATGCAGGGTTTCAGATCTAAGAATAAAGGTACCCGAATTGTCCTTGTTAGTGCCCCCTTGGGCTACTAACCCTCAATCCTAGTCCATCACAGACTAAAGTGGATCGAGTTCAATTCGAGGGGATACACTTCTCTATGCCTGACACGGAGAATAAATTCCCATGAAGACATAGAGCATATGAACCCCGAAAGCTACTTGCTAGGTCTGACACGGAGAATAAATTCTTACAAAGACGTCGCTTTCAATCCCACTTAAAAGGGACAAGCTTGATTAAAAAGCTTATGTTATGCAATGCATGTGTTGTGTGTGAGGAGAAATGTTCAAATCTCTGACAGAAAAATAAATAATGAAATAAAATACTTGAAAATAAAATGAAACATTAATAAAATAATATACATATAAATATTATGAAAATAATAAGTATATAAAAATTTTGAAAAGAAAGAATTATAAATTAAATATATAAATTTTTAATTTCTAATTAATAGAGACAATTTATAATTGATTTTAAAGCTTGACCAAGTGATCCCCAACGGAGTCGCCAAGCTGTCGTAACCGGTTTTCATCCGGGTATGAAATTTTTACTTGGCGGGAAAAATAATGTGGATAAAAATGATTTTGATTTAAAATACATGTTTTGGGAGTCGCCATTGACCTTTTGGGGTTAGGTAGGTCAAATACCTAAAAAAACAATCTTTTAAAATAGTTTTGAATAAAACATAATTTAAAAGATAAAATTGATCTACGTATACCCAAAAATTTTAGTAAAATAGTATTCGTGGTCAATTACGTTTAGGGAAGGATTAACACCCCTATAACGCCCAAAATTTGGTACTCATTAATTATAAATTGTCTCTTTTATTAGAATTTTAATTATTCAAAAATATATTTAATCTATAATTCTGTTATTTCAAATTTATAATTTTATGAAAATATATTAATTTAAATAAGATATTTATTTATTTATAAATATCAAAAAAGGGCTTCTAGGTGCTTTAAGACACCTCTTTTCTTAATATTAAAAAATAAATAAATATTAAAACATTTATTTAAAATATATATAGTTTTATAAAAGTAATATATTTTTTATAATATCAGAAAATGGACATCCAGTTGCTTTAAGACTGTCATTTCTTAATATTTAAAAACATAATTAAAATAATTTATAAAATTTATAAATAGGATTATAAATAAATATTACTTATTGTATATATATTTATATGAATAAATAATAATAATATTCAAATATTAAGAGCATATAAAAATAAATAATAACTAAAATCAATATATATATATATATATATATATATATATAATAATAATACTCATAATTAAATAAAGGTATTAAATGGATAAATTATAACATTCTTAAATTTAGATTCCTAATTTACCAATCATTTAATATTCTAGTGACTAAACATGCAATTGTACTTGTATTATTAATTTAGTGATTAAAATAAAATTGTGTAAAATTCGAACATCAAATTAAAATAAATTAAAACATGCTGTTTGAGATTAAAATATTAATTTCTAAAATTAAAGGACTAAATATGTTATTTATCTAAAATATATATAATTACGGTTAAGGACTAAAATACATATATGTAAAATTCAAAAACTGAATTAAAAGAATCTAAAATTTGATTTAGTGACTAAAATATAAAGTTATAAAACTGATGAACTACAGATGGGGTTTACCCATATGTGAAATTACACAGATACCCTCACTAAAACGACGTCGTTTTGATGAGGGTATTTATACCCATTTAAGCCAGCCCCAAGGGCCAACCTTCTTATTTCTTCCTTTCTTCTTTTCTCTTTGTCTTCTCTCTAAACCCTCCACCGGAGGGAGGCAAATTTCGGCCGACAGCCGTGTTTCGGCACCGGTCACCACCGCCGGCCACCGTTAACGGTGGCTAGAAATTTCCAAAATTCACTAGGATATAGATCTATTTATTTTAAAACCAAATCTGGTATTTATTTCCTCTAAAAATCCCTATAATTTCCTAGATTTAATAAAATACCTTCGATATTTTTAGTTTTCTGGCGACGTTTGGGGTTCTCCGATGAGGTAAGCTCATCTTCTTCTTTTCTCTTTTTTCTTTCTTTCTATTTTGTGGATTTGGTGGTTGCTGTGTTTCTCGTTGCCCCTCCCTTTTTTTTCTTCAGGTTTGATGGTTTTCTTATAACCATCACCGGTGATGGCTTTGGACCAGGTAAAGGGTGGCTATTTGGTGAGTCACCGAGCTATGTGGTGACTCACCCTAATAGCTGTGACGTGGGGGCTTTGTGGTACTCCTGGAAGCTTCTGGAGAGGCTTGTGGCAGCGAGATATCGACGTGGGGCAGCTGAGCGTCGGCAGTGGCCAGTTGGAGCATTTGGCAGCAGAGCATTGGACCACCTTGCATCATAGGCGTCGGCGGTGTGGAGGTTCTGGAAGCAGCGGCGGCTGGGATGGGATGATATAAACCCTACTTAATTTAGGGTTCCTATTGGGCTCCGAGTTTGGGTTTGGTTGTAAGTGGGCCTCGGGTATTGGGCCTGTTTGTAAATAAAATTATTTAGTAATAATAATAATAATAATAATAATAATAATAATAATCAAATAAAAAAACGAGTATCTTCAGTGATAATTGGTAATTTGGTATATTCACCGATAAGTGGAGAACCCCTTCACTAGTTTCTTGTTCCATCACTGCCTATTTAAGTTGACAAATATTTATCCAAAAAAAATACAATTAATGAAAATCATTCATTGATATATCATAAGAATTTGAATATTATTATGTATTCATGAAAAATGAAGTACCTTGGTCGTAGCTTTTGCAATCGTGGGATGCCAAAAGTTATAGACTAGATTTTTAGAGTTTTGAGATTTTTTTTATGAAACAAACATCAAATTTTTATTCATGAGATAAAAAAGAAGGGAATTTGAAATTTTGGGAGCCAACAATCATAGTCAATGGATGTCAATGGCAATCGACAATGATCAACAATGATGATGAACGAAAATTCTCGATAGGGAAATTTGGTTGAATGCAAAGGTTAAATTGATATTTTATCTAGAATTGAAAGATCAAATTGGTATTTTATGTAAGATTTAGATATCAAATTGATATTTTATCTAATCAAATAAAAACTATTCCCTTTTACTAATATTTTGTATCATCGATCTAATGGAATTTAATGTTTTAGTGATCAAAATATTATATATTGATAACATAAATGATCAAAATATTTTTTAATAAAATGGTGACCAAAATAGGAAAAAAAAGAAAAAGTAACCTGATAAAGGATCGTCCGCACTCCTCCAAGGATGAAGAAGAATGGGTTGCCTTGATTGCTTCCCGATCTAGGATGAACAATAAGTGTTGTTCCCACTTTGAAAGCTTTGGTTGCAAATAAGAAAAGTTTACATTAGAATGATATAAATGATAAGGTAATAAAAAAATAAATGAAATAGGATAAGGATATATGGTAGAATTATAAGTGTTGGCTGCGGAAGAATAATATGAAGACAACGGTATGTTTGAATGTCTTGAAGAAGTCTTTTGATGGTGATGAAGATGATGTTCGAAAATGGTGACGGAAAAGGAGATAAATCTAAAAGAAGACTCAAGGAAGAACCTATGCTAAAGAGTATAACCTCGAACCTTACATTTCTTCTTTAAGGGGTGGTAAAATAGACTTTGACCCACTATCTATAAAGAGATAGGAACCACAAGTATCAAGGTGAGAAAGATAGAAGGGTGACACCACAAGTATATAATAATTGATAAGTCGATATAGTTCTAAAAAGAACTTTAAAGAGAGAAAATCTCACAAGTATATTGATATGAAAAAGGTATGCCTTACAAATGCCAAGGCATTGGTAATTTATAGAAAATCTAAGAAAATGGGTGAATAACAATGTAATGATTCAGCTATATGGTGTCATTTATGATAATACATGACATTTTAATGATAAAAGATGTCCTTAACCCTAAAGCATTGAACCAATTCATCCAAGTGTGAATATCTCTTTGAAAAACACATGTTTTTATGAAGATTCATGGTTTTTAATGAATATTCATGCCTTAAGCCGAATGGTTAGGTGTTGGTTCGGCCAAGGACGTGTTTTCGATGCCTTGGAATCAATTTGGAAGCCAAAATAAAGGCAAATAAATCTTAGGCCGAATGCACATGATGCTTCAGTGAATGATGCATCTCTAGGTTGAATGGTAGTGTCGCCTTGGTGTTTAGCTCTAACTTGATGCACATGGACAAAACATGGTTCCTTGCTAGGTGGCTTGAATTGGTAGCTAACTGGGTAGGTGGCACAACTAGCCAAGTAAGTGAAGTACCTAGCTAGGTAGTCAAGGTAGTTAGCTATGTACCTAATGTCACTCCAGCTGCTTCAGCTCCCATGTAATACCCCTAATATCAGGTCAGTGGCTATATTGAAAAGATTTAAAAATTTTGAGGATTAAATAAAATAAATAGTAAAGTATAATAAATGGTTTAGAAATTTATGTTTAAGACCAATTAGTAAGAATGGATGAATGAAAGGGCATTTTGGTCCTTTAAGAGGGAAATGGATTTAAAATTCATTTTAATTAAGGTATTTAAAAAAGGGAAAAAGGGGAAAGTTGAAAAATAAACTAAGTCATCTTCTCCCGTGTTCTCGTGCTCTCCTCCATAGCCAAAGGTAAGGCTTCATCTAGCTAGGTTTTCCTTTTGTTTCTGGTTTGTTCTTGAAACCTTAAATGATGTGTAAGCTTAAGGAAGGGTTAAAGAGGATTAAAACCAAGCAATAGATGACTTATTTGAGATTGAAGAAAATGGGTTTTTAAGTGATTTGTTGAAATATGAGTTTTTATTGATGTTTACAAGTATATTTGACTTGTCAATGAATTAAATAATAGATTAGAAGCCTTGGATGTGATTAAAAACATGTTAGAAAAAGTAGTATGATTCTTGGTTTAGAGTGTTCTTTAGAGAATTTGGGTGTTATAAGAAGCTAAATGGAGGCAAGTTAGTTGAGTTAAGTGATATTAATTTTAAGGGTATTGTTGGAGGTAAAAGTAAGAGATTTAAAATAAATTTTGGTAAAATCGAGCTGAAAAATGGAAAATTTGGGTAATGGTATCGGTACTGGAAGAACAATACCGATACTATAGGTTTAAATTTGAAGAAATACGATGAACAATATCGATACTGATGTAATTAGTATCGATACTGATGTGGGTATCGATACTAAGAGAAAGGTATTGATACCATGGATTCCAGAATGTAGAAATGGTATTGATACTGAAGGGAGTATCGGTACCATAGTATATAAGTATCGATATCATGGTAGGGGTACCGATACTATTAAGCCTGGAATTGTAAGACATGATGAATTTTTAATAGAAATTTAAAATAATAATACTTTTGAGTATTATTAAAGTATAAATGTTAGGGAATATACTAACAGTTGTATGGTATGTGTACTTAATGAATGGTTGTGTAGATCGTGACCAAGCTCTATAGTCAAGTAAGAAAAAGGGCAAGGATAAAGTTGTCGAGTAGTCGAACATCATTTCAGTATTCTATTGAGGAATATCAGGTGAGTGCATTTATTGTACTTATATGAAACGAGGAAGACTCGTGATGAGTGAACCTCAAATGTTTTGTTAAATGTATGTTTTACAACATTTTGGTATCTTATCATAACATGTATGAGAATGACATTATAAATAAGTTTTAGAGTATGAACTGCTCTAAAATGAATGGATGAGTATTGATATTGTGCAATGGTTATCGATATTTCCAAAATAAATCTCTAAATCTATGAATCTTAAAATCCCATTGTATATTCATTGAGAGTCATAGCTGCATTTCGGTATAAAAGGCGCCACTAATGAAAGTTATCGATCGATTTTGTTAAATGCGTAACGATGCATTATAGGCATAAAAGGTTTCACTCATGGTATTCATAAAAGGTGAATTACCATTTCGACATACTTCGTGTATAAAAGTTATTGATTGATATTGTTTAATGTATAATGGTGATTTTTTTGGCATAAAAGGTGCCACTCGTGGTATTCGTAAAAGGTGAATGACCATTTCGGCACTTTGGTGCAATGTATGTACCTTACATTCTCATTTGACATACATTAGGAAAAATAAAGGATAATTGGGAAAAATATACCGAAAAATAGGCATGTTGGGCATACTAAGAATAGTTCAATGACTATGTGAAAGAAACTTAGTTTAACTGAGATGGATTTAACTGATTCTTATGAAGTATACGATTTTGTTTGTATTTTCAATAATCGTGATACACTTATGTATGAATTGTAGTTTCTATATTATTATGACTCACTAAGTAAATACTTAGCGTGTGTTGATTTCCCGCGTGGGTATGAGTAAAGACTACTAGCAGAGTAAGGAGTGCAGCAAAGATCATCAATCCAAGGTTGACTCTTTAGTAGCTGTAGGATATCTATGTCTTCTTTTGATAACTAGATGGCATATGAATTTAAGAAAAATGCTCTGGAATGTGTTAAAGTTCTAATTTTGTAATATTTTACAACGAATGTTTTATTCTATATTTAAAATGTTTCATTTTATTTTCGAAACAAAATTTTATGGGTTTATAAATAAGAAAATGTTTTCAAAAGTCATGTGACACTTGTAAATTATGAACGAAAACATATACGGGAAATGGGTGTTACATTTATTGGTATTAGAGCTACATGTTTAGCCTATTCTCGGCCGAAACCGGGTTTATTTGAAATTAGAAAAAGGGTTACATGTCATTAAGATTATCAAGGTTACTGATATGGTGTCATTATAGTGTGATTGTTGTCACTCCTTACTAACTTGAGTATTATTATTCTGTATGTCCTATTAGATGTCAGAATTTCGAACTCGTAAAGAGCGGGGAACAAGAAATTAGAGAATGTACGGGTAGAGAAAGTTACGAGGCTAATAGTGATCATCCGATTCTATCAAAAAATGCTAGTCAGAGGATGTTGGTGCCTGAGTTTGGAGCTTTTATACAAGCTCTTGATGCCATCCTGATACAATTTCAATATCCTCTGCCTCCCCCTGCTCCTCTAGCACCGAGGATGTTGATTCCAAAACAATTGAAGAGTTTAGGAGCTCTAGAGTTTTGGGGAGAAGAGGATGAAGGTCCTATGGAGGCTGGCTTATGTTAAATGATGTTATGGTAATGCTTGAAAGTCTTCATTACTCGGATTCTGAAAAGCTGGATGGAGTTGTATCTTTACTTCGGGGATCAGCTCGATTATGGTGGTCAAATACTACAATGTATTCACCATCAGAGCAAGTGACTGACAGTTCTTTCAGGAGGAATTTAAGAAAAAATATGTTGGTGAGCAGTTCAGATGGGCGATGCTGCTGAAGTTCCTTAATTTGAAACAAGGTGATCGAGTCGTACATGAGTACGAGGATAAATACAACAAGCTGAGCCATTTTTCTACTGAGGTAGTTCCCAATGACAAGGCTCAACATGATTGGTTCATTGAAGGTTTGAGGCCAAAGTTGAAAGAGATGATGTTGACTTTGAACTTGCCTAGCTTGCAAGAAGTCATAAACAAAGCTAAGGCTATTGAAAAAGCTCAAGAGGAGACTCTAGCAGTGGAGCAGAGTATGCAGATGGGGAAAAGAGTTGGAACACCTTCAACTCCCCATCATGCTAAGAGAGGCAAGGTCTCGAGTTCCCAATATACTAATAGAGATGGTTATGCTACAGCTTCACAAAAAACTAAATAATCCCAGTCATTTGCTGCTAGCTCGGGTATAGCATTTGGGGAAAGAACTCCAAGTCAGACATGTGGTAAATTGCACCTGGAGTATGCTGATTTCTCAGTGGATCTTGTTTTCAGTGTGGTGAGACTGGTCACTTTGCCCAAACTGTCCTAAGAAATCTGGGGATAGTTCAGCACAATCTGAGAGGTCTGTGGTAGCTTCTAATAGAAGCAGAGGAAGAGGTAAATCAGAGGACAATCTGAATCAATGCCGCGATAAGAGACTTGAGAAGTCCCAGAATTTACAACATTAAGACAAATGAGGATCGGGATGACCCAGAGATCTTAACATGTACATTTCATCTTTTTGATGAACCTATGTTTGTTTTGGTTGACCCTGGTTCTACACACTCATACATTAGTACAAAGTTGGTTAGAGCCAGAGGAATTCCTTTAGAACCAATTGTTAGAGAGATTATAGCGGTAAACCCTATGGGTCATAGTGTGAGAGTAACTCGGGTATGTAGAAAATGCAAGATAAAGATTCAGGAATTGTGTTCCTGGCCAACTTGATGGAGTTGCCCTTCGATTAGTTCAAAATCATTTTGGGCATGGATTGGTTGTCTCCACATCATGGATGGGCTGATTATCGCAAGAAGTGATTATTTTTGAAGGATGCGGAATGCTTTGAAATAATAGTGATCGGCGAAAAAGCAAAATCACCATCCAATGTGATATTAGCCATGACTGCAAGTAAAATGATGTACAAAGGGTGTGTAGCTTTTCTAGCTAATGTGATAGACACTCGAGTATCATAAGGGAGATTAAATGATATTCCAATGGTTAGGGAGTTTTCGGATGTTTTTTCGGAAGAGTTACCAAGATTACCTCCAGACCGCGAGGTGGAATTTCAGATTGAGGTTTACCCGGGTATCGAATCTGTTTCTATGGCTCCATATCAAATGGCTCCAACGAAGTTAAGAGAGCTAAAAGCCCAATTGCAAGAGCTACTCGATAACGATTTTGTCTGACCAAGTGTTTCTCCTTGGGGAGTACATGTGCTTTTTGTGAAAAAGAATGATGGGTTTATGCGATTATGCATCGAATACCATTAGTTAAATAAAGTAACGATAAAGAATAAGTATCCTCTTCCAATGATTGATGATCTATTCAATAAATTGAATGGCGCAACAGTGTTATCTAAGATAGACCTGTGGCCAAGATACCACCAATTAAAGATTAAAGAGGAGGATATATGAAAAACAACTTTTCGAACTCGGTATGGGAGTTACGAATTTGTGGTAATGCCATTTGGATTTACTAATTCTCCTGCAGCATTTATGGACTTGATGAACCGAATATTCCAACCTTACTTGGATCAATTCTTTGTGGTATTTATATATGATATTTTGGTGTTTTCCAAGTCAAGATAGGAACATGATGCTCATCTTCAAGTGCTTCTTCAGACACTTAGAGAAAAGAAGTTGTATACCAAATTATCCAAGTGCGGATTTTGGTTAGCTGAGATTTCTTTCCTTGGTCATATAGTCTCCGCATAAGGCATAAGAGTAGATCCATAAAAGATTCAAACTATAGTGAATTAGCAACCCCAAAAATATTTCTGAAGTTCAGAGTTTCTTGGGGCTTGTTGGTTATTATAGACGTTCGTGAAGAACTTTTCAATGTTAGCTTCGTCGCTAACTAAGTTATTACTTAAAGATGTGTCTTTTGTTTGGTCGGAGAAATGCCAAGAAAGTTTTGAAATGCTAAAGAGAAACGTAACAATGGCCCCAGTGTTTGTACAACCTGAGTCGGGTAAAGACTATGCAGTCTTTAGTGATGCATCTCATAATGGGTTGGGATGTGTGCTTATACAAGATGGAAAAGTTGTGTCTTATGCCTCAAGACAGCTGAAGAATCACGAGAGAAATTACCCAACACATGACTTGTAATTGGCAGCGATTGTGTTTGTTTTAAAAACTTGGCGTCATTATTTGTACGGTGAGCTGTGCCATATTTATACAAATCACAATAGTCTAAAGTACTTGCTGACTCAAAAAGAACTTAACTTGAGGCAGAGAAGATGGATCGAGCTTTTAAAAGATTATGATTTTATCATTGATTATCATTCTGGGAAGGCTAATGTGGTAGCGAATACACTTAGCCGAAAGACTTTTGCCTCTCTAGGGGCTTTGGATGTACGTATGTCTTTAAAGGAAGATGGTGCTTTGATTATTGAACTTAATTTAAATTCAATGCTTTTGGATCAAGTAAAAGAGCTGCAAGGTCAATATGAGAAATGCCTGGTAAGAATGGCGCAAGTAGAAAAAGAAGAGGTCAAAGACTTCGAAATAAGAGCTGATGGATGTTTATATTATCATGGAAGACTTTTCATTCCCGATAATGATGAATTGAAGAATGATATTCTTTCCGAGGCACATTATAGTCCTTTGACGACGCATCTAGGTGGGAATAAGATGTATCAAGATTTAAGGAATCATTATTAATGGTCTGGTATAAAAAGAGTTATATCAGAGTTTGTTGCGAGATGTTTGACATGTCAGTAAGTGAAAGTTGATCATCAAGTACCTTTTGGATTGCTACAACCGATATCCATTCCCAGTGGAAGTGGGAACGAGTTATAATGGATTTTGTTTCGGGACTACCTTTGTCACCCGGTAAAAAGGATTCAATTTGGGTTATTGTAGAATAATTGACCAAGACAGCTCACTTTATTCTAGTTTGAGTAGATTACTCGATGGATAAATATGTGGAATTGTATGTAAAGGAAATAGTTCGGCTGCATGGAGTGCCCATATCGATAATGTCTAATCGAGACCTAAGGTTTACTTCAAGATTCTGGAAGTCCTTGCACGAGGCATTGGGTACTCGATTGAATTTCAGCACATATTTTCATCCGCAGTCAGATAGGCAATCAGAATGAACTATTCAAGTATTGGAGGATATGCTAAGGGCATGTGTGATTGAATTTAAAGGATCATGGGAAAGATATTTACCTTTAAGAGAATTTTCTTATAACAACAGTTACCAATCGAGTATTAAGATGGCTCCGTATAAAACCTTGTATGGGAGAAAGTGCAGAAAACCATTAAATTGGTTTGAACTAAAAGATAGAAACCTGGTTGGCCCAGATTTGATGAAAGAAATGGAAGAGAAAGTGAAAGTTATACAAGATAATCTAAAGATAGCCTCTGATCGATAAAAGTATTATGTTGATTTGAAAAGAAAAGAGATTGAATATCAAGTGGGGATAAAGTATTTCTAAAGTTATCGTCTTGGAAGAAAGTATTGCGATTTGGGTGCAAAGAAAAGCTGAGTCCGAGATTTATTAAACCTTATGAGATTTTGAAAAGGGTTGGACCAGTAGCTTATCAGTTAGCTTTTCCTCTGGATATGGACAAGATCCACAATGTTTTTCACGTGTCGATTCTTAGAAAGTATCGATCAAATCCATCCCATGTCGTCCCACCTGAAGAAATAGAGATTCGACCAGATTTAACTTACGAGGAAGAACTCGTGCGGATCTTGGATAGAGAAAACAAGGAATTGCGTAACAAGAAAATTCCTTTAGTTAAAGTGCTTTGAAAAAACCAAAAAGTAAAAGAAGCTACCTGGGAAAGAGAGGAGGACATGAGGAAGTAATTTCCACACCTCTTCGTATCAGGTACTACTTTAAATTCGATGAAGAATTTTCTTAAGGGGGAGTATTGCAATACCCCATATATTAGGTTAGTGGCTATATTGAAAAGATTTAAAATTTTGGAGGATTAAATAGAATAAATGGTAAAGTATAATAAATGGTTTAGAAATTTGTGTTTAACACCAATTAGTAAGAATAGATGAATGAAAGGGCATTTTAGTCCTTTAAGAAGGAAATGGATTTAAAATTCATTTTAATTAGGGTATTTAAGAAAGGTAAGAAAGGGAAAGCTGAAAAATAAACTAAGTCATATTCTCTTCTTCTCTCATTTTTCCAGTGTTCTCGTGCTCTCTTCCAAAGCCAAAGGTAAGGCTTCAACTAGCTAGGTTTTCCTTTCGTTTCTGGTTTGTTCTTGAAACCTTAAGTGATGTGTAAGCTTGAGGAAGGGTTAAAGAGGATTAAAACTAAGAAATGGATGACTTATTTCAGATTGAAGAAAATGCATTTTTGAGTGATTTGTTGAAATATGAGTTTTTATTGATGTTCACAAGTATATTTGACTTGTCAAAGAAGTAAATAATAGATTCGAAGCCTTGGATGTGATTAAAAACATGTTAGAAAAAGTAGTATGATTCTTGGTTTGGAGTGTTCTTTAGAGATTTTGGGTGTTATAAGAAGCTAAATGGAGGCAAGTTAGTTGAGTTAAGTGATATTAATTTTAAGGGTATTGTTGGAGGTAAAAGTAAGAGATTTAAAATAAATTTTGGTAAAATCGAGCTGAAAAATGGAAAATTTGGGTAATGGTATCAGTACTGGAAGAACAATACCGATACTATAGGTTTAAATTTGAAGAAATATGATGAACAATATCGATACTGATGTGAGTATTGTATCGATACTGATGTGAGTATCGATAATAAGAGGAAGGTATCGATACCATGGATTCCAGAATGCAGAAATGGTACTGATACTGAAGGGAGTATTGGTACCATAGTACAGGAGTATCGATACCATGGTAGAGGTACCGATACTATTGAGCCTGGAATTGTAAGATAGGATGAATTTTTAATAGAAATTGAAAATAATAGTACTTTTGAGTATTATTAAAGTATAAATGTTAGGGAATATACTAACAGTTGTATGGTATATGTATTTAGTGGATGCTTGTGTAGATCGTGACAAAGCTCCAATGTCAAGTAATAAAAAGGGTAAGTATAAAGTTGTCGAGTAGTCAGACATCATTTTAGCATTCTCGTGAGGAATATCAGGTGAGTGCATTTATTGTACTTATATAAAATGAGGAAGACTTGCGATGAGTCAACCTCGAATGTTTTGTTAATTGTATATTTTACAACATTTTAGTATCTTATCATAACATGTATGGGAATGACGTTATGAATAAGTTTTAGAGTATGAACTGCTCTAAAAATGAATGGATAAGTATTGATATTGTACAATGGTTATCGATATTGCCAAAATAAATGTCTAAATATGTGAATTCGACTTAAAAGCCCATTGTATATTTATTGAGAGTTATAGGTGCATTTCGACATAAAAGGTGCCACTAATGAAAGTTAAAGATCGATTTTGTTAAATGCATAACGTTGCATTATAGGCATAAAAGGTGCCACTCATGGTATTCATAAAAGGTGAATTACCATTTCAACTTACTTCGTGTATGAAAGTTATCGATCGATATTGTTTAATGTATAACAGTGTTTTTTTGGCATAAAAGGTGTCACTCATGGTATTCATAAAAGGTGAATGACCATTTCGGTACTTCGGTGCAATGCAAGTACCTTACATTCTCATTTGACATACATTGAGCAAAATAAATGATAATTGGGAAAAATATATAGAAAAATAGGTATGATGGGCATATTAAGAATAGTTCGATGACTATGTGAAAGAAACTTGGTTTAACTGAGATGGATTTAACTGATTCTTATGAAGTATACGATTTTATCTTATTTTCAATAACCATGATACACTTGTGTGTGAATTGTAGTTTCTTTATATTATTATGCCTCACTAAGTAAATACTTAGCGTGTGTTGATTTCACGCGTAGGTAAGAGTAAAGACTAGCAGAGTAAGGAGTGCAGCAAAGATCATCAATCCAAGGTTGACTCATCAATAATTGTAGGACATTTATGTCTTCTTTTGATAACTAGATGGCATGTATATGAATTTAAGAAAAATGTTATGGAATGTATTAAAGTTATAATTTTGTAATATGTTACAACGAATGTTTTATTATATATTTAAAATGTTTTGTTTTATTTTCGAAACAAAATTTTATGGGTTTACAAATAAGAAAATGTTTTGAAAATTCATGTGACACTTGTGACTTGTGTACGGAAACACATATGGGAAATGGGTGTTACATCCCATTTAGCTAGCCCATCTTCACTTGTTAGCTCCCCGAACTTTAGCTCCTCTACAACTAGACTCCGCTCTATGTCAGCTAATTTCAAATCCCATTAAGTTCCTTTAGTTATCCTTTAAGCTTCTTTTAGCTAGGTGAGCTAGTATTACACGTCCATGAGCTAATATGAGATGCCATAGCTCATATTCTCTGTTCCCGAGCTACCGTATGTTGCCTTAGCTTCCAATGCACCTTATGAAAGCATGAAAATAATGGATTAGATATATATATGAGCTAGGAAATATAATTAATGCTTGTTGCATGCATAAGATATAAGTACAAATGATATGATAAGCTAGGTTAACGATGTGAAACATGGTAAATGTATGAATTAAGCTAAATAAAGATGTGATAACATATGTTTTGCATGACAACCATATATTATGCATCATATAACATAATGAATGATGATCATCTGATAAACATAGCTTAGGATATAAATGCAAACATATGATAAGATATAATGCATAAAAGAGAAAACATAATATGAAGTAAGGTAGAACCCCCTTAGAATCAGTCTTGGTGAACTTTAACGATGTGATCAAGTCAAGTAGAAAGTTAGTGCTAGATAGGATCACATCATGACCATTTAGGGGAAATTTTGGCCTAATACCATAGGCAAGTTAATTATTTAGCCTAATACAACAATAGATATTTTATTTTGGGAACTATGACATTTGCTACAGTGACATGAAACTCGTCACGTAGATTTGACTAGTTCTAATAAAAATATTGTTATTGGAATTTTTCACTCCAACGTGATAAAATCTAAAAAAAATATTTTATTGGAATTCGTAACTTCGACATGTTGAGTCTGAATAAAAAATATTATTTAGGCAAACTCGTCATGTGGATGTGATGAATTTGCTCCGCACTGTAGCATTTGTCATAGATCCCAAATTAATTTTGGAGATGACCTAATTGTTAATTTTTTTTACCTGCATGGCCCATTGGGCCAATTTTACCCCATTTAGGTGATTTTTGATTTTACTTTTCATTAATAATATTTTAAAGGTAAAAAGGTATATGAGGCTTGTACTTTCAAAAAAATCAGTGTGATACTCAAATTATTTTTACACCCAATGTAACCTTTTACCAATGTTTTTCGTCGTTGACCGTTATGTTGCTAATGTGACCATTCACAGTACCAACATGATGGTTCACGATACTAATGTGACAGTCCACAATGACTGATGACGTGATGAATGACATGGTATATGGGCTAAATTTTTTTTGGTTATGTATGAGGTTCAAATTGATTTTTTAAGTTAAGGGCTTATTTAATTTTTTAAAAAAATAAAACTTTATTTTAATTTTAATTTTAAATTTAAATTTCAAATATAAAAATATTCATAAATTAAATAAAAATACTAAAAATAAAAATTTAAATTATGAAATAAATTAAATATTTTTAAGATAATAAAGAAATTAAATATATATAATAAGCAATATAATGATGAATATAAATTATTAAAAAGTTAAAATTATTTTTAAAAACATATATTATACATAATATATACATATAACATATAGTCTTATCATCAACACTTATACAAAGTACTTTACTTGAATTAGTAGAGTCTTACAAATTTTATATCTTAATATAGCTAGATAATATAGTAACTTACTCGCATCAATACACAAATCTAATAATATTTCAAATAACTTTTAAGCATCACTTTATATACTAGCTTATTATAAGATGTGAAAATGTTTATAAGTAGTCATTAAAATTGTTTGATGTATGATTAGATGTATGTATCGATACAAAAATATTACTATATTTTCTAATTATATTTATGTACAAAATTTTTAAATATCGAATAATATAGTAAGATTATTTTATGTAAGCATCAATGATATGATTATATTTTACATGTATTTATTATATATATTTTTAATAATTTATCATTTTATAATTTATTATATATTATTTTAAAAAAATCATAGTATTTTTATTATTTTTAATATACACATATATATATATTTAGGGTTATGATCCACTTACATCTAGTTTAAAACTTTTAGATTTTACAACATTTTAGGATCGTTGGATAAGGGGAAATTAAAGGTTGAGATTAAATCCTTTTTTCTGTGAATATCTTCTCATTTCCTACTATTATTCTTAGTATTTGATTTCCCCTTATCCAACAATCTTAAAAAGGTGTAAAACTTTTTAGTTTTATATATGTAATTGGATCCTAGCCTATATATTTAAATTTTTTAGTAATTTAACTTTTATTTTTAATATTTTCAATATTAATTATTTAAACATTTGAATTTTTTAATATTTTAAATTTAAAAAGAATTTTTATTTTTTAAAAGAATAAAAAAGCACTTGAACATTAGAAAAAAATTCAATTTGATCCTCGACTAGAAACAATTTAACTTATTTTTCACGTCAAGCAAACTTTTTAGGATAATGTAATTGAAAAAAAATAGTTCGAATAATGCAATGGAGAAATTCTTTTTTTATTCAGATAGAGTATTTGCTACAATACACACAACGAAGATGCATTGGGAGCATGGCGTCCATGGTGTGTCGCATGGAACACCATGCATATTTGACAAAACCTTGTTTAGGGTTGCATGGAAGGCATGGCATCTTAGAGTTGACACATAACTGCATGGAGCATAGTGCAATTGATAGAGGGAGAAATGGCAAAGAAGATTGATAGATAGAGCATTTCAGAAAATTTGGTGTGTGTTTTTCTTACGTTATTTTGATTTGAGTATGTATTATATGGTAAGCTTATTTAGAATTTTTTTATTATGTCTCAAATTATTTATTTAATATATTAAAGTTTTTGCAAACAAAAAAGTGATAGAAAGATTTTTTTTTCAAATCAAGTTGTTAAAATAAATAATGAAGTGTAAAGAAATTTTATTTGAAGTATTTTATGATTTATTATTTTTTAATATTATTTTTATAATATTTGTTGTTGTATTTTACCTTTACAAATTTTTTTTGTTATGTTAAAATTATTTTTGTAATATTTTTTATATTATATAATATAATTTTACAATTATTATAGTTTCCTGTTATGATCATAGTATAACTATTTTTGTACTTGTACTTTTTTATTCTAAATACAAATTTTTAATTTGTAGAGAAAATTAGCAAAAACTTTTTTCAAGATTGTACATTATAATGGATATATTATGAAAAATGAGATCGAAGTTATTTTTCGGTCTGAAAGAACTATAAATATGATGTTGAAAAGGAACATCACATTTGTAGAAATGAAACAGATGATAGAAAGAGAAATTCGAGCTATAATTGATGGTTTGAAGTACATGTTTATGGTATATCTAAATCTATTTAGATATGTTACAGTACCACTTAAAGAAGATGATGACATTGGAACCATGGTTGGATTATATGAGTTAACAAATATTGCAGTTATTTGTTGAGGTGCGTAAGATATTTGATGTTCCTTGGTCATCAAGAAATGTGGATGGAAATTCATATCAAATGGTTTTCGAAAGTGAGTTTGAGGACATGACTTACATGTCAATAAACAATTTTATGGAGTTATTGGAAAGTGGAAATAAAGTCTATGGGACATCCCTAGTAGTAGAGTATGGGGCAAGAAGATATATCATTTAGAATTGAATGTTGATGTTGATGCCGAAAATCGATGGGGGAAATACATGATGATTCTAGCGAATATGAAGAAACTGAGGAACCCATCTTAGCCGACGATGACAATTTTTCGCGATGGTGTTGCACCTGATTTATCCATTGATGAAGTTTCAACATTGTATCAACCTACCCCTCACATGTATGAGATATATTATGATATGATGAGAGCATCTGAATTCTCAGACATTCCACGTTTAATTATATACCATGTGGTTGAACCATTAAGAACTTCAGGTGAATTTTCATTTGGGATGAAATTTAGAGGAAAAAAATGAAACTACATTGGAGATTAAAGATTATTGCATCAAAGGTCATGTTGATGTCCATTTTAGAGAGTCCAACCCAAAAACCATATATACAAAGTGTGTTAAATATGGCCCTAAAAAAGCATATGTTGATTCAAATATGGGAGAGTAAATGGGTGTCCAAGGACGCATAAACTCAGGTATGTATGATGGAATAACAGAATCATCAAACGTTTGATGAAACGATATTGCATCACCTAACGATTGTGATTAGCTATTATCCATAGGTATTGTTTCTGCTTCATGGTGAGATGAACTCTCTCTCCCACTTAGTAAAGTTTTTTTGACTTTATCAATTTTTTTCTTAAAATTTAAAAATTGTTGTCTTTCTCCCAACATTGTTAGATACCATTATCCTAATAATAATTAAAGTAAACTGAAGGTTAGAAATCAAAGTTATCATCTTTAATGGAATTAAGAGTTGGCAAATATGAAGCTCTATTGTTCTAAGCATTAATGTAGTTTGCATGTTTCTCAATTTAGGTTGTGCTTACCATGTTAATCTAATCTATGAAGGTGGTCATAATCGCATAAAATATGTAGAATAGGATGATGGAAGTCAAACTATCTCAACACTCTATCTGAAAAGTGGATCTCAACAAAAGCAAAATGAATCAATGGTGTAATAACACATCAATATTGATAACTATTCCAAACATCTTGTGGTACACACACAATAATTTCTTCATCTATATATGGCCTTCAATTAAACTGTAAAATTGAATTTATAAAAATTTAATTAGGTGAAATTATAAAATTATAAATATATATATATAAATAAATAAATAAAAATAAAATAAAAGTTAATAATATATTATATATACCTCTTTTTTCCTATAAATATTAATATTTAACCTAAACTCTTTAATATTATTATGCACCAACCCCATTCTTTCCATTTTATGCTTCCATCTGTATACCAATCAAAAAAATATTCGTTAATTATTTTTAATAACAATAATTTAAATTTTAAATTAAAATAAAGAAATATTACCTTAAGGCAAGAGGAAAGTCAACCATAATTTGCGTAATCGCTGTTAAAAACGAAAGTCTGTGCCAAGCTCATGAATGTAGCAACTTTAGAAATCCACTGATTTCCACTTTATTAATATTATTGACGATTAATGATGCCTTGGACATCTATCAATCCCCAACTATATTGACGAGTATTCTCAAAATTTCTCAAAAATGGGAGATAATACGTGTAAACTAAATTAACAAATTTATCCGGCATCAAATTTCCCCCAATCAAATGCAATATGTATGCTCGAGTTGCATATAAAATTTCTTGCTAGGTAATATTTTGTTGAATCTTTAATTGATTCTTCAACAATGATAGCCTCAAAGATAACCCTTTTAAATCTAGTTTTACTGTCGTTTACCCAAGAAGCTCATAACAAAGTACTTCCACATTATTGTAATCATTTTTAGTACCATTGGCATCTGATTTGTTGGGACCCAAAATTGCATGGCCACATCCTCCAGATTTATTGTGCATTCTCCACACGAAAAATGAAATGTATGCATTTTTGGTCTCCAATGTTCAATCAACGCGTTGATCAAACTCGTGACCAACTTGTACTCTCGAACAAATACCACATAGTAAAATTCAAACTCTTGCAAGTTATCTTCAATCAAATGGTGTGGCTTTTGGGAATATTGAGTCGATGATGGAGGACTCACTACTCGTCTTCCTACAATTAATTAAATCATGAAATTAATCAATTAACAATAAAATAAACTTCTATAATTTAATATTAATAATTCGTTCTCAAATAAAATATATTATTCTATTAAATAATAATAACACCTTAATTCTGAAATAGCTAGAAATATGTTGATCTTCAAGTCTCGACAATTGATTTTGTTTTGCCATTTGAACAAATCTGTAGAAGAAATTAATTTTTTTAACAACAATAACTTAATCTAAAAATTAATTTAAATAAGAATAATTTAATCTAAAAATAATATAAACTAACTAACTAATTTAAACAACAACAACAATAAAAAATCATCTATATTAATTTATGAATAAAATAATCAAAACACAAAAAAATACCTTCGAATGTAGTAATTTCTTTTTTCTTTCTTTCTCCCCTTATTTCTTTCCTCTCATTTCTCTTCTCTTCACTTGATTTTCATTCCCATTTGTGTATCACTCATATATATCTCAAAACTTATTACCACATCTACATTACTATTGCAACATTATTGGTGACCAATAATGGTAGCATTATTATTACCATGCAACGTCATGCATGCACCTTCACGTTGATAGCAGGTTCACGAGAGATAACAAGTTCACGGGAGCTGCAGAGTAGGAGACGCATTGCAGTTCTGGTGACTCCCCCATTCAACCTTGAAGACGCACTACGTTCATGGCGTCACATCTTGGTTGCACAAACCACCATGCGTCTCTCTTGTTTATTGTAGCGATCACCCACTGAAGAAAATGATTCGAAAGCTACATTATCTTAGAAAAAATTTCAGCCACATTATTAAAAAAAAATTATCTTTCATATCATATGTTTTGTCATTAATCATAGTGGACCATCACATCATCATCATGAATCACCAAAATATTGTATCAATATTGTAATGATAAATGATGAAAACAATGAGTCCAAGAACTCCAATGAATTTATTTACTAAATTGAAAAATTACATTAAATAAAAAATTAATTCAAAAGTGACATTCAATTTTTTTAAGTACAAGACTCTCTTATACTTTTTTTTTAATTATTTTAAAGGCTTAATATAAAATAAGTGTCCAAGTTATACCTAAAGTTAATATTTGGTGCTTAAAAAATTTTCGTTAAAAATAGGTGTTTAACGTTTTCTCCGATACGCTTTTAGGTGTCTACTATTTTAAAAAAGTTCGTTAAGTAATATGTGTCACGTTTAGATTTCAAAAAAAATATTTTTAAATAATATTTTATTTTAAAAAAATAAAAAAAATATAAACATGACACATGCCACTTAATATTTTTTAATGTCAGACATCTAAAAGTTTAATGAAGAAAAAGTAAATATCTATTTTTAACAAAATATTATTTAGACACTAAAAATTAACTATATGTATAATTTAAATAGTCATTTTGCATTAAGCCTATTTTTAATTATAAAGAATGGTAGAGTGTAGACCTGGAAAATTTTAAACCGTACCCGATTACCCGAACTCGATTACCCGATCCGAAACTCAATATAAACCCAAACAAGATGACCCAAAATTGATTTGAAACCCGAAATAATCCAAATCGAACCAAACCGACCAAAATTTTAGTTGGACCGAAATCAACCCGAACCGAAATTAATCCAAACCGAAAGCAACCCGAACAAAAAACAACTCGAACAGAAAGCAACCCGAATAGAAAAACCTCGAACCAAAGTAACCCGAACTGAAAGAAACCAGAATTTAGTTTACCAATACCCGATCCGAACCGAACTGCGACTCTATTTTAATATGATAATTGTGTATAAATGAATGGATAATTTATTTCTTTATATCTAATATTAGAATTGATAAATAATAAAATTATCTATTTTTATTCTTATTTTTTATTATACTACTACTTAACCACTGCTTCTAATAATAGTTTAATGGTTCAATATAGTATTTCCTCATTTAAAATACCATCTCCATGTCTATTGAAATAACTTTTAGCTCTCGATTTGAATTGTGACAATATATATTCCCATAAAATTCTTGATTTTAAAGGTTTATTGATTCAATTGATTAAAACTAAAATTTCTAACTTTGCATTTGAGATGTGACAATATATACTCATAAAATTCTTAAATTATTAGTAAAAAAGAGAAGCACCAACATTATGATGATAAAGAACGACAACGATTAACCTAAAAATCTAAAGGTTCATCCAAAAAATCTGAAGGTTGACCCGAATTGAAACCGATCTAAATTGACCCTAAAATATAATGGTTGACCCGAACCAGAACTAACCGATCTGATATTGATTCGACCCGAAGTCAACCGATTTGATATTAATCTGACTTGAAAATCAACCAATCCGATTTTGACTTGACCCAATACCAAACTTGAACCGAATTTCATAGACCTGAATTAAACCCGAATCAATTCCAAACCGAACTAAATCTAAACCGAACTAAATCTAGACCCAAAATGATCCGACCAAAACTCGATCCGAATGACCTGATTGCCACCTTTAGTAGAGTGAATATTAGTTGTAAAAAATGGTCCTCCCCGGTTTTCTAAAATTTAACGTAGATGGTGCCATGAAATGTGATGGTAGTAGCCGGGGGGATTGGCGGTGTTCTTCACAATTCAGCAAGCTATTGTCTGCTTTTCTTCTCCAAGTCCACTGGTCCGGGCCCCCTATTTTAGCGGAGCTAGAGGCAATCAAATTGGGGATGGTTCGTTTCTTCACCTCTTCATTCAGCAAGAAGAACAGCTTGATTTTTGAAAGCGACTGCAGAACTGTCGTGGAATGGATTCAACCTGCCATTACGTTTAACTGTCTCCCTGATTCAACCGCCACCTGTCGGTCATCCCTCCACCTCAATATCTTGTTTTCACTTCCCTTGCTGCGCCTTTGCCTGTACGGAAGCGGTAAACAAAACCCCGTTATTATCTTAAAAATTGCACACGCTCCAACGACCCAAAAGGGTAGGTTCCTACGACCTTCTTTTGAAACTAAATTAATGGATTCTTATAATGCATGTGATTAAGGCATTAGCATTGAATGAAGAAGATATGATACACATATCCATATCCGTATATGTATCCATTGCTCCTACGTCCTACCTACTACGTATTGATTAAGAAATTAATTCATATATTTTTTTAATTTTAAAAATTCAAAATAATACGATTAAGAAATTATAATATAATAATTGGAAAACAAATTGATTTTTCAAAAAAAAGTGATAATTGACCATTTGACATTAGAATAAATATAACACTATTTATGGAAAATATAACTTTATAATAATTTAATGTTATTAATCTAATATAACAATTAAAAGTTCAAATGACTATTACTCCCATATTATATTTATCTAATACAATTAGATTTAAGTTCTTATGTATTTTTTAATAGTCTCCGGTGATTATAAGTTAGTAAATGTTTATTATATTTTTTAATTATTGATAATATATACACCCAGCAAACGTAGTTGTTCAAATTCAGAACTTCTAAAAAGAATAATATCCTCTAGAAAGAATAATATCCTCTTTAACATCTAAAACCACTAAATGGGTTCAAGTCCTTATGAAAATTTGATATTCCTATAATAATTTCTTAATCAAAGCAGTTTACTCTAAGATTACCATAATAAGATAATGTGTCGCTTTATTCTCAATTAAGCAGTTTGTTACAAGGTTACTTTGGTAAGACAATGTCGTTTTTTATTAGCATTTGATTGGATCCAATAAAAATAAATATGTTAAAAAAATTATATATTCATCAATTAGAGCCTGGAGGAGCAACCATAAAATTAACTCTAAAAGAAAAAACATACTTATAAAAACAAAGCTAAAATTCGTACAAGACAAGATAATTTTTTTAAACAAAATAAAAAATAATTAAAAAAATCGTTATCTACAAAGTAAATCGTAGATCAGTAAAATAAATAGATAAAATTAAGATTGATAGTGGTTGAATTAGCTGTTAGCGTTGATCAGATCAATATGGACTATTGCTGAATTTGGGGAAAAAAAAGAAGAAAAAGTCAATGGAAAGGTGGAAAATAGAAAAAGAAAAGAATATAAAGGGGATTAATGGTGGCCCTCAAACTGCTAACAGTGGATTAAAATTGATGTCTAAAAATGTGGGAATTATAAAATTTTGATTTAGGCACACATGAAATATTAATAAATAAAATACTGTCACACACACATAATGAATAGATAATTCTTTGTGTTTCGAACTCGGTATATTAGTTGAGAGGGTAAACACGGCTAATTTTTTTTAGATAGTTTGCTGATTTTATTTACTTTTTAAATAATGTTACTTTTAGAGTACTATAGTTAGAATGAAAATCGCATTGTACTCCCTGCGACTCATGTAAAATGCAGCATTTTACTGCGTTTTCCACTCTTCTGCCGTACATCCACTTGAAAACTAATTTAAATATCAATTGAAAGTTAAATGGATATACAATTCTACTCACCCATCCCTTTCTAATTTACAATGTAAATACTAATTAAAATTCGAGAAAAACATTACTGTGGGAGACGCATTGCAAAATTTGAGAAAAAACATTGATTGTGGTTATATATATAACAGAGGGTTAGAAGAGCTTCCCCACCGCGACTACAATAACAAGGTTTATGTCAAAGTGGTGGAGCCATTTAGCCTGTGGTTAGGTTTCGGGTTTTGTCTTTTGAAGATTTTTGGTTGGTACATATTAAATCCTGATTGTATAAATTCGTTAATTAAATTCATAATTCCAAACAAGTCACAATAATTCGGATAAGGATTAATATTATAAGGAGCCAGCTTCCATCCACTCATATTCTTTTTCCATCTTTTATTTGTTTGTTTTTCAATTTGCTATTTTGGTCCAAACTAATCACTTTGACGTTGATTCAATAATTTGAATGCCAAAACCGTTTGGACTCTTTTACCTAGTTTTCAATACAATTTAATCATTAAAATAGCCAAGTAGTTTACTATAAATAATTTTATTTGTCTTGGTAGAAATTCAGTTTATTTTTTTTACCAAAACAATAGCCTATATATGTCAATATCGATATATCCAAATCCAAGAAGAAAACTTTGCCATTTACCACATATGATATTTTCTTTCTCAACCCTTTTGAACTTCTAGACAACCAATGATTATAATAGCATGTAGACATAATAGTTTCTAAGAGGTAATAAATGCATTGGCTCACACATTTTTTCCCTGGGATCTCCCATGTTCGACTTATTATTAGTATTTCATATTATAATTATCTTTTCTAATAATATAATTTTAAAAATTTAAAACTAATATATTTTTTCTCTTTCTTAGATTGTGAGTTCAATATTTATTGAGGAGAATTTTTTTCCTTCCTCCTAGATAAAAATTGTTCAAAAAATAATATTTTTAAAAAATAATATTTTCTTTAAAAAAATAGTGTCTTACTATTATATTCATATATATTTTTTAAATAATAAGGTAGTATGTGTTCATAACATTCTTAATCAATTGACAATGCACACACACCCTGCAAACGCAGCTACTCGAACCCAAGGCCTCTAGAAAAATAATATTCCCTTTTTGTTGAACCATGTTTTATAATATTTTGATATAAAAAATTAAGGCAAACTATTTTTGGACTTGATTAATTTTTTCAAAATTTTCAAAAATAATTCAAAGTCCATTAACCTTGAATTTGAGCACAAAAATAGTTTTTCTTGTACGAAGTACCGATACTGTTCTTACAATATCAATACTATATGAACAATACTGATACTGTTCATATGGTACCGATACCATAGGTAAGAGAAGTATCAATACTCTCTAGGTAGTATAGATACTATCAGTTTCCTCAAATTCTAGAATGCAAAAATAGATACCGATACCCAAAGCGGTATCAATACTACTTTACATAATAGTATCAATAACATGGTCACAGTATCGATACCGTCAAGTCCAACGGCTAGTAAGAACTAGTTTTATTTAAAATTAATAAAGGAAGTACCGATACCCATTAATGGAGTACCAATACTCCCTCCCTTGGGCAATTTATTTTTGCAGAGAAAACATCCCCAAACAGCTATAAATCATACCTGACTGCTAGAAATGGCCACAAACACATGCCAACACATAAATACAAGTTCAAGACACTTAAAGAAGGGTTAGAAAACCTATCCAAGCATTCAAACACAAGAGAAACGTTTTTCACTCTTTATTTTCTTTCTCTTGTAAATATTTCTGTTTTTGTGAGCTTTAATTTTGTAAACACCTACATTTAAGAGGTTTCTTTGTTTAATTTCTTTTTCTTTTGTAAAGGGGTTTTGGTTCTTCTTAGCCAATTGAAAAGATAGGGAGATGTTAAGGTTACTCTTGATCCTTGAAAAAGAAAGAACAAATTAGTGAATTTATTGGAAAATCCTAAGTGAGGAACTTAGGTAGTGGATGTAGACTTCATTAAGGGTGTTGGACCACTATAAATCCTTGTTTAACATTTTTTCTTATCCTTTAAATCTCCTTACTCCCTAAAATTCTTAAAAAGCCAATTTCCCCTATTGGCAAATTATTTTCAATTATTCAATTTTGAGCTTCATCAATCCTAACAATTGGTATCAGAGCTTGACCATTAGAAGGTCTAAAAACCTTGAGACGATCCTGAAGAAGCTATACCGATTTCCAACAGAACCGACAAGGAGATGATTCAACCTCCAGCTCTTACTACATTGAAGACTCTCAACCGGTCAACAAGCCACCTTATTTCAATTGAGCAAATTATGCATATTGGAAGAATAGGATGATGATCTTCATTCAAGCTAATGATCTAGGAGCTTGGAACTCTATCATGGGAGGATACTCCATTCCAACTGGTGAGATGAATGATTGGAGTGATGGAGAGAAAAAGAAGTTCCAACTCAATGCTAAGGCTATGCACATAATCTTTTGTGCATTAGGCTCAAATGAATATGGAAGAGTCTTCTCTTGTTCTAATGCCAAGGAGATTTGGGAAAAACTCCAAGTCACTTATGAAGGAACCAATGAAGTGAGGGAAACCAAAATATTCTTCTCAACCATAGTTATGAGAATTTCAAGATGAAACCGGATGAAGACAATAAAGCTATGACAGATATATTTTCTGTCATTGTCAATGATCTCAAGGGATTTGGAGAAATAATCCCTAATGAGAATTTCAAGACTCTCTCTCTTGA
The DNA here is from genome assembly GCF_006381635.1 of Hibiscus syriacus. Classification (NCBI taxonomy): domain Eukaryota; kingdom Viridiplantae; phylum Streptophyta; class Magnoliopsida; order Malvales; family Malvaceae; genus Hibiscus; species Hibiscus syriacus. Next base: position 8,640,320 of record NW_024063194.1, read on the forward strand.
TGAGCTTATTGGTTCTCTTCTCACTCATGAGTTGATGGTAAAGGAAAAAGAAGAAGATGAAGAAAAGAAAAACAAGAAGAATGAGGTAGACATTGCCTTAAAATCCACCAATGAAAGCAATCAAGATACAAATAAAGAGGTGGATGAAGACGATGACGAAGAAGAAGAGATGTCCAAGCTCTTAAAAGATTCAAAAGATTCATGACTTCAAAGAAGTGAAGTATGAATCAAGCAAAAAGAAGGGTCCCCTGATGTGCTTTGAATGTCAAAGAACGAGGCATGTCAAATATGATTATCCCTTCCTAAAGAAGAAGAGATCAAGTAAGAAGAAGGCTTTTGTGGCAGGTTTGAGTGATGAAGATGACTCCAATGATGAAGATGAAGTAGCTAACCTATGCCTTATGACCATCAATGAAGATTCAATAGTAACTTCGAACTCTAGTGAATTAAATTCTTATTCATTTTATGAGTTACAAGTTGCATATGATGAACTGTATTTGGAATTTGAGACCATGAATTCCAAATATAAGAAATTGATTTCAAAATTCCAAGTTTAAAATGATTCTCTCTTGAAAGAAAAATTGGATTTTGAAAAGCAAAATGAAATTTTGAAAAATGATTTTTGAGGTTTCAAAAATCAAAATCAGTGATTTGGAAAAAGAAAATCTTGATTTGAAAGTTAAGCTTGAATGCTTCATAAAAGAAAAATAAATCATTTCTAAAAACAATTCATCTATGATAAAAATGTCAAAATGCTGACATTGTCATTTTCATGGTTACATGAACATACTTGTCCTTTGAAGAAAGGAAAACGTTTTAAAATTAGACAAGTATGAGTTTCTAAGGGAACAAGGGGCATTGAAACTAACGTCCAAGGATCCAAAGCAATTTGGATACCAAAATCTACGTAACTGTCTCATTTGATGAAAATGAAGATATTCAAATGCTCTAGTCACACTTGAAAAAGAATGAGTAATATCTAAGCTTAATGTCATAGTTTTCAAAACCGGACCGGTTAGCGAATCGGTCATGCTACCGGTTCACTGGTTCAACCGGTCGAACCGGTCCGACCGGTCGGAAGAACCGGACGACATCATAATTATTTAAAAAATTAAATAAAAATACAAAAAATATTTAATAAAAAATAATTTTTTATATCACATGTCATATTCAAATTAAGTCATAACATATATAAGTTAAAAACCATAAAATCAAGTGAAACAAAATGATTCAAATTAACTATAACATAATATTTAAGGTAACACATATTAAATAATAAATATAATTATATAACTATAATTAAAAAATAAATTTGGGCTAAAAAAATCATAACAAAATGATATTTGTTTAGTTTAATTTTTTTAAAATAATCCCACATGGCTAAGAAACATAGAAGAGCATCCCAAAAGTCTAAAGAGTAAAAATATGAGAACAAAACAATCTCACATGACTAAAAAACATAGAAGAGCATCACAACTAACTTCTATAAAAAATAGAGGTAATTTGACATTCAAAATCATGGAGCCTTTTGGTGAGCATTGAGTGAACTATTCTTTCACTTCAATTAAGCTCGAATTTTAGGCTTCAATCGAGCTTCTAATTTTTTTTTTAAGTTCAAGCCTTTTTGAGTTCAAGTTTCAATATTATATTTCGAGTTTGAGTTGAACTTGATAATTTTTAGCTCGTGAGTTTGAGTCGAGTTGAGCTTACTTTTAAAATTTTCAAGTTCGAGTCGAGCTCAGCAATACTCGAGTCAACTTGGCTCGTTTAACAAACGACGTCGTTTGGTTTAATTTTTTTTTAAAAAACAAAATTTGCGATTTTTCCCGGTTTTTTCCGGTTTTCAGCCGGTCCGGTACGAACGGTTCAGCGGTTCTAGCCGTTCACTAGTAGCGGTTCAACCGGTGTAGATTGAACCGGACAAGGCAACGGTTCCCGGTTGAACCGGTTGAACTGGCCGGTCCGGTCCGATTTTCAAAACAATGCTTAATGTTTTTATTTTGGTTAATTGGTTGCCTATTGATTTTTAAGCATGCATGAGTTTTGATTTTAAACAATCTTATATTTCTTTTATCGCATGTATGTTGAAAAATGTATTATGATGGCTATTTTAAAGTTTTAATGATTTTTCATAATTTTTAGTTCATCATAATGAATTTTGGTCAAAATTCGTTTTAAATGCAAATGATATCTCTCTAACAATTGATATCAAATTTTCATATGCTTTACTTTTTCTTTTTTGTACAATTTTTAAATTTTTAACCTTAATTTAAATGTTTATGCATGTGATTTATTGCAAATGATATCTCTCTAACAATTGATATCAATTTTTCAAATGCATAACATTTTTGGATAGCTTTATGCACATGCACTTAAATTCAACTTTTGGTATTGCTTAAAGTATTTTAGACTTTGATATATTGAATTTCATATGCTACTAACATGTTGTTCATCCTTGTTGAAATTCATTTTTTTAAGTGTCACTGTCTTGAAGTTTAATTTTTGTTTGGAATGCTATTTTTGAGGGAAACCTTTGATTTTTCAAATGATTTTTATGTCAAATTTACCATTTACGCTACATTGTTATTTTTGAACCTTAAAGTTGAATTATTTTTGATATAACAAAAGGGGGAGAAGTTAGGTTTAAAAACAAATTCAATTTCAAGAATGAAAAAAGGTGAGTTTTGCCAAAAACAATTTTTTAAATATTTTGTTATATCAAAAAGGGGAGATGCTTGAACCATGTTTTATAATATTTTGATATAACAAATTAAGGAAAAATGTTTTTGGACTTGATTGAATTTGTTCAAATTTTTCAAAAATAATTCAAAGTCCATTAACCTTGAATTTGAGCATAAAAACAGTTTTGCTCGTACGAAGTACCGATACTGGTCTTACAGTATCGATACTATATGAATAGTACCGATATTGTTCATATGGTACCGATACCAAAGGTAAGAGAAGTATCAATACTCTCTAGGTAGTACCGATACTATCAGCTTGCTCAAATTCTAAAATGCAAAATAAGTATCGGTACCCAAATGGGTACCGATACTACTTTATATAATAGTATCGATACCATGGTCATAGTATTGATACCGTCAGGCCCAACGGCTAGTAATGACTAATTTTATTTAAAATTAATAAAGGAAGTACCGATACCCATTAATGGAGTACCGATACTCCCTGTCCTAGGCAGTTTATTTTTGCAGAGAACACATCCCCAAACGGCTAGAAATCATCCCAACGGCTAGAAACGGCCACAAACACATGTCAACATATAAATACAAGTTCAAGACACTTGAAGAAGGGTTAGAACACCTATCCAAGTATTCAAACACAAGAGAAACATTTTTCACTCTTTATTTTCTTTCTCTTGTAAATATTTGTGTTTTTGTGAGTTTTAATTTTGTAAACACCTACATTTAAGAGGTTTCTTTGTTTACTTTCTTTTCCTTTTATAAAAGGTTTTGGTTCTATCTTAGCCAATTGAAAATATATGGACTTGTAAAGGTTACTCTTGATCCTTGAAAAAGAAAAAACAAATTAGTGAATTTGTTGGAAAATCCTAAGTGAGGAGCTTAGGTAGTGATATAGACATCATTGACGGAGTTGAACTACTATAAATTCTTGTGCAACATTTTTCTTATCCTTTAAATCTCCTTACTCCCTAAAATTCTTAAAAAGATAATTTCTCCCACTTGGCAAATTATTTTCGGTTGTTCAATTTTGAGCTTCATCAATCCTAACAATTTTATAATTGAGTCCACTTAATGGATTCGATATCTATTATTTTGATTGAAAGGATTAATCAACAAACAAAACACGATCGAAAAAATAAAGAACACCAAAAAATTTTATGTGGAAAAAGTCAAAAAGAAAAATAATCACGGACAAAAGATAAGAAAATTCATGATATTGAAAGAGTACAAAATTTGGTACAATTATAGAAGAAAACTCATATCATAAAACCCTAAACTATACTTTTTATTTATATGACAAGAAAAAAAACTTGTATAAGATGAATTTTACTATAATTGAATTTATTTTCTTCATCAACATAAACCTCACACTTTTATCATCGTAACTTTATAGTTTAATCTCAGAAAAATTTGGATCACAATTCTCACTATATCCAATATTATAAATTAACAAATTCATTCTTAATACATGAATCATAGCATTTGTTTTTCTTTCATTAAAGAAATATGATCAATGATGAAAATGGCTCTTGATTGGCGCCACTATAGCCAAATAGCAGCCTAGCATTAATTAGCTTGCCTTTATTTTCTTAAAGAAGGGGAAAATACCGCTAGTGACAAAACTAATAATTTCACCTAACATCTTAGATTGAGGAGGGGAATTAGATAGGAATTTTGTGGCATTACTCTCCAAACCTTCAAATTGATTGGGTCCTCGGACAAATAACGACAATAACTTCATAGGAACAAACAAGAGCTTGAAGACATCGGTATTTGGTAAGTGGATTACAGTAAGGAATATGGAATATAAAATTGGTATTAAATAATAATCAAGTATTCTTTTCTTAATATTAATAGAACTGCACATAGCCACATACTCATATTATACCATAAAAAAGTTAAAAACTAAAATTTTGGAATATATAAAAATATTTTTATCCCATTGATAAAATAAAAAAAATTGTTATTTTATAGAAGGAATGATTTTTTTGACAAATATAAGGAATGAATTCGTAAATGTATTATAAGAGGATGATTTGATATAGGGAAAATAACTTCGGTGACCAAAAATGCCTTACAATATACGAATTTAACCAACTTTTTTTGGATTTGCCAAAATGACCAACAAATTCGCAACGCGAACTCCAATTTCGCAACCAGTTTCCAATTTCGCAACGCGAATATGTAAATCGCAACACAAAAGTCAAATTCGCAACGCGATAGTCAAATTCGCAACACGGAAATTCAAATTCGCAACTGAATTTCAAATTCGCAACAGGTTTTAGTTTCGCAACACAAATGTTTTGGGTATATAACAACGCAGCAGCAGCAACTCATAACCTAAATCCCTAAATCGTAACTCATTCCATCTCCATCTATCACTCTCTCTGGCGACATCCGTTCCTATATCCAACGAGATCCTTCCCCATCTCTAATTTTTTGTTTACATAATTTTATTTCTATATATTTTTCAATGATTTCTCTCCCAAATTATCAACTATCAACTTAATAAAGGTATGTTTTTCTCTAAGTCAATGATGATATCTATTTTATAGCTCGTTTGTTTAGTAAATTAATTTACAATTTGTAGAATGAAATCATCTAATGTTGATCATGTTTGGATAGATTTGTGTTTTGGAGGGTCATGAGAGAATGTTCATGGCGTTTTACAATATGTGCCTTTACCCATGAATCTTCAACTAAAACTGTAATTAAAAAAAGTTAACTTATGAAACTCTAATGTTACGTGTTGCAAAGAAATTGAATTTAGAGCCTCTAAGTGGATTTAGGCTATCTTATTATAGAAAAGGTAAAGTTTATTTGTTAACCGACAATGAAGATGTTGAACGATTCATTTCTTACATTAGTGTTTCGCAAGAAGATGATGTTACATTGTATGTTGTTGAACCTAGAAGTAGTGAAGTTGGGTCAGTAGCGGGTAGTATCAACTAAGTTCATCAACCCAAAATTTAATGGTTCCACCACAATTTCATCACCAAGCAAATTTTGTTTCACCACATTTCCAATACCAAACACAATCTCAAAACCCACAACCTTTTCCTAATCTAAATCCCAATCAACTTTCAGCACCAAATTCTGATTTTCGTATTGACCAGTTAGACGATTATGAGCCAACAGAAAAAATTGTGAGTACTAGTCAGTATTTGAAATTTGATCTTGGTCAATACCCGGAATTTGATCTTGGTCAATACTCGATTTTGATGATGTGATGGAAGAAGAAACAGACCCTTCTTGTAATGATATTGATATAGTCAATACTCGAATTTTAATGATGAAACAGCCGCTGCCGAGGAAGATGTTGTTGATGATAATGAGGAGGAAGTTACGATTGTGAATGAACATGTTAAAAATCCATTATGTAATTCATATAACCCTAAAGAAGAAAAAAAAGAAGAAGAAGAAGAAGAAAGTCCCCGAAGAAAGGAAAAAGAAGAAAATGCCACAGGAGTATAACTGGAATATGCCAGAATTACTTCAGATACTGGAAGAAGAGTTGGTAAAGATAGCAGTTGATTGTTACACAAAAGTTATTCGTATCAAGAAAGATGATTGTTTTGATACAAAGGAAGACTTGAAGATAACTTTGTATACGAAATGTGTGGAAGATAGCTATCAACTAAAAGTTAACAAATCAAGCAAAGATCATTTCGAAACAAGGTGTATGATTGACAAAAACTGTACGTGGCGTATGATTGCAAAGAGGATAAAAGATTGTGAAATGTTTCAAGTTAGGACTTTTATTGATAAACATACATGTTCAAGAACCCAAGTTTTTCCTCCCCATAGACAGGCAAACAAAAAGGTGTTGGGTGGTTTTCTGGCTGAGTTAATGTTTTTGAATGGAATGGTATACCGGGGACATGAAATTATGACTGACATGAATGCTCGGTTCAAGATTAGTATCTCATATTCTCAAGCTTGGAAAGCCAAATGTTATTCCTTGGAATTGATGAGGGGGTCGCCAGAAGCATGCCCAACTGCCGGCTTATTGTCACAATTTAAAGCTGAAAAATCCTGGGTCGGTAACTCATATCAAAACAGATAGAGATGGACGCTTTGAGTTGCTGTTTATCGCCATTGGTATTGCGGTTAGTAAATAATTATAATTTTGTTGACTCATTTTTGTTAGTTGCATGCATTTCACATTTAAATGATTATATTTCTTGTGTATATGATTTTGTAGATTCGTTCGTTTATTATTTGCATGCGCCCAGTTATTATAGTTGACGGAGCACATTTGAAAGGTTGATACCTTGGAGTAAACTTATTAGCAGTAGCCATGGATGCTAACAATGGGATACTGCCAATAGCTTACGGGGTTGGTAAATCTGAAACCTCTGATTCATGGATATGGTTTATGGGGCATCTTAGGGATTGCATAAGTCCTATTAGCAATCTGAAATCATATCCGATAGGGCAAACTCAATTGACAACGCTGTTAGAAGGTGTTTCACAGATGCTTTTCATGGACTTTGTGGTGTTCATTTGTACATAAATCTAAAATCAAGGTTTGCTGGTATAAAAAATCACAAATGGACATACTGGAAGGCTGTAAAAGCTTATCGAGAAGTGGATTTTAATAAGCATATAAATTGTTTAAGACGTGTTTTGACTCAATGTGCTCAAACACTAGAAGATGTCGGGTTTGAAAGATGGTCAAGAGTACATCAACTTGGAGCAAGATATGGTTTCATGACGTCTAATAGTGCAGAATCAATCAACGCTCTAAGTCGTCATTCCGGAAATTACCCATTACTATGTTAATGGAGTTTTTTCGAGCCTCTATTCAACAGTGGTACTACAAGAAAAGAAACCATGCAGGTATTATTTCTTCAAATTCGTAACTTATCATATATTTTACTAAGTATTATTTATTTAAATTTACAGGAACATTGGAACATCGTGTTACACCATGGACTGAAAAAAAGATAACGAAACGTGTTGTGAAGTCAACGTCATGGAGAGTTGAACCATGTTCAAACACTTTTTTTGAAGTATTGGATAATAACTTAAATGGGCTTGTCGATCTAAATACAAAGACGTGTAGTTGTAAGAAATGGAAAACATCTGGTTATCCATGTGGCCATGTTATAAAAGTTGCTCTTCATCTAAACCAAGATGATTCAAGCGCATACGCTATGGATTGCTACACTACAGAAGTATATCGACAGACTTATGCCGAGATTGTCTACCCATGTCCACATCCTTCTGAGTGGGACATACCAGATGACTTACAAACATTTTTGCCACCAGTCATGGACAGCAGGCTACCTGGCCGACAAAAAAATCATGATCGTATACCGTCTAAGGGTGAAGAGAAGAGGATATCGACATGTAGTCGGTGCAAGGAAAGTGGTCATACAAGGTTGACCTGTTGATCACCAGTACCATCACAATCATCTTTTCCTCTACCAAAAAATGGATCCTCATCAAAATCCAAAGCTCATATGGTGCCAAGCAAAAGGAAATCAAAATCGCAATCAAAATCAAAATCCCAATCACAACCGGCTTCACCTTTTGGGACTTATTAACCTAGGTGATTTTTAAATGCAAACGTTGTATTATGTGCATTTTATGTGTGAATGCATACATTTTCAGTCAGACATTAATTAGTAACTTGAGTTTGAACATTGCTATGATCTGTTCAGTTATTATCATGTTGGGATTTTCTCTTGTGTTTGATTGCTTGGATAATTGTTCTCTTGCTTCTTCAAGTGTCCTTAGCTTGTATTTATAACTTGGAATGTATCAATCGCGTTGCGAACATTGTTATGTATAAATTTGTTGTGTATGTATGTTTTGGTTTGATTATATTGTATATATATTTTCATTCAGATGAGATGGGCTGTGTATAACAAAAAATCTATCTCTTCTATGTGAGTACTTTATTCCAACCATGTGATAAGTGTAACAACCCCATCAACTCACAACTCAGCTTTGAACTCAATCAATATTGTCTTTTAGCTTGATGGTTTATAAAGCATGTTACTTGAACAGTATGAATCAATTATGCAATTTCCATGTTCAATTTAACACTGCATTTTAAATTAATTTCATATGTAATTGGAGTTTGAATTTAAATTTCAATTTGAGTTTGAATTTCAATGTAAATTTCGGCTCCACTATAAATATTAGCCCAAACCAATATGCATGTTATCATTGATTATTCCTAATTTCCATTTTTTTTTCAACTTTAAACGCGAGGGAAATCCTGACCATCGTAATTTTTGGTCAACTTTAAAGCATCAAAAACGTTTCGACGTATGATATGGGTGGTATACGAGAAATGCAACAAATGGAACTAAAAATCCCGATAATTGAGGGCTACAACTTGTAATAATAACAAAAATAATAAGTCCGAAATGCTTCCGAGTACCACCCAAATCATAAGTTTGAAATGCTTTCGATGCTCATCAAAATCCAAAGCTCATATGGTGTCAAGCAAAAGGAAATCAAAATCCAAATCTCATATGGTGCCAAGCAAAAGGAAATCAAAATCTACAACTTGAGTTTGAACATTGCTATGATCTTTTCAGTTGTTATCATGTTGGGATTTTCTCTTGTGTTTGATTGCTTGGATAGTTGTTCTCTTACTTTTTCAAGTGTCCTTAGTTTGTATTTATAGCTTGGAATGTGTTTGATGTTGTATATACCTTGATGTTGTATTTGCGATCAATGCAAACGTCAAATTCGCAACGCGAAATAAGCGTTGCGATAGCCAAATTCGCAACGCGAAAGTCAAATTCGCAAACCAAAAATCGCGTTGCGAATTTGTACCTTCAACATGTCTTTTTTGCCTTCAAACATAATGCAGATTGAATTTTTTAGAAACAACAAATCAACTTTTACAAATCAATTAAACAGGCAAAAAAATAATTCTTATTTACACATCAACTTTTACAAATCAACTTTTACAAATCAATTAATCAAAAAATAAATCTTATTTCCTCATCAATTAAACAAATCAACTTTCAATGTAAAATTCAATTAAACAAAGCAAAAAAAGTGTACCCCAGATTGTTTATGCACAAATACATCAATTTCACGCAGCTCACTTTAGGATTAACCTGCAGAAACCAAACATTTACTCAAACAACACTTTCTACACATCTAAAACCAACAAACAACAATTTATTGAATACGCACTTAACCAAATATTTTCAAACCAATTAAAGTGTATATATGTTAACATTTGCTCAAACTTACCAATTGTTTATGCACACTTTCAACACGCGGATGCAAGTAGGCAGCGTCTCGTATATATGATCTGGCCATATAATGCCGAAACCACAAGCCTACTACACCTCTATCTGTGGGAGGTAAATACTGTTTACTTCCTGTCGTCAAACGTTCCAAGCACAAGCATACGAGAGGACCACAATCCCCTCTGGCTCCCTACGTTTGTTGTGGCGCAGTCTCATCTCTGATCATTGTAATTTTGAACTTCTTTGGCTTCTTGTTTCCAGAATTTGTCCAATAATCAATCGCATCCAAGTATTTAGCCAAATGATTGCTCTATCCCTTTGTAATGATATCTCTCAAATCAGAAAATGGTATGTAATTCAACATGCTGTCATATACCATTGTCTTCAGGGATGGGAGCTGAACGACGTTCCTAAATAATTGCGCCCAAAATAGGGATAAACACCTGCAATCATAAATAATTGCGCACATCAAATAAAATTTATGAAAACCTTTAAAATATTCAAAAAATAAATATTAACCTTATCGACCTCCAACCACGTAGGATAAAGTTTAGCTTTTCCATTACCCAACGTATATGAAGCATCTCTCTGATCCTTCAAGTGAGCTGCGTGAAAAGACGTCGGCATAATAGTCCATCGAATATTTCTTTTCCTCAATTTCCTTATATTAGAAGACGTGACACCCATGCATCAATATGTTGTTTTATAAAAAAATAAATATATTAGTGAATTTATTAATAATTTAAAAAAAATTAATCAAAATGCAATATAAGAAGAATATAAGACTTACCACCCCTTCGAGATAGCCATTATCTTCAACCCCTAATAAAATACCCCACCAAGACCGATCAAGAAACAAATGAATAGCATCGTCGATTTGGCATAGGTTAGAATAACACCCCTTGCTCGCTCATGTAGATAAAAATCAACTACGGTCTTAGCCCAAAGGGTATTATTTGTAATTGTTTCCAGTAGTGTTTCCCTCTCATGCTGAGGAATGATACTGGCCGGTAACACATACGAAAGCCAACTCGCATCCATCATATCGGGCACGGGAAGGGGTTTATCAATATGTCGACATATGACGCCATGTGAATCGGGCTCTTGAACGGCGGGCGGGACCTCTTGAACGATGACAGGGGCCTCTTGAACGATGGGAGGGGGTTCTTCGATGATGAGAGGGACCTCTTGAACAATAGGAGGCGCCTCTTGAATGATGATATGTGCATCGGGCTTATTCTTACGGAGTCTTGGCACTAGTGGGGTGAACGGAGACGTAATGGCACGTGCACGACGTCTGATGCGTGAACCCCGTCATGCAAGAAAAACCCGACGTAAAGCATCTACCTTATCGGGCCGCTGAAAATAAATTAATACATAAATCAGTAAATAAATAAATAAATAATGCCGAAAAAAGGTTTTTGCATTTTTAGTATAGTATTAAACAAATTTACCTCATTGCGTAGAGTATGAATCTCATTCTGCAACAATGAAACAATATCACGTAGAGCGGCAACCTCATCACATAAAGTAGATACCTCACCGCGTAGCGCACCATTGTCATCGCGTAAAAAATCCACCTCAGCACGTAAAGATCAAACCTCATCACGCCATGCACCATTATCTTCACGTAAAGTACCGACCTCATGACGCAAACACCGACCTCATCACGTAATTCCCCTAACTCATCCCGTAGAGGTAGAGAACAGGGAGATAAATGTCGTGGCCTCTTTACGGTCGCCTATCATGAGGTGATGGTGGAGAAGAGGCTCGATGATGTAATGGAATAGGTGATGGTGGAGGTGGAGAAGAGGCTCGATCAGGTGATGGCTCTGGGTGTCGAGCTATAAAATCGACCCAATCAGGTGATGGCTCTCGAAGTAGGGGGTGCTCATCATCCGTCCCATCAAAAAATCGCTTACTAGCTTGCCACCAATCAGTGGCAAGCTCAGCCTCTATAATAGATAGTTGGCCTCCTAACAATATAAAAGCTCAAACAAAGTTAAACTTGTACTAGTAATAACTTGTTTATATATGGTATTATTTGTGTGTTAACTTACATCATTCATCGTCGTATATGGGAGTAACTCTTCCCAATCCAACATGCGGATCCTCTTCCAGGTAATAGCCCTAGGAATATCATTTGATCTTTTTATCGCATATGTCACATGCTGGGGAAAGCCTCAAATATCCAAATCTACAAACAATATAATACACAAACATTAGTAATTATTAAATAATTAATTATAATTTTGGAAACATTATATAGAAATTCTTACCTTAAAGGCCCAAGTAAAGCCTGTCAAAGTGTATTTAGAACCATCGCCCCGCAAATATTTTCGGTCCTCAAAGGCAGACGACAACTTCTTCCAGGTATCTTTCCATAGATATGAACCCCACGGAAACAGGTTCCATGCATTTAGGTCCTCTACCAATAATATTAGGTCCTCGGAGATAGGTTGTCTACCCTCTTTGCCTAAAAAGTCGGCATGCAAAAGTAATAAATGACATACTCGGACAACATCAAGGTCATCCATCCGAGTAAAACAATCTTTATCAAATAATCTCTTCAAGTCGTCGACGTGTAAACTCGGCTTCGACTTTGCCAGCTCAGGAAAAACCCGAGATAACCATGATGGGTGGGCGATATGACTAGTGTACCGACCTACATCATCGTGTCCGAAGCGTAGACCAGTGATTAAGCAAAACTCCTCCCGTCTAAAACAAGTATGTGCCGGAGGGAAATGAAACTATATCTCCTCATCACCACGTTGTATCCCCTCGGGTAGATCGTTAATCATGGTCTGAAGAAACAAATGTGTCAACATAGCATCTCCACCCGTATGTTGCACTTTCAGCAATGGCCCGAAGCAAGTATCCTCAAACAATTTTCTTTGTAGAGGTGTAAGCGTCGACGCAATTTTAGTGGCAAGGCTTAATTTATTCCTTAAGGTCAATGCAGTTGAAAAAAATTTCTAAAAAACAATAAACATACAGTTAGATATACCAAAAACTCCTTATTATACACTATAAACAGACATGATATTAAACAGTGAAAACAAAGCCAAATATGTTTCAAACTAGCACGGTATTCACCCAAGTCATTATTCCATCATAGTTCACAAAATGCATCAGATAAAAGAAGTTTCTGAAACTAGCACTGTGAAGTTAGTATTTGTCTTTGTTTTTTGGTTGAAGTAATGCAATTCATTCAAGTTTCAATTTGCAGAATAAAAGAAGTTTCTGAAACTTAAATTCACAACGCGAAACTAAAATCGCGTTGCGATTTTAGTGTTGTGATTTAGGGTTTCTTCAACAAAAAGAAAAAACAAAGACAAATACTAACTTCACAGGGTTAAAGACTAAACAGTTTAACAGTATTGGCAGCAACCGAATGAATTTACTAAGCAATCTCAGTGAAATGGTTAATCTATATATATTAAATTACCAGCGAGATTATTTTCTCTTTGATATATTATGAGAGAATTCTTGTTGATAAATTTCCAATACAATCTCACACTGAACTATAATTATTTCAAATAATTAAGAAGTAATTATTACATGAAATTACGGTAACAATTGAATAATTAGTGTGACTTACGTGGAATTTGTGGTGGTCGGGCCTACTACGCTATTTTTCTAGCATTTTTATGAGAATCATATTTAGAAGTAACGAGAAATAGCACTTAAATATTTGATGAAGCCAACAACATACGTGAATGTGTTGGTCGAGAGTTGCCAATGCTCTATGGTGGCACCTTTTTCCAAGTTATCAGTTGGATCATCTCATCACTCCATCTATAATCATTCCCCAATTTTGTTCAAGACTACTTCTCCAATGGGTCAGCCAAACAAATTTTGGCATTTTAAATCCGAAGCCACTCGGTTGTTAGAGCCCTCGTGCGAAGAGGAAAAAGAGACTCCTGACGTACTTTTAGAGACAAAAATTGCTCTTAATCTCAAATTTGACAAGGAAGAATTTTATTAGGAACAATGAGTCTATATAAATTAGTTGAAATACGACGACAGAAACACTTGATTCTCTTATAAATTTACATTAAGCAAAAACGATTCGATCAGATTAATGGTTTAACCTCAATTAATAGTGAATTCATTGAAGATGATAAAAGTACATGTAATATTGCAATGAAGTATTCTCCAATCATTTTTCTTCTTCTAGTCTGTATATCTCAGAGATGATTTTTCAAGACAAAAAACATACCATTGATCAAGCCCTCATTCTCTTAAGTGTCAGTTATCTCAAGAAGAGGTATGGTTAACTCTTCAATCGATGAATCGCATGAAAACTTCGGAGATGGTTTTGATGCAATGTTTTTTATTAACAGTTTTGGAATATTGGTCACAATATCTCTACTTCTATATTTTGATTCTTAATGGTATCCTTTCCATTGTTGATTCAATCATACACATATCGTTCTTATAACCAAGATGAATAATCCCAAAAGCATGACTTAGTTAGACCAATTAATCTTTCTTAGTTTTAAAAAGGCGCAGCTAAGGTGCACCTAGGCGCTAAGGCGAGGTTAAGGTGAAGCGTCTAATTGGGTCTAGACGAGCCTTAGGCGCACCAAGCGCTGAAATGTGGAGGAGCAGAAAGACACCACTGCCTGTTCAATTTTTTTATTTTTTTTTGTCTTTTTATTATGTTTTACATATTAACTTGGACCAAAAACGGGGCCACACAAAAATAATATTAATCAAATTAAATTTAGATTAACTTCGTCAAGTTAATGCATAATTTGAACTTAACGCATAACACACAATATATACAAATATTAATTAGACTGGATTGAATTTAAATTCAAATTAATTTGGTTGAGTTTTAAAACTTGAATTAAATTTACTTGTTTTGATACAATAAATGTTATTGCGTATTTGAATTAATTTAAGTTTAAATTAATCTTGAATTAAGTTATTTCTATCATGATTTAATTTAAATCATTACAACGAGTTTTGAGTTTTGATTAAATTGGTCGAGTTTTCAAGTTTGAATTAAAATTAATCATTTCAAGTTTTCATGTTATTGTTTTAATATTTTCAGTCATTGACTTTTTATCTTCTAACAGGAAAACTGTTATTTTATTGGTAGAGTGAGGCAGAAATGGAAAATGAGAGGAGATTTGATTTGGGTTGGAAGCATGTTTATTTAGTTGATCATAAGGTCACAAATAATGTTTCGTACAAGTATTACTCGAAAGTTGTCAAAGTTGAAATTCATCGACTTAAACAACATCTAGCAGGTGAATATTGAAACATAAAAGTTTGTAACAAGTGCCCTAACGTAGGGAGTAAATGAACAGAGCAAACAATGAACTATTCGCGAGTCGTTCGTATAACATCCATTTATGTTCGTTTATTAAGCTAAATAAACAAGTATTAACAAAAAAATTATGTTCGTTTAATAAACGAATGAACATAAATAAATGTGTGTTCTGTTTTTTATGTTCACGAACAAACTTGTTTACAAGCTCATGAACAAGTATAAGCTCATTTAATTTTTTTATATTTGAAATATTAGTGAAGGTTTATACTAAATTAAGCACATGGTAAAATTTGGAGTTTAAACAATAAATTCTAAGAAATTTAAACACCAATTATGTAATTTTACCATTTTCTTCTAATTGTAACACAACCCTTTTCCAACCATTCATGTCTTCCATGCTTCATGTCTCCTTTTTCATGAGAATTATCAAACCTTAAACTATCATCTGTGCTAAGATTTATCACTAAGTTTTCGTTAATCTTTTTATAAGAGATCTCTTTATTGGATTTGAAAGATTTTTCTCTATTTCATTGATGATTCTCCCAGTCAAATAAATTTTTTTGTTAAATTCATGCTTATCTCTTTTTTCTCTTTTTCTTTTGGTACGATCTTCATTGAATTTCACCCTCAAAGAACTGTAATTCATCTGCTTGCCACCACTTAGTTATAGAATATTAGCAATACATTCAAAGACAAAGTGAAGTAATAGGGTAAGAAGAGACACACTAGCAAGTAATAAAACATAACTTATTTCATAAGTTCTTGGGGTTGGAACCAATTTTGCTGGATACGAGACACAAAATTAAGATCTAGGTCTTTTAGGGTTTAGGGTTTCATCAATTTTCTCTTGTGGCTTTTCAGTTGCGCGGAAATGGAAGGATCCTTTTAGGTCAAACCATCTATGAATTCAATAGTCAAATAAAAATATATTCCCCATAACAGCAAACCGTCTGCCATAATTATACCACAAATGAAATAGTTTCAAATTATCCAAAGCCTTATTTCACAATGATATAAACCTTGAATTAGAAAAAAAATCACTTTAGTTTTTTATTTTTTGAAACACGTACCTTCTGGCCACCAATAAATTCGACATAATCTGCTTTATTTGATTCCATTTGAAAACAAAAAAAAAATCTTGCACAATGCAGATTTCATTTTATAATGTAAACTATTTGCCATATTTATTTCATTATTAAATCTATGAATATTATTTTAATTATGCATTTGTGCTTCTTATCCCAAGTATTTTGTTTCTATTGTAATTCAAACTAGTTACATAATTTATCTCTTCACTGAAATATATGTGCGATGTTAACCTAAAATTACTCTTGTTTGTATAATATGCTAATTTCAAAAAAAAGAAGTTCAGGGAGATCACAAAGAGTTCAGGGGAGACATTTTTAGATCTTTATTTTTGGTACACTATTATCTTTTACCTTATTTAAATAATATGTATTATTTTTTTATAGGGCTTGTTTATTTTATTTGGTGTTGCCCACTAATACTAATTTGATTTTTTTTTATTTTTTAGGAATGTGTTATAACTCATAATAAGGACATTATTCATGTACTAGTTTTCATCACTTATGGATGTCACTAAAGGAAATGGAATTTCCAATGGTAAAGATGCTACTCATGAAAAACAAACCCCTGAAGAGCCTAAGTCTTTGGATGATATTAATGTTGCCACATATACGAGGAGACATTAAAGACATCAACTATTTGGCAGGAATTGACTGTAGTTAAGCTTCCTGATGGAACGTGTAACACCTATAACCCGTATACACAAATCAACACGAGTTACATATGACACATCAGAATTAAAACATTTATTTAATTGAACTGAGTAAAATTTTGTTTCATTCAAACATCACCAGTTTCATAACTTGAAAAATTATAAAATAATTATCCAGAGAAAAATCGTAATATAATATTTTTGGTTACCAATTCAAAACCAGTTTCAAGCAGTGATATACAGTTATGTAATGTTTCATAAAATAAATAAGATTGTCTAACACATTTGATTTAAAACCCAAATTCTTTTTTTAACATAGTTTAATATGATAATATTTATTCATACTATTAATTATATTTAATACTAACTATATTAAGAAATTGCAGACATTTCATTCTCGTATACATGCCAACTAGAAATTTTAGAACACAACAGGATGTCATCATTGTTACATGTACATATTTCTTTGGTGATTGATGCCAAGCTTAGCTCCTTATCATTTTCCTCCTTTTTCCTACGTGTGAAAATCATCACTCGCTAAGTATACACTTAGTGAGGCAATCATATGAATATTTAAAGCAATGCAACATATAAATTTAAATGAATAACCTATTCAATGCAATATGATCATTTTACCTGTATTCCAACCATGTTACTATATATTAACATGATATAATCGGATATCGAGTTTCTTACAAATATACTTGCCATTCATTTCACAAACTCGTAAGCTTATTTGCCTATTTACCATTTATTAACCAATAAACCATAGCCCAATTTAAACCCCGAGGACCCTGGGTATTCGAGTCAAAATATACACTGTAGTGCTAAGCTTGCACTAAGCTTACGCTATAGTGCTAATCCAGATATGACACATAAGGTCGTGCTCACCACCTACATTAGGTTTATACTCTAGTGTTGATCCGATATGACACATAAGGTTGTGCCCACCACCTGCACCTAGTATCCTTACACACTAATGCTAATATAAACCTGCAACTACTATACTCTAAGACATGCCAACTATACCCTGACCCTCAATGACTTACTTGGGCATACAATCTATTTTATTTGATCCATCCATGTCAATGTATATTAATAAAAATTTAACATTGGGAAGTTCATACCCAAAGTAACATTCGTAATAAACATTATATATATTTATGATAAAAATCATATATATAATAACTAGTGATCAATTCATTTTATATTCAACCTTTCACATATTTAGAATATGTCAAATATGTGATATATGACATAAATATCATACCAACATAAATAAGGTAGACTTATTGCAAGCCCTACCCAATGATGTATAAAACATCCATGTATAATGTTATGAATGCATTGCACTCACTTTGAAATTATATACAAGTAAAAATATAAGCCTCACTAAGCTTTAACTTGATCCTTTGCTTATAATTTGGTTAAATCCCAAAATTTGTCATAATTTCATATCCTGACAGTTTGCACTACCTTTAAAAAATATTTTTCTGTATTAATATCAACATTTAAAAATTATTTCGTTTATACCAATGAAAACTAGACTCAAATAATAATATATCCATATAAAGAAATCCTTCTATTTCAATTTGTACAATTTATGGTGAATTTTCAAAGTTGGCCGACAAAATCTAGTTTGAGTAGAATCTGCTGCCTTGTTTTTTGACCTATCCTTGATTAAAAATTCATATATTTTTGTATATACCTTCAAATAAGTTTCCATTTGTTCTAAAAAAACCTATACTGATATATGAATCCAAATATATAAAAATCATATTCTAATCATTTTTTTAGAATTTATGGTGATTTTCTAAACTTACTGTCCAAAATATAAATTCTAAGCATATTTCACAAATTTGCATCTACAACTTGTTCACTAATTCTATGAGCTCACCAAATGCACATATATGCATGCATCACATATAAAATTTTAGGAGTCACTCCTTACCATAGTAACTCCGTCACTGTTCATCGCAAGCCAATGTTTGATAGATAACATAAGTACAAATTAAATTTGCACTCACCTGGTGTCTTTAGCTTGCAACCTTTCTTAGAATTTCCCATTTTGTCCTTAAGCATCTCCTTAGCTTTAATAATATTTCATCTTTCTTTCAAGCACTCAATCTCTAAATGGACATCATTACCAAACATATACA
Source organism: Hibiscus syriacus (assembly GCF_006381635.1). Taxonomy (NCBI): domain Eukaryota; kingdom Viridiplantae; phylum Streptophyta; class Magnoliopsida; order Malvales; family Malvaceae; genus Hibiscus; species Hibiscus syriacus. Next base: position 8,659,429 of record NW_024063194.1, read on the forward strand.
AATTCAAACCAAATGTTAGAATCATACTAACATAGACATACTTTGGAAAATAAATTTCTAACAAATTTTCCGATGCTTATTCGATACAATTTCCATGTCACAACATAAATGTTGACCTTAGTACTTCTAATTGACCACTCAAGTTCCTTTTATCCCAACTTCACATAACAATTTCACTTAAGCTCCCAACCTTTCCATATTTTTTATTTAAACCTAAATTTTTACAAACTTTCCAAAATAATCTAGCTAATTTCACATCCTAACTTTAATTTTAACACTCAAACATTAATATTTAGCATAGTAAATCAAATATTGAACAATTACACAACAATCCATAACTTTTACAAAGTTTCCAATTTTGTCCCCCAACTTTTCAAAAATTACATAAAGGTCCCCAATTTTTTCTAAGGCTTGTAAAATACTTTCTACATCATTTCCAGTCCTTACATAATTTTTTCAAAATTTTTCTCATCTAGTTAAGCCAAGGCCGAATACTTCAAAGTTCCAAAGCTGGGTTTCCATGATTTTGCTCGATTTTGATTCGATTCAAGCATGAAATCAACTTCGATTCAACCTCAAAAACATCAATAATAATAATCGTGATTGGAAATGATTTTAATCATCAATCATGCTTGGAAATGATTCTACAACCTCAATAACATCAAAATCCTTCATTTATTCCATAAACCCTAATATGAACATAAACCCTATAATTTGGGATCTTTGAACACAAATCAAATCAGCAAGCAATAATGGTACCAAATAATAGCGATTTTTTGAATAGATCAATTTTCTATTTCACGGCATGCAATATTACCTTGTCATGGGGATCATGAAATGTTGACTGAAAATGGCTATGTTTTCATGAAATTTCTAATGAATTTAATGTTAATATGGCTAATTTAAGCTTAAATGAATTAAAAATTCATTTAATGTGAAATGTCCATTTTACCATTAATGAAACTTTATATTTACCATAATACCAAGCCACATAAACCCTATCTTCTTCCAAAGTCAAAGATGAACAAAATAGTTTACCCTTTACAACTTTACCCGTGCAATCTTTCCCAAATTTCAATCTTGCCATTTTTCATTCAACGGTCCAATTTGAACATGGAAATAAATTTCTCAAATCCAATGGTCCATATCATTTCCCATCATTTTAACATGTGGAAATAGTATTTCTCAAATCCATAATTAATTCAATAATTCCATATCTCAAGTGTATCAAGATATGAGTTCTCAAGTCGTCTCCATATCATGGCCATATATTGTGCTTAACATTTTAAGTGTATCATCGTTATTTCATTCAAATATGTCAATGGCATACTTTCTATAAATTAGGCTTGAATGTATTCTAGTTCCTTTAGTGTTCAGGGTATTTTGCTCCTTTGATCATTTGAGGTTATTATAGTTATTACGAATATTGAGGTCATTTCAGTAATTCCTTTCAATTCAATCCTATGTAGTTTTTCTTCTAATTGATCCAGTATGTCCTTTCAAAGTTATTTTACACCTTCCGAGGAAGTCATGGTCTTTTACAATACAAGGGCATTTTTCATAATTTTACCTTGTAAGGCTATTTTGGTAATTTTTAATCCACATAATACTGGTATTTAACCTTTAAAGAAATTTTATCAAAATTTACGAATCTTGAAATCAATTAATTAATATTGAATCACCGAACTTATTATTATTATTTCCGAATGATGTTCCACTTTTTTACGCGAGCTATATGAGTCATGTTCGGTTATCGAATTTTGTCATATTCGGATCGAGTTTAGGAATAGTTTACTATATAGATGTGACCAATCATATTCATCCTTATATCTACCTATTTCCAACATGTTCCATAAAGCATGCATAAGGTAGAAATGTATTATCTCAATTTCTGTGCCCCACCGATCGAACATTTAAACTCCAATCGATCACTATCGAACTTATGTCAGAAAATGAATAATTCCTAAACTCGAATAATTCCTCGGATACAAAGAAAATGAATTTATGTTAGAAACTGAACTTAAATGAGAAACCAAGTTGAATCCGAAGGTAAAACCTTGAAAAATAGCTTACCGGGTGCGAATTTAGCAAAACAAACATCGAAATCGGACTCAGAACATCAAAAAATTAAAATAGGACTTTTCAAAAAAATTTAACTTTTTCGGTTAAAGTCAACAGTCAGACCGGTCAAAGTCAACATTTTAACTGGTCAACGGTCAACTCTGACCAAAGTCAACAGGTCGGGTCAAAGTCAACAGTTCGGGTCGGGTCAACAGTTCGGGTTGGGTAGACGTGTCGTTTATACCTAGACCGGTTTGGACCAGTCCAGACCGACTGGATTAGTTCCAAAAATTTATTGGATCGGTCGGAGAGCCCGACGCACACTTCTGACGCCTGCTGCGGCGTCCGGGACCATTTCAACCGACCGATCACTCCTAACACAACTAGATATTCATTTACACCCAAAACAAATCAATATCACACTTAAACCATACCAAACTAACCATCAAATCGATCGAAACTTACCCAAATGACACAATGAGGAAGGCACATCCACGGTGAACAAAACTGGTCGATTTTTTAGCGTACAACGTCGTTGAGTCTAATGGTGCAGGCGGTGAGGCGAGACAACTCCGGTGGCGGTCGAAATCGTCGAAAATGAGCGGCGGTCGGGGGTTTTTCGACAGACTTTCCCGGCGTGATTTACAGCGAATGATGCCGATTCAGAATAGGATAAGGGTCAGGTTTTAATCACTATTCGACGGTGAGTCTATAGATGGCGTCAGAGCGACGAAATGTGGTGGCAAAGGAGGGTCGGTGGGGAGATGGATTTGGGGTTCATTTTTGGAGAAAACCCATACTGATAAGGGAAGGGGGTTTAAATTTTTACTGATAATAAAAATAGGGTAATTTAGGTTCTAATCCCTAAACTTCCTATTATTCACACTTTGACCCCTAAATTTCCAAAAAATTATCAATCTAATTTGTAATTGAATTAAAAAAATGATTTTAACTTCTCATTTAAAATCGGGGTGTGACAATTCTCTCATCCTTAAAAGGATTTGGGGTGTGACAGTTTCCTTGGTCAAGATAAACACAACACAACATTTAAAATTTCTAAATCCATACGGATCGTTCAATTCTTCTCTATACTACGTTTTAATTTATTTCTTTTGAGAAAAAAGAATTTTATTTTTACAATTATGATGCTTGTCAATAACCTAAACAGTTGACAATTAAAAAAAGGCATAATCTAGAATGTTAAACTTATAAACCTTTTTTATCTTACTTTTTCATAATTTAAACAATTGGCAATAAAAAAAAGTGGTACCTACAATTTATATTACATAACCTGTTTTGTTTTAGTTTTACATAAAATAAACGATTTTATACCTATAATATATAATTTAACCATGCAACTTCATCCCTCCCCTTAAATCTGAGTTAAACCCTAAATCCTTTCACCCGCTCTAAAAGCAGCATTCGATCGATGTTAAGCACGAATAACGGATTAGAACGTTTTGATGGATAAAATAATATCTTTTCCGATACGTGGTTGTGAATATCCAATGGATTTGCATACATCGTGGTCAACTGACAATCCTGGCTGAAGATTTTTTGCATGCAAGAACCATGGGAGCTTGATTCGTCGTCCTTGTAGGTATTTTTCTAGGTATGATGACCCGTTAGTTCACGTTAAAGAATTGTTATAATTGGACTATTGAAAAGAACCAAAGTAAACGACATACGAACAAAGAATGAGAGAGTATGTTGGGTTTTAACTTTATTTTTTTCTATTGTAATTGTATGGTTCTTCAATGTTTTTATGTAGGCAAATTAAGGTAGTATTGGTATGTTTATCTTGTAGTAGGATCAAATTTCATCTTCTTAATCCATATTATGTTTTGAAATTTCACTCTTTGTTGAATGAGTCATCTGGTCAACTGGAGATGAGTTTAAAAATTTATCGATGTTGATCTCAAAAGTCTCAAAATATTTTCAAGATAATGTATTATCTCAACAATTCGAAATGAATTGTATCAAAATGTATTTTAAAAATATCGATACTTTATAATAATCTATTTTAAATTTTTTGTTCGAAATATAAAGTATCGATACTTATATCAAAATTATCGATATATGTTGAGGACAATTTTGTGAAAAGATAGTCGAAATAAAATGTATCAGACTTATCATCAAACGTATCGATACTGGAAGTAAATTTAAATTGAAACTACTTTTCAAAATAAAAATATTGATACGGATTATAAAAGTCTCGATACATTTTGATGACAATTTTATGCACAAACATTCATAATAAATTATGTCGGACTTTTCATCAAAAGTATAGATATCCTATATGAATTTAAGTGTCAAATTAATCTTCAAAATATAAAAGTTCATAACTTCTGATATGTGTATCGATATATTTGAATTTCAAACAGGAACCTTCATCAAAGATGAAAACTCAACTCATGTTAAACTGAAGAAAAACGAAATTTTTTATTTGTTTATAGGGACTACTGTCAATTAAAAATGGACCATACTAGATCGACAAAGTTATTTCAATTGTAGAATGTGAAGAAGAACCAGTTTACGTTGATGCTTATCAAAAGATACTTGGGGTGCTATTTTTCTCGTGATCAAGCTTGGGAATTTATAGGGCATGCACAAAGAAGCATGGTTTTAGTGCCCAACTGGGAACAACATGGTTGGATAAGGAAGGTAACGTAAAGTCATAAGAATTTTGTTGTTCAAAACAAGGGAAACCACATCAAGCTTTCTGTCTAACACGACTGTAATTAGTCTCATCAGTTTTTCCCTCTAACATCGATTGTTGTCTCTTTCTCGCACTTACGAATGAAGCTAGCATGATTGATTTCACCCTTCTTAGATTTCTTTCACGGGAAACCAGATCAGTTAACATTCTCATACGCTCTCAATCTCCAACAACCTATATTTGAAATGTTAGTCCATTACCACATCATTCAATTTCAAATTGTATTTAAATTTCATAAATATATACTTTATCTAACCGCTTACCACGTCTTATCTTGTCCAAAAATATTGCAAATTGCATCCTTCTGATCAAACAAACGCCACAATCAGTTTTTTACAATATAATTTATTTTCAAATACGATTCAAACCACTATCACAAGTATTAGACAAATTAAGTTTTAAAATTGTCAAAATGAATACTCATTCGATTGCTCTTTCGTTTTCTCCACCACAAATTTCAAATCTTTCAATGGCAGCTTAGGCATCCCAAATGCCTTGTAATATACCAAAATTTTGGCTAGTGACCAAAATGTAATTTTTTAAAGTTTAGTAGCCAAAGTATAAACTTTGAAAAGTTTAAGGAATAAAGTGTAATTTTTAAAAGTTATGTAATTAAGCCCGTAAATGAATAGTTCCACAAGAATTATATTTTCGTGGGTTTCATATTTTTGATCAAGAGTTTGTATTAAAAGCTATAAATCAAAAAAGTTCGGTAAAATATTGGGTAATCAGATTGAATTAGAAATTCAGGAAATTTTGAAGGATAATAGAAAAGGGTTAATAATTTCATTTACATATTTTAATTTAGTATAATTTAACATGGACCATTGGATTTAAGTTGATTTTTATGTTAAATCGGGACCGTTGGATTAAAATGGCAAGATTTTAATTTTTAGAAAAGCACAAGGGCAAAGTTGGAAAATATGAATATGTTTTTTCATATTTGAGTTGATGATGTAAGGATGATTATATCATGATGTGGCATGGTAATTGTTAAGAGATTTTAAGGGCCACAAAGGTCTTTTAGCATAAAAATAAATTTTAAATTCATTTTAATTAGTTTAAAGCCATGTCTCTTAAGATATTATCAAGGAAAAATCAAGAAAACTCTACATCTTCTCCCCCAGACTGCAGTGAACTCCATAGCTAGGTAAGACTAATTTTCTTTTTCATTTTCAAGCAAATTCCTTAGGTTTTTGGATGAAAGCAAATAGAAAATTTACCTACATAAAATTCTCTATCATTTGGTATAATTTGTTCATGCTTTCTATGATTAAAATCAAAATTTCATGAATATGGTGGATGAAGGGGAAGTTAAATTTTGATGATTAAGGATGGGTTTTGATGTCCGTGATGTGGTTTATTGATTTCCAAGCTTGTATAATGATTAATTTTTTTTGAAATAGTTGAATCAAAGTTTGGTTAATTAGGGTTTTATGGAAGGATTTGATTAAGATTGTATGGAAATGATGTTTATAGCTTTCCTTGAATCAAGTTGGAAACCAAGATTAGGGAGATCTTTCATATTCAGCCTAGGTGAAAAATTAAGGGAAAATATTGAAAAAATTCCCGAAGGCTAGAATTGACGAATGAATGATTCTACATGCTTGAGTGTTGTTTCGACAAATTGGAAGTTTTTACAAGTGTGATATCTGGGATTTAATTGGCAATTGTTTAAAAGTTGATGTACTAGACTTGAATGCATTGTTGGAATACTTGAATATGATATTTGGTACTTGAAATGAAGTTAAATGGAAAGGGATCATTTGAATAAATTGGAAATGTTGAGATGAATTCTAAAAGAATTCATTTTAACGGTTCGATTGTGGAATTTGAAATGAGTATATGAGCTATTGGTTGATATGAATATTCGGAGGATTGAAGTTTCATTTTAAAGTGTTGTGATTAGTATTAATGTTATGAAATGAATTTAGTATCAAATAAGTATCAAAAGAATTTTTATGAATTTTATTACCAGTATGTCTCTATGTTAGCATGATACTAAAATATGCTTTTAAATCGTATATGTTGGTAAATGTTGCTTGTATAAATCGTGATCGAGGTACGAGAAAGCTTAAAAATAAGGACAATGTACAAGTGTGAAGTATATTGGTATTAAGGTTTTATAGTGAGACATTATATGAGTGCTTCTTATTTATACTATTATATATGATATGATAAAGATTTATAATGAGTCAACCTTAAAGGATTTGAAAATAAAATGATTTTAAATCGTAATTACAATACTTTCATATTATTTTGCTAAATAATATTGAATGATTTAAGGTATGAACTACCTTATGTACATTTATATGATAAATGTTATAGGTTAGTATCTATGGATACTTCTGATAAATGAATGTTATGTAATTTTGATATAAAATCCCATTACATGTGCATTGAGAGTTATTGGTACAATTGGCATGCCATGAGGTGGAGTGTTTATCGATCGATTCTATATAGGTACATCCGTGTACATCATAGTCACAGGATACATTTTTATGGCACGTATATGATATGTTGTCTGCACGTATATGATGTTAGTGCGATGTATTATTGATCATAGTACAATGTTGTTGTGTTTTATAGTACATGTACACCCACATGACACTTATGGTGCAAATTATTCACAAAGCACTAAATGTGCAATTTACTCACAGATAGTTATACTGCATATAGTACACTCGTATATGACTCGCGTACCATACATTCTCATTTATTGTACATTGGATTGTGGTTTGAAATGAAATAGGAAAGTAAATGTTTGATTGATGAGATTTATAATAAAATCCCAATGAGAACTTTGGTTTGACATTGAATGCCTTATATGTGAAAAATTAATTTAGAGGTTATTTTTACATGAAATGGACTTTAATAAGTCAAATATATATGTCATATATTTTTACATGATAAATTACAGTACGTTGATTAATTGTGATATTTTTATTATATATTGAAATGTCTTATTTTAGTTAATATATGCCTCATTAAGTACTTAGCATGTGATTTTTCATGCGTAGGTAAAGATAAGTGATCAGAGTAAGGTGCCAGATTTGACATCTCACTTTTGAGGATCAATTCAGGCACACAGTATTAGTATAACATCTTTCGATAATTTTATTATTTCTAGTTGACATGTATATTTATGTGTTTTGTTTCTCTGTATTAAATGTGTCTGAAATTGGTTTGTAGCTTAATATTTATATTGTATTTTACATACTTAGTATATTACTAAGTTATATTTTAATTTCTATTAGGTTGAAATTTAAATTAGCCAGTTTTTAGGAAGTTTCACTCTTTATATGAAATAGTATTGAACTATCATGTTGTTGTCTGAAATTGGATTTGATTTTGATGTTTAAATATTATATTTGGTTTTACGCAAGTAAATATATTTTAGCGATTGAAATTGAATTTGATTAGTTTAAAAAGAAAAAAATTGTATCACTTTCCGAATAGAAAATGTTTTCAATGTTTGATGTAACATCTTAAATCATATTCGAGATTAGATACAGGAAATGGGTGTTAATTTATTGGTATTAGAGCTACAGGTTTAGCAGATTCTAAGCCTAAACTGAAGTTGTTATTGTTGAAAAGTGTATACATGCCACTAGATGTTAATACTACTGATATTGTGTTTATGTGATCGATGTTGCTCTTTACTAACCTAAGTTGTTATGTGTTGTATTAAATGTTTGAACAAAAATATTTGAGGTGAGTGACTAGGTTGGAAGTCATGGAAGGGACTAAAAGCGGGAGTAATGAGGTTAATCATGAGCCTCCTGCTTAATCGGAATAAGGGGAGCACTGACACATGAGGGAGTGCTTGTGCAAGATTAAGGAACTTTTTTCTAGGCATTGGATGCTATTTTGGCACGATATCAAACACCTCTCCCTCCACCTGCTCCTCTATCTCATCGATTGTTCATTGCAAATGAATTAAATATTTTGGGAGCTCTTGAAATCAAAGGAGATTCTGATGAAGGTCCAATGGAAGCAGATATATTGTTAAATGATGTGAAACTTATCTTGGACATATTTCAATATACTGATCTAGAGAAACTAGATGGATTTGTATTGTTGCTTAAAGGCCAAGCTAGAATAGGGTGGACAAATGTCATAATGCACGTCCCTCCAGAGCAAGTGACCTGACAATTCTCTTTAGAGGAATTCAATAACAAGTACATTGGGATCAGTTTATCCAAAAAATGAAATAGGAATTTCTTAATTTGAAGTATGGCTACCGGACAATCTATGAGTATGGGTGTCAGTTTAATAAGATGACATGATTTACAGTGGAGATAATTCTAAACGAAAAGGCTTGATGTGATTGGTTTATCAAATGCCTTCGACTGAGAATAAAAAAGTTTATGTTGCCATTGAATTTGCTACATTTCAAGTGGTGGTAAACAGAGTCAAAGCTTTAAAAAGATCCCATAATGAAAAAAAATTAGAGTAGAGAGTTCAAACAGTAAAGATATCAGGACCATCTTCAGCCTTAGTCCAGTCCAAGTGAGGCAGGGGTTCAAGTTCCTGATATCAAAATAGATTCAAGTTTATTGCATTCAATCGTAAAGGAGCTAATGCTGGGAGATCTAAACAACCTCAGACATTTGCTGCTGATGCAAACATATCAACTCAAAAGGAATTTCATTAATGTGAAACATGTGGTAGATCACATTCATGAGTGTGTCGAGTTGTCTTTTGGGCATGCTTTTGATGTGGAGAAACTGGTCATTTTATGCAAAATTGTCCTATGACAACTGGAGGGCCAGTTCAAACTAAGAGATCTGATATTGTTTCACAAAGTGGCAGAGAAAAAGGTAGAACAAGATAACCATCCAAATCTGCTCCACAACCAGAATTACGCACATCAGACAGTTTATAATATCAAGACTGAAAGTGATTGAACTGACCTGAAAATCATAGCATGTACTTTTTATCTTTTTGATAACCTATATTTATTTTTGTTGATCCTGGTTCTATACACTCGTACGTAAGTACAAAGTTGATTAAAAGAGGAATTCCATTAATACCCATTTCTAGTGATATAGTGGAAACAAACCCATTGGGCCAGAATGTGAGGGTTAGCCGAATATGTAGAAATTACCCCTAAAAATAAAAGAAATTGAGTTTCATGTGAATTTGATGGATCTACCTTTGAAGAAGCTCGAGATTATTCTGGGTATGGATTGACTATCTCCTTACCATGCCATCGTAGATAATTGCTTAAAGCGATTAACATTAAGGGAATCGAAAAGAAATGAGGTAATATTAGTTGGTGAAAAGGTAAATCCCTTATCCAATGTGATTTTTGCTTTTTCTGCTAAGACAAAAATGCTACAAAGTTGTTATCCTAGCCAACGTGGTGGATACTCGAGCTTCAGAAGATAGGTTGGAAGATATTTTGACTACCCGAGAGTATCCAGATCTGTTTCCAGGTGAGCTACCCGATTTACCTCTAGATCGAGAGATAAAATTTAAAATTGAAGTATTTTCGAGAATTGTGCCTATCTCTATTACCCTGTATCGTATGGCTCAGACCAAGCTCAAAGAGTTAAACGTGCAATTACAAGAACTATTAGATCAGGATTTTTTAAGACCGAGTATGTCATCTTAGGGTGCATTAGTGTTATTTGTGAAAGAAATATGGATCTATGTAATTATGCATATATTATCGTTAATTAAATAAAATGACCATGAATAACAAGTATCCTCTACCGAGGATTGATGATCTATTTGATCAGCTAAAAGTTGTAACTATGTTTTCCAAGATTGATCTCCGATTTGGATAACATCAACTAAAGATTAAAGAAGAAGATATTCCAAAGACAATTTTCCAGACTCAGTATGGACAATATGAGTTCGTAGTGATGTCATTTGGTTTGACAAATGCACCTGCAATATTCATGGATTTGATGAACCGAGTATTTAAACAATATTTGGATCAATTATTGGTAATGTTTATCAATGATATTTTGATATATTCAAAGACAAAGGAAGAACATGATGCTCATCTCTGTCTTTTACTTCATACTTTGTGAGAGAAAAAGTTATATGCCAAGCTGTAAAAATGTGAGTTCTAGTTGTCGGAAGTCATTTTTCTTGGCCATGTGGTTTCGGTAGAGGGAATATGAGTGGATCCCAAAAAAGTATAGGCTATATTGAGTGGAAAACTCCCAAGAATATTTTTGAGGTTTAGATTTTCTTGGGGTTAATTGGTTATTATCAAAGGTTTGCAAACTTCCGTTATTGCTTCTCCACCGACCAAGCTACTGAGAATAGATGTGTCATTCATTTGGACAGATAAGTTCCAAAAAAGCTTCAAAATTCTAAAGAAGTTTTTAACTGAAGCCCGAGTGTTGATACAACCATAATCAAGAAAAGATTATGTGGTTTATAGAGATGTGTCTCATAATGGTTTGGGATGTGTACTTATGCAAGAAGGAAAGGTTGTGGCCTTTGTTTCAAGAAAAATAAAGACTCATGAAAGGAATTATCCAACTCATGATCTCGAGTGGACAATAGCTGCATTTGCTTTAAATATATGTTGCACAAGTATTTGCTAACTCAAAAGGAGTTGAACTTAAGGTAAAGAAGATGGATTGAGTTTCTTAAAGATTATGATGTGGTTATTGATTACCATCCAAGAAAAGCTAATGTAGATGTTGATGCACTCAGTCGAAAGACATTTTCAGCTCTACGAGCTTTGGATGCACAATTATCTTTAAAGGTAGATGGCGCTTTGGTTGCAGAATTAAAGTTAAAGCCCATGTTTTTCGATCAAATAAAGAATCTTTAGATAAAAGATGAAAATTGCTTGTTAAAAATCGAACAAGTGGAAAAGAGTAAATCAAAGAATTTTGAAGTTAAGTATAATGGATGTTTATACTATCGAGGAAAAATCTATTTTCCAAATGACAAAGAATTGAAGAAAGATCTTCTCTATGAGGCACATATACTCATTTTACTATGCATCCCGGTGGAAACAAGATGTATCAAGGCTTCAGGAGCTAATACTGGTAGCCAAACATGAAAAAAGCCATCAATGAGTTTGTTTCTAAATGCTTGACATGTGAGCAAGTTAAAGCTGAACATCAAGTGCCATTTGGGTTGTTGCAAATGATTTCCATTCCTCAATGGAAATGGGAAAGGGTCATAATGAATTTTTTTTATAGGGCTATCTTTGAAAACCAAAAAGAATGATTTAATTTGGGAGATCGTGGATAGATTAACCAAGTCATCACACTTTATCCCAGTTTGAGTTGATTATTCAATGGATAAGTATGTTGAGTTGTACATCAAGGAAATTCTTCGACTACATTAAGTGTCTATTTTGATATATCTTATAGAGATCCAAGGTTTACTTCAAAATTTTGGAAGTCTTTGCATAAAGCCTTGGGTACTCGATTGAATTTCAGCACAACTTTTCATCCTCAAACGGATGGGCAGTCATAGCATTGTTGGGACCGTCGGTGCACCCCACGGCGTAGCAAAAACAAAACTCGACGGTCTCACCAGCGATCCAAGTACGTAAAACCGAAATCGGGAGGAAGGGATACGAATACTTACAGCGGGTTCCTTGAAAAACAACAAGAACAGTAGTGAATACTGGTGGTGTAGATCGGTTCGAATCGTAAGCCTTCACGAAATCACGTCTCGTCCTCTACTCAGTTCACCTGATTGAGAGCAATATTTGTTTTCCCCAAAACTGTTTTGAGAGAAAACGGCTGAAGGTTTATGTGTGTATGTTAAAAACGGTTGGTAGACCTAACATATCCTTTTATATCCATTACCCTAACATCTTAGGGTTTTTAAAGTTATTTCGAATTAATAATAAAATATTATTTAATTAATTCAATTAAATATACATTAAAGACTTATAATTTGAATTATAATCTTTAATTTTTATTTAAAAACTTATTTAATTATTCCAAATTATATATACCAATTAAAAGAGTTGTAATCTAAATTACATTCTTTTAATGCTTACTTACTATATTCGGGATAATTAAAATCATATGTATATCAAATATACATATCATAACTCTAGATATATTTTAGTAGCATACAATCAATTGGATATCTTTGCTCATTTCAATCCTAGGGTGTGACTCTGTAGGTTCTTGTAACGTTAGTAGTAATTATTAGAACAATTCTAATATACATACAATGAGTGACATCTAGCAATATATCACTGGCACCTAAGTTACAAGAAATTATGATTCGACATATCATCTTCGTGATTAACTCTTTTATGTATTACATCCTTTTTTCCTTGATATCTAGAATAGGCACAAGTCTTAGAATAGTCACACTTGTATAGCCCATCTATTGTTTATTGATATCTAGAGTAGACTATAATTAACGAATATGATATCACATATCAACTTATTCGAGCATGGCCATGCATTTATAGTCTCACTCAATCCAGTGTCTTGTGATATATTTCCTATTATGCAGGAAGGACAAATCCTAACTTAACCATATACACCACTACATATATCGAAATATATTCAATAACAGTCTTTATAGTGCAACCAGTTACGGAGCATGTTTAACTGTATCAAAACATACAACAATATATCTTGGGATGACATTGATCTCAAGTCTGAGGATCATACATATAGTCATCACCATGAGCAATGTTATGAGCATTACATAATAATCCAAGACATATGCTCATGATGGGTCAATCCAATACATTGTTCTCTAACAATATAATCATGCATCAATTTTGACATCTCTATGTCAATGACAACTCCTTGTCATCAATCAATAACATGTTAGTCTTAAGCGTATTATTATTGTCCATGCCCATAATAATACTTGACTATGGATCTTTTAATAATGATATTATATGGACTTTATTATCTTTCAGTTTATGTTAAACACAGACACATAACTGAAAATAATAGTGGCAATGCCTTTATTCAATAAAATCGGTAAATAAATATATTATTACAATCATCATATGATTGGTCTTTGGGCATACTCTAACAAGCGTACTATCCAGATTTTTGAAGATATGCTAATAGCATGTATGATTGAATTCAAAGGATAGTGGGAAAATTATTTGCCTTTAGCAGAGTTTTCTATAATAATAGTTAAAAGTGGGTATCAAGATGGCTCCTTATGAAGCCTTATATGGAAGGAAATGTCGAACGCCACTGAATTGGTACAAGCTCAAGGATCTAGGCATAGATGGCCCTGATCTGATTAAGGAGATGTAAAATAAAGTAAAGATTATTCTAGATAAACTCAAGATAGATGTCGATCAACACAAGTCTTATTCATACTTAAAGAGAAAATAGATTGAGTACCAAGTCGGTGATAAAGTATTTCTCAAAGTATCACCATAGAAAAAATGTCATGTGGTTTGGACGGATAGGAAAGTTAAGCCCAAGATTCATTGGACCTTATGAGATTGTAAAAAAAAGTTGGTTCGATGGCTTATCAGCTAGCTTTACATCCAGAAATGAACAAAATTCACAATGTATTTTATGTGTTAATGCTTCAAAAATACCGTTTGGATCCTTCACATGTTATCACAATGGAGAAAATTGAGATTCAACCAGACTTGACATACAAGGAAGAACCAGTGAATATCCTAGCTCATGGATTCGAAGAACTCGTGAACAAGACAATCCCTCTTGTAAAAGTTCTTTGGCGAAATCATAAAATTGATGAAGCTAATTGGGAAAGAGAATACGATATTAAAAAGCATTTTCCTCATCTTTTGAACCAGGTACATACTAAAAATTTGAGGATGGATTTTATTATGGGAGAGAATTCTAATATCCCAAAATTTTGACTAGTGACAAAAATGTAATTTTTTAAAGTTTAGTGGCCAAAGTATAAATTTTGGAAAATTTTAAGGCTTAAAGGTTAATATTTAAAAAAGTTATGTATTTTGACCCATAAATGAATAGTTCCACCCATGAATAATATTTTCTTAGGTTTCATATTTTTTTATCTGGAGTTTGTATTAAAAGCTATAAATCGACAAAGTCCGGTAAAATATTGGATAATCGGATCGAATAAAAAATTTAGGAAATTTTGAAGGATGATAAAAAAATGCTAATAATATATTTTCAATAATTTAATTTAGTATAATTTAACACGGACCATTGGATTTAATTTGATTTTCCATGTTGAATCGGGATTGTTGGATTAAAATGGCAAGATTTTAATTTTTTGGAAAAGTACAAGAGCAAAGTTAGAAAATATGAATATATTTGTTCATATTTGACTTGATGATGTAAGGATGCTGATATCATGATGTGCATTGTAATTTTTAAGAAATTTTAAGGGTAAAAAGGTCTTTTAGCGTAAATTGAATTTTAAACTGATTTTAATTAGTTTAAAGTCATATGTCTTAAGATATTATAAAGGAAAAATCAAGAAAACTCTTCATCTTCGCCCCCAAATTGAAGTGAACTCCATAGCTAGATAAGAATAATATTCTTTTTCATTTTTCCTTATGTTTCTAGATGAAAGCATGAAATAGAAATTTTACCTACATAAAATTCTATATCATTTGGTGTAATTCGTTCATGCTTTCCATGCTTGAAATAAGATTTTAATGAATATGGTGGATGAAGGGGAAGATAAATTTTGATGATTTAAGGATGGATTTTGATATTAGTGATGAGGTTTATTCATTTCCAAGCTTGTATAATGATTAAAAACAATTAGAAATAGTTGAATCAAAGTTTGGTTAATTAGCGTTTTAGCGAAAGATTTGATATAAATTGAAATTGATATTTATTTGATTGGGATTGTATGGAAATGATGTTTAGAGCTTCAATTCATGCTTAAATCAAGTTGGAGACCAAGCTTAGGGAGACCTTTCACATTCAGCCTATGTGAAAAATTAAGGGAAAATATTGAAAATTTTCTCTGATGTTAGAATTGATGAATGAATGACTACATGTTTTTTAGTGTTGTTTGGACTAAATTGGAAGTTTGTACAAGTCTAAGGACAAATCTCATATCATAAAAAATTTGGGATTTAAATGGTAATTGTTCAAAAGTTGATGTACTAGACTTGAATGCATTATTGGAATACTTGAATATGATATTTGCTGCTTGAATTGAAATTAAATGGCAAGGGACCATTTTAAATAAATTGGAAATGTTGAGAAGAATTCTAAAAGAATTCATTTTAGTGGTTAGATTCCAGAATTTGAAATGAGTATATGAGCTATTGGTTGATATGAATATTAGGAGGATTGAAGTTGCATATTAAAGTGTTGTGATTAGTATTAACATTATGAAATGGATTTAGTATCGAACAAGTATTGAAAGAATTTTTAATAAATTTTATTACTAGTATGTGCCTATGTTAGTATGACATTAACATATGATTTTAAATTGTATGTGTTGGTAAATATTGCTTATAAAGATCGTGATTGAGATATGTGCAAGCTTAAAAACAAGGATAAAGTACAAGAGTGAAGTATATTGGTATTAAGGTTTGCTTATGAGGCATCAGGTGTGCATTCTTATTTATATTACTATATTTTACATGAGGAATACTTGCGATGAGTCACCTCAAAGGATTTGAAAAGAAAAGAACTTTAAATCTTAATTACAATATATTCACATTGTTTTGCTAAATTATATTGAATGATTTAGAATATGAACTGACCAATGCACTTTTATATGATAAATATTATATGTTAGTATCTATGGATACTTCTGATAAATGAGTGTAATATAATTTTGATATAAAAGGCCATTGTATGTGCATTGAGAGTTATTGGTACAATTGGCATGCCATGAGGTGCAGTGTTTATCAATCAATTTTGTATAGGTATATTCGTGTACATCATAGTCACATGATACATTTTATGGCATATATATGATATGTTTTCTGCACGTATATGATGTTAGTAAGATGTATTCCTAATCATATGTACAATGTTACTGTGTTTTATACTACTTGTACACCGACAGGGCACCTATGGTGCAAATTATTCACAAAGAACTAAATGTGTAATTTATTCACAAGTAGTTGTACTGCATAAACTACACAAGTATATTACTCGTGTACCATACATTCTCATTTATTATACATTGGGTTGTGGTTTGAAGTGAAATATGAAAGTACATGTTTGATCGATGAGGTTTGTAATAAAGTCTCCAATGAGAACTTTGATTTGACATTGAATGCCTTATATGTGGAAAAAAATTTTACAAGTTATTTTTTACATGAAATAGACTTTAATAAGTCAATTTTATATGTTCTTATATTTTATATGATAAATTAAGTACTTTGATTAATTGTGATATTTTATTATATATTGAAATGTCTTATTTTAGTTAATGTATGCCTCACTAAGTAAATACTTAGCGTGTGATTATTTCATGCGTAGGTAAAGATAAGTGATAGGAGTAAGGGTCCAGGCTCGACATCTTACTTTTGAGGATCAATTTAGGCACACAGTGCAAGTATGAAGTCTTTTGATTTTTTGACACTTCTAGTTGGCATGTATATTTATTTGTTTTGTTGCTCTGAATTGAATGTGTCTGAAATTGGTTTGTAGCTTAATATATATATATATATATATATATACTAATAGATATAAATAGTATTTCACATACTTAGTATATTACTAATTTATATTTTAATTACTATTATGATGAATTTTAAATTAGGCAGGTTTTAGGCAATTTCACTCTTTATATGAAATAATATTGAACTGTCATGTTGCTATCTAAAATCGGATTTGGTTTTGATGTTTAAATATTATATATGGTTTTACGTAAGTAAATATTTTAGTGATTGAAATTGAATTTGATGATTTTAAAAAGAAACAAAATTTTATCGGTTTTCGAATAGGAAATGTTTTAAATGTTTAATGTGACATCTTTGACTCGTATTCGGGATCGGATATGGGAAATGGGTGTTACATGGCTCCTTAAAAATCGGATGATTAATACTTTTTCTAAGGATCTCGTATGCATTAAAATATTAAATTTAGACCACCACCTTTATCTAAAATAAAACATGCAATATAAATAACATTTTTCAAGAAGTTAATCGTCAATTATGTTGCTTCTTCAACTCTCCTTTTATCCCTTGACGTAACAAGAGCATCATATACCATTGCTTCCTACAAAATCATATCCAACAGTAACAAATACCAATGGCTTCCATTGTCATTAATTGGAAATTGGAGTTGCGTGATTACATGTTATACGTTATTTAAGAAAATAGAATATTTCTTTATAATACACTAAATTCAACAAATAAAAGCTAATTTTTCTTACCGTATCACAATTGCTAACTTTTGCATAGTTATTCAACACATGACCATAAACATCTGCAACATGTTTATAATCTACTTTTAGTTTAAAAGCATGAGTTGCAATTCCCCTTTAAATCGTTACTAACTTATCATCCATAACAATTCTGTTATAGTTTTAGAGGAATAGAAAGGATAAAAGAAGAAGAAATTAGAATTGAGAGATTACAGAAAGGAGATATTTCATTCATTACTTGAGAAATCAATTCTTCTTAGCCATTGTTTTATTTAGTTATAGGGCTATAATTGTAATTTAAAATGTGCCAGCTGTCAGTACTCTATAACAGCTATAACTAACTCATATTCTCTTCTCTCCTCAGGTCCTGGGCACCGAACTTGGGCTCATTCCTCTCTTGCTGGACTGCAACTCGGACGGTCCCACTCCCTCTTGACTTCAACGTTTAATATGCTCCACATCAGAAGGTAAATATCTCATTCCCTCTTCTTTTACTTTAATCCCTAAATCCCCAATTTCAAATCCCTCTCTTCCCTCGATCCCCAATTCTCCCTCATCAAACCCTAACCCTTGACCTCCTCTTCCCTCAATTCCTTCGTCATTTCCACGCTCTTCTCCTCCTACTGTAACAAATTCATATTATATATACATTTACTAATTTAACTTATTGATATCTTGCAAGAAAAAAACATAATCATTGATGGAATTATACTCTTATGAGATTCCCACACTAGAGTCTACCAGACCATATTAATAACCTAACAAAGTTAATTAAAAAAATAATTACTAAATTTTATAGAAATATCAATTTAAACAAAATAAAAGTTAATTTCAGTTCTCAACTAACCCCTTCGAAACCCCATTCATCCGATTTTAATGTGTTCTTTCCAAGTACTGTAATGTGTTGTATGACAAATTTAGCAATAACTTTGATGAGTTAAAAGTATGTTTGGTTACATTTTTAAAATCATAACGTATTTAACCCTGAGGGGCGTTTAGTTCAGGTCATATTGGAATACCGGGAGGAATGAAATGTCATTCCCCCGTTTGGTTGACAAACATTTCCAACCCTCGATAATAAGTTATTCCCAATAGTAGTATTTTGGGGTATATTACTGGGAATGTGATTACCACCTTCCCTTAGGTATTGTTACATTCCAGTGTTTTGGACTAAAATGCCCTTAAACTTATTTTCAAAAATATCCTTTTTTTGTCGTTAAATAAAAAAATTCTACAAAGATTAAAAAATAAATTTATCCTTAAACTATTTTAGATTTACAAAAAAAATCCATAATTAGAATTTTATATGAAGTTCAGGGGTTAAAATAAAATTTTACCCTTTCATTAAACTTGTTTATCTTTTCAATTTTGTAAAACAATTATATAAATTTTATGAATTTAAAATTTTTAAAGAAAATATATAAATTAAATATAGTAAAATTATAGTAGAATTCAACTTGTTAAAAAACAAATATATAATAAGGACAATTTGTTAAAATATACATTCCAATAATATTTTATCCCTTTAACCAAACACTGTAATCTTACATTCCTACTAAACGAACCAAACAAAGCAATGCAACATTCCCAGTAATTTTATTCCCGCCGGTAATCTTATTCCCGCCTGTAATCTTACATTACTAAACCAAACGCACCCTGATTGCAATATGTAATACTTACATCTTTGACAATGAACTATTACATATATAATCACACAAAGCATATTCAAAATCTTCAATCCCTAATGGTGTTTGAACCTACAACATTAGACATAAAAATACTAATACAAATATTCATCAACAATACAAATAAAGAAGCACACAAATATTCTTTATGTTTATGTAGCAAACAAATATTAATCCACAATTGCTTGTCACTAACAATCCATGTCTCAGTATAACCTTTTTATGGATCATTTTAATTTCTAATGATTTTTTCATCTTTCCATTCTAACAACAATTGTTTGCCATTAACCTTTCTCGTAGATCCTGCAACCTACAAAATTTAATTTATATTAGTCACAACACTACAAGAAACAATATCAGTTTCAATATTTATAATTCATATTACCTTTTTCTTTTTCAACAGTGCATGACAATCATAATCGACGTCATCATCAATGAATATATTAGGTGTCCTAAATCCAGAATTAGACACCTCCCCAATCTGATAATCTTTCAATCGTTCATTTATCTCCTCTTTCACCTTCACTCCATCGAACAATAGTTTACTGATTTTTTTCATATCGTCAATTTTTTTTCAACTAATCCGACATAACTCCTAATCTCATTCATTTGTACCATCAATTCACTAACTTATTTTTCAGTTCATTAACCCATGAACTAATTTTTTTCAATTTCACAAACACAACACTTCATCTCTTTTATTTCACCACTCATTTTTATCAACTTCATGCACCACTCCATCCAGTTTTGCATTCTATTTTTCCTCATACTCCTTCCCATCAAACTTGAGGGTCTCAAGCACATCTACAATTCTGACTTGTCTATCAAAAACCTTAAAAATAAATTGTTTAATATGCACCAACTCAAACATAAATAATTCAAGTTTCTCCATCATCATTGTTTCATTCATACAACTCCCATTAGTATAGTCTTTCTCTTCAATATTCTCTTCCTCCACGGGAAGAACCCTCAAAAATTAAATTACAATATTAAACGAAGTAGTTCAATGCTTAATAACAAAAGGTTACTTTTATTACATTTTTTTCTTTTTGGGTCTTTTCATTTTCAACTTTTTCATAATTCAAACCACGTCTTCCTTACCCTATGCAAGAATGTATGGCAACCCATTTTTTTACAGTCAACACACTTTCAGAATTTGACTAGAAATCAATATGCATTCAAAACGTACTTAATCATTTTATTGTTAAAATTCAATTTATTTAAATAAGTATTATAATCAAAGACATCTTTAATACTCATTTACCTATAATATTGCAATGTAATCTTTTAGTTATATGTGCTTTCAATGCTTCTAAAAGCTAACTATTCCATCTATCAATTTGTCCACAACAAATTTTGCCCAATTTAGTTGAACTTTCATCCCTTTGTCAACAACAACTTTAAATTGTCCTTGCTCGGGTATGTATTACCCGTTGGACAAAGAAATATTCCCACCATGTATAAAACACTCTCACCTTCAGTTGATCCCCATCATAATCACCGCTTTTTATCCCTCCCCTCGAGATCAACTAATGTAACCTTAGTATTTATATGATACATCATGCTAAGTTTTTTTTTCTAATCATCCCTCTCAATTACATCATCGACACAAGTCTCTTCATTTTTTAGCCCCAACAACGCTACAACTTCATGAACCCCCAAAGGAAATAAATATCCATTGACCCTAATTCTATACTTTTCTATATAAAAAGTATGCATCAAATCCCTACACAACTCTCTACGAATTAGTAGTGTTGTTATTCCAATCGAAGTCTTAAATCCTATTTCATTAACACTATTTTCTTTTACTTTGCTTTCAACTCTTCCATCAATTTATGAAATCTTATTGAGCTATATCTTGTCGAGACTTCCTACATTTATAAAAAAAAGTGCAATGTTATGTTTTGGAGAACCGTTATAAAAAAAATAGTTACAAGTTGAACTAGTTATTTAATTGTGAATGTATAAGGAATATCTTCTTTTCTTGTGAACTCCTCCATGCATTATATACTTCTTTCTGTTTCTTCGACAATTTTACATAAGGTTCTTTCTCCTCTTCGGTCATCAAATTTCATTTCACAAACGATTTTTTTCTCACCTACAATCAACATTTCTTTATCAATAATGTTTATAATAATCCTCTACAATCTTCTCAATTCAATTTACATATCGAACTAATCTTTTTATTTCCATCTCACTTAAATCGTCGACATTCACTCAAATTATAAATATTTCAAAAAAATCAATATAACCTTCTTAAATACTTTAACCAATAATCATCATTCAAACAAGTATTAGACAAATACATGGTTACTTTCTAAAAGTGCATATATGGGTATTGGTTGCTTCACCCTTCCACTTTTTTGTCCCTGAAGTCATCTTCTTCTCGAACCATAATTGACATATCATTCATTTTTCATCCCACACTTTTTGTCATCGTGATGTCGTCTTCTTCTTTTTTTCATTCATTACAATAAACTTTTGAGCATATGTTATAATAAATAGTTATGCAAATGTAAATGTAATTGATTTTTATAACCGATTATAGCCATAACTGATTATTATAGCAACTGATTATGTACAACATATATGTTATCTACAACTCAATATTTTCCACTCAACCTATAAATGTTACATTCTACTTGGTTTTACTAACCTCAATTATTTTTTTCATTCATTTAACCTATAACAATAATCTATCCATTGTATTACAACTTTTCCTTGAAAACTAAACCCTAATCCCTAAATTTATAATCATTAATTAAAAAAATTGAAAATTAGAGTTTCAAGAACATACCTCTTTGTTCTTTAAATTGCAATTTCAGTTATGTTCTTCAGTATTGACGTCTATTGCTTAGATGGAAAACGAATTTAACAGACGAAACCCCTTTCTTCTCCATCTCTAATTCTAGCCTTTCCCTTTCTTGAACCGATTATGTTATCAATAAATACTTGATATTTTTTCCTATGTATCGATATATGTGGAAAAGTTTGATACTTTTACAGCCGTCTCATTTTCTTTCTTTCTTTTTTAAATTTAAAAATATCGATCTTTGGGGAAACAATATTGATAAAATCAGTTTAAACACAAAATGTTCTATATTGCTACCGGAAAAGTTATTCATTTTTATAACACTATTGGTTGAAATTGAAAATGTTACCCTTATAACGGTCACAAAATAAGTTATAAAATGTCAATGTTATTAATATAATTAACATTTTAGGTTGTGTCTTAAAATATTACTATATTATAAGTTGATGTGGCCTTATTCATTCACACGACAACAAAATAAGTTGGTTGCTATCTAAAAAGTAGATTGCGATCTAAAATGCTATAAATTTTGAAAATATCAATATTTAAAAAAAGTATCACTTATCGGCAACATAAGTTACTCGGTTGATCCATTTTAATTTTATTTTAAAATACTTGCAACCTAATATATTAAATTTAATTCAACATTTCAAGTAGAGCTAAATGTAACACCCCAATTTATGGGTCAAATTATAAGTTTCTAAAATTGATAATCAGTTTTAGAAAGTTACAGGAATTCGAGGACCAAACCCATAATTTTCCATTTTTCTTTATAAGTGAAAAATAAATTTTCCCCTCCCCGATCAATTAACCCAATAGTCCCTAAATTAAATTTGAAATCCCTAATTCTCCCCGGTCTCACCGCCATTTGTCGTCGGTTTCCACCATCCGACCATCCCCAGTGTGTGTGGTCGCCACCAAACCCCGATCATCATCGGGAAATGAGCGTGAGAAGCTTTGTTGAAACCCAAGCCACCCATCGTATTTTTCTTTATTTTCCAACCGTTCCAACCAACGGTGAGTCTCACCACCTCCCTCTTTGAATTTACGGTGTTCTTTCGACCAAAACCTAGTCGGGTCGTCGTTCACCGCATTTGCAATCGTCTTTCTCCATTGAGAGTAATCGGCTTATTTTTTTTTATTCAATTGTTTTACACTATTGTGGCTAATGATTAAGTTTCTTTTGGATTGATTATGGTGATTATTAAACCAGGGAGTAATCGGGTGCCCGATACAGCCTCTATCATCGTCGCATGCGCCGGTGGTGCTTGTGGGGCTTGTTTAGCCCAAAAAAATTTACAAAATCGAGTATGGTTAACCCGAACCATCTGATCTGACCCACCTCGATCACCTTGTTCGATCCAGTCACTGAGTCAACTCAGCCCGAGTCAACCCGTCTGATTCAACTCGGTCTGAGTCAACCCGTCTGAGTTAAATCGTCTTAGTCAACCCGTTGCATTGATCATTAACTTTGACCAAAAAGTTAACTTTTTTGAAAAGGTCATATTTTATGTTTTTCGACGTCCTGAGTCCGAATCCAAAGCCCATTTCACCAAATTCGCACCCGGTAAGCCATTTTTCAACGTTTTACCTTTGGATTCAATATGGTTTCTCAATTATGCTCAGTTTTTAGACGTAAATTTATTTGCTATGTATCCCAGGAACCATTGGACGTTGAATTCAAGTTCAAGGATGATCAAATGGTGTTTAAATGGTTGATCGGTATGGCACAAAAATTGAGGTAATACATTACTACATGTTTCATACTTTGTGGAACATGTTGGTATTTGCTTCTGCGTGGATGAGTATAATTGGTCCCATGTATGTAGTGATCACTTCCTAAAGTTAATCCAAATATTATAAAAAGTCAGTAACCGAATATGACTTTTATGACTCTTTTAAGAAAAATGAAGATCAATTGGAAAAATAAATGATTTGACTTTAAGATCCGTGAAGCTTGATAAATTTTCTTAAAAGGTTAAATACCAGGATTAACTGGATATGAAATTACCGAAAAGAGAAACATGGGATAAATTAAGAAAAATGCCATTGTAATGGAAAATGACCAAGACTTCTCAGGATGGCGAATAATAACTCTGAAAGTATAAACTTGATTAATTATCAGGAAAAAACTACATATGATCGAATTAAAAAGAATTACCAAAATGTCCTCGAACTATAATAACCTCCATTGATCAAAGGAATAAATACCATGAGCGCTAAAGGAACTAGTTTTCATCCAAGCCTAAATTATCGAAAGTATGCCACTAACATATTTGAATGAAATGACAATGATACACTTAGGATGTTAAGTTCAATAGATTGTTATCTTATGGAGACGAATTGAGAACTCATATCTTGATACACTTGAGCTCTGGAATCATTGAATAAAATCTTGGTTCTATATTGGAATTATAGAAATACCCCTGAAGTGTAAAATGACCAAAATGCCCCTAAAGTGTAAAATGGCCTAAAGTACCTCTAAGCCATGGAATAACTAATACCCTTAACTCTGAAATGAAAAAATCAACCTCGAATACCAAAATAACTTTATTATATTACCAAATTAAATTGAACAGAAGTGCCATATGTATCCTAATTTCATAAACGTCTGAATTACTCTTGAAAACTCTGAAGTGACCATGATATACTTGACTACTAAATGAACTATGTAACATCAATGACTGAGGATTAAGTAAGTGATTTGGATAAGTCTGAAAACACTGATAAACTTACATGATGTATCGTCCCTAAGGGTTATAAACCATGAATTAAAGTACATCGACAATCCATAATATTGTTGCAATGTGGAAATGAAATAAAGACTATTGGATTATGTGTTCATCTCCTGAAGATATATTCAGCTATGATTCTGAAGGTGATCAATGGATAAGAATTATTTGTATTAAAGATTGAATACCCTGGAAGGGCAACAAATAGACTTGTCAATATGCATTAGTTTTGGGAGTTGTTCAGCTTGAGTTATTTCGATAATTCGATAGATCGACACAGATTGTAAATGTCCTAAACCTTCATTTCTCCCCTATCAGCTTGAATCACACCGGTCATATCTGATCACACAAGTAACTCAGATACAAAGGATCCTGAATACCTCATTTGGCTCAATTGGACTTAAAATTTTGATAATTCAATTCATAATCCTGAATACCCCTGATGGTTTGAGTAATGGAATCACTCTCCGTAAATCTGAATCTATAATTATTCTGTATAAAGGTTCCTGAACACCTTCCTAATGCACCTCAATTACAGCGGGATTCTAAAGTATCGACTTTAAATGTTTGATTAGATCCATTAGTAATTGATCCCTTCAATTTGGACTTCGTTTCTAGAATCTGATCAAGTATATAAGTTTCACGTTTTCTTAATAATTATTTAGTTCTTCTGAAAAATACTTGGATCCTCTAGTGTGTTCCACATGTACTACATGACGGTTTAATATGTTTTGAAATGAGTTTTAACAAAATTATTGATTTATTGGTTTATAAACCATGTTAACGTGGTATATGTTCTCTGATTACGGTTTTCACCGAAAAATATGAATTGTTCCCGATTTATGGAATCATGGAATTTATTGGTTTATTAACTATGATTTCTTGTTTTCACTTCTTATACTCGAACTATTTTATTGGGATATTATCTAGGTAGGTTAGAGTACGGAGGTACAACTCTGATCAAGCTGGTAAATCCTTACGGACCTAAGGTGACCCTTAGGTAGGCTCTCAGGCCCCAAGGCACTCCCTTGGGTTAATCATGGGACTACTTATGGTGTATAGGTGGAGATCGGTTATATGGTTTATTTCATTATCACAGTTATGAGATATTACTGGATCACGATCCATATATTATCGTTTACGATTAAAACTGATTTCTACTGGATTTTTATATGGGTAGGATTCTAGAGTATGGAGGTACAACCTTGATCCAGTTGGTAAATCCTTACGGACCTAAGGATACCCTTGGGTAGGCCTATAGGTCCCATGGCATTCCCTTAGGTTGGCTCCCTTTGATGTGTGCTTAGGGTAAGCTCTTATAGGTGTAGTTTTGGGGAACTGCATAACGGTTTTTGGTTGGAGGGTTCTACTATGGTTCTGAAAATATGTTGTAAACAAATATTGTTTAAAAAGATTTATATCTTTTCACTAGTTTTGGTTGGAACACACTAGACATCCTATTCGATATCCTGAAAACTTGATACTATGAATGTTTCCTATGAACTGAGATCTTCATGGCTTCTACTCGTTGAACTACCAGTGGAACCCCAACTTATCCTGAAAACCTGTATATGTCTGTTTAAATTAGGAAATTTTATGGCTTTTCATTTATCTGCGTGTCTTGTAGCATCAATAGGTAGTTCTGTATTACTGAGCTTCCCAAAGCCACTCTATTACTCACAATTTCAGTTAAAAGAATTGTCAGTAGCTTCTAACATCAGTAAGGGAGTTCCTCCGACGTTGCTTGCGGAGTACGGTCGTATGATTAGGAGCCATGTAGCTTGTATTTTGTTTTTATGTCTGAGTCTGCAATCTGCTTTATTTTTTAATAATGTTAAATTTCAGGGTTGTGTTTATAAATTGTTTTATGATTTTACTTGTTTTAACAAAAAAATTAATTTTTTCTGAGATTTTTATTGTGGGTCGCTCCAATGGCCCTAATGTGACACTCCGGATCGGATCGGGTCACCCGTATCGGTCTGAGGGGGTTACACTAAACCTATTTTATTAAGTTTCTTTTCAAATTTCTGATTGCACCCTGTTTTAGCCTTATATTAGTTTATCTTGCCTTAGATGTCTCTGAAACTATCACGTCTTAGAAAAGTAGAGACATCAATCGCATAATAAAAAAAAAGTGATAATGACTTTAGAATGTAAAAGCAGTAAGACTATATATTCTATATTAAATAAAGTTTCTTTAAAGAGGGTAATAAACTCTAACAACTTAAACTCTGGCACCAACATTTTCTTCACTTTCAAGTTTGAACATTCCAATTCATAACTGAGGTTGCTCATTTCAATATGAATGCAAAGTTTCTCAAACTCATTAATTATAAGAACATTTATGACATTTTGGAATGTTCAAAACCAAACATCTTCATTAAATTTCTGTCATGTTCAAAGTAGCCAAGAAAAAAATCCGGTTCGGGTTTAAAAATATTTTAGATTTCATCAAAGACATTCAAATCACAAACCCACAGGATCTACTTTATTCCACAGTGCGCTAGAATTTACTATTATAAACCAATGTTTTCAAAACCGGACCGGAAATTGAACCGGTGAAGGTACTGGTTCACTGGTTCAACCGGGTTCAACCGTGGTTGAACCAGATTTTATATAAAATAATATTTTTTTTATTTTACATAATATTCAAAGCAATATTAATATATATGTAACACTTTTTTTAAGTTTACAATATTAAAAGGTATAAAAATATCACAAGTCATAACATGTATAAATGAAAAACCATAAAATCAAGTGAAACAAAATGATTCAAATCAACTACAACATAATATTTAAGGTAAAACATATTAAATAATAAATATAATTATATAACTATAATCAAAAAATAAAATTGGGGTTTAAAAAAATCATAACAAATGATGTCATTTGGTTTAATTGTTTAAAAAAAAAACAAACCCACATGGCTAAGAAACATAGAAGAGTATCCCAAAAGTTTAAAGAGTAAAAATATTAGAACAAAATAATCCCACATGGCTAAGAAACATAGAAGAGCGTCAACTTATTCTATAAATAATAGAGGTAATTTGACATTCAAAATCATGGAGCCTTTTGGTGAGCACAAAGCGAACTATTCTTTCGCTTCAATTGAGCTCAAATTTTAGGCTTCAATCGAACTTCTAAAATTTTTTTTAGTTTGAGCCTTTTCGATTTCAAGTTTTAATATTATATTTCGAGTTGATAATTTTTAGCTCGTGAGTTTTTGAGTCGAGTTGAGCTTACTTTTAAAGTTTTCGAGTTCGAGTCGAGCTCAGCAATACTCGAATTTGACTCGGCTCGTTGAACAAACGACGTTGTTTGGTTTAATTTTTTTTTAAAGAAAAAAAGTGAACCGGTGGTTCAAACCGGTTTTCAGCTGGTTCACCCCGGTTTTCCCGGTTTTCAACCGGTTCTTTACCGGTTTTGGGAGTTAACCGGACCGGACAGGCCACCGGTTCACGGTTCAACCGGTCGAACCGGCCGGTCCGGTCCGGTTTTAATAACATTGTTATAAACCCAATCAGTGTAATCCAATGGTTCCTTATCCGAATCTAGGACAAAACTAAAAACAAAACAAAAAATATCTGTTGAAAATCCAACCAATGCTGGCTTGTACTATTCACGGACCTAAGTGAATCTTCATTAATCAAAAAGATAAAATCAGTTCACCTTTGTCTCTTTATTTTACACTTCATAAAACGATGAACACTAATAAGTAGGTAAGCAAAGCATGTGGGATTACATGTTAGATTTAACAGTTCTCGACAAGACTCGTCTTTGGCTTTATATTAGTGTTACAAAAGAGCAATTAAAATGATTTTGGTTAGGACAAAAATCAAGCGCCATTGTCCCACCCAGGGCATGAATTTGACAACCTAGTCATAGTCTCCTCCATTATCAACCAATGGGAAAACCTCAATTATTTGGTGCACGCGTTCTAATAAATGTAAGCAGATAAAAGAAAAAGGCAAGAATTGGCAAGACCCGCACTCACACAAATTCAGCTGAAACAGGTATAGTTACTAGCCTACTAGCTAGCATTTTAATATACAGAATGACATTTAACATTTTAATGGTTGAATCCATCTAGTGTGACATCAATAATAAAAAAGAAAGAAAATATTATTTTTTTAAAAATTTGAATTTAAATAATTATATCTATAAAATTATGTACATTATCAACAAATTAAGAAAGTTACGAACAACATCCGTATTAGTAGAAAAAGAAAATGTTTTGATTGTTGTGACTTGGCTGTCAGAATGAAAGCTTTTCATTGTTCACCAACAGGCAATGGCTGTTTAGATTCTGGTAATGGTAGTTTAAAGCCAGAAATTTTAGAAGCATGCAGGATTTTAAGGATTGAGTGTGTTTATAAGAGGTCTATAGAGTGATAGATTCTTTGGTTTCTCGTGAGGCAAGAGGAGGAGAAACACAATCCGCCTATTTGGGATTTGACAAGTAAAACCACGTGATTTAAATTTCAACGGCATTCTGTACTTTTTTTCTATATATATCCAGAAATTTTCAAGATCCACCCATTTTCTCTTTGTTTTCTTTCCATATAATAACAGTTGAGTAAATTTCATGGAGAAGAGATGGGAAAGGAAAGTAGCGACTATAAGAAGACATGATGCCATTACTGCCAAAATCTTATCACATTAGAGAAAATTGGGATTCAACCAGACTTGACATACGAGGAAGAACCAGTGAATATCCTAGCTCATGGAGTCAAAGAACTCATAAACAAGACAATCCCTCTTGTAAATGTTCTTTGGCGAAATCATAAAATCAAGGAAGCTACATGGGAAAGAGAAGTCTTATATGGAAGAAAATGTCGAACGCCATTGAATTGGTACAGGTTCAAGGATCTAGGCATAGTTGGCCCTGATCTGATTAAGGAGATGTAAAATAAAGTAAAGATTATTCTAGATAAACTCAAGATAGACGTCGATCAACAGAAGTCTTATTCATACTATTGAATACCAAGTCGGTGATAAAGTATTTCTCAAAGTATCACCATAGAAAAAAGGTCATGTGGTTTAGACGGATAGGAAAGTTAAGCCCAAGATTCATTGGACCTTATGAGATTGTAAAAAAAAGTTGGTTCGATGTTTTATCAGCTAGCTTTACATCCATAAATGAACAAAATTCACAATGTATTTCATGTGTTGATGCTTCGAAAATACCGTTCGGATCCTTCACATGTTATCACATTGGAGAAAATTGAGATTCAACCAGACTTGACATACGAGGAAGAACCAGTGAATATCCTAGCTCATGGAATCGAAGAACTCATGAACAAAATAATCCCTCTTGTAAAAGTTCTTTGGCGAAATCATAAAATCGATGAAGCTAATTGGGAAAGAGAATAAGATATTAAAAAGCATTTTCCCCATCTTTTGAACCAGGTACATACTGAAAATTTGAGGATGAATTTTACTATGGGGGAGAATTCTAATATCCCAAAATTTTGACTAGTGACCAAAATGTAATTTTTTAAAGTTTATTGGCCAAAGTATAAATTTTGGAAAATTTTAGGGCTTAAAGTTTAATCTTTAAAAAATTTATGTATTTTGACCCATAAATGATTAGTTCCACCCACGAACAATATTTTCTTAAGTTTCATATTTTTTATCTGGAGTTTGTATTAAAAGCTATAAAGCGACAAAGTTCGGTAAAATATTGGATAATCGGATCGAATAAAAAATTTAGGAAATTTTGAAGATGATAAAAGAATGCTAATAATATCATTTCAATATTTTAATTTAGTATAATTTAACATGGACCATTGGATTTAATTTGATTTTCCATGTTGAATCGGGATTGTTTGATTAAAATGGCAAGATTTTAATTTTTTGGAAAAGTACAAGGGCAAAGTTGGAAAATATGAATATATTTGTTCATATTTGACTTGATGTTGTAAGGATGATGATATCATAATGTCCATGGTAATTTTCAAGAAATTTTAAGGGTAAAAAGGTCTTTTAGCATAAATTGAATTTTAAAGTGATTTTAATTAGTTTAAAGTCATATGTCTTAAGATATTATCAAGGAAAAATTAATAAAACTCTTCATCTTCTCCCCCAAATTGCAGTGAACTCCATACCTAGATAAGAATAATCTTCTTTTTCATTTTCAAGCAAATTCCTTATGTTTCTACATGAAAGCATGAAATAGAAAATTTGCCTACATGAAATTCCCTATCATTTGGTGGAATTTGTTCATGCTTGCCATGCTTGAAATCAAAAGTTAATGAATATGGTCGATGAAGGGGAAGTTAAATTTTGATGATTTAAGGATGGATTTTGATTTTAGTGATGTGGTTTATTCATTTCCAAACTTGTATAATGATTAAAAATAATTAGAAATAGTTGAATCAAAGTTTGGTTAATTAGGGTTTTATGGAAAGATTTGATATGAATTGAAATTGATATTTATTTGATTGAGCTTGTATGGAAATGATGTTTAGAGCTTCAATTCATGTTTAAATCAAGTTAGAGACCAAGCTTAGGGAGACCTTTCACATTCGGCCTATGTGAATATTTGGGGAAAATATTGAAAATTTTCTCTAATGTTAGAATTGATGAATGAATGATTCTACATGTTTTAGAGTGTTGTTTGGACTAAATTGGAAGTTTGAACAAGTCTAAGGACAAATCATATATCATAACAAATTTGGGATTTAAATGATAATTGTTCAAAAGTTGATGTACTAGACTTGAATGCATTGTTGGAAACTTGAATATGATATTTGGTGCTTGAATTGAAGTTAAACGGAAAGGGACCATTTTGAATAAATTGGAAATGTTAAGAAGAATTATAAAAGAATTCATTTTAATGGTTAGATTCTGGAATTTGAAATGAGTATATGAGCTATTGGTTGATATGCGTATTAGGAGGATTGAAGTTGCATTTTAAAGTGTTGTGATTAATATTAACGTTATGAAATGGATTTAGTATCGAACAAGTATCGAAAGAATTTTTATAATTTTTATTATTGTATGTGCCTTTGTTTGTTTGACACTAACATATGCTTTTAAATTCTATGTGCTATTAAATATTGCTTATAAAGATCGTGATCGAGATATGAACAAGCTTAAAAACAATGACAAAGTACAAGAGTGAAGTATATTGGTATTAAGGTTTGCTTATAAGGCATCAGGTGTGCATTCTTATTTATACTATTGTATTTTGCATGAGGAATACTTGTGATGAGTCAACCTCAAAGGATTTGAAAAGAAAATAACTTTAAATCTTAATTACAATATCTTCACATTGTTTTGGTAAATAATATTGAATGATTTAGGGTATGAACTGACCAATGCACTTTTATATGATAAATGTTATATGTAATGCCCCAAATATCAGGTCAGGGACAGTATTGAAAAGATTTGAAAATTTATGATTTTATTTGAATAAGTGGTAAAAGATGAGAAAATGATTTGTAATAGTGGTTAGATTAAATTGTAACCATAGATAAATTAAGAGAGCACTTTCTTTCTATTCTTATTCTTCTTCACTCACGTGGGTAGTTCTCTCCTCTCTATCATAAGGTAAACTTCCATTGGTTAGTTCTTCCTTTAAATTTTGGGTTGCTCTTGTAACACTAAGTGATATGTAAGCTTAAGGAAGGATTAAAGAATATTAAAACTAAGTGGTGGATGTTTTATATGAGATTTAAGGAAATGGGTTTTTGAATGATATGTTGATATATGAGTTTTTATTGAGGTTTACTAGTAGAATTGACTTGTCAAAGTATTGAATAAGAGATTAGAATCATGAGTTGTGATTAAAAACATGTTTAGAAAAATTATATGATTCTTGAGTTGAAGTGTTCTATGAAGATTCTAAATGATTTAAGAGGTTAAATGAAGGAATAAAAGGGGGTTAAGTAAAGAAAAGTTTAATAGTATTGTTGGAGGTAAAAGTAAGAGATTAGAGGGGAAAATTTAGTAAAAATTAGGCTAAAAATGGTAAATCTGGGTAAGAGTATCGGTACTGATAGAATAGTACCGATACTATAGGTATAAATAGGTAGAAATGTGACAAACAGTATCGGTACCGATGCAAGTGGTATCGATACTAACAAAGGGAGTATTGATACCATGGATCCAAAATGTCAAAATGGTATCGATACTGAAAGGGGGTATCGATACCATAGTATAGTAGTAACGATACTGAGAGAAAGGTATCGATACCATGCCAACACAGAATATAGAAATGGTATCGATACTGAAAGGGGGTATCAGTACCATAGTATAGAAGTATCGATACCAGGGTAGTAGTACCGATACTATTGAGTTTAGAACCACAAGATAGTTTGAAATTGTTATAGAAATTAAAAAATGGTACTTTTGAATATTATTAAAGTATAATGTTAAGGAGTATACTAACATTGGTATATTATGTGTACATAATGGATGCTTGTGTATATCATAATCAAGCTCCTGAATCTAGCAAAAAAAAGGGGAACGATAAAGTTGTTGAGTAGCTAAACATCTTTACACCTTATTAGCGGGGATTATCTAGTGAGTATATTTATTATAATTATTTGAGATGAATAAGATTCTCAATTATTCAAATTAGAACGTTTAAGTTAATGTACGCTTTATAGTAATTAATATGTTATCATTATATGTATGGAAAGGATATTATGAATGAATTTTTGAGTATGAACTGCTCTAAAACGAATCCATAACTAAAATGTATGAAAGGATGTATTAAGGCGTGAAAGGATGACATAACTAAAATGAATTAAAGGATGCATTAAGGCATGGAATGATGTCAGAACTAAAATTCATAAAAGGATGCATTAAGGCATGAAAGGATACCATAACTAAAATGCATGAAAGGATGCATTAATGCATGAAAGGATGCATTAAGGCATGAAAGGATGTCATAACTGAAATGAATGAAGGGATGAATTAAGGGATGAAAGGATGCCATAACTAAAATGCATGAAATGATGCATTAAGACATGAAAGGATGCCATAACTAAAATGCGTGAAAGGATGCATTAAGGCATGAAAGAATGACATAACTAAAATGCATGAAATGATGCATTAAGACATGAAAGGGTCCCATAAATTAAATTAATGAATAAATTACTAAAGAAAAAAATGGGAAGATGTACAGAAAGAAAAGTATGTTGGACATACTAAGGATGTTTATGATAATATTATGAAAGAAATTTGGTTTCAACAATAGGGATTTATCTAATCCTTATGGATGATACAAATTAGTTCGAAATCAAATAACCATAATATGCTTAAGTATACATTATTGTTTCCTTACAAAATTATGTATCAATAAAATACCTATTTAACGTGTGTTGATTTCACTCGTAGGTAAATGCAAAGATTAACTGAGTAGAGAATGCAACCATAGCAGCAGTGATCATCAATTAATGTTGACTCATCATTGATAATAAGACAATCCCTTGTGTTTTGGAAAGCTTATTTGGCATGTAATTAAAGTACTAAGAATGCTATGAAGTTTTAATTAAATAGAACTTTGTAACATATTAAAATCAATGTTTTGTTGTATCTTGAAAATGTTATGTTTTAAGAAATAGAAAAACAAAAATTTTATGGGTTTTCAAATGAGAAATTGTTTTATAAAGTGATGTGAAATCTGTACCTAGTGTACTGAAAGGTATACGGGAGATGGGTGTTACATTTATTGGTATCAGAGCTACAGGTTTAGCCAATTCTCGGTCGAAACCATTTTTTATTTTAAAAAATAGAAAGGGATTACATGTCATAAAGATTGTCAATGTTACTGGTATGGTGTCCTTAGAGTGAAATTAATGACACTCCTTACTAATTGTAATGTTATTATTATGTATGTCATAATAGATGTAGGAATCTTTGAATTCACGAAGAGCTGGGGAACAAGAGATGCAGGAAGGAATTAGTAGTGAGAGTTATGAGGCTAATAGTGAACAACCTCTCCCCTCTGAAAATGCTAATGCACATGCACCTCAGGGGATTTCGGTGCCTGAGTTTGGAACTTTCATGCAAGCCCTTGATGCCATACTGACTCGATTTCAACCTCACCCTACTATTCCACCACCGAAAATGTTAATCCCAAAAGAGCTGAAGAGCTTGGGAGCTCTAGAGTTTAGGGGAGAGGAGGGGGAGGGTCCCATGGAGGCCGACTTATGGTTAAATGATGTTATAATAATGCTCGAAAGTCTTCAATGATAGGATCCAGAAAAGTTGGGTGGAGTTGTATCTTTACTTAGAGGATCAACTCAGGTATGGTGGTCAAATACTATAATTTATGCACCACCGGAGCAAGTGACCTGGCAATTCTTCCTGGAAGAATTCAAGAACAAGTATGTGGGTGAACAGTGCAGGCGGGCAATGTTGTTAAAGTTCCTTAATCTGAAGTAAGGTGATCGAGTTGTACATGAGTTTGAGGCTGAGTACAACAAGTTGAGTCGTTTTGCTATTGAAGTAGTTCTAAATGATAAAGCAAGACATGATTGGTTTATAGAG
This sequence comes from Hibiscus syriacus, assembly GCF_006381635.1. Taxonomy (NCBI): domain Eukaryota; kingdom Viridiplantae; phylum Streptophyta; class Magnoliopsida; order Malvales; family Malvaceae; genus Hibiscus; species Hibiscus syriacus. The sequence continues at coordinate 8,695,210 of NW_024063194.1, forward strand.
GGTTTGAGGACAAAGCTGAAAGAGATGATGTTGGATTTGAAAATGTCAAGTCTACAAGAAGTCATCAATAGAGCCAAAGCTATTGAAATAGCTCAGGAGGAGACGTTAGCTGTGGAGCAGAGTTTACAAACGGGGAAAAGAGTGGGAATGCCTTCTACTCCCCATCATGTTAAAAGAGGCAAGAGCTCGAGTTCCAACTATACTGATAGAGATAGTTCTGCGGCAGTTTCACAGAAAAACAGACAATCTCAATCTTTTGCTGCTAGCTCGGGTAGAGCATCTGGGAAAGAATTCTATGTCACATATGTGGAAAGTTGCTTAGTGGAGCATGCAAACTTCTCAGTAGAGTTTGCTTCTAATGTGGCGAGACTAGTCACTTTGTTCGAAATTATCCTAAGAAATTTGGGGATAATTCGACGCAATCTGGAAGATCGGTGGCAACCTCAAATAGAAGCAGAGGAAGGGGTTGATCCAGGGGTAATCGGATTCAATGCAGAGATAAGAGACTCAGGGAGTCGCTAGAATTTACAATATTAAGACAAATGAGGATCGGGATGACCCTTAAATCATAACAGGTGTTTTCCATCTTTTTGAGGAACTTGTATTTGTTTTAGTTGATCCTGGTTCTACACACTCATACATCAGTACAAAATTGGTTAGAGCTAGAGGAAGTTCTTTAGAACTAATTGTTTCTGAGATAATAGCATTAAACCCTATGGGTCACAGTGCAAGAGTAACTCGAATATGTAGAAAATGCCCTATAAAGATCCCAATGGATTGTGTTCCCGACAAACTTGATGGAGTTACCCTTAGATGAATTTAAAATCATTTTAGGCATGGATTGGTTGTCTTCACATTCTGGATGGGTCAATTTTCGTAAGAAATGCTTATTTCTAAAAGATGCGGAAGGTTTAGAAATCGTAGTGATAGCCAAAAAGTGAAATCACCATCAAATGTGATATCAACTATAACTGTAAGGAAAATGATGGCAAATAAATGTATAGCATTTCTAGCCAATGTGATAGATACTCGAATATCGGAAGTTAAAGTAAACGATATTCCCACGATTAGAGAAGTTTCAGATATTTTTCCCGAGGAGTTACCGGGATTACCTCCAGATCGTGAGGTAGAATTTAGGATTGATGTTTACCTAGGTACTGAACCTATTTTTATGTCTCCATATAGGATGGCTCCGACTGAATTGAGAGAATTAAAAGCCCAATTGCTAGAGTTACTCGATAAGGGATTTGTAAGTCCTAGTGTTTCTCCTTGGGGAACACATGTACTGTTTGTGAAAAAGAATGACGGGTATATGCGATTATGTATCGATTATCGTCAGTTAAATAAAGTAACCATAAAGAACAAGCATCTTCTTCTGAGGATTAATGATATGTTTAATCAATTGAAATGATCAATGGTGTTTTATAAGATAGATCTAAGGTCGGGGTATCATCAGCTAAAGATCAAAGAGGATGATATTTCAAAGATAACTTTTCAGACTCGATATGGGCACTATGAATTTGTAGTGATCCCTTTAGGTTTGACTAATGCACCTGCAACAGTCATGGACTTGATTAACCAAGTGTTTCAACCATACTTGGATCAATTCGTGGTGGTATTTATAGATGATATTTTGGTATATTCCAAGTCCAGAGAGGAACATGATGCTCATCTTTGAGTAGTTCTTTAGACACTTCGCGAGAAGAAATTGTATGCCAATTTGTCAGAGTGTGAATTTTGGTTAGCCAAAGTTGATTTCTTTGTTAACATAGTCTTCACATAAGGCATAAGAGTAGATCCAAGAAAGATCCAAGCTATAGTGGACTAACAACCCCCAAAGAATGTTTCTGAAGTTCAGAGTTTCTTGGGACTTGTCGGTTATTATAGACAGTTTGTGAAGGACTTTTTAATGTTAGTGTTGCCACTAACTAAATTGTTACAAAAGGATATGCCATTTGTTTGAAAGGAGAAATGTCAAGAAAGTTTTGAAAGGCTCAAGAGAATAGTAACAGATGCCCCCGTGCTAGTACAACCTGAGTCAGGTAAAGAATATGTTGTTTTCAGTGATGCATCCCATAATGGACTGGGGTGTTTGTTGATGCAAGAGGGAAAAGTTGTGGCTTATGCCTCGAGATAGTTGAAAAATCATGAGAAAAATTATCCGACGCATGATTTAGAATTGGCAGCAGTGGTGCCATATTTATTCGGATCATAAGAGTCTAAAGTACTTGTTGACTCAGAAAGAACTGAAATTGAGGCAAAGAATATGGATCGATCTTTTAAAGGATTATGATCTAATTATCGATTATCATCCCGAAAAGGCGAATGTGGTAGCGGATGCACTGAGCTGAAAGTTTTTGCCTCTCTACGGGCTTTGGATACGCATATGTCATTAAAGGAATACGGTGCCTTGTTTGCTGAACTTAAGTTAAAGCCGATGTTTTTGGATTTGGTAAAAGAGCTGCAAGGTCAATATGAGAAATGTTTTGCGAGAATGACACAAGTGGAAAGGAATGAGACCAAAGACTTCGAATTAAGAGTCGATGGATGTTTATATTATCGGGGGAAGACTTTGTATTCCCAATAATGATGAATTGAAGAAATATATTCTTTATGAGGTATATTATAGCCCTTTGACGATGCATCCAGACGGGAATAAGTTGTATCAATTTTTAAAAAGTCGTTATTGGTGGCCTGGTATGAAAAGAGTTGTATTAGAATTTGTGGCAAATTGTTTGACATGTCAGTAAGTGAAAGTTGAGCATCAAGTACCCTCCAGATTGCTTCAACCGATATCCATTCCTGAGTGGAGGTGGGAGCGAGTTACCATGGATTTTGTTTCATGGCTACCTGTATCATTAGGTAAAAAGGACTCCATATGGGTAATTGTAGATAGATTGACCAAGACAACTCATTTTATTCCAGTTCGAGTAGATTACTCGATGGATAAGTTTGCAGAGTTATATATAAAGGAGATAGTCAGACTGCATGGAGTGCCTATTTCAATAGTGTTCGATCGAGACACAAGATTTACTTCAAGATTCTGGAAGTCGTTGCATGAGGCATTGGGTACTCAATTGAACTTCAGCACAACTTTTCATCCACAGACAGATGGGCAGTCAGAGCGAGCTATCCAGATACTTGAGGATAAGCTAAGGGCATGTGTGATTAAGTTTAAATGATGATGAGAAAGGTATTTTCCTTTAGCAGAATTTGCGTATAATAATAGTTATCAATCGAGTATTAAGATGGCCCCGTATGAAGCTTTGTATGGGAAAAAGTGTCGAACACCATTAAATTGGTTTGAACTAAAAGACCGAGACCTAGTGTTTGGGACACTAACATATACTTTTAAATTCTATGTGTTGGTAAATATTGCTTATAAAGATCATGATCGAGATACGAACAAGCTTAAAAACAAGGACAAAGTACAAGAGTGAAGTATATTGGTATTAAGGTTTTCTTATAAGGCATCAGGTGTGCATTATTATTTATACTATTGTATTTTATATAAGGAATACTTGTGATGAGACAACCTCAAAGGATTTGAAAAGAAAAGAACTTTAAATCTTAATTGCAATATCTTCACATTGTTTTGCTAAATGATATTGAATGATTTAGGGTATGAACTGACCAATGCACTTTTATATGATAAATGTTATATGTAATACCTCAAATATCAAGTCAAAGACTTTATTGAAAGGATTTGAAAATTTAAAATTTTATTTAAATAAGTGGTAAAAAATGAGAAAATGATTTGGAATAGTGGTTAGATTAAATTGTAACCATAGATAAATTAAAAAGGCATTTGGTATTTTAAGAGGGAAAATGAATTTAAAATATATCCCTTATTCGGGATTGTAAAGGGGGAAAAGAGGAAAGTAAGCTCTTTATATTCTTCTTTTTCTTCACTCACATGGGTAGTGCTCTCCTCTCTAGCATAAGGTAAACTTCCATCGGTTAGTTATTCCTTTAAATTTTGGGTTGCTCTTGTAACACTAAGTGATATGTAAGCTTAAGGAATGATTAAAGAAGATTAAAACTAAGTGGTGGATGTTTTATATGAGAGTTAAGGAAATGGGTTTTTGAATGATATGTTGATATATGAGTTTTTATTGAGGTTTATTAGTAGAATTGACTTGTCAAATGATTGAATAAGAGATTAGAAACATGAGATATGATTAAAAACATGTTTAGAAAAATCATATGATTATTGAGTTGAAGTGTTCTACGAAGATTCTAAATGTTATAAGAGGTTAAATGAATGAATAAAAGGGGGTTAAGTAAAGCAAAGTTTAATAGTGTTGTTGGAGGTAAAAGTAAAAGATTATAGGGGAAAATTTAGTAAACATTGGGCTGAAAATGGTAAATCGGGGTAAGGGTATCGGTACTGATAGAATATTACCGATACTATAAGTGTAAATAGGTAGAAATGTGATGAACATTATTGGTACTGATGCAAGTGGTATCGATATTGATGGGTTATCGATACTAACAAAGTGAAGTACTGATACCATGGATTAAGAATCTCAAAATGGTATCAATACTGAAAGGGGGTATCGATACTGAGAGAAAGGTATCGATACCATGCCAACACAGAATATAAAAATGTTATCGATACTGAAAGGGGGTATCGGTACCATAGTATAGAAGTATCGATACCAGGGTAGTAGTATCGATACTATTGAGTTTGGAACTACAAGATAGTTTGAAATTGTTATAGAAATTGAAATAATGGTACTTTTGAATATTATTAAAGTATAATGTTAAGGAGTATACTAACATTGGTATGTTATGTGTACGTAATGGATGCTTGTGTAGATCGTAATCAAGCTCCTGAATCTAGCAAGAAAAAGGGGAAAGATAAATTTGTTGATTAGCCAGACATCTCTACACCTTATTAGTGGGGATTATCAGGTGAGTACATTTATTGTAATTATTTGAGATGAATAAGATTCTCAATTATTCAAATTTGAACGTTTTAGTTAATGTCTGATTTATAGTGATTAATATGTTATCATTATATGTATGGAAAGGATATTATGAATGAATATTTGTGTATGAACTTCTCTAAAATGAATCCATAACTAAAATGCATGAAATGATGCATTAAGGCATGAAAGGATGCATTAAGGCATGAAAGGATGTCATAACTAAAATGCATGAAAGGATGCATTAAGGCATGAAATGATGCCATAACTAACATGCATGAAGGGGTGCATTAAGGCATGAAAGGATACCATAACTAAAATACATAAAAGATGCATTAAGGCATGAAAGGATGCCATAACTAAAATGCATGAAATGATGCATTAAGGCATGAAAGGATGCCATAACTAAAATGCATGAAAGGATGCATTAAGGCATGAAAGGTTGCCTCAACTAAAATGCATGAAATGATGCATTAAGGTATGACAGGATGCCATAACTAAAATGCATGAAAGGATGCATTAAGACATGAAAGGATGCCAAAAATGAAATTAATGAATAAATTACTAAAGAAAAAAATAGGGAAAATGTACATAAAGAAAAGTATGTTGTACATACTAAGGATGTTTATGATAATATTATGAAAGAAGTTTGGTTTCAACAATAGGGATTTATCTAATCCTTATGGATGATACAAATTAGTTCGAAATCAAATAATCATAATATGCTTAAGTATACATTATTGATTCCTTAAAATATTATGTCTCACTAAAATACCTATTTAACGTGTGTTGATTTCACGCGTAGGTAAAGGCAAAAATTAGCTGAGTAGGGAGTATAGCCATAGCAGCGGTGATTATCAATTAAGGTTGACTAATCAATTGAGGTTGACTCATCAGTGATAATAGGACAATCCCTTGTGTTTTGGAAAACTTATTTGGCATGTAATTAAAGTACTAAGAATGCTCTGAAGTTTTAATTAAGTAGAACTTTGTAACCGATTAAAATCAATGTTTTGTTGTATATTAAAAATGTTATGTTTTAAGAAATAGAAAAACAAAAATTTTATGGGTTTTGAAATGAGGAACTGTTTTATAAAGTGATGTGACATTTGTACCTCTTGTACTGAAAACTATACGGGAGATGGGTGTTACATTATATGTTAGTATCTATGGATACTTACGATAAATGAGTATAATATAATTTTGATATAAAAACCCATTGTATGTGTATTTAGAGTTATTGGTATAATTGGCATGCTATGAGGTGGAGTGTTTATCAATCGATTTTGTATAGGTACATTCGTGTACATCATAGTCACAGTATACATTTTATGGCACATAAATGATATGTTTTCTACATGTATATGATGTTAGTGAGATGTATTCCTGATTATAAGTATAATGTTGTTGTGTTTTACAATACTTGTACACCGACAGGACAACTATGGTGCAAATTATTCACAAAGCACTAAATGTGTAATTTATTCACAAGTAGTTGTACTATATATAATACACACGTATATTGCTCGTGTACCATAAATTCTCATTTATTATACATTGGGTTGTGGTTTGAAATGAAATAGGAAGGTACATGTTTGATCGACGAGGTTTATAATAAAGTCTCAAATGAGAACTTTGGTTTGACATTGAATGCCTTATATGTGAAAAAATGATTTACAAGTTATTTTTACATGAAATGGACTTTAATAAGTCAATTTTATATGTTCATATATTTTCATATGATAAATTACAGTACTTTGATTAATTGTGATATTTTATTATATATTGAAATATCTTATTTTAGTTAATATATGTCTCACTAAGTAAATATTTAGCGTGTGATTATTTCATGTGTAGGTAAAGATAAGTGATCGGAGTAAGGATTCAGGCTCGACATATCACTTTTGAAGATCAATTTAGGCACACAGTATCAATATGAAATCTTTTGATGTTTTTTTCACTTCTAGTTGGCATGTATATTTATATGTTTTGTTGCTCTGAATTGAATGTGTCTAAAATTGGTTTGTAGCTTAATATATATAGTGTTTCACATACTTAATATATTACTAATTTATATTTTAATTGCTATTAGGATGAATTTTAAATTAGGCAGGTTTTAGGCAATTTTACTTTTTATATTAAATAATATTGAACTGTCATGTTACTATCTGAAATCGGATTTGGTTTGGATGTTTAAATATTAAATATGGCTTACGTGAGTAAATATTTTAGTGATTGAAATTGAATTTGATGATTTTAAAAAGAAACAAACTTTTATCAGGTTTCTAATAGGAAATGTTTTAAATGTTTAATGTGACATCTCTGACTCATATTCGGGATCAAATATGAGTAAGGGGTGTTACATACCTCCTTAAAATCGGATGCTTAATACCTTTTTCTAAGGATAACATATGGATTAAAATATTTAAACTTAAACTACCACCTTTATCTAAAATAAAACATGCAATATAAATAACATTTTTCAATAAGTTAATCGCCAATTATGTTTCTTCTTCAACTCTCCTTTTTTCCCTTGATGTAACAAGTGTATCATGTACCATTCCTTCCTACAAAATCATATCAAACAGTAACAAATACCAATGGCTTCCATTGTCATTAATTGGAAATTGGAGTTGCGTAATTACATGTCATACGTTATTTAAGAAAATAGAGTATTTCTTTATAATGCACTAAATTCAACAAATAAAAGCTAATTATTGTTACTGTATCAGAATTGGTAACTTTTGCATAGTCTTTCTTCACATGACTATAAACATCTGCAACATGTTTATAATCTACTTTCGAGTTTAAAATCATGAGTTGCAATTCCCCTTCAACTCGTTACTAATTTATCATCCATAACAATTCATATTATATACTAATAATTGAACCTACAACATTATAAATAAAAATACTAATACAAATATTCATCAACAATACAAATAATGAAGCACACAAATATTCTTTTTGTTTATGTAGCAAACAAATATTAATCCACAATTACTTGTCACTAACAATTCATGCCTCAGCATAACCTGTTTATGGATCATTTTAATTTCTAATGAATTTTCATCTTTCCACTCTAACAACAATTCTTTCCATTAACCTTTCTCGTAGATCCTGCAACCTACAAAATTTAATTTATATTAGTCACAACACAGCAAGAAACAATATCACTTTCAATATTTATTATTCATCTTACCTTTTGCTTTTCCAACGATGCTTGACAATCAGAATCAACTTCGTCATCAATGAATATAATAGGTTTCCTAAATCCAAAATTAGATACCTCCTCAATCTGATGATCTTTCAATCATTCATCTACCTCCTCTTTCACCTTCACTCCATCGAATAATCGTTTATTGATTTTTTTCATATAATCAAATTTCTTTTCAACTGATCTGACATAACTCCTAATCTCATTAATTTGTACTATAAATTCTCTAAATTTGTTCACTATTAAACCCTTTTCAGTTCATCAATCCAATGAACGATTTTTTTCCAATTTCACAAACACATCACTTTATCTCCTTTATTTCATGTTGAACTGCATTTTGATATAACAATTTATGGAAAAATGTTTTTGGACATGAATTGAATTTATTCAAAGTTTTAAAAGATTTCAAAAATAATTCAAAGTCCCTTTAAAAGATGAATTGAGCAAAAATTACAAGTAGTATTGATACTATTCTTTGCAGTATCGATACCACATGAATGGGTATCGATATCCTACATGTAGTATCAATACCTTAGGCAAAGGTAGTACAGATACCATCAAGGTAGTACCGATACTACCATGAAGGCTCAAAACATCGAATGCAAAATGGGTATTGATACCATGCAAGGGTATCGATACCATAGTGCAAAGTAGTATTGATATCCCTTAGGCATTATCGATATACAAGGCTCCAACAACTAGCAATGACTAGTTAAATTTGAAATTAACAAAGGTAGTATCAATACCCTATGAATGAGTACCGATACGTCCTATTCTGGATAGCCTTATTTTGTAGAAAATTAATCCCCAACGACTATATACAACTTCAAACTCATTCCAACCTATAAAAACAAGCTAAGGACACTTGAAGAAGTAAGAGAACAACTATCCAAGCAATAAAACACAAGGGAAGAATTTTTCATTCTTATTTCATCTTTCTCTTGTAAATATTTATGTTCTTATGAGCTTAATTCTTGTAAACACCTACCTTAGAGAGGTTTTCTTGTTTACATTTCATTTCATTGTAAAGGGTTTTGGTTCTAGCTGAGCCTGCTAAAAGCTAGGGAAAAGGTTCTAGTTTAGCACGTGAAAAACTAGGGAGTTTGTAAATGTTATCTCTTTGTTCTGTAAAAAGAAAGAAAAAATTAGTGAATTTGTTGAAAAATCCTTGGTGAGGAGCTAAGGTAGTGGATGTAGACTTGGTTGAGAAGTCGAACCCTATAAATCACTGTGCAAATTTTCTATTTTTCAATCTCCTTACTCCTTAAACACAAAAACCGACCTGACCCCTCTTGGCGAACCCTTTCAGTTATCGATTCGAGCTTCTGCAAATCCCAACAATTAGTATCAGAGCTTGACTCGTTAGAAGGCTTCACATCCTTGAGACGATCCTCGAAGAAGCTCCACCGATTCCAGACACAACCGACAAAGAAATGGCTTCAACCTCCGGTGCCTATTACATTAAAGATTCACTTATTGTGGATTCAAAATCGGTCAATAAGCCACCCTTCTTCAATGGAGCAAATTATGTCCATTGGAAGAATAAGATGATGTTCTTTATTCGAGCCTATGATCTAGGAGCTTGGAACTCAATCATGAAATGTTACTCCACTCCACCCGGTGAGATAGATGATTGGGATAATTGGAGTAATGAAGAGAAGAAAAAGTTCCAACATAATGCCAAGGCTATTCACATTCTCTTTTGTGCTTTAGGCGCAGATGAATATGGAAGAATATCATCTTGTTACAGTGCCAAAGAGATTTGGGATAAGCTCCAAGTCACTCATTAAGGAACCGATGAAGTGAGGGAAACAAATATAAGTCTTCTCAACCATAGCTACGAGAACTTCAAGATGAAACCTGATGAAGACATCAAAGTTATGACGGATAGATTTTTCGTGATTGTCACCGGTCTCAGGGGATTTGGAGAAGTAATCCCTAATGAGAAGCTTGTGAGGAAGATGATCTCTCTTCCTAAGTCATGACAATCGAAGAAGACGATTATTCTCGAAGCTAGAAACCTAAAGTCTCTCACTCTTGACGAGCTAATTGATTCTCTTCTCACTCGTGAGTTCATGTTGAACGAAGATGAAGAAGGTGAAGATGAAGAATGTGAAGAGAAGAAAAACAAGAAAAGAATGAGGTAGGCATTGTCTTCAAATCCACCAATGAAAGCTATCAAGATTCAAGTGATGAGGTGTATAAAGATGATGATGAACAATAAGATGAGATGGTCAAGCTCTTCAAAGAGTTAAAGAGATTCATGACTTCTAAGGAAGAGAAGCATGAATCCACCAAGAAGAAGAGTTCCCCGGTGTGCTTCAATTTTCAAAGAACGGGTATGATTGTCCCCTTCTAAGAAAGAATGGATCATCTAAGAAGAAAGCATTTGTTGCAACTTGGAGTGATGAAGATGACTCCAATGATGATGAAGAAGTAGTCAACCTATGCCTCATTGCCAACGAAGAAGAATCTGAGGTATCTTCTAACTCAAATGAATTAAATTCATGCTCTTTTGATGAGTTACAAGATGCTTATAATGTGTTGTATTTAGGATATGACCATGAATTCCAAATATAAGAAATTAATTTCAAAACTTAAAAATGAAAATAATTTGGATTTAAAAGCAAAAGTTGCTTTTAAAAATCAAAATGAAATTTTGCAAAATGATTTAGAGCTTTCAAAAGTCAAAATTAATGATTTAGAAAAAGAAACTTTTGATTTAAAAGTTAAGCTTGAAAGCTTAACAAAAAAATAGTTAATTTCTAAAAACAACACATTTTGTTTAAAAATGACAAATGCTCACATTGTCATTTTCATGGTCATTTGGAATATACTTGTCCTTTGAAGAAAGGAAAACGTTTTCAAATTAGATAAGTATGGGTTCCTAAGGGAACAATGGGCATTGAAACTAATGTCCAAGGATCCAAAGCAATTTGGATACCAAAATCAAAATAAATGTCTCTTGTAGGTGTGTGGGAGAAATGGTGATGAAAATGAAGATACTGAGATGCTCTAGCCACACTTGAAAATGAATGGGTAACCTCTAAGCTTAAAAGCTTTTAAATTTTGTATAGTTGGTTGCTCGTTTTGGTTTAAGCATGCATGAGTTTTGATTTTAAATAATTATGTTTTGTTTTTAATCTCATGTATGATAAGAGGAAATTGTGATGAACATTTTAATGATTTTAGTTCATTATAATGAATTTTGGTCAAAATTGGTTTTAAATGCAAATGATATCTCTCTAACAATTGATATCAACTTTTTAAATACTTTGATTTTACAAATTTTAAATTTTTGACCTAAATTTGAATGTTTATACATGTGTTTTAAATGAAAATGACATCTCTCTAACAATTAATATCAAAATTTTTCAAATGCATAGCATTTTTAGAAAACTTTGTGCATATGCACTCAATTTTAATAATTGATATTGCATAAAGTATTTTAGACTTGGATATATTGAATTTCATGTGCTACTGACATGTTTGTTATTCTTTGTTGAAATTTAATTTTGTTTAAGCGTCAAGTTTTTAAAGCTAAATTTTGTTTGGAAATGCACTTATTGAGGGGATCTTTGATTTTTCAAATGATTTTTAAATGTCAAATTTACTACTTACTCTCCAATGTTATTTTAGAGCTTTAAATATTGAATTATTTATTATATAACAAAAAAGGGGAGAAGTATGGTTTGAAAAATTCAATTTCCTTAATGAAAAAGTGGGAGCTGAACATTTTCATATATTTTCCAACAATTGGTAACAATTGGTATCTTTTTCATTAAATATTTTATTAAGGGGAAGTTTCTGCCAAAAACAATTTTTCAAATGTTTTATTATATCAAAAAGGGGGAGATTGTTGAACTATATTTTGATATAACAATTTATGGCAAAATATTTTTGGATTCAAATTGAATTTATTCAAATTTTTAAAAGATTTCAAAAAATAATTCAAAGTCCATTTAAAAGATGAATTGAGAAAAAAATTACAAGTAGTATCGATATTGTTCTTTGCAGTATCGATACCACGTGAATGGGTGTAGTACCGAAACCATCAAGGTAGTATTGATACTACCATGAAGGCTTAAAACATCGAATGCAAAATGGGTACCGATACCATGCAAGGGTATCGATACCATAGTGTAAAGTAGTGCTGATACCCTATAGGCAGCATCGATACTACAAGGCTCCAACGGCTAGTTAAATTTGAAATTAACAAAGGTAGTACCGATACCCTATGAAGAAGTATCGATACTTCCTATTCTTGACAACCTTATTTTGCAAAAAATTAATCCCCAACGGCTATATACAACTTCAAACTCATTCCAACCTATAAAAAAAGCTGATGACACTTGAAGAAGTAGGAGAACAACTATCCAAGCAGTCAAACACAAGAGAAGAGTTTTTCATTCTTATTTCATCTTTCTCTTGTAAATATTTTTGTTCTTGTAAATACCTACCTTAGAGAGGTTTTGTTATTTACATTTCCTTTCATTGTAAAGGGTTTTTGGTTCTAGTTGAGCCTGCTAAATGCTAGGGAAAAAGTTCTAGTTTAGCCCTTGAAAAACTAGGGAGTTTGTAAAGGTTATCTCTTTGTCATGTAAAAAGAAAGAACAAATTAGTGAATTTGTTGAAAACTTCTTGGTGAGGAGCTAAGGTAGTGGATATAGACTTGGTTGAGAAGTCGAACCACTATAGATCGCTGTGCAAATTTTCTATCTTTCAATCTCCTTACTCCCTAAACACAAAAACCGACCCGACCCCTCTTGGTGAACCCTTTCAGTTGTCGATTCAAGCTTCTGCAAATCCCATCATTTTATCAACTTCATGTACCACTCCATCCAATTTTGCATTCTATTTTTCCTCATACTTCTTCCCATCAAACTTGAGGGTCTCAACAACATCTTCGATTCTGATTTGTATATCAAAAACCTTAGAAATATTTCGTTAAATATGCACCAACTCAAACATAAATAATTCAAGTTTCTCCATCATCATTGTTTTATTCACACAACTCCCATTAGTAAAATTTTTCTCTTCAATATTATCTTCCTCCACAAGAAGAACCTTCAAATTAAATTATAATACTAAATGAAGTTGTTCAACTCTTAATAAAAAAACTTACTTTTATTACCTTTTCTTTCTTTTTGGGTCTTTCTATTTTCAAATTTTTCATAATTCAAACAACATCTTCCTTACCGCATGCTAGAATGCATGGCAATCCATTTTTTAACAGTCAACACACTTTCAGAATTCAACTATAAATCAATCTTCATTCAAAATGTACTTAATTATTTTATTGTTACAATTCAATTTATTTAAATAAGTATTATAACCAAAGACATCTTTAATACTCATTTACCTCTAATTTTGCAATGTAATATTTTAGGTATGTGTGCTTTCAAGGCTTCTAAAAGCTAACTATTCCATCCATCAATTTGTCCACAACAAATTTTGCCCAATTTACTTGACCTTTCATCCCTTTGTCACACAACAACTTCAAATTGTCCTTGGTCGGGCATGTATTACCCGTTGGACAAATAAATATTCCAGCCATGTATAACAACACTCTCGCCTTCATTTGATCCCCATCAAAATCAATGCTTTTTATCTCCCCCTCGAGATCAACTAATGTAACCTTAGTCTTTATATGATACATCATGCTAAGTTTTTTTTCTAATCATCCCTCTCAATTACATCTTCGACACAAGTATCTTCATTTTTTAGCCCTAACAACGCTACAACTTCCTGAACCCCCAGAGAAAATAAATATCCATTGAACCTAATTCTATAGTTTTTTATATCAAAAATATGTATCAAATCCCTACACAACTCTCTACGACTTAGTCGTGTCATTATTCCAATCAAAGTCTCAAATCCTATTTCATTAACACTATTTTATTTTTGCTTTGCTTTCAACTCTTCCATCAATTCATGCAATCTTATCGAGCCACATCTTGTCGAGACTTCCTACATTTATAAAAAAAAGGCAATGTTATGTTTTGGACAACCTTTATAAAATAACAATACAAGTTCAACTAGTTATTGAATTGTGAAAGTATAAGAAATACCTTCTTTTCTTGTGAACTCCTCCATGCATTATATACTTCTTTATATTTCTTCGACAATTTTAACATAAGGTTCTTTCTCCTCTTCGATCATCAAATTTCATTTCACAAACGATTTTTTTCTTACTTGCAATCAACATTTCTTTATCAATAATGTTTATAATAATCCTCTATAACCTTCTCAATTCAATTTACATATCGAACTAATCTTTTTTTTTCATCTCCCTTAAATCGCAGACATTCACTCAAACTATAAATATTTCAAAAAAAAAATAAAACTTCTTAAATACTTTGAACCAATAATCATCATTCAAACAAGTCTTAGACAAATACATGGTTACTTACTAAAAGTGCATATATAGGGTATTGATTGCTTCACCCTTCCACGCTTTTTGTCCCTGAAGTCATCTTTTTCTCGAACCATAATTGACATATCATTCATTTTTCTCCCATGCTTTTTGTCATCGTGATGTCGTCGTCTTTTTTTTTCATTCATTACAATAAACATTTGAGCAACATATGTTATAATAAATAGTTAAGTAAATGTAACTGCTTTTGATAACCGATTATAGCCATAAGTATTATTATATTAACTGATTATGTACAACATATAATGTTATCTACAACTCAATATTTTCCATTCAACCTATAAATGTTACATTCTACTTGTTTTTACTAACCTCGATTATTTTTCATTCATTCAACCTATAACAATAATCGATCCATTATATTACAGCTTTTCCTTGAAAACTAAACCCTAATACCTAAATTTATAATCATTAATTGAAAAAATTGAAAATTAGGGTTTCACGAACATACCTCTATGTTCTTCAAATTGCGATTTCAGCTCTGTTCTTCAGTATTGACGTCTATTGCTCAGAGGGAAAACGAATTTCACATACGAAAACCCTTTCTTCTCCTTCTCCAATTCTGGCCTTTCCCTTCCCTAAACCGATTATGTTATCCATAAATACTCGATAGTTTTCCCTATGTATCGATATATGTGGAAAAGTTTTATACTTTTACAACCTTCTCGCTTTCCTTCTTTTTTTTTAATTTAAAAATATCGATCTTTGGGGAAACAATATGGATAAAATCAGTTTATAACACAAAATGTTTTATATTGCTACCGGAAAATTTATTTGTTTATATAACAATATTGGTTGAAATTGAAAATGTTACCCTTCTAACGGTCACAAAATAAGTTATAAACTGTCAATGTTATTAATATAATTAACATTTTAGGTTGCGTCTTAAAATATTACTATATTTTAAGTTGATGTGGCCTTATGCATTCACACGACAACAAAATAAGTTGGTTGCTATCTGAAAAGTAGGTTGCGATCTAAAATGTTATAAATTTTGAAAATATCAATTTTGAAAAAAAAGTATCACTTATCAGCAACATAAGTTACCCTGTTCAACCATTTTAATTTTATTTTAAATACTTGCAACCTAATATATTAAATTTAATTCAACATTTCCAATAGAACTAAACCTATTTTATTAAGTTTCTTTTCAAATTTCTAATTGCACCGTGTTTTAGTCTTATATTAGTTTGTCTGACCTTAGATGTCTCTGAAACTATCACGTCTTTGAAAAGTAGAGACATCAATCTCATAATAATAATAAAAAGTGGTAATGAGTTTAGAATTTAAAAGCAGTAAGACTATATTCTTTATTAAATAAAGTTCCTTTAAAGAGGGTAATAACTCCAAACAACTTAAACTCTGGCACCAACATTTTCTTCACTTTCAAGTTTGAACATTCCAATTCATGACTGAGGTTGCTCATTTCAATATGAATGCAAAGTTTCTCAAACTCATTAATTATAAGAACATTTATGACATTTTGGAATGTTCAAAACCAAACATCTTCATTAAATTTCTGTCATGTTCAAAGTAGCCAAGAAAAGAATCCGGTTCGGGTTTAAAAATATTTTAGGTTTCATCGATGACATTCAAATGACAAACCCACAGGATCAACTTTATTCCACAGTGCACTAGAATTTACTATTATAAACCCAATCAGTGTAATCCCATGGTTCCTTATCCCAATCTAGGACAAAACTAAAACAAAAAAAGATATCTATTGAAAATCCAACCAAGGCTGTCTTGTACTATTCATGGTTCCTTAACAAACAATGAACACTAATAAGTAGTGCTGGTAAACAGGTACAATTTCGTAAATTTCGTATCGTACCCACTTTAATTGAGGCGGGATGAATATAACTTTAGTGGGTAATGGCGGGTGTGGATTTAGAACGTGGTACCCATCACGGGTAGTGGGCGAGTGATGGGTTTGATTCCTTACCCACCTCGCATCCGCCTACCCTGCATCTGCCCGCTCACTAAATCTCTATTAAATTTTGGATCATTATGAAATTAGGTATAATTTTATAGACTAATTTATAATCTTAATATTGTATAAGATATAACTTATAATCATTTGTTTATTTTATTATGTTTTTTATTGGACGTGTTTGTTTTATGTTCGTTGTTTATGTATAGCTCAAGGTTGCTGTCAGCGGATCTAGCAGGGTACGTCTCCAGTTGGATAGTGGGTGTGGGTATAGATTTGAAAATTTACCCGCGTAGGTGGGTGTGGATTTAAAAAATTTACCCGTCATGAATGGTGAGCAGTTGATAGATTTAAAAATATTAAATGGGTATGAGAATAGGAAAGAAATGATATCTACACTTAAACCCGCCCATTTGACATCCGTACTAATAAGTTAGTAAGCAAAGCATGTGGGATTACATGCTAGATTTAACAGTTCTCGACAAGACTCGACTTTGACTTTATATTACTGTGTGCCAAAACAGCAATTAAAATGGTTTTGGTTAGGACAAAAATCAAGCGCCATTGTCCCACCCAGGGCCTGAATTTGACAGCCTAGTCATAGTCTCCTCCATTATCAACCAATGGGAAAACCTCAATTATTTGGTGCACACGATAACTGTAATCAGATAAAAGAAAAAGGCCAGAATTGGCAAGACCCGCACTCACACAAATTCAACTGAAACAGGTATAGCTACTAGCCTACTAGCTAGCATTTTAATATACAGAATGAAATTTAACATTTTAATAGTTGAATTCATCTAGCGTGACATCAATAATAAAAAAGAAAGAAAATATTATTTTTTTAAAAAATTGAATTCAAATAATTGTATATATAATTATGTACATTATCAATAAATTAAGAAAGTTAATAACATCCATATTATTTAGAAGAAAAAAAACGTTTTGATTGTTGTGACTTGGCTATCAGAATGAAAGCTTTTCATTGTTCACCAACAGGCAATGGCTGTTAAGATTCTGGTAATGGTAGTTTAAAGCAGGAAATTTTATAAGCATGCAGGATTTTAAGGATTGAGTGTGTTTATAAGATGTCTATAGAGTGATAGATTCTTTGGTTTCGCGTGAACCAAGAGGAGGAGAAACACGATCCGCCTATTTGAGATTTGACAAGTAAAACCACGTGATTTAAATTTCAACGGCATTATGTACTTTTTTTTCTATATATAGCCAGAAATTTTCAAGATCCACCCATTTTTCCTTTGTTTCCTTTCAATATAATAACAGTGTAGACGCCTAATTTCCGATTCGATTTATATTATTATGATCATACTGCTACATAATATATTTATATTACATATTGATTTATGTCATTATAATTATATTATATAATATGGTACATACATTTATACTACATATTTTTATTTTTGTACCAGGTCGAATAGTTACAAATAAGGCAGGCCCAAAGCTTAGATACAAGTGATACCAACAACCTAGAACCCAATTGTAGCTCGGATCCAAGACTTGACTCGAACCGACCCGAGTAGGGTTTCGCACTAGCACCAACAATCGTCTCAATCTCATCCTTTGGATTTGGACCCATTCAATGGTCTATATCACTCTAGGGATTAGGGTTTGACACCCTAAACTTTCTTTCCTCAGTGCCTCATCCCCTTCCTTCGAAGACTCCTCGTCCCAACCGCAACCAATGTCCGTTTTTCTCGACGCAACAAACACGGCATCGTGGATTCATGGAGCTCACCAACAAACAACAAACAAGCAAGGATTTTTAGTCCGAGTAAAACTCTAAAAACCGAACTACAAAATAGCAAATTTTATGATTATAAATAGATGTAAAATACAACACAAGATTACTCAAAAAATCTGCAAGAAAAAAGAGAGAGAAACAGTGAGAAATCGGAAGCAAAGTTTTGTAACTTTTGAACGAAAGGAGAAATAAAAAGGTACTATTTTTTTACCTTGCTCGGTGGTCTTTGGCTCATGCATGTGGTTTTATTGGTTTTGTCTCTCTTGTTGACTCAAAAAAAACCCTCGGAAGAGGAGCCGATGATCGGAGGGGAGGGATTCGAAAGATCTTTCTCAGATCTAGCCCTCCTCGAGGCGATTTTTAAAAAATCACTTTGATTTTTGAAACGTGAGTGGAAAGATCTTTCAAAAAAACTAAAACTTTATATTTTTTGGGCGCCGATCAACGATGGCTTGCGAGGCAGTGATGGTCGGATTCTGGGTTCCAGATGAACCCAGGCGGTCGTGTTCTTCAGAAATGAAGAACAATTGAGAGAATTTTCAAGGGTTGGGTTTTGATTGAAATGAAAGAGGGGAGAAAATGAAAATGTTTGTGATTTTGGGTTTTATAATGACTCACCAACCCGACCCGTGAACCGATTCAACCTGGCATGATCCACGCGTTTTGTAAAAAAAAAAGGTCAATTGTAGTTTCGGTCCCCCCATTGTTTTTTAAAATTCATTTTGACCCTTAAATTCGATTCTAATCCCAATTTGCTTTTAATTGACCACCCAATTTGTTTTCTTTTAATTTAATCCTTTCTAAATTCAATTCACGTTTTTATTTTTATTTAATACTACTTTTATTATATATAATAATATATATATATATATTCTATTTTTATTTTTTACTTTTTATTTCTTTTTTGTCTTTGTTTTGTTTCTATTTTTTTATTAATTCCATTACGTTTTTCCTTTATTTTTGTTTTTCCTTTATTTTATTTTGTTTTATTTATTTATTATATCTTGTTTTATTTTATCTTTATTTTATTTATTTTATCTTTTTCATTTTTTAATCTTTTAATCTTTTATTTTTATTGTTTTAATTTATTTGGCTATTTTCTTAGGTTTCTATATTTTATTTTACTTCTTTTCTTTATTTTAGTAACTGTTTATATTTAATCTTGCAATTAGTATTTTTATATTTTTTCCTCTTTTTACTTAATTCAATGGACCTTTATTTGATGTGTACTTTAAATAGGCAATTCGTTTTTATTTTATTTCTTTTAATTTCATGTATATTTTTTCTTGATTCGATTCCGCATTTTACTCTATCTAACACTTTTCTCTGACTTTTTAAACGCTTTTTAAATCCATTAAAGGTAAGTAATTTGGATTAAACTTTACCTTTTAGTTTAAACTAACAATCCTCTCAATTAAGACAACTGGAAATTAATTAGTACCGAAAGGGCAGTTCAAGGGTGCTAATCCTTCCTTGACTGTAAATGACTCCCAGATCCGACATATTTCTGGTAGAGCAGATCAGGTAAGATGGTGTCCGATCAGCCTAAATAATGTATTTGAAATTCGGTGGTTAGCTCTAACATTTTTTCAAGTTGAAGCCCAATTTCGTGCCCACACGAAAGACGGCTGAGACAGCTTGGTGACTCCGCTGAGGAAAGGTAAGTGAGTCAGGCTAAGGTTAGTTTCTAGTTGTCTTTTTAAGTGAAAAGGGTAAGTTTAAATTTTAAGGTAACTTTTTCGATCCTTATTACTTACCTTTGATATCTTTTCAATAAATAGTTGTACTGATGATTTCTTTCAATGGTTTTAGCATATTAAGCTTTTTCATCTAAGGCTCTATACCCGGGCTTCAAACCCTTTTAAGTGGGGGTGAAAGTGACGCCTTCATGAGAATTTATTCTCCGCATAGGCCTAGAAAGTAGCCTTCAGGATTCATATACCTTATTTCTTCGTGTGAATTTATTCACTGCATAGACATAAGGGAATGTATCCTCTCGAGTTTAACTTAGTCACACAAGCTTGTAAGGGATTAAGACTAAGGGTCTGGCAAGCCCAAGGAGGCACCGGCAAGGAGAACTCGGGTACCTTCTTTAGAAAACCTAAACTGAGAGACTACAGGAAATTAGAGCCTACGCTGAAATCCCATTTCAAGACCTAGGATTTTTTTACTCATCAGTTTGTCACTTTTATTTTTTATTTCATCATTTATATTTTTATCTTTAATTTGCATCATAAAAGAGATCATTGATCCATAAAGGTGTTAGTTACACATAAATAATATGCATTAATGGACAAATGGGTTATAATGCAATAGTAAAAAACGTCGAGTACAACTATGGTCAGAAAAGACTCAGAAAGAGACGGGAGACAGTCTGCAAGGAAGCTATGTGTCAGAATTGGTTAGCTATGCTTCTTTCAGCCTAAAGAAGAATGATGTTCAAGAGCTACAGAGCATTTGAGATAGATGGAAGAGTGACCAGAAGCAGAAGTTCAGCCAGCGGTATGGTAATATCGCTCTCCTTCTCTATGTCAGGACGGATGAGCCCTTAATTAGAGCCTTAGTACAATTCTGGAACCTGGGGTACAACTGTTTCACCTTTAACTAGGAGACATGGTTCCCACAATCAAAGTATACTATATTGATGCATTACGAGGGAATCAGAATGGAGCGAGTCTACATCAAGCACATCAAAAGTCAGCCTTTCAAGAAAAATCTGGCAAAGGTTGCGGGGGTAGATGAAAAATGGGTAACTGACCGGGCTCGACACAAGGGTAACGGAGAAGGAATTTCTTGGATTCATATCAAGCAACTAATGAATAACTATCCCGATGAATGGAAGGCAATAGATCTTTTTACGTTGGGTCTTTATGGTTTGGTTATATTCCCTATGACTTTGGAGTACATTGATGTAGCTGTGGTGAACTATTTGGGTAACTGACCGGGCTCGACACAAGGGTAACGGAGAAGGAATTTCTTGGATCATATCAAGCAACTAATGAATAACTATCCCGATGAATGGAAGGCAAAGATCTTTTTACGTTGGGTCTTTATGGTTTGGTTATATTCCCTATGGACTTTGGAGTACATTGATGTAGCTGTGGTGGAACTATTTGAACAACTCCCGAGGCGAGTAAATTCAGCACCAATAATTTCAACTGAGACCTTTTGCTCTCTCACCACTAGAAAGACTGGCGGAGGAATTCAATGGTGTGCTCACTTCTCAAAGTTTGGATCCACAGTCATTTCTGGAAGACTAACGGGATTGCTTACCGCCGATTTAGTACCATTATTCACCTTTGGGGGAATTCCTTACTCTGAAATGGCATGAAGGTGCCATAAAAGAAAAGTGGATGAAGTATTCACATCTTTAGGATAGGGATATTGCCTGAGAGCTCCTTGGTTGACTCACATGACATTCTCTTCCGATGTTGGGATTCAGACACTATGACATTACTTGGACTCTGGGGAGCAGTCGGATATTCTCCGCTTTTGGCACTTTGATAGTATGGGGCATGTCAGTTTGTCCCAGCAACATACGAAATATTTGGATCAGAATTTGAACACCATGGGGACAACTACAAGAAAATGGTCAAGGAAGTAGATGAGTCATGGAAGAAAGAACATCCCCGTGCCAGATCATGAGGACACCTGGACCATGAAAGAACATCTTAAGCCTATTCCTTCTGAGCTGGAAATAACAAAGAAGAATTTGAAGCTGTAAAAAATGAGCTGAAATAGAGGGTAAGGGAATTGAGGTTAAAAGATACCAGTGGAAATTAGATGATGATACTCAGAAGGACCAGGCAGACAAGTTAGAGAAGAAACAAAGAAAATTTGTTGTAAGCTTGAAGACTTGAGAAAAAATATCGAGAACAGTCCAGAGTAATTCCAACATGAAAAGGTCTTCTGAGTAGGAATTTGAGGTTAAAAGATACCAGTGGAAATTAGATGATGACTCAGAAGGATCAGGCAGACAAGTTAGAGAAGAAACAAAAGAAAATTTGTTGTAAGCTTGAAGACTTGAGAAAAGAATATCGAGAACACGTCCAGAGTAATTCCAACATGAAAAGGTCTTCTGAGTACTGGAAAGGTTAAACGAGCAGCCTGAAAAGGAAGTTTGAACGGCATAATGAAAGAGAGACTTTGAAAGAACAGCTAAAGACTGCTCAAAGGCGTTTGATATACAGTCAACACCATAACAAGTGTTTAAGAATCTAGCTAGCTGATTTAGAGAAGTCTCTTCAGAAACAGCAAGAACGGGATGGCAAAATCATAGTTGGGTTAGAAGCCATTATGGACGGGTTCAAAAAACAAAGCAAGTAAGCTTCAAATAATGCCCTTTGATGGAGGATTGCAGTGGCGTTTCCATTAGGAAAAGGCTCAGCAAAGGACGAAAGCTAGAGATGCAGTCATCTGAGATTTCATGGAGTAAGTACAAAAGGTAGCTTGTTATCTGCATGGTCTAGCAAGAGAAGCTGGAGTATTTCGGTAAGGCATTCAACCAGTGACAGATGAAGGAAGAAGACTTGTTAACCTATTAGAAGTTGTTTGGGGTCTAGAGGATTTAGTCCTGATGTATCTTTAGAATATTTGTTATCTCTTAAAAGATAAAACACTTTTGTGTCAATAAGGATTATTTATAATAACAAACACATTTCTGGATCAATACCTCTAAATCTCATACATCATGCATTTCATACTTTGCATTTTATTTTCCATTTTTATTTTTTTTATTTTCCATGTTTTTACATTCATATTAACTAACAGAAAATGTCTTATCAGAAGAAAGAACAAACAACGAGTTTACCTCCACAAGCTCTGGACACGCATCATCCTCACAACACCCGCACAAAGAGAAGATAAATGGAAGCCAAAATCACTCAACTCGAGGAGAATATGTTGAAGTTACATAGAGAGCTGGAAGAAAAATAAACCAAAACAATCAAAGTACTTTGGATACAATCACGAAGAGCCAACAGTCCTTGGTCGATCAGATTGTGGCCAAGTTATCTGGTTTACATCAAGCAAGCGCACCAGGGGTAGGTTCATCTGATGGGGTAACTATACCACTGACCCCACATATGGTTATCTCACCCAGAATCTTACCCGGACTGCAAGGGGACTCATCTGCTGCTGCAAAAGGGAAAGCCTCATCTGCTATAAAGATACAGACCTCTGTATCCAGCCCTGACAATAATCTAGATGATTACCACATACCAGATTTTAATGAGGAAGACAAGGTGAAAAAGATGGAAGGGAAAATTAAGTTGTTGGAAGACCAAATGAAGGTGGTCAAAGGGGACCATGATTACTATGGAATTGATGCATTAGAGCTAAGTCTGGTCCTGGATTTAGTACTTTCACCAAAATTAAAAGTCTCTGAGTTCGAGAAATTTGATGGATATAGTTTTCCCTCAGCCCACATCAACATGTTATGTCGGAAGATGATGGGATATGTGGGAAATTATCAACTCCTTATTTACTACTTCCAGGAGAGCCTGTGTGGTTCAGCCATCCGGTGGTACAATCAGCTGAACCGATATCATATCAATACCTGTAAAGATCTAGCCAATTCTTTCTTGGAACAATACAAGCACATAAACGATATAAGACCAAATCGAGTTATGCTAAAAATCATGGAAAAGAAGCATAACGAAAGTTTCAGGCAGTATGCACAGAGATGGAGGGATTTGGCTGTTCAGGTTCATCCTTCCTTGGATGAAAAAGAAACCATGAAGCTCTTTGTATAGAATCTAAAGGCTCTTTACTTCGGACACCTGGTTGTAATCACATCAGGAAGTTTCTCAGATTTAGTTATGGCCGAAGAGATGATTGAATTGGCCATAAAACAAGGCAAAATCGAGGGAGGGGAATTAAGCAAGAAACCTCCCATGAAGAATAAGGATAGAGAGATAAATAATGTCAAAACCTACAATGCCAATAAAGGTGTTACAATCTCTAACACAAAAATAATTGCAACTGTACCTTCAGGTACTTTTACATAAAGTCCAAGGGAACCTAGGAAAGAAAGAGAGAATGAGCAATTCGATCATATTCCAATTTCATACAAGGAATTATACCAACAACTCTTTGACACTCATGTGGTGTCATCGTACCTTGTGGAACCAATGAAGCCCCCATACCCCAGATGGAATGATGAGAACTCTCACTGCGAAAACTATGGTGGTGTGTCAGGGTATACGATTAAAAATTGTCTCGCGTTCAAGAGGATTGTACAAAGAATACGCAACAAGAATTTGATCCACTGTAACTCCGAAGCACCAAATGTTGCACAAAATCCTTTGTCTAATCATCAGGAGACTGGATTAACGCAGTCACTACCAAGAAAGGCTGGAAAGTCAAAACTGGTGTTTATGAAATAAAGTCTCATTTGGCTTGGGTATGGAGCCAAATGGTGAAAATAGGGCTTCTCACACCATAATTTGATACATCAAGGAATAGAGATGGTAATCACTGTTGTTACCACAATGAAGAGGAGCATGAGGTGTAAGATTACCCAGAATTCAAAACTTTGGTCCAGCTCATGATAGATAGGAAGGAGTTGGAATTCTATACAGAAGTTTGAGATTCTCCAGAAGCAGATGTCTCTGCTACCGGAGAACCATCTGAAAGAGGATATGGCAGGGGTAGTCCTTTGATAATTACCCCTAAAGCAAGGATAGCAAAAAAAATACAAACAAATGTGGTGATCACAGCACCCCGACCTTTTCACTACAAGGACAGCCGACAAGTGTCGTGGAAATACGAGTGTCAAGTGAGCACCTTAAAGGACGATGATAATGAAATGGGGCAGGCTGCGGGGAAACACTACTTCCAAGAGGCTAAGTGCCCCCAAAGACCACTTGAACCATTTAAGGAGGATGTGTTGGCAATCAATGAGCCCATAAAGGAGGAAGAAGCCAGAGAGTTTCTCAAATTTTTGAACACATCGAATAGAACATCATAGAACAACTACATAGCTTGCCGACAAGCACTTGAATGTTGGCACTATTGTTAGACTCGGAGGCACACAGGAAGGCACTTTTGAAGGTCCTAAATTATACTTTTATGCCACAAGACATACCAGTCAGCAAGATAGATAGACTGGTAAACAACATTCAAACTAATAATCTCATCTTATTTTCAGATAATGAGATTTCATCTGGAGGAAGCGATCGAACTAAGGCATTACACATCACCACCCATTGTAAGGGCCATGCCTTACCAAGTGTGTTAATCGACAACGGTTCAACCCTTAATGTGATGCCTTTAGTTACATTAAAAAGGCTGTCAATGGATACCTCTCACATGAGAACCTGTAAGAGCGTGGTCTGAGCATTTGATGGGACCAAGAGGGAGTTAATTGGAAAGATTGAGGTACCTTTAGTCATCAGACATGCCACCTACAACATTGAATTTCTAGTAATGGACATCATATCTTCCTATAACTACCTTTTGGGAAGGCCTTGGATTCATCAAGCGGGTGTGGTACCATCCAAGCTGCACAAAAAAGTCAAGTTTGTCATTGATGGGGCCCTGGTAATCATTAATGTCGAAGAAGATATTATGGCGAGTGTGACCACGGATACCCCATACATTGAAGTAAATGAGGAGGTGGTAGAATGTTTATTTTTAACCTTAGAATTTGTGAATTCCACATTCATGGCTGAATATAGAAAGATTTCCAAACCCTGGCTTTCTGGGTGCACCAAGATGGAAATAAAGCAGATCTTGGGAAGAGGTACCAAGACAGGCAGAGGATTTCAGAAACGGCTGCAAGGAATGATTAATTATGTCCTTCCTATATCAAAGTTAGATCATTTTGGGCTTGGTTTTCTGTCCAATCACCAGCAAAAGAGGAGAGAAATTCAGAAGAACCGAGAAAGAAGAATGGTCAAATTAACTGGAAATGAATTTCAATGGGAACCCATGGTATTCCCACCTCTTTAAGACACATTCAAGTCAGGTGGTTATCTGTTTGAGATCATCTCAACAGATTTTGAAACCGCTCTGAAAGATATGAGTGTCAACGTCATAATCAAAGAAAATACTGAAGATGCGGATAGATCCGGAATCCGCCCACTGCCACATGGGTTTGTGCTTAGTAACTGGTCGGCGGAAGAACTACATGTGATTTTCAGATTTCTTTCAGAGTAATATTCAAACTATTCTATTTACCTATACCTAGGGTAATATGTGATATTTTGTAAGGGTGAATAAACATGTTGTTTTGAATTCAATAAAAGATGAAATTTCTTTCTTGACAAATATTTTCCTTATCTAATTCTTTTTTAATTCAGTTTTTTTCATTCTTTCTTCATTTCAGTACTCTGTTTCATTCTGTTTTGAATTTAATTTTTGATTGTCTTGTGTGGGATATTTCCTCTCACGCATACACATTTCATTTTTCCTTCAGGTCCCCAGATAACGATAATGTAGGAACTGATGATCCTGATCCGAAGGTGGATTTTGAATCACCCATTTGTCTCAGGGAAATTGATGAATGCGATAACAAAGAGGAGTCCAACTTACCCACTGAATTGTTGAGAATGATAGAAAGAGAAGACAAACAAATACTGCCACATGAAGAGAAAATTGAAATCTTGAATCTGGGCACTGAAGAGCAGAAAAAGGAGGTCAAAATTGGCACAACTCTTTCGGATGAAGCAAGACAAAATTTGATAGTCTTGCTTCAAGAATACAGAGATGTGTTTGTATGGTCATATCAAGACATACCAGGGCTAGACACAGATATGGTAATCCACAAACTACCTATTAAACCAGAATGCAAACCCGTGTAACAAAAGCTAAGGAGAATACGACTGGAAATGCTCCTTAAGATCAAAGAAGAAGTCAATAAGTAATTCGATGCTGGTTTCCTTCAAGTGGCCAAGTATCCGAAATGGGTTGCCAACATAGTGTTGGTTCCAAAGAAAGACGGGAAAGTGTATATGTGTGTTGATTACCGGGACCTTAACAAGGCAAGCCCCAAAGATAACTTTCATCTGCCGCACATAGACACTTTGGTGGACAATACAGCTGGGAACGCTTTCTTCTTGTTCGTGGATAGATTTTCAAGATATAATTAGATCAAGATGCATCCTGAATACATGAAAAAGACCACATTCGTCACCATGTGGGGAACCTTCTACTAGAAAGTGATGCCCTTTGGATTGAAGAATACTGGGGCAACATTCAGAGAGGTATGGTGACCCTGTTCCATGACATTATGCACAAAGAAGTCGAAGTTTATGTTGATGACATGATTGTCAAGGCACAAACCGATAATTAACATGTCGAGAATCTGAGAAACCTCTTCCATAGACTAAAGAAGTTCCAGATGAGACTAAACCCTAGCAAGTGCACCTTCGGAGTAACATCTGTGAAGCTGTTAGGCTTCATGGTCAGCAGGAAATGCATCGAAATTGATCCCGATAAATTTAAGTCTATCCAGAATCTACCTCCCCCACAAACATAAAAAGAAGTTTGAGGTTTTCTGGGCAGATTGAACTACATAGGACGGTTCATATCTCAATTAACCGACAAGTATGACTTAATCTTTCACCTTCTCCGAAAAAACAACCCTGGAGAATGGGATGAGAACTGTCATACTGCATTTGAGAAAGTAAAGGAATATCTGTCTCACACTCCTATTCTTATATAGATCCATATTCGAGAATTCAATGAGGTATGTCCTGGGTTAACATGATGAATCCATAAAGAAGGAAAGGGCCATCTACTACTTAAGTAAGAAGTTCACCGATTGCGAAGTCAGATATCCTCTCATCGAAAAGGTTTATTGTGCTTTAGTCTGGGCTATGCGAAGACTCTGACAATACATACTGTATCAAACCACTTGGTTGATTTCCAAGTTAGATCCATTAAATATATATGATGGGTGTGCCTGCTCTCTCTAGAAGGCTAGCCCGATGGCAAATGTTGTTATATGAATTTGACATCGAATATGTGAGCTAGAAAACCATAAAGGGAAGTGACATATCGAATTTATTGGCAAGCAGAACTGATGAAAATTACGAGCCGCTAGACTTTGACTTCTCATACGAAGACTTGATGGCCATATCCTTAGAAGAAGCAAGTACTTCCACAAATAATTCCTAGAAAATGCATTTTGATGGTGCATCAATTGCATTAGGATATGGCATTGGGGCTATACTAGTCTCCCTAGAAGGGAATCATTACCTATTCACTAGTAGATTGAATTTCGATTGTACCAACAATATGACAGAATATGAGGCTTGTGTTTTAGGGATTCGACCTGCAATGAGGCAAAATATAAAGACCTTGCGAGTATATAGAGATTCAACCTTATGATCTATCAGCTCCGTAGAGAATGGGAAACCAATGATGTAAAGCTGGTGGAGTACCAGAAGCTAATACTGGATCTACTCGAAGAATTCAATGAAGTCACCTTCCATTATGTGCCTAGAGAAGAAAATCAAATGGTTGATGCTTTACCCTACCTTGGCAGCCACATTCAAGGCTGGTAGGGAGTCTGAAATGATGCCAATTGACATGCAGTCATATGAGTACCCGACTCATTGTTACCAAATCGAGGAAGTAAAAGACATTAAGCCTTGGTACCACGACATTTTGCAATACATCAAGAATCGAAATTATCCAGATAAATCCAACGAAACTGATAAAAAAATCATTAGAAGGATGGCAGTTGAATATGCCCTTGATGGGGAGGTCTTATACAAGAAAAGTCATGATCAAGTCCTGTTAAGGTGTGTAGATGTAGAATAGGTAAAGATGATAGTGGAAGAAGTACATGACGGAGTTTGTGGAACACATGTGAATGGACATATGATGTCAAGACAAATAATGAGATGCAGATATTTTTGGTCCACACTGGAAAGTGACTGCAACAACTATGCTAGAAGATGTCATAAATGTCAAATTAACGGGGATAAAATAAATATTCCACCTCAACCTCTTCATGTGATGACATCACCATAACCTTTCTCTATGTGGGCGTGTATGTTATCGGGAAAATCAATCTGAAGGCTTCGAATGGTCACTGGTTCATTCTTGTGGCAATCGACTATTTTAAAAAATGGGTAGAGGTTGCATCATATGCAGTGTCACTCAGTCCACTATTTGTAAGTTCTTGAAGAAAGAGATCATATGTCGGTATGATTTACCAAAAAGAATCATTATTGATAATGCTACAAACTTGAACAATAAGATGATGGATGCTGCTTGTGAACAAGTCAATATAAAGCATCACAACACTACTTCTTATAGACCGAAGATGAATGGAGCAGTAGAAGCAGCAAACAAAAATATCAAGAAGATAGCGAAGAAAACAACTGAGACATACAAGGATTGACACGAGAAATTGCCTTTTGCTTTGTTTGCTTATCGAACCTCGGTACGAACTTCGACTGGGGCAACCCCATTTTCATTAGCATATGGGATAAAAATAG
Organism: Hibiscus syriacus; assembly: GCF_006381635.1. Classification (NCBI taxonomy): domain Eukaryota; kingdom Viridiplantae; phylum Streptophyta; class Magnoliopsida; order Malvales; family Malvaceae; genus Hibiscus; species Hibiscus syriacus. The sequence goes on from NW_024063194.1 coordinate 8,724,945, forward strand.
TGTTGCCCATTGAGGTAGAAATTCCGTCACTCCGTGTCTTGTCAGAAGTCAAACTAGATGATGCAGAATGAATGTAATCCCGATATGATCAGCTGAACCTAATAGAGGAAAAGAGATTGAAAGCCATTCATCATGGTCAAATCTACCAGAAACGAATGATTCAAGTACATAACAAAAGGGTGCGCCCGAGAGTATTCCATGAAAGAGATCTTGTGCTTAAGAGAATTTGGCCAATTCAAAAAGACTTCAGAGGAAAATGGATGCCAAATTGGGATGGACCTTATGTCATGAAAAATGCCTTCTCCGGGTGAGAACTTGTCCTTGTTGAAATGGACGGGCCGGAACTGCCAAATCTCTTTAATTTGGATGCAGTAAAAAATACTTCGCTTAGGATGGAAACCCGAGAGGGTGTCCTAAGTTGAAAAGGAAAAAGAAAAAAAAGAGAAAAAATATTTAGGGTGAAAACCCGAAAGGGCGCCCTAAATTGAAAAAAGAAAAGAAAAAGAAAAGAAAATAAGGTGGGTTCAAGATGAAAACCCGAAAGGGTGTCTTGAAACCAAGGATGGATACAAGTTGAAAACCCGAAAGGGCGATTTGTATAATGATTCAGAAAAGGTCCTGAATCCAAACAGTGAAGCATCCCGACATCCGAATCTTCTACAGACTTAACAAGTTGGAGAAAGGTTGCACTCTCCTGAACGTTGTCGCATCTTCGAAGATCCCTTGACAAATATTGCGTTCAAGGCCATCTAACGGCTTATTAGTTCAGAAGCACCCACATTATTGAGATCTAAGACATCTACTCATACTTCATTTATGTATTCACTTTTCATAATGTTTGTCATTATTGTTTTCCCCCCTTATGAGTAAATACAATCATTTATTCCTTTTAAGCATCTTGGGTTGAATTTAAACTTAATAATTTATTAACTTCTAAAAACGATAATTGCATATTACAGTACAAAGATTTTTTTGAAAAGTACAGACACTCGGAAGCCGATCAAGGCTTATGCACTATACTAGAAGTGGTTGAAAAGCATTTCCCAAATCAAGGATCAAAAAAATTCTATACATCGGGTTTAAACGTGTTGAAGAATTCAAGATCAAGTATCATAAAGTCAAATTCCAGAATTAAGAGTCACCAAGACTAACAACCAGATATTGAGATTTCTCTCAGAATCCTAAAATAACATATTTCACATATGCATTTAGGCACACCTAAGAGAAATGCATCCATAAGCATAGCATATATGCATAATTCTGCAGATTCTTGCTAGAGTCAATTTCAACTTCACAACGAAGGATATTGAACTCAAAGTGATTGATTTACAAGGTGGGATTTCAACTTCACAACAAAGGATATCCAATTCAAAGCTCAACTTTACAACGAATGAGCCATCCACGATTTTAACTTCACGAAGAATGATATTGTGCCCAATGGATCAACTTAATTTCACAGCAAATGATTCATCCGCAACAGCATAACTCAAGGCAAGAAGAGTTATCTGTCAACAAGAACTTTCGAGAACGACTCCGTTTAGCTCGAGAGCATATTTACCGCAAGGTAGCAGCAAGGAATTACTTTCCGGTCAAATTTTCACACCAATGTCTTTAAGTCGAGAAGAAGACCAAGGTCAAGATTGGCAACAAGAAGCCACTTTCCGATTTACCTACGATTTCAACTTCACGACGAAGGATATCGTACCCAAAAGATTGACCCAACTTCACGACGAAAGAGTCATCTATAACACAACAATGAAAAACCATTCTCATACCGAAGTCTTCAGGTCAAGTTTCAGCTTCACGACGAAGTGTCTTGGGTTAGATGACGATCCGGGAGCTACTTTCCAATGCTTTGAGCTCGGTTTCAACTTCACAATGAAGAATATCGTACTCAAGATTCTCTAGTTCGACTCAACCTTACAATGAGGGAGTCATCCGTGATTCAGTCCAAATTAATTATAACATATCAATCATGACATCAAATTTCAACTCTATGATGGAGGATATTCGATAAGATGGGAGTCGATTCCCATAAAAGATGACGTTAAACGATTCGTTCATGGCAGACAAAATTTGTGTCTTTTAATCTTTGCCTTATTTTCATTACACGATAATGGGCAAAGAGGGGCAGTTGTAGACACCTAATTTCATCTGGCGCGATTCAATTTATATTATTATGATCATACTGCTATATAATATATTTATATTACATATTGATTTATGTCATTATAATTATATTATATTATATAATATGGTACATACATTTAAACTATATATTTTTAGTTTTGTACCAGGTCCAATAGTTACAAATAAGTCAGGCCCAAAGCCCAGATACAAGTGGCACCAACAATCCAGAACCCAACTGTAGCCCGGATCCAAGACTTGACCCGACCAACCCAAGTAGGGTTTCGCCCTAGCACCAACAGCCGCCTCAATCTCAGCCTTTGGATCTGGACCCATTCAATGGTCCAAATCACTCTAGGGATTAAGGTTTAAGACCCTAAACTTTCTTTCGTCAGCGCTACATCCCCCTCCTTCGAAGACTCCTCGTCCCAGCCACTTCCAACTGTCGTTTTTCTTGGCACAACAAACACGGCTTCGTTGATTCATGAAGCTCACCAACAAACAACAAACAAGCGAGGATTTCTAGTCCGAGTAAAACTCTAAAAAACAAAACTAAAAATAGAAAATTTTATGATTATAAATAGATGTAAAATACAACACAAGATTACTCATAAAATATGCAAGAAAAAATAGAGAAAAACAGTGAGAAATCAGAAGCAAAGTTTTGTAACTTTCGAACGAAAAGAGAAATAAAAAGTACTTTTTTTTACCTTGCTCGGTGGTCTTTGGATCATGCATGTGGTTTTGTTGTTTTTGTCTATCTTGTTGACCCGAAAAAAAACCCTCGGAAGAGGAGTGCTGATGATCGAAGGGGAGGGGTTCGAAAGATCATTCTCAGATATAGCCCTCCACGAGGCGATTTTTAAAAAATCACTTTGATTTTTGAAACGTGGGTGGAAAGATCTTTCAAAAAACTAAAACTTTATTTTTTTCGCCGCCGATCAACAGCGGTTGACGAGGCAGCGATGGTCGGATTCTGGGTTCCAGATGAACCCAGGCTGTCATGTTCTTCATAAATGAAAAATAGTTTAGAGAATTTTCAGGGGTTGGGTTTTGATCGAAATGAAAGAGGGGGAGAAAATGAAAATATGTTTGTGATTTTGGGTTTTATAGTGACCCACCGACTCGACCCGTGATCTGATCCAATCTGGCAGGATTCGTGTGTTTTTTGTAAAAAAGGGGTCAAATTGTAGTTTCGGTCCCCCGTTGTTTTTTTAAATTCATTTTTACCCTTAAATTCGATTCTAATCTTGATTTACTTTTAAATTGACCACCCAATTTATTTTTCTTTTAATTTAATCATTTTCTAAATTCAATTCGCGTTTTATTTTTTTATTTTATTTTTTTATTTAATACTACATTTTATTATATATATATTGTATTTTTATTTTGTTACCTTTTATTTCTTTTATTTTGTGTTTTTTTATGTTTTTTTATTTAATTTCATTACGTTTTCCTTTATTTTTATTTTTGTTTCGTTTTGTTTTATTTATTTATTTATTTATTTATTTTATCTTGTTTTATTCTTATTTTTACTTTTATTTTATTTATGTTATTCTTTTTCCTTTTTTAATCTTTTAATCTTTTATTATTTTATTGTTTTAATTTTTTAGCTATTTTGTTAGGGTTTTTATATTTTTATTTTACTTCTTTTCTTTATTTTAGTAACTGTTTATATTTAATCTTGCAATTAGTATTTTTATAATTTTTTCTCTTTTTACTTTAATTCAGTGGACCTTTTATTTGTTGTGTACTTTAGATAGGCAATTCGTTTTTATTTTATTTCTTTTAATTCCTCAGCATATATATTTTTTTACTTGATTCGATTCCGTATTTTACTCTAACATTTTTCTTGACTTTTTAAGTGTTCGCTTTTAAATCCATTAAGTAATTTGGATCAAACTCTACCTTTTAGTTTAACTTACAATTCTCTCAATTAAGACAACTGGAAATTAATTAGTACCGAAAGGTCAGTTCAAGGGTGTTAATCCTTCCTTGACTTTAACCGACTCCCGGATCTGACATATTTCTAATAAGACGCAGATCAAGTAAAATAGTGTCCGATTAGCCTAAATAATATATTTGAAATGATCGGTGACGGCTCTAATATTTTTTCAAGTTGAATTATAATTTCGAATCTACCCATGGAGAATAGATGGAAAGGGAAAGTAGTGACTATAAGAAGACATGATGCCATTACTGCCAAAATCTAACTTTTTTTTTTCTGTCAGCTGATGTTAATTAAGAAAGAGAGGTGTGGAAATCTTTCAGCCAAGGGCATGGTGGATCCCACATTGAGCTTTTCAAAAGTTCATATCTTTATCAAAAAACAGTTGAATGCTTTATCATAGCTTTTCCATTAAATAATTTTATTCACTTTCAGTGGAGGGAATGAGAATTATGAGCAGCTACCTTTAGCTTCATTATTAATTTCATTTTAGTAGTACAAAAAAAGGTAAATACTTGGTTATAAAAGTCATTACATCTGATAATAAAAAGTAATAGTTTAATTTGATTTTAAAAATAAATAGAAGGGAAAATTGTCTTTTTTGTGTGGCTAATAGTGGTGTGATAATGATGGATAATCTAATATTAGCATGGATTCCCCAGGTGAGAACAAGAGTAGTACTGAGTCCACATCTTAAGAAGAAAATTACAAAATCCAAGCTTTGTCCATTGTCATCAACTCAAACCAGGCTTGGCGACATTCAATTTAGGCACACAAAGCAGGAATCTTACAAAAGGAGACCCTAGTCATCTTGTCTTGCTGCCAAAACCACCATATTTTTTGGAGTGGAATTATTGTTTCGTTTGTCCTAATGTTATTATTAGGGGAGCTTATCGGCAAGTCGATCGCGAGTTGATCAATACTCGATTTGTGCTCATAAAAGAAATTACTGCTAAAAATAATTTTGTTCGACTCGTACTAGTTAAAAGAACTTATTGCTCGACTCAACACTTTGCTCATTAAGTTCGACATAATATTTTAATTAGTAAATTATTAATTAGACCTTTTTTAAATAGGATATTCTTTAAAGGTAACTACTAAAAATTTACAAAACTATTAATGAATTGTCCGCAAACTTATTGAATCAAGCAAAATCCAACTCGTTAAGGTCTCGAGTCGAGATCGAATTCAAATCGAGTCAACTTGGGTCAAACATTAATCAAATTTTAACCGAATCAAATTCGAATAACTCATAAACTCAAATAACTCATAAACTACTCAACTCATTAAGGGTACATATTTTCCATCTCGTATTATGCAACAACCTACCTTGCTCTTCTCAACACTATACTTCAAAACTTATCCCCTTCGGATAGATGGATTTTGGATATTTTAGAATTATTAGATAGAACATTGTAGGTCTATGGTCAAATCAAATGTTAAGCTAAGCAAGCTCATTGTGGGAGCCTACGGTCAAATGAATTTCATTAAGGATTTATAGCTAGTCAATGTTTGAAACGGTGGAGCAATGAATGCAGACCTACATATATTTCTCATAAAATTCAATAATGACATTCTGATGAGAGATGAAGGACCCCTCAACAATGATGCTGCCCTACATATTATGCTAATCAATGTTCTGATTAATTCCCCAAAGTTTTTTCCCGCCTTCTTTGTTTATATTTTGAACCACATCAGTTTAGCTCTATCTTATGCCTGGTTGATTGCAACTATACATAATAAATCTATCTTATTCTTAAACACAATCATATGTATCTTTGACAAAAACAGGAAAAAATAATGCAAGTATGGCCGTGGGGAATGAGAATATATACTCATTCCCTTGTCTTTTTACCCAAAAGAATAAAAGAAGAATACCATTCTCCTCTTAGTGAAAGTGCAGGGAAAAGCTCAATATGGTCGAGTATTTATTAAAAATTTTGACAAATATAAAAGTTTGACTTTCAAAAATCTTGGTTAAACTTGTAGTTATCATGTTTTTTCTATTAATCTAGAGTGATTACAAGTTAATATGTATCTATTAACCATTTGACAATGAATACTTAAACATTCCTGTAGACGATATATTTAAACATAAGACTTTTTAAGACCTCTAAGAATAACAACCGACCCTCTTAACTTGTAAATACCATGCTTTCTATGAATGTTTTTGGGGGAGAAAAAGTAATCAAACCTTAACTTTTCTCCATCTATGGAAGTTTTGGGGGGAGAAAAAGAACAGAACTGACTAACACTTCTTATTTTATTTTAGTCCAGGAACATGTTTACAGCATATAGTATTTTTCATGCATAAAAAAATGCATTACAGAAACAGAAAGTTTCATTAAAGTCAATCTAAGAGAGAATTGCAACTTCACATTGGTGTCTCGTAGCAAATATGCCATCTATTCTGATATCGTTGCCTCTAGGTGATTTTCTTTTATTATTTAATGAATTTGCTCTGTAGCAGGAAGAGAGGAATAATAAATATCAGTCCATTATAATATAAGCTTAAATTATATATACGATCTGCTTGGAGCTGTGTACCAGTCCTGATTACAAGTTTGCTTTGTTGAGTTGAGCTGTACATTTCTTGGCCTTTCTATTTTACTTTTTATATTAAACAAAACAACTTTAACCACATGGCCTCTGCACCTTCATTAACAAACATGATAAATATCAGTTACTTGTTTTAGTCATTTCTCTCTGTCTCTCTCATTCTGTTCATGTTCCATTGGAGAAATATGTGGGATTATCAATTTGACAAATCATGAGTTCCATGTCGAGTGTTAAACTCCTCCATTTATGGTGGAGAATTGTTGTTGTTGTTCAGTTTGTGGTGGTTCAAGCTTTGGGACTGAACACGGATGGGGTTCTCTTGTTTTCTTTCAAGATCTTCATTCGGGGTGATCCTCTAAACGTGTTACAGAGCTGGAACTCAACCGACCAGACGCCATGTTCGTGGACCGGAGTAACTTGTGGAAGACAAGACAATGGCTACTCTCGTGTTACGGCACTGTCTCTTCGGAATTGTCAGCTTCTTGGTTCGATTCCGTCCGATCTGGGCATGATTCAATACCTTGAAAATCTGGATCTATCCAACAATTCCCTCAATGGGTCTCTTCCTCTTTCCATTTTCAACGCAACACAGCTTCGGTCTCTTGATTTGTCTAACAACTCCATCTCTGGTTTTTTACCGGAAACAATTGGGCGATTACAATATCTCCAGTTCCTTAACCTTTCCGATAATGCATTGGCGGGGGGTTTACCTGCAACTATCACTACTATCCAGAACCTAACCGTTGTTTTTTTGAACAACAATTACTTGTCTGGCAATCTTCCATATGGGTTTCAATCTCTTCAAGTTTTAGATCTTTCTTCAAATCTTATCAATGGTTCCTTGCCTCCCAACTTCGGAGGCCAAAATCTTAGGCGCTTCAACGTTTCTTACAACAGCCTCTCCGGGGAAATTCCTCCACAATTCGCCGAGAAAATCCCCGGTAATGCTACCATTGATCTTTCTTTCAATAACCTCAGAGGAGAAATCCCGGATTCCGTTGTTCTTAAGAATCAAGAATCTAAATCTTTTTCCGGGAATCCTGATCTATGCGGTGGGGCAACCAGACGTGATTGTCCTGTTAATCCTACTTCACCAACTTCTCCGCCGGCAATCGCCGCCATCCCGAGGATGATGGATTCCGACATGCCGGCAGCTAAAAGACAAGGTCAAAGCAAGCTTAAAACAGGAACAATTGTAGGAATTGTTGCGGGAAATACATCCGGAATCGCATTCGTGGTCATGGTTTTCATCTTGGTGTACAAGTTAAAGAAGAAAAAGAGAGTTGAGAGTCGGAGGAAGCAAGAAGCAAACACGGGCAAAGACAATTGGTCTGTAACATCTTCAACGTCGGAATCAAAAGGGTTTTCGAGATGGTCGTGTCTGAAAAAGAGGGGAGAGTACGAGGAAGAATCGGACACCACCACTTCCGACACCGAAGAAGACCAAAGCCAAGACAGTGTACGGCGTCAAGAGCAAGAACATGAGAAGAAAGGGAGACTGGTGACGGTGGACGGGAAAAAGCAGCTAGAGCTGGAGACGCTACTCAAAGCGTCGGCCTACATCTTAGGTGCGACGGGGTCTTGCATAATGTACAAGGCGGTGCTGGAAAATGGGACGTCGTTAGCGGTTCGAAGGATCGACGAGAACAGTGTAGACCGGTTCAGGGATTTCGAGAACCAGGTCCGGGTCATTGCCAAGCTGGTTCACCCGAATTTGGTAAGCATTCGTGGGTTCTACTGGGGAGTCGATGAAAAACTCATTATCTACGATTTTGTACCAAATGGCAGCCTCGCCAACGCTCGTTACAGTAAGTCCCTCATCCTTTTTTAATTTCCTTTATGCTTTTCTATGCATACGTTAACCAAAGTAGCATGGGAATTTGTTAAAGTACACCTTAGAACTGAAATGTTTTTTTTACGGTAGAATAGTTGTTGTTTAATGGCATGGAAATTTGCAAAGTCAACTGTCTGGATCTGGCATGGGTTTTGTGTTTGCCGTTTACCCCACGGCGTTTGACACCCATTTACCTTCCCATTTGCGCGCAACACCTATGAAAACGGCTCATCCTTTTTCTTTATGGTCAAATTATAGTTTTCCTGCCTCTATACTTTGCTCAAATTTAGTATTTAACCATTGTTTCTTTAATTCGACGTAATTTGAGTCCCTTTATTTGTATAATGTCAGTATGATTGCCAACAGCCTTTAACTATTCTAGTTAAAATATTAATGTGGACTTTTTTTTGAAACACTTTTCATTTACATTCTAATTAAGTGTTGATAGAGATAGATTAAAGGAAACGGTTCAATTGGGATAGTCCTCTTAAAATTTTTAAATTATAATATATTTTATATATTTATTGTTTCTATAAAATTTTACAAGTTATTCTAAAATTATAAAACTTTATCCTTAATATAAAATCATGGGTTTGTCCATGAGGTAGATTATTTGGATTGGATAAGGATATTACAATATTAAAGAAATTAAATGACGGTTGAATTACAGGAAAAGCTGGTTCTTCACCTTGTCATCTCGGATGGAAATCTCGGGTAAAGATTGCTAAAGGAGTAGCCCGTGGGCTTGCATATCTCCACGAGAAGAAGCACGTGCATGGGAATTTGAAGCCCAGTAACATTCTGTTAGGTACCGACATGGAACCCAAGATTGGAGATTTCGGGCTGGAAAGGCTGGTAACTGGTGACACCAGTTCTAAAGCAGGGATATCAGCCCGGTTCTTCGGTAGCAAGAGGTCGACTGCATCCAGAGAAAGCTTCCAAGACTTAGCCGGACCTAGCCCCAGTCCGAGCCCCAGTTCACTTGGTGTATCGCCTTACCACGCCCCGGAGTCATTTAGGAGCTTGAAGCCTCACCCCAAATGGGACGTGTTCGCATTTGGGGTGATATTGCTCGAGCTCCTAACGGGGAAGGTCGTGGTGGTCGATGAGTTGGGACAGGGAAATGGGATGGTTGTCGAAGACAAAAACAAGGCCTTGAGGATGGCTGATGCTGCGATCCGCGGCGAGCTGGAAGGCAAAGAGGATGGCTTGTTGGTTTGTTTTAAGTTGGGGTACAATTGTGCATCTCCAATCCCACAAAAGAGACCCACAATGAAAGAAGCTTTACAATTACTTGATAAAATCACATCTTCAACATGCTACTATGGGCACTCAATCATTCAATAAATGGAGACCGCCTTTGTAGAAAGAATATCAGAAATGTATGTATTGATCGACTGTTTTTTCTTTCTCCAAAGATTCTGTTGGCATAACATCAGAAACTAGTTCTTCTTGGCGTGTGACACTGACTAATATTTATTGCCGACTTTTGAACCCAATCCATCCTTGCTTTTTTGGTCTATTACTAGTTTTTTTCTTTCTTCTTTGGACATGCAAAAACATATATTTTGATATCCGGATAACAAAAATGATATTTTGTTCCGAATAATCTAGTGTAAACTACACAAATACTCTCTCGATTATTAAAAGTTACAAAATAATTTCTCGACTATAGAAAGTTGTTTAGTTGAGTTTCCCGACCATCAAAAGTTACAAAATGATCACTCGATTATTTATATGTTCCAAACTCGTCAATTTATATTAAAAAATTGACGGTTATTTGAGTTGCACGTTAACATGCTGATTGGGATGATCAAATCATATTTTAATGATGTCTATTGACACTATCGTTAATTCAAGCAAAGTCTCAACGACATAATATTTCAAGCATTGACTCGGCGGTATAATGTAAACGGAGAGTCGATCAACAAAATACAACTCAAACGATTATGGGGTCAAATTTTATCATATCTCAGTCAACAAGTTAACGTTCAACTCAGACGACTAGGGATGTAAAAAGTTGACTTGCCTATAAAACTAATTGAGACCGACTTGAGTCAGAACTGTTTGTGACCCGAGGTGATGATGATCTGAAATCAATTCTACTCCAAACTGGTGTTAACCTAAACCCAAGTTGAACCTGTAAATTACGACCTACACCCGACCTAAGAACGACCTAAACTCAAATTGAACATGATAATGTGATAACTAAACTCGATCTGCATTTGACCTGATATGAACTCGAACACGAAATTAATTTGGTAAATAACTGATATTACCTGACCTATTATCAACCTGGCATGTTATGGACCTGATATGTAATTGACTCAACTTGTAAGTGATTCGACTTGTTATTAAATTGATATGATATTTATTTGACTTGATATTTACATGACTCTTTAAGTTATAATTAATTAAGTTGTGATTTGTGAGATTATGAATTTATTATATTTTAATGTGACAAAATATATCTCCATAATTTAAGATATATATATGATTAACTATGATAATTAAATTAATATATTTCTTTTTTATATTTATAAATTATAGTATGTAAATATATTTAAAAATGTATTAAATTAATAACTTGAGAATGATAAAGTTAATAAAAATAATTCTTCAAATTTTAAAATTAATTATTAATTATATCATTAAATTAATAAATTTGCTTTTTATATTAATTATGATCATTATATTAGAAAATATTAATTATAATCATTAAAATTATTTTATTCAATAATTTATATATTGATTATTAACTTTATTAGATTACTTTGAAATAATTAATTAATAATTGGGTAAACTACATGGATGGTCACTAAAGTTTGGGTAATTTTTCATTTTCTCTATTAAACTTTCAAAAGTTACAAAATGGTCACTAGCATTATCGATTTATTATAAAATGGTCATTCGATGTTAACAACCGTTGATGAGAGTGATGGAAGGCTGATGTGGCACGTTAACCGACTGATCTGTCACTATTTTTTCCACACAAGATAGTTGACTATCTTTCTCTCCTCTACACAATGAGCGTCTCGCTCTCCCTCTCTACATTGACTATCCCCAAATATTCATTTCTCAAGAAGCCATTTTATTTCCTCAAAATTTAAAAGACCACACTAAACAACTAGATTCAGCTTCTTCCTTCTTTCTTCGTACTTTAGGGGGATTAGTTTTCTTGACTTTCCCACTATTTAGGGGGATTAGTTTCTTCTTGGGCTTGTTTCAGCAACGTAGCTAAATCTTCATTTTTTTGCAGCGTAGAGAGGTCAGTGTCAGCTATATTTTGATTCTTCTTTAGCATACCCACTCAAAAACTTTCCAGGAATGGAGGCTCTGGATACCAATTTGTTATAGCTCGAGAGAAGAGAGAATTAATCGAGATAAAGATAGCAAAAAGAATGAGGAAATTCAGAGGAAATGGAAAGTTCATTCATTCAAGTCATGAGCAAAATGGCGTTACATTCAGGTATTATTTAGTTACAAAGAATTTAAGGATGCCATGTGGTTTCCTCTACTAACTAACTCTATCTTTTCTTCTCTTCTGCAGGTATTGGCTTTCGGATTTGGCTGCTCCAACTCAATCGGGTAAGTTAACTCACCTACCTTTCATGTGCTTCAATTCTCTCCTGCCCTTCACGTACTTCAATTCCCAATTTATTCTCTTCAATCCCTAACCCTTGCTCTTCAATTCCCAATTCTTTCTTGTTTCATCGTCTCTCTTCTTCTCCTATTGTGGCACAAAGACACACAAAAATCAAAATTCAATTTCCCAGTAATAAAAGGAATTGGAAAAAAAGAAATCCCCATAAAGAAAATAGAGAAATACATGTAAAATAAAAGAACAAACCTTGAACAGAACAGGAAGATCAGGCCCCCATTTTTTAAAACCTTGTTACTAAGCACATTCGAATTCTTCCAAATCCAATCTTTTAAACCCAAATTCCCACATTCTCCATTGTCATAAGCCAGAAAACTTGGCCCTGAGTCATGGGTTCCCATTAAAACTCAGCATATGGCCTATCAGGCTTAATCTCAACCCCATAATTGAAAGCCAAAAGCCTCATCACCTGTGCTTCCGTCCCATATCTTCCCCAATCATAATTTTGAATCCAAGCTCTTAACTGCTTTGCCTTGTCGACATTAGACTTCGCCATAGTTGAACAAAACCCCCAGAAACCAAAAAAAGGAAGCTGATTTTGAAGAAAAATAAAAAAAAGAAGAGAAAGGGCTACAAGAAGAAGAATAAGAAGAGAAAAAAGGCCAGCAATAACTAACGGAAGCTAACGGTACGAATCTTATTGAAAACAAACTAAAAGTTCGATGATTGTATTGCAAGTTTCAAAAGTTGGGTGACCAAAATACAAGCACCCTAAAAGTTTGGGGACTATTTATATACTTTACCCTTAATATTAACATAATAATTATAGAACGAAAACAATAATAAAAATAAAATAATAACGATAATAATAATAGTAATAACTAATAATAACTCGGACAAAAATGGGTATCTATACATACACATATTTATATATGTATGATTTTGATGTATGGATGTATATATGATTTACATACATACATGCATACATATAATGCATGCATCATACATACATGCATATATAATACATACATATATTAGACATGTTCTACATGTGGCATACATATATTTTTACATAGTACATGCATCTCATACATACATTCTCATTTATCATGTATCGATATAATTTTATAATACTTTCTAAATAAAAATATTAACTAAGATGTTAAATTTTTGTTCACCAACTTTTAAAATGAGTACAATTTAGTCCAATTTGATATTAATTTAAGTTTCACATTTTATAATTATTTCAATTTGATCCATGTGTTTTATTTATATTATTTAAATTTTAGTTTTTAATTTCATGTTTGTTCGATTTAATTCTTAAAATTATATTATTTATTTGAAGCTTACCCATACTTATTTATATTTTTGTAATTTACTCCAAACTATATAAATCACATCACGAACTTTATTTCATAACCTATAAAGTATATCATAATCTCTAAACTCTATAAACTTTTATTTACCAACTTTTTAAATGGATGCAATTTAGTCCATTTTTATTTTAATTTCAGTTTCGTATTTTACAATTATTTTGATTTGATCACCACATGTTGTTTAATTTATTTAAATTTCAGTTTGTAATTTCACATTTGTCCAATTTATTCTTTAAAATTATATTTTTTTATCTGAAATTAGCACATAATTATTTTTATTTTTTATTTACACTAAACCCTATAAATCACATCATAAACTGCATTTTAAATCCTATAAATTATATCATAAACTCCAAATTCTATAAACTTTTGTTCACCAACTTTTTAAATGGATGCAATTTAGTCCATTTTTATATTGATTTTAGCATCACATTTTACAATTATTTCAATTTGTCCATGCATGTTGTTTAATTTATCTAAATTTTAGTTTGTAATTTCATGTTTGTTCAATTTAGGCCTTAAATTATATTTTTATCGAAATTGACCCATAATTGTTTCCATTTTTCTTAATTTACTCTAAATCCTATACAATTATAAATTATAATTTTGAGGTTCATTAAAGGCGGAAAATAATTCACCCAAAAATGACCTAACATGAAGTCTATTTGTACCCAGTAAGATTCGACCTAAGTTTTATCTGTCAATAAATTGACCCGATCTGATATCCATCCGAACCTGAATTAACATGATGTTTAATTGATTCAAACCCAAACCGTTCTGACTTGAACTGATATTCATCCAAACTGAAATTAACCCGATCCGAATCAAAACTGAAATCTTATTTCAAATTAACCTGGAAATGACTTGAACTGAATTGACCTAGACCTGATCTGATTTGTGTAGAACCATTAAATTGACTTGACATAATCTGTATCTGATTTGACTTGACCTAACATGATTCTACCTAAAACTGAACGATTACTTTATTTCACATCCCTTCAGACGACCATCAATATTTTTACAGAAAATGATAAGTTTGAAATATATGAATAGTCAGATGACAATTTTGTAACTTTTAATAGTCGAAGACTCAATAAAGCAACGTCTTATAGTTAGGAGACTAACTGTGTACTTTACCCAAAAATCTATTTTTTTTTAATTCCAACAAAATATCATACTAGTATTGCATGAGATATAAGAGGGTTTAACAAGTGTAGGTGTATACTTGATGATAGGACCTCTTCTTTCGCCAGGAAAATGGTGTTGGAGACCGATATTCATCACCATGTCTCAATATTACATGAGATATAAGAGGGTTTAACAAGTGTAGGTGTATACTTGATGATAGGACCTCTTCTTTCGCCAGGAAAATGGTGTTGGAGACCGATATTATCACACCCATGTCTCAATATTATATCATTTATCTTATATATATAAATGTTATCATACACTTGTTAGAATCCCAAGGCAAAATCTTAATTAAGTGACTGTTGACATTCAATATGAACATACAATCCAGTAAGGTAATTTTTTTGGGGGGTCACCAGCTTCTTATAAATGTTTGATCTTCTTGTACTGGGATTAACAAATGCATTTTTTATCTGAAAAGGAATTCGAAACCGCAAATGCATAAGGTGAAGTAGAAAGAAAGGTTGCAACAGGGAAGACCCAAGAGATGACGGGAGTGCAGGTGACTCACCAACATCCACAACCTAACCAGAAGACCAGCGGTAGTGTCCTCACTGGTGCCGTTGCGGCCACCGCCTCCGCTTTGGAATCCGCAAAAGTTGCAATATCTCGAAACTAATGGAACAAGTGCTTCCATTAAGATCACCTTACCGACTTGATAATCTCTTACAATTTTCAGTTTTGTTGGAGGGTATTACAATTATATGTTTTTGTATGGTGTAAATTGATTATCGAGCAATACTTGTATATTTGCCTTGTAAGTAACTCAATGTGCTTAAAATTTGTCAAACATACACTGCGTTGCCTCCTTGGTTAGAAATTGGTTACCTCAAAAACATGTTATCTGGAAACAAATATGTGTGCAGCATTGATTCTTTTGTAATGGTAGATTATTATTTCTCTACTTGTATAGCTAATCCTTGGCATTTACTAATTTCCTGTGTATGATTTTATAGCAAAAATACTCCTTTGCTTTTCCAATGTATCAAACAGCCAACCCCATTATTCTCATGACATTATATTACTTATTTCAACTTGGAAAAGGAATTTCAGCCTCCTAGAATTCATTCTGGATAGCAAAACAAAGTTAGATGCCTTTATTCTTCACCATTAGTCTTGTTAATCCTATTCCTTTTTTCCCATCTTTTATTACTTATTCCATGTCTCTCGTTTCTAATTATAGCATCCACTGTCCAGGCATATATTTCCCTCCACAACTTGTTCCTGCAACAAAATTTTCAGGTCTGTGAATTAAGTTTTCCTTCAAACAAGTTACTTTCCCATCTGTCTCATTATTAACTTTCCATTGTGTTCTGCCATTGTAGTTGAAAAATAGTTACAGCCATGGGGATGACATATCTAGGTTAGTGAGGATGCTTTTTGCAAAGAAAGAAATGAGGATATTGATGGTTGGACTCGATGCTGCTGGAAAAACAACGATCCTCTACAAGTTGAAACTTGGAGAGATTGTTACCACCATACCAACAATCGGTATTAACCCCCGATGCTTGTCAACCTAACCGGTATAGATTGAAACTTAATCGTCAAGTTTCAATAGAGTTTTCTTTAGATTTGTTATCCCAATTCAAACCTGTGATTAGATGTTCAAAATAAATGGTTTTGATGTCAAAACATCAGTTTCCAGGTCTCAATTCAAGCATAAAATAGATTTCTAACATTGTGATCCAGGATTTAATGTGGAAACTGTCGAGTACAAAAATGTTAGCTTCACCGTGTGGGATGTTGGAGGAGAAGACAAGGTAATAAATAAGCATATGAATACAATTGACAGCTCTTCCATAATTCTATGTTAGCATGTACATAAGAATTAAAAAGTGATTGTTTCATACTCTCTTTTATAGATTCGACCCCTATGGAGACACTACTTTCAGAACACACAGGGCCTTATTTTTGTGGTGGATAGTAATGACAGAGAAAGAGCAACAGAGGCCAAAGACGAGCTCCACAGGATGCTAAACGAGGTTCGTAATTTCATTTCATTCATCTTGATGAAAATGTCACCCACCAGTTGTTTACTGCCTAATAAGAGTTTCTGTGTTCAAAACATGCTCAACTGATTGTGGTAGTGCTACTTTCTCTTTCCAGGATGAACTAAGCAACGCAACCTTACTTGTGTTTGCTAACAAGCAAGATCTTCCAAATGCCATGACTGTTTCCGAAATCACCGATAAACTTGGTCTGCACTCACTTCGCCAACGACGCTGGTAAATTCTGTGTTAAATACTATACTAATCACCTACTAGCAGAGCCAAAATTTGCTCATTCAACCTTCAAACTATGAATAAAAACTAGAAGCTGATACAGGTACATCCAAGCTACCTGTGCCACCTCTGGCCAAGTACTTTATGAAGGTCTTGATTGGCTATCCAGCAATATCTCTAGCAAGGCAGGACATTATGCCTGGCGGATAGATGACAGAGGAAGTTGGTGCAGGGGCAAACAATACTGTGCCCATTTTATTTTAATAACAAATTAGTACGAAATAATTATTATAAAGGTACGAAACAGGTGAAAAAGAATGATGGTGCTAAAACAAGGTTGGTTCTTCCTTGCTTTGATTCGGCCATTCAACGAATAAGTAGAACTTTGAAGTGCTTGAATAAATGATCGAGTTCCTGGAAGACACCGATGGAATCCAAATAAGGTAAAAAGAATGGAAAAAAAATCTTATCTTATTTATTTTTAATAATTTAGAGAGATTATAAGATAGTATTTGTTTAATATTTTTTTAATCATTAAAAAAATACACAGTGACTGGACTTGATGATAGAGTTTGAGAGAGCCAAATTAAAACTTTAAAAAATTTAGATGTTTAAATTAAAATTTTAATTTTTTGAAGGATTTGTTTAAATTTTTCTTAAAAAATTAGGATTTAACTGGTGGAATTTACGAGATAATGTTGTGAGAAAAAAAAATTCACGAGATAACGCGTTCCAACAATTAATTGTTGAGATATGGTGTTTGCTACAGTTCGAATGAAGGTCGCCGGTGGTGGGCGACCAATGAATGAAGGTTGCCGAGTGTTCTGGGTGACCAATGAAGGTCGCCAGGTGATCCATGAGAGAAACAATTAAACAATAATTGTTTGGGTTAAATACAAATTTGGTCCTCATAACTTTGCACTCTCATACATGTATTTATTTTAGTCACAAACAATTATAATTTAGTCATACATGTTTCTTGTTTATCCTATTTTAGTATGTATTTATTTTAAAATTGATTATTGGGATATCTTGTTTTGTATTTAGTATGTATTTATTTTAATATTGATTATTGGGATATGTTTTGTATTCAATAATTTTTATTTGTTCTATTTATTATTTCGAGTATTTCATTATTTTTTAGTTTATTTAGTTTATTTTATATTGGAAAAATTTGCGAGATAATATCGTTGGTAGGGAGAAATAAATACATACTAAAATAGGATAAACAAGAAACATGTAAGAAACATCTATGACTAAATTATAATTAAACATAAATACTAAACAGTGGCTAAAATAACATGTTTACAAATTTCATGGCCAATTTCGAGAATTAAGGAAAATATATAAAACACATGAAATCAGTGATTAAAATGAAATAACTAAAAATATTATGATCAAAATGAAGCATACACAAACTTGACAGAATAAACAACTAGTGACTAAAATATAATTATTAAAATATACATGCCTGAAACAAAACATTAAAAATGTCACTAAATGATTAAACAAATAGATTACAAAGCATAGGGGACCGAAAATGCTATTATCCCCTAAATATTAAAACACATATGAGAGTCTAAAGTTGTGAGGACCAAATTTGCATTTAACCCAAACAATTATTGTTTGATTGTTTCTCCCATGGATCACTGGCGACCTTCATTGGTCGCCCAGACACCCGGCGACCTTCATTCGAACTGTAGCAAACACCCTATCTCAACAATTAATTGTTGGAACGCGTTATCTCGTGAATTTTTTTTTCTCACAACATTATCTCGTAAATTCAGCCGATTTAACTAGAATTTATAAATTTTTGAGAGACTTAATGAGAAATTTTAAAAATTATGAGGGATTTAATTAAGAGCATTCAAAGTTCAAATGAATTTTTAAAAATTTTGAGGAAAGATATTTTTTTTTTAATTTTAAGGGTCTAAATTATAATTTTTAATTTCAAGGGTTATAATCCCTACCGGTTGCTCTTGTGTTTTGAAAATACATATACACTTACAGACGTAATTCTTGAACTTAATTTTTAAAAAAAATCATTTTCTTTTAACCACTTTGATAGATTTAATTTTACCTAAATTTATGCTTTTGATGTGAATTCTTAAGTAATGATTCCATTGTTGAGTTAGTAAATAGGAATAGTAGCTTCGACTAAGGAACAAAATCCTCAATTCCTTCTTAGTATTTTTATGCGTGTCCCTCCAAAAACAATAAAAATGTATTATTTAAAATAATTAATACTAATTTTTTTTTCATTCTATCCTTTTTTGCCTAAACCTTTCTCCTTCAATTTAAATTTAGTATAAGTGATTTTTTTCTTCAAATTTTACCTTTTTTTAAATGAAAAATTAAACAATGGATAGAAATTTTGTTGATTGTAATAACTTTTGTGTTCTTTTGTAGAACTTGTGTGATGATAATGAATTTTGCAGACTTTGACAAATTTAAGCGGACTGCTTGACTTATCTACTTCCCCTGATTGATGTTGCAGAAACTTTTTTTTAAGTGGTTTGATTTTATATTTATCGACTTATGAAGCAGTAATAATAAGGGTAAACTACATAAATGACCATCTAACTATTGGTCTCGAAATGACACTCATTTTCAAATTTATGTCAATATGACCATTGTACTACTTAAATGGTTTCAATATAGCCACATGTCGTAAACATTTAACGGAAATGTTTATGTGGTATTAAAAAAATTGGTATAATTAGAACATGAGTCCTTGTAAAGTTACGTATTCACGACATTGGCATCCTATTTTGTTTTCTTCCATTTTGGTCACTACTTGTTTATGTTTTGTTTCCTTAAATTTACATTTAATGCAATTTGATCTTGATTATGTTTTTAATTTGTCTAATGCCTTACTTTGTGCATTAACTTTAAAATCTTTTATTCTAGTTATCGTAACCGATTTCCGGCGATACGACGTGTCTCGACTCATTTTGTGAAAACTCGATTTTGTAAAAGAATTGTTTCGGAGTCACCATCGACCTTTTGGATTAGGTAAGTCGAATACCTAAAAAATTTCTTTTAAAAAGAGTTTTTAAGAAAAACGTCATTTTAAAAGATACACCGATCCACTTGTAACCAGAAATTCATTTTTTAGTATGAAAAAGGGTTTGGGGGTCGATTACGTGTGGGGAAGGATAAGCACCCCCACAACGCCCAAAATTGGTACCCATCGATTATATATTGTCTCTAAATAGTAGAAATCTAAGAGTTCGAATACATATTTAAATTACGATTCCATTATTCCGAATTAAACCATACAAAAATTCTAAAGAAAAATATAAAATATTCTCTTATTTCCAATTGAAGAGAAAATACTCCTTAAAATACTTTAGGACGAATATTTCTCTTTCCATTTGAAATAAAAGTAATATAATAATTTTTCCTAAGAATTCAATATTAAAATAATTTTTATTCAACCAAAGAAAGAAATTAAATTCATTAATCCGAATTATATTATTAGAAAAGATAAGTGATATTCAATAATTTAAAAATGCCGAGACTTAATCTCTAATAAAATTAGCAAATTGTCTCGATAAGTTTAAAATAGTGAATATTTCTTCTCTTCAAAATTAATTAATTTCAATGCAATCAATTTTTTAGGTTTCTATAGTGGGAATATTTATTTATTTTAAAATATCGGAAAAGGACATCTAGTTGTCTTAAGACTGTCCCTTCTTAATATATTAAAATAAATAAATACTACCCTTAATCCAATTATATAATCGGTTAAGTTATGCTAATGAGGCTTTTAAACAGAATAAAATATGATACATGAAGCACTTAGAGAAAAAAATAAACACATGGATTAAAAGAACTATTTTAAATTTATTTTTAACTTTATATTGCTTTATAAATATATACATATTTTCTAAATATTATATTAAACATAGAACATGATATTTATTCTAAAATATAATAAAAATATAAAATAAAATATTTCTATCATGATATAATATTATATACAAAGTAATATATAATAATAATACAAACAAAATAAATATATAAAACATAAAACATACTTTAATGGTAAAATAAATAATATACATATGAATCTACTTACTATATGGTGACAAAAAAAATATATAATAATCTTAGGATATTAAACATTAATAAACAAAAATCATGGCATGAAACAAGAACATAACCAAAACAGAAGCACTATAATCATAATAAAACCTTAACTATAGGACTAAAATGGAATATCATAAATATCAGCACCAAATTTTGAACAAAAAAAAACATACAACAGAGAACTAAATTAAAATAATACAAAACCATGCATCTAATTTGTAAATCTTAGAAAATAAAAGGAAATGGTGACTAAATCACAAAACACGCTAAAATATAAGGGACCTACGGCGTGATTTACCCTAAAAAGTTACTAAATCACGAATCACATTAAATGTAAATGACCAGTAAGGTAGTTTAACCTAAAACTAGTGGCCAAATAAAACATGCTAACGTGGTTTACCCAAAAATATTAAGATATCAATTCTTCTTCCCCTTTCCAGAATCATTTTTGCCATGAATTTGTAAACCCAAATATCCTCTCTTTTCTTCCTCTTCTCTCAACCTATTCGACCACTACCCAACCATAAACAACCGCTATAAACGGTGGTTCTTCTACCCTAACCAAAAACCGACGACACACTCCCCTCTCTGATGACAACATACTCCGACTAATACCAGCAACAAGGTAAATCTCAACCATTATATCTATTTTATTTATGTTTTTTTAACACAGAACTATGAACGAACCAAGAAAAAAACATTAGCATAAGAATACCTTCACACCTTTGATTGCTAAAAAATCTAGTTGTATTGCTTTGATATTTTTTTCTATTTTTCGGTCTGAATAACCGAGAGCCCCCTGCTCTTGTTACATGGTTTGGTTCTTATAACCAATTTACATAGGTTTAGAAAACAAAATAAAAATAATCCTAGGTCTACTATGGATCTACTGTTGTTGATGATGGCGTGCCTTTAATGCCCCAGATATTATGGGGTTTTGTTGATTACTTTGACAGGCTTGGCCGGCTGTGGGAGAAGACTTGGGAAATGGCGGTGGTGGCTGAATCATATCCCTAGGGTATAGTTAGGTTAGGGTTCTATACCGTGTTTGGGGGTTATAGGATTTAGGGGTATAAAAATGGTGTTTACAACTGCCTCTCTTTGCTCATTGTTATGAAACGGGAATGAAGCAAAGATATAAAATCATCATTTTTCATATTGGTCTCTTCTTGTCACATTGCCATCTCTTCACTGCCAATGTAAATTCTTCTCTTTCCGTGATAGTTGACCCAATAGTGATGATCCATCTCCTTATGTGATGGATTTAGATGAAAATGTTTGATCCATCTCATTCTGTGATGAACGAAATGTTGGTGTTGTTCCAACTCCGTATGCGATGGAAACAAGTTAAGGTTGAACAAGTTCTTCTCATTATGAACTTCTTCTCCCTCATCGGATGAGTTCTTCTCATTATGAACTCTCTAATGAAAATGTTTAGCCCTCGAGTGAGGTGTTGCTGATTCAACTCCATATGCAATTAATCGAGCTAAGGTTGAACAAGTTCTTCTCATTATGAACTTCTTCTCCTTTTGTTGGATGAGTTCTTCTCATTATGAACTCTTATGGAAATGTTGATTCACCTCCTTCTGGGGTGAATTTGAAAGGAGAAAGTTCTTCTCATTACGAACTTTCTTCTTTAGGACGAGTTCTTCTCATTATGAACTCTTCTGGAAATGTTGATTCACCTCCTTCTGGGTTGAATTTGAAAGTAACAGGCTCTTCTCATTACGAACCTTCTCCTTTAGGACGAGTTCTTCTCATTATGAACTCTTATGGAAATGTTGATCGGTTTATCCTCTCTTTGAAGAGTTTTAATCCTGCTAAAAAAATATCTTGTGTCAGTGATTTGTATTTAAAGTACCCGAAGGTAATGACCCCATGGTCTTTAATTTTGTTGAGATCCATTTCTTTCGATGGTGACAAATATAGAATGATTCTATGCTGAAGTCGAGAAATGAAATCTTTGTTGACTCTTTGAATTCCTTAATATTGCAAATTCCTGAGTTTTTGTCTTTGTTGGGTCCATCTTGGAAAGGACAATGCTCATTCTCATTGAAGTGGCCTAGAAAAGTCAAGTTGGAAGAAAGACATTATTGAAAATGCTTCTAGGGAAAAACCTTAAGAATGACTCATGCGACATCCTATAAAAACGGTCATAAGAAGGACTCAAACAATTCTCTAAAAAAATGATCCTAAAAAGGATAAAATAATTTTTCAAAATAGACTTTACAGATATCCTCATGAGAGGAAAATCAAAATTTGTCATGTGTATGAAATGTATGATGTGAAGATGCAAATTCATGTATGAATGCAGGTTTTCTTAATCTGTTGGAAATGGTTGCAAGAACAGTCTTCATTGCTAGATCAGTCTTCATTCTTTTCCTGGTTTGATTTTCTTCTTTATCAGCCGCACCTGAGTGTATTCTTTAAATCTTGACTTGTGAATGGGCGCATCTTGCCCCAGTAAAAAAAATTCTTTTGATAAATTTAGCTTCTTCAAAAAAGATTCATTTACAGTTATCAAGAAACCCCTAAAATTAAGCTTAGATTCCTTTAAAAATTATTTGGAGATAATCATCAATAAACCCCTAAAAATCAGGCTTAGTTTCTAAAAACTCATTTGAAAACATCCCGCCCGAAGGTCTTATGGATAGCCCGAAGGACTTATCATCTTGCTCGAAAGACTTATAGATGACCTGAAGAATTTAAGCATCATGCTCGAAAGACTTACTCATGGCCCGAAGGACTTATTCATCATGCTCGAAAGACTTACTGATGGCCCGAAGGACTTATGATGATTCGAAGTGTTGTGAATCGAGCAATAGGAAATGTTGAAAACATCCTGCCCGAAGGTCTTATGGATGGCCCGAAGGACTTATTTATCAAGAAACCCTTAAAAATCAAGCTTAGTGTCTTAGTTGTTAAGGAACCCCTAAGAATTAGGCTTAGTTTCCTTTTAAAAATTCAATGAAAATCATCATCAAGAAACCCCTGGAAATCAGGCTTAGTTTCTAAAACTCATTTGAAAATATCAAGAAATTCCTAAAAATTAGGCTTAATTTCTTTGAAATTCATTTAAAAACATTAAGAAACCCCTAAAATTAGGTTTAGCTTCTTTCAAGTTCATTTGAAAACACCGAGAAACCCCTAAAAACCAGGCTTAGTTTCTAAAAGTTTTCTTTTTTTCGGAAAGAAACTATCTCCAGCGAGATAAAATCTTCTATTTTGAGGGAAACTATCTCAAGCGAGATAAATTTTGGTTTTAAGAAAAACAATTTTGAGTGAAATGAATATTCTTGTTTTGAGTAAAATGTCTTAAGCGAGACAAAATATGTTTTAAGAAAAATAATCTGTAATGAAACGAAATGTCTTGTTGTGAGAAAACAAATGTCTCAAGCGAGACAAAGTCTGTTTTAAGGGAAACTATTTCAAGGAAGACAAAATTTGTTTCAAGAGAAACTGTCTCAAGGGAAACAAAATTTTGTTTCAAGGGAAACATATTCAAAGATTTTGTTTCAAGAGAAATTGTCTCAAGGGAGACAAAATTTGTTCTTTGGAAAACTATCTCATGTGAGATCAATTTTGTTTTAAATATTCCAAAATTTTGGGAGAATGTCTCAAGCGAGATGATGCTTGTTTTGAGAGAGAAATACTCAAGTGAAACAAAATTTGTTTTAAGAGAAAAATGTCTCAAGCGAGACAAAATTTGTTTTTAAGAAAAACAACTTGGAAATTATTATTTCGAAGAAATATGTCTCAAGTGAAACAAAATTTGTTTTAAGGGAAAAATGTCTCAAGTGAGACAAAATTTGTTTTTAAGAAAAACAACTTTGAAATTTGTATTCCGAAGGAAAATGTCTCAAGTGAAACAAAATTTGTTTTAAGAGAAAAATGTCTCAAGTGAGATGACATTTTGTTTCGAGAGAAACAACACCTAAGGAGGCAGAGAGTCTGCTTGTTCCTGCCCATTGAGGATATGTCTTCAGAAGATCTAATTGTTGACTTCAGGAAGTTAAAGCTGTGGATGACATTGTTCTTTCAGGTTGAAAACATCTGGTCATTTCCGAGCTTTTATTTCCTGAAATATCGAAATGATGTATTTATGACTACCTATCTTGTATGTTTATGGGTGTCATGATGAAGTTTGTATTTTATGTGTTTGATGAATTATCGAATTTTTCCTCGAGAGAGGGAAAAATGTCTTTAATGTACATGATGATGAATGTTTGATGCAAAGGTGCAAATTTCATGTGTCATGTATGTATGTGTTGATGTATGTATGTTTTCTCAGTGGGAAGTAGAATGGTTGCGAGAGAAATCTTCATTTTATCCATGGCTCAATTAGTCTTTATTTCCACCAGGGTGTACTCTTGCAAACCTCGACCTAAGACAATTTATTTTCCTTACCCCATCAAAATTTTCCCAAAAAATGGCTTTCCCTTGCCCCAGCTTCGATCTTGAACTTCGGAGGGATATTTGTTGAATTCCAATATATGCTTCCAGAGAGATTATCTTGTTTGAAAATGTTTTTCTTCCTTTGAATTTTCAAAATTTTAAAAAATATTGAAAAGAATTTTTTTTTAAATATTGTCTTTTATGTTTCAAAATTGCAACAAATCATAAAAATAAAGTTCATTGAATATCAAAAGAATCATCTGCTCATTAATCTTTGATAGTTACAAATCTTTGACAAATTTCAGGATCAAAAGGTTGGTTTTGAGGTTGGCTACCTAAATTTAAGGTTTGTTTCCTCGATTCGTCCTTTTTTCTTTTCTTGGTCCTCAGGGAAAATTAGGACATGCCCCTCTTTCTTGGTTTGACATTTTGATCGGAGGTGGACAAAATGACGCAACTAACATTGTCAATTGCTAGACTCTTTAAAACACTTTTGTTTCAATTCTCTAAAATCTTCCATTTGTTCAAGCTTTGTAGACTCTTCTAGCAAAGGTAGTGCAGAAATATGGTTGCTAGACTCTTTAAAACACTTTTGTTTCAATTCTCTGAAATCTTCCATTTGTTCAAGCTTTGTAGACTCTTCTAGCAAAGGTAGTGCAGAAATATTGGTCTAAAAATGAGATTATTGAGTGCTCGTGTGAGTTCGACTATAACAGGTGTTCCTCAACTCCCTTAGTCCATATTTACTGGAACTCCTTATTTAGTAAATTTGATTTAATTTGCCATAGTTGGGCTAGCTGAATTCAGCTTTATTGTATTTATATATTATAATTGCCTTGGTTTGGCTAGCTGAAGAATTCATGTCGCCATAAAGTCGTTGACCTGAAAATCATAGTGGAGCAAACACTGAATTGCCAAGTACCCGATCAATATCATGGTTTGAATGTAATCTATTCATAAAGCCAGGGCTTTCGAGTTCCCTCTATAACCAATTGCTTTAGAGGAATAGCTCAGCTTTATTGTATACATATATATATTTTGGGTATACGGATTTCATTTCTTAAGCTTGTCAAGGAGAATCTGTTATAGTCCCGGTGTTTGTTATAGGTCAGAAAAATCTCATCGTTAGAGTTCAATTTCCAACCAACTGACCTAAACTAGATTCAACTACTCGACCATTCCATCTGTGAAGATCATGATCATCATTGAACATCATGATCATCATTGAACATCATTAACAGAAGTAGGAACCAATTAGCTTAGCAATCTCATGTGCAAGTTGCCCCATTTTGTCAGCTCCTAACACATACCTGAATGCCAAAACCTTGATTGACTCTACATGTAAAGAGAAAACTAGATCGGTCCCTTCAAGATAAGGGTATGAATTGTGGTGTATTTCTGAAGTAGGATCAAGGGATCCTTGTTTTGCAGGGGTTCGAACTTGTCATTTACCAAAGATTTACAATCTCAATTATTAAAGATTTTTTTAATTAACTTGATATTCAAAGATTTTCAAAATTGTCAGTTTGATTCAATACTCACAATCCTTAAAATAACATAAGTTCATTCAAATATCCTTACAAGAAAGCTGGGAAAAGACAAAAAACAAATTCCAACAAAATAATCTCAACATAAGGTGCAGCTGAGGTGGATAAAAACCTCCACTTGTTCATCTAGAATATCCCATTATTCTTAGAAAGTTGGATGTCTAATTGGATTAGGGTCTTTACCCTTATTTGATCCCCATATCTCGATCATTTCTCGTGTCAGGACTCCCTTGTCAACGAGCTTTTCTATGTCCTCCATTAATGATATGCATTTATCAGTGGGATGGCCCAATGCCCCAAATGAAAATCACAAGCACTATTCGGGTCATAGCCATAAGCAGAAGGGTTAGTCTTCATTCTCAAAGGACTTAGGGTGAGATATTGACTCTTGATTAAAGGGGATAACAAGTCAGAAATGGGCACTTGAAAAACCTTGAGGGTCGTGTTTTTCCAAGACATCTTTTGTGGCCAGTCTCGTATTACTTCTCTTTTGATTTCCTTCTCATCATTTCCTATTTCTTAGTCTTCATTCTCAAAGGCTTAGGGTGAGATATTGACTCTTGATTAAAGGGGATAACAAGTCAGAAATGGGCACTTGAAAAACCTTGAGGGTCGTGTTTTTCCAAGACATCTTTTGTGGCCAGTCTCGTATTACTTCTCTTTTGATTTCCTTCTCATCATTTCCTATTTCCTTCTCATTTTTCAGTAAAAAAGAAGTCTCGAGAGTTGAATCCTTTAAATTTGCCCCACATACTTTACTCCCATTGTTTCTGATCTTTTCTTTCTTCATGTCTTTTTCTGTATTATCTTCATTTGTTTTGACCCTATCAACTCCATTCTGACTCCCAATTGCTTGATTGAAAATGACTTATTGTTAACATCCACCTCTATAACTCCATGAGCCAACAAATCTTGTACTTGTCATTTGAAGTTACCACAATTCTCAATGGAGTGTCCTCGGGCTCCGACATGATATTCACAAGAAACTTTCTCACTATACCAACTCGGATGAGGTGGTAACAGCGGCTTAGCCAAACGTGGAGTAATTAATTGGGCTTCGAACAACTTGGAATATAATTTTCTGTATGAAGATGAAGGGAAACTGAGTTGAGGCTCTTTTGATTTCATTTTCTTTTGACACATTTATGATCATCTTGAAGACATAGTGAAGGATCATTGAGATATTCATTTTGAAGGTTCAACTTTTGACTAATATCTTGTGGGAGACATTGGCTTGCAGATCCTCCCTCATTGATAAGTTTTAAACTTTTGGGGAGTTTAGGTTTTCTATCTTCAAAGCATAACAACCTTTCTATGATGATGTTTTAAACCTTTAATCTCATAACCACACAACTTTCCATCGAGTGACTAAAATATCCAGAATGATAACTGCATGAATTTTTGACACCTTGCCAATCTGGACGCAAATAAGTATTAGGCTTTAGAGGAATAGGTGTTAGAATGCCACTTTCAAAGAGAAATGGTAATAATTTTGAATATGTCCCTTGAATCGGAATGAGAGGTATACTCTTCATTTTCTTCTTGTTCTTTCTAGCCTTCTTTATTGGCATTTAAACTTCCTCTATGCCTCTCTTCTTTGAGTCAGACTCAACTTTCATGTTAAAAGTTTCACCCTCAATCTTCATTTTTCCTAGTTTGATCTCTGTCATATTTTCTAGAACACACCCGATTGTCAGAATTGACTCGGATTACCATATTCCTCAGCTTGATCATTCATTTCTTTTTGAATATTGACAAGTTGCTCTTGGAGTTTCTCGATTCTATTAACACGTGCTAAAATCTCATTCATGGCTCTTATCTTTCCGTAGGAAGACCAAGTTGACTCCAATTTTTAATTTATGCCATGGAATACTCTATAAATTACTCCCAAACTTTTATGTGTGGAAAAAAATTTGAAGTGAATAAAATGCGAATATACACTATAAAAATGCTTAAATGAATGGCATGCAAAATGTAATGATGCAAATGCAAATGCAAATGCAAAGAAGGTGTTGATTCCAAAGTAATTGTCATAAAACAACTTCCAAAGAATATACAATGTCTCAATACACTGAGGTAGATGGAAACTACAAATCACGTTGTATTGCTCGACTTCTTCAATTTTGATCGAATATGCAGGAAACAATCTTCTTTTATCCTTGGCTTGATGAAAAAATTCTAATGTTTCGACTTCTTTTCCAAAAATGCATTTGTTGAGCGACCATATACGATTGACATCATTTACTGTCTCATGTTGTCTATCATTGTTACTTGATGAATTTAAACATATTATTTCTTTTCGGTTAGTTGTATCAACATCATCGTAGAACCCTTGAAAAAACTTGTTTTATTGGATCATATGAGCTTTATGTATTTCAGCTTGACATACCTCTTCAACTATTTCCTGGAGCACCCTTCTGGAACATTGATGCGTTTTTGCATTTCTATTCTACATCTTCAATTGACATTGTCATATTGAAAGCCTTCTAATGAGACTATTAACTTGGGATCAATACCTTCTATGACATGATATGTATGAAACATGTGTTAATTTTAAGGTAATTATCTTAGAACAACTTTCAAAGAACTCACAACGTCCCAACATGTCAAAGCAGATAAAATATTTATCCCTTCGTGTGACATTGTTGTTTCAAAAACCTTCTAATTTTGATAAATAACTCAGGTATTAACAACATGTTTATGAACAAAATAAAGCAACAAGATAAGGAAAAGATGTTAGTAAAAATAATAATCAAAGAGAGGAAATGTATGTTAGTGAAATATGAAAAGATTAAATTCCACTGGTAAATGAACCATAAAATACAGTGAATAAAACACATAGAGAAAATTACAATCATAACCGCATAATTTCTAGTTCACATGCAATTATTTAAAAAGGATATATCGAATAAATTAAAAGACAGAGATTAGAGTTCAATTCTCCTATGTGTACACTTATATGGGTACCTATGGACAGAGTTTCGGCATGGTCTTAGATCGGGTGGGTTTCTACGGTTTATTATATGCAGAGTTTTAGTTCTAAGAGAAAATGTAGTCAAATTTTCATTGTCGGTGCCCCCTTGGGCGAGCCAGACCCTCAATCCTCACCCATTATAGGCTTAAGCGGATCGAGTTCAATTCGAGGGGGTACATTTTCCTATGCCTGACACGGATAATCCTCACGAAGACATAGGACATATGAACCCTGGAAGCTAATTGCTAGGTCTAACATGAAGAATAAATTCTCACAAAGACGTCACTTTCACTCCCACTTAAAAGGAAAAGCTCGAGTATAGAGCTTATGTTATGTAATGCATGTGTTGTGTGTGAGGAGAAATTTTCAAACCTTTGACACAAAATA
Source organism: Hibiscus syriacus (assembly GCF_006381635.1). Classification (NCBI taxonomy): domain Eukaryota; kingdom Viridiplantae; phylum Streptophyta; class Magnoliopsida; order Malvales; family Malvaceae; genus Hibiscus; species Hibiscus syriacus. The sequence goes on from NW_024063194.1 coordinate 8,755,198, forward strand.
AAATCGTGCTAAAACAAATCCAAAATTTCAATATCTGAAATCAATTAAATACAAACATTAATATACAATGATAAAAAAATAAAAATTGAAAGAAATCAAAAGAATCGTAAATTAAATAAAATCGAATTCTCAATTTCTAACTATAGAGATAATATATAACCGATTTAAGGCTTGACCCTCTTAACGTCCCTAGCGGAGTCGCCAATCTGTCGTAACCGATTTCCGGCGATACGACGTGTCTCGACTCATTTTGTGAAAACTCGATTTTGTAAAAGAATTGTTTCGGAGTCGCCATCGACCTTTTGGATTAGGTAGGTCGAATACCTAAAAAATTTCTTTTAAAAAAGTTTTTAAGAAAAAACGTCATTTTAAAAGATACAACGATCCACGTGTAACCAGAAATTCATTTTTTAGTATAAAAAAGGGTTCGGGGTTCGATTACGTGTGGGGAAGGATAAGCACCCCCACAACACCCAAAATTGGTACCCATCGATTATATATTGTCTCTAAATAGTAGAAATCTAAGAGTTCGAATACATTATTAAATTACGATTCCATTATTCCGAATTCAACCATACAAAAATTCTAAAGAAAAATATAAAATATTCTCTTATTTCCAATTGAAGAGAAAATACTCCCTAAAATACTTTAGGACGAATATTTCTCTTTCCAACTGAAATAAAAGTAATATAATAATTTTTCCTAAGAATTCAATATTAAAATAATTTTTATTCAACCAAAGAAAGAAATTAAATTCATTAATCCGAATTATATTATTAGAAAAGATAAGTGATATTCAATAATTTAAAAATGCCGAGACTTAATCTCTAATAAAATTAGCAAATTATCTCGATAAATTTAAAATAGTGAATATTCCTTCTTCCCTTCAAAATTAATTAATTTTCAATGCAATCAATTTTTTAGGTTTCGATAGTGGGAATATTTATTTTAAAATATCGGAAAAGGACATCTAGTTGTCTTAAGACTGTCCCTTCTTAATATTTTAAAATACATAAATACTACCCTTAATCCAATTATGTAATCGGTTAAGTTATGCTAATGAGGCTTTTAAACAAAATAAAATATGATACATTGAAGCACTTAGAGAAAAAAAAATAAACACATGGATTAAAAGAACCATTTTAAATTTATTTTTAACTTTATATTGCTTTATAAATATATACATATTTTCTAAATATTATATTAAACATAGAACATGATATTTATTCTAAAATATAATAAAAATATAAAATAAAATATTTCTATCATGCTATAATATTATATACAAAGTAATATATAATAATAAAACAAACAAAATAAGTATATAAAACATAAAACATACTTGAATGGTAAAATAAATAATATACATATGAATCTACTTACTATATGGTGAAAAAAAAAATATATAATAATCTTAGGATATTAAACATTAATAAACAAAAATCATGGCATGAAACAAGAACATAACCAAAACAGAAGCACTATAATCATAATAAAACCATAACTATAGGACTAAAATGGAATATCATAAATATCAGCACCAAATTTCGAACAAAAAAAAACATACAACAGAGGACTAAATTAAAATAATACAAAACCATGCATCTAATTCGTAAATCTTAGAAAATAAAAGGAAATGGTGACTAAATCACAAAACACGCTAAAATGTAAGGGACCTACGGCGTGATTCACCCTAAAAAGTTACTAAATCACGAATCACATTAAACGTAAAGGACCAGTAAGGTAGTTTAACCTAAAACTAGTGGCCAAATAAAACATGCTAAAGGTCCAGGACCTTTATCGTGGTTTACCCAAAAATATTAAGATATCAACTCTTTCCCCTTTCCAGAATCATTTTTTCGTGGATTTGTAAATCCAAATCTCCTCTCTTTTCTTCCTCTTCTATCAACCTATTCGACCACTACCCAACCATAAACAACCGCCATAAACGGTGATTCTTCTACCCTAACAAAAACCGACGACACATTGCCCTCTCCGATGACAACATACTCCGACTAATACCAACAACAAGGTAAATATCAACCTTTATATCTATTTTATTTAAGTTGTTTTTAACATAGAACTATGAACGAACCAAGAAAAAACATTAACATAAGAATACCTTCACACGTTTGATTGCTGAAAAATCTAGTTGTATTGCTTTGATTTTTTTTCTATTTTTCGGTCTGAATAACCGAGAGCCCCCTGCTCTTGTTACATGGTTTGATTCTTATAACCAATTTACATAGGTTTAGAAAACAAAATAAAAATAATCCTTGGTCTACTGTGGATCTACTGTTGTTGATGATGGTGTGCCTTTAATGCCCCATATATTATGAGGTTTTGTTGATTACTCTGACAGGCTTGGCCGGCTGTGGGAGGAGACTTGGGAAATGGTGGTGGTGGCTGAATCATATCCCTAGGGTATAGTTAGGTTAGGGTTCTGTACTGAGTTTGGGGGTTATGGGATTTGGGGGTATGAAAAATGGTGTTTACACTAGTCATGTATTAAATTTACAAATTAAATCCTCTAGATTTTAGATATAATCGTTGAGCAAATTCTCATACTTGTCATCAAGATAATACATATGTTATATAACTTGTTCAAATTTAGCAGAGAAAAAAATTAAAATAACTAAATTGCATTTGAACCCAATATCAACTAATAACCAAACAAAGCTTTAACCAGTAGGCTAAATCTAATATTTAGGAATCAATTAAAATATTTTTATATATGATATATTATATAGAGAAAATAACCTCAGTGACCAAAAATGCCTTATAATATACGATTTTAACCAACTTTTTTTGGATTTGCCAAAATGACCAACTAAATCGCAATGCGATCGATAATTCGCAACGCGATCTCCGGTATCGCAAATCAGTTTCCAGATTCGCAACGCGATTCTGATTATCGCATTGCGATTTTCCAAATTCGCGTTGCGATTTTCGACTATCGCAATGCGAATATGTAAATCGCAATGCGAGTATGACTATCGCAACGTGATTCTGACTGTCGCAACGAGATTCTGACTATCGCAACGCGATTCTGACTATCACATCGCGATGCTGACTATCGCAATGCAATTTTCAAAGCGCCATTATTATCGCAACGCATATTTTTTTCAAATTCCAAACACGAATATTAATATATCGGAACACTGAACCGTCCACAGTATATCTCGTAATCGCAACTCATAACCTAAAACCCTAAATCACAACTCAGTCCCATCTCCATCTCTCACTCTCTATGGCAACATCTGTCCCCATCTCCGACGAAATCAGTCCCCATCACCGGCGAAATCCATCTATCTCCATCTCTCAGAGCTACCCTCACAATCATTCACGGTCAGAAATGGAAAATCAACCAAATCAACCACCGAGGGTTAGTTTTTTTAATTATTTTTATTTTGAAATTTTTGCATTATTATTAAGTTTTTCATATTGAAATTGATGATAAGTTTACTGGTAATTTCAATAATAGATTAACCATTTCATTTAGATTACTTATTAAATTCATTCGATTACTGCCAATACTGCTAAACTGTTAGTCTTTAAACCCTGTGATTTAGTATTTGTCTTTGTTTTTTCTTTTGGTTGAAGTAATGCAATCCATTCAAGTTTCAATTTTAGTATTTGAAACCGAGAATCGCAACGCGAAATGAAAATCGCAACGACAGAATCACGTTGCGATTTTAGTTTCGCGTTGCGATTTTCATTTCGCGTTGCGATAGTCAAATTCGTGTTGCGATAGTCATTTTCGTGTTGCGATTTTCATTTTCGTGTTGTGATTTTAAGTTTCAAAAACTATTATTCTTCTACAAATTGAAACTTGAATGAATTGCATTACTTCAACAAAAAAACAAAGACAAATACTAAATTCACAGTGTTGCAAATTTAAGTTTGAAGAATAAACTACTACTCTTTATGTTTATTGTTCTTGGTATTTCTTCACAGTGTAGTTTTTGGTATATCTAACTTGTATGTTTATTGTTTTGTAGAACTTTTATTCGGCTCAATTGACCTTAAGAAATAAATTAAGCCTGGCCAAACAATTGCGTCGTAAGCTTTCACCTGCACAAAGAAAAATATTTGAGGATACTTGCTTCGGGCCATGGCTGAAAGTAAAACATCCGGGTGGAGATGCTATGTTGACCCATCTGTTTCTTCAAACCATGACTAGCGATCTACCAGATACTATACAACGTCATGATGAAGAGATATGGTTTGATTTTCCACCGGCGTATACGTGTTTTGGGCGGGAGGAGTTTTGCTTAATCACCAGTCTACGCTTCGGACACGATGATGTAGATCGGTACACTAGACATATTACCCGCCTATCATAGTTATCCCGGGTTTTTCCTAAGCTGTCAATGGAGAAGCCGAATTTACACGTGGAAGACTTGACGAGATTATTGAATAAGAAAGATGGTTTTACTCGGATGGATGACGTCGATGTTGTCCGAGTATGCCTTCTAAGACTTTTGCATGCCGACTTTTTAGGCAGAGAGGCCAGACAACCTATTCCTAATGATCTAATTAAATTGGTAGAGGACCTAAATGCATGGAACCTATTTCCGTGGGGTTCGTATCTATGGAAAGCTACATGGAATAAGTTATCGTCTGCCTTTGATGATCGAAAAAGTTTGCGTGGCGATGGTTCCAAATACACTTTGTCAGGCTTTATTTGGGCCTTTAAGGTAAGAATTTTATATAATGTTTCTAAAATTATATTAATTATTATTAACAATTACTAATGGTTTGTTATTATTTGTTTGTAGATTTGGATATTTGAGGCCTTTCCCGCCATGCAGACATATGCATTAAAAACTTCTAATGATATTCCTAGGGCTATTTCCTGGAAGGGAAACGGACCTTGCAGCAATGGGAAGATTTACTACCGTATACGATAAATAATGTAGGTTAACACAAATACTACCATATGTTTATAAACAAGTTATTACTAGTACACGTTTAACTTTGTTTGAGCTTTTATATTGTTAGGAGTCTGTTGAGTTAATCGATTGACTGAATCGGCCAAGAGGGGGGTGAATTGGCAATAAAAATTTTGGTGGAAGCTTTTGCAGAAAATTGAAAGAAATTGCACAGCGATTTAGAGTGGTTCGACTTTATCAACCAAAGTCTACGTCCACTACCTTAGCTATCCACACTAAGGATTTTCCAACAAATTCACTAATTTGTTCTTTCTTTTGAGGCCAAAGAGATAACCTTACAACTCCCTCAAGAATATACCCCAATTCTTGAGAATACTCTTTTCTCAAAGAGAAATACAAATTTGCAAACTTACAAGAAAAACCTCACAAGGTAAGATGTTTGCACAATTCTAGAACAAGAAAGGAACACTCACAAATAATTGCAAATGAGCACAAATGGTGTTCTTTGAAAAAAAAAATGAATATGAAAGGAAAATGGCTTGATTTGCACAAACTTGGTGTTTGATGCTTTCTCTCTTGTTTCTCTATAATTCTTGTTGATCAAGGGCTTCAGAACTTGTTTAAATACACCTTGAATCACTTCTGAAACGTTGGGGATGATTAGTGAAGATCATATAGCCGTTTAGTGTGAAAACAATTAATAAAACAGCTTGGAGCATGGGGGGAATCGGTACCCCCTAGGGGAATCGGTTCCCTAAGTGTAAAATTCAAATACTTCTGACGTTGGGGATGATTAGTGAAGATCATATAGCCGTTTAGTGTGAAAACAATTAATAAAACAGCTTGGAGCATGGGGGGAATCGGTACCCCCTATGGGGAATCGGTTCCCTAAGTGTAAAATTCAAATATTTCGACCGTATACAAGGGGGGAATCGGTACCCCCTGGGGGAATCGGTTCCCTCCAAGCATACTGGAATTCTCAGAGCCAAACCATTCAGGGGGGAATTGGTTCCCTCTGAGCAATCTGGAATTTTTGGCTTTGAAATGGTTCGAAATACTTTGTAAAATTATTTTGAAATTGTTTTAAGATTAAAACTTAATTTTACACATTGAGTAAGGATTAAAAATGATCTTGAAAGATTTGGAGTAATATTTTGATATTCGAATAATTCTATCGAATATACTTAGAAAATCATTTGGAAAATCTTAAAATTCATTTAACTTAATTTTTATATTGAAATATCAAAATGTTTTCAACAATCTCCCCTTTTTGATATAACAAAACATTTAGTAATTTTAAGATTTTGAAATCAAGTTTTGAAATTACCCCCCTTACTTTAACACTTCCCCTTTATCATTTAAAAACACTTTAACACTTCTCCCCCTTTTTGTTAAATCAAAAGACATTTTAAAGATTTAAACAAGGTTTTGAAATCATTAGCCAATTGATTATATATATAGAGCTGCTAAGATCACAAGCAAGAGAAACGTTAGCCATTAGTTTCATAATCAATATTCATAATTATGTGAAATGGCAAAATTGGTCATATATCTAATCATGAAGTAAATGATGTAATAATGAATAAATTTAATCACACCAAATAGATAATTCTAACATTCATAAATCCAAACAAATTCAAAGTCAATCAATCACAAATTCAACATTCCAAAATATCAAATGTTAAAACAATAAGTTTGGAGTTCAAAGCAAACTTTGAATCACATATCCGGATCAGGAGGAGGAAAACGAGCTCGCATAGCAGCCATTCGTTAGTGAGGTTATTATACGCGCGTTGGTTGATGTCTCGCATTAATTGCTCAAGCTCGAGATCTTCGTCAGCTTCGGGTGGAGCTTGTGAAGAACTAGCTCCCGGAGTATTTGCAGAAGATCGAACCCATTCACCGGTTCCTTATCCTTAATCCATCCCGCTCTCGTTAAGGAAAGAAGGTTAATTTGTTTCTTAAGGGGAAAAACGGCATCTAGACCGACTCTAAGCCCAGCTTTGGAAACAGATTACTCAAAATGCAACCGTAAACAAGAGAGGAACATAGTTTCTTGTTAGGAACAAGATTTACGGTTTCAACAATTTCAGCAAAAATAATCTGAGGTAGGTTAATTTTAATATTGTTTTCGAAACAATGTAACCACCAAAGATCTAAGGCTCTAAGAGTAGAATAACGATCTCCGGATGGTCGAAACCACCAAGAAATCATTAGATGAAGAAAACGTTCATGTAGGTCTAGGACACTCGCACTATCTCTTCTTTTATAACGAGATCCTAAAACTTGTTTTCATTGAAATACCATCGTTATCTAATCTGAATGTATTGGCTATGTAAGCCGAGTCAATATATAAGAATGTCCTAGGAGGTAGGAACGAATTCCTATGGTTTCAGTTTGGTTTTAACACAAACGGCATTAGAATAGAAATACGAACAAGTTGATGGTAAACGATGGGTTCAAGGTCAAAGAGTTTATCAAATTTCCACTCTTGTAAAGAGGAAGATATTTAAAATTGATAGCTAACATAGCTTGACGAGAAGGAATACGTTCTTCCCATTTTGTAAGAGTCGAAATATTGACAATACCAAAAACGATGATTTCTAGGACCAGGATGATTGAAACACGAATTTTGGATAGTCAAATTAGGATCAATGGGATTAGAATTAGAAATTGGAATAGAAGGAAGATTTGGAGGTGGATTTGGTTGACGGTGTGAACGACTAGATGAAGACCTAGCACGTTTAGGATTGGACATGGTTTAGGAAATCGGAATAGAATTGATAACCTACAATTTAGAAAACACATGTATGCAATTCAATCAATCCCAAAACTCAATTGAGTCCTCAATATTTCAAGGTTCTCTAAATCAATCCTAATGGGCAAAGTTTTTGAAAAACTTTTGAAAAATATGGTTTTGAGAAACAATATATGTATAGTTTTCATAATAACAACATAATTTAATCAAAACACAATAATTTTTTAAAAAAAATTATTTCGAAAATTTAGAAAATTTTGAAAAAAATCTTGTGTTTTTGATGAAATTAGTTGTAATATCTAGTTTCTAATCATTAAATAATCAATGCCGGATCAAAAATTCAACCTAGAACTAATTAAAACTAGTTCTATGTTCATAAATTGATAAAAAAAATTTTTGGAAAAATACCTTGAATGATTTTGGATTTGAGTGAGATTAGATGAAGTTTTCACGTTTTTGATGATTCCAACAGGTTTAGAGGATGATATTTGAAGTGAATTCTGATTAAAAACGTTGATTTGAGGTAAGAATGAAGATTTGAGAGAGTAGAGGGAAGAAAATGGCGTGAAGGAATAAGAGAGGGTTTGAGCAAAGTTTGGGTTCTGCCCGTGTTAAAACCAGAATCCTAGGGGTATCGATTCCCCTGTGGGGGAATCGGTTCCCCTTCAAAGGGGGAATCGATTCCCTCAAGGTAGGATCGATTCCCTCTGCACCAAAATGCTAAAATTTGATTTTAAACATCCAAAATGCTAAATTAATTTCCTCTAGTGGTATTGGCAACTCATATATTAAAAATTAATCATGTTCAAACAATTCAATTAATCTTTAAACGATATTTGAACATAAAATTAATTTTTCATCAAGAATCATAAACTCCCCCTAACTAATAGCAATGAATGCAATCAAAAAATTACTATTATAAGAATTTTTCATTTATTATTAAAAGTGCTAAAATTATTTAAACACTCAGTGAAGATAGATTGGTCAAACCTAATTCTCTCCTAAGTGTCCAAATCGTTCCTTGTCTAAAGGTTTGTAAAGATATCCTAATTGGTGCAAAGTATCAACAATTCTAGAACTACATCTTCCTTAGTGACATGGTCTCTAATGAAGTGATGTCTTATTTCAATGTGCTTAGTTCTAGAGTGTTGGATGGGATTTTTAGTGAGACAAATAGCACTAGTATTGTCACACTTGATAGGAATGGTACCTACTTCAATTCCATAATCAAAAAGTTGTTGTTTCATCCATAAAACTTGTGCACAGAAACTACCAGTTGAAATGTATTCGGCTTCAGTGGTAGATAATGTAACACAATTTTGTTTCTTTGAAAACCAAGAAATTAGCATATTTCCAAGGATTGGAAAGTACCAGAGGTGTTTTTCCTATCTAATTTGCATCCTCCATAATCCGCATCAGAAAAAGCATGCAAGCTAAAGCTAGAGTCTCTAGGATACCAAAGTTCTAAACTAGGAGTCTCTTTAAGGTATCTAAAGATTCTCTTAACAGCTAGTAAATGTGATTCCTTAGGACATGATTGAAATCTAGCACATAAGCAAACACTAAACATAATATCTGGTCTACTTGCAGTTAGATAAAGTAGAGATCCAATCATTGACCTATATAATTTAACATCTACACATTTACCTCCTTCGTCTAAGTCAAGCTTTGTTGAAGAGCTCATTGGAGTGTCATGAGGTTTCCCATTTTCCAGTCCAAACTTCTTGAGCATATCTTTGACGTACTTAGCTTGATTGATGAAGATGCCATCTTTTCTTTGCTTGATTTGGAGTCCCAAGAAAAAGAGCTCCCCCATCATGCTCATCTCAAACTCACTTTGCATTAGCTTAGAAAATTCTTGGCAAAGAACATCATTAGTAGAACCAAATATTATATCATCAACTAAATTTGAACTAATAATAATCTTTACCTTTATACTTCAAAACAATGTAGTGTCAACCTTCCCTTTTGAAAAACCTTTTTCAATTAAAAAATTTGACAATCTTTCATACCAAGCTCTAGGAGCTGCTTTAAACCATAAAGAGCTTTTGTCAATTTTAAAACATGATCCAGAAAATTTGAATCTTCAAAACCTGGAGGTTGTTCCACATACACTTCTTCTTTTAAAACCATTTAAAAATGCACTTTTAACATCCATTTGAGATAATTTAAATTCATTGAAACATGCAAATGCTAATAATTCTAATTGCTTCCATCCTAGCTACGGGAGCATATGTTTCATCATAGTCTATGCCCTCTTCTTGAGTATACCCTTGAGCAGCAAGTCTAGCCTTGTTTCTCACTATTACCACTCTCATCAAGCTTATTTCTAAATACCCATCTAGTACCTACAGTAGATTTATTACTAGGCCTTTCACTAAGTCATACTTTACTTCTCTCAAAGTGATTTAACTCTTCTTGCATAGCCATAATCCAATGTTCATCATTTAATGCTTCTTTAATATTCTTAGGCTCTATGCATGAGATAAATGCAACATAATTACAAATATTTCTAAGAGAAGATCGAGTTGTTACCCCTTTTGATGGATCACCTATAATTTCACCATCCTTGACATAGTTGTACTCTCTGGATAAGACTTCCCTTTCTTCAATGGTTGGATTCTCAAGAGGATCATGAGTTTCTTCATTTTTCGTTTCTTCCTTTGATGATGGTTCTCCAACGTCATGTCTAACGTCATTTGTATTTATAACACCTACATCATCATTCATACAAGAATCTTTCCTCGGAAGGGGATTATCATCAAAACAACATGTATAGACTCTTCTACAACTAAAGTTCTTTATTAAATACATGATAGGCTTTAGAATTTAAGGAATAACCCATAAAAATTCCTTCATCACTTTAGCATCAAATTTGCCAAGTTTTCTTTACCGTTGTTTAAAACAAAACATTTACATCCAAAAGGTGAAAATAACTAATGTTAGGCTTTTTTTTTGAAAATTTCATATGGAGTTTTCTTTAAAATTGGCCTAATCATTACTCGATTTACAACATAACAAGCGGTATTGTGGCTTCCGCCCAAAAATTTTGGCAAATTATTTTCACAAAGCATGGTTCTAGCCATTTCTTCTAAAGTTCGATTTTTCTCTCAACAACTCCATTTTGTTGAGTGGTTCTAGGTGCTAAAAAATTATGGCTAATACCGTTAGAGTTATAAAATTCAGTAAATCCAAGATTTTCAAATTCAGTTCCATGATCACTCCTAATACTAGTTATAGAGTAACCTTTTTCATTTTGGATTACTTTTGAAAATGTGATGAATTGTTCTAATGCTTCATCTTTATTTAAAAATAGAACCCAGTATATCTAGAATAGTCATCTACCAAGACAAATGCATATTGTTTTCCACCCAAGCTAGTAGTTCTAGTTGGCCCAAAAAGATCTAATGGATCAATTGTAAAACTCTACTAGTTGATACATCATTAATGGATTTAAAGAAACTCGCTTTTGTTTTCCTTTAGCACAAGCATCACAGATTTTATCATTATCAAATTTAAGCTTAGGCAACCCTCTAGGTCTCCTTGAATTAACGTTGCAAAACACTCATACTAGCATGTCTAGTCTCCTATGCCATAACCAACTATCATGTTCATCCTTAGCAACTAGGCATAAATTAGTCATATCAAAAGAATCTAAATGCACCATGTATATGTTTCCTATTCTATGACCAACAAGCATAATCCGATTAGATGCAATGTCAATGACTTTACAACCATTAATTTCAAATAAGACATTGAATCCTTTATCGCATAATTGACTAATACTCAACAGATTATGCTTTAATCCATTCACATATAAAACATTTTTAATTTGTATGGAAGAGGTATTACCTATTGTACCAATACCTTCAATGAGACCTTTTGAATTGTCTCCAAAGTCACTTCTCCCCATTTTTGGCGTTAAGCTCAATGAACCGGCTTTGTCTCCGGTCATGTGTCTTGAGCATCCACTATCAAGGTACCATGAATTTGAATTTGTTTCCTGCCTTAGCAATGCTCCTTTCCCTACAATCATAGATTAATTTTTATTTGGTACCCAAATTCTTTTGGGTCCATATTCATTAGTTTCCAAAATCCTAGTCCCCTTAGGTATCCATTTGTATAGGATATTTTTCTTTAGTAGTAATGAGTTCTTTAGGAACCCACATACTTCTAACGATTTTTCTATTAGAGGTTCTTGGGGACCTCTATGATTGTAGTTTCTAAAACTTTTTTAACAAAGTTGGATTTTAATTTCCACCTTTTTCAAAATGTTTTGTTCCAACTTTATCAAAAGTTTTAAGATCATCAATTTTCTTTTGATGATCATCATTGATCTTTGAAAGTAAATTTGCAAATCTAAATTTTCTTTTCAAACTCTCTAGTTTGATTTGCAAATCTTTGATTTTACTTTCAAGATTGTTGTTGGTTTTGGATATGAGTTTGTTTTCATTTTTCAATTTTGAAACATCATTTTTATATTTTAAAAATAATTTCTCATAATCCGAAGTCAACCCATTATATTCCTCTAATAACTCATCATAGGATAAATCATCAAAATCGGATGAGTTAGAGGTTACCTTAGAATCTTCCCCAAATGCCATCAAGCACAAGTTAGCTACTTCTTGTTCCTCTTCATCAGAACTTTCTTCATCACTCCATGTAGCCACATGAGCCTTGTGCTTATTCTTTGATTGACCCTTTTTCTTCAATTGTGGGCAATCATATTTGACATGCCCTGGCTTTTTGCATTCGTAGCAAATTGGGTCCTCTTTCGGTTCATTTTTGAGGCCTTCATTTTGTTTGAATTTTCTTCCTCGATAAGGTCTGATCATTTTTCTGAACCTTTTGGCAAACAATGCCATTTCCTCGTCATCATCATCGTTATTCGAATCACTCTCATCTTTTGTGGATTTGAGAGCAACTCTAATGTTTTTCTTCTTCTCCTTCTCCTTTGGTGTCTCGTCAATCTTGTCGAGGTCCACCTCATCTTCGAGCATCATTTCATGAGTGAGGAGTGACCCAATTAGCTCTTCAAGAGTTAAGGACGTTAAGTCCTTAGACTCAATGATTGTCGTCTTCTTTGATTGCCACGATTTTGGGAGGGAGTAGACTAACTTCCTCACAAACTTTTCATTTGAAATGATCTCTCCATATGATTTGAGACCATTGACAATCATTGAAAATCTATCCGTCATAGCTTTGATATCTTCATTTGGTTTCATCTTGAAATTTTCATAGCTATGCGTTAGAATACTAATTTTAGATTTCTTTACCTCATCAGTACCTTCATGAGTGACTTAAAGTTTGTCCCATATTTCTTTGGCGGTTGTACACGATGAAACTCTTCCGTATTCATCTGGTCCAAGAGCACAAAAAATGATATGGATGGCTTTGGAGTTGAGCTGGAACATCTTTCTCTCCTTCACTCTACAACCTTGGATGAGTGAGAGGTTTGATGTATCCTTCTTCTACAGCATTCCATGCTCCCATGTCACTTGCTTGAATGAAGTACATCATTCTATTCTTCCAATAGGCATAGTTAGCTCCATTGAAGAAATGAGGCTTGTTGACGGGAATCTAGTCGAGACCGGAGTCGAAGTTTGAAGCGGAGGCCATTGATGACTTTGATTATCGATATAACTCTTCCCGAATTGACTCAAGAGGCGATTAAACCTTCAAATGAGTTAGGCTATGATGCCAATTGTTGAGTTAATAGATTGACTGAATCGGCCAAGAGGGGGTAATTGGCAATAAAAATTTTGGTGGAAGCTTTTGCGGAAAATTGAAAGAAATTGCACAGCGATTTAGAGCGGTTCGACATTATCAACCAAAGTCTACGTCCACTACCTTAGCTATCCACACTAAGGATTTTCCAAAAAATTCACTAATTTTTCTTTCTTTGAGGCCAAAGAGATAACCTTACAACTCCCTCAAGAATATACCCCAATTCTTGAGAACACTCTTTTCTCAAAGAAAATACAAATTTGCAAACTTACAAGAAAAACCTCACAAGGTAAGATGTTTGCACAATTCTAGAACAAGAAAGGAACACTCACAAATAATTACAAATGAGCACAAATGGTGTTCTTTGAAAGAAAAATGAATATTGAAAGGAAAATTGGCTTGATTTGCACAAACTTGGTGTTTGATGCTTTCTCTCTTGTTTCTCTATAATTTCTTGTTGATCAAGGGCTTCAGAACTTGTTTAAATACACCTTGAATCACTTCTGAACGTTGGGGATGATTAGTGAAGATCATATAGCCGTTTTAGTGTGAAAACAATTAATAAAACAGCTTGGAGCGTGGGGGGAATCGATACCCCCTATGGGGAATCAGTTCCCTAAGTGTAAAATTCAAATATTTATGACCGTTATACAAGGGGGGAAACGTTTCCCTCCGAGCATACTGGAATTCTCGGAGCCAAACCATTCAGGGGGGAATCGGTACCCCCTTAGGGGGGAATCGGTTCCCTGAGCAATCTGGAATTTTTGGCTTTGAAATGGTTAGAAATACTTTGTAAAATTATTTTGAAATTGTTTTAAGATTAAAACTTAATTTTACACTTTGAGTAAGGATTAAAATGATCTTTGAAAGATTTGGAGTAATGTTTTGATATTCGAATAATTCTATCGAATATACTTAGAAAATCATTTGGAAAATCTTAAAATTCATTTAACTTAATTTGTTATATCGAAATATCAAAATGTTTTCAACAGAGTCCAACACTCCATTACAGAGGTTGACACCCACGAAAGCTGAGCTTGCCACTGATTGGTGGCAAGCTAGTAAGCATTTTTTTGATGGCACGGATGATGAGCAGCTCCACTTCGAGAGCCATCATCTCACCCAGAGCCATCACTGATCGACCCGACTATACACCTCCACAACGAGAGCCATCACCTATTCTGTCCATCATCGAGCCTCTTCTCCACCATCACCTCATGATAGGCGACCGGCAAAGATGCCACGACGTTTATCTCCCTGTTATCCACCTCCACGGGATGAGTTAGGGGAGTTACGTGATGAGGTCAATGCCTTGCGTGAGGAGGTCGGTACTTTAAGCGATGACAATGGTGCATGGCGTGTTGAGGGTGTACTTTACGTGGTGAGTAGCCGCTCTACGTGATGGTAGCATCGTTGCAGAATGAGGTTCATACTCTACGCAACGAGGTAAGTTTAATATTTTTCATATTTAACTTGATGATAAATTTACTCGTAATTTCACTTAGATTAACCATTTCACTTAGATTACTTAGTAAATTCATTCGGTTGCTGCCAATCTGCTAACTGTTTATTTTTTAACCCTGTGAAGTTAGTATTGTTTTGGTTGTCTTTTGGTTGAAGTAATGCAATCCATTCAAGTTTTAATTTGCAGAAAAAGAATAGTTTACTTCGCAACGCGAAATGACTATCGCAACGCGAATTTGACTATCGCAACGAATGACTATCGAACGAAAGAATGCAAAATGAAAATCGCATTGCGATTCTCTCGTTGCGATAGTCATTTTCGCGTTGCGATAGTCATTCGTGTTGCGATTTTAAGTTTCAGATTCTATTCTTCTTCTGCAAATTGAAACTTGAAAATTGCATTACTTCAACCAAAACAAAGACAAATACTAACTTCACAGTGTTGAAAATTTAAGTTTCAAGAATAAACTACTACTCTTTATGTTGTCATTGAACCTGCACTAAACCTATATGTTGTCCTTTTAAATATTTATATAAGTGATTACTTCTGGAATGTTATCTGATGTATTTTGTGAACAATGATAGAATAATGACTTGGGTGAATACCGTGCAAGTTTGAAATATATTTGTCTTTGTTTTCACTATTTAATATCATGTTTGTTTATTTACTGATTTATGTATTAATTTATTTTTAGCAGCCCGCTAAGGTGGATGCTCTATCGGTTTTTCTTGCAAGATGGAGTTCACGCATCAGACGGCGTGCACGTGCCATTAAGTCTTCGTTCACCCCAATAGTGCGAAGAATCCGTAAGAAAAAGCCCGACTCACATGTTATCGTTCAAGAGGCCCCCTATCGTTCAAGAGGCCCCTATCATCCTCAAGAGTCCCTCCACCGTTCAAGAGGCCACTGTCATCGTTGAAGAGGTCCCTCCCAACATTCTAGAGCCCGATTCACACGGCATAATATAGAATTATTGAGAAACCCCCTCACGTGCCGGACATGATGGATGATTGTTGGCTTTTGTATAAGTTACCGGCCAGTACCATTCCGACAGATGAAGTGGAGAGGAAACAACTACCGGAATCAATTATGGATAATACCCTTTGGGCTAAGACCACAGTTGATTTTTATCTACATGAGCGGAGCCAAGGGTGTTACGCTGACATATACAAACTCAACGATGATATGCATTGTTGATTGAACGGTCTTGGTGGGGTGTGTTATTAGGGTTGAAGACATGACTATTCGATTGGGGGGGGTAGTCTTATATTTCTTTTTATATTTCATTTTGATTAATTTTTTTAAATTTATATAATTCACTAATATATGTCTGTTTTTGTAAAATAGTATATTGATGCATGGGTGTCACGTCTTCTAATAGTAAGGGATTTGAAGAAAAAAAATACGCGATATACAATTATGCCGACGTTTTTTCACGTAGTTCACTTGAAGAATTAACGACAGATCATGTGTTGGCTAATGGACAAGCTAAACTTTATCCTGCATGGTGGGAGGTCGATAAGGTTAGTATTTATTTTTTTAAATATTTTAAAGGTGTTCATAAATAAGTGCGCATTTGAATTATTACTTATGATTGCAGGTCTTTATCCCTGTTTTGGAACGTACTCATTGGCTTCTCGTTGAGCTTCAGCTCCTATCCCTGAAGACAATAGTATGACAGCATGATAAATTACATATCATTGTCTGATTTGAGAGATATTATTAGGGATGGAGCTCTCATTTGGCTAAATTCTTGGATGCATTAATTATGGACTTATTCTGGAAACAAGAAGCTAAAGAAGTTTAATGTTACAGTTATCAGAGACGAGACCGCGCCACAATAAACGCCGGAAGCTAGAGGGGATTGTGGTCCTCTCGTATGCATGCGCTTGGAGCGTTTGACGACAGGAAGTACACCGTTTCTACCTCTCACCGATAGAGATAGAGGTGCAGTAGGCTTGTGGTTTCGGCATTTTATGGCTAGAGCGATATATTCGAGACGCGGCCTACCTGCATCCGCGTTATGAAAATGTCCATAAACAATTTGTAAGTCAAATGCAAGTGTTGTTAAGTACCTAGAATTCAATAATAATTGTGTTTGTTGGTTTAGATGTGTAGAAATTGTTATTGCGCAAATGTTTGGTTCTGCAGGTTAATCCTGAAGTGAGCTGCGTGAAATTGATGTATGGGTGCATAAACAACTGTATGGGGTACACTTTTTTTTATTGTTTAATTGATTCTTAAAAGTCTGATTTGTTTAATTGATGAGGAAAATAAGAATTATTATCATTTTTTGCTTGTTTAATTGATTTATAAAAAATGATTTGTAAAAGTTGATTTGTTTAATATTGATGTGTAAATAATTCTATTTGTTCTTGTTATTGATTGAAATGTAAAAGTTGATTTGTGATTTCAATCTGCATCATATTGAAGGCAAAAGACCTGTTGGAGGTACACTTTCGCAACGCTAAACTTAAAATCGCAATGCGAAAGACAAAATCGCAACGTGAAAGTCAATTCGCGTTGCGATAGTCTAATACGCTTTGCGATTTTCTCGTTACAATAGTCAAATACACGTTGCGATAATCAAATTTGCGTTACGATACTCAAATTCGCGTTGCGAAGTCAAATAGCCGTTGCGATAGTAAAATTCGCGTTGCGATAGACAAATTCGCGTTGCGATTTTTGCGTTGCGATAGTCATATTCGTGTTGCGATAGTCAAATTCGCGTTGCGATTTTTGAGTTGCGATAATCAAATTCGTGTTATGATAGTCAAATTCGCGTTACGATATTCAAATTAATGTGTAATAAGTGATAACAACTGAACATATAATAGCAATTTTCAAACTCAAGTTACTAATACATGCCTAACTGAAAATGTTAAAAGTTTACACATAAAATACACATAATAGTCAAATTCGCGTTACGATATTCAAATGAATGTGTAATAAGTGATAACAACTGAACAGATCATAGCAATGTTCAAACTCAAGTTACTAATACATGCCTAACTGAAAATGTTAAAAGTTTACACATAATACACGTTGCATTTAAAAATCACCTAAGTTAATAGTCCAAAAAGGTGAAGCCGGTTGTGATTGGGATTTTGATTTTGATTGCGATTTTGATTGCCTTTTTCTTGACACCATATGAGCTTTGGATTTTGATGAGGATCCATATTTTGGTAAAGGAAAGATGATTGTGATGGAAACTGGTGATCCACATGTCAACCTTGTATGACCACTTCCTTGCACCGACTACATGTCGATCTCTTCTTCTCTTCACCCTTAGACGGTATACGATCGTGACTTTTTGGTCGGCAAGGTAGCCTTCTGTCCATGGCTGGTGGCAAAACTGTTTGTAAGTCATCTGGTATGTCCCACTCAAAGGATGTGAATAGGGTAGATAATCTCGGCATAAGTATGCGATATACTTCTGTAGTGTAGCAATCATAGCGTATGCGCTTGAATCATCTTGGTTTAGATGAAGAGAACTTTTATACATGCCCACATGGATACCAGATGTTTGCCATTTCATACAACTACACGTCTTTCATTAGATCGACAATAGGGTAGATAATCTCGGCATAAGTATGTCGATATACTTCTGTAGTGTAGCAATCCATAGCGTATGCGCTTGAATCATCTTGGTTTAGATGAAGAAAACTTTTATAACATGCCCACATGGATACCAGATGTTTGCCATTTCATACAACTACACGTCTTTTCATTTAGATCGACAAGCCCATTTAAGTTATTATCCAGTACTTCAAACAAAGTGTTTGAACATGGTTCAACTCTCCATGACGTTGACTTCACACACGTTTCGTTATCTTTTTTCAGTCCATGGTGTAACACGATGTTCCAATGTTCCTGTAAATTTAAATAAATAATACTTAGTAAAATATGATAAGTACGATTAAAGAAATAATCCCTGCATGGTTTCTTTTCTTGTAGTACCACTGTTGAATAGAGGCTCGAAAAAACCATAACATAGTAATGGGTAATTTCCGGGAATGACGACTTAGAGCGTTGATTGATTGCACTATTAGCGTCATGAACCATATCTTGCTCCAAGTTGATGTACTCTTGACCATCTTTCAAACCCGACATCTTCTAGTGTTTGAGCACACTGAGGCAAAACACGTCTTAAACAATTTATATGCTTATTAAAATCCACTTCCCGATAAGCTTTTACAGCCTTCCAGTATGTCCATTTGTGATTTTTTATACCAGCAGACCTTGATTTTAGATTTCTATATAAATGAACACTATTGGCAGTATCCCATTGTTAGAATCCATGGCTAGTAATAACGAACGATCTAAAAAATCATATACACAAGAAATATAATCATTTAAATGTGAAATGCATATAACTAAAAAAATGAGTCAACAAAATTATATTGATTTACTAACCGCAGCACCAATGGCGATAAACAGCAACTCAAAGCGTCCATCTCTATCTTTGATATGAGTTACCGACCTAGGATTTTTCAGCTTTAAATTGTGACAATAAGCCAGCAGTTGGCAAACGATGCTTCTGGCGACCCCCTCAACAATTCCAAGGCATAACATTTGGCTCTCCAAGCTTGAGAATATGAGATACTAATCTTGAACCGAGCATTCATGTCAGTCATAATTTCATGTCCCCGATATACCCTGCCATTCAAAAACATTAACTCAGCCAGAAAACCACCCAACACCTTTTTGTTTGCCTGTCTATGTGAGGAAAAACTTGGGTTCTTGAACATGTATGTTTATCAATAAAAGTCCTAACTTTAAACATTTCGTAATCTTTTATCCTCTTTGCAATCATACGCCACGTACAGTTTTTGTCAATCATACACCTTGTTTCGAAACGATCTTTGCTTGATTTGTTAACTTTTAGTTGATAGCCATCTTCCACACATTTCGTATACAAAAGCTATCTTCAAGTCTTCCTTTGTATCAAAACCATCATCTTTCTTGATACGAATAATTTTTGTGTAGCAATCAACTGTTATTTTTACCAACTCTTCTTCTGGTATCTGAAGTAATTCTGGCATATTCCAGTTATACTCCCGTGGCATTTTCTTCGGGGACTTTTCTTCGGGGATTTATCTTCTTCTTTTTCTTCTTTAGGGTTATATGAATTACATAATGGATGTTCAACATGTTCATTCATAGTCGTAACTTCATCCTCATTATCATCAACAACATCTTCCTCGACAGCGGCTGTTTCATCATCAAAATTTGGGTATTGATCAATATCAAATTCATTACACGCAGGGTCTGTTTCTTCTTCTGAAACATCATCAAAATCCGAGTATTGACCAAGATCAAAGTCCGGGTATTGACCAAGATCAAATTTCGAATACCGACTAGTACTCACAATTTTTTCTGTTGGCTCATCATCGTCTAACTGGTTAATACGAAAACCAGAATTTGGTGCTGAAAGTTGATTGGGATTTGGATTAGGGAAAAGGTTGTGGGTTTTGAGATTGTGTTTGGTATTGGAAATGTGGTGAAATAAAATTTGCTTGGTGATGAAATTGTGCTGGAACCATTAAATTTTGAGCACCATAAACTGGGGTTGAAAAACTTAGTTGATTACTACCTGCTACTGACCCAACTTCACTACTTCTAGGTTCAACAACATACAATGTAACATCATCTTGCGAAACACTAATGTAAGCAATGAATCGTTCAACATCTTCATTGTTGGTTAACAAATAAACTTTACCTTTTCTCTGATAAGATAGCCTAAATCCACTTAAGGTCTCTAAATTCAATTTATTTGCAACACGTAACATTAGAGTTTCATAAGTTAACTTTTTTAATGACAGTTTTAGTTGAAGATTCATGGGTAAAGGCATATATTGTAAAACACCATGAACATTCTCCCATGACCCTCCAAAACACAAATCTATCCAAACATGATCAACATTAGATGATTTCATTATTGTAAATTAATTTACTAAACAAACGAGCTGCGAAACTAAAACCTGTTGTCGGATGGGGAAGGATGTCGTTGGATATAAGAACGGATGTCGTCGGAGAGAGTGATAGATAGAGATGGAATGAGTTGCGATTTAGGGATTTAGGTTATGAGTTGCTTCTGCTGCGTAGTTATATACCCAAAAAATTTGTGTTGCGAAACTAAAACCTGTTGCGAATTTGAAATTCAGTGTTGCGACAGTCAAAATCGCGTTACGATAGTCAGAATCGCATTGCGATAGTCATTATCGCATTGCGATTTACATATTCGCATTGCGATAGTCAGAAAATCACAACGCGAATTTGGAAAATCGCAATGCGATAGTCAGAATCGCGTTGCGAATCTGGAAACTGATTTGCAATACCGGAGATCGCGTTGCGAATTATCGATTGCATTGCGATTTAGTTGGTCATTTTGGCAAATCCAAAAAAAATTGGTTAAAATCGTATATTATAAGACATTTTTTGGTCACTGGGGTTATTTTCTCTATTATATATTATAGTTAATGATAAAAAAAATAAACAAGTGAGGACTTAAATCTAGTCCAGTTGAGAATATGATAACACTTAAATTCATAAAAAATCTAATATATTATTTATAATTAATTTAAGATTTTAATGTTTTTAAATTAAATTTATTTTATATTTATTTATTAATGATTATATATATAATTATATTTAAAATAAAAATTTATTTAACATACTCGAACTCACGAGCACAATTTAAAATTAAAAGATAAATTTATAATTTGAATCTTAAATATTTTTTCTTATGATTATAATTTGAATATTAAATTATTTTTAATGATTTTATATATAGAATCATAAAAATAAATATGAAACAATAAATTTCATTTAAAAATATTAAAATCTTATATCAATTATAAATAAACTATTAAATATATTTTAGTAATTTAAGTGTTATCAGATTCTCAATTAGCCTAGATGTAAGTTCTTACTCATCATCATTTATTTTTACTTCAATTCAAAAAGTGACACATTTCACCTTTTGATTGGATTGAAATTGTAACACCTCAACCCGTATCTGACCCGAATACGAATCTGATGTGTCACATTGATTTTTCAAATCCTTCACTTTTAACAAATAGCTGAAATTTTTAAATTTAATGCAAGATAAAGATTTCAAATTTCAATTTATGCGGAAAATATATAATTCATCATTTACATAAATACCATAAAATTTACATTTACAAAAACTGATCAGAGCATTTCCATTTAAACCAGGGATAGATGCCAACAAAATTTACAAAACATATCAAAACCTACTATATCAAATGGTTCTGATCTGATCTTCTGGTCTTATGTTGTCCTCTCCTAATCTTCAGTCTTCATCTCTCTTTGAACCTACGTGTGAAACATTCAAACGCTAAGTCTTCGACTTAGTGAGACAATAAGGCATATACAATAAAACATTTCAAAAACATTTTTCATTGATTCATATAAAGCTAATCATACTTGAAGTAAAATACGATTTCTAATCACTTGCATCAAATCACTCATTAATCAACAAAAACCCTTTTACTCTTTTAGCCCAATGTATAACACTGAGAATTCAGTGTAAAACTCTGTAAAATCCAATTATACTAAACTGAAAGAGAAAGGTTTAGCTAAAAAGGAAAGAATGAAGAAATAAAAAATTACTATATTTTGTTAGTATTAATTATGCAACATAGAAAACTTTTATTAGAGGTACACACATAGAAGTATTGAAAAGGTGCAAAAGATTTTTATTATCGACTAAGGAGAGTGATGAGTTGATATGTTTGATTAGTTTTGACATCATAAAAGAGGTGAGTGTAGATTAGACTATTGGAGTCTAGTTTGAATTTCACGTGACACAATTACTAGTCAAGAAATAATTGAAGAAAAACAAAAAATTTAGTTCAATTAAAATTAGGAATTTTTTTATGTTAATTAATAGTAGAATAATTATCTTTTAAATACAATCTAATGATTGAGATTGGAGTTGAGTTCACTTTGTTTTCTTTAAATTTTATTGTATTCTTCATTATATTTATGGTTATTTTCTAATAAATTAATTTTTCAGGTTATTCATATTAATCATGATAAAGATAACATTAAAATTTGATACTATATTATTGGGTTGTAACTTAGGATAGAGGTAATAAAATTATGGTATTTTGACTCCTAATAATATAGTAAGAAAACACGTACTTACCCCACCCCTTCCCAAATTTGTTGCGCAGAATATTTTAAGAAGTGAGCTTAACCATGTTCTTAGGAAATTTAGGAAAAGAAAGTTTTTTCATCTCAGACAAAATAAAAAATCGGTTTGCCTTTGAGTTTAGGAATCACCGGCTGTTTAAACTGAAGCATTAAGCCTTCCCGCTACGCCCTTAAACAGCTGGCTAATGTCTTTGTCTCCGGCGTTTCAAATCACGGTCCGAAAACGTAATTTCGTCCGCGAAATAGAAGTTTCGACGCCGTTCGAGTTACCCGCTACACCTACAATAGTGCCTAATAGCGTCCGCGACGGCCGCAATAATACCCGCAACGACCACAATCACGATAAACTCGAAATGAACCAAAACACGACTGCAACTACGATTTAAAACCCTGATTGTCTCACAAAAAAATATAGTACCCATAAAAAGGATGGAATCAGAATGAGATGGGATCCCCTTCAATGAAGAAGAAGGCATCAAACTGACAATAACCCATTTTAAATTCCACAATAATTCCAAAGTAATCATTTTGTAATTCAAATATATTCTTCCCCCACCAAATCCGCCTACCCAAAATTCCTCAAAGAAATTCCTTTGGTTTCTTCTCTCTGTTGCAGCAGCTTCCAAAAACAAAAATGAAGCTTTCTTTGTTGCAGCAGAGCGACATCGAGCTATGAAGCTACAGCCCTGGATCATCTGGACCGTTAGATTCACCTTCTGACTGTTCCATTAAATCCTCAGCCTCCATTTTCTGGCTTCTCTTCCACGGCGTCTGTTGTATAATCAGCTTGCTCCTCGGCTACCGCTTTTTTTTTTTTTTTTTGCTTGGTCTTCGTCCTTTTGTTCTCCACTTCTTGCACCAACTTCTATACATCACCGTTTTGGTTCACTGTAACCTCGTTAGAACCGTCGACGTCCACTCCATTCTCTCCATCAACCTCGTTGCCCGCCTCGGCTTGCCCTTGCATCCGGACTTGGTCGAAGTCACGAAAGGGAACCAGATTATTGAAATAGTTCATGTTAGGAATTTGAGATCGGAAAAATAATCAAAGCATTATTAACATAAAAGAAGACATGCACAAGAGACGAGATTTAACGTGATTTGGCATTGTCTACCTCAGACGGCGAGATGAACAATAATTCACTATAAACGTAGAGAATATGAGGAGTACAATCATGAGAGACGATATTTAATGTGGTTCAACCTTGTCTACCTCCACGGTCCTGATAGGTCAATTTGATGTGTTGACTCAGATCAAGTCAGATCCGGGTCAAATCAGTTCGGATCATTTTGTGGTTGATTTGACATTAGATCCAGTTCGGGTTCGGACAGGTTAATTTCAGTTTGGATCAATTCTAGTTCATGTCAAAACCATTCATGTCCGAATAAGTTAAATACTAAGTTAATTTAGGTTCAGCTGGACTTCAGGTTGGATATGTTTGTGATCGGGTCACATCATTAAAGGAAAAATCCATGTCAAATCTTATCTAATACGAATTGACTTCAGGTAAGGTCATTTTTTAGTTAATTATTTTTTGCATTTCATGAACGACGATTTGTAATTTGTAATTATATATTATTTGGAGTAAATTATAAAATATAAATAATTATGGGTCAGTTTTAATAAAAATATAATTTTAAGTACTAAATTGAACAAACATAAAATTACAAATTGTAATTTAAATAAATTAAACAACATGCATGATTAGGGATCAAATCAAAATAATTATAAAATGTTAAGTCGAAATTAATATAAAAATGAACTAAATTGAATCCATTTAAAAAGTTGGTGAACAAAATTTTATAGGGTTTGGAGATTATGATATAATTTATAGAGTTCGAAATGAAGTTTATTACGTGAAAGTAAATTATAAAAATATAAATAAATATGGGCCAATTTTAGATACAAATATAATTTTAAGCACTAAATTGAACAAATATGAAATTACAAGTTAAGATTTAAATAAATTAAACAACGCATAGGGATCAAATCGAAATAATTGTAAAATGTGAAGATGAAATTAATATAAAAATGGACTGAATTGCATTCATTTCAAAAGTTGAGGAACAAAATTTTATAAGGTTTTGGATGTTATAATATAAATTTTAAGGACTAAATTGATTACACGTGAAATTACAAACTATAATTTAAATAAATTAAACATGCAATGATCAAACTAAAACAACAATAATATATAGTATATATAATATATGTATGATGAATGTTATGATACATGTATATATAATGTACATTACACTTATGTATCCATTATACTTACAAGTATAATATATATAATATAAAAGTATATATAAGTATGTATAAGTTGTTAGAGTATGTCCTAAGACCAATCATTAGATGATTGTATTGATACTTTTTCTTTATAGATTTTATTTAATAAAAACATTGCTATTATTATTTCCAGTTATGTGTCTCAAATAAAATGAAAGATAATAAATTCCATATAATAATATGATTATTATTATTAAAGATTCCTAGTCAAGTATTATTATGGGCATGTACAATAATAATACGTTCAAGGCTAACATGGAGTTGATTGATGACAACGAGTTGTCATTGACATAGATATGTCAAAATCGATACACGAGTATGTTGTTAGAGAATAACATACTGAATTGACCCACTATGAGCATATGTCTTGGATTAATTTATGATGGTCACAACATTGCTTATGGTGATGACTACATGTATGATCCTCAAACTTGGGATCATTAATATCTCAGCATATATAATCGTATGTTTTGACACAATTAAACATGCTCCATAACTGGTTGCACTATAAAAATTGATGTTGATATCGCGATAGGAACTATATCACATGCTACTTGATTGAGTGAGACTAGAAATGCATGGCCAGCTCGAACAAGTTGATATGATATATCACAAGTTGTTCGTTTATTAAAGTCTACTCTAAATATCAAGAAATATTAGATGGGCTATATAAGTGTGAATGTTCTAAGACTTGTGACTATTCTAGATATAAAGGACAAGATACAACACATAAAAGAGTTAGACACGAAGATGTTATGTGGAATCATAACTTCTTATAACTTAGATGACAATGATACATTGCTAGATGTCATTCATTGTTTACAATATTAGAATAGTTCTAACAATTACTACTAATGTTACAGGAACATACAGGGTTACACCCCAGGGTTGAAATGAGCAAATATTAAACGAGTCGTACGTGTACATTTTATTGTACATGAATGAAATATATAGTTAAAGTTAACATATATATTTGATATATATGTAATTTTAATTATATTGAATATAATATAATAAATATTAAAAGAATATAATTATGATTATAATTCTTTTTATAAATATAAAATTTAAAATACGAAATAAATTTGGAATAAAACCTTAAGGGTTAGGGTTATTTTCATATAAAAGGATTATAATGGCATAGCATTCGTTTTTAGTATTCTTGACAATATTTCTCAAAACAGTTTTAAGAAAAGAAAATTGCTCTCAATCACTGAACTGAGTAGAGGCTGAGATGATTTTGTAGAGGCTAGGATTCAAACTATTTGTGGCCGCTACCGATTTGTTGTTATTCTATAAACCTAAGATATATCACGCATCATTTCCTCCCGAATTGAAATTTTCGTACATGGTGTGAAAAAAAAACAGCCATAGTGGCCAATATGAAGAACAATCGGTGAGTGGAGTGTTTGAAAAGTGATGACCAGTTGAGTGCTTATTAGGGATTTGTTAAGATGAATATTGAGAAAAGATAAAGAAAATTACAATAGATGAGTTAAAGCCAACTTACAACTATTAGGTTTATATAACCCAAATCCATAACCAACTAATAACAAATCTAACTAACTAATTACAATTGACTCAATCTTATACTCTAACATTCACCCTGCTTCTTCAAGTTATTGATCTTCTTGGTAGTTTATTCTTGAATAAAAGATATAAACGAAGTGTTGCAATGAGCTTTTGGTTCTCAACCAAGAAATGGAAAAATATGGTTCTTGATAAAGAAATAGACTTTCTCTTCAATCACCATTCTGTCTTTCTTTCTTACTCTTTCTCTAAAGTTCCTTAAAAATCTCTTCCTTTTACTTAGATGATTCATCAAGAATCGAAAGTTCTATGCTTCATTTCGTTCTACTTTATTCACCTTTCTTTTCTTTCTCATTATTTCATTTGAAACTTCTTCATGAATAAAAATTGTTCTTCTTCTCACTTATTCAGACTTTGTTTTTGGTGGAAGTAAGGTGGTTAAACTACAAGCTCCTGGGTGCAATCTGAAGCCTCTCTTAGGCAAGAAAACATTGTATTTTGTCTGGTTAAGGAAGACAAGGTTGTTAAACTCTTAACCCTCCCCAGAGATTTTCTGTCATGAGCACTTGGTTGTGAAGCTTTCAAGTGACATGTTACCTTGTGATAGAAGCAGAAGACCATGAAGAAACTAAAACAAAGAGTATTTGAGCAAAGAAACAAGTAATGCAAACTAAGAAATGAAAAACCCAAATCAATAACTACCAATAATCACTGAAACCAATGATTCAACAGTGACGAATGTGAAATAACTTGGATTAGCAACTCAAGACTTTCAAAATGGCCCAATGGAGGATTAAAGCTCAAAATCAACATCCAAATCTTCCCTACTAACCGAGAATAGTAATCATACTCACCAAGAATCAAGCATCTCAATATCCATCCCACAAACACCAATTAGGAATTTTTTTATCATGACAAAAATTCAACCATTTGAATGCAACCTTGCACCAAACACCACCAGATCATGAATCCTCTTATCTAAAATAAATTCTCAACAAGATCAACATAGAATCAAACAACTAATTGGAAACCTTACAAATGACCAACAATAACTGAGTGCTTAATTCAACAATCGCTAGGCGCAGGACCGCATGCTACCATCAATAACAGAAACTCAGTATTCACCATTAACCAAATAAGCATTGTACTCTAATATTCCAGGAACCAAATCCAAACAAAGAAGACCAAAAGCTAAAGCTACTGTTCGAACATAACCTAATCTAATATAGATCAACACACCACCATTGTTAAACTTTTAGCATTAGTATGAACTGAGCCACCAGTATCACAAGAGAAGAGAAAAAAACCAGTGATGAAGCAACCGATAGTAGACAGTGGCCAATAAAAATGAAACAAGCCTTCGATCAGATCTGGAACAAAACTTCAACCAGTCGAGATCCAAATCAAGATCCATAATGAATGGAACAAAATCGACTCTGAATCAATCGTAAAGGAAGCAATTGTTGACATAGACACAGATGAAATCAACAAAGCGGAGGATAGATGGCTAACGAATAACCAATTGTCAAGGAAGAAGGAAGTTGGTCGGTGAACGGAAAGAGCGATGACAAAATTCGCGATGGTTGAGGATACATGATTTGGCGAGGGAGGAGTCAAAGGAAACCTCATTATGACTGAGGAACCCAATAAAAGAACGGAACAGTAACAGTAGAAGCAAGAAGACATCGGATTAGAAACGACTAGTGGCGAAAGAAACAACAATAATCACGGATGAAGAAAGCAGTGGAGACGATAATTGTGACGGAAACAACAGCGTCAGGATCTTTGGTAAATGATACCATGTAAAAAAGCAGCCATGGTGGCCAGATATGAAGAACAACCAGTGACTGGAGTGTGTGAAAAGTGATGAGCAGTTGAATGCTTATTAGGGATTTGTTAAGAAGAATATTGAGAGAAGATAAAGGAAATTGCAATAGACGAGTTAAAGCATACTTACAACTATTGGGTTTATATAACCCAAATCCATAACCAACTAATAACAAATCTAACTAATTACAATTGACTCAATATTATATTATACTCGAACACATGGATCATTGGTGAGATTGTCGTATAATTTTGTCGCTGCACCATGGGGTGTACCGACAATCCCAACAATGATATCAAACCATTTATACGATACAGATTCAGGTTAAATTATAAGACCCTTAACCCGTATACATATTCAAATATGAGTTAAAGATGTCACACTGACATTTTATAACATTTCATACTTGAAAACGCATAAAATTTTGTTTCATTTTAAAATTTCAATTTATCAATTAAAACCAATTTAATTAATTACATAAACATAAAATAATATTTTTTAGACCAACTTAAACCCAATTTTAGGCAGCAAATATGAAGTTTGATACTGTTTCATAACATATTTAAAACTGCCATAACACTGCCTAATTTAAAACTTAATCAATTTTATCTTTTAAACATAATATTATAAAATACTATTCATTCATTCATTCATACTACTACTTAAATATACTACCAACCATATTAAGCTAGCCTATCAGAGCTACCAGAACATTTATAATATACATGCCACTAATAAAACAACATCAAGGATGTCTTACTGATACGATAGTTTATATGATCTTCCAGAAGATCCTCGCGATGCTCCTCACTTCACTTGCTAAGTAAAACTTAGTGAGGCGATAAAATATCTAAAGTGAGATAAAACATAAAATATCATAATTACTTGAAGACATTAAAATATCATAAATACTTCAAAAACAATAAATGTAACTCAAATAAAATCATTAAACTTTCAAACTGATTTATTCAAGCCATTTTCCTCCTCATAAACCTGAAAAATCATAATCTCATGATTTTATCAAAACCATGATAATCAATATCATATGTAATAATCATTTCATATTCTTTTTTCATTCATAACTTTCGTATTTCATTCTTCTTTTGAATACATTTCAGAACTTTCTCATTTATTTTCATAGTCCAATTTATATGTAAAAGAATGCAAGACATGTGAATAGAACATAATGTGCACACTAAGCACCAATGGTGCCATCATCATCATTAGAATATGAACTCCAAGTGCATTCATATCATTTGCAGAAACAGTGCCTTTCTTTGATCATTTGCACCAACGATGCTTTCTTTAATGTACACGAATGTACCATAACATCATAATCATAATTACTCAATTGAATGTCATGCCAAGTGTACCTATGACTCTCCATGTGACATACAATGGGCTTTCAGATAAGTCATATCCATTTATTAATCAAGCATTTCAATTTAGAAACAATTTTATCTCATCAATATAAAATTCATAACTTGGGCAGTTCATACCCGAAATCATCCATAATTTAAAATACAACATCAAATAAAATACTTTGGGGCATTCATGCCCTAAAATCATTCATAAAACCTTTATATAAGCATTATGGAAATATTCCATAATTAAAATTAAATCATACTTTAAAAATAAATCATACGAGGTTGACTTATAACAAGTCTTCCTCAATCAAAATAATTAAATAAATAAATTGCACTCACTTTATTTGCCTCACTAGATCCTTTTATGACGATAACCTTTTAGTCTCGTACTTTATCCTTCATTTTGATTCGCTTTGCTCACGATATATGTCGCAGTCTAAATGAAATCATACACACAATACAAAATATTCAAAGAATATGTTAGTATTGTACTAACATATTCTAAATCCAATAATAAAATCCATAATTTATATTCGATGCTTATTCGATATAATTTCACTTCACTATTCAATAACAACTTTAATATTTCCATTATGACACTTCAATCCTCTATATATTCATATTTATCACCAAACTACTCAACTTTAAATTTTTTTACAATTTAATCACCATTTATGAATTATTTTAGAATTCATACTAATTTTTCAGATAATTCAAAATGGTCCTTCACTATTTAAATCAATCAAACTTAATTCAAAATTTCCATCATTAAATAATATATTCAATCTAATACAATCACATTTGCAAACTTATCATTTAAACCCTAAAATTTCTAATATTTTTTAATAAACCACCAAACTTAACCAAATTTGGACTTTTGTCCCAAATCCTCATTCTTACTTCAAATTCAACATCCAAATATAAATTTTAGAGCATTGTAATACTGCACTTAATCTAATACTTTAACATTTGAAAACTTGTAATTACATCCCCAACTTTCGAGTACAATTCAACCCACTTTTTCCAATTTCTTGTAATCTGATCCAAAACAATATTTAACTTCAAATTCAACATTTAAACATTAAATTTCAGCAATAAACACCTATAATTAAGCATTTATACTTCAATGTCCCATAACATCCAAAACTTACAAAATAATCCTTTTACTATAACAATGTTCCAAATTAATCCAATTTAACTTCCAAAGTATCTAGAATCCTTCCAATATCAAATATAGACCATATAATTTTTTTTATATATTTTTACCTAATTTAATTCCCCGTGGCCAAACCTATCATAAACAATAGGGCTTGGTTTCAATCAATTTCAAGCATGAATTCAACCTCCCATGATCAAATTCATGTAATTTCAATCACCCTAACATCAAATTCAATTCAAATTTGATTAATTTCTTATAAACTCTAGATTGGCCGAATTGGGTATATGCAATTCTAGATGATTTTATTCATCACACATGCTTGGAAATTAATCTACAACACTAATAACATAAAAATCATCCTTTAATTCTTCAAAATTCAACATGTTCTTCATGAAACCTAATCATGAATTTCATTATCCAAGCAAGTTGTCCATGAAAAAATTATACCAAATGATAGAGAATTTCAAGTAGATTAATTCTTTATCTAATAGCCTAACCCAAAATCAATCGAATAAGCTTGAAAATTCTTACCTCTTTATCTATGGTGTTCACGGCTGGATCAAGTAGGAGAAACTGATTTGTTCTTTATTTTTTCCACAATTTTCTTATAATACACTTGGCTTTCTAAGATTTAAATGAATTTATAACTCATTTAATAAGAAATCCTAACTTAATCCTTTAAACTCCTTGATAATTTTAACCATTCCACCCAAAATATATTCCAATTTGATATTCCAAGTCAAGTATGATCAAATAAAATTTAACTTTTCACCTTTTTCCATGCAATTTTTAAAAAATTGCAATTTAGTCATTAAATTTTCCAATTTAGACTAAATATGAAAAATCAACCTTAATTCCACCAATACATGTTAAATTTCACTAGTATAAATTATGGAAATAATATTTCCAACCTCTTTCTATCATCCTTCAAAATTTTCGTAATATTTTGGTTCGATCTGATTATCCAAATTCTTATCGGACTTTACTACTTTGTAGCTTTTAATTCAAATATCGAATCAAAATTCTGATTCCCAAGAAAATGTTAATTTCAGAGTTAAATATTCATATATGGGCCAAAATATATAATTTTTAAAAATTACTTTTTTGGTCCCTAAACTTTTCCAAATTTATAATTTAACCACTAAACTTTCAAAATATACATTTTGGTCACTAGATAAAATTTTGGGGTATGCTATTGTATGAGATGTTAGTTTTTTGATAATTCGACGAGTATACAATAATTGTACGAATAAAAATGAATCCAATCTATATTAATATGTTAATCTGTATTAAATAAGTTCTTACAATCGATGGTCAAACATTAATCATGTATTTATTTTAGTAAGGTTTTGATGTTCGTATATTAATTGTTTACATGATGAACATGCGATTTTGATAGAATACTATTTTCGATAGAGGAACAATGGTTGTTTTGGTGCGAAAAACCTTTGGGATTGTAAAATCCCAAAAACACGAATATGTTGATAAATATTATCAAATCATGAGGTTTTTCCACCAGAGCCACCGAACCCTACTAAGAGCTCCTCCCCTTGAACCTGCATAGGCAATATGTTAGAGTATGCCCAAAGACCAATCATATGATGATTGTAATAATACTTTTATTTACCGATTTTATTGAATAAAGGCATTGCCGCTATTATTTTCAGTTATATATATGTGTTTAACATAAGCTGGAAGATAATAAAGTCCATATAATGACATAATTGTTATTATTAAAAGATCCCTAGTCAAGTATTATTATGGGCATGGACAACAATAATAATATGCTTAAGACTAACATGTTATTGATTGATGGCAACGAGTTGTCATTGACATAGATATGTCAGAATTGATACATGATTATATTGTTAGAGAACAATGTATTGGATTGATCCACCATGAGAATATGTCTTGGATTATTATGTGACAGTCATAACATTTCTCATGGTGATGACTATATGTATGATCCTCAGACTTGAGATCAATACTATCCCAACATATATTGTTGTATGTTTTGATGCAGCTAAACAAGCTCCGTAACTGGTTGCTCTATAAAGACTGTTATTGAATATATCTCAATATATGTAGTGGGTGTGAATGATTAAGATAGGATTTGTCCTTCCTACATAATAGGAAATATATCACAGGCCACTTGATTGAGTAAGACTAGAAATGCATGGTCATGCTCAAATAAGTTGATATGAGATATCATAAACTATTCGTTAATTAAAGTCTACTCTAGATATCAAGAAACAATAGATGGGTTATACAAGTGTGAATATTCTAAGACTTGTGCCTATTCTAGATATAAAGGACATAAAGATGTAATACATAAAGGAGTTAATCACAAGATGATATGTCGAATCATATTTTCTTGTAACATAGGTGATAATGATATATTGCTAGATGTCACTCATTGTATATAATATTAGAATTGTTCTAATAATTACTGCTAACGTTACAAGAACCTACAGGGTCACACCCTAGGATTGAAACGAGCAAAGATGTACAATTTGTCGTATGATACTAAAATATATCTAGAGTTAATTAAGTATATGTTTAATAATCCCAAATATTTAATTTCAATTAATTAAATATAAATT
This sequence comes from Hibiscus syriacus, assembly GCF_006381635.1. Taxonomy (NCBI): domain Eukaryota; kingdom Viridiplantae; phylum Streptophyta; class Magnoliopsida; order Malvales; family Malvaceae; genus Hibiscus; species Hibiscus syriacus. Next base: position 8,789,004 of record NW_024063194.1, read on the forward strand.
TAATTAATTTGAAATAATAAAATTCCTAATATGATTAGGGTAACTTGGATATAAAAGGATTATTAAATTTCAATTAATTAAATATAGATTTAATTAATTTGAAATAAAAAAAAAACCCTAATATGATTAGGGTAACTTGGCTATAAAAGGGTGTGTTAGGTCTAGCATCCGTTTAAGTGAATACACACAAAAACCTTCAGCCATTTTCTCTCAAAATGATTTTGGGGGAAAACAAAAATTGCTCTCAATCGGGTGAGCTGAGTAGAGGCCGAGACGTGATTTCGTGGAGGCTTACGATTCGAACTGATCTACACCACCAGTATTCACTGCTGTCCTTACTGTTTTTCAAGGAACCCGATGTAAGTATTTGCATCTCTTCCTCCCGATTTCAGTTTTTCATACTTGGATCGTTGGTGAGACCGTCGAGTTTTGTTTCCACTGCGCCATGGGGTATGTCGACGGTCCCAAAGTGGCATCAGAGCCACTTGTACGATCTGAATTTGGGTTATTTTTTTTATTGATGCGATATATATGAGATGCATGTTCTAGTTTTATCGATTTCGGTAAATATGTTGATGTCATTGTTTGAATCGATAACCGCAATGATTAATATATTAATTTGTTAATATGTTTTTCAATCGATTTGTTGTTGATGATTTGTGGGAGTGTTATAGCAGATTGCGTTTGGAAGTGGAACAATAGTTGTTCCGATGCAGAAAACCTTCGGGATTGAAAATCCTAAAAGAACGATTCTGTTGATAATTGTTATCAAATCGTGAAGTTTTTCCATGGAAACAGAAGCACTGTTTTTCAAAAAATTAAGGCCAATATTAAATTTTTTTCAACAAAGCGTAAGAACGTGTATATATTTATGATATGTTTGTTTTGCACAGTGTTTGACATGCATGGTTATAACCCTTGTTCACTTTATAATGGTTTAATTGGAAATACGGTCTGCGAGTCGTGCCTTTTTATATCTCTTTTGTATTTCTCTTCTCATCTTACTCCTTCGTATGTAAAACGAGTTTCTTTTAAAATTGTAAACCTATGAAGATTTACAAGGAGCAGAAGAATGATGAGAAGAAGCCTAGAGAGCAGTCTTAGGCTTTAGGGTTCTTGGTTTTCCCATTGGCTTGGGATGGGCCACCTTAGTCATTATTTTGGGGTATAACCATTGCATCTTATTTTTGCTATATTTGTTATGTATGTAATACATCAAATGATAAAATAAGAATAAATATTGATGAGATCAATAAGGGCCTAATATTAAAACAAACAATAATGAGATAATTACGCAAATCCCTCTTTATAATCTAAGTTAACTTAACTGTCTAATATTTACCCTTGTTAAGGCTTTGATCGATATTGTGTGGGCTTTGCCAAAGCGTTGGCACATAAATCTATCTTGTTTAAACGCGAAGAATAAGCAAGTGATATTCACGGTTGAAATATTGGTAATAACTTAGCTAGGTTATTCTAATAGGATTAGAAACCTAGAGGTTAAATATTTGGATAAGTCATGAGATGACTTGAACAAAAGTTGTTCATCAAAATGAAGAGTTACATGAGATGTAACAAGTCAAGTGTTACTTACCTAAATAATCACTATCCTAAAAGAAAAGCCAAAGTTGATTAGGAAATTGATGTATTATGGATCCTCACCTACTAGAAAAATTTTTGTTGAATTTTTCCGAAATTAAAACAAAGTGGGTTTTTAATTTTGAATAAAAAGTGGGAGTAATTTGTAAATAAAGTCCTATTTATAAATTTTAATTCGGTAAATTTACTTACTTTAATATTTCCATTATTGTAGATTTAATGGCAAACAACACTTTATCACTGCGATCACTCCTTGAGAAGGATAAACTTAATGGCATAAACTTCCTTGACTAGTTTCGTAATTTGAGAATTATTCTTAAAAGGAAAGGAAGGAATATGTCATTGAGGAACCTATTCCTGATGAACCGGTAGCTAATGCTTCAAAAGCTGACAAAGACAAATTCAAGAAACATATGGACGATATGTTAGATGTTGGATGTCTAATGCTTGCCACCATGACTCCTGGGCTTCAGAAGCAACATGAGGACATGGTTGCAATGAGATGATTCAAAATCTCAAAGAAATATATGAAGGGCAAGCACATCAAGAGAGATATGAAACCTCTAAAGCTCTATTTCAATGCAAAATGGCATAGGGAACTCCTGTAGGAGCTCATGTCATCAAGATGATGGGCTACATCCAAACGTTAGAAAGCTAGGATTTCCTCTCAAAGATGAATTTGCTACCGATGTTATCCTACAATCGTTGCCAGATAGCTTTAGCCAATTTGTCCTTAATTTCAACATGAATGAAATTAACAAGACTTTGCCACAGTTACTTGGCATGTTACGAACTGTTGAATGTAACATGAAAAAGGTTGGACCTAATCCCATTTGGATGGTCCACGAGGATAAAGGAAAGGGAAAAAAGGTAGTGGCAAAGTCTAAGGGCAATGATAAGACCAAACCAAAAGGGAAAAATGCATTGAAACCCAAAGGGGAAGTTAGCAAAGAAGGAAAATGTTTCCATTGCGATAAGACCGTACACTGGAAGAGAATCTGTCCTGTTTACATTGAAGAGGTCAAGAAGGCAAAAGCAAACATAACGTTTGTTTCAGGTATTTATCTTATTGATGTTAATTTGTTAACATCTACTTTTGGTATTAGATACCGGTTGTGGTTCTCATATTTGTACTTCTGTACATGGACTGCAAAAGAGAAGGAATCTGGCTAAAGGAGACGTGGACCTACGAGTGGGAAATGGAGGAAGAGTTGTTGTATTAGCTATAGGGACATATGTTTTATCTTTGCCTAGTGGACTTGATTTAAATTTAGAGGATTGTTATTATGTGCCTAGTTTGACAAAGAACATTATTTCTATTTCTTGTTTAGACAAGATTGGTTTTGAGATTATTATTAAGAATAATTTTTGTTCTTTTTATCTCGATAGTGTTTTTTATGGTTCGGCACAATTGGTTAATGGTCTCTATATTTTGAATCAAGAAAACACCATTTATAACATAAATACTAAGAGATCAAAAACAAATGACTTGAATCAAACTTATATTTGGCATTGTCGTTTAGGCCATATAAGTGAGAAACACATATCAAAACTCCTTAAAGATGGATTCTTAGATTCATTTGTTTTCGAACAATATGATGTATGCGTATCTTGCTTGTTGGGAAAAATGACTAAAGCTCTTTTTAGTAGTAAAGGTGAGCGAGCAAGTGATTTATTGGGGTTAATACATAGTGATGTATGTGGACCAGTGAATACACAAGCCAGAAGTGGATTCCATTACTTCATTCTTTTACCGATGACTTTAGTCGATATGGGTATATTTATCTTATGCGCCATAAATCTGAAGCCCTTGAAAAGTTTAAGGAATTTAAAAATGAAGTACAAAATCAACTAGGCAATAGTATTAAGGCACTTCGATCAGTTCGAGGTGGAGAATACTTAAGCATAGAGTTTGATAAACTCTTAAAAGAATGTGGGATTGTCTCACATCTTACACCACGTGGTACACCACATTGGAATGGAGTTTCTGAAAGAAGAAATCGAACATTGTTAGACATGGTTCAATCGATGATGAGTCATAGTGATCTTCCAACTTCTTTTTGGGGACATGCACTTGAAATAGCCGCTTTCACACTAAATCGTGTTCCATCTAAATCGGTTCAAAAGACACCATATGAGATATGGACTGGGAAACATCTTAGTATGTCTTTTATGAAGATTTGGGGTTATGAAGATTTAGGGTTATGAAGCTTATGTAAAACATCAGATGTCTACAAAGCTCGAACCTAAATCTCATAAGTGTATATTTGTTGGATATCCTAAAGAAACTAAAGGATATTTTTCTTCAACCCTAATGAGAACAAAGTGTTTGTTGCTCGAACAAGAGTTTTTCTCGAAAGATAATTTCTTTCAAAGAAATGGAAGGGCAGAAATATTGAACTTGGAGAAGTTCAATAGTAACAGATAAATGAACATGAAGTTGAGCATGTTTCATAAGTTGTTGAGGAGCATCAACATATTTAGAAACACAATCACTGCGTAGATACACAAGAGAACATCGTGCACCTGAGATATTTGGATTTCTCGTTACGACACATGGAGGTGTTCTTCTTATGGATAAAGATGAGCCCATGACTTATCAAGAGGCACTGTCTAGCTCAGACTCTGAGAAATGGCTTGAAGCCATGAGATCTGAGATGGATTCCATGTCAGTAAACCAAGTATGGACTTTGGTTGAACCACCTGAAGGGGTCAAACCTAATGGGTTTTCAAGAAGAAACCGACATAGATGGTAATGTACAAACATAAAAGGCGATTAGTCGCTAAAGGTTTTCGAAAAGTTCATGGTATAGACTATGACGAAACATTCTCCCCTGTAGCTATGTTTAAGTCCATCCGGATTCTGCTCACAATAGTTGCATTCCATGATTATGAAATCTGGCAAATGGACGTCAAAACCGCCTTCCTTAATTGAAAACTTGAAGAGGATGTGTATATGACACAACCAGAAGGTTTTGTCTTTCCAGGAAATACTGGAAAGGTTTGTAAGCTACAGAGGTCTATTTATGAACTAAAGCAAGCTTCTCGAAGATGAAATTTCGTTTCAATGATGCAATCAAAGAGTTTGGTTTTATCATAAATGAAGATGAGCCTTGTGTTTATAAGAAGGCTAGTGGGAGCATTGTTTCTTTCCTAATCTTGTATGTAGACGACATACTCATTATAGGAAATGATATACCTACTTTACAGTCTGTTAAGACTTGGTTAAGTAGTTGTTTTTCTATGAAAGATTTGGGTGAGGTAACGTATATCTTAGGAGTTAAGATCTATAGAGATAGATCAAGACGACTTCTAGGTCTAAGTCAAAGTACATATATAGACAAAGTGTTGAAAAGGTTCAGTATGGGAGAATCCAAGAAAGGATTTTTGCTTATGAGATATGGCATTTCTCTTTCGAAGGAAATGGGTCCTTCAACTCCACAAGAAAGAGAATGGATGAATAAGATTCCATATGCTTCAGCTATTGGTTCTGTTATGTATGCCATGATATGTACTCGACCAGATGTATCGTATGCTTTAAGCATGACGAGTCGGTATCAAGCGAACCCTGGTGAAAATCATTGGGTTGCGGTTAAAAATATCCTTAAGTACTTAAGAATAACTAAGGGTAAATTTCTTGTCTATGGAGGGGAGGAAGAGTTTGTATAAAAGGTTATACTGATGTCAGCTTCCAAACTGAAAAGGATGACTCACGATCGCAATCGAGTTTTGTGTTTTGTCTTAATGGAGGTGCTGTGAGCTGGAAAAGTTTGAAGCAAGACACAATAGCTGATTCTACAACAGAGGCTGAATACATTGCAGCCAGTGAAGCAGCAAAAGAGGCTATTTGGATCAAGAAGTTTATAATGTAATTAGGGGTTGTTCCCAGCATATCAGATGTTGTAGAACTCGTTGTGACAATAATGGAGCCATTGCACAAGCAAAGGAACCCAGATCTCATCAACGATCCAAACATATTCTTAGGCGCTTTTATCTCATTCGAGAGATCATTGATCGAGGAGATGTGGAAATATGTAGAGTATACATGGATGACAACATTGTTGATCCCTTGATGAAGCCTCTTACACAGTAGAGGCATGATCGTCACACTGAGTCACTCGGTATTAGATATGTGAGTGATTGGTCTTAGTGCTAGTGGGAGATTGTTAGAGTATGCCCAAAGATCAATCATATGATGATTGTAATAATACTTTTATTTACCGATTTTATTGAATAAAGGCATTGCCACTATTATTTTCAGTTATATATATGTGTTTAACATAAACTGGAAGATAATAAAGTCCATAATGACATAATTGTTATTATTAAAAGATCCCTAGTTAAGTATTATTATGGGTATGGACAATAATAATACGCTTAAGACTAACATGTTATTGATTGATGACAACTAGTTGTCATTGACATATAGATATCAGAATTGATACATGATTATACTATTAGAGAACAATGTATTGGATTGACCCACCATGAGCATATGTCTTGGATTATTATGTGACAGTCATAACATTGCTCATGGTGATGACTAAATGTATGATCCTCAGACTTGAGATCAATACTATCCAACATATATTGTTGTATGTTTTGATGCAGCTAAACAAGCTCCGTAACTGGTTGCTCTATAAAGACTGTTATTGAATATATCTCAATATATATAGTGGGTGTGTATGATTAAGATAGGATTTGTCCTTCCTACATAATAGGAAATATATCACAGGACACTTGATTGTGTAAGACTAGAAATGCATGGCCATGCTCGAATAAGTTGATATGAGATATCATAAACTATTCGTTAATTAAAGTCTACTCTAGATATCAAGAAACAATAGATGGGTTATGCAAGTGTGACTATTCCAAGACTTGTGCCTATTCTAGATATAAAGGACATAAGGATGTAATACATAAAAGAGTTAATCACTAAGATGATATGTTGAATCATATTTTCTTGTAACTCATTGTTCTAATATTAGAACTATTCTAATAATTAATGCTAACGTTACACGAACCTACAGGGTCACACCCTAGGATTGAAACAAGCAAAGATGTACAATTTGTTGTACGATACTAAAATATATCTAGAGTTAATTGTATATGTTTTAATAATCCCAAATATTTACTTTCAATTAATTAAATATAGATTTAATTAATTTGAAATAATAAATCCCTAATATGATTAGGGTAACTTGGATATAAAAGGATTATTAAATTCTATTAATTAAATATAGATTTAATTAATTTGAAATAATAAAAAACCCTAATATGATTAGGGTAACTTGGCTATAAAAGGGTGTGTTAGGTCTAGCAGTCGTTTAAGTGAATACACACAAAAACCTTCAGCCATTTTCTCTCAAAACGGTTTTGGGGGAAAACAAAAATTGCTCTAAATCGGGTGAACTGAGTAGAGGTCGAGACGTGATTTTGTGGAGGCTTACGATTCGAACCGATCTACACCACCAGTATTCACTGATGTCCTTGCTATTTTTCAAGGAACCCGCTGTAAGTATTTGCATTTCTTCCTCCCGATTTTAGTTTTTCGTACTTGGATCGCTGGTGAGACCGTCGAGTTTTGTTTCCGCTGCGCCATGGGGTACACCGACGGTCCCAACACAACAAAGGTTGTAGTCCCATATCAATAATTTTTAATTAATCCGTTAAGAAAATTGTATGTTGTGTTTGAGATGCATGGTGTTTGAAAAGCATGGTTATAGCCCAACTTTTATTATGGTTTTAATAGTGAATTTTTTAATAAACCTTTGTATACTTTTTTTTGTATTTCTCTCTTCTCATCTTACTCTCTCGTATGTAAAAACGAGTTTCTAAAGTTTTAATCTTATGAAGATTTGAAGGAGAAGAAGAATAGATTGACTAAAATGAGAAGATGCTTGAGAAGTCTTTATATTTAGATTTTTGGTTCTCCCATTGGCTTGGATGGAACACCTTAGTTTTCTTTTGGTTATAACCATTGCATTTTTTTACTGATTTATAGTTATCATGTATGCGATGCAATGGATGGTATATTAGCATGCTAATAAGTTGATGAAATTAATAAGGGACTAAAGTTGTTAATAACAAAATGAGTTAAACAATGAGATCACTAATGAAATCCCTCTATAAAATCTAATTTAATCTAACCATTCAATATTTACCCTCGTTAAGACCTCGATCGATATTCACCGATTGAAATATTGGTAATAACTTAGGTTGATTACTCTAATAGGATTAGAAACCTAGAGATTAGTTATTTGGATAAATCATAAGATGATTCGAACAAAAGTTGTTCACCAAATGGAGAAATTACATGAGATCTAATTAGTAAAGTGTTACCTAAATAACCATTCTCTTACGAAAAAAAGCTAAAGCTGACTTTGTAATTAGTTTTTACATCACGCAGATGGGTAACTGAGCCACCTCTGGAGATCACGGTCCGATCGAAACACACTGGACGGCCAGATGCTTCTCACTAATGAAAAACCAGCAACGGGAATCCGAGAATCAACGGAGAAGCATCGTACAAAGAGGACATCTGGATCAAAACGTCCAAGTAAAAGAACAGAAACACAGGTTTCAGCAAGGCATTCCGAACAAAACTAAAATCATTACCCCAGCAACGTATGAAACTGCTGCACCAAGAAATTCGGTCCACTAGACAGTGAATGTAAATGGTCTTATCAGTAAATACGGAGAGACACGCAAATAAATAGATAAAAATTAAAATATATGATAATTTTAAATTTTTAATAGAGCGACCGTTCCTACCTAGTTCATCCTTCAGCACACGTTTGGGTTGGCCACAGTTTCAACTAGTTTTTTAACTTCCATTTTCTTTTCTTTTTTGGGTGATTAATAATCTGCATCTTTGATGTATTATGTAAGCTAACGCCTTCCTCTCATACGCTTGCATATTCACATGCTTTGGGTTTTCAAATTTATACAAAAATCTTTTACTAATAGGAATTATACAATTATCTCAACTCGTTGAATTTTGGTAAATATAACACCGAGAATAAAAATATTTTGGGTAAACTTCATATTCAGTTAGTTAATTATCTTTGTAATCATGTTTTGGTAATCTAACTAATTTTTTCAAAATAATCATTAAACTTTTGTTTTATTCATTTGTTATTAAAAAATTAATGTTAATGTTGGCGTGTCAATGTTTATCATTGGAAAAAAAAGTATCACATCAACAATTTATTTCTTAACAGCGGGTGATCAAAACAGATAAAACATAAATTTAATGACTATTTAAAAAAATAGTTGATTGACCAAAATAGAATCCAATAATAGTTGGGTGACTAAATATGTAGTTTAACTATATTTTTTATTTCATTTTTTAACTATATTATCTGGTATACCAGAAAAGATAAAAAAAATAGAGAGAAAAAGGGGGTCTGCCGTGGAAAGTGTTGTGTGGAGATTAGAAACAAAGCAAGTGGGGCAAAAATGGATCGTACTGGCCAATGCTTAAAACTAGACAAATCAGGGGTGGTGAGCGAGAAGGTTCGGGTGTTGTTGGCCAATTAAAGAGACTAGGGGTTGGTTGGTTCCTTGGGCATTTATGGTTATTGGCGGTTAGCGTAAAACTAAGAACTTACTTGTCTATTACTGTGTATGTTACTTGAGAATACAAACCTTGAAAGCCCATAACTTGATAATGCATGAATGTGGCCGACACCTTTTCCATGACATATAATTTCTCCATCCATGTACCTTCCGCCCAATATATTATCCACTCCCTTCCCAGAGTTTTTTTTTTTTTTGAGATTACTTTATGGAACTTAACTAAACATTAAGGGTGCGTTTGATTCACGAAATGTAAGATTATTAGTGGAAATAAAAAATTACCAGAGAATAAGATTATTGGGAATGTTATATTTTGTGTTTGGTTGGTTTAGCAGAAATGTAAGATTACCGTATTTGATTAAAGGAATAAAAGATTATTGAAATATATTTGACCAAATTGTTCTTATTATATATTTTTTTTAACAAATTAGAAAATATTTATATATTTTCTTTAAAAAAATTTAAATTCATAAAATTTATATATTTTTTTTACAAAATTAAAAATATAAAAAGGTTTAATGAAAGGATAACATTTTATTTTAACCCCTGAACTTCATATAAAATTTTAATTATAGATTTTTTTGTAAATCTAAAATAGTTTAAGAATTTTTATTATTCAATGAGAGAAAAATAATATTTTTGAAAAAAAAATTAAGGCATTTTAGTCCAAAACACCGGTAATCAAACAATACATAAGAGAAGGGAAGTAATGACATTTCTGGTAATATACTTAAAAAAATCAACTATTGTAATAAAACATTACTAAGAATGATATTTTGACCAACCAAACGGTGAATGAATTTCATTCTATGAGAATCCCACATTCTCAAACCAAACAACTCCTAAATATTTCTGTCGGGAGTCGGTACATATGTATTATATAAGCAATTCCGGGCAAGTTGGGATTTTCAATGGCTTGCACTGAGTTCCATAAGATGAGAAAAAAAAGGATACAACTGAGTAAATGATGAATTTGTATACGTTTTGCAACTTGCAAACCTCTTTCCAAAATCACGTTACCCCATCACACGCAATAGAAGATGAGGGACATTAATGCCACATTAAAAAAATTATCTTGAGGGTTGATATGAGTGATAAGCAGTTTGACATCGTTTAAATAAAATTTTGATTCCGAATTTTTTGTATACCAAAAATTCTTACGACGAAGATCGATATAGATTAATCAAGACAAAATCTTTTAGAACAAAGAGAGCTACCAAAAAAAAATTAAGGTTTATAAACAGGTTATATATTCTATTAGATATATTTATTTCTAAAAAAAATAATAATCCCATGACATGTAATATCAAAACAATCTTTTAATTATTCAATTTTATGTCAAATATTTTAAATAAATAAAGTAAATAAAAATAATATTTTATTTTATCAATAAAATCATTTTATAAATTTTATAATATATAGTCAGATACTACATTAAACATTTCTTCTTAAATAGATCGGTAACAATGAAAAGGAAACTTAATCTAAATCTAAGACACGGGTAATCCGAGATGTGCCGAATATGAGCACTTTTAAGAGGTATACGGCAATAATTTACGTTGCCGCAGCCTGCTTTATGCAAGTTCCAATGCACTCGGCTTTCGGTCGTTCAATCATTTTACTAGTTGCGTAAGAAGTGTGTATTTTGAGTAATAGGATTTATATATAGTTTTATAATTTTTGAGAAATGAATAGAAAGTTTTAATAATTTTAAAATATATTTTTGTGAGATATTTGTGAGTTGGGTGTATTGATCCGTGCTTGAATATTATTTAATTAAAGCATTTCCATTGTGTATATAAACTCATAACCTCCCTCCTTGTTCTTCACCAAAATTTTCCCTCCTCAAATAACCAACCATAGCAGCCCTTTCCAAATCTCCTATGGCAACATCCATTTCCACCCTTGTTTTCCTTCTCTTCTTCACCTTATCCTCTGCTTCAGACATATCATCCTCAACTTGGAGAACCCATGATGAGGTCATGAGCTTGTTCCAAGCTTGGGTTGCTAAACATGGCAAAGCATACAACGCTATAGGAGAGCAACACTACCGCTTCGACATCTTTAAGGATAACTTGAAATTCGTCGATAAGCATAACTCCAAAAACACAACATTCAAGCTTGGCTTGAACAAGTTCGCCGATTTAACTAACCAAGAATACCATGCCTTGTTTTTGGGTACCAAGAGTGACCCTAAACGTCGAGTCATGAAATCCAAAAACCCCAGCCGACGTTACGCTTCCAATGCTGGCGACATCTTACCGGACTCGGTAGACTGGAGAGACCATGGTGCTGTTACTCCGGTCAAGGATCAAGGGTCTTGTGGTGGGTTCAATTTCCATTTCATTTTATTTCAAGTTCAAGTTCTTTCTTTTAAAAATCTAAAACCCACTGTTTCAGGAAGTTGCTGGGCATTCTCAACAATTGCAGCAGTTGAAGGCATAAACAAAATCGCCACCGGCGAACTAATCTCTCTTTCAGAACAAGAACTGGTGGACTGTGACAAATCCTACGACGCCGGGTGCAACGGAGGCCTAATGGACTATGCCTTCCAATTCATAATTGACAATGGTGGCATTGACTCTGAAAAAGACTATCCTTATCTTGGAGCTGATAACCAATGTGATCCAACCAGGGTCAGTTCTAAAGTTCAATTCTAAGACAATGATCAGATGTTTGTAAACGGTCAGAGATTGATTGATGCCCTGTTTTTTGTAACAGAAGAATGCTAAGGTTGTCAGCATTGATTGGTACGAGGATGTTGTTCAATACGATGAGAGGGCACTAAAGAAGGCTGTAGCACATCAGCCTGTGAGTGTCGCCATTGAAGCTGGTGGCAGAGCTTTCCAACTCTATGAATCGGTAAAATTGGAGCCATAATTTAAACATAATGCAGCAAAATTAAATCCTTATTTAACTAAGTTGTTGTTGTTCGAACGCAGGGAGTTTTCAACGGTGATGTGGATCGGTATTAAACCACGGTGTGGTTATTATTGGATATGGGAGGGATGATGAGGGTGGAGATTATTGGATCGTGAGGAACTCGTGGGGCAGTGAATGGGGTGAAGATGGGTACATAAGGATGGAGCGAAACGTGGATGCGTTTACGGGCAAGTGTGGGATTGCGATGGAGGCTTCCTATCCAGTTAAGAATGGGGCAAACGCCATCAAACCTTGCTGGAGTAATGAAAACACTTACAAATTTAGCAGTGCTTGACAAATCTTTGCGTTTGCTGTTTTTAACCATTGGAGAAGACAAGCTTCCATCTCTATTTCATCGTTTGTTGAAGTTATTTTGTACATAGATTTTTCACTTATGGAACCAGCAGCTGGTATTGTTCTGATTAATGCAATTTTAGTTATTTGGCAGCAACTTCTCTCTTAATTAGCTCAAAGCAAGTACATGAATTTCATATGATTAATAACCAAATTAGTACATTTGAAAATCAGTACGCTTGGACTTGCTTGGTTTTCTGAGTGTTGTTTCCTTTTAGAGAATTTTGCTTGTACTTCTTATATTGTTCTCAATAATGTTACAAAATTTTATTAGTTGATTTATGTAAAGATTAAGAAAATAATGAAACTCAAGATTTTCTATGTCAGTAGGAAGGTGTATGGAAACCTTTTTCTTCACTAACTTTTTGTTTCATATTCGAAATTTATAGTTGTTTTTAATTTTGTTCTTCACTAACAACATTATTTCTAAATTTTGAATCAAATTTTCATTCCACTTAATAAGAACAACTCGAATTCGATTTAATAAGAACAACTCGAATTCGATTCAATCAAGTTCGATAAAAATTCGACTTGGATCGATTCGAACTCGAGCTCGATTCGTAGATTAACTCGAATTTGATTCGAGACCTCAATACGAATCGAACTCGACCTCGATTAGTAGATTAACTCGAACTCGAGCTCGATTCAAGATCTTAATGAGTTGAGTCGATCAAAGCCTAACTCGACTCGATAAGTTCATGAACAACTCGTTAATGTTTTATATAATTTTTTAATAGTTATCTTTAAAAAAATTCATTCAAGTACTAATTTACTAATAGATAATAAAAATAATAAATCATTAATCTATTAATTTTCTAATAAACAACAAAATATACTAAATTATTAATTAATGTTTTACTATACCCAAAAATCAAATCCTATTAATTATTTTAATAAATTATGGATGGTTACATTGGAATTTATACTTTGAAATTGTTTCATACACTCTTTTAATATTTTTTTGTTAGATTTATTAATTTATTTTTATATTAAGCTATATACAGTATTAGTAGGTTTTACCTATAATTAAAAAAACTTGTAATCTTAAATTAAAATACAACTATCGAAATCCAGATGGTTAATTCAAATGGTAAGCAACTTGATATAGTTTAAGTAAGGTTTCGAGTTGGAGTCTTTATACATGCAAAAAAAATTACAGAGAGACTTATAAACTAAAATCAAGTGTCCGACATGAGTCAATCAAATTTATTAAGACGAAGATTTGGAACCAAGGCCGTGGAATCCAAAAAAAATACAACTATCGGATGATAAGGAACGAAACATTTTGAAAAGCAGAGACTGAAACATCATACCTTAAAAGGCCATCATCATTAGGACAAGGTGGGTTCCCATATTTGGTTGAGATCCCTACATAGCATTAAATTAATAACCAATACCATTATTCATTAACAACTGTATGTATTTATGACTAATTTTTATCTTCTGGGAATTACAATATCCGATTCATTCCCAGAATTGCTTTGTTTACCAATTACAATGGGGGCTGTATTCAACAAAGAGCTTCTGAGTTGGTATCTCATCACACTCAAACTCAGGGAAACTGTGGAATCTGGAATTCCCAGATCATCTACAGGTACCACCAAATCTGTTGAGTTGCCAGATGATTGTGACCAACATCATCTGCACAAACAACAATCTGATTCCTTGCAGATCCCGATCAATGAAGATGTCGAAAATTGCGGATCATATCGACCCTTCGCCGGAGTCAGAGTGGATCATATCGATCCAAGAAAAGCTGGAACAGACACGCCATGATGATGCAGAAGGTTCCTGGGAAAGGTTGAGCATCTATAGAGTTTCCCCCTATCTAAGAGAAGGTGACATCAAATTTTATGTGCCTCAAATTGTTTCTTTGGGACCTTACCATCATGGCAAGAAGCGCCTACGCCAAATAGATCAACACAAGTGGCGCTCTCTTCACCGTGTGTTGAAGCGTACAAACATGGAGATACAGGTGTATCTTGATTCTATGAAGGAATTTGAAGACGGGCTCGATCTTGTTATGAAGGAACCATCACTCGTGGCAGCAATGAGTTTGTGGAAATGTTTGTTCTCGATGGCAGCTTTGCGCTCGAGCTCTTCCAAGGCGCTGCTGTCGGATTCGAACGTCTTGTCTATGCCAGAAACGATCCGGTTTTCGCAATGCGAGGCTCGATGCATGCTATCATAGAGATATGATAATGTTGGAGAATCAGCTTCCTCTGTTTTCCTCAACCTCTCATGCCTAGAATGCTAGTTCAGGAAAAGGAAGACCGATCGGTTCTGGGACATAAAATTCAAGAACGGCATTCTAGGCATTCCTGGCCTCTTGATACGTGATGGAACCAAGTCCCTTTTCCTCAACCTGATAGCATTTGAGCAATGCCATCTTGATTGCAGCAATGATATCACTTCCTATGTGATATTCATGGATAACTTGATCAACTCACATGAAGATGTGGGATACCTCCATTACTTTGGCATCATTGAGCATTAGCTCGGAAGCGATGCTGAAGTAGCCGACCTTTTCAACCGCCTCTGTCAAGAGGCTGTTTTCGATATCAACAACAGTTATCTTTCCCATTTGTCTGAAGATGTGAACAGATACTACAACTATAGGTGGAACACTTGGCGTGCAGCCTTGAGACACAGATACTTCAAAAATCCTTGGTGCAGCCTTGAGACACAGATACTTCAAAAATCCTTGGGCCATCGTCTCATTGTTTGCTGCTTGCATCTTGCTGGTGCTTACTTTTGCTCAGACATTTTATGGTGTTTATGGATATTACAGGCCAAGTTCCTGAATAAACATTAAGGCTCCTCTTGTCATCTCTCTATTCTGTTTGAAAAAAGATTGCAGTTATATATACATCAATGATTAGGCTAAGGAGCCTATTTCTTTAAGCCAAAATGTGAAGGTATACTGAATGTCTTTGTATTAGAGAATACCCAGAATACAAAAGTTTGAGACAATATGATAGAAGGGAATGTTTTTTTTATAGAGGTTTTGGGTTAAAACAGTTGCATTTGCAATGTGTTGTTAAAAAAGTTATGAACAAATACATTTTATCTGAGATAACACCAATCAAGCATTGTAATTGGTTTACATTAAATTTGCTTGCGAATTATAGATTTGAAGTTGAAAGGCCATTTTGTTGCTTGTGGGCAATGCTTTTTAGTTGTTACCAGAGAAAACTGAAAGTAAGAAGTTGTCAAGTAATGTAAATTATCTCTATTCCATAGGAGTAAGGCATGCTTAAGTGGCAGCAAGGCTTTTTCTTTAGAAAGAGCCTTTGTTTAGAAAGTAGGTCATTAAAGACAAGTATTTTAGAAGACCTTATTTTGGTTTTATGTGACAGAAATGAGAATCATTTTGAGAATCAAAGATTTTTTTTATATTATTTTGATAAAAGAATTAAGAGAGTATCATTTTAATAATTTAATCTGCATGCATATGGGAAAGGACGGAGAATAAGAAGCTAGGTTAAACTAAAGGAAAGAAAAAAAAATAAGGCTGAAATGCAGGCCTTTAGGTAATCAGGCCCTTCTCCTTGTTACGTTTTTATAGCCCAAGTTGATCTAGCTTCAAGTTTGACTAATCAATCATAAACCGGACTGTAACTGACTTCAACAAACTAATTAACTTAGTTAACCCATAGCCTCCTAATCCAACAGAATTCATAACAACCCAACAATATTAAAACTAAGGGTAAATTACAGATTTGACAACTGAACTTTATTCTCTCTCCTATTTTACTCATTATATTTTTAATTTTTTTATTTTAATAACTAAACTTTATAAATTGATCTTTTTAGTCCCTCCACTGTTTTCTCCTTACCTCTATGATGACGTGGCATTTCTTATTATTTTTAACTCATTAATATTTTATTAATATTATTTTTATATATTTTTTATTATCCCCTTATTTGTCGCCCACATTCCCTTCCCCTTTTCCTTCCTCATTAACTTTTTTTCTCTTCCCCTCTTCGTTGTCACCTTCCGATTACTCCAATAGAAAACTATCTGTATAACTAATATTTTTATATAACAAATAAGGGTAAAATGTTTTTGGACTAAATTGAATTTATTCAAAGTTCTCATCAAAATAATTGAAAGTCCAATCAAAACCTTAAAATGAGTTTTCTGACCGGAAGTTTCGAAACTTTTCAAGACAGTTTCCCAAAAAGTTTTGATACTTTTCAAGAGTTTCGAAACTTTCCCTAAAGTTTTGATACTTTGGCTCCAACGGTCATATTTTTTTCCAACGACTCTTTCGAAGAATTTTGAAACTTCACCAGAGTTTCGAAACTTTGTGTGCAGAAAGTCTTTCAACGGTTCCAAACCTTCCCAAACGGCTAGAAACATCTAGTAACTCATTCAAGACACTTGAAGAAGGTTATACAACACATATACAAGCATTGATCATGAAGAGAAAAGTTTTCATTCTTTATTCTTTGTTTTCTCTTGTAAATAGTGTGTTTTTGTGAGCTTAATTTTGTAAACACCTAC
The DNA here is from genome assembly GCF_006381635.1 of Hibiscus syriacus. Taxonomy (NCBI): domain Eukaryota; kingdom Viridiplantae; phylum Streptophyta; class Magnoliopsida; order Malvales; family Malvaceae; genus Hibiscus; species Hibiscus syriacus. Next base: position 8,805,970 of record NW_024063194.1, read on the forward strand.
CTTGTAAGGATTTTTCTTGTTTACATCTTTCAACCTTTGTAAAGGGGTTCTAATCAATGCTAAGGCCACGCACATTTTGTTTTGTTCATTAGGTCCGGATGAATATGGAAGAGTCTTATCTTGTTCAAATGCCTAGGATATATGGGACAAGCTCCAAGTCACTCATGAAAGAACCAATGAGTGAGGAAAACGAAAATCGGTCTTCTCAATCATAGCTACGATAATTTTAAGATGAAACTGGATGAAGACATCAAAGCTATGACATATATATTTTTCGTGATTGGTCTCAAGGGATAAAGACAGATCATCCCTAATGAGAAGCTTGTTAGGAAGATGATATATTCTCTTCCAAAATCTTGGCAATCGAAGAAGACGTCGATCATTGAAGTGATGAACTTAAAAAATTTATCTCTTGTTGAACTTATTGGCTCTTTTCTCACTCATGAGATAATGGAAAAGGAGGAAGGACAATAAGAAGAGAATAAACAAGAAAGAAAATGTATTGCCTTGAAATCTTCTACTCAAGATGAAAACACCTCAAGTGAATAAGAGGATAAAAAGAACAATAAATGGCTAAGTTCTTTAAGAAGTTCAAACGATTCATGACAACCAAAGAAGATAAGAAGCATGAATCAAGCAAGAAGAGAGGTCCTCCGGTGTGTTTTGAGTGCCAAAGGACGGGACATGTCAAGTATGGATGTCTTCTCCTAAATAAGAATGTATCAAGCAAAAATAAGGCATTTGTGGCGGCTTGGAGTGATGAAGAAGACTCCGATGATGAAGTAGCCAACCTATGTCTCATGGTCATTCAAGAAGATTCAATGGTAACTTCTAGCTCTTTTGATTCAAATTCTTATTCATTTAAAGAGTTACAAGATGCCTATGATGAGTTGTATTTGGAATTTGAGACCATGAATTCCAAATATAAGAAATTAATTTCAAAATTTAAAGTTGAAAAGGATTTGATTTTAAAAGCAAAAGTTGATTTTGAGAAACAAAATTAAACTTTGAAAAATGATTTAGAACTTTCAAAAATCAAAATTAATGATGTAGAAAAAGAAATTTTTGGTTTGAAAGTTAAACTTGAAAGCATAACAAAAGAAAAAGAATTAATTTCTAAAAACAACACATTGTTGTTTAAAAATGGCAAAATGCTCACATTGTCAATTTCATGGTCATTTGGAACATACTTGTCCTTTAAAGAAAGGAAAACATTTTAAAATTAAACAAGATGGGAACAAGGGGCATTGAAACTAACATTGAAGGATCTAAAGCAATTTGGATACCAAAATCTACATAAATGTCTCTTGTAGGTGTGTGGGAGCAATGGCGATGAAAGTGAAGATACTCAAATGTTCTAGTCACACTTGATATGGAATGGGTAACATCTAAGCTTATTTTGATTATCTTGCATAATTGGTTTCTCATTTCGTTTAGGCATGCATGAGTTTTGATTTTAAATAATTTTATGGCTTCTATCTCATGTATGCTGAAAAGTGTTGTGATGAACATTTTCTAAAGTTTTAATGATTTTTCATAAATGTTTGTTCACCATAATGAATTTTGGTCAAAATTGGTTTTAATGTTTTTTTTTACAAATTTTAATTTTTGACCTTAATTTAAATGTTTATGTATGTGATTTATTGCAAATGATATCTCTCTAACAATTGATATCAAAATTTCAAATGCACAACATTTTTAGACAGCTTTATGCTCATGCACTTAAATACAACAACGGTTAGTGCATAAAGTATATTAGACTTTGATATATTGAATTTCTTGTGTTACTAACTTCTTTATTCATCTTTGTTGAAATTCAATGTCTTTTAAGTGTCAAGCTTTAATTGTTTTTCTAAAATATTTCTCTTTTTCATTAAATGTTTTATTAAAGGGGAACTTTTGCCAAAAACTTATTTTTTAAAGGTTTTTTTATATCACAAAGGGGGAGATTGTAGAACTAATATTTTGATATAAAAAATAAGAGCAAAATGTTTTTGGACTAAATTGAATTTATTTAAAGTTTTCATCAAAATAATTCAAAGTCCAATCAAAACCTTAAAATGAGTTTCATGACCAGAAGTTTTGAAACTTCTACAAGAGTTTCGAAACTTTCCAAGATAGTTTCCCAAAAAGTTTTGATATTTTTTCAAGAGTTTCGAAACTATCTCAAGAGTTTCGAAACTTTCCTTAAAGTTTCGATACTTTGGCTCCAACAGTCATATTGTTGAAAACATTTTGATGTTTCGATATAAAAAATTAAGTATAACTGAATTTTAAGATTTTACAAATCATTTTGAAAGAATATTCGATTTAATTATTTAAATATCACAAATATTACTCCAAGGATTTCAAAGGTCAATTTCAATCCTTACTATGTGTAAAATTGTGTTTTAACATAAAATATTTTTGAAACAATTTTCACAAAGTATTTCGAACCAAAAAACGAACCAAAAAATAATTTTATGAAGGGATGTACTGATGCACTCATTTGATGCATCAATGCACACCCATTTCGAATGCATTTTGTGTACCGATGCACAAGCCATGCATCGATGCACTCCTGGCTTGTTTGAAACATCGAATGTAATTAGTGTACCGATGCACCCCTAGTGTACCGATGCACCAAGTCTTATAATGGTCAAAATATTTGAATTTTACACATAGTGTACCGATGCACCTTGGTTATGCATCGATGCATACACTCTCCCAACTGTTTTATTTAATTGTTTTCACACAATAATGACTCTATTGACTCCACTAATGATCCCCAACATTCATAAGTGATCCAAGGAGTATTTAAACAAGCTTAGGAGCCATTGATCAACAACAATTAAGAAGAGAAGCAATAGAATCAAAGAGAAAGAATCAAACCTCAAGTTTGAGCATTTCAAGCCAAATTTTCATTCAATATTCATTTTGCTTTCAAGAACACTTATTGTGCTCAATTTATTCATTTTTTAGTGTTATTTCTTTATTCTAGAATTGTGCAAACATCTTACCTTGTGAGGTTTTCTTGTAAGTTTGCAAATTTGTATATTTCTCTTTGGGAGAGAGTGTTCTCAAGAATTTGGGGTACAATTCTTGAGGGAGTTGTAAGGTTACTATTTGTCCTCAAAAGAAAGAACAAATTAGTGAATTTTTTGGATAATCCTTAGTGTGGATAGCTAAGGTAGTGGACGTAGACTTTGGTCGAGAAAGTCGAACCACTCTAAATCGCTGTGCAAATATTTTCAATTTTCTGCAAAAGCTTCCACCAAAATTTTTAATTGCCAATTCACCCCCTTGGCTATTTCGTTGATCGATTAACTCAACAATTGGTATCAGAGTCTCACTAATTTCAAGCAAGTGACATGGGAGCATAGAATATCATAGAAGACGGATACATAAAACCTTCTACTCATCCAAGATTGTGGAGTGAAGGAGATAAAAAATGTTCCAGCTCAACTCAAAGGCCATCCATATTATATTTTGTGCTCTTGGACCAGATGAATACGAGAGAGTTTCATCTTGTACAACCGCCAAGGAGATATGAGACAAACTAAAAGTCACTCATGAAGGCACAAACGAGGTAAAAAAATCTAAAATTAGTCTTCTAACTCATAGCTATGAAAATTTCAGGATGAAACCGGATGAAGATATCAAATCTATGACGGATAGATTCTCCACGATTATCAATGTTCTCAAATCATATGGAGAAATCATTCCAAATGACAAGCTTGTGAGGAAGTTAGTTTACTCTCTTCCAAAAGCTTGGCAATCAAAGAAGGCGACGATCATCGAGGCTAAAACTTTAAAATCTTTAACCCTCGATGAGCTTATTGGTTCTCTCCTCACGCATGAAATGATGCTTAAAGAAGAGGAAGACCTCGAGAAAAGAGATGAGCCAAAGAAGAAAATTGAAAAAGAAGAAGAACGTGGAGTTGCTCTCAAATCCACAAAGGATGAGAGTAATTTAGATGAAGATGACGATGATGAGGAAATGACATTGTTTACCAAACGGTTCAGAAAATTGATGAAGCCAAACCGAGGAAGAAAATTCAAACGAAATGAAGGCTTCAAGAATGAACCAAAAGAGGAGGACCAATCATTTGCTATAAATGCAAAAAACTTGGGCATGTCAAATATGATCGCCCACAACTAAAGAAAAATGGTCAATCAAAGAATAAGCACAAGGCTCATGTTGCTACGTGGATCGATGAAGAAGGTTCCGATGAAGAGGAACAAGAAGTAGCAAACTTGTGCTTGATGGCATTCGGGGAGGATTCTCAGGTAACCTCTAGCTCATTTAATTTTGAAGATTATTAGTTTGATGAGCTATTAGAGGAATATACTATGTTGGTTTCGGATTATGAGGAATTATTTTTAAAATATAAAAATGATATTTCAAAATTGAAAAATGAAAATAATCTCATATCAAAGACCAACAATGATCTTGAAAGTAAAATTAAAGATTTGCAAATCAAACTAGAAGAGTTTGAAAAGAAAAATTCTGATTTGCATAATTTACTTTGAAAGGTCAATGATGATAATCAAAAGAAAATTGATGATCTTAAAGCTTCTTTTGATAAAGTTGGAACAAAACGTTTTGAAAATGGAGAAAGTTCAAAATCCAACTTTGTTAGAAAAAGTTTTAGAAACTACAATCATAGAGGTCCCCGAAGAACCTCTAATGGAAAAATCGTTAGAAGTATATGGGTTCCTAAAGAACTAATTACTACTAAAGATAAGGATATCCTACACAAATGGATACCTAAGGGGACTAGAATTTTGAAGACTAATGAATATGGACCCATAAGAATTTGGGTACCAAAAATAAAAAATAATCTATGTTTGTAGGGAAATGAGCATTGCTACAAGGCATAGGAAACAACTTCAAACTCATGGTACCTTGATAGTGGATGCTCAAGACATATGACCGGAGACAAGAGCCGGTTCATAGAGCTTAACGACAAAAATGGAGGAGAGGTCACTTTTGGTGATAATTCAAAAGGTCACATTGAAGGTATAGGTATAATAGGTAATACCTCTTTCATACAAATTAAAGATGTTTTATATGTGAATGGGTTAAAGCATAAACTATTGAGTATTAGTCAATTTTGCAATAAAGGATACAATGTCTTATTTGAAACAAATGGTTGTAAAGTCATTGACATTACATCTAATCGGATTATGCTTGTTGGTCATAGAATAGGAAACATTTACATGGTGCATTTATATTCCATAAATATGACTAATTTATGCCTAGTTGCTAAGGATGAGCATGATAGTTGGTTATGGCATAGGAGACTAGGACATACTAGCATGAGTGTTTTACAATGATTAATTCAAGGAGATTTAGTAAGAGGGTTGGCAAAGCTAAAATTTGATAATAATAAAATCTGTGATGCTTGTGCTAAAGGAAAACATAGAAGGGCTTCCTTTAAGATCATTAATGATGTATCAACTAGTAGAGTATTACAATTGATCCATATAGATCTTTTTGGGCCAATTAGAACTATTAGCTTGAGTGGAAAACAATATTGCTTTGTATTGGTAGATGACTATTCTAGATATACTTGGGTTTTATTTTTAAGTACTAAAGATGAAGCATTAGAAAAATTCATCACGTTTTCAAAAGTAATCCAAAATGAAAAAGGTTACTCCATAACTAGTGTTAGGAGTGATCATGGTACTGAATTTAAAAATCTTGGATTTACTGAGTTTTGTAATTCTAATGGTATTAACCATAACTTTTCAGCACCTAGAACCCCTCAACAAAATGGAGTTGTTGAGAGGAAAAATCAAACTTTAGAAGAAATGGTTAGAACCATGCTTTGTGAAAACAATTTGCCAAAATATTTTTGGGCGAAAGCCACAAATACCGCTTGTTATGTTATTAATCGAGTAATGATTAGGCCTATTTTGAAGAAAACTCCATATGAACTTTTCAAAAATAAAAAGCCTAACATTAGCTATTTTCATCCTTTTGGATATAAATGTTTTGTTTTAAACAAAGTTAAAGAAAATCTTGGCAAATTTGATGCTAAAAGTGATGAAGGAATTTTTCTGGGTTATTCCTTAAATTCTAAAGCTTATTGGGTATTTAACAAAAGAACTTTTGTTGTAGAAGAGTTTATACATGTTGTTTTCGATGATAATCCCCTTCCGAGGAAGGATTCTTGTGTGAATGATGATGTAGGTATTATAAAAGCAAATGACGTTAGACATGACGTTGGGGAACCATCATCAAAGGAAGAAACAAAAGATGAGGAAACTCACGATGTTCTCGAGAATCCAACCATTGAAGAAAGGGAAGTCTCTTACCCAAGAGAATACAACTATATCAAGGATGGTGGGATAATAGGTGATCCATCCAAAGGGATAACAACTCGATATTCTCTTAGAAATATTTGTAATTATGTTGCATTTATCTCATGCATAAAGCCTAAGAATATTAAAGATGCATTAAATGGTGAACATTGGATTATGGCTATGCAAGAAGAGTTAAATCAATTTGAGAGAAGTAAAGTATGGATATTAGTTGAAAGGCCTAGTAATAAATCTATTGTAGGTACTAGATGGGTATTTAGGAATAAGCTTGATGAAAGTGGTAATATAGTGAGGAACAAGGCTAGATTTATTGCTCAAGGCTATACTCAAGAAGAAGGCATAGACTACGATGAAACATACGCTCCCATAGCTAGGATGGAAGCAATTAGAATGTTACTAGCATTTGCATGTTTCAATGAATTTAAATTATATCAAATGGATGTTAAAAGTGCATTTTTAAATGGTTTTATAAAAGAAGAAGTGTATGTGAAACAACCTCATGGTTTTGAAGATTCAAAATTTTCGGATCATGTTTTTAAATTGACAAAAGCTCTTTACGATTTAAACAAGCTCCTAGAGCTTGGTACAAAAGATTGTCAAACTTTTTAATTGAAAAAGGTTTTTCAAACGGGAAGGTTGACACTACATTGTTTTTAATGCATAAAGGTAAAGATTTATTAATAATTCAAATTTATGTTGATGATATAATATTTTGTTCTACTAATGATGTTCTTTGCCAAGAATTTTCTATGCTAATGCAGAGTGAATTCGAGATGAGCATGATTGAGGTGCTCTCATTTTTCTTGGGACTCCAAATCAAGCAAAGAAAAGATGGCATCTTCATCAATCAAGCAAAATACATCAAGGATATGCTCAAGAAGTTTGGATTGGAAAATGGGAAACCTTATGCCACTCCAATGAGCTCATCAACAAAGCTTGATAAAGATGAAGGAGGTAAATATGTGGATGTTAAAATGTATAGGTCAATGATTGGCTCTTTGTTTTATCTAACTGCAAGTAGACCGGATATTATGTTTAGTGTTTTCTTATGTGCTAGATTTCAAGCATGCCCTAAGGAATCACATTTACTAGCTGTTAAGAGAATCTTTAGATACCTTAAGGACACTCCTAGTTTAGGACTTTGGTATCCTAGAGACTCTAGCTTTAGCTTGCATGCCTTCTCTGATGCGGATTATGGAGGATGCAAAATAGATAGGAAAAACACCTCCGATACTTGCCAATTCCTAGGAAATATGCTGATTTCGTGGTTTTCAAAGAAACAAAATTGTGTTGCATTATCTACCACTGAAGCGGAATACATTTCAGTCGGTAGTTGTTGTGCACAAGTTGTATGGATGAAACAACAACTTTTAGATTATGGAATTGAAGTAGGTACCATACCTATCAAGTGTGACAATACTAGTGCTATTTGTCTCACTAAAAATCCCATCTAACACTCTAGAACTAAGCATATTGAAATTAGACATCATTTAGTTAGAGATCATGTCACTAAAGAAGACATAGTTCTAGAATTTGTTGATATTTTGCATCAATTAGCGGATTTTTTTTACAAAACCTTTAGATAAAGAAAGATTTTGGAGACTTAGGAGAGAATTAGGTTTAACTAACCTATCTTCACTTATTGTTTAAAATAATTTTAGCACTTTTAATTAGTTTTGGAAAATTCTTATAAAAATAATATTTTTGATTGCATTCTTTGCTATTAGTTAGGGGGAGTTTATGATTCTTAGTGAAAATTAATTATACATTCAAATAATGTTTAAGGATAGATTTGATTGATTGAACATAGTTAATTTTAAATGTATGAGTTGTCAATACCACTATAGCTAACCAATTTAGCATTTTAAGTGTTTAAAATGGATTTTTGACATTTTTGTGCTTTGTACATCGATACACTAGACAGTGTACCGATGCATCCCTTGAATGTGCATCGATACACCATGAAGGTACACCGATGCATTCCTTGAATGTGAATCGATCCACTCTGCTGTGCATCGATACGCCCATCGGGTTTTTGGGCTTAAATGTTTGATTTCTTCCTTATTTCAAAACCCCTAAACTCCCATACACTCACGTCATACACCTCTCTCTCACTCAAATCTCTCTATTGTTTTAAATCAACATTTTAAGTCAGAATCCTTTTGCATTTCAACTCCAAATCCTACTACTATCATTAATCAAGTGCAAACAACATCACATTCTCATAAAATCTGGATTTTCAAGGTAATATTTCAAAAACCTCTGTTTTATTGATTTTTGAACTTAGAACTAGTTTTTATTAGTTCTAAGATGAACTTTACATCGGTCATTGATTATATGATGATTCTAAACTAGATTTTACAACCAATTCCGTCAAAAACACATAATTTTTCAAATTTTTCTTTGAATTTTGAAATAAAAAAACTGAAATTTATTATTTTAATTAATGTTTTTTTATTCAATTATGTTGTTTTCATGAAAACTATACGAATTATGATCTTCAAACATTGTTTTCCAAATAGTTTTCAAAACTTTGCCCATTAGGATTCGGTTTAGAGAACCTTGAAATATTGAGGACTCATTTGAGTTTTGGGATTGGTTAAATTGCATACATGTGTTTCAAATTTGCAGGTTACCCTATCCTATTCCGATTTCGTAAACCATGTCTAATCCTAAACGACCTAGGACATCGTCTAGTCGTTCGAGTCAAAAACGACCTCCTATTCCTCTTCCTAATCCAAATCGGAACCCAAATGACCCAAACATGACTATTCTTAACTCTTGTTTCAATGTGCCTAGTCGTAGATAAGATCTCTACCATAGGTACCGTACTTTTTTTAGTCATACAAGATCCGAGAAGAGCATATTCCTTCAATCCAAGCTATGGAAGATATGAATTTTCAATATCTTTCTACTCTTAAATCCTGGAAGTTTGATAAACTCTTTAAACTCAAATCTATTGTTTATCATCAATTAGTCCGCATCTTTATTCCAATGCGGTTTGTGTCCAAAACGAGCGTCGAACCGAAACCATAGGAATTTAATCCTATCTTTTAGGTCAATTCATTTTTATTGACTCCGGCACGATCGCTACCCATTTTAGACTAGACAACTTAGGTTTATATAATGAAAAAGAGACTGTGGCATCACCCTATAAGTCTAAAGATAGTGTTAGTACCTTACGATCTCAACACGATCGATTTCTACATTTGATGATCTCTTGGTGGTTTAGACAATCCGGAGGTAGGTACTCCTCTCTTAGGGTCATAGATTTATGGTGGATACATTGTATCCAACATAACAAGAAAATAAATTTGTCACAGATAATTTTTTGTGAGTTGATAGATACCGTAATCACTGTCCCATCTAAGAATATAGAAACTTTAGTTTATGGCTGTCTTCTGAGTAACTTGTTTATCAAACTCTATCTTAGGGTCAGTCTTGATATTCCCACCCTCTCCAGAACCAACTCAATCTCACTTTCTTAAAGAAATCGGGATGGAAAAAGGTTAAGGAAACTGATCAATGGGTTTATCGACCCACTAAGAAAACACCAGGAGCAAGCTCTTCACGAGCTCCACCTCCTCCAGCACCGGCAACGAACGATGATCCAGAGCTTCAGCAACTTATACAAGATATCGATGATATTGACGATGAAGCACCCGAGGACGAGCCGACACAGCAAGAGGATCAAGTGCCTCCATACTTTCGATTATTCTTGGAGACATTTGATCTACAGTTTGAATCCATTGACTCCCATCTCACTGCTATGGGGGCTCAATAACGAGAGATGAACGAACGTTTAGATGCGCTCACACTCGAGATGCGAGCACGCTATCCTCCTCCTCCTCCCGATCCTCTTATGGATTAAACCTTGCCTTGCTTTAGTTTTCTTGGATTGGATTTCGAACTTATTAATAAACATTTTGATGTTTTTGGATTGTTTTGGATTATTTGAATTTGTTATGGATGTTGGTTGTGTAAACTTGAATGCTTTGGATGATTGAACTTAATATATATATATATTTGGTTTGGTTTGAATTTTCAGTTTGAGCTTAATGTTTATTATTTTGCATCATTTATCATTTAGAATATGACCAATTTACCATTGCACATTTGATTATGAATATTGTTTTATGAAACTAATGGCTAACTTTCTCTTGATTGTGATCGTAACAGCTTAAGCTATATTTATTTAAAATCAATTGGCTAAATTTTTCAAAGTCTTGTTTAAAAACGTTTTTAGAGTCATTTTGATTTAACAAAAAGGGGGAGAAGATGTGTTCTAGTAAGGGGAGTAATTTTTACAAAATGATTTTCAAAAATGTTTTTTCAAAGAAAATCTTAAAATTACTTAAATGTTTTGTTATATCAAAAAGGGGGAGATTGTTGAAAACATTTTGATATTTCGATATAACAAATTAAGTATACATGAATTTTAAGATTTTACAAATCATTTTGAAAGAATATTCGATTTAATTATTCGAATATCACAAATATTACTCCAAGGATTTCAAAGGTCAATTTCAATCCTTACTAAGTGTAAACTTGTGTTTTATACTTAAATTTTTTTGAAACAATTTTCACAAAGTATTTCGAACAAAAAACGAGCCAAAAAATAATTTTATGAAGGGATGTATCAATGCATTCATTTGATGCATCGATGCACACCCATTTCGAATGCAATTTGAGTACCGATGCACAAGCCATACATCGATGGACTCTTTAATATTTTGAAACATCAAATGCATTTTGTGTACCGATGCACAGACCATGCATCGATGCACTCCTGGCTTGTTTGAAGCATCGAATGTAATTAGTGTACCGATGCACCCCTACTGTACCGATGCACTAAGTCTTATAACGGTTGAAATATTTGAATTTTACACATAGTGTACCGATGCACCTTGGCTATGCATCGATGCATACACGCTCCCAAGTGTTTTATTTAATTGTTTTCACACAATAACGGCTCTATTGACTCCACTAATGATCCCCGACGTTCAGAAGTGATCCAAGGAGTATTTAAACAAGCTTAGGAGCTATTTATCAACAACAATTAAGAAGAGAAGCAATATAATCAAAGAGAAAGCATCAAACCTCAAGTTTGAGCATTTAAAGCCAAATTTTCATTCAATATTCATTTTGCTTTCAAGAACACTTATTGTGTTCAATTGTATTCATTTTTGAGTGTTCTTTCTTTGTTCTAGAATTGTACAAACATCTTACCTTGTGAGGTTTTCTTGTAAGTTTGCAAATTTGTGTATTTCTCTTTGGGAGAGAGCGTTCTCAAGAATTTGGGGTATAATTCTTGAGGGAGTTGTAAGGTTATTCTTTGTCCTCAAAAGAAAGAACAAATTAGTGAATTTGTTGGAAAATCCTTAGTGTGGATAGCTAAGGTATTGGACGTAGACTTTGGTTGAGAAAGTCGAACCACTCTAAATCGCTGTGCAAATATTTTCAATTTTCTGCAAAAGTTTCTACCAAAATTTTTAATTGCCAATTCACCCCCTCTTGGCTATTTCATCGATCGATTAACTAAACACAGATTTTTTCCACCGACTCTTTCGAAAAGTTTCGAAACTTTCCGAGAGTTTCGAAACTTTGTGTGCAGAAAGTTTTCCAATGGCTCAAACCTTCCCAAACGGCTAGTAACCCACTTCAACATACAAAAACAAGTTCAAGACACATGACGAATGTTACACAACACCTATCCAATCATCGATATGAATTAGTCAAAGTGAAATATTAAAAACCAAAAGGAAAAAAATTTCAAAACCAAAAGGAAAAAAATTTCAAAACCAAAAGAAAACAAAAGGAAAACATGCATGAAAGCGGATGAAAGAGTGGGACGAAATGTGTGAGATTAATAAGGAGAGGCAGTCAACAATTTAGGCAGGCTCTTGTCTGTTTGCAGCTTCACCTCAATTTCGTGGCTGCTCCCCTTCTGTCTTTGACTTTTGGTACGTAGTCGGCTCACGTTCATGGAAACTCATTCTTCTTCCTTTTATTTTCTTCTTTTTAAATAAAACGTGAAACAAGTTTCTTCAAATCAAGCAAATAAGCCTGCCTATCAAAACTACGACCATATTTTATAGTAAGTGACAACTTTTATAAATTTAAAAGAATGAATTCGTAAAATTTTAATAGATAAAAATAAATTATTAATAAAAATATAATTTTTTAAAATATATAATAATTTAAAATACGTAGGAAGTAAGTCCTTCCTGGTCATATTTTGCATTGTTCTCCTTGAAAAGTACATCCTGGGAACTGTTATTATAAATCTTATAATATTGAAAATTCAATTATTTGAACTATCATTTTAACTTTTAGAAATTATTATTAAGATAAGATCTATTATATAACATTAAACTTTTTAATTTTACATAAATTTAAGTTTGTTGGATTCTTTAACAAATTCAATGAAAGAGAAATCAAAGCTTTTTTGTATCTACATGTGTAGGCCTGTGAAATAATGAATTTTATGTTAAGTGATGGAGACAAAATTATAACTTTTAGGGTCAAAACCTAAAAAATCGTGTTTAAAATTTTTATATTAAAGCCTTAATTTTTAAAAAATGGCGTTAAAATACAATCTCTATGTAATTGAATGTTTAAACGATTTAAATTAAATTTGAATTTTTACCAAATCTAGAGGGAGTGTTGCTTCACCTATGCACATTCACAATAACCACACTGTTTATGGAAATGAATATTTAAAAGACTGAAATATTTTCCCCAAGTAAATATGCAGTTATCGGGGGTATGAAATAATTATAATTTTCAATGTCGTTGGATCTTGTTATTAGTACCAATATTGGAGGGCAAATGTTAAAATGACAGGTCAGTAACCTAATAGAGCAATCAGGCTCCAAAGTGGATGGCATCATATTGACCAAAGACCAGTGTTCCCTTTATTAAGTATCAACAACCCTTCTCTCCTAATCTCCTCCTCCTTCCCTTTTTTGTAGAGGACATGGCGGTGGAGTTCATGACCAATTATCGGAACGGCAGCTACTTGGGAGCCAAAATGGAAGAAAACGCCGTCCAGGAAGCCGCTTCTGGACTCGAAAGCGTTGAGGAACTCATCAGATTAGTTTCTCAAACTCAACACCACCACCAAAATAATAATAATCAAGACAAGTATCAACCTTCTTCTATCTCAACAACATCTTCCCTTGATTTGGAAGCAGCAGCTGACGTTGCCGTTTCAAAGTTCAAGAGAATTATCTCTCTTCTTGGTCGAACCAGGATCGGCCACGCTCGTTTCAGACGAGCCCCTTTAGTACAACCCGTTAACCGAAACCAAGAGCAAGAAGCTAAAGTTTATTACGCAACGCCGATCCAGCAGAATCCGCCACCGGCTACTACTTATCATCATGATTTTTTGACGGTGAAAAGTGGGGTTTTAGAGAGGAAAGATTCATCCAAAACCATTAATTTTTCGTTTTCTTCCACTGGGAATTCATTTATGTCATCTTTGACCGGAGATACTGATAGCAAGCAGCCATCTTCATCGTTATCACCGTTTCAAATTACTAATCTTTCTCAGGTTTCCTCGGTTGGGAAGCCTCCTTGGTCTTCTTCTTCTTCTTTCACGAGGAAGTGTAATAACTCCGACAACTTGGGTTCCAGCAAGTGTAGTGGGTCCTCCGGTCCCTGCCATTGCTCCAAGAAAAGGTACTACATATTCCATTAATTTCTCTTTCAATTTCCAAGTTCTTAAAAACCAGTTCTCATGCTGAGTTTCTTATTAAATTTCCCAGAAAACTGAGATCGAAAAGGGTAGTAAGGATTCCAGCAATAAATCTGAAGATGGCTGATATTCCACCGGACGATTACTCATGGAGGAAGTACGGTCAAAAACCAATCAAAGGATCTCCACATCCAAGGTATATTTTCATTAGTTTCAACACTTTTTTGTTGTTGCTGGAAATTCCAACATGAACAACGCTCTTGCAGGGGCTACTACAAGTGCAGCAGCGTAAGAGGATGTCCGGCTCGGAAGCACGTGGAAAGAGCCTTGGATGATCCATCGATGCTAATTGTCACCTACGAAGGCGATCATAACCATTCCCTGTCCATTGCACAAACCACCAATCTCATCCTCGAATCCTCCTAGTCCTAGTCAAACCATTCCCAGTTCAACAAACACTGTCAATATCCAAGGAGATACATATTTAGTGGGGTTGGTTCATTTCTCTGTAAAATATTTAGCTTTGGTTTAACTGCTATTAGATTTTATATTCAAAAAAAGGAAATTGGGTTCCCTTCCAAGTCTTCCATGTCACGGATCCTTTGTTTTTAACTAGTATTTTTTTATACATAGATTGTTCGCTTTGTCTTTTTCTACGGATCCTTGTTTCCAGGTGCCGACTTGCTACTACTTTCATCTTCTTTTTCTGTTTATTACATAATATGTGAAGCAATTTTTCGAAGTGTGAATAGTAATAAAGGGAAAGGATTGAGTAAAAGAATTGGATAAATGTGGACCAATATGTTTAGAGTTGTTGACTATAAGAAAAAAAGTGTTTTTTGCACTTGGGACGGCTAATTAACTAGGTTGGTGTTGGGTATGGATAGTATACTAAATTTTAAGGAAATTTTATTATAAACTTTTAATTGTTATTTATTATTATTTGTTAATGATAAGATAAAAATAATATTTTTTATTATACACTTTTAAAGTATAAAAAGTGGGCATTGAGAATTGATATCAAATTAAAAAAGATCTAATTATATATTTCATACAATTTAAGCCAAAATTATAATTGATTTTAACATAATCGCTTTTTAAAAAACAACACATACTTTAATAATAAAAAAAAGAAACTCATATTTAAGAGTATTTTATGAAAATAAAATTTGTTTAAAAATCAATGATGAGAATAATAAAAATTTATAAAATAATATTTAGTTTGATCACGTAAAATAAGATGCATTTAACTTATTTTTGAAGGAAAAGATGCATTTAACTTAGAACGTCTTATTAAAGGTGCTCTTAACTAGATGTGATTTTGTGGCAGAATTAGGGCAATATTGTAAGCGACACAATTATTTAGCCCAATAAGGCAACTTGATTTTTATTTTGAGATCTACCACAAATGCTACATTAGAGTTGGAACTCGTCATGTCAGCGTGACAAAATTCATAAGATATATTTTTTTAATGGGTCGTGGGACGTGGATCCCATAGGCTCAATATATTTAATATATATTAAGTGACTCGTCATGCTCACGTGACGAGTTCTAATAAAAAAATATTTTTTTGGAATTATAAAAAACATTGTTAATATATATTATTTTAATAGAAACAGAATTTGTCACACCAGCATGACGAGTTCCAACTGGTATAAATTTGAATTTCTCGACCGTTGGGGTGTCCGTTGTTTGACGGACAAATTTTTTTTTGGAAATCCCTGGAACTCGTCACGCCGGTGTGACGAGTTCCAACGATTATTTTGGGAGATGATTTTAGTATAAATAAGGGTTTAGGGTGAAAGTTTTGATGTACGAGAAGTGAGAAAATATTGAGAATATCAAATAATGTGGTCGTGGGAAAAATTTGGAAATGATTTGGCTAACGGTGTTTATGGGTTTGACAACACCGGCACGGAGATCGACGATTCAGATTCAAGCTCTTCTTCAGATGAAGAGTGGGAAAAGGAGGCAATAAAGTACAAAATTTATGAGCATAAGAATAAGAATATGAAAATGGAAGAGAAAAAGAAATATGAAGATTTGCCGAAGCAACGTAGCAAATGACTCATTGAGAGGGAAGAAAAAAAGTAAAAATTTTAGTATAGAAATTGAGAAGAAGAATACGAAGAAAGAAAAATATGAAGGTGACATAATTCGATGTAATGAACGAATTGTAGAGAGATCTAAAAAAATAGAAAATGACAATGTACAAATATTGATTTGTATGGTTTTAATTTATGTATGAAGTTTCTTTATTAATTAAGTAATTATAGGATTAAATAAACTTATTTAGTAATAATTTGTAATTATATAATAATTGAAGTGAAAGTTTGAAGTAATGATGTTCAACTAAAAAAGCTTATAAACATAGTGGAAAGAGTACAAGTTAAAAAAACATAGTTAGAATACAAACTAAAAACATAGTGAAAAACATAGTTAAAAGAGTAAAAGTAAAAAGATAACATAATATTTTTTTTAATAGCTATTTCAGCGTCTAGCCCAATATTTTGGAAGATGGAGACAATTCTTTTTGTTATGACCTTCACCTTTACAGTGCCCAAAAAGTTTAGGTAGACCCGATTCTCTTTGAGGATCATCCTTATCGGTATGAATACAGCTAGATTCAAGTCGACCCTTTAACTTCCTACGCAATGGAGGATTTGGCAACCATTCTTTAGAAATTGTGCGTGTAAGCCAGTATGTTTCATTTGGGAGGTACTTGAATTCACAACTGTAAATGTTACACATAGTGTGCTACCTATAACATTCATCAGCATATAAGTATGGGTCAACATTAATGTGCATACATACAACAACAACGTGGGCGCCTGAGAATCTAAAAGCTTGAAATTGACCACAATCACACCATTTTCTATTCAGATTACCAGTGTATGTTGTAGAATTACCTCCATCATGTGGTTGAACTAGTGCTTGGACAACTAAATCATAATCAAGTCTGGCAAAATTATAGAAAACATTGATGTCGCATGTGTTTGATTATTTTGCATTGCCTTCTTTAAATCTGGAGCTCAATTTCTCCCATTACTGATCATGGCATCAATTTGTGCACTTTTGTCTGTCCATACATTGCCTAATCTAAAATAATTCTCCCTAACAATACTTACTATCAGGAGATGTCAAGTCCCTTTCAGCAATGAGTTGATATATTTGGTAAGGTTGGTAGTTATATGGTCGTAACATCGACCTTCAACATCATATGTTTGTGACCATCTCTCCCTAGGGATTTCATCAGCTAATCATACACATCATCTATGTATCTTCTCAAATTTTCTAACCGTGTGCGAAAGTTTGGATGGAGTAAAGCATACCCTAAAATACAGTAAATTAAATATTATTGAAAAATAAAAAAAACATAAATGAAGAAGAAATAATTAATGAGAAATGATATAATAGTTACCCATGTTGATAATCTTTTTTTTTATCTTTTCTGCTTAAACCTCTTTATAGCATTAGACACAATATTACATATACAATATGTAAGATATGTGTAGGGAGGTGTCCATCTACTTTCGGGTCTAGAAATTGTGCTAAACCACCCAGGTGACTGATATGAGATCATGCAATCCCATTTTGAGTGAAAACATGGGAATTCAAGTTGGAGAGAAAGAAATTCCAAGTTTCCCCAATTCATTTTTAACAATGGCGAAGACAATGGGGAAAATATTTCTGTCTCCATCTTATGCAACAGCTATCATCAAGACGTGTCTGTAAAGCCCATACAGAAAAGTTCTATCGAGTTAAATCACTTGTTTAAAAAATTGAAACCCTTCAATAGCTGACTTAAACACGTAGAACAAGCCACCAAAAATTCTCTTTCCAGGGATAACGTCTCCCTGAAGTGTGACTGTAAGATGAGTATAGTATCTAACAATGGTTCCAGGGATGAAAAATTTCATTACTTGTAGCAGACGTGGTAGCTCATTATATGACTGATCCCAATCACCATACAACAAGGCCATTTCTTTCTTTTAGCCATCCATGCCTTGTAATAAGTCGGAATATAACCAAATGTATTATGAATGGATGCCATTAACACAGAAACATGTACTATTGAATTTTTTTCCACCAATAGCTTGACGTACAAGCATATGGCATCTGAATCTAAATGTTTATGGTCTTTTGTCAATGAGCTCATTATACATGCGTGCTATGCATTGAACCTTGTGACTTCCCACAACATCTTCCATTGTAGGTATGATACTTGTATCCTCCAGTTACAACCAACATCATGGTGTATACACCTTACAAAATATTCTTTTGATCAGACTCCGCGGTATAGAATTGAAGATGAGCTTTAATATCATACTCTTTTATTGCTATTTGTGACTTTTTTTTGTTTCAAATTGAGACGTAATTGCCAACTCATATGATCATTTGTCTGAAGAACCCCAGTGGGTAACACATAACTCTGGCATATCATAGATTTCAGGATTCTGCATAGCATCATAGTTAATGTCATGCATTGCAACCAGATGATGATACCGAGGTAAATCATGATGAGCCATTTTAGGTTGAGGTTGTGTTTGTGCCCAAAAATTTGGAGCATTCTAAAATCCTTGACATCGTGAAATAGTTGACTCCCATATATAAGGCTCAACATCCAAACCTTGTCCCTCTGAAGCATCCTAAAAAACATCAGAATCATCAACTAATGGTGTGTCTTCATCTTCAGCAATGGAACAATATCTTCATCATCCTCACTAAATTCAACTAGGCGTTCACCAAACTGTTTAACAAGGTTATCATCAGTAGCATTTTCATACATTTTAGAGGGTCCTACTTCTTTTATTCGTGGTGTTGGTATTGATGAGGTTGAAATATCTATTGCAATCGTTGTTTCATCATAAATCTCGACCATATTATTATTTGATGATTGATAAAGTCCAACCATCACAGCGACAACGTCATCATCATCAAGATGAACTATTTTATATGTGATTGGATTTGAGGAGATCATGTGCCGATAACTTAAACATGAAACAGAA
Source organism: Hibiscus syriacus (assembly GCF_006381635.1). Lineage (NCBI taxonomy): Eukaryota > Viridiplantae > Streptophyta > Magnoliopsida > Malvales > Malvaceae > Hibiscus > Hibiscus syriacus. Next base: position 8,824,988 of record NW_024063194.1, read on the forward strand.
GCTCCAAGTTCTCTCAATTTTTTGCTTTATTTGGCGATGAGATACATCTAGAGGGAACATTATAATGATGGGCCTATGTGACTTAAACACAACACCAACATCAGTGTGTACAATTTCGCCATTGTAATATACAATTGTGAATTGTTTGAAATGTATTTCGTTAGATGAAAAGAGTTTGTTGTGTGATCGCTTGTAAATGTATATACTAAAGCAAGAAAATCTATGCAAGTGTACATAATCGAATTAAGTAATAAAGGGTAAGTGAGTTATCATCTCCTCAGGATTGGTAGGGGTTTTGATGTTTCCTACAACTAGAAAACTAGAACTAGGCATCACGAGCTAGTCTATGAATTCTGGTCAAAACAGAGAAACAATTAGTAATGGATTATGTGAACAGGTGGCAAAGTGTTGCTGAAGTAAGAGAATATTGTGGTTGCAAAAAAGTGCGGTTGAGGAAAACAAAATATGCAAAAATAACAATAGCCAAGGCAAATAAAAATATTGATTCAAATATATTCAGAATAACCTCACATATTCAGACTTTTCACAGATCACTTAGGTTGGTTTTTCTATGGCGAGAAATTATTCTAAGTCTGAAAGGATTTGTTATGATATACTTAGGCTACCCAATAGGATTATTAAAGTATTCTTGGATGGTTCTATGGCAATACTACTCGACGTGAGCTACAACCCTTGGTTTGCCAGACTGTTGTTATGGCAATACCCCTCAGCGTGAACTATAGTCGTTGTCTATCCTACTCAAGCATTTATCTTTTTTAGTCGATTGAAACCCCTCCTTATCTCTAAGACATGTTAGAACATCATAATCCCTATAACACCCCCAACCCATATCCGACCCGGATACGAATCTAAGGTGTCACATTGATTTTTTTTAAAGCACATACATTTATAACAAAAAAAACCATAGTAAATTTAAAACTTTCATTAACATAAAACTATATTTACATTACTATGTTTAAAGCATTATACCTCGATCAGAGCGTACATACTATATGGCTCTATTTACATGCCAACACATATAAGATATAAATCAACATACTATGTAATATGCTTCTAATATGATCTTCAAATGAGGATATATTACTCTGCTGCTCCTAAGACCGATCTTCTTTCTTTTGTACCTACGTGTAAATCACTTACACGCTAAGTCATAGACTTAGTGAGGCATAAATCTATAATAATGCATTTCTTAGACATATGAACATGCAACATAACATTCAAAATTTCCATATCAATTTATACGATTCACTATAACAATATTAATACTATAAAATATAATGAAATACACACTTTTCACATTATTTATAAGCCCATGTATGTACTGAGAACTTAAGGTATTCGAGTACATAGAGGTTGTGCACATTTTCTGTCACCACAACTCGTATAAGTTCCACTGAGTGGTATATGAGATTTATCCCGAAGGACCTGTGAATATGTCCCGAAGGACCTGTGAATTTGTCCCGAAGGACCTATGAGTTATCCCGAAGGACCTATAAAACCCTCGACTCTTGGCATGCCAACTATACCTATAGCTCTCACATTACATAACATGGGCATTAATATTATGTTTCATATAACCATGTACTTCACTTTCCTTGTAATCACATATATTTTTTCTTTTATCACCTTTCCCATGTACATGTAACCATTAATCTCATATCATGTAACATAAGTAATTGAGTACATTCACACAAATCATATAACATGTATCGAATCATATATCAACTTATATAACTTCTGCATGTTTAATAAAGACTATAATGTATGCATGTTCATAATGACTATGCTATAATTATTAATCATAGGAATAGACTTATCGCAAGTCATAATTCCTTTAAACAACATCTTAGTATGCACTCACCTTAGCCTTGTTGCTTTGAATTGATCCTAATCCTTCGATTGTTCCGAAACGAGATTATGTTTAGTATCTACATAATCATACATGGATCCATGTCATAATTCTAATTGATATCCTCTAATCTATCACTTCTTAGACCAAAAGAAAGACTACTTTGATCTTTTAATTAAGGTAGGTATCGATACCCTAATTGCATTCTGTTAGTTTTTCATTCAAGAGGGTATCGGTACCCAACTGGGTATCGATACCCTCCTTTCATTCTATTATTCTTTTTCATTTAAGATGGTATTGGTACCTGTTGAATGGGTACCGATACCCAAGCCCAGAAATGTCATTTTGAGCACGAAAATGACTCTCTTTTCAGCTCAACTCTTCATATTTCACCTTCTTTAATATCCCTAACTTGCATACATATACTTACACTCATTCCTACTCAATAATAACTTCCTTAAACTAAAAATCCTATCCTTTATATGACATTCAAGAATCACTCTCAATTTCCAACATGTTCTAATTCACATTCTAACACTTCCTATTCCTTAATTCCACTAATGACAAGTCAAATTTAGTCTTGAAATTTAATTAATACCTTTCTATCAATATTTCACTTATTCACTTCCTTACTTTAATCATTCCTAACTCCATCATCTTGTTGTTTTAGAACAAATTAAGATTTCCTTAAGCTTAATTAGCATCTAATTATCAAAACCAAACTTAAAATTCAGCTAATAATCAACTCATAAGAAAACTCACCATGGCTTAAAGCCTTCACATATGGAGAAAAGAAGAGAAGAAGAGAAGAAGAGAACTCTGGAAGCTTATTTACTTCTCCACCCCATTCCACGTGGAAACATATATAACCATAACAATTAAATTATTTCCCCTTGCCAATGACCATTTTGTCCTTCACACTTGAATCCTACACAACATTTCCCATATAACTCATTAAACTATTCAATTATTCTACTTTAATCACCAAATTCTGAAACTTTACAATTTAATCACTAACCTGGTATTGAGGATGTTACAATCCCAGATCTATTCAATTGCTCACGTATATCTATCTTAATTCTCTCGAATCTAAGAATCAATTTCTAGAAAAACAACAATCTCTCAAAAGCTCTTACAAGATCTAGAAGTGTTTCGCCTAGGCACCAGGAAAACTCTCGAAAGTTCTTACAGTGTCAAGGAAAAATATTAAAACAATGAACAAAACGAACTAAGAAAAATCATAATGCATCATTCATGAATCATTAAATAATCGTCTCAGTAAAACAAAAACCAACACCCAATAAAGCAAATCATGGTGTGGCAAAAGTATCATCTTTAAGTAAATGCCCAAAACAACTAAAAGAAATTAAGAACAAAAGAATAATGACTCCCAAATAGGGGCTCTGTCGTGATAGCTCTGACCAGCACCACGTCTGCTCTGGCGGCCAGCCTCTCTCGAGGCCTGACCGCCGCTCCGCTATAGTCTGGCTATAGAGGGCACCAATAACTGTCGGTTTGGATAACAGTGGAAGGTAGGGTACTGCAGCTGCGTACTCCATGCCTAAGTTAAATCTTCTTATTCCTTGCCTCCTCTTTTTTGCGGTCATGAATTGGTATTTATAATGGGAATTTCTAGGGTTTTGTGTAATTGAATATTCCCCTAAATACCCGTGTAGACTTGTCCATGATATAGATAGAAAGGTGATTGGATGTGGTTAAATTCTTGAAGGGCTTGATGCACGTGAGGTCCGTCAGACTGCTGGCAGGTGACCTCAATAGTTCGTCAGATCTACTTAGACTTGCAAGATAAATCTTGCCTTGGAAAGAAATTTTTTTCCTTGTTGTCTTCGTCTTCTGTGTTTCACTGGCCTTTGCGAAATATTTTGTTATGACTGAAATGTTCTTCCTAAGTAATTTCATGCACACACACAACCCACAAAAGCCCTTTCTCCTCAACAACATCAGTTAAGCCAAATAAATATTGCCTTGGCAAAACTTATCCACGCATACAAATATGACCTAAATGCAAATAAATGTAATTAATATGCTATGAAAAAAATGTTTAGACAAACAATAATTTAAGTAAAAATACTAAAAATAGAGTCTTTTTACGGAGTTATCACACCCCCAAACTTAAATTATTACTTGTCCTCAAGCAATGGATAATAATCAGTAGAAAAATTAAATTTGTCACGAAAGAGTAAAATTAAGACAATCATGTGGGTTAAAATTTCAGCCCTCAGTAAAAAATTTAGCCTCCACATGCTAGATTGTCATATAAGTCAAGTATCTTCCTAAGTCAGGATTCTTTGCTAGTGTGTGTGCGTGATTGTACTCAGTCTATGCATTAACGTATTTAGAAAACTTCAAGTAAGTATTTATGTTTTGTCAAGGCATCAAATTATTCATCAAGCACAGTTTTCACTTCTATTTATTAAACTCAAATTTATATATATAATTTTTTTTATAATTTTGAGGGAGTCAGCTTATCATACCTACCTTCCACACTCTAGGTGAAAGGGAGCATACCTTCCACCCCCGAGCTAGTCAGGTAGTGTCATCCCGTGACTACTTTCATTCACTTATATGCCTAGGCATATTTTTAAGGAGTTTCCCAGTCATGCCATTACACAGAGGAGTGTCCCTTTAATTCAACAAAATTTAAACACTAAGAAGTTCAACTTAAGATTTACAATTCTTCAATGCCATGGCATGCAAAAAGTTCTTTCATAAAAATTTACTAAGCACCTTAAGCATATAAAAAATACAATCGTGTTTACAAGTTCACAAAGAATCAAGCCTAAGGCCAGTTTTATCCTTCGACAGTCATGTAAAATAATTCTTGCCTAGGCAATAAAATTCTGCTTTCATCATCAAGCATCCTCAATGAAGGCTTGACTTACTCATGCCATGACAACCAAAATTTTCAACTAATATTAACCAAGTGTGAGACACAACACTTCCCCTAAACTTGAGGGATGCATTGTCCTCAATGCATGAATAAAAACAAACTACATTAATCTAAATACAAATACAAATGCAATGGAAATAAAAAAGTACCTTACTTTGGTAGGAAGACTTGACTGGACGCGCAGGTTCTACGTCTCTTTGGAGGAGAGGGGCTTTTGGATCTAGTGTCTCATGAAGGAATCAACGAGGGAGATGGTTGAATGACCCGACCGACTATTCGCTTAATGCGACACCTTGTCCTCGGGCACTAACTGGTGATGGCCTTTCTTCAATGTGGGTGGGCTCTATAGGGGTTTCTTGAGACTGGCCTTCTTCAGAGTCAGGCATTGGTGTACTATGGATATCCGGGGACTGCTCAGATACGTATTCGATTGTGTGTTGATCGGGGACCAGAATAAAGTCATCATCATCAAAAAATTCAGGCGAGATTTTATGGATGTTCTCAGACGAAGAGAATGAGGAGTTGAGATATTCGTTGTCTCACCGTGGCCTTCTTCATGTGTGGAAAGTGGAGGAAAATCTACGAGGAATTCGGGTAGAACGTTCAAGACATGAAATGTACTGCCACCTGCTCTGTGTTTCAGGATTTCATTTGGAAAGAGCGGTACATACTCATTGGTAATCAGGAGTAGTTCTTTGATAAAGGCGTTTAGCTGTGCATCCCTTGCCTTGTCATAGCCGAAGAAAGTCTGCATGTGACTTTCCAAATGCTCTAGTATCTCGCGTATCTATCTTGTAGATTTGACCACGGTTGCCATTCTTACCGCAGTAACTGATTTCGCTCCTCTCTTTAGGCCCTCGTGTGAAGCATTGTCATCGAAGCTCATGAGTTTGGGAACCTTCTTTTTGGTGATGCCTTCATTTAACTTGATAAAGTTCTCGAACGGTTCTTCAGGGAATTTTTCTTCCTGCACAAAGCAATTATCAAGTTAGGAGAAAGAAGGTTACCTCAGTTCCTCTTCGCACAGTCATGAATTTGTTCGAAGATGATCTCCCCAATATCGATTTCTCGCCTATAAATAATCGAATACAACAACATCAACCTCCTCACAAATATTGTTTTATTTGAGAAATAGGCATCAACTTGCCTTTCAAGAAGTGATTCCATAGCTTTACAACCAACTTAAGGACTGGGGGATCTACCCGCTTATGCGTTGGGGCGTTTTATTCAAACTTGGCCCATCTGGAACACAGGTTTTCTAGGACACCATCGTATGTTTCTTAATCTGCCTCATTAAGGAATTTTTTTTGTTGATCCTCCACTTACCGAGCTTAAAATAATGGTTGAGGGTTAAGGGAGAGAACCAAATGGATTTTCCTCTCACATAAAGAGTATGTTGAGATGGGTCTCCTAAATGTGCATAAAATTAACAGACCATTACCGACACCACTACATTTGGATGCCGAGCAAATTTTTCCCACTTATGCATCCTTTGGTCCGAAGGGTTCTTCACCCTTCGTCAGAAAAACAAAGCCGTCCTCTAAATAGACTTGCCGTTTTTTAGGTTTTTGAACCTTGCTTCAGCTTCGGCAGTTTGAAAACGCTCAAATCCTGAAGACGTGGCTGAATTTTTCTTAGATCTGGCCATGTTGTTTGCTCTTACAGGGACTTTCATCACGACAGTTTGAAGGAATGATTGAAGAGAAAAGGTTGAAGAAAAAGAAAACAAGGAAACGGTGAAGAGGAAGGAGAGATAAGTGGTTTTTTAGGAAAATTAATGGGTGGTTAATTGGGGGTAAAACAGTAAAAATAAAAGAAAAGATATGATATTAATGAGAATATATTTGATTTGACTTAAAGTAAGGAAAATATATCTTTCCCTCTTCAAAATTACCACCAAAATTAATTATATTAGGGTTTCTCTTCTTCCCATGCATGAGCTTCAACCCTGTGTCGCCATGTGTACCTTAAATGCAAAAAAGAAACAAAAATATCTTAATAAAATAAAAATAAATAACTCGTGCAGAATTAAATAACTTAGTTTATTTATGTACATAATTTAAATTTTGGTCGTGTAGGTAACCAAAATTGTTCAGGAAAGAAAACCAAACTCTTAGGCATCGTGTGTTATCGATGCCGGTTTATCGCGCATGACGGGTGTTCCTTTGTATTCCTTCAGTATTTGACCATTCACCTTAAAGGTGGATCCATCATTTAGGTTTTTGATTTATATTTCTCCATTGCTATGGGTTTGGTGTATGTTGAACAGTCTGAACATCTAGAGTTCAGCTTGCCTGGGAATAGTTTGAGTCGTGAACTGTAGAGCAATACTTATTGCCCATAAAAAAATTGCCTTGGAATTTTTTTCTATCATGCCATTGTTTTTTTTCTTTATATAGAAGGAATTTTCGTAAGCCTGAGTTCTAAACTCATCCATTTCGTTCAGTTTCGATAATCTTCTTTCTCCAGCAAGCTGGGCATCCATGTTCAATTTCTTGATGGCCCAATATGCTTTATGTTCAAGTTCCATAGGCAAATGACACTCTTTTCCATATACTAACCTGAATGGGGACATTCCAAGTGGTATCTTGATTGTTGTGCGATAGACCATAGCGCTTTATCCAGCTTTGGCGACCAGTCTTTACGGTTTGGGTTAGCCACTTTCTCTAGGATCTGTTTGATTTCTTGGTTAGAGACTTTATCCTACCCATTGGTCTGGGGGTGATATGCTGTGGAAATTTGATGACGCAACCCGTATCTTTTTAACACCTTTGTAATTAATTTATTGTTAAAATGTGCGCCTTCATCACTGATAATAGCTCGTGGTGTTCCAAAACGCGTAAATATGTTTTTGTGTAAGACTTTTAGTATGATTTTGGAATCATTCTTGGGAGTTTCCATGGATTCGACCCACTTGGACATGTAGTCCATAGCCAAGAGAATGTATAGGTCACCAAAAGATGAGGGGAAGGGTCCATAAAGTCAATCTCCCACACATCGAAGAGTTCGACTTCCATAATATTTTTCATGACATCTTATTTCTCATCGATATGTTCCTAGTCCATTGGAATCAATCACATGACTTATAGAATTCTTGTGCATTTGAAAAAGGTGGACCAATAGAAGTCGGCTTGAAGAACCTTTGTTGCAGTCCTCGTTCCACCAAAATATCCTCTAACGGGGATGAATGACAATGAAATAAAATTTCCTTGTGTTCTTCTTATGGGATACACCTCTTGATTATTTAATCGCCACATTGCTTGAATAGGAATGGTTCATCCCAGTAATATTATCGTACATCATGTCTGAAATTTTTTCTACCCTAGCTAAATAAATCTGGAGGCATAACACCATTAACAAGAAAGTTAACTATGTCAGCGTACCATGGCTTAGCCGTGACAAATAAAATTTTCTTGTTAGGGAGATCCTCTTAAATGTCTTTCAGGTCATGAAAAATGATTTTGATTTCTAACTTAGACAAATGATATGCTACCTCGTTTTCAGTACATTTCTCTCATTTACCTCTAAATCAAACTCTTGTGGTAATAATATTCATCTAATAAGCCTAAGATTTACATCTTTTTTATTAACTAAATATTTAATGGCAGAGTGATCAGTATGTACAATGACCTTAGTCCTTATAAGATATGACCTAAACTTATTAAATGCAAATACTACGGTAAGAAGTTCTTTTTCAGTTGTGGAATAGTTCATCTATGCATCGTTAAGGGTACAACTAGCATAGTAGATAACATGAAAGAGTTTACTTTTTCGTTGTCCTAGCACCACCCCAACTGCATAATCACTAGCATCGTACATGAGCTCGAAAGGGACCTCCCAGTCTGGTGGAACAACAATTGGCACCGAGGCATGTTTTTCTTAAAATCTGTAAAAGTATTCAAACACTCATCATTAAACACAAACGGTTGATTTTGTTGAAGAAAAAGATACAAAGGCTTTGAGATTTGAGAAAAATCCTTTATGAACCGCCTATAAAATCCTGCATGTCCAAGGAAACTACGTATGCCCTTTACAGTGATGGGTGGAGGTAGATTCTCGATTAGTTCCACCTTGGCTCTATCAACTTCAACTTCTTGGCAAGAAATCTTGTGTCCTAACACAATTCCATCAGTTACCAAAAAATGGCATTTCTATCATTTAGACCAGGTTGGATTCTTCACATAGCTTCATCACTTTAGATAAATTATTGAGGCATCAGTCAAAGTCATCACCCGAGACGGTCAAGTTGTCTATAAATATTTCCATGCAATCTTCCACCATATATGAGAAAATGGCCATCATACACCTCTTAAATGTTGCTGCGGTATTACATAGTCCAAACGATATTCTCCTAAACACATAGGTACCATACGGGCATGTGAAAGTGGTCTTCTCCTGATCCTCCGGTGCTATGGCTATCTGATTGTATCCAGAATATCCATCAAGGAAGCAGTAAAATGCTTTTCATGCTAACATATCAAGCATTTGATCAATGAAAGGGAGGGGAAAGTAATATTTCTTTGTTGCTTTATTGAGCTTCCTATAATTCATACATATCTGCCAGCTTGTGACTGTTTTAGTGGTCAAAAGCTCATCATTTTCATTCTTAACCATGGTCACACCGCCCTTCTTTGGCACGCATTACACCAGACTGACCCATGAACTATCAGATATTAGATAAATTACTCCAGCATCCACCATTTTATGATTTCCTTCATCATCACTTTCTTCATTATCATGTCAAGTCTTCTTTGTGGTTCCACATAATTGCTATGATTATATTCTGAATTGATATTGTTCATGGATATGGTGGGGTTGATTCCCTTCATGTCTGCTATGGTCCACCCAAGAGCTTTTTTGTGTTGTGAAAAAACATTTAACAAACTGTCTGATACATGCATCACAAGGCTCACATCAAAGGAAGAAGTAATAACTCTTCCAAATGATCCACTCGTCCAAGCATTGGAAAAGAAGATCAGAACAGAAGCAGACTTACGATGACTTTTTGAATGGGATTCTGATCTTATTTAGTCAAGATGTCTTCTGTAGATACGACCTTCTGTCTCTTATCTTTCCAACAGTTCTTTAATCGCATCAATCCGATATCGGGAACTCAATATATGGCTATTTTACTGAAGACGGTGCATGCAGAAAATCCTATACGGGATTAATACGGGATTTTGTAAATATTACGAATTTTCAATATTTTTATTGATTATTTGTAATATAACTTAATATAGGATGATGCATTATCTTTTAGGATTAGATTTATTATTTTATTAGGAATTAAGGTTGGGTTAAAAATATTATCTTTAGTTATTATTATTTTATTAGGAATTAGAGTTAAGATATGTTTAGTTTATTAATATTTTATTCATTAGTTATTTAGGACCTTTAGAACTCAGCCCCTATATAAAGGAGGCTTCATTAAACTTTGTAATTCAAGATTTCTTTGATTAATAATACAACGAGAGTTCGTTTTTGCAAGTGCTGATTGCCTTGTGCCTTCGAAGCTTCTTCTCCTTGAGTTCTTTCAAGTTCTTGCGAGGGAGATTAATCTTCACATTCCAATTTGCCTTTTCATCGCGACTAGGAGGGTTGGTTAGAGCCATATTATCGTGTTTGCCTTTTCATTGTGACTAGGAGGGCTCGATAGGACATTATCCATCGATTTTCCACATATCCATCCACATCATCAATCATCTTTACCGTTCACCTTCATAAGGGAGATCTTTTGATTTCTTGGTTATCTTATTTTATTTGCAATTCCTTTATCTTTTCTTTATCATGTTTTAATCTTATTTCTTATCTTGTTTCCAACACCAAAAAGAAACCCTAAAGAACCCTATCTATTGCCACCACCTTCCCCATTCATCCCTTATTGTTCTTCATCGAGTCTAGATCTTTTCTAGGTTTGATTCTTCAACAAGAGCAACGTTCATTAACCCGCCACCGCTTCCCTATCACTGTCCTCTTGTTCGGAGGTTAGACTAGCAGAAATTATCATCGGTAAAGTCTAATTACTACCTAGATAAGCATATTTCAAATGCGATGGCAAAGTGTTAAGTTACAATATGGGTGCATGCTATAATGATGATTTTTGGGGAATGAATTAATTGAAGTCCAAGGGTTCGAATTTCATACCTGGTCTAGCTTAAAGGAAGCTAGATTGTTCCCCCTTCATAAACTTATCTTCATATCTCACTTTGGTTTCATTATCAGGAAGTCCGTTATTTGCTTTAGTCCAAAAACTTTTGTTGAGGAAAAGGTTTTCACAATTCTCATTTAGAAAATTTTCACCTGGGCTAAAATTTTTGTGTTCCGGTGTTTGAAATTTTTGTCTTGGCACAAAGTATCGTACTCATATATATGTAAAAATTCGCCTTGGCCAAGATTTTATGCTCCATCTTCCTCTATTGATTCCATGTCTCTAATGCATTGGTATTCTTTGAATCATCAACATACTTCATAGAGTTGAAGACATTGATTATGACGCTTTGATCTCCCACCCTCATCGTGAATTATCTCTTCTCGCAATCTATTAAGATTTGTCCAGTGGCTAAGAAGGGCTGCCCAAGAATGATGGGTGCATTTTCATCAGCCCCATAGTCTAAAATAAAAAAGTCAACTAGAAACACAAACTTGTCCACTTTTACAATGACATCTTCAATTCTGCCCTCAGGATGAACATATGACCGATCAGCTAAATGTAAAATAACGGTGGTTAGGCATGCGTTTACACATTTCAAGTTTTAAAAATATAGACTTGGGAATCAAATTTACGATTGACCCTAAGTGGAAAAGAGCTCGCCCCACAAAGTTGTCACCGATAGACCATGGTATCACGAAGCTGCCAGGATCTTTTTGCTTCAGTGGAAGTTTACTTAGTAAAGAGTATAATTCTTTCACCATAACAACATGTTTTATTCTTTACCTTCTTTTTCTTCGTGACAATGTCCTTTAGGAATTTAGCATATGAAAGCATCTGCTCTATGGCTTCAAGTAATGGGACATTAATATAAAGCTGGTCAAGGACATCAACAAATTTCTTGAATTGAATCTCGTCGTTGGGGATTTTTAAATATTGAGGAAAGGGCGGTGGAGGTCGGACTTCATCTGCTTTAGGTGGAGAGGAAACTTTTGCCTTGGCAATAAATTTCTCACTATCTTCTTGATGACTTCCTGAACCTTCATCCTTTTCCTTTTCCTTTTCCTTAGGCATTCCCTTTAGTTCAACAATTTCTGATTGATTCCCAGGTTGTGTAGTTCTTTGGTTAGAATTTTATGGTTGCTTCCCCAAAACTTATCTTTCTGATAATTTTGGGTACCACTCCTCAGTGTAAGCACACTACATTACTCCTTTCCATTATGTTTAGTGACCTTAATATCACTAGGGAGACTTCTGTGTGGACGAGAATGTAATGTCGTGGCAATTTGGTGCACTTGGTTCTCCAATGCTCTCAAGGATGAACTATGGCTTAGGAAAAGAGCTACTTGGCTCTATAACAAATTATCTCGATTCATAATTTTCGATGAGTGTTCATGTATTGAAGTCTTTGTTAAAGCCATGAAATCTTTTATCGAGGCCATAAATTCCTACAGTGAAGCCTCCAAGGAGTTATAACTAGTGTTTGTATTAGAGGAATAAGTTGTACCTTTATTATGTTGCCAGGGCATCTGCTGTTGCTTATGCTGAGAATGTTGATGTTCCGAATTATTTTGTTGTGGCCTATTATAACTGCCTGTATAGTTTTTTTGTTAGTCCCTTGATTACCCCATGAATAATTTGAATGTTGTTGCCATCCAGGATTGTATGTATTAGAATAGGGGTTGTTGTTATTTCTGTTGTAGTTGCCCACAAAATTGATGGATTCTTAGTTTTTGGACACTCACTCTCATGATGGTTGCCGCAAAAAAATGCATACAACACAAGTTGCCTTGGCTTCTCTTACCTCATTAGGACGCTGCAAAATTTTCAACATGTTAGTTATAGCAGAAAATTGAGCAGAGACTGAATTATTACCTTAAATTTCATATGCCCCATATACTTTTCTACCAGTCCCAAGTCTTGTAGTCGAGAATTGATAGTCATTATTTGATATCCTACCGAGGATATCGAAGGCTTCCTCGGGTGATTTATCAAGCAAAGTGTCTTCAGTGAGGCATTTAACATCATTCGAGTAGGTACATTGACTCCATTATAAAACATCACGACTTGAGTCCATTCGTGGAATATGTGGTTCACACACTTGTGAAGAAAACTTTTATATTTGTCCCAACATTCGTACATGGATTCATCGTCACCTTCACAAAACTTTCAATGTCATTGCTCAGCTGTGTATTCATATTGGGTGGGTTGTATCAAAGTATAAAGCTTTTACATAAATCTAGCCAAGATTCAATTGAGCCTGAAGGGACTCCACTGAACCAAGCTCTTGCTCGGTCACGTAGAGAATAAGGGAATAGTTTAATCTTCAGTACATATTTACGCACTCCTTGTTGCCTGAACGAATCATACTTCAATAAGGCACGTACATGCTGTCTAGCATCCTCATTAGGCGAGCTACCAAATTGACCGATGGAGTTTAGTATGTTGAACATCACCGATTTAAGTTCAAAATTGGTTGTCTGTATTTCAGGTGCCACGATACTGGGATTAAGATCATTAAGAATCGGATTCAAGTGATCTCATATTGCTTTTGATCTTGTACCTTATCTAGGAATATTATTTGCGACTTCAGGATCTGCCTGATCTCCCATATTGTTGTTGCCTTGATACTGCAGTCGATTCATATACTCTCTAGCTCATTGGTTACGTCGCCTTTGTCTGAATGACTGTTCGATCTTAGGGTCGAATGGTTTTAGTGGTTTACCAACAGATCTCAAGGTCATGCAATGACAAAAACCTTCAAAGGAAAATAAGAAAATAAACAAGTTAAAAGTAAAATGTTACAAGCAATAAAAATTTTGTTATGGAAAAAATTATCAAAATTTCGTCAATTGCAAATCCCCGGCAACGACACCAAAAACTTGATTGCTTGTAAATGTATATGCTAAGGCAAGCAAATTTATGCAAGTGTGCATAATTGAATCAAGTAATAAAGGTTAAATGAGTTTTTATCTCCTCAGCGATTGGTAGGAGTTTTGATGTTTCACCACAACTAAAACCAGGTGTCACGAGCTAGTCCCAGAATTCTTATCAAAACAGAGAAACAATTAGTAATGGATTATGTGAACATGTGGAAAAGTGTTACTGGAGTAAGAGAATATTTTGGTTGTAAAAAAGTGTGGTTAAGGTAAAGAAAATATGAAAAAGAAACAAATAAAAATAGTGAAGGCAAATAAAAACATTGATTCAAATATATTCAGAATAACCTCACATATTCAGACTTTTCACAGAGCACTTAGGTTGGTTTTGCTATGGCGAGAAATTATTTTAAGTCTGTAAGGATTTGTTATGATATGATTAGGCTACCCAACAGGATTACTAGAGTATTCTAGGACGGTTTATATGGAAACACTACTTGGCGTGAGCTACAACCCTTGTTTGCCAGACTGTTGTTGTGGCAATACCCCTTAGCATGAACTATAGTCATTATCTATCCTACTCAAGCATTTATCCCTTTTAGTCATTTAAAACCCTCTCCTTATCTATAAGGCAAGTTAGAACATCACCATCCCAGATCTATTCCATTGCTCACATAGATCTATCTTAAGTCTTTCGAATCTAAGAATCAATTTCTAGAAAAATGACAATCTCTTAAAAGCTCTTACAAGATCTAGAAGTGTTTTGCCTAGGAACCAAACAATCTCTCGAAAGCTCTTATAGTTTCAAGACAAAATATTAAAACAATAAACAAAACAGACTAAGCAAAATCATAATGCATCATTAATGAACCATTAAATAATCGTCTCGATAAAAAAAAACTAAAACATAGAAAAAAAATCATGGTGTGGTAAAAGTATCATCCAAAAGTATCATCTTTAAGTACACACCCAAAAATCTTAAAGAAATTAAGAAAAAAAGGAAGAATAACTCCCAAACAGGGGATCTGCCATGACAGCTCTGACCAGCACCACGCCTGCTCTGGCGGCCAGCCTCTCTCGAGGCCTGACCGCTACTCCTCTATAGTCTGGCTATAGAGGGCACCAAGGATGGTCGGGTTGGAGAAAGGTGGAAGGTAAGGTACTGCAGCTGCTTACTCCATTAAATATTCTTCTTCTTTGCCTCATCTTTTTGGTGGCTATGAATGGGAATTTCTAGGGTTTTGTGTAATTGAATATTCCCTAAATACCCATATTAACTTGTCAGTTCTATAGATAGAAAGGCGATTGGATGTGATCAAATTCTTGAAGGGCTTGATTGCACGTGAGGTCAGTCAGACAAATGGCAGGTTACCTTAGCAGTTCGTCAGATCTGCTTTAGACTTGCAAGATAAATCTTCCCTGGGCCAGAAAAATTTGTTCCTCGCTGTCTTCGTCTTCTGTGTTCCACTGGCCCTTGCGAAATAATTTTTTACGACTGAAATGTTCTTCCTAAGTCATTTCTTGCACACACACAACCCACAAAAGCTCTTTCTCCTCAGCAACATCAGTTAAGCCAAATAAATCATGCATAGGAAAAACTTATCCACTACATGCAAATATGACCTAAATGCAATTAATATGCTATGACAACAATGTTTAGAGAAACAATAACTTAAGTAAAAAAACTAAAAATAGAGTTTTTTTATGGAGTTATCATCGTGTAAGAGATTGAAGATGAGCTACACTATTTTAAATCCATACCTTGTAGATAATCTACACTATTCGCGTCCATTTCTTGTCATTGACACCTCACATCAACTCAGATAAAATGAAATATTTTAGAGAATTAGAGAATATATACTATTCACATCATTTTCTTATCATTGGCATTTCATATCAACTCAGATAAACTGAAATATTTTAGAGAATCTGTGAATCTACAATATTCACATCCTTTGTTTGTCATTGATATTTCACATCAATTCAGATAAACTTAAATAATTTCCATTGAACTCATAGAATTTACACTATTCATATCCTTTACTTGTCTTTGATATTTCACATCAACTTAGATAAACTAAAACATTTTAGAGAATAAATGAATCTACACTATTCATGTCCTTTGCTTTTCATTGACATTTCACATCAATTCAGATAAACTGAAATATTTTAGAGAATCAGGGAGTCTACAATATTCACGTTATTTTCTTGTCATTGATATTTCACATCAACTCAGATAAATTGAAATAATTTCCATTGAAATCAGAGAATCTACACTATTCACATCATTTGCTTTTAAAAGTTAAATTGTTAACGAGATAATGATATAGATTTTTCAAAGTTAGTTTAATTAAAAATTGACCGTTAACATATTTGTTTACATATTTTTCAAAGTTAGATTAATTAAAAGTAAAATTAATGACAAATTTTAGAAAATTTTAAGGGTGAACGCATATATGTTATTGATAGTAATTTTTTATACAATTAAATGTTGAGTACACAGTTCACTCAATTTCTTGCCAATCTCGAGTAATAATTTACATATGATAATAAAAATAAATTATAACATAAGTAAATTTACTTAAGTAAACAAAAATATTACTTATATTTGCGCAATTCTTGCTGATGCCGAAGAGTGGTAGAATAGTAATTACGTGGTGCTCATCGATTTTGACATGGTCGTCCACCTTCGTCATTTTCGTCTTCTTCTGGTTATGTTGTACTAAACATTACTCCACCACTTTGATTTTCACCTTCAGGTGAAAATGATGGAGTCTTCAATGTATTTGATGCCATCATTGATGTCATCTACTCAAATTGCACACCGAAATTGCCACAAGATTGATCGTGTTGAAGAATATCATCCCATGCACCACTTTCTCCCATTTCTTGTGCTGAAAATTGTTGTGAAGGTGACACTTGATCCCAATAACTTCCTACCCACACTGCCCGACTCTCCATCGATGCTTGATATGGAGCATATCCACCATAACTTGTTTAAGATTGATAATAATCGACGGAACCATAAGATGAAGATGATAATTATTTTTTCATATTTTGCCTTCATTTCCTCCCATTCGGACCGATCCTCCGACGTTGTCAAGTATGGTTTCCCATTTGCTTTATAATTTTGGAGGTAGAGAGAAACTGTGAAATTAAAATCTTCTGGTTGAACCTTGGAACGATGAGGAAAATATAAATGACTTTAATGCCATTGTTGTATGAATAGAATGCTTCCTCATCCAATCTTCTATATGTTTCACGCGCACATCTATTTTATGGAAATTATACATATTATATATGGACATTTCCATCGGTTAGTAAAACCCAAATTATTGCAAAACTCTATCGGCGGCATGGATATCAATAATTGAGAAATGGAGCAATGGTGTTACAACACAATTTGATGAGTGTTCTAAATTGACATTATTTGCTTGTTAAATCTTCAATCTTATTGATTTATTGCTGCTAATTTGGTCGTGTTATGCTTATTTTCGTGCAGAATCTTATTTTCTAGAATTAGCAATAAACGAGTGCATTCTATATTTTTTTATTATTTGGTCACGGTAGGAGACATGGGCACGACTCTGGGCATGACACGATCAAACATGACAGTTTCTAGAAGGTCCAGTCAGCAGTAGTTTTCTAGAAGATCTAGTTAGCGCCTTTTGGAAAGTGGACAGACAGAGATATATTAGGAGATTTATTTTAAAATTTTAAAATTTGAATTTAGAAAATATTTGGAATTATTTTTATTTTAATTTCTTTTTTATCTCTATGGTTTTAGAGGCTATAAATACCCTCTAGTGGTAAGCCTAAACAATAACACAAAATTTATTCTCTTTTTTATTTTTCAAGTTTTCATTTTTCTTTTCTTTTATGTTTTGTTTTTAATATGCTAAGTATGAATTTTGTGATGCTTAGCTAATTTCCTCATAAGCTGAGAGCTGAAGCGATGATTCAATTCCAACGTGAGAATTGAAAAGCACCTTAATAACTTTAGAATATCTCTCTCAATCTCTGCGCTTATTTTTCAAAATCAAAATAGTTTTCAAAATCAAAGATTGACTTTGGTAAAGATGTTGTTGCGATTAAATGTGTAGGAGGATGGATCGACTTATTGATAGCACATTCGACTTCCTGGAAACACACTTGGCGAGATAGCCTTGCCAAGAGGGAATTGAGATAGAAATTAGCAGTTATTGAAACAACAATCCAAGTCGATCTTTACAAACTTAAATGGTTACTGATCTACAACAATTGACGTGATCAGATCAATTTCTGAAGCTGGAATCAAAGATTGCCTTGGGTATTTGGTATACAAAGAAGAGTCACGAGGATTGCCCTTGTAGACAAAGTAACCGATGTGAATCTCGAAAGGAAATATTTAGTTCGATGATTCGAAGGAAATTGAGCCAAAGCGAGGCTTAAGGTTGTTTTTTACCATATTCATTTTCAACGTTACATTCTTTATTTTTTTTTTTTTATTTTAAATTGTTTTTTTTATTTAATTATTTTTACCAAAACCCCCTTTTATCTACTGTTTAACATATGGTTTAAGCAATTCAAACATAAATTTAGAATTTACTAGGTCCCTATGGATCGAACCTTGCTTCTCTTTACTATGTATTTCCTTTATTTATTAATTGAGAAGAAAGAATTTATTTTGACATCAAAATGACAGTTGTCAAATTGGCGCCGTTGCCGGGGACTTCGCCAAAGTTACTAATTTTTGTTTGCTTTAGATTTATGACTAGGACAAATCCGACCGAATTAGTGGAGTACGACTCGGAAATCGAAGCCAGACCTTAGAGACTTTACGCACAGACGCTTCGGGAAAGAAGGAGTTAACAATCAAATTTAGAATCGAATCCATAATCAAATTCAGGTGAATCCATTAATACAAAACCATATCCAATGGTCGATCATACTATTAGAGAGCTAGTCGTGATACCTACTGAACAACAGCTTTGGTGCATTGATTTTCCCCAAGACGAAACTCTATATCAGTTAAAAACTAGCCTTATTCATCTCCTTCCTACCTTCCACAGATTATCCAACGAGAATCCATATAAACATCTCATGGAATTTCACATGGTTTGCTCCAAGATGAGACCACATGGAGTAACTGAGGACCAAATCAAACTTAGAGTTTTTCCTTTTTCTTTAGCCGATTCAGTTAAGGAGTGGTTATTTTATTTACCCCCAAATTCTAATACTACATGGGCTCAAATGACTCTCCTTTTTCTTGACAGGTTTTTCCCTGCGGCGAATGCAAGTGAGTTACGAAGAAGAATACTTGGAATCAAGCAACTTGATGGAGAACCACTCTATGACTATTGGGAGAGATTTAAAAAATTATGTGCTAATTTCCCACAATATGGGTTAACTAAACAAACACTCCTTTAATATTTTTATGAAGGATTAACTCCCCTGGAAATGAAGACGATCGATGCTACCAGTGGAGGAGCTTTGGTGAACATGACTCCTACTGAGGCTAGGGATTTAATTTCCACAATGGCCGTAAATTCTCAACAGTTCCGCCCAACTAATGAACCTCCTTGAAGGGTTCATGAGATAAGTTCATGTTCTTTGGAAAATAAGATAGATAAATTAACTGAAATAGTCAACTCTCTTGTTGCAGGAAAGATAGGACCCAACAGATTATGTGGAATATGTGCATTACTTGATCATCCAATAGACGAATGTCCACTGATTCAAGATGACACAAGAACTCAAGTCAATGCAGTAGGGGACTTTCCAGGACCTCCTCAGAGGGCTTATAATCCCTACAATAACACTTACAACCCAGGATGGAATGATCATCCAAATGTCAGTTACGCCCAAAACTCAAGGCCAAATAAAACTTATCAAACAAGGCCACCTCCACCACCCCCACAGCCGCAGAAGACATCGTTAGAGTTAATTGTTGAAAGATTAGCTCTTTCCCAGGAAAAATTCCAGATTCATACTGAAGCCCACTTCCAAGAGATGGACAAGCAGATAAGCTAACTGGCTCAAACAGTATGACGCTTGGAATCACAAGGTAAACTTCCATCTTAAACCGAGGTAAATCCCATGGAAAATGTTAGCGCCATCACTCTTCGGAGTGGTACAGTAGTTACGCCACCTATTTCAAAAGATGAAGCAATCCAAAAGGGAAAAAGACGGTTAACTAAGGATCCCAGAAAAAGAGTGACAAAGTACAAATGTATCCAACACCATATCCCTATGACGTGCCACCACTTTTTCCATCGAGGTTATTAAAAAGGGATAAACAAACTGAGGAAAAGGAAATACTAGACATATTTTGGAAGGTGGAAATCAATATACCTCTCATTGAGGTTATCCGAAAGGTTCCAAGATATGCCCAATTTTTGAATGACCTTTGCACAACAAAGAGGAATCTTACCGGGAATAAGAAGGTAAATCTAGGAGAACATGTCTTACCTGTATTCCAATAAAAATTGCCACCAAAATTGAAAGACCAAGGTATGTTCGCAATATCCTGTAAAATTGGTAAAGTTGGGATAAAGCGAGGCATGTGTGATCTTGGTGCCTCTATTAATGTAATGTCTCTCTCTATTTACAATATGATTACTAATGAGCCCTTGAAGGATACAAAAATATCAATTCATCTTGTCGAAAGATCTGTCATTTACCCAGAAGAACTTTTGGAAAATGTGCTAGTGGAAGTCAACAACTTAGGGTTATTTTGTTTTCACTGTACAACCTCTTCAAACCTCTTATGTTTGCGCCGCGCAGACCACGCGTAGACATTAGGCTTCGCAGACCATTTGTTTTTTAGAATACAAAAGCTCTTCAAACGTTTGCGCGAGCTCTTCTTGGTGCAGACATGGTTTTATGTCTTCAAAGGCCTGCGGGAAAATTAAAATCATTTAAATCTATTTTAAAATTTATTTTAAAATATATATTGATTTATTTTAAAATATGGATTGATTTATTTTAAAATATGAAAAAGTTTATTTTAAAATATGGATTGATTTATTTTAAAATATGGACAAATTTATTTTAAAATATGAATTGATTTATTTTAAAATATGGATTGATTTATTTTAAAATATGGATTGATTTATTTTAAAATATGGATTGATTTATTTTAAAATATGGATTGATTTATTTTAAAATATGAATTGATTTATTTTAAAATATGGATTGATTTATTTTAAAATATGGAAAATTTATTTTAAAATATGGATTGATTTATTTTAAAATATGGATTGATTTATTTTAAATTATGGATTGATTTATTTTAAAAGATGAATTGATTTATTTTAAAAAAATATTATTGTAGTTGTATGAATTATTTAAATTTCAGTATTATAAAACTAAAATTATTTAAATTTCATTATTGCAAAACTCTTTTAAGTTTAAAATATCAGTTTATTTTATATTTCAGTTTATTTTAGCAGTCTGCAGACATTAAAAAACAAACAATCTTCTTCTTGCAGACTGCAGACTTTTGGTCCACCTCTTCTGCTGCAGATGTGGTCTGCAGACCTTTTACCTCTTCAAAAACAAACACCACCTTAATATTTCATGCTGATTTTTATGTAATTGACATGGAGAATGATCCCACCAACACTTCTTCCGATATTCTATTGGGGTGTCTCTTCCTAAGTACATCATACACAAAAATTGACCTAAGAAGCGGGACTTTAACCATAGAGTTTGATGGTGAGATCATTGAATTTGATGTGTATAAGAAAATGAAACACCCAGAAAAAGTGGCAAGCATAAATTATGTTAGTATTATTGATCCTTTGGAAAATGAGTTTGTAGAAACTAATTTTTCTTTTGATCTATGCAGAGAGTTAGAAGATCATGATGAGGAAATCATGAAGTTGAAAAAATATTTTTAGATTGTGTCGATCTAAAATTGATTATTGCTAAGTCTAATGTTTTGCCTTTTGTTTTGCAAGAACCTAAGATAGAATTGAAACAATTATCGAAAAACTTAAAGAGTGCCTTTTTAGGAGAAAATGCTGCTTCACCAGTTATTATTTCGGATAAGCTTTCAAATCTAAAAAAGATCTGAATAAAAATATGTGTGAATGTCAAATTCTACAAGGAGAAAATAAAAGAATTATACGATTGTAGAATTTCTCATAAGAAAGTTCTTAGTTGAAAAAACATATGAAGTGGATGGAGTATTTCTATTAGAACCTTAAGTCTGAACCAGGTCGTCGAGCTAATGACGTTAAACAAAAGCGCTTTTGGGAGGCAACCCAATTTTAATTCGTTGCATTTTTATTTTTATTTTATATTATTTTGGCTAAGTAAATTTCATTTAATTTTTCTTTTTATTTTCAGAAACCTAATGTTTTCAATAAAACTTAGACGAGGAAGATATTCAAAATTTTCATTCGAATAGTAAAAAATTCGGACCCCAGGAACATTAAAAATTGCACAATGTATTGAAAAAATCTATTCCAAAGTCGTGCGCACCGTTTCATTAAACGGCACATGATAGCACAATCTTTTGAAGGCCGACGCACATTAGGAAAACCCAAATCATACTTTCCCCCCTTTTGTGAGACATTTTGCCGTCGACCTTTCACCCTATCTCTTCCCTTTCTTTTTTCTTTGACCGCGGACCTCACTACTTTCCCTATCACTTCCCCTTTTCAATTTTTAAACTCTCCTTTACCCTTATCAAAAACCAAATTATAACCAGTTTTAAACACCCCCCACATACGACACTACCATAGCCAAATTAAAACCCCCAACTTCCTTTCCTCCTCCCAAATGAAACCACCCTAAAAAATCATCAAACCTCGCCTCTATCCGTCACTTGTTTCATCGCATCACTCCGTCTGCTCTTTTATATGCCAGCTGCTACTCACGATGGTGCGCACAATGAACCAACAAAACGACGTTGCGACTCCTTCGCCTAACATCCTTGGGGGATGCGCCAACCTTTGTCGCAATACCAAACGACTCCGACTCCATTTTGCCACCACATGTTGTTTGCCTAGTGAGAGGCCGAGGCCACACCAAACACTCCACCTTCGTCGTATCACTAAGAGTTTGCACCCACCGCTTCACTACGCCCTGGGCCGAGCACTACTCACCGTACCTCTCTGTCGTGCTTCCTTTCTCCATTGTTCTAGTCCATGACGACTGTAGGAACTTTTTCATCTCATCCGCAACTGTCGGCTTTCCTAATGTGTTCCATGACTTTGGCGGCATCCAACAGTGCACTAGAGGTAAATTCCACTCTTATTTCGATTTAACATTGCTAATGTACAATCCGATTTATGGTTTTAAAGGGGATTTCAATATTGGTTTTCCGCCCCTGATCCATCTCCTACAACATCTAGTACTCGAACAACCCGGGCAGCCCGCTTCACCGGCCCATTCCTCTAGCCTGGGCGATTTCTCTTCTCCTGAAAGTCCATCGTTGCCCATGAGAATCCCGAGCGCAACCGAGGGGGTCGATTATATGTTGTCCCTATCGAAGAGACTTTGGAAGTTTACTTGCAATTCACTAATGAGGAGTTGGTATATTTTGAGTCGGTAAGACATCATCCATTTCATGTAAGTAAATATATTTTGGCTCAAACCTTAGAAACTTTGCATTTACGTGAATCAGTCCATGCTTATTTTACTACTATTGGTTGGACGTTATATCCGATGATTAATTATGGCACGTTTTATGAAGTTGTCCTTGAATTTTACGCCACTTTTACTTTTTCTCAGAATCTTCTTATTAATGTTAACTCTCATGATATCATTACATTTCGACTATGCGTCAACTATTTTTCAATGTCTATTTTTGAGTTTAATCTTGCTATGGGGTTCAGGACGGATGTCATGAATCATACGTATCTGACCGCTCTGTTTGAGATTACACAGGATTTTGATGTCAATATGGCTTACTAGACACTTACTGGCTTGGCTGGCCATACTTTCAATGCTCGTTCGACTCGAAGTCATCTTACACACGACTTGACCTTACGCTACACACATCGTTTCCTCGCCTACAGTTATTCTGGCCGAAATGACTCGTCTTCCTCCTTGAGCTGGGTTGAGCTTTTCCTTTTATGGTGCATGTTTGCCGGCCAGCGGGCGAACTTAGGATTTTGGTTTGCTCAGACTTTTGAGATCATTATTCGGTCAATCGCCCGCTTATCCTTGGCTCTTATATTACTCATTTAGCCTCTCACATTGCTAATTTTGATGTTACCAGGTTTACTTATACTTTTTCTACAGATGCCTTGGATGAGTGATGTTTTGACTCAATGAACTTACTTGCTGGAATCCCGATCGTACCATACTTTGTTCAACCTGGTGTCCTCACTCCTCACAGCGATCAAGTTTTTGCTCATCGTAATACGCCACAACCGCCACCTACACACCTCCCCGGACATGCAAACACAAATGGATTAAGTCCACAACCGTCTCCACACCATTGAGATGAACATTACTAAAATTCT
The DNA here is from genome assembly GCF_006381635.1 of Hibiscus syriacus. Lineage (NCBI taxonomy): Eukaryota > Viridiplantae > Streptophyta > Magnoliopsida > Malvales > Malvaceae > Hibiscus > Hibiscus syriacus. The sequence goes on from NW_024063194.1 coordinate 8,849,256, forward strand.
TTCATATCTTCGTCCCAGCGTCTCCCACCACGGCTGTGGTAGTGGTCGACAGTAAATCCAAGGAGTTCTCTATTCCTTATCTTGCCCTTTAGTTTTTCGTTTTGGGATAATATGCTTTAAGTGAGGGGGATTATATTCTAAGTCAAATTTTCCTTTTCTTATCTCTATATTTGATGCTAGTATGAGTTGGCTGGATATGTTATAAATTTCATTGAATCTATTTGTCTTGTTAAATGTTTTTTGGAATGCCATGATTATTTGAGAACACATAATTGTTTAGGTTAGGATATTCTTGATAGAGAATAGTATGAATTGTGATCAAGTTAGATTTCTTATGATATTCCATGATTTTATTGGTTGAAATGTGCTTAGCTCAATGCATGAAAACAATTTGGTGAGATTTGAGCCTTTACGAGCGTATCATTTTGCTCTCACTTTGTTGGATTGAGTGTGTCAAATTTCACATGGTATTCTAGAACCTGCATTTTAAATAATGTCAAGATTACACACGAACATGATGCTTAAAATTGATTTGGGCACCTTAGGATTAACCACTCCGTTTTCCCCACTAAAATCGCCTACCCATACATTTTACCCTAGTTAACCACTCTTGAGCCTATTTTCATTCTTTGTTTTCACCATATTCATAAACTTGAGCCTTTTTTATTTTATCGCTCTTTTTTACCATTTTCAGGACAAATGAACAATTTATCAGTGCATGATCATGCTCCATAAATAGGAGAATTTTTTATATGTTAGAAAGGAAGTCATGTGAAAAAAAATTCTTCTTTGTTTCGAAAAAATACAATAGCAGTTTAAAAAACAAAAAGAGAAAAGAAAAGAAGTTGTTCGAAGACAAAAACAAAAAGAATGAGGAAAAAGTGGAAAAACAAAACAACAACAAAAGTACGGAACAATCAAATTCAATTAGAAAGTAAAATGTGTTGTTTGATGGTTATTATCTTTTGTCTTGTTGTAATTAGTCAATTGATGGAGATGAACTTATTATTTGTAGTACCTTGTCTTAAATTTTTAGCCATATATTTAGCCTTTTCTCCACCTTTACCTAAGCCCCGTTACAACCAATAAAATACCCTTTGATTTATACATCTTGTTCTTATTAGTAGTTGAGATTTGATTTCTTGCAAGCCTATGGTAATATCGTTCGGTTCTGACATTGAGTGTTTCTATACCCCAAATACATTGAATGATTTGAGTGAATCCCGGTAAGGTGTTGAGCTATGAGCATTGAGATTGATGAATGAATGGATGTTACAATTGCATTTAACGTTTTCCAATTGGCGATGTTCAATTGATTGGTGTCTCAACTTGAATAATGATTGTGGTCTCTACTTTCTTCCTCGAATGTGAGAGTTGACAAAGAAAGGTAAATGTAATTTTTGGTTGATTTGATTATATCATACTTGAGAAAACATATGAGATAAGTGAGGGGGAATTTGATGCATGTTCTAAATCGATATTATTTTCTTGTTAAATCTTTAATCTTATGGATTTATTTCTATTGATTTGGTCGTGTTATGCTTATTTTCAAGCAGGATCTTACTATCTAGAATTAGTAGTAAAACAAGCGTATTTTGTATTTTTTTTATTATATGGTCATAGCTAGAGACATGGGCACGACTCTTGGCATAACATGGTCTGACGTGGTAGTTTCTAGAAAGTCCAATTAGCAGCAGTTTTCTAGAAGATCTAGTTAGCGCCTTCTGGAAGGTGGACGGGAAGAGATATATTAGGTGATTTATTTTTAAATTTTAAAGTTTGAATTTAGAAAACATTTAGAATTATCTTTAGGATTATTTTTATTTTAATTTCTATGTTTATCTCTAGGGTTTTAGAGGCTATAAATACCCCCTTGGGGTAAGCCTAAACACACAACTCAAAATTTATTCTTCTTCTCTTTTATAGTTTTATAAAAGATCTCTCTTTTATTTTTCAAGTTTTCATTTTTCTTTTATTTTAAGTTTTGTTTTTAAATATGCAAAGTATGACTTTTTTCATGCTTAGCTAATATCCTCATAATTCGAGAGCTGAAGTGATGACTCAATTCCAATGTGAGAATTGGAAAACACCTTAATAACTTTGTAATATCTCTCTTAATCTCTACGCTTATTTTTCAAAATCAAAACAGTTTTCAAAATCAAAGATTGACTTTGGTCAAGATGTTATTGCGATTAAATGTGTGGGAGGAATGATTAGGTTATTGAAAACTCATTCGACTTCTTGGGAACACACTTGGTGAGATAGCCTTTCCAAGAGGGAATTGAGATCATAATTAGTGGTTATTGAAACAACAATCCAATTCGGTCTTCACAAACTTAAATGGTTATTGATTTTCGACAATTGATGTTGATCAAATCAATTTCCGAAGTCAGAATGAAAGATTGCCTTGGGTAGTCGGTATACAAAGAAGAGTCGCGAGGATTGTCGTTGAATACAAAGTAACCGACGTGAATACCGAAGGGAAAATCTAGTTCGATGATCCGAATGAAAATTGAGTTAAAACGAGGCTTGAGGTTGTTTTTTACCATATTCATTTTCAACGTTACATTCTTTATTTTCTTTATTTTTAATTTAATTTTTTTTTATTATTTAATCATTTTTTTACCAAAACCCCCTTTTATCTACTGTATAATGTCTGGTTTAAGCAATTCAAACAGAAATTTGGAATTTCCTAAGTCCTTGTGGATCGACCCTTACTTCTCTTTGTTACGTATTTCCTTTATTTATTAATTGAGAAGAAGGAATTTATTTTGACATCAAAATGACAGTTGTCAACACGCCATGTCTCTGTTCTTTCAAAGAAAAATGGTAGTAGACACCGTTGGATCTTCGACGCACAATACGACAACCAATTAAACTGTCAAAAGTATTATGCTAGTATAATTAAATAATTAATATTACAAATTTCAATGTTAATGTAAAAATTATTAATATTTATCGCATATCTACCATCGATATCTATCATCATATGGATATCTACTTTGGTTGCACCCGACAACTTTGTATCAGTTATTCGGTGTCGCCATCTAAACCAAAAAAAATAACAACTACATTATTTATTATTATTTTCAAAATATTTAAATAAATATTATAAAATATCAAAACTTTAAAAATAAGATTTTACCTTGCGGCGAGAGGAAACTCTATAGGAGCGGATGTAATAGGCGTAAAAAACGGGAGACGATACCAATCCCATAATTGGAGCTAAACTAAACAACTCACTACATCCACTTTTTTTCCTCTAACCACTATGGTCGCCCCTCAAAGTTCACGATACAAAAAAGCCAAAATTGTATAACCCCAACTATATTGGCGACATACAAGGAAATCATTCAATATCGTAAGATATTGGGTGTGCACCAAACTGCCCGGATTATCCTGTAGTAAGATCCCTCCAATCAACGTCATAAGATATGCTCGAGCTGCATATTTCACCTCTTGCTTCGTTGATTGTCCATCTACTCTAAATTCTCTTTCCAACAACGCCATCTATATTCGCATCCCATCAATGGCATTGACTGGAGCCTTCCTTCCCAATAAATCATAAATAATTGCATCTCGCGCATAATTGTTGCAAAGCACCAATGGCATATCATTAATCGAAATACCAAGTTGGTACGCGACATCTTCCAATGTTATCATAACTTCACCAGAAGGAAAATGAAATGTATGCGTTTTGGGCCTCCAACGCTCAATCAACGCCGATATCAATGCCGACATCAACTTAAAAACACGAAGAAATATTTATGCATATAATCTGGATTGTTGAAGATATATCACAATCCGCTGATGTGACTCTTCATTTGTCATTCCTCGATGACGAATACCTCGTTCTTCTTACTACAATTTGAAAATAAATTAATTAATACAATTATATAAATAATTATTATTAATACTATAATTTTGTTAAAACTAAAATAAATAAAACAAATTAAATTTACCAGAACATCATCAAGACATAACATTTCATCTCTTGAGGCCATTTCAACACTAAATCATCAACAATTTTTTTTTTACTCTCAATAGAATATTTGATTTCAAGTGAAAAAATCAATCCAACCAAAACCTCGATTTATACTATTCTATACAACGGCTATAAACGACTAGTTTTTCAAATTGAAAATAGACATTGGAACCATTGGATTTCTTTTAAATGGACAGTTCGCCAACGGTCAGCCTAACAGTCTAAAAATTTAAATTTATACCCGTTAGAACTTGTTACGCCGGTGTGACGAGTCCCTTTCCATTAAAATAATATATATATATATACTAATGGATATTTTTTAACGCCCTCTTCTCTTTCAGTTTGGTGATCCACAAAGAAAGAAACCAACCAGGTCCTTTCGTTATTTCTTAAGATGGTTATCCCATTAAGATTTTTCCAGTACAATCAAGGACAATTGGATTCACAACTCCCGTCTCTCTGAAACAATAGCTCATTTTACAATGGTTGCAAACACCTGAAATCAAACAGTCTTCGGGTATCTTGGCAATAAAAAAAGAATCGCTCTGGCTCGACTCCGTAGAACCCAGAAAGCTCTGGAGAAACACAACTCTAGACATCTACGGGACCTTGAAGCTATCCTTCTTGCCAAGATTAAACACTTGCTTGACCAAGAGGAGCTCCTTTGGAAGCAACGATCTCGCTTTGACTTTATAAGCATGGGAGATCATAATACAAAATATTTCCACAACAAGACCCTCGAAAGGATAAGACAAAATAAAATATCCTCCCTTAAGCTCGCTAATGGAGATTGGTGTTTCGACGAGAATCTCCTTAGAGATGAAGCCATCCGTCACTCCAAGGGTATCTTCACTGACAATGATAATTCTTTCGATCCTTATCCTCAAATGGGCTATTTTCCAAGAATTCCTCCAGATCAAGTGAGCCACTTGGATGTGATACGAGCCTTGAGGAAATTAGAAGTTCTCTATTTGATATGGCGCATTTGAAAGCTCCTGGCCCTGACAATATTCACGCTGAATTTTTCCAGAGCCACTGGACCACTATTAGACCAGTTATTATCAACACAATCCAAATGTTCTTCGAGGGGGTACCCTTGAGCCGAGTCTCAACTTAACAACTTTGGTCCTTATCCCTGAGGTCGACAGGCCCCAAACTTCTGAGTTCCGACCGATAAACCTTTGTTCTGTGGTTTATAAGCTGATCACGAAGATTATCGTTCGGAGACTAAAACCATTATGGCTCTCCTTAACCTCCCAAACAAAACAAGCTTCATCTCTGGGCATTCAATTACGGAAAACATCATTATTAACCAAGAGGTTGTTCATTCCATGAATCTTTGTAAGAGCACTAAAGGATGGATGGTCATCAAAGTGGAACTTGAGAAGGCATTTGACCGTATCCGCTAGGCATTTTTCGTGACACTCTCAAGGATGTTCGGTTCCCTCCCACCATCATCTGAGTGATCATGCATTGTATTATCTTTTATTCTATTCAAGTTTAGTAGAATGGAGCTTGCTCTCCTCCTTTTAAACCTAAAAGAGGTATCCATTAAAGGATCCCGTCTCTCTCTACCTGTTTGTTCTAGTCATGGAGCGTTTGGGTCATTGTATCCATAATGCGGTTTCATCTGGTGTCTGGAAACTTTTTCAACTCATCCATAATGGGAGTCATATCTCTCATTTATTCTTCATTGACGATCTCATCCTCTATGTAAAAGTCGACATGTCACAAGTCAGAATCATTGACTCGGTCTTTACCAAATTTGGAGCTTTTTCTGGTCATAAAGTTAACAAACGAAAGACTCAAATCTTTTTCTCACCAAGCACTTACCCCTCAACCAAAATCTCCATAAGCTCTCGCCTAAGGTTGTAAATGGTTGAGTCACTCGGGAAATATCTTGGAACCCCTGTGATCCATAAACGCCTCTCTTGCTTTGACTATAACTTTATTCTTAACCGTATGCGAGTGAAGCTCAATGGTTGGATAGTTCGTACTTTGTTCATGGCCTGTCGTCTGACCCTTGCTAAATTCGTGTTGGCTGCAATCCCCATATATTTTATGCAAACAACCATTTTACCTGTCCGTATTTGCAATGAAATTGATAAAATTATCTACTAATTTCATTGAGGATCGACTCTAACCGGGAAAAGGCTTTCTCTGAATAACTGGGACACAATCCTTAAACCATTTAATACAGGACGACTTGGTATCTATCATGCCCAGGGCCACAACTTAGCTTTCATTCTTAAGGTTGGCTATGCTTTGATAACTCATCAAGATGCCTACTAGGTAATGTTACTCAAGCAGAAATATAAGATGCTCCATACTTACCCCTTTTCCATTAAGTGGCCTTCTTTCTCTGCTCCCTGGCGAGATATTTCTAATGCCTAGGATTTTCTTCGCTTGAATATTGCTTGGTCTCTTGGAAATGATAATCCTGTTCTTCTTTAGGATGATCTGTGAGTGTTGTCTCTCGGGCCTCTCCGACATTGGTCTCTCTATCCAGATTATCAGGATTCAAATATGAGTATTGCAGATTTACTTGACCACTTTGGGACTGGAATATCGATCATTTGTCTTCTTTATTCTCCTTGGAAGCCATTCCCCATTCTCGGTGTCCGACCTCCTGTTGCTATCGATTTGGCTGCTTATGAACATCTAGTGTCCGACCTCCTGTAATTTAGTTGGTCTCTCCTAGTTCCCCAACGCATTCGACTATTCATCTGGAAAACTCTTCATGGTAAAATCATGACCCAAGATGAACGTAAACAATGCGTCCTCCCCTCTGTGTTGGGACTGTAGGCTCATCCCGTGGCGCAGCGGAAACAAAATTTGAAGGTCTCACCAGCGATCTAAGTACAATAAACTGAAATCGGGAGAAAATGATGTGAATACTTACAGCGGGTTCCTTGAAAAACAACAAGGACAACAGCGGCTATAATGGCGGTGTCGATCGATTCGAATGGTAAGCCTCCACGAAACCACGTCTCGGCCTCTACTCAATTCATCCGATTGAGAGCAATATTTGCTTTTCCCAAAATTGTTTTAAGAAAAACGCTGAAGATGATGTGTAAAAACGGATGCTAGACCTTACACCTCCTTTTATATCCAAGTTACCTTAACATATTAGGGATTTTATTATTTCAAATTAATTAAATCTTTATTTAATTAATTTAAATTAAATATTCGGGATTATTAAAACAAATTTATATAAAACATACATTAACTCTAGATATATTTTAGTAACGTACAACAAATTGTACATCTTTGCTCATTTCAATCCTAAGGTGTGACCCTATAGGTTCTTGTAACGTTAGCAGTAATTATTAGAACAATTCTAATATTACATACAATGAGTAACATCTAGCAATATATCATTGTCTCCTCAGTTGCAAGAAAATATGATTCGACATATCATCTTCGTGATTAACTCTTTTATGTATTGCATCTTTTTGTCCTTTATATCTAGAATAGACACAAGTCTTGGAATAGTCCCACTTGTATAGTTCATCTATTGTTTCTTGATATCTAGAGTAGACTTTAATTAACGAATAATTTGTGATATCTCATATCAACTTTTTCGAGTATGACCATGCATTTCTAGTCCCACTCAATCAAGTGGCATGTGATATATTTCCCATTATGTAGGAATGACAAATCATATCGTAATCATACACACCCATTACATATATCGAGATATATTCAATAACAGCCTTTATAGAACAACCAATTACGGAGTTTGTTTAACTGCATCAAAATATACAACAATATATGTTGGGATAGTATTGATATCAAGTCTGAGGATCATACATATAGTCATCACCATGAGCAATGTTATAACTGTCACATAATAATACAAGACATATGCTCATGGTGGGTAAATCCAATACATTGTTCTCTAACAATATAATCATGTATCAATTCTGACATCTCTATGTCAATGACAACTCGTTGTCATCAATCAATAACATTTAGTCTTAAGCGTATTATTATTATCCATGCCCATAATAATATTTGACTAGGGATCTTTTAATAATAACTATTATGTTATTATATGTACTTTATTATCTTCCAGTTCATGTTAAACACATATATATAATTGAAAATAATAGCGGCAATGTCTTTATTCAATAAAATCGGTGAATAAAATGTATCATTACAATCATCATATGATTGATATTTGGGCATACTCTAACACTCTGATCCTTCCTGTCCAATGTGCAATGCTTCCCCGAAACTTTGCTCCATGCTCTCCGTGACTGTACCACTTTTCGAGATCTCTAGCATAAATATTTTGCACAAAAAATACTGATTTTTATGAGTCTAATCTCTAGAACTAGCTCCTCAATAACCTGGCCTCCAAGTCGCCCTCATCAAATTCTGGCTTGCCATGGAACATCCTCTTTCCTTCCATTATATGGCATCTCTGGAAGCATCGTAATGACTATATTTTTTTTCTGCCACGAGTTGGCCTCTTGAATATCTTCTTCAACGTAGCACTGTTTGGACTAAGTATTTTTCTGACACTCCCCGCCTGCAGCCTTACGACCTCAGACAATCTTGGAAAGAATTTTCTGATCAAAACAGCCTGTTAACTGGTTCTCTTTGAATATTGATGCCGCCATGGACATGGGTACTGGTTCAAGCTTGATTGGCGGTGTTATACACTCTAGTGATGGTTCATGAGTAACTGGTTTCAACAAACATATTGGAGTTTCCAATCCTCTCCAAACAGAGCTTTGGGGGACTTTCCTAGGTTTACAGGTTTCTTGGACCCTCTGGTTTGAATTTTTGTAGTTATAAGTTGATAACTATGAGTTGAGGAAACGTTTTTGGTTTACTGAATTAATTTGAATTAGATGAGAAAGGAACACGGTGGCGGAAAAAAATGGTCAAACTAGCAATTTCTTGACAAACCTTGTTGACTCTCTATGATAAGCCCCCATGAAGTTTATCAGTTGCTAAAGCTCAAAAACACCATAAAAGGTTGAGAGTTTTAACAGCGTTTTTACACAAACACCGCTAAAAGTCATGATCTGTAGTGTCTTTTTACACACAAACGTCGCTAAAAGTCATGATATACAGTGACATTTTCAACACAAACACCGCTATTGAACATTTATATACTGGCATGCTTTGTAACAAATGCCATAACTGTGCAGTATATTAGTGGAGTTTTGTTCTCAAAATGTCGTGAAATATCATGACTCATAGTGGCGTTTTTATTCACAAAATGCCGCTAAGGTTAATTGATTTTAAAAATATTAATTTTGGTTATGTTCTATTCAAATTTAACATCATGTACTACTATCCATTCAAAACAAACTTCAAATTTAATTATGAAACCAATTAAGTTGAAATAATTAACAATAAAAATATATTAAAAAAATTATCCAATAACAATAAACATTAAAGTTAAATGCAATGTTATTCAATATCTTGAAGTTGATTTTAAAAGTGTCTATATTTTTCCTGATATGTTGCTCCTCTCGCTTTTGCTTCGACTTTCTTGTTCTCAAAGGTAAGAGCTGCAAGATCACAAACTTCTCCATCCTCTTCGTCTTCTAATTTTTTTTTGCCAACCAAGCATGGATATGTATCATATATAGGGGAAAATCCAATTACACTTGTAAAACTCTTTTAGTTTTATACTTTTTTAGGACCGTTGGATGAGAGAAATTAAATGCTGAGATTAACAGTAGAAAATGAGAATATATTCAACGAAAAAAATGATGTTAATCTCAACCTTCGATTTCCCTTAATCCGACGGTCTTAAAAAGGTCCAAAACTAAAAGTAGTGATTAATTTTGACATAATAATGGCAAGTGAATTAATAAAGTAGTCAAACTCGAAAGGAAAATCATTATTGATGAATAGAACTTCCATACATATTGATAGATAGACTTTCATTTATTTGCTAAATAGACAGATTGACTAAAAAAATCATAACTATACTTAACAATATAATATTGAGAAAAACACACATGCGACGAAGAGTTTTTGTTGTTGTCGAAAAAAATGTCTCATTCCTATTAAAATAGGAATGTGAAGTGGCACAAAAGGTATAATCCATGAATATATATATATGCATGCTCCATGGGAGTGTTCACTATTCGATTTTAATCGAATAGATTGATCAAACCGAATTAATTCGGTCAGCCTGAATTATTTCGATTGGGGAAATATTAATATTTTTTTCAATATTCAGTTAACGGTTAATTCAATTCAAAACTGGTTAATTAACCAAAATTATTAAATATTATATATATATATATATATATTAAATACATATTTTAAGCTAAAACTCATTAAGAATTAAGACCCAATTACTTTTTAAGCACACTAGTCTCATTAAATTATTAATACTTAACTTACCCTAGACCTCTACGATCTAGGAGTCCAATATGAATGATCAGAACAAAAAGGATTTATCAGATAGCTGAACCTCAGAGACTCTAGAATTCTACCCAATCAATACCCTAATAAAATAGTTTTAGATAAAACCAGTAATATTAGAAAACATAAATTAAAAGTTGGGTTTTATTTAAAATATAGAGTTTCCCTCCAACTGTACACCAAATGAAGTACCCAAGAACAAGCATCCATAAGGACTTACCGTAGACTCCTAGGATCTAGGAGTCCAATATGAATGATTAGAACAGAAAGGATTTACTAGCTAGCTGAACCTCAGAGTCTCCATAGACATACCCAAACAATACCCCAATAAAACAGATAAATTGTCAGACAATAATATCAGAAATCAGGAGGTAATTATACCTTTTATAAAAAAAAATCAGAAACCATAATTTATATAAATCAAAGAAAACATTTTTGTCAATAGGGAACACACTAAAGGATCCATATATTTTTCGAAGGCTCTTGGAAATTATCAGAATAGAAAGTCTGAACTTACGCAAAATTGATCGGAGTTTAGGATCGAGATCCCTATTAAAAGGTTTTAATTGCTATCAGATCTAAACATACATTCAGAGATTGATACTTCAGGACCATTTAGGATATCATGTGTATCAGAAAGGTATTTAAGAACCTTTACATCATAATAAATTAAGATTTTCAGATATAACCATAGCGATTCCATTATTTAGGCCATCAAAGGTTTTTCGAACACTTTGATTTCTAATGGATTATTACCAACTTAATCCAATAAGGGTGAAACGATGATTTATGGTATTCAATATTCATGTCGATTTATTAGAATATCGAGTCAACTCGAGCTGAACAAATCCCAGCACTGTGATACCTATGAATCACTCAAATCGATACACTTCAAGAATATTTACACTTTAATACTGACAGCACTAGTCGAACTGATCATCTTCAGAACCATCGTTGAACAGATCTTTAGGAACTGTACGTATTCCGATGGTATTTGTTTTATTTTTGTATTGTAACAGTCTCCAAGATGACTATCGTACTTGGGTCGTCTACATAACTTTTGGGGTCGTTAAAATATTTAATGCTTCAACGGTACTTTCAAAACTTGTCTACAAATATTTCCTTAAACCAAATCATTAGGGTATTTCAGTTATTTCAGTACTCGGGGTTATTCTAGTCATTCTCTTTTGATTCAACCTTATCATATAATTCAACCATTTCAAACCATTCAGACGTAACTAATACCTTGGTTGGTTTAGTCTTCAGGTGTTTACCTAGGAACACAACTCTAAGTACACTTTCCAGGGTTATTTCCCACTTTGGGCACAATTGTCATCTTTTTACATCATAAGGGCATTTTCGTAATTTTTCCTAATAGGAGTATTTGCATAATTTATTTTCCAATTATTTTTGGGATTTGACAATTTTACATAAGAAATTAGAGTTTACAGATTCTTAGGCCACTTGAATTACCAATTAACCATTGAACTTGAAATTATTTCTCGTTAATCTTCTAGTTCCTTACACGAGTACATCGAGTCTTATTCAATTTACCACCTTTATACGTATTCAATATTAGTTTCAGAAATCCTCAATAAGCATTATATCGATCATTTTCATTCATGGAATTATCAATTATCAACAAGTAAGATAAAGCATTCAAAATGTAGTAAAGTATAACCTCAATTTCTAGCCACACCAATCAACCAATTAAACTCAATTTGGTCTCCCTTGAACTTAAATTCAACGTCCCAAAAAGTCTTAGATACATAACAAAATATATTATGTCAGAAACGAGACTTAAAAGGAAAATTATTCGAATCAGAAGATAAAACGCTGAAAATATCTTACAGTGTTTCAATTTGGCAAAACATACTACAGATCCAAACTCAGGACGACAAAAACATAAAATAGGAGTTTTAATATTTTTTTCTTTTTGGGTCAAAGTCAACGGGTTGAATCAGACGAGTTGACTCGATCAACTATGGTCTGAGTTGACTTAGTTTACACAAACTCAAAGGGAAATGACACCCACGTGCGACAGTGGCATGTGGCAGCGTGTGTGACAGGCGATGAGGACAGTGATGAAAGTCAAACACTCTGAGGGTAACCAAACATAACAAACAACTCAGATCAGTCTAGAAATCAGCCAAAACTTGATGAAAATTAAATATAAAAACAATTGAAGCTTACCCCAATGGAGGATGGAGAAAACGATGATGGGAGGGAATGACACCAGTTGGGTTATGGTCGGAACTGAGCGGGGACCCTGATGGCGGGGGCAGTGAGGCCAACCGACGATGGAATTGGTACGAAAATTGTGAAAACCATGACGATGGGTGAAGCTTTCCAATGAGTTTTTCTCAGTTGATTCACGATAAACAGTGGGATTAGACAGAGAGAGGTTGTTTGTGTTTTGCTTAACGTTGGATGATGAGCCAAATGGTGGTGGTGTCGGGGTCTATGGTCGCCTATGGTGGTCGTAATCGCAAGGAGGAAAAAAATGGTAATTTTATGTTTTTGACAAGCAAACAATCTCTGATTCACGGTGAACAACAGTGACTTTTGACAAATTGGAAGAGGGCTTTTGACAGGAGGACGACGGGGAATAAAATGGTGGTGGTAGTGCACTCCATCGCCAGTTGGATATCAGTGAACAGAGGGGCGACGTGTTTGGGAAACATTTCCTAATTCTTTTTTTTAAAGTTTGGTTCCAATCCAATGAGAAAAAAATAATATGGAATTTAAAATCCAGGCTAAGTAACTATAAAACATATTTTTAATAAAATATATTATAACAGTGCCCTAGCCTAAATGGTAGGGCTTGGGGCACTTATCTTTCTTTCAGTATGCCACAGGTTTAATCCCACCGAACCCCTATATTTTTTTCAAAGTTAGAGACTGATGGGATAATTTCAGTTTAGGTCTCTAAGCTTCCTGTAATTGTAAAAAATTAACCTCAAGTTTTCAAAGTTTTTTAAGATTTGGTTCTCATAATTAATTAAAATTCAATTTAAATCAAAACCAATGAAAATCGGGGTGTAACACTCATGCGCTGGTAATACCCCACCTAGGGAAACTAAGGTAGGTAGAACTTCACTCTAGCATAGCTAGACAAACTAAAGTGAGGCCACCATCTCACTAGTTGTTATCTCACTCGTTCTTTTACCTAGAATGTTATGTGAGGGTTTATTAGTTTGTTACTTTGCTAGTGTATTAAGCTTCTTTATTCTGGTTACTCGTTACTTAGGGAATTTTATCATTTCTATCTCTAGAGAAGTCTCTACAAGTTTTGTGACTTTACAACTACTATTGTACTTGTTGTTCATTCTCTAAAAACTAGCAAACCCGATACCTGACTTGGGTTTAATACTGGGTAGCGACACCCTAATCACTCTCACTAAACTTTCCCTTAATTCACCCTAGAATTAGAGGGATAAAAATGTGTTCACCATTCGCTAACATTCTTGCAGTATGCAACTCTGTTATTTCATAATCTGATATATTCATCATACCACTTGTCAGTACATCCTCTATGATGATTCTTCATTCTTAGGTATTCTCTACGTATTCAGCTGAAGATATTTGGACACATCATCTCTACAATGATTACTCTAGTTGTAACCCACTTCTATGAATGTTTCTAGGTCGCTTTAACCATTTATGTCCCCAATAGACTAAGTTCTACCATTATGGACCATCCTTAGCTATTACAGTCCTTAAATAGGTCAAATCTAACCATCAAAGTGATTAGTATCGATACCCTAGGGTCAAGTATCGATACTTCTATTAGTATCGGTACCAAAAAAGGATTTTGTTGCTGAAAATGTGGCACATTATCAATACTCTATAAACTGAGTATCAATACTATAAGGTGATGTAAGGCAGTTGTACCTTAACAATTGATTGTGGATCTAGGAAGGAAGCAAAACAACCTGCACAAGTGAATGGCTCCAAAAGAGAGGGTTAAGGGTGGTAAACGTATGGTCAATAGGTGGGCTGTTTAAAATGAGAGATAGAAGCGGAAGATGGTTGATATGGCTATAGTTATGGCTTATAGAACAAATGGATAGTTGTGAGGATAATATCTTAAAGAAGACTCAAAGAAGAA